>NC_142030.1:68404186-69810019 GCF_982192425.1 Myodes glareolus
AACATAGAACCAGATAATAAACTGGACATTTCTGGGATTCTAGACGCCCATGTTCACCAACAATCTTCAGTAGATCCCCTGGTTTCTTGTAAGGAGAACAAAGCCCTTGTTTCTGACGCCACAGAAAATGTTCCTGATGCTGCAGGTGCTACTCCAGACAGCACATTTTCTGAAGAGTCAAAGCTACAACCACTTACAGAGAAGGAAGAGAACTCGTATTCCCAAGTTTCAGAAAAGCTTTCTACACCACTTCTGGATCTTCTAATACGAGAAAAAAACCAATTAGAAGCTCAGCTGAAGTCATCAGTAAGTGAAGAAAAAAAGTCAGAGCGACAGCTAGAAACAGTCAGCTCACTACCAGACAACTTACTGAGAGATGTTGTGAGAGACACAGTGAGCCAAATACAGCAGATCAGAAAGGCTAGGAATGAGAAGATCCAGCTTAGCAACGAAGAGTTTCTCCACCAAAAGGAAGTACTGCCCCAAGACCCACCCCAAAATATTGAGGAACAACCACCCAGTGTTCCAAGTTGCTTTTTAAGACCTGAGTTGGAAGAAGAAAAAGAAGAGCTCTCTTCTCCAGATATGTGTCCCAGACCTGTGAGTATCTTATCTAGAAAAGAGTCTGGTTACCTTTCGTTCTGTGGCTTGAGGTGGGCATGGCCCCCAACCCACTGCTCATTAGATACAGATCACTATGTTTTTAAAGGACTTGTAGCCATTTTTCTGTCATAAGTATAATCGCCCTCTATTATGTCATGAGTAGTCACTATAGGGTTGTCATGAACGTTGTCAGGTTGTAGGATCTGAAGCATCTTTTAAACTACATATTGATGGCCCCTCTAACAGTCCACACATTAGATCTCCTTCCAGATTCTTTGGAACTTTGCAGTGGTTCTCAACCCAAGTCTCTTTCACCTGTCTGTTCAGTTATGGTACCCTACAGAGATTACTAGTTGTGATATTGATTCTGATAAAACTGAAATATATCCTCTATGGCATAGACTCAGGCCATGTGCTTGTTTAGGCTGTCCATGGATAACTAAGGAAAAGTAATGATTTTGTATAATTTGATCCAGATAATCACCAAAGGTAAGAATTTTCATTTCCTATTTCAGAATCCCAGTGACAGTCCTTCAGAAATAGAATGATTAATGATATACAAGAGGAAACAAACAAACTAATGAATAAATACTTTATAAATTTTAATGATTAGGTTTATATAAACAGAATAGTAGAAAGAGGATAGTTTTTTCTTGTTTATACATATAGATATCAAACACATAAGTAATAGGTATGCTTTGTCTTTTCAAAGCTATTAAATAAGGTGAAGTCACTAAATAGTCCTTTATTTGAATGTTTTATTTCTATAGGAGAGCCCAGTGTTTGGTGCCAGTGGGCAAGAAGAGCTAGCTAAGAGACTTGCTGAACTTGAGATCAGCCGTGAGTTTCTGAGCACATTAGATGACCAAGACTGGTTTGATGAAGATTTTGGTTTGAGCTCTTCTCACAAGATTCAAAAGAATAAGGCAGAAGAAACAATTGTACCTCTAATGGCAGAACCTAAGAGAGCATCCCAGAAAGCATGTGAAACATTATTGGCAGTTCCCCACACGGCAGAAGAAGTGGAAAGCCTTGTGCATAACGCAGCCGAGGAGCTCTGGGAATGGAAAGAATTGGGTCAGGACCTTCACAGCCTTCGTGTCCCTACAAAGCTGCTGGGCTGTGCCAGTAAGGGTCTGGACATAGAAAGCACTAGTAAACGAGTCTACAAACAGGTAACAGAAAAAAGATCATTGTTTTGGAGTTTCTTGCCCATTTTATGAAATTTGGATTCTCAGCCATTTTCTTACTGCTGTTTTCTTTTTTATTGGTCTGTTTTTCTCTCTTAAGGCGGTTTTTGATTTAACAAAAGAGATTTTTGAGGAAATATTTGCTGAGGATCCGAACTTGAATCAGCCTGTGTGGATGAAGCCATGTAGAGTCAACTCTAGTTACTTCCGTCGCGTGAAAAATCCAAATAACCTTAATGAAATCAAGGTAAGCTGCACACTATCAGTTATCTCCACTGGCTGTTTGTTTATACCGGTCTATAAATGACATAGGAGCAGGCACTTGTCTGTATATGCCATAAGTACTTGTGACAGAATTCCATGAGTAATAGACAGTATGGTGAAAGGGAACTTTGACTCTGGAATTTATAGGCCCTGCATGCACACTGGTGCAGTCCATTCTGTATATTCTCCTTACCTCAGCAAGTTTTTGTTGTTCTGTTTTGTTTGGTCCATGCTGACCTTGAACTCCAATTGCTGAGATAATAAGTAGCCTGAGTCACCAGGCCTGCCTGTGGTAGCTTCCTTTTCAGAGCAGCTTCTCAGCGTTACTGTGCATAGAAACCATCTTGGGTACTTGGTAGACGGAACTGCTGAGGTACGACCCTGAAATTCTGCTCACAAGTGTGCAGTTGCTAATACTGTTGGTTCTAGTGTTTATGAACAGTGAGGTTTAAGAGTTGAGTTTTTCAAACCTCATCTTAGAAATTCTTTGAAGAAGATTTTATGCTTGCAGACACCAGTTTATTTATAAGATGTGTTATGTGTGATCAGGGGTTGGCAAACTGTGGGCCATGGGCCAAATCTAGCCATTAGCTAGATCGTGTATTGTTGGACCACAGCCAGACTAATTTGTGCTTATTGCTTTCCTGTTCTAACAATGGAGTTAGATAGTTGTCACAAAGACCATATGAGCACAAACCTAAACTACTTACATCCGACCTTTTACAGAAAAGTTCCAGTCTCTGGATTAAACCTAAACTAATACATCTGACCCTTTACAGAAAAGGTCCAGTCTCTGGTTTAAAGTTAGCAGGTTTTCAAAATGTGGTTTGTTTGTTGGTTGTTTTTTTTTTTTATTTTGCACCCTCTATTCCTTCCACAAAAGGAATAAGTTTATTCCACGGAAATAAATCTCTGTGTGCATTGTGTGCCTGTCTATAAATGGGGAGTAGTGGAGTTTGAGGCACACATTGGCAGTTTGAGAATCTTATCTGATGATTCTGATTGATAAATGTGCCCTGTTCCTCCACTGAGATCATTGTTGATCGATGAACACCTTTAAAAGTAATAAAAACATAATTAATAACAGAACAAATAAGCTAAAATTAGACAAAGATATATAGGCGATCGTCAACTGCATATGTCTACACACTCAACATAGACTAGATACTGCATGTGCACTTTAATATTAAGTTTTTTATTTTTTTAACTTTAAAAAGGGTTTTAAGGATGATTGATTAGATACTGTTAAATAGTTAAATTGCCATGCTGCAGATGCATATAGTGTTATGTGCCTATAATCCTAGCACATAGGAGACTGAGGCAGGGAATTATGATGAGTTTGACACCGGCCTGGGCTCTGTCTCAAAAAAAACAAAAAGCAAAGAACTTCACCATGCCTTTCCTACTGATGTGTTCTTGGTGTTCTTGCTTTTCTCATATAGCACTGCTCCCAACTATTGACGTGGGATTTCTCCAGTTCTGAGATAGAGTTTGTGCTTCCTTTACCAGTTTAGCTGATGAGGTGCTGGAGTGATGACTCTGCAGTTAAACGTGTGTTATTCTTACAAAGGACACAAGTTCAGTTTCCAGCAGCGTCCTCTGGTCTTCTGCATGAACACACTCATGCATGCACACATAAGTAAAGTATTTTTCACTAGTTAATGGTGGATCTTTTAAAACGTCACTCTAAAGTAATTTCTCTGTGGTTTTACTTTTATATGTTCTATAAAAATAAAATTTGTTAAGTGAATAAAATCTGAGTATTTGAGATATTTTCCCTCTGTATTGCTAAATGGAACTAAGTGGAAGAAAATATATAGTCTTCTACCAGAAATATTGTATAGGCATAAATGTGTTTCTGGAGTTATGAGCACACGAGTCTGAGGATATCTACAGTTGTGTTTTCTTCTTCCCTCTCATTTCAACAGCACTTCATAACAGCCGAAGTACTCAAGTTGTTTAGTCTTAAGAAGGAGCCAAACCACAAAACAGATTGGCAAAAAATGATGAAATTTGGAAGAAAGAAGAGAGACCGAGTAGATCACATCCTGGTTAGTGCTAACAACAAAACTGTTTTTATTTTGGTCATGTCATCTTAACTCAAAATGTAGATAGAGTTCAAAAGGAAAGTGTGTGTAACTAATCTTAAATTGATGAGATTGAAACTCAGTGACTCCTGCTGCATTTCCACCCCACAGTTGTAGAAATGACTTTGTTTTGTTCTCTTGAGCAAATAATTAATTTAGCCAACAGAAATTTGTGGCGATTTGGAGAAGCCAAAACTTGAGTGAATCACAGTTGAAGGTAGTGAAATAATAGGAAAGTGGTGTGCAGTTGGACCCTGCAGCCAGACTGCCCACATTTAACACTGCCAAATTTATAGACCTGTCAAGTCTCTGTTCTCGGTCTACAAAATGAAGGTGATAATAGCACATACCTGATCAAAAAAATTATTAAGAGAATTAAATATGTATTTATTTTCAGGAATGTGTTGCTTAGGTGGGGATACATTCTCAATATATATCCCTAGGTAAATTGTAATTCAAACATGACAGTATTTCGACAAACCTAGAAGGTATAGGTCAGCCATATGACAACATGGCCACTTGATACTGTTAGGGGATGAGGCAAATATCAGATGGATGAAGCTGCTGCTGTACTGTTTGTCAGTAAACTTTTACTTATAAAAGTTTTTACTTATAGGAGTATACTTTAAAATAATACTTAAAAGTATAGGCCAAGATATACATAAAGCATTAATAGTCACTTATTACCATTATCAAGTACAATGCATAATTGTGACACTGGTTTTTTGTTTGTTTGTTTGTTTGTTTGTTTTTGAGACAGGGTCTCACTGCATTGCCCAGGCTGACCTCTGACTCAGTCATTCTGTTTCAGTCTTCCAAGTGCTGACATTACAGGCATGGCCTATGTTACTATCTGCTTATATGCTAACATTGGGCCATTTTATCATTACTCCAAACACATGAGTGAGGGATTGACTAGGACTTTGTGATGGGTACCATGTCACTAGGAGATAGGAATTTTTCATTTTCAGTTCTCTATGTAGCCTGTCACTGACCAAAGTGTCTCTATGTATGTAGCACATGACTAAATATATAAAACACTCAGAACATTTCCCCCTAAGTAACTCAATGAATATTAGCTGTTTCCATTCTGTCAGTATTATCGCCATTGTCCAGAACATTAGCTGGAGATTTACTTGGTTTTATCATACATTTCTCTAACATTAGCAAAGTGTTGACCAGTTCTGAGGATATAGCTCAACTGGTAGAATTCTCTCCTTGCATGCATGAGGCTGAGTTTGATCCTCAGCAAAAAGAAAAAAAAAAGGAAATAATTTATCCAACAAAGAAAAAGAAATCTGTATGTTTGTCCCTAAAAATTGAATGTGAAGTAGAAGTAAATATTAGAAAACTTATATTAGCTCAGATTTACCTCTAAATTGAATTTCATTTTATTCTAAACTTTTTTATATTACCTGTATTAACATTTTAATAATGAAAAAAGTATAATGATATAATTTATCATTATATATCCAGTGTCTCATTTACTCAGTAATAAGTATGTAAGAAAATATTTGTTTAATGTTTTATTATTCTTTGTCATACCTTATTTCAATGGTTCTCAACCTGTGGTCTTGACTGCTTTGTTGTCATATGCCTATCAAATATTTACATTACAATTCATAACAGTAGCAAAATTACAGTCATGAACTGTATTTAAAGGTTGTAGCATTAGGAAGGTTGAGAACCACTGCCTTATTTGGTCTTTAAAACCATTATATGAGGGGGGAAGAGCTAATTATATACTGTTTTGCAAGTGAAGAAGTTTAGTTTGAAGGTTAAGCAACTACCTAGTGATAAAAATCAAAGGTTTAGCCAGCCAGTCCTTCCTAGAGCCTTACCCTCAAGGAGTCTAGATTTCTACAACATTTAGAATTTCTTATAATTAAAATTTCAATCCCTTCACTTCTTAGAAATTAAAGAAAAAACTATTAAAAGACATTCAGTCAAGGATCGCATTAAGGACTGACTGTGGAATGATAAGCCAAGCAGGCACAGCCTGTGCTTCATCGGTTCCCGCTTTTCCTGGCAGGACATAGATCATGATTTGCAGAAGGGTGGTGTTCTAAATCGAGCAATTAAAACAGAATAGGAAATATGGTACAGGTGTCAGTGAGCAGAAGCCCACATAACAAAGGCAGCTTCTAAGGAGGTGACATTGGGTTGGGATCTTAGAGGGCTGAGATATAGGAGAGAGAAGAATGATGTAGGGACCTGGAATGTCAGGGGATTAGAGAACTGGGGAGGAGCTGCTCTGAGATCAGCTGGAAAGGCAGTCTTTGGCTTGCAATATTTTTAAAGCAGTGGTAAAGATTTTGGATTTTGTTTTTGAAGCAAGGACTTTAAGGAGGGAAAACTTTATGATTAATTAGATTTATAATTTTAAGAAATCATGGGGAATCACTTGAAATGAACATGGAGGAAGAGACAGCTAGATAGTATTATAATGAAAGATAGCTTCTCTAGTGTGTTAAGCAAGATGTCTTATGTTGGAGGAAGGCTGCTAGTTAGTTATTGGCTGCTTAGCCCCAAAATAATCACATAGAAACTGTATTAATTAAATCACTGCTTGGCCAATTACTTAAGCATATTGCTATCCAGTTCTTACATCTAGAATTAACTCATCTCCATTATTTTATATTTTACCACGAGGCTCATGGCCTACTGGCAAGGTTTCAACATGTCTGTCTCTGGCAGCAAGCAGCTCCTTGGCTTTTCCTTGACTCCACTCTCCTTTCTTCCAGCATTCAGTTTAGTTTTCCCCGCCTACCTAAATTCTGCCCTATCCACAGGCCAAGGCAGTTTCTTTATTCACCAATAGTATTCACAGCATACAGAGGAGAATCCCACATCAATCTTAGATATGTGTTTTAAGTATTGAGAAAGAACTCAGGAAACAGGCATAGATAGTATGCCAATGAAGAACCTGCTAGTTAGACTTCAACATCAAAGGTTATGAAGACATTGTGATTTGGAGCCATCTTCAGGCTCAAACTGATAATCATCAGTAGTAAATAAATTATAATAAACAGACTAATCTGAAGTATTTTATGAGGAGTATCCCAACAGCAGAGGTTCACATTAGGTGCCACATCTAACCATTTAAACAGAGGAATCTCTCCATCTGTTAGCAGAAAATTCTCAAATATGAAATAAGATGTTTCACTTGAAGATTATTTTACTTGAGTATGGATGGTGTGCATCTCCATTCTAAGAATTGAAGAGACTTTCAGACATAATGATGCGTGCCTGTAATCTCAGCACTCAGGAGGCTGAAAGAAGAAGATTGAGAGTTCAAGACTAACCTGAGCCATCTAATAAGACCTCTCAGAGAAAACAGAATTCTTTGCTTACTCTTTATATTATATTTTTGAGACAGGATCTCACTGTATAACTCTGGCTGGCCTGAAACTCTGTAGAACAGGCTGGTCTTGAACTCAAAGAGATCCACCTGCCTCTTCCTCCTGCATACAGAGATTAAAGATGTGCACCACACATCTGTCAGTTAAAAAAAAAGAATTTAAGATATAAATAAGAAATAAATAAAATAAGAAAAATGTATTATATGAATGTCATCGTTGCTGGTCATATTTTTACATGTGTGTAGCTTTTTATATGAGTTTGTTCTTTTTAATGTATAATGAAATGATAGTATTAATTTCTTGAACTAACTAGAACTTAATAAAAATCTAAGTAAACTAGTCTCTCTGTTAGACAATCTAGGATTTGTAAAAACTAATGGTTTTACATTTTATAGGGGATATAAACCACAAATCATTATTTTAGTATGGAAGAAAAGCTCAGAAATAAGAATTTTTGAAAGCTTTTAAAAATTTATTATACTCATGTTTATTTTAGAAAATTTTGAAAGTTCCAATTAATCAAAAATACTGCCACCTAAACAACTCAGTATTTCAATATATGTAGATTTTAAATTTTTGTAAAGAGAATTTCCTAAATGGAGACTATAGTTCCTTTTTGGAATGATTGTTTTACTTAATAAAATGTAGACATTTTGCTTTGCCCCAGATGTCTTTATTTTACATATACATACGTATTTTTAACAGTATAGAGCTTTTCTTTTTTTGTGCATTGAGCACAGGCTCTCTCCCATTAGTTTTCACACAGTGTGCTTCTCAGGTGAGGCAGGCTGGTGGCTGAGCTCAGGTGCCCTCTTGGCTTCCCTCACCCATTTCAGAAGCCATCTCAGCTCTTACAGTATCTTACTGCTCTTACTCAATGTGCTCAGTGTGCAAGAATCTTGTCCTTAATTTGCTTGTTTACAACATTGCCAACAACATGCTGGGTGGTGTGTAGACTCTTCTAGTTCTGCCATGGTGACATTCTTTTTTGAACAGTACCCCATTGATATCTGTAGCACCCTTCTTGTTAACTTGCATGGCTATGTCCAAAGGAACAACTCTTTGTTTCCCAAAAGGCCTAAAAGCAGGTAGGTACCTTTCCTCTTTTCCTTTGTGTTTGTCATTTTGGGGGAATACTGGAAGATGGCTGCCTTTGCCAAAAGCTAATTTCTATTACTTCTGACCATTCTATTTTTGTATGGAAGTATAGTAATCACTCCTAGATACAGTGTAATTCATTTAACCAGTCCTCTGCTGTAATGAACATTTTATGGTATTTTTTTTGCACATTTTTCTGATAATGTCCTTAGGACAAATTAGTAAAAGTGAGGAGCTATTAGTGTGTGTTGTTTATAGAGTGTGTGGGTACCAGCTATAAATGTGTATCGCTTACCAGTTTTTGAAAATCTTCATTAAGAATTTATTTGGCTGTATGTAAGTTCATTCTTTCATTAAAGCTCCTTCTTGTCAGTTTTTCTAAATCTTTAACATGTTTAATTATAAAAATATTCAAAGGTATGGAAAAGAACAGACAGTAGCATAAGACCTTTGTTTCTGTATCTCTCCTTCCATCTGAGTTCAGATGCCCTAATCCTAAAGTTCAAACTTTAGGGTTCCATTAATTTTGAGTTTTCAGACTCTTGGTCTTTACTTCAACTGTTTCAACTCTTGCGTTTTGTTGCTGCTGCTGATCCCTGGCCTTGGGCATGAGCTGAGTTACCTTAGCCGTGTGTGTGTGTGTGTGTGTGTGTGTGTGTGTGTGTGTGTGTGTGCGCGCGCGCGCGCACTGAGGCCAGATCTTATTATGATGTAACCCAGGCTGGCATTAATCTCTTATCATTCCCCCTGCCTCAGCCTCTTGAGTTCTGGGATTATAGTTTTGAACCACTGTGTCTGGTCATGTTTTGGATCTGACATTCTTGACAGCTAGTTTCAGTGTGTGTTAGAGAGGTTGTTTCCCAGGCCGAGCTTATTCTTACTACCCCAGTCTGGCCTCAAACTTGCAGCATTTCTCCAGCCTTACCTTCCCAGTGTTGGGATTGTAGGTGTGCACTGTCATGGTAGATTGGATGTGAATAGCCCCCATAAGTTCATATATTTGCATGGCTGGTCCCCAGTTGATGGACTGTTTGGGAGGGATTAGGAGGTGTGACCTTGTTGGAGGAGCTGTGTCACTGGACTTTGAGGTTTTGGGTGGCCAAGCCAGGCCCAGTGTCTCTGTCTCTGCCTGCTGCTTGCAGGTCAGGATGTGCTCCCTTCCACAATGATAGTGCACTGACCTCTGAGTCTAGAAGCCAGCCCCAGTTAGATGCTTTCCTTGGTCATGGTGTCTCTTCACAGCAATAGAACAGTGACTATGACACCATCACATCCAGTTAGTCTTTTTCTACTTACTTGGGGGGAGGGGAATGTGTGTAAGGAGAGGACGGATCAAGACCTTGAGGGTTCTGGAGAGCAAACTGAGGCTATTAGGCCTGCACCTCTAACCACACACTCCAACCCCACCCCCACAGTCATCTCACCAGGCCCCCCGGTAGTCTTTTTTTTTTTTTTTAGAATGAATTGTTTTTGATGTAGTCCAAGAGTTCTATTTTTAAAAAAATAAATTTTTCCTTTTAATGAGTTATTTTTATTTTTTCTGTGCATTGTTATGTCTGTGTGAGGGTGTCAGAACCCCTGAAACTGGATTTATAGACAGTCGTGTACTATCATGTGGGTGAGTAGACAGGATATATATATATTTGTCTTTCCTTATTAGGATTGTTTCACTAAATCTAGGTTCATTTGCTTTATTACAAATAGGTTGTGATGTTTTCTCATCATGTCACATTTTCTTTGTCTGTTCACCCATGATCAACCCTTCTGTTGGTTTCATATCTTGGCTATTGTGATCATGGCCTGCATGATGCAGAAATCCCGCTGACAGCGTCTGTTTCTTTGGATGCATAAGGATGTTATGGTTTCATTCTTTTGAGGTACTTCATAGTGTTTAGGTGGCTATAGCAATTTACACTCCCACCAACAATGGTTTTTGTGCTCCAACCAGCATGAATTTAGATATCTCTGGATTGAGTTTTTCCCTCTACTGATGCATTTTCTCATGCACTTGTTATTCATTTGCACCACTTTGAAATATCTGTTCTGACCATTTGCTCTCTCTGTTTAGCCAAAGCTGACATTATGATCCTGCTTCCTTAGCCCAGCATACCTGGCCTTTGCCCACTTTTAAAGTTGGGTTATTTGTTTTCTTGCTGTGAATTCTTTGAGTTTAAATATTTGGGATTTTAATCCCTTACCAGACTGAGTCTGTGTAAATATTTTCTCCCATCTGTGTGCTATGCTCACAAAAGTTTGTGTAACTTTTTAGTTTGATTTGATCCTACTTGTTTTTTGCTTTGTATCCTATAAAAAAAAAAAGAAAAAACCAAAAAAGCATTTTTTACTCCACTGTCATGTTTTCCCATTTCTTTCTAGTGTAATAGTTTCAGATCTTATGTTTGCCTATCCAATTTTATCCTTCTATAAATATGCATATCTAGTTTTCCTAGCACCATTTATTGAAGAGATATCCTTTCCTTGTTGTGTATCCTGGTTCACTGGTCATTGTGTTACAGGAACTTAGTGAATCCCCAAGTCCATACCTCCAGCTGTGCCTGTGTGGTGCATGAGTATCCAGATGCTCTCTTCCAGATGTGTAGAACCAGACACTGACATCAGCTTCTTCCCCTATTGCTACCCACCTTACTTTTTTAAAGAATTTTACTCATCAAGTTGGACCTGGAGCTCACTGAGTGACTGGACTGGCTGTCTTTACCTCTGCTAGCACTGTTATCCTGCTTTTCCATAGGTATTAATATCACATTGAGCCATCTTTCAGCACTCCCTCCTTTAAAAGCTTTAAATAAAAGCTTAATGGCATTAGAATTTAAAATACCCCTCCACCCAGGACAGGCAGCCTGTGATTTTCAGGGCTTCCCAGGGGAGGACTATGGAAAAAACAAAAAGAAGGAAAAACTATGCTGTTTGTTTGAGATAAGCCTGCATAGAGGTCAACCCCAGGACTGAGAAAGGCAAGGAAACCCAACCAACTTCATGGCACCTGAACAACCAGGAGTAGGAAAGAAAGGAAGTCAAGATTTTGCCTGGCACATGGAGAGAAATGTGAAGAGGTGAAGGCAAGAGTTGGCAGCAATATAACGCCCTTGGCAGGGAACCAGGAAAGGCCAGAGGTTATACTGTAAATGTTCAAATCAAAGCCCATCTGCTGAAGGACTCCTCTCTTCTTCCCCCTTCCACTTTGAGCTCGAAGGCTGGACTCAAGAGATGAGCCCAGAATAAGCTTCCAGGCACTTCTGAGTTGTTGGGAGTAGCTAGAATCACAATATGAAGACCCTCCTGGCTCCATCGCCCCCCAATACTATTACAAGCCTGTAGACTTGTGAAACTTGGCCATCATTCCAGATTATCACATTTGTTGGTTCTTTCTTCATAAATGTCTACTATATTGCCTAGGTTTTATTACC
This sequence comes from Myodes glareolus, assembly GCF_982192425.1. NCBI lineage: Eukaryota > Metazoa > Chordata > Mammalia > Rodentia > Cricetidae > Myodes > Myodes glareolus. The sequence continues at coordinate 68,416,216 of NC_142030.1, forward strand.
TGCAATTGATATGCCTACCTCCATCTAAGTCATTGTTTGAAACCATGAACTGCACTTGGCATGGTCTTTCATGCTTGTAATCCCAGCACTTGGATAGCTGAGGCAGGAAGATTACCATGAGTTTGAATCCTACTGGGACTACAGCATGATACCCATCTCAGAAAACCCAAAACCATGAATTTACAAAGCTAACATTCTCCAGTCATTAAAAAGATCCATTCCAGACACTGACCAAATACTTTCTCTTTACACCATGCTAATCACAACTCAGAAGTTCCCTGGAAGCTCACAGACATGCACAGGGTGGTTGATCAGGGGAGATAGTGGAATGGAAGCACAAAGAGTGGAATGGAGCCACATCAGCAAGTCAGAAGGGAGAGAGTCCTTCCAGGTAGCTGTCCTTTAGTCACAGTGCAGCTTAGCTGCCTCTGCTGGGAAACAGGCCAGTTGTGGGGGACAACCCTGGCCACCATCTCTTCACATTTCACCAGCACAGGTTAAACTTTTTTCCTTTGTAACCCCTTTTTGTCTGAGAAATCTTCATGCAGCCTCAAGCATATAAATAAGTATACCACTCAAACATTTACTAATAATAAATCAAAGATCTTAAGGCATTTTTTGGTGTACAGATATAAATTGAACATTGATTGAAGATTAAAGCACATCTGCATGCTAATGAGATAGATGTGCTCACTTATTTTCACATAAAGAATCAAATCTTGGCTGAATATATTACACTGCAGGACAGAGCATCTCCAACATTTTTCAGAGTTGGTTTGATTTCGTAGCCATCAATACTGAGAACATCACTTTTATATAGTTCAAAGTGACAGAAGTATATTTTGAATTATATCAGAAATCATTGGAAATTCTGTTGTAATTCCAAGCCAAAATTCATTTAATGTTTTTTTATATGAAACTCAAGTCAACAAATTACAGTACAGTCCAAAGGGTAACTAACTAGTTTAATTACATGCTGAGGAGTTAACTGTAGGGAAACACTGAAATTCTGTTTTCTATAATTAATCACGTTTTCTGTAAGATCAGAAAACATTAGCTCATACAATGGTACCAATCTAAACAGCTGTTTGAGACACCTTTTGATGGTGTAGCAGGCATGATGTCATACAGTGTACATGTATGTTTTGAATCAAGGCTGCAGTGATGTAATATGTGACTATGAACAGAAACACGTCTAAACTATTATGTATTTGATATTTGATCATTGCACATTTGGAAGTCTTACACCATTGTTCTGTGTGTGTGTGTGTGTGTGTGTGTTTACACACATGTGATACCACTTTAAGAAACTGTTCTAGTCTACAGCTACCCAGTTTGTGTTGGGGGAGTACTGTTAGACCTTTATTTCTAATTTAATGAATTTTTTATATACTTTACACAAAGGCACACATACATCTGCAGGGATATATGTGAAATAGAATATAATAGACTCTGAAAACTAGAAGGAAATAATAGAGATGGATCTATTGTCATTGTGTACCAAGGTGAACTTTGATCTGAGAGTTGGACAAAAAGGAAGGGACAGAAGTGGTTCCTGGTTTGTAGTACTGGGGACTGAACTTGGGGCTGTGCTGTGCCCGCTGAGCTCCACTCGGCTGCTGCCCTTTGAGGAAGAAAGCAATAGTTAGTGTTGGTAACTGGTCTGGAGGAACGGTGCTCTGTTGAAACCGTGCATTTTCTTGGGGGTGGGGGATGCATCCACACTACACTGATAATACTGTCATGAACTATTTCTGTTGCAAGTATAAAAAAGATTTCCATAGGATAGCATTTTCTAAAATTCTGTTTTTGACAAAGAAATATTTGATTAAAAGATTTAATATTAAAGATGAAATCTTTACAAAAAAGGAAAACTGCAGTTTAAACTGAGAATGTGAAGTCTCTTAGGCAGACCTACTTGTTAGCTTTCCCAGAGCATGGTTGTTCCCAAAACTATACAGCAGTAGGCTGCTCTTCATACAAGTTCCTTGCTAAGTTGAATCCATATCTTCTATATTGGCGGAATTCTGTGGCCTAGTAGACAGAAGAAACTGAATTAAACTAGTTTAAGGACAGACTTCTCTTTAATATGCTATATTTATTGTATTCATTGAGAATGAGTTCCCTTAGATTTGCTTGGTTATAGAACCTTCTTCAATAGCCATCTCTTCCACAGAGTATAAATTAAGGAACAGAGGTTTGGATATTTGTAAGGCCTGAAGCCTTCCTTCAAAGGAAAAGAAGAAGGCTGCTTCCTTTTGATGTGTCAAGCCCAACCTTAAGTGTGTAAACATGGAATGTGTTGCTCTCCCTCCTGTCCACCTCCATGCTGGGGCCTCTGCCATGTTACTGCTTCATAAAGGAGCTGAAGTACTAAGTAGTTCCCCCACCTACTCTGCTTCTCCCAGATGACACCAAAACCAGGACAACTGGAACCTTTACTTGGCTTTTTTTGTTGTTAGACTAGAATGACCCTGTAACTGTAGCTAATTTTGATGAATTTGGAACTAGGTCAGGGCTTTTCCACCTGGCTTCCATCCCACTATAACTGTAAGGAGGCCAGTGTGTGTGTCTTTGGAGTATAGTTATTTACATTTATAAGTAGGCAATAAACCTTGAAGATTTACTTCTGATTTGATTAGTTTTCATTTACCTAGGAATTCCAAAAATTCTAAAATACAAAAAAGAGCAAGTTATTAAAACAATTTAAAAATAAGCTTAAGCAGTGTTGCATTTGTAAAAATATTTATATAGTCTTTCTGACCTTGAATTTGTCTTCTTCTGCCTCAGCCTCCCAAGAGTTAGACTCACAGCTATGCACCACCATGGCTGGCTTTCATGTTTTTAGAATACTGTAGAACCATAGCCAGCATTTGTTGGATGAGCAGTTTTTCATCGTAGTGCGTGCATCTAAACTTGTTGGTTTTCTTCCCCGTAAGCTCCTATATGCATTCCCTTATGTTAACACAGACAGTGGACATGTAATTCTTAGTGTCTACAAAGTGCTGGAATAATGTCATGTTGAAATGTAGTTTCACAGCTATTTTTAGTTTAGATGTCAATTTTAAAGGTATATTGACATTATTTCTTTGGGACATATTATTGTGGGTGGGGCTATAACATGGGAGATATTTCCAAGCTCTTGTGGGACAGATTTGCTAACTTACTGCCTTCTAATGTCTAGGTCCAGGAGCTCCACGAGGAGGAGGCACAGTGGGTAAACTATGATGAGGATGAATTGTGTGTGAAGATGCAGCTGGCTGATGGGATCTTTGAGACCTTGATCAAAGATACTATTGATGTTCTCAATCAGATCAGTGAAAAACAGGGGAGAATGCTACTTGTGTGACATCTTGCAAATAAATCGAACACTGAGTGCTAACACGAGTCCTGGGCCTTTCTGCCTCCTGATACACACCCGTCTCCACCATAGCAAGAATGCTGCTGGACCTCGCACCTGTTCTTGTGGACTGCTGGTTTGGAGTTCATGGGACAATGTGGTATATCTGGTATTACAACCTTTGCCTTTACAGACCGTCCACAGGAGTACGTGATTGTTTCCCGTGGGCAGGGTTACACTCCTAATGTTGAGATTTGGTGTCATCATTCACCTCCTTAGCACCCTACTAGGTCTCAGATGAGGGCCGAGAACACCAGACTTACCTCTGAGGTTAGACAAGGCCATCACTTCCTTGAGTCTCATCAGGAAAGAGAGGTAAATAAGTTAATCTTTTAACTTTCAAAATATAATACTGGTCTGTATAAAGAAAGTCATAAATGGACATTGTAGTCTGTGAACAGTATTAAACCCATAACCACTTCTAAAATAGGCAAATTCAAGATTCTCTGCCTATTCACATTCTGGAGTTTATTTCTTCTTGAAGACCCCGTTCCTTCCATCCTGAAGCTGACCAGCACCACGTGGACATCAGAAATAAGTGGTGCTTTGTTGTCTGGGCACCACCTAAAAAACCATAACCCATTGCATTGTGTTTAATTTTCCTCTCTGGGCGAAAAACAAATGCCCCATTGAAGATGAGGCTCCAGGACTGCCATGGGCTGGTTCCTCTGCCTGTCCCTCCCTACTCTTTTCTCAGTTGCCCTAACCTCTACCAGCTGCTCTCAGAATTGTAGATACTCAGGACCATCTCAGGCATCCAAGCATGGCAAAAGTGGAAAGAGTTCATTTTGGCCTTCAAACTTTGAATTCCCATCTCTCCCCAGAAGTCAAATGCTGTTACTTGAATGACTTAGGAAATGAGTGTGTGCACCAAAGACAAGAAGATATTGTCTATAGTCTGCGTGCTTGTTTTGCTCTGTGGAACATTTTTTAATTTATTTTAAGATAAATTATTAAGTTGAAGATGTGTGTCCCTATTGAGAAGTGAGATTCTCATAATAGCAAACCTTTGTCTCGAAGTTTCTACAGTTTAGTCTTCGCACAGGAAAGAAAGCTGCAGTTCTAATAAATGTGTACACACACTGAAGAATCAGTTCAGTTCATCAGAACGATGACAGGCATTTACAGTGTCACCTGTGACAGCAGGAGCAGGAAGGGACTTGAAAGTTTACTCCTGCCTCCCTTGGATCTCACAATTGTACCTGAGAAAAGTCTCCAGACTCCAGCTGCTGCATCCAAGCACTCGGTGCTCACCGGGCCCTGATCACTTGCCTTCTAGACTGGTTTCTCCATCAGTCCTGTCCTTCAAGTAATCCCGGAGAATATGGATGATCTTAGGCGTGAATGGAAATGCCTTAACCTTACAGTTCGGACTAGAGCAGCATGGTAAGACATCCACCAGGTTCACACTTACAGATATCCTGGACTTTACGGCTTCTTCAAAAGACATTAGAAAACCCAAAGACAGCGTAACCCTTCAAGTGTGCACGTTTGTTGTTTTCTGCATCTCTCTTCCAGACTTGCCTTTGCGTCTCAGATATTTCACTATGCACACTTCATTCCTCTTCAATTTCATCCTGTCATTACATGAGATTTGCTGAAATCATCATTGGGATATTTGCATTTTGCACAGTGACTGGTGTGCTAGCTCTTGACAATAGGAAAGCACTGAAATGTTACAACTGGGTCTCCTAAATGCTCAGGTGGGTGTCTCATCAGCATCTCCTCTGTGCATTTGCTGTTGAGCTGTTGTCTTTAGCCATAACGAGCAACTTGAGTAAGAGAAGGAAAGGATTCTTGAGGTTATTTACCAGTAGTGTGGAAATAGTGTTTTCATGTGGCCAAGGAAAGCAAAGATATTTCTCCTCAGTTTGTGTTCTTTGGAAGACAGGAAACATCTTGTGTACATCCCTTGACTGTTTGTAGGATCACATTGTCTTTATGATACTGAACTTTACAGCTGCTATACTTTTTTACAAATGAAGATCAAATTATAATAGGAATATAGCTTGTTTTCCACTCTTCATTATTTAGACCTAAAGTTAATTTTTAATAGTGTATCTTTACATTAAAATGCCAGAAAAGGAAAAACATACTGATATAAGTCCCTGGACTCAGCAATCTGGACACTGCTGGACCGTGGCTGTGACCATCCTAACCTCCTCCAGCTGTCTTCACTATCCCAGAATCTCGCGTTCCAGAAAAGAGATAGGAATAGACCAGTCTCATCCTTTGCTAGCAATCATATCTACAGCTTGATAGCAAACATCAAAAGAATCTAGGGTTTCTTACTGTTTTAACTATTTGGATCTAACAGAGATAGATTTATTGATAGGATCAGGAATGATAAATGTGAATACCCAGCCACTCGTTCCATAATGGGATCTTTTTAATGAAGCCCTGCCTCCTAACCAAGAACCTACTCTTCCCTCTTCTAATCTTTGCTCCCTCTCCCTTCTGTCCCTTCTGTCTCTCTGCATAACTCCTCTCGAAGATCTTTGCATCAGCAGTAACACCGTTTAGAATAGCACTGTCAGAACCTAGTAGTAAACCACCATGCAGGCTTCAGATTTACTTCTGAGTCCAAAACAATTTGTGCTACCCAGGGCAGTTACCTCTGGGTTAAACAAGTACAGGGTATCAATCCCCTCTTCAGGTCTAAACAGGAATTTTTCTTTAGGGAAAAGTGGGAAGAGCTCAAAAAGTAGTTAATAAGGAAGGGGAATTCCTTCTGTGACTACAGGTCTCTGAGAAATTACCTTTCAAAAGAGATTGCATTGCTCATAAGAGTGTTGTGGCCTATTGATAAAAACAATTTTGTTCACTTTCTTGTCTTGAAAAAAAGTGGCCTTAGCTTTTTGCAATACTTGAATAAAGTGTGTACTTGCAAAAGAATTTCTGTAGCACAGCGTTAGAGACTCATAACTTTTCTGCAAGAAATTCAAACTTACATCTTCCTTTTACTACCTTAAGAATACTAGTGAATAAAACGTAATTCAAAGAGCAAGTGATAGAAACTACAATGATGTTTAATGCAAATTGTAGGAATTTACATGTTTACAAATCATCTTAAACTGGTTGTGCAGCAATTCAATAAAATCTTTGTATTATAAAAATGTGAAGAAAAATGTAAACTGGTGTAAAGGAGGTACTGTCATTTTAATTAACCTGTGTTTAAAAGCTTTTCCTTCTGGACTTTGCAAAGCCTTCTTGGTTACACATTGCAATCTCTAGGGGGCTCAGCCTCCTTGTGTGTACTGTACTGTGCAGACATGAAAAATGAACCCGTTTACTGTGTGTGTGTAAATAGCCTGGTCATCAGGCCGTTTTCAGCCAATAGTCACACCCGTGCAGCTCCGCACAGAAGACGAAGGGTGTGGTTTGTAAGTAATCTGTAAAATAACTGGGATGGATTCCCATGTATAGCTGTGTAAATAGATTTGTTAACTAAAATGTACTTTAAGATGAAATCTGTAAATAAATTGATTTATAAATTAATTTCATGTCAGGTGTGAGTTTGTCCATTCATGAGCCAAGTTTAGAAAAAGAATTCTCATGAAATTGACTTGTTTCTGATTTCTTGTTTTGGTTCCAGGACACTTGTTCGTCGAGTATGGGGAACTGTTTATAAAAGCTGTTGACCCCGCACCCAGGAGACCAGCACAGGGAGCTAAGCACCCCAGCCCTGGCTGCTTGTTAATTCCTCCGATCATCACCATTGTGCTTAGTGCTGGGGAAAAGGACATGGTCCCCAACTTAGAGAAATGGTCCCTGGGTTAGTGCTGGGGAGACAGCTGGGGAGACAAGCTTAAAGTCTAGTGAATAAGCATCATCAAAAAATATTCTGGCCAGGCAGTGGTGGTGCACGCCTTTAATCCCAGCACTCGGGAGGCAGAAGCAGGCCAGCCTGGTCTACAAGAGCTAGTTCCAGGACAGACTCCAGGCTACAGAGAAACCCTGCCAAAAGCTTTCTGAAAACCAGTGCATATCAAATTGCCAAAGAGCTCAGGGAGGAACATGTTAAAATGGTAGGGCTGGGTCAGGAGAGAGTTCCCTGATAAATCTTAACTGGATTTTGTTTTTTGACATGAGATCTCACTATGTAATTCAAGCTGGCCTCAAACTTTGAACATGTTCAGCCCTCTTACTTCAGCTTCCTCTGTAGATAGGATTCCAGCATGGCACTGTATCTGGCTTATATGTTTGTCTTGAACATGGATGGGCTTCCTTCAGTTCATGGTAAATGCCATTTCTCCCAGATGACTTGAGTCTTGCTCAACCCTGAAAAATAACACATAAAGCCACACATAATTAAGTGGGCCACAAAAATGACTGGGTGTGGAGGGTGTAATTTATTTCTGGAAATAAGACCTTGGTGTAGAATGGAGCTGCGTATGCAGAAGAATCAAAGAACTCCAACGATGGAAGTATGTGGCCCTCAAACGAGTCTCTCGTGCAATGGGTACCCACCATCCTCACTACATTCCACTTCCTCCTGATGTCAAAGTCTGCTGTACCTTCAGCCCCTTGCCTCATGAAGGACTTCAGAAAACCACTGACCCCAAATGGCAACAGACTAAGATATTGTTCAACTCACTAAAAATAACCACACACTCAGAAGGTCCGCATACATAGTGTGTGCCACATAATGTGACTGGTGCCAAGGACGTGCTTTTTTGTTTGGGGGGGGGGGGACTGGATTGCTGTAATCTTGAATCAAAACATGAGATGAGAGGATGGCAAAATAGAGCCCAAAATGGTGAGAACTCGCAGACAGGAACTCCAGAGATCAGAGCGCGAGTGCTGGTCGCTCAGAACAGTGGACAAGGTGCAGAGATTGCGTCTCTCACAGGTGGCTGGGCTCTGTGGCCAAAATCAACAGGCAGATAAAGTATCTACCAGTGCCTGATTCAAGATCACCCAAAGTAAACAAGACACACCAGGCGTGAGTGTGACACTTGTTTTCTTACAGCCCCTACAATTTCTCAGCCACACCCACCCCATGGCCAGCAGACGTACAAATGCAGCCAGCGTGGATGAGGTCAACTGCCAGCATCCTGCTCAGGCTGTCAGGAAAGACTTTCTCTTCATCCCTCCCCACTTGACAATGGAAGACAAAGATCTGGGGGTGTGCTGAGAGCTAGACACCAGTGGTGCAGTGGGAGAGTCCCACAGCACAGGCCGGAGAAGCATCCAGGTGTTCTTACGTGATCCCCACAGTAGGGAACTGCATGTGACTACAGTCTAGCTCTCCCTCAAAGGCCACCACAACACATCACATCCAGCAGGACAAATGTGGAGGGCAGCTTGGGCTGATAAGGCCTGCTTAGCCTCCCCTTTGGGTGCCCTTGGAGACAGGGCTTTCCTCTGATTTTGAGATAACTTAGGATCACCAGGAAAACCAGATCAAGAAGAGACCTCCACTCAACTAAGAACCCCATGTGTCTGGAATATGACTGTTTTTTGTGTTTTGTTTTTTGAGACCGTTTCTCTGTGTAGTCCTGGTTGTCCTGGAACTTGATCTGTAGACCAGGCTCACATCAAACTCACAGAGATCTGCCTGCTTCTCTCTCTGGAGTTCTGGGATTAAAGGCATGTGTCACCACTGTCGTTAAGAATAAGTCCTTTTTAATTGGTGTTGAGGGACTACCAGATGTATAGCTGATAATCATCCTATCCGAGCAGACATCTGTTCCAGCTGTTTCTTCCCTCCTCAAATTATGTGCACACCAGTGTCAGCATAACACAAATGTCACCTCGCTCTGCCAACAGACAACTGAGGGTGACTGTGCTGTCCCTCGGCACCCTGACTAGTTAGTTTGGTGAGTCCAGTTTGTCTTGGGAAATTCCAAGTCATTGTGTAGAGACAGAGCCCTTACAATGGGAGTGTGGGATGAGAGGGACTTCTGGGATGACAAATCCTCCCTTCAGCTGTGCTAGTTCCTGTCAAGGTATTGTCAGAACAGGTGAAATGTCCCCATACACCCTCCATGAGCTTTCCAGGAAACATCTTGTCTGCTACTTCCGTAGGGACCCACTGCCCCTGGTCCTTGAGCCAAACCTTTTCATCCCAACCAGACTAATGGTGGCGGGAAGTCACATCTTGACTGAACTTGACATGTCCTATAATGTCACCTGTTGCACTGTTGTGTTCAGGATCTTCAGCATGACAGAGAGGTCTTAATGTCCCTTTGTTCTGCCCAACTTTCTCCCATCCCGTGAGGCCCCATGACAGGAAGGCCTTGAAGACAGACTTGCCGCAGGTGTGAGGTAAGAAGACCTGATGACATAGCCTCAGTTCAGATCACAGCTGACCAGGAAATACGCTGAGAAGAGCAGCTGGTGGTGGGTGGCTGGGATTCCACAGGGCAGCATGAAGGACAGCCTGCTAGCCATTCCCTGACCATCCAAGGTTAGGATCTCCCAATGCCCGCTGCGGCCCGCTGACTTTTGTCCCAAGAGTGATGTTTAATGTTCAGATGGCTTTGGTTAGGCAGGATTTTCAATGCTTGTATAGTTATTTGGTCCTCACACTTTTTGTTCTCATCCCACCGTTATCTGGGACAAGCTGCAGAAGATCCATTTCATGTGATGACCCTGTCTCTGTGCCATTGCTTGGACCATGGCTGTGGTATCATGCTCAGACGGGAATCTTTTGCTATCTGAGCATATGACTAAATGTGTTTTTGAAGCCACAGTGGCATCTCTGTGTCTACATGACATAGAATGGTGACACATTTGCAGATGTGTCTGCTGTGTGAGGTATCTCTGTAGTCTGTGCCCAGCAGCCCCATGTGATTGTCACATGGAGTTTCACATGAAAAAGTGGCCATGACCTGCTTGATATAGCCGAATTTGCCATACGGTATGGCCAGGGCTTGCTGGCAATAGCCACATAGTTGTGTTGTATCTAGGATTTCCTTGGGCTATAGGGGAGGGGAATCTGTTTTTATGATTTGACTCACTTTATATAAAGGTGGACTTTTTGTCCTGTGGTGGGCCAGACAGTCACAGCAATTTACTGAGTACAAGTTAGATTGGCTTTTCAGTTCCATTTCTTTTAAAATTTAGTTTTAAACCCACTTTTTAAAAAAGGTTTATAATTTTCTGTGTGGGGAGGTGGGAGTACATGTGCTCAGTATGATCAAGTGTATGCAGATCCCTTGAAGGCCAGAAGAGGGTGTCAGAGGCCCTGAAGCTAGAGTTACTGGTAATTTAAACCACCACACCACCGCCATTGTCACCCCTATCCGGATACTGGGAATCAACTCCTGTCCTCTGCAAGATCAGCGAGCACCCTTTACTGCAGCACCATCCTTTTCTCCTTCAGTTCCACTTTTCTTCTTCTTTGTTTGTTTTTCAAGACAGGGCTTCTCTTTGGCTGTCCTGGAACTCACTCTGTAGACCAGGCTGGCCTTGAACTCACAGAGATCCACCTGCCTCTGTCTCCCGAGTGCTGGGATTAAAGGTGTGTGCCACTACCACTACCTGGCTAGTTCCACTTTTAAAAAAAAAAAAAGATTCATTTTTGTTGTGTGAGTGTGTGGTGTAGGAAAGGGGCACACATGTTACAGCGTGCATTTGTGTGAGTGTGTGGTATAGGAAAGGGGCACACATGCTACAGCGTGCATTTGGCACTCAGAGAATAACTGATTTTTGGAATCAGTTCTCACCTTCCAGCTTTTCTTTAGTTCCATGAATAGAACTCAGCTCCTCCAGACCTGACAGCAAACACCTTTATTATCCTCTAAGTCATCTCATCGCCCACCTCTTTTCTAATGGTTCTTCATTAGAGGCAATAATAAGAGTGATTAATGATGTTTGCCAAGGAAGAGACCAATGCACGATTTGAAGTCATCCAGGATAAGACAACACACAGGGGAGACAGGGTGGGGATAGGGGTAGGGAGGGGCGGTACTCTTAAAGTAGCCTAGCATTTATTTACAGCCAGAGAAGAGACCCTGCATAGATAGAGTTCCTTGAAATGCCTTGATGGCCAAAAGATCCATTTTGGAGCTAGTCCGAGCAATATGGCTTCAGTGGAAGACTCTCACCTTGACCCTACTCCAGCAGAAAGCTGGAGGCATGCTCGGAGCCACTGACGTGAGTACGAGCAGAACAGGAAGTTCTGCTGATCTAAAGCAGTGGGAGATAAACCCTCATGCGATTAGGCCAGAACCGCCTAATCTGTAGGACCTTTCAAAGGAATTTTATCTAATGTTCCCCAGCATGGGCAGGAAGCCGAACACAACTGCCTTCCCCCACAAGAATGAAGGTAGAGAAACAGAGGAAGTTAGGGAGCAGTTTGGGGATCGTAAGCTTTGTCTACTTGCAACCTCTTTTTGATTTTTTTAAGTGAAATTCAAGTCAGCAACTCAAATAGCAATTAAAATTGTTTTATTATTATTTTATGTGTATGGATATTTTCTGCATGTATTTCTGTGCACCATATGCGTGCCCGGAGCACACAGAGGCCAAGAGGAGGCATCAGATCCCCAGGAACTGGAGTTAACAAAGGGCTGTCATGTGGGCATTAGGAAAGGAGCCCGGGTTGTCTGGAAGAGCAGCCAGTGTTCTTAACCACTGAGCCATCTCTCCAGTCTCTCAAATAGCAATTTTTTAAATCAAGGATTCTAATACAATCCAAATAAGTACGAACTCAATACTTAGATACTGAAGGACGATAGTAGAAAACTATTAGAAGTCTTTTCTTCTATAATTTGTCTAGCTTAAAGACAAAACTGGGACACCGAGAATCTCCCTGTGAACCTGGAGAATAAATAAATGTGTAAGGATAGAGATTCAGGGATTGGGCCCTAGAAGAAGTAGGAAGACTGTTTTTATATGAGCAGAAGTTTTGGGCTGAGAAAGAAATCAGAGAAACATCACCCTTCACAGTAGCCACAAATAACATAAAATATCTTGGAGTAACTCTAACCAAACAAGTAGAAGACCTATGTGACAAGAACTTTAAATATTTGAAGAAAGAAATTGAAGAAGACACCAGAAAATGGAAAGATCTCCCATGCTCTAGGGTAGGCAGAATTAACATAGTAAAAATGGCAATCTTACCAAAAGCAGTCTAAAGATTCAATGCAATGCCCAGCAAAATCCCAGCAAAATTCTTCACAAACCTCGAAAGAACGGTACTCAACATTATATGGAAAAGCAAAAAACCCAGAATAGCCCAAACAATCCTGTACAATAAAGGAACGTCTGGAGGCACCACAATCCCTGACTTCAAACTCTACTACAGAGCTACAGTACTGAAAACAGCCTGGTACTGGCATAAAAACAGACAAGACCCAGATAGCAATCCACACACCTACAAACACCTGATTTTTGACAAAGAAGAAAAAATATAAAATGGAAAAAAGAAAGCATATTCAATAAATGGTGCTGGCATAAGTGGATATCAACATGTAGAAGAATGAAAATAGATTCATATTTATCACCATGCACAAAACTTAAGTACAAATGAATCAAAGACCTCCACATAAAATCAACCACACTGAACCTCATAGAAGAGAAAGTGGGAAGTATACTTGAATGCATTGGCATAGGAGACCACTTCCTAAAGATAACTCCAGTATCACAGACACTGAGAGAAAGAATTAATAAATGGGACCTCCTGAAACTGAAAAGCTTCTGTAAAGCAAAGGACACAGTCAACAAGACAAAATGGCGCCTACAGAACAGGAAAAGATCTCCACCAACCCCACATCAGACAGAGGGCTGATCTCCAAAATATACAAAGAACTCAAGAAATTGGTCATCAAAAGAACAAATAATCCAATAAAAAATGGGGTATGGACCTAAACAAAGAACTCTCAACAGAGGAATCTAAAACGGCTGAAAGACACATAAAGAAATGCTCAAATATCCTTAGTCACCAGAGAAATGCAAATCAAAACAACTCTGAGATTCCAACTTAAGCTGTAAGAACGGCCAAGATCAAAAACACTGATGACAACTTATGCTGGAGAGGTTGTGGGGTAAAGGGAACACACCTCCATTGGTGGGAGTACAAACTGGTACAGCCCCTTTAGATATCAGTGTGGTCATTTCTCAGAAAATTAGGAAACAACCTTCCTCAAGACCCAGCAATACCACTTTTGGGTATATATCCAAAGGATGTTCAATTGTACCATAATGACATTTGCTCAACTATGTTCATAGCATTATTTGTCATAGCCAGAACATGGAAGCGACATAAATGCCCCTATACCAAAGAATGGGTAAGGAAAATGTGGCACATTTACACAATGGAGTACTACACAGAAGAAAAAAATAACGACTTCTTGAAATTTGTGGGCAAATGGATGGTGCTAGAAAACATCATATTGAGTGAGGTAACCCAGACCCAGAAAGACAAATATCATATGTACTCACTCATAAGTGGCTTTTAGACATAAAGTCAGGAAAACCAGCTTACAACTCACAATCCAAGAGAACCTAGACAACAAAGAGGACCCTAAGAGAGATACATGGATCTAATCTACATGGGAAGTAGAAAAAGACAAGATCTCCTGAATAAATTAGGAGCATGGGGACCATGGGAGAGGACTGAAGGGGAGGGAAGAGGAAGGGAAGGGAGTGAAGAAAAATATATAGCTCAATAAAAACAATTAAAAAAAAGAGCGTAAGTTTTATAAATGTATTTAACACTTCAATTGCTAGCATACAACGGCCTCAAATCTGAGTGGGCATGTTCCAGCTGTGTTCATTAGCAGTGTGGGATGGCAGAGTGTGCAGTGCAGAGCGGGCCTCTCATGTGTTCAGAACTAAAGAGAAGTGGCAGAGTTCAACACTGGCAGGCACTGCTGGAAATACATCAGATTCATCTGCGTTTAATTTTGAAATAATATTCTGGTTATTGTGTGTTCGGAAACATTTTACTATTGTCAAAATATTTGCAATCCCTAAGTTTAGTTACATAGCTCATGGTGTAGAAACATGAGGCCACTGACTATCATGAAGAGAGATAATTGATTCTCTCAAGAAACTGAAGCAGAGAGTCAGATCATGAGGACTCTAGACACCAGAAAGCCTGCAAGTGAGGCAAGCAACTCAAAACCAGGACTGAGCTAAGGTCTGAATATGGAAGAGTCACCTGGCAAACTTATCACAACTCCGTGCCCGAAAGAGGAAGAAGAGCTGAATTCTAGGAAAACAAAGCGACCTCAGAAGAGTGGCCTGGCATGAGGATGTCTGCAGAGAAAACAGCCACTACCAGATCCTCTTCCGGGGAGCTCAGTCAAAGTATCATCACATCACACACCGGCAGGCAGACACTGAGGGGAGCCACCAATACGACACAGACTACATCAGAAAGGACAAAGAATTCTGCCGGCACAACAGTGCGCAGGGCAGGAAAAAGTGTTTTAAACCCTCAAATATCGGAGAGATGACTGAGTGGGTTTCTATGCAATCATGGGGATCCCAATTCTGATCCCTAGCATCCATGTAAAAGTCAGGCATGGTAGTGGGCACCTATAACCACTGAACATGGGAGTGGAGAAGATAGACAGATCCCAGTGACTCACTGACCAGTCAATCTAGCCCAGATAGTAAGCTTCAAGTTCAGCAAGAGACCCTGTCTCAAAAACCTAAGGTGAAGGCTTACCACTTGACTTCATCCCTCCCAGATACCACATCGAGTTTCTCTGTCCAGCACAGCCCTGTATATCTTGTACTAGGTAGGGCTCAGCCTGGTGAACCTGACCCTCCCCTCCACAAACCCTTCCCTATCACTAGATCTAGCCCTAGTCTCACATTCAGCCTAATCTGGATGGCTCTGCCCATGCCACCACAACCCCTAGGCTCTGAACTAGACACCAGTGTTAGGGTTCTCTAGAGTCGTAGAACTTATGGAATGAATCTCAATCTCTCTCTCTCTCTCTCTCTCTCTCTCTCTCTCTGTGTGTGTGTGTGTGTGTGTTATATGTATATATATATACATATATATATTGTATATTGCACACACACACACACACACACATATATATATATATATATATTATAATGTATGTGGAACTGAAAAACTCAATAACCCAACTAGAAAACTGAAGGAGAGCCTTAAAAGTAGAATGGACAAGTAGAAATTAGAATATCAGGGCTTAAAATAATTAGATCATACAAGCAAAGAATATTTTAAAAATTTAAAATACAGGAAAAGAACATGCAGAAACTGTGAGACACCATGAAAAGACTAAGTCTTCATATTACAGGCATAGATGAGAGAGAAGAATCCCAGGTCAATAGCATAGACCAGCTCTTCAACAAGATCATAGGAGAAAATGTCCCCAAACTAAGAAAAGTCATACAGATACAAGAAATTAATATAGAGTTCAAAATAGATGAGACCAGAAAAGAAACTCCCACAATCTACCATTACTAAAATACTAAATATACAGAACAAAGAAAGAGTATTCAAAGTTGAAAGAGAGAAAAAAAAACATAAATCAAAAATAAAGTAATACCAATTGGAATGATAGCCCATTCTCTCAATGGAAACTCAGAACCACAGCCTGGGCAAAGTCTTTCAAATTCTGAAAGACCCCAAATGCCAACCTAGATGGCTGACCCAGAAAAACTGTCAATGGTGGCTGAAGGAGAAAGAAAAGCTTTCTGTAATTCAAACAGGATAAAAGGATTCATTTCTAGCAGACCAACACTGAAAGAATACTGGAAGCAATACTTCAAACCGAGGAGAGGAGTTAACTAAGAGACTGCAGGAAGACAACAAATGAAGGTATGACTTCTAAAACAACGTAGAACTAAGAATACAGTGACTGCAGTCAACACACACCTTTTAGTAATAACTTTAAATTAACGGCCTCAATTCTCTAATAAAAAGACACAGGCTGTCTACAGAAACTTTGTCTTGGTTTTAAAGAAGCACCACCGTAAAGTGAGAGGTTAGCAAAAGTATTCCAATCAAATGGTACAGGAAGCAAGCTGGCACTGCTGTCCTAATATCCGGCAAAACAGACTTCAAACTGAAACTAGAAAGAGAAGATCAAGGACACTTCCTTCTAATCAAGGGAGCAGTGAACCGAAAAGACATTACAATGCTCATAATATACATGTACCAAACTCTATCGTAGCCATTATAAAAAGCATACTACTGAAATTAAAGACACAGATTAACATCAACCCATTAATGGTAGGTAATTTCAGTACCCTGCTTTATCCAGTAGATAGGACATCTAAAACAGTAAACAAGAATATAAGAATTAAATGACATAGTACATCAAATGTACTTAACAGGTATCTACAGAATATCCACCCAAATTCCAGAGAACACACATTCTACTCAACAATTTCCAGAAGCTTCTCTAAAATAGATCACATCCTGGGATACAAAAAAAGTCTTTAAAAACTGAAGTAGGGGCTGAAGAAATGACTCAGCAGTTAAGTGCACTGACTGCATTTCCAGAGGACCCAGGTTCAATTCCCAGAACCCTCGTGGCCTCTTACAACTGTCTGTAACTCCAGTTCCAAGGATCCAACACACTTACACAGACATACATTCAGGCAAAACACCAATGCACAATTAGATAGATAGATAGATAGATAGATAGATAGATAGATAGATAGATAGATAGATAGATAGATAGATAGACAAGCAAGTTTAAAAAAATAAAAACTGCAGTAATTCCCTCCATCTGATAAGTATCATAACTTAAAACTGACAGAATAAACCTGTAGTAAATACACAAACTCATGGAGAAAAAATAATTACTAAATGATGAATGGGACAAAGAGGAAATCAAGAAAAAAATCCTAGAAATAAATGAAAATTAAAACAAACAAACCCTCTAGAACATATCAAAAGCAATCCAATGAGGGAAATTTCTGAGTGCCCACATAAAAAAAAAAAATCAGAAAAAGCACAGATAAATTCATGATGCAACTCAAGAATTTGAAATAAAACAAAACAAACATAAATCCAGGAAGAAATTATAAAAATCAGAGCATAAATTAATGAAACAGAACAAAAAAAATACAAAGAATCAATGGATCTAAGAGCTGGTTCTTTGAGAAGATAATAAGATCTACAATTTTCCAACTAATCAAAAGAAAGGAAAGACTCAAATGAATAGAAACAGAAATGAACAGGAAAACACATTACAACAGACACCAAAAAATTCAGAATATTGGAAAGGAATTTTTAAAATTATGTACTCTGTTAATTTGGAAAATCTGGGGAAAAAAAGTAGGATGAATTTCTAGATTCATTCAAACCACCAAAGTTAAACCAAGAAATATTGGAGTCCAGGTGACCTGGGGTTCCTTTGTCTGGGACAAACCTTGACTCAGATGTGGCCCCTTACTGCGGAACTGTGAGAAAGGTAAGACCTAGGAGGAATGTCCTCCAGGGCCAACCAAAGCCACAAGGACAAGGATCTGCAGAAGGAAGAACTTAGAAAAGCGTCAAAGATACTGTTTGCTCAAGCTCTGCTTACAATCCTATCTCTAGTAGCTAGCTAAACAATATATAAACAGCAAGGAATAAATAAAAATTGTTAATTTCTGAAATGAACTCAGAGTCCTGTATCGTCCTGTGTTGCCCATGGTTGTACATGGCAGAGAAGAGATCAACAACCTAAACAGATACATAACAAATGAAGAGACAGAAACAGTGACAAAGAGCCTTCCAATTTAAAAAGACTTAGGCCTGGATGAATTCACAGGAGATTTCTAACAGACTTTCAAGGAAGACCTACATCCTTCTTCTTTTTTTAAAAAAAAAAGATTTATTTATTATTAATACAGTATTCTGCCTGCATGTATGCCTGCATGCCAGAAAAGGGCACCAGATCTCATCATAGATGGTTGTAAGCCACCATGTGGTTGCTGGGAATTGAACTCAGGTCCTCTGAAAGAGCAGCCAGTGCTCTTAACCTCTGAGCCATCTCTCTAGCCCAACCTACATCCTTCTTTTATATATATATCCAAAATGTGTTTATTGGGATGGTTCCCATTCATCTTGAATCCTGAAGGAGCATCCCCTGTCAGTCTTGCTCTCCCGCCTGTAGGCTGACAGAGGACAGTGGAGCAGCCGACACACAAGACAACCGTCTGTGCATGGCTAAAGACCGTGGTGATTTTATAGCATCCTGGGCACTTCACATCCATAAAGTAGGAATTGGGGCTCTGCACCAGGTGCTTTTTCTTGTGTTTCCTCTTTTCCTCCTCTGGAGAGGGATGAAGGAGATCCTTTGCCAGAGGCTGTTCTCGTAGGGAGGTCATCACCGCCGGAAAGCCCTACATCCTTCTTAAATTATTTAAAAAAATAAAAACCAAAGGACCACTCCTAAACTACTTATTTTGGTTTTACTTGAAAAGCCTTGGGATTTATTTTATTTACCTAAAATTACATATAAAACATATAAGTATATTATATGTAATATACATATGTATAGTTTACATTATAGTTGAAATATGTATACAGTTTAAATGAAATTATGCCACTTGGACCTACAGGGATCCCAACAATAGCCACAGACCATCTAACAGAACCCCCAGTACCAAGCCTCAGAAACTCCATTTCAAGTTGTTGGTCAAGGTAGTCCAGGAGACTCTCAGAACAGTATGCTAGTGTAGTTGCCTCCCAGAGGCTGAAGGTTAAGTCGCTATTGCTGAAGACACATGGATTAAGGACACAGTTTGGAGGCTCCACGCTGGTCTGTCCTGAGAGCCTCATTTTGCAGGAAAGTGCTGTGCAAGCTGCCAGCACTGGGATTTAAGCGCGTACTTGTTCGGTTTTTCTCCATGAGTGCCGGGATGCAGACTCAAGTCCTCTGCTTGTGTGGTACAGCGGTTTACATTGGAGACTCTTCCCCAGACTAAGGAGTGCGGAGAGCTTCTGGCAGAACTGGGGTTTTCACTTTAACCGGCCAGGGGGCTGTTCTTAGTCCTGATACATGTAGAAACTCACCTAACATGCACAAGGCCCAGGTTTCAGTCTCCAGAAAATAAAAGTTCCCAGCCATCTTCCACTCAAATGTCCTTGGCAGAACCGGGTGTCACACAGCCCTGCTTGAATGGTAAAAGAGACTCGGAAGGAAGTGTGCAGAATCTTCAGCTTCTAAAGGTAGATTCCTGGGTAAGGAGGAAGATGGGAAATGGCCATTTTTTTTCACAGCAGCAGTGCTTGCCAGTGTGTAAATACGAGCTGCGTTGCTGACTTGCTTGTCAGAAGATGAGCTTGTGAACACGAAAAGGTGTAACTGAGCAGTCATTGCTGACCTGCCGCACTGCCACGCCCACAGGCTTCCGCATACTCTTCTCTGACTAGAAGGCTACAAGCTTTCCACTCCCTCTTCCTTCCCTCCACCCTGGGCCTGTGAGCACCAGAGAAGGAGCCATTATTCTTGAACTCGTTCATTAGCCAGAAGGTGTTCACATTTCCCAGGAAGACAGTTCTTGCCCTTGCAAGACTTGCAATGGAGTGCAGCAGGGGAAACACCATGTATGTTCATCAGTAAAGGCTATCATTGGTAATGCCCCTCCAGGGGCTGACTAGTTCATTCATTTTGCAAGTAGCAACTCTTTGCTGGCACTCTTCTATGTACTGTGTACAAAGGTGGTCCCTATGCCAAGAGCTTGCTTTCTGTATTCTGGTGCAGAGGAGACAAGATCACACACAAGCAAGCCACTGCATAAGCGTCAGGGAACACCTTTAAGAGAAGGTGATGGTGATACTTGAAATATGAATAATGAGATGGAGCCAGTAGTGGAGAGATTTGAGTGAAGAGCACAAAAATGAGAACTAGAAAAGACTATTTTTCTATTATAATATACAATAGAATATATAACATATAATAAAATAGACCATTTTTCTATTGTCGTATATAATACATATAATACATAGCTATTGTATGGTATGGGGGGGGCAGGAGACAAGCTTCCTAGGTGCCAGTGTCATCTGGAGTTTTAGTGAAGGTCTGTATGTTACTTAGAGAGCTGAAGGCATGATGAAGTTAGGGGCAGAGCGCACTGCATGAAGTCAAGTGTTGAAACACAGATGTGAATTATGATGTTTACAGATGTGATGGCATAGGCTTCCATGGACTGTGAGCAGAAGGTACAGAGATGGGGTGTCTTTGGAGTGCGGCTGCAGGCCTGCTGCTGGAAGGAATGTGGGTCACAGGCCTTGTCCACAGCTGGCACACCACTGACAGATGGGGAAGGCTGGGCTAGACTGCTGTCTTAGTTAGGGTTTCTATTGCTGTGAAGAGACACCATGACCAGGCAACTATTTTTTTTTTTTGAGCCTGTCCTGGAACTAGCTCTTATAGACCAGGCTGACCTTGAACTCACAGAGATCTGCCTGCTTCCGAGTGCTGAGATTAAAGGTGTGCACTACCACTGCCTGGCTACCATGGCAACTCATATAAAGGAAAACATTAGTTGGGTTGGTTTGCAGTTTCAGAGGTTTGGTCCATTGTCATCATAGCAGGACATGTGGCATGCAGGCAGACATGGTGCTGGAGAGGCAGCTTAGAGTTCTACATCTTGCGGACAACAGGAAGTGAACTGCATGCCACACAGAACATGAGCAAAGGAGACCTCAAAGCCCACCCCACAGTAACAACACTTTCTGCAGTAAGGCCACACCCACTCCAACAAAGCCACACCTTCTAATAGTGCCACTCCCTTTGGGGACTATAGGGACCATATTATACAGGCCCATATTTCTACACTGTATGGTGCCCAGACTTTCAGGCCACAGTTTGCACTTGCCATACGGGAGGTGGTCACCCAGCCTCTTGAGACAAACTGACGCCACCCTAACAAAGGGTCAGGATACGCTAATGTCTAATGTCACTCTGCTCCTTCTTTGTGATTTGGGAGGTCACCTGGGGAAGAGGTGTTAATTCTTCTACGTGACAGAGCAGACATGCAGAGCAGGCATAGGCAGGAAGACGACAAGATGGGCATAGAAAAGTATGGACAGGACCACAGTCATTCGCCCCGCTACCTAGGAAACAGAAGGCTAATGAATTTCCCCCTCAGTTACGTTTTTAGTATAAAAGCTGTTTGGAGAATAAATATGGGTGATTTTTAGGATGTGAATTCAGGATTTCATAAAGGATCCCTCAAAACTCCCTCCCTATAAAGACATGTGAGTTGTGTCTTTATTCCCACACCACTCCGGTTCGAGAAATAATTTATGTCGGGGCTAGACCTCGACAGGGGATCATTTTCTTTTAAACCAGCACACTGCCCATGGTATTTAAAGAAAGACCCAGATTATTGATAGGCTGGAAGGACAGTCAAGTCCTACCGTACTTGAGAAACCTTGAGAGGCACAGGAGACATCCTGTGTGAAGAGAAGCTAGAAGGAGTAGTAGAAAGAAGCAGAGATAGGAAGAGATGGTAAGATCACACTATGGATATTTTAAACCTCATCAAATAAATTATTTCTCATAAAAGTCCTTTGGCAACTAAGTAGTGGCCATTGTGATGACAGGTGCTGACATCCAAATGGCAGGAGGTTGGTGCTTCAGCAGGTCTACTGGCTCCTGTCATGAGGCCTCATCACTACTTGAGGCAATTAATCATAAGCCAGGGAATGTTCTAGGTCCCTATAGGTTCAGAAACTGTAAAGTGCTGGGCCTTGGTGGCACATGCCTTTAATCCCAGCACTTGAGAAGCAGAGGCAGGTTAATCTCCAAGTTCAAGGCCAGCCTGGTCTACAGAGAAAGTTCCAAGGCTACACAGAGAAACCCGGTCTCAAAAAACAGACAAAGGAAGGAAGGAAAAAAAAAAGAAGAGGAAAGAAACTGTTAAGTATTGGTTCTCCCAGAGGAGTGTAGGTGCCCTCTTACACTTGGACTGTTCCTGTCTCCATTGCTCTATTCAGCTCTCCCCTGGACAGTACTGTCCCTTATCACATACAAGTGTGCTTCTCAGATCCTTCAGAAGTTTATCAGGAGGTAGGGCTTCACACTGAGCCCTAGACTATGACCACTGAACATTTAGTATTCACTATATATTTAATCCTTACTACAAACACTTACAAAGCACACCCTAATTTACAGGATGATGTTTAGAATGCTATAGACCTTGCAACAAAACTGGATTCATCTGTATCACTCTGACCCACAAAGCCAAGCTCTTCCCCAGAAGTCTCTGTACTGTGTTTACCTGTGGCCATCGTCATTTATCTTCGAGCACACAGTTCATCTTTTCTGAAGTAGCCCTAAAGGTAACCTCAGTTTCCAGACCACAAAATTCTAGCCAAGATCCCAAGATTCCTTACAATCTGCAGATGCTTCTCCATTTGTCCAGAAGAGAGACAAACCCCTGAGCACATGCTGAAAGGCCTGGGCTGTGTTCTCATCACATACCTATGTCCAGGCCAACATCAGGACCACTTGGAGACTATTAAAAATGACCATGTGGTAGCACCATTTTCCCCAGCCTCTGGCCTGCTTCCTTTGAGATGACTAATAAGATGTTAAGTGACATGAGTATTTACCTTGCTAGTCACAGCCCTAAGTGTTTTACGTATTCATTCACTTAGCCCACAATTACCCCATGAAACAGATACTATTAGTCGCCTATTTAGCAGATGAGGTGATTGAGGCATAGGAAGATAATTAACTTGCTCAGATTATTAGCTAGTAGATGATAGAGGATTTGAATTCACATAATCAGATCAAGAACTATAACATTGGACTATCCATATATATATATGGATATATATATATACAACCCACCACCATTAGGCTCCAGATCCTAAATTTCTCCCAGCACCCATATAGAGAGGGTTGAATCCCAAATCTGGATTGTTTCTATGGAAAATGGACTATTAGGCCTGACTTTTTGATGTCACAGCAGGGAAGAGAAAATCAAGTCAATAGGCCGCAGTTACACTCGCTCGCGAGGGCCACTAGCCCAGGATAAACCATGTGGGTTCAGTTCCACCATGCTAACACTGACCCGCCCACATATGCGCAACTAGAGCACAGAAAAGAATGGCAATCTTGACACCAGTTCTTTAGAAATCCCCGGGGCTTTCTTCAGCTCCACCTAGAGTCTTGCTTAAGATGACTGTCATGATGAGCTGAAACACAGCCTTGATTTCCCAATGTGAGGAATTAAACTCTTGCCAAGGAATGGCCTATATTTAGCCATCACAAAGAACCCAACAAGAAACAGTCTACGTGTCTGTGTGTATCTAGTAACAGCCGTTGTTAGGCAGCGGACTAGCGCAGGCCACAGGTAGAATTTGAGAGAGAAGTAGAGCAGTGTTTGACCAACCAAGTTCCAGGGCTGCACAGAGAACCTGGCTTTGAGCACTAACAGGAAAAACTGCCAGCCTGTCCCTTTTAGCTCACCTCTGCCTACAAACTGGTGCTGGCCATTAGAGATGTCTATTACTCTTTATTTGGTACCTATTTTTGCCCACCCTGTGCTTCCCTGAGACAGCTGTGTTGAAGGGCATTGTCCCCAAGCAAACTCTAGAGGGTATGGTGCCGGTAAGAAACATTCATCCACTTATCGGGTGTGCACACTTTCCCCTTAATGCTTGAAGTTAGGACACAAAACAGGTTAAGAGATTAAGCAATTTGCCCCTGTTGCACAGCTACTAAGATGGGGCACTTTGAACCATTCTGTGGGGTCAGTGGTGGACAGTTGATGGACGTCAGCCAAAGACCCTAATGGAAGTGATTCCGGAGTTAGCGGATATTGGAGCTACGCTGGAGGGGCAACCAGAAGGCAGGAAAACACAGCCACCATGCAGAACACACCTCTGCTGGAATGGTCTAGGCCCCAGAACACAAAAATCTCCAGATACCGTATGGCTAGCAAGCCTCAGACAGGTCACCTCGACCACACCCTAGCGCTGCCACCCAGCCTATCCCCACACCTATGGGACTCTGGGCAGGAAGACAAATGGAGCTCACACACCCTTTGTCTAAATAGTGTACCTAAAAGTTATCAAACTAGTAAACTATAAGTCAAATATGTTTATCCTTCTACTCTGAAACATAAATCTCGAGAGTGGCAAGGAAGTCTGGGTTTGAAATTAGAATGTCAAAGAAGGGCGCGAACGAGTGGGCTCCTGCTCATGGCATAACCCTTCTCTTCACATCTCCTTGCTCCCCCTCCTCAGGGACTCCTACAGTATGGACACTGAACTTAAATATTTACACTCTGCTCACAGCTTTCATACAAAGCTGCCTTGGGCCACTGTTGGGGCCCATGCAAGCAGCACCATCCACCCAAAGGAAAGCAGACAGTGAGAAGCAGCTTTGAAGGCAGATTTGTGTCAGGATTCTCCAGCCGCAGGCCCAGGGGTGTTCTAGACAATGCCACCAGCTCCTCCTTGATCCTGAGGGAAGGGTCCGTCAGAGAAGAACTGGAATAGGGTCTTCTGAAGCTTGGGCCCTGTGCTAGGGGCCCCTCAGTGTGGGCCTAAGGATGTTGATGCCACCAGTTCCTTATTGTGAAACTTAGAGCATGTTAATTAATCTGTCTGTGTCTTGCTTTCTTCATGTGTAAAATTGAGATAATTACAGTCAGGAGGAGCAGGGGAATAAGTGAGCTTATTCACCATGGCTAATGTACCTAGAACAGTGCCTGGCAAACAGTAAGTGTTATATAAATACCAGCAATTAAGTGTGACTATTTGTTGGGATTAGTCAGGCATCTCTAGTTGTTAACAGGTTGCATGTGAAAACACTTCCTGACTGGTGATGGGCAGAGCAATTCCTACAGGCTTGGAGAATTCTCTCTTTAGACCAGAGTGTGTAATAACAGAAACTATGGGAAGGGGGGTGGGCAAGGAACAGGAGAGAGGAGGGGAGAAAGGAAGAGAGTGGGGCATTTGCTGCCAGTCATTTGTAAAGTTCACTGGGCAGGTAGTTTCTTGTCTCAATCATCTTTCCCACTTTTTAGGTAGGGTCCTGCTATCTGCCTCATCCCTAGCCTTGAACTCATGAGCCTTCTGCCTCAAGCCTTCCAAGTGCTGGGATTATAGGTATGAGGCACTACACTTAGTTGGGTAGACATTTTCTAGACTCTGGTAATGAGAGTGAGCAAGAGAGACAAGGCTTGTCTTCTTCCATCTCTCCCTGTTTGGGCAGGGGAGAAAGGTGTTTAATAAATGAAGAAGTAGATAAAGCAACAGAGGTGAGGACAGGTGGGAACATGCTGGGGACAGGTGGGGACAGCCTGGACAGGAGGGGACAGGTTGGGGACAGGTTGGGGACAGGGGGAACTACTTTCAGTAGGGTGGTCAAAGAAGACCCTTCTGAGGAGGTGACATTAGTAATGAAAAAAAAAGGATCCTCCATGAAAGATAAGCTCTCGCAAGGGCTCTAAGGTGCTGTGGATTTGACATGAGGAGCAGAAGGCCAGTGTGGCATAAAGTAGTTTACAAGAGTGACAGGAAGGAAAAGAGGGACCAATCAAGCACCTGTCAAAATCTCATATGTCTACCATTTGGGGATCTTGTTCTAGGTTTGATTGAGTAGCTCAGAGCCTGGGGTTCTTAATTCTTAACATTTTTGAGTAAGGCCAACACTATTTGTTTGGATATGTTAAGAACAGAGAGGCAGTAACATGTGATAATGTCAGATGTGTGAATCCTGACCTCGGTGCAGTTAGGGCTAAAAGTATAAATTTAGGAACACAGGTTTTACTTTGCAGCACTGGGGCTTGAACTTGGGGCCTTGCACATGCTAGGCAAGTATTTCACCACTGTGCCAGACTTCCATTTTTTACTATGACATAGGATGTCACTAGGTTTCCTAGGCTGGCCTTGAACTTGTAATTCTTTTTCCATGGTCCTCCACATAGCTGAGATTATGGCACCATGAGACCTGGCTTACGGATGGCATTTACAAAGTATAGAACTGTTTGAGGAGAAAGTGGAGGGATATGGAAGTGGTCTGGAGGCTGAGGCCACCACCCCCTACCATCACCCGTAACAAGCAGTGTCAGTGGTGTAGTGAGGTCAGAAGGCAGATTAGAGTGGGGTGAGAAACAAGGAAGTAGATACAGTCTTCAAAGACAGCTCTGGTGTGGTGAGGGAAGGAAGAAGATGGGACAGTCCCTGGAAGAAGTGAGAAGTTCAAGCCAGGAATTCTGCTTTTCTGGTTGGAGACAGCATGTGTGTTTGCTGAAAGGTTTGCTCTTGTGGGGCATAGAATTGGGATCAGGCACAAAGTCCTTGAGAGACCAGGGTCCTGGGAGCCAGCCAGCACATGCTCAGAGAGGTGGGTACTGAGATAAAGGTGCTGGATAAACGGCTGAGTGATGTGGGCACAAGGCAGCTTGAAGTGGGGAAGGGGAAGAAGTCCCCGGCTGGTGGCTTCTGTCCTGATGCCTTGTGTTAAGGGCATGAAAGAGATGAGGAAGACGTGCAATGATTTATCCTGGAGCACGAGGAGCAGCCCCGGGCCAGCATGAAGCTGTGGAGCTCCAGGAAGGCTCCAGGAAAGGAGTGGTGTTTGCGGTCTCTCTCCACTTCCCATGGTGGGGACTGGACCTGGTTCTGGTTACTAGGTGTATGACCCAGTGCAACTCTCTTAGCCTCCTGAAACTCAGCTTCTTCAGCTTTATCACTTCAAGCAGGATTGTTCTTTCTGCTTCCAAAGATCGTGTGAGTTAAGGTGCCTCTTGAACTGTCAAGCACCATCCCTGTGGAAGTCATGGTTCTTTCTGTCCTCTTACACCTGATCAAGAAAGGCAAGAAAGGTGGAGCGCTCCCAGAAGGCTGGGTCTCCATGACCAGCAGCAGATTCTACACTGGAAGATCACACCCTTCCAAGCTATGGGCTTTCCCTTCCATCTCCACTCCGTCCCCACAGGGCCTGAGAAATACAACTTCCCCCAACTCCAGGAGCAAAGGCAGCAAACTTCAGCATTAGGCTTACTCTCCATGGGTGTTGCTTCCAAGTACAGCAGGTGTAGCTGTCTTCCGACCACACAAGGGAGGGGAAACCCAGGGCCTGCCTCTGCCTTTTCTCCTGCTGAGCATCTCTGTCTGCAGAGTTGCCTTACAAGTGACATAGTCTCTCCACTCAGGGTTTCCACAAAAACCATCAGGTGAGTTGGGCCTTGCTGTGTGGGTGGTTTGGGAAAGAACAACCTTACAACACTTAGTTAAATATGCTTCACTGTGATCAAACAGAGGTGGGAATTTCCCTTTGGAAAACAGGAATCAAAGACCTTAAAGAATCTGCCCAGGGTGAGACACAGGTCACTGAAGAGTCCGGCAGCAACGAGTTTTTGTTTTTTCCTACGTACAACCCTGTCTCTTCCAGTCAGCCTGCCTGCTTCTAGGAAGAGCACGGGGAATGTTTACCGATTGCTTACTTGCCAGAACTCAATCTTTCAGGTTGAATGGACTCAGAGGCTGTTCTGGGATTAAGCCCTGATAATCAGAAGTCAATAGGAAGTACACAAATTCTGCTTGAAGTCATGTTGAGTTTAGCATTTGGTCTTTATCATGGAGAACAGAAGGACCAAAGAAAACAATAGTGGCTATTACATTTTATCCCCCCAAAAAATGGGATGCAAGAGACAAAATAAAGTCACTAGGGAATGAAAGTGGGGAAGACAGAACTCCTTCAAGTCAGAGAAACATCCAGTCGATGGAGAAGAAAAGCAGAAAAAAGCAGAGCTGAAGGCTAGAGAGAGGCAGACCTCCCCAGACACTTCTGTTATTCACCACACTGGTAGGCTGGTTACAAGGCAACCTGATGAACTCACGAGGTTATTCAGTGCCGAGTTCTCAAAGAAAGCTAGAGAAGGGCAGACAATCACTGACCCCAGACCTTTTCCTCTAATATAAAGTATTTCGTGAGAATTTTCACAAAGAAATGGGGAGAGGAGGTACTGATAGTACTTCTTTATATTCACAGTGACCCCTGAGACTAAGTAACAGTGCCCTTTTAAAATAACCGTTGGGGCTTGGCGTGTTGCTCATGATAGAGGGCTTGCCTACCATGGGTGAGACCCTGGCTTTAATTCCCATTATATGAGCTTCAGGAAAATTAAAAAATAATAATAAAGAAAAAAATTTGGACATTTATATATAACTATGGGTACATGCATTGGTACATTACTTTAAAGCTTGAACATTATTTTCTCTATCTATCTATCTATCTATCTATCTATCTATCTATCTATCTATCTATCTATCCAGTGTTCTGCCTGCATGTGCCTGCAGGTCAGAAGTGGGCACAAGATCTCATTACTGATGGTTGCGAGCCGCCATGTGGTTTGCTGGGAACTGAATTCAGGGCCTCTGGAAGAGCAGCCAGTGATCTTAACCTCTGAACCATCTCTCCAGCCCAGACATTTATATACAGCTGTGGGCATATGCACTGGAACAGTATGTTAAAGTTTGGACATTTCTATACAGTTGTGGGCGACTGCATTGGTAAAGAACTTTAGGAAAGTACTGGAATCTTGAGCAGTTTAGACCAATGAACTTTTGGAGGGAATAAGATACAAACACTAAAAAAACCTGTGAGTGTTTATGACGTAAAACACTAAAGCAAGCATAATATTCAAGGTTTAGTAATAACTGAGTATACTGTTAGCCATTCATATGATGGAATATGATACAGCCACTATAATTAGTGGTGTGTGTGCCAGAGCCAGTTCACACTGGCTTCCGGGACCTGGTTGTATGTTGTTCCAGGCCAGCAGTCAATGATGTTCTGCCAGTAACATAAAACCAGACACAGCTGGGTTGTTTGCACTGGGGAAACTAGCAAATACTACCAGTCACGCATCACTCCCACTGCCTAAGAGCAGGCTGTTAAACATTTCCTAAGCCAGGCATGGTGGAACTCATCTGTAATCCAACCCTGTACTACATAGTGACATCTTGTCTCAAAAAACCTAAATAGGGGCTGGAAAGATGGCTCAGTGGTTAAGAGTAATTGTTGTTCTTGCTGAGGACCTGGGTTCAATTCACAACAACCATATGGTAATCAGCCATAATCTAAGTTCCTGGGACCCCAACAGGCACACCCAGTGCACATACATGCATGCAATCAAAATAGTCATAAAGTAAACAAATAAATCTTTTTTAAAAAAATAAATAATAATAATAAGATTCCATCACACAACTGTTTATAGTGTTATGCAAGCAGAATATATCTATTAGTAACAATGTTAAAAACTGATAAAAATAACAATGAAATACTGACTAGAATACAAATTTAAAAAGATAACCATGATAAATTAATTTATTTTAAACTCCATTTATTGCTATAGTCTCAATCATAGAATTACAAATTCTAAGATGTTTAAAGCTGGAGATCTGTCCCATTACAACTACTAAGCTCCTAGGGGTTCATCATATTACTTATAAGAGCTGCAGTCTAGGTGCGGGCACATTAAAGAGCTGCAGGCAAACACTGAAGTTCACACAGGAAAGGCTTTGGAGGGCAAGCAGCGGCTCACAGGATGGCCTGCTTTTCTGACCGTGGGAAGGCTGACAGGATGGCCTGCTTCTCTGACTGTGGGAAGGCTGACAGGATGGCCTGTTTCTCTGACTGTGGGAAGGCTGACAGGATGGCCTGTTTCTCTGACTGTGGGAAGGCTGACAGGATGGCCTGCTTCTCTGACCGTGGGAAGGCGCTGCGGTCGTCACTGTGCGCAGAGCAGCTAAAGCTCTGTAAGAGTTTCAGTTTTAATTTTTCTATTAGAAAATCAGCAATGTTTTCTGGCCTGAAGACCACAGGTTAGATTTTAAGGGGCCTAATGCCATTGGAAAATGAGGGGAGAATCCCAGAAAAGAGTGACCAGACAGAGCTGTTCCCAACTTCTGTGCACAAGCTCTGCTTACCCTGAATCAGCCTAACTTGAGTGGAGACCAATGGGCCTAGGGCTGTCACCCAAAGAGGGAGTCTGTAGCATATATCTAACTAAGTTGACTTGGTTGGTTGCTAAAAAAAAACAAGACAAATGAAAAATAAGCCAATCCTATTTACAAAGGATTATGTGGAGTCTCTGCAGCACATACTTCTTGATACCAGGGACAGCCCAAATTAACTGGGTAGAAATACCCAGACCAAGAGGAACAGGAGGTTGGTGGGAGGATGGGGTGGGGAAATTACTTACAGAGCTAGCAACAACTATTCTCAATGGAAAGCAATCACACAATGACCCAGGTGCTGGAATCAAAGGACAGGGCTTTAAAACAGGGGCATCTTGTCAAGATACAAAGGAAACTCCATTTCCCCAGACTCCAAAGGCAGAAGGGACAAATGGCTCTCTGTGGTGCCTATGAACATACCGAAGCACCTGATGGCTTCCAGGCTCCCTCAGTACCACAAGTACCTGTTGCATCCTCGCTCTTCTCACCTCCTCCCTACCCTAAACTTCTCTAGTTCATGGCTTTCCTCCCACAGGTACATTCTCCTTATAGCCCTGCTATTTCAATACTGTGTCTCCCTCCTCCCCAGTCTCTCTGCTCTGCCATATTCTCCCTGCTTCTCTTATGGCCAGGTCCAATCAGCTGGCCATGTCCATTCTACTACTTTCTCTTTGCTCTGAACTCTTCCAGATGCCTCTGACTGTTCTTTCTCTCACATCTACAATAAAAACGTCCCCCTTAACCATATCATACCATCAGTTTATACACGTGGTGCCCAAACCTGGGAAGGACATAAATGGACCCCTTTCTAAGGGGCCTGGCCACTTCTAACCAAACCAAGATATATCCCTGCATTCAAATGATACAAGGGAAATATGTTTGCTGTGAACAAAATGGCAGTAGTCAGATGTGATGGTAATCATGTCAAACTCAACACACATGAGAAGGGCAACCTTCAATTGAAGAACTGCCTCTATCACGTTAGCCTGTAGGTTAGTTGATGTCAGAGAGCCCCACCCTCTGTGGAAGGCACCAGGTGGGCCTGGGTGGTACAAGAAGGGTAGCTGTAAGCAGTATTGAACTCCTGCATTGGCTTCCCTTGGTAATGGGCTATAGCCCATAAGCTGAAATAAAAGCTTTCTCCCTTTAAGTTGGTTTTTGCACAGTGTTTTATCACAGCACTAAAGAAAGCAAACTAGAACACTAGGCACAGTGGCACATGTTTGCAATCCCCAAGTATTTGAGAGGTTGAAATGGGGATTATAATTTTGAGTCTAGCCTGGGCTACATAGTGAGCACTTATCTCAAAGAACTACCTCCACCAAGTTTCATGAGTGAAAAAGCAGGGAATTGCAAAGGAAAAACAGAAATTATTTTTAAAATAAATGGAAATTCTAGAACTAAAAATTATATTATCTATAATAACATAAATTAAAAGTATAATATCAGTCAGGCAGTAGTAGCACATACCTATAGTCCCAGCACTCAGAAGGCAGAGGTAGGCAGATCTCTGTGAGTCCAAGGCCAGCCTGGTCTACAAAGAGAGTTCCAGGACAGCCAGGGCTGTTACACAGAGAAACCCTGTCTCAAAAAACAAAAACAAAAAAGTATAATATCTGAAATATAGTAATTAGGAAATGGGCTTAATAAAATGGGGATAACTGAGGAAAATTCCATGACTATAAAGGTGGACCAATAGAAATTAATCTAAGACCAAATATGGAAACAAAATTTAAGAAAAAAAGCAGAAAAGAGTTTCAAAGAACATGGAAGGGGATGCAATGGATGGTGAGGGGGATACATGGAAGGGGGTGTGAAAGTTGGGGTGGGGGCTGGGCAACATTCTTCCAAACACCAGGTCCCAAGGACAACTCAGCAAAAAAAAAATCAGTGGACACTTCACAAAGGGGAAAAAAGGAATCAAGGATAGTCATGAAAAAGACTGGCTAGAAAGTTAATTATATGATCAGATCTCCTATTGTTCAAGAACTTTTGTTTTCTAGACCCATTTATGAAACTTGGAAAGACCCAAGCTTAAGGATTCTAAACTAGACATTGTTTTCCTTATCCCCTGCCCTCCTCTACTGCCTCACCCTGAAAGCTGGCCCCTGGGGACTACATAAGCCAAGCACCCTCTTTGCTTTCTGATTGGTTGGCCAGAGAGTACAGACTGAAGAAGAAAGGGTTGAACATTATACTTTTCTGGAGCCCTCTCCAGCTTCCTCCTAATTCTAGCCACAGTGGCATTTTGTGGTTACAATTCCAGTTGGGTAGCCTCTCTTGCTGGACTCTAGCCCTTGTTAGTTTTCCTCATTAAGAACCTTTCCTCTCTTCCCTCTGCTTTAGGAGTGCTCAAAGGACTCTTAGTTATGGCTAGTCTCTAAGTTAGCTCTCTTAGCATGCCTATGCCTCTGTAAAGTCCTTCGCATAAGTCTGTTCAAGAAGTGTGATGGCTAAGACTGTCAAGTCGACTGGCTTTAGAACTAGCTAGGAGGCATACCATTGGGTATATGTAGGGACATTTTCACAGAGGTTTAACTGAGGATGGAAGACCCATCCTGAATGTGAGAGCACCCTCCCCACAGGATGGATCTTTGACTGAATGAATGAAGAAAAGTGGGAGGGAAGGAGGTGGGCATGAACATTCATTTCTTCTTACTTTTTGACTGAAGATAAAACGTGACCTCTGCCTAAGCTTTCTGTTGCCACATCTTCCCATCATGACTGTATCCTAAAACTGTGAGCTACCAACTGGTCAACCCACATCCACAGAACCAACTGGTCAATCTCTGTTGTCCATAAAATGATGGCCAACTGGTCGACCTGTGTATATACAATGCATTTAAAAAAAAAAAAAAGAGTCCAGCCAGCTAGGACATCTGTTCAACCCACATCCAGGAAGAAAAAAAGAATGAGTGGCTAAATCCAGCCAGACATCTGGTCAACCTGCTGTGTCCACAGAAAAGTGTGTGAGCAGCTTGTCTGGAATAACCTTTCCTTTTTTCCTTCCTTCCTTGCTTGCTTGCTTGCTTCCTTCCTTCCTTCCTTCCTTCTTTCCTTCCTTCCTTAGTGTTGTCTTTGTCATTGCAATAAGAAACTAATGCAATGGTTTGGAATGTACCTTCTCTTTGCTGCCATGAACTCGTTACTTCTTTTGAGACTTTCAGAATAGAATTCCAAATGCCTCCAGTTGTGGAAAGTGCAATAATTTGAATATAGTTTGAGTATATATACCCCCAGTGTTTCCTGTGATGAAATCTAGTGCCCACTGCGAAGTACTAAAAGGGCAGAAACTTAGCCTGGTACGGTGGGTGGCACATGCTTGTATAGAATCACTCAGAAGGCTGAAGCAGACTAAGAGCAGTGAGACAAAACAAGAGGGAACGGCAATCCAACTGTGGCGTGAAAAGGTGAGGCTGTGAGAAGTGGTCTGGATCAGGTGAGGTCATCATGGTGGAGGCATGATTGGCTTCTGAGTTGACAAGCAGGAGAACTGAGTGAGGTGGTGAATGACTATAGCCCCAGCACCCAAGGGAGGGAAGGGCCAGAAACAGGAATCTCTCTAGACAGTCAAGGCTGTAGTCTTGAAAAATTAAGGGCTGGGTTTGCAGCCCTGCAGGAGAACACCAAGCACAAGGCCCTGCTCTCCTCCTGCACCTCCAAACCCGCGGGGAAGGAGACAAGATGCACACCAGTGCCCTGTCTCTTACTGCATCCTGCCAGCAGGAAGGCCATGACCAGAGGTGGACCTTCAGAATCCTCAAAACAAAATGCCTTCCTTTTAATTTAGAATCTACTCAGCATGTGGTCCTATGTTACCAGCAAAAGAAAAGACTTACTAACACCCAAAGTT
Source organism: Myodes glareolus (assembly GCF_982192425.1). NCBI lineage: Eukaryota > Metazoa > Chordata > Mammalia > Rodentia > Cricetidae > Myodes > Myodes glareolus. The sequence goes on from NC_142030.1 coordinate 68,450,332, forward strand.
CATCTGGAGGACTTATGGGTAAGTTTCAAGGGACGAAACACGTGTGCCTTATCTGTAGCTGTCACTCCCTCCTAGCGCACACACCCTCTGATCCTTCCTGCTGATGAGTAAGTAGACAGTCACCTAATGCTGTTACCTGGTGACATGTTTGACCAAACACTCCTTGGTTGCTCACCATAATTATCCGGTTTTGCGGATAAGCTCCATTCTTCTCACCATCTACCTTATTAGATCTCCAAATTCCCTCTTTAATTCATGCATAATACAGGAATGACTCATAGGTAGGAAAGTCAACATGGTCCCTTCTTAGTCTCAACTGTAAAATGGGGCCGTATCAACCTCACAGTTAGAAAGAGGATCAAATGAATAATAGAGGCAGTGCTTAGAATGACAGGTGCAAAATGTTGTCTGTATTCTCAGCTGAGTCAGCTCAGCCTATTCTACTAAGATTTGTGAAGAGGGAGAAGTGGGGACCTGCCTAGAAATTTCTACCCCTCCCCCAATTCTCAATGGTTTCCACAGCACCCCATCCACTCTCCACTTCTCATTTCTGAAAGATTTCCTTTTCTGTCACTTGTTCATCTTAGGAAGCACAGTAAGCTCAGAGGTGACATATTGTTATTTATTTGTGGGTACCACAGTGAAGGAGTGGAGGTCAGAGGTCAACTTGTAGAAAGTTGGGTCTCTGGGGACCTTAGGGGAGGATTGAAGGGAGAGGGGAGAGGTAGGGAGGGAAGCAGAGAAAAATGTAGAGCTCAATAAACATCAATTAAAAAAAAAAGAAAGTTGGGTCTCTAGTGACAGTATATGGGGACCAGGCACTAAACTCAGGTAGGCAGGCAGGCTTGACAGCAATCACCTTGACCAGCTGAGTCATGCACCAGTGGTTCCTATTTTCTGCTAACTGTGGACCAACAGTTCCCAAGAAACCCCAGAGACCACAGAAAGTAGGAACTACTCTAGGTGATTCTGTGTGTTACCTGCGTAAGCTTTCTCTCAAAACTGAATAAGGGCTTCCAAGATTAAAAAATTGAAATCTCAGACATTATAACCCCCAGTCCTAATCTTTTCGGCCTCTCTGCCAAGAAACTTTCTCTACGTTATTCAAAAACTTTGTATTCTTTCCCATTTCTGATTCTCTAAGATATGGAAACAAGCCAATCTTTGTGTTTCTCTCTTCCCTTTCTTTTCCAGGCACTAGACTGGCCCCCACACAATGTCTCTTTAATCCTCATGCTTCTGGGGAAGTAACCATACACTTTTAACAGTGGAGACATCTAAGCACATTTTACTGGCACCTGACCCAGCTACAGAACTTTCATTCCCTGGAATTCAAAATTCCTAAAAGACACCTTAAGACCAGGAGCTGCCAGGATGGGTGGAAGTGGGGCCACCAAAGCTGGGCAGGACTGAAGCCCAGGGAAAGTGACTAGCAACACATGAACTGGCTTAGGGTTAGAGAGGAGCTCACCTCCCACCAACTGCTGATAGAATTTCCTTGTGAGTTTCAATTGTTAGACACAAGGAATATTAATACTTCAAGGAAGCAAAAGTCCCAACTGCTGGACCTCTGCCTGGAACGATCTGACCTCAGACTGTCACAAAGCTCCCTCCCAAACATCATTCTAATCCTTTGTTCAAATGTTTCCTTGTAAGAACTTCCTTAAAATCAGGGCACCCCAAGCCCATCCCTGGTGCCGTCTTCTTTCAGCTACCTCATTTCCACAGAGCAAGGAGCTCATGTGTGCCAGGGGTAGTGGTGATAACATACACCTTTAACCCCAACATTTGGCAGGCAAAGGTAGACGGATCCCTGTGAATTCAAGTCAAGCCTGGTCTACAGCGAGAGTTCCAGGACAACCAGGACTACAAAACAGAGAGACCCCGTCTCAAAACAAAACAAAATGACAACAACAAACCATGTGCACCACTCAGCGCTCCTGCTTCTTGGAGACTTAAAAATTATGCTTTGAATACCAGAGACTCTAAAACACTTTCTTTGCTCTAAAGGTGCACAGACTGCAATGCTCCTTTCCCAAGGTTTCTCTTTCTGAAGAGTCAAGGCCCTTCAGTTTGTAGAAGAGTGTACGAAGTTCAGATACACGAAGAAAGCTGTTACAGTTGTACTCACAATGGAACACAGTGGCGTGCAAACAGCAGAAACACCAGGAACCAGTTATCCTCAAAGCCAACACATCTGAGCAAACATCTCAGCAGAGCTCAAGAACTCCAGAGAAAGAAATTAATTAGCCTTCCGAAGTATTATGAAGGTATACCTGACTAGATAAAAGGGTAGGAATTTTATAAAACAATTTGGTTGTTTGGGGTTTTTTTGAGACACTGTGTAGCCCAAGTTGGGGTTGGCACTCCTGTTATTCCACCTCAGTCTGCAGAATAGCTAGGACTGGGCACGCCTCACCCAACTCAGTGGTTTGTCATTGTTTAAGTGTATACAAACCTATATGTGGTCTTCAGTGGTATTATTGACTCAGTCCCCGCAAAACCCAAAATGTACCTGTCCCTGACCACCGTCCAAGAGAGCACCTCCTTTGTTACCCTATCATAACCCTGTTTCCCCATAGTGCTTGGCATCAGCCAATCTACATTTGCTTGTGTATCATCCTTTATCCCCAGTGGAAGGTCCACACCCCTCAGTCTTTTATCACTTTATTCTTAATATTTGGTGCATGACTGGCACCAAGACATCACTCAGTTTCTCGCGAAGAAAATGAGTAACAAATCTCAAGAGCTCCCCCAAGGGGTCACAGGGAGGGGCTCATCCAGAGACACAAAAGAAACCGGTCAGAGTGACAATCCTCTGATGACCACCTCCTCCCATCAAGATATCGCACAAGACACCCGAGGTACAAAAGGTACAGAAAGCCCATTACCACCTCCATACAGAGAACACAGGGTCAGTTGACCAGATGGCTTGAGAGGACGTCGGGGTATGGGACTGTCTGAATTCTGAATATGCTTAAGGGAGGCAGATGCAGGGTCTGGGCCGTGGGGAGCCCCTCCCTGGTGGTATCATCTCAACAACTTCGAAGGCGGTGGGATGTGAACTCTAAAGAAACTTCGCTTCCGCGGCAAGGGAGCCCAGCCAACTGTGGGTAGAAAACCCTCAAGCAATAGCTCCCTACACTGAATGGCCACTGGCCCCCAGTGGCGAGCGTCCTTCTGGCTCCTGTGGGCCTTGGCAATCACAATCTCCTACCTCGTGGCTCTTTTCTCCCACCTACTTCGAATTCCCACTGTCAAAACTGCGTGAGGGAACCCCTGGAACTTTCCAGGAACAAGATAAACCAGTAACGACCATGCCAACGGACTCCGCTTCCTTCGGATACGGGGGCCGAGAGTGGCCAAACGCCACCCCAGCCCCCGCAGCGACCCCGAGCCGCGGCATGAGGCTCCCCGCACCCGTCTGCCGACCCAGCGCGGGGCTTAGATCGCTGTGGGCGGGAGCGGCGGGCGCCGACCTACACGGGGACTTCGGCTGGCTAGTGGCAGCTTACGCACCGCCTCTCCTGAGCCCGAGGCGCGCAGGGGCGGCCCGGGAGGCGGCGCCGGCCTGGGGGCGGAGCCTCGTAGCTCCTCCTCGCGGGCGGAGGCCCGAGGTTCGCGGCGGCCTCCGGGTACCGACTGGTCACAAACTCGAGCGAGGTGGACGTTCCAGCCGCATAGGATGAGGAGGTGCGGCCGCCACTCGGGGTCGCCGTCGCAGCTGCTGCTGCTGCTAACGCCGCTGCTGCTCGCGCTGTCCGGCGCTGGCGCGGCCCGGCTCTCCGTGCTCTACTCGTCCGCAGACTCGCTGACGCTGCTGGATGCGAACACGGTGCGCCAGACCGTGCTCGGCTCCAGCAGCGCCTGGGCTGTGGAGTTCTTCGCCTCCTGGTGTGGCCACTGCATCGCCTTCGCCCCGACGTGGAAGGAGCTAGCCAACGACGTGCGGGGTGAGAAGTGGAGGCCTCTCCCGACCCACCTGGGCAGGTCCCGCGAGCTGTCCCGCTAGCCTGTCCCCCTCCTCTCGCGGCTTCCCTGGCCCATCCCCTCCCCCCAATTTATAGCCTTCAAATTCTCCTGGGCTCGCAACCCCCAGTCCTCTTCTCCTGGGTTGTCCTCTGTCAAGTCTGTCTCTAAGCTATGAGCATTTTCCTTGTCCCTGTGTTCTTTCTTCCCTGGGACTTACTCCAGTCCAGCTTTGTGGCGGTACCCTTCCTTGTGCAGGGACCCCGTCTTGCCACTTCTCTAGCTGTCGCTGTGGCACAGTGGAGAAAAGAAAGCTGATGCTCATTCTACCGCCCCCACCACCTTTCTCCACTTCCATGGCTAGTTGCATAGCCGGCACACACATTTCCTTTCTCATTCCTGTCTTTGAATTGGATGCTTTCCTGTTTGCCCATTTCCAATCCAGGTGCTGCCTCTAGCTCCTAAACTTCCTGTCCACATCATTATCAGCCTTCCCCTTGGGTCTGGCCTCGCTTATCCTTAGCCTTTAATCCCACAAACCCAAACTAAACATAGGCCCGTGATATGTCGTTGTCCCTTGCTCGGTGCTCCAGTCACTGTCTTGGACATTAAGACCATGTTTCTTTGATTCTAAAATACCAATTGTGGGACCCACCGTTCATTTAATTACAGCCTAAGGGGTAACAGGATTAGAAAAACTACAAAATGTATAGAGATTTTTAAGGTGTGTTGTATTACCTAAATGCTAAACTTTACAATGCTAAAGTATTTAAATACTTAAGACCTAAAGCTCAGGGGACATGGTAATAATGGTGATTATATACTGAGTGCTTAAACAGTAAGTTCAGAACTTCCTCTCTGCAGCTTAAAGATTCTCTGCTGTGGCACCATCTGCCTAACCCAAGTTATGACTGTCTGTGGGGCAGGAGTGGCACGGTGATGGATAGGAACTGGCTTCTGATTTTGCTACTTGTCTGTGGACTGTTCCCTGGTTTGTGGTGCCAGGCAGAGTACCACAAAGCTGGTCATCTGAAGTAACCATGGATGAGAACTGTAAGCATCTCAGGGAACGGGCATTTCTAGAGACGGGCAAATTCCCCCTTCTGTGGGGTTGGTGGTTCTTGAGAAGCTCAACTGTGTGTAAATAGTGCTTCTGTCTATCCCTGCCAACTCTCAGACTTAGTCACCCCCTCCCCTGAGCAGCTGGCAAAGCCATTACTGAAGTGGTCGCATGGAACAGCGTGTAGTTTTCGAAAACAATTTTTAACAGCACTTACAGCTTTTTCCCCTACCTCCAGTTTATACTTGCCCACATGCCTCTTGGTCCCATCATCCACATGAGCGGCCCTTAACACTATTTTAATGATGTCAACACATCTGGTCAGGGCAGTAGGGAGAAAGAATGTGTGCTGTGGAGCTGAAAAGCTGAAGGGAGGTCATGTCAGGACCCAAACACCGTAAAACTCCCCGTAGGTTTCTAAGTGGAGTCTGTAAGAGTTCTCTAATGGCAGCGTATAGACTCATTCTAGAAGATTCTTGTATTTTAAGTGTGCTGAACGGAAAGATTAGCTTCCAGCTGACTCACATGTTTGGCCTCTTGTGCCCCAGAGTTTCCTATGAGTTGTACATACAGGTACATACTGACGTAGCCTGTTTCTGTATGAGGGTTACCATTTCCAAAAAGGGTCTTGCATGAAGAGACAGTCCTTCTCTGAAAGGAAAACCAAAAGCAAATCTTAACTTCTGGAAGGAGAAGCAGAGTCATCAAAGTCTATGGACATGAATCGGGAAAATGAGAGGTAGGGGGGGTCTCCATGGAAACTGGGGGTCTCCTCTTTTGGCCCTGGGGCTAAGTCATTCCTTCAGCGAGATTGTATCAGTGAAGGGACAATCTGGAGTTGACCTGTGACAGTGAGGGGAGTTCCCTGCTGAGAAGCTAGGGCTGGCTTCTGTGTTCTGAGCTGTGTGGTTGTGGGCTGGCAGAGGGCCGCGCTCACCACTCTGAGTCATGGCAGGAGCAGACTTCCCTGTACTGCTACAAGTGTTTTGAACAGGAGCAGAGAGAGTGTTTGGAAGCTCATGGGCGCTAGGGAGACATTTATAATCCTGACCAGCCGGCTTTAGGATTTGCTCTGAGTGGATAGGGCTCATTTGTTAGTGAGTTGGATGGGAGGGTCTCTGGGGCAGAGCACTTGTTTCTGGGAGCTTGCTCACCCTTTCTGCTCCCGAGCAGATCCTCTTCTTACCATATGTTTGAGGAAATGATTGGGTCTAATTGGGACCTTCATTACTATTCCCTGGCTAATCATTCAGCAAATATTTGTTTAATGACAAAGCATTGATTGCATAGCAGCTGGGCCAGTGAACTATACATAGCAGGAAAATGGGCGAATGCATGAAACGGTGTTTGAAAAAGACAAGCGTGCTTCACCTATTTCTTATGGGAGGAATTCAAGTCAGGGGACAGTCACAGAAGGACAATCTAATTGTTCCCCATTTCTCTCGTGCCAGCTCTTTGCTAAGAACTTTTCATCTTCGCCTGAGAAAATAGATAGTGAAATTCCTCGTCTCCACACCTTCCATTTGTTTGGCTCTTGATTATGAAGACTCAAATTCAAGATAGGGTAGCCCATTGTTTTGGGCCTTTGGCAAGGCACAGGTGTAGGTCAGAGTGAGTATTTACAGTTTGAGCCCAGAAACAGAAAAACGTGTCCTTTAAAAAATCAGCAGGCAAGTACGGTTATAAAAATGCTGATGAAAGGTTATTTTTCTCTTTAAAGATTTGTTTGTTTTTATTTTATGTGTGTGAGTGTTTCCCCTGCATGTGTGTCTGTGTACCACATGTATAATTGGTGTCTGCGGAGACCGAAAGGGACATTGGGTACTCTGGGACATTGGGTCCTCTGAGACATAGTATCAGAGGCTGTGAGCCGCCATATCAGTGCTGGAAAGCAAACCAGGCCCTTTGCAAGAACAGCAATGGCTCTAACCCCCCGAGCCATCTCTCCAGCCCTTGTGGGGTTCTTGCCTTAGTAGTGTCTGACTTCCCAGCGTGGGCAGGAGGAGCAGTGACTGGAGGAAGAAGGGCTCCCCATGCAGGAAAGCAGCACATACAGAACTGATGTTTTTAAGGCATGCAGATTTGGCCTTCAATGAGCATTGCTGACTTTGCCTTTCCATTTGAGAGCATGGATGACATCTTGTCCTTGTGCCCTTGTGATGCCTACCACAGACCGAGAGCACACTCATGACAGCCAATGGCCAAGCCTCGCAGGAGTCCAGATGGTAGCATGAGCAAGGAAACTTTCTGTTGGGGCTGCAAAGGGCGTTGGAGGCCTGCGGTCCTGGCCTTCGACCGCTGCAGATCTGAGCACTGGAGAGAAGGCATGTGGAGCACACGTGCCTTGGCCAGCAGTTATGAGGTCATTCTTCTGCCTCTCCAGAGGACACTTGTGTACGAGCACAGCAGAATTCACACTGGAGGTTTTCCCCTCACCCATCATTGCAAAATTTATACCTCTCTTGACTTCTCTTGCCATCCATCCTTTCTACTCTCCATTTTCCAATTTACTGTGTTGCTACTAGAGAAATTATTCTGCCCAAGTCGAAATGTAGTGAGAAGTGCTTCTCCTCAAGAGCGAGTTGGGGTGTGAGAAACCAAACACCAGAGAGTCCCTCTCACTGACGCCAGAGCACCTGTCTGTCCCACTACATAGCTGTGCTGCACTAATGCGACAGTCAGAGAAAGAAAATTTAGTTTAAATATCTCAATTGGCTTTTATTTGTGATTCTAGAATCCTGTAAAGTCCTGATGAGCTGAGTTAGGGTGTGGCCTTACTGACAAAAGGGCTAAGGACAAGAGAACACAGAAGACAACCCCCCAAAAAAATGTATTGGTCATTTCCTAGTAAGTTTTAGATCAGGGGTTCTCAACCTTCCTAATGCTGTGGCCCTTTAATACAGTTCCTCATGGTGTGGTGACCCCCAACCATAAAATTATTTCATTGTTACTTCATAAGTGTATTTTTGCTACTGTTATGAATCATAATATAAATACCTAATATGCAGGGTATCTGATATGTGACACCCTCAAAGGGTGGTGACCCACAGGTTGAGAACCACTGCTTATAATTGTGGCTAATTATAATGTTGGCTAAAGTTGGCCTTTTGTGGATGTGGCTGTTATCTGTCTCTTGCTCTCTTGGGAGGTCCAATAACTTGGTTTCAACTTAGTGGCTTAGAACTTCAGCATGAATTGATTCTATCTTGTGTGGTTTATTGCCTGCTCCTGGTGCATTAGCTCAGCTTAAACCAGTGGACTTCTGGAAATGATATTTAACCCATTAGGATCATGAATATCCAGGCATGCAGTATCTAGTGTAAAGTGCAAGCCATAGCTGTATATGTCATTGTGAAAAACATCCCTGAGGTGGGACATTTTACTCCTTCAGCCAATAGCATTTAAGATACCAGTCCACTTGGGCGTGGTCTCTTCTACTGTAAATGCAGCTGGAAAGCTTACCCTCATCCTCTTTCTCTTTTTTTAATGAATAATGAAGGGTTATTTATTTAAGGGAAACTTACAGATTACTGTCCTAGATAACAGTCCTCTGCACAGACAGGAATAGGGTCTAGCAGCTGGAAGCCAGAGCTGGGAGCAAGAGAGCAAGCACACACTTTCCAGCTGCATTTACAGTATAAGAAACCACGCCCAAGTGGGCTGGTATCTTAAAGACTATTGGCTGAAAGACCTCCCACACCACATCCCTTGGTCAGAACTTAACCATCATCTAACTTGCCCCAGCTCCCACCTCTACCACTCGTTGAGATTGAAGCTGGTCAGAAGAGGCACTGGTTTCATTTCATAGAGCACAAGTAATCAAGGTATAAAGAAAGCAAGGCAAGTTGATGGCACATGCCTTTAATCCCAGCACTTGGGAGGCAAGGGCATATGGATCTGTGAATTAGAGGCCAACCTGGTCCACATAGCAAGTTCCAGTTCAGCTAAGGTTACATAGTGAGGCCCTGTCTCCAAAGAGGATGGGGGGGGGTGTTGCAAAAGCCAACCAACCCAAGCATCATCTTCCCTCTGGTCCTCCACCTCTGATCTACATTGCATCCTTGTCTTCCTGCATCCCTATTGAAAAACCAGTGTCGAAGCTGTCTGTTCTGGTCTGAATCCTTTTGAAATTAGCTCCAAGGCTCAATCCTGGGTTCAGATTTTAGATTCACCATTAATTAGCTTACCATGTCTTAGGCATGGTTATCTGATCTGTTTTATAGTTAAGGAAAGCAGATTTGGAGATAAATGCCTTAGTACTTCCTGATCGGGTTGTTGAGAACACTGAACTAGATAAATTGAGCACACAATAAACTCACTCCATGTGCTGATAGCACAGTCCTCTAAGTAAGGCTGAAGCCCAGGTTGCTGCCAGTTATAGAGGATATTTAACTGGAAGGCACAGCTATTTCTGCCGTTTTCTCTTAAGAAGGCTGTACTTGGGGCAAGAGCATACATATAAGGGTAATGCCCTGACATTGGTACAGTGGGCAGAGGAACAAGTAAGTTTGTCAAGTCTCCTAGGCTCTCAAGGTAGGAGGCTTTTGAGTCCCTATCTTCATTTGCAGATAAGAGGGTGTGGTGGCCACATCACATGGTGCCCACATCACAGTGATGATACAGAATGTCCCGTTCTTTCTTCTTGCTATGTGGTATGTACCGATATTTCTTAAGGATAGCTGGGCCTTTCCTGTAAGTCTCTCCAGAACAAAGTTCTTCCCTAGAGGCAGAACAAAAGGGACTAGTTCAGAGTGTGCCAGATGGCCCTAGAAGATGAAACTGTATACCTCACTAGTCCTTGGTCTCCCTTTGGCAGGGACACACAAAGGACTTAGTGTGCCGTCATCTGTTATTCGATGAGAAACTCTGAACTTGAGCTGGAGGTAACAATTGGTGAGCTCTTCTGTGACCTACGAAGAAGTGGTTCTCAACCTTTCACAAGGGTCACCTAAGACCATCAGAAAACACAGGTGTTTATATTACTATCTGTAACAGTAGCAAAATTACAGTAATAAAGTGATAATGGAATAATTTTATGGTTGGGGGTTATCACCACGTGAGGAATTGTATTAAACGGTTGAAGGCTGAGAACCACTGCTTTGAAGGATGAGTGAATATTGAATGAATCCAGGCATTATTATAGACTTCTTTAACCTCACCTACTACCTAGACTGTAGAAAAATGAGGCTGGAAATAAAGAGAAAGCCAAGATTAGAGCAGTCATGAGCTGAAAGCTGGTCCCTGGTCTGGGCTGAGTGCCTACTGTGTGCTGGGTAAAGATTGTTTGGCAGCAAGGAGTCTAAAAAAACAAAAGACAGAGGTGAACACACCAGTCATTGTGTGGGTCTGAACTTTGGACACATGAGGCAGCTCTCCTTGGGAGAAAGTAGTAGTCCATCTGAGTCAGATCTGACAGGGGAGTCTGCAGAGAGGGAGTACCTGGAGACATGTGAGCAGCGTGCTGTCAGGGAGGGAGGACACCTTTGGCTTTGCTTTGGAGTAACGCTGAGAGGGAACTAGATATGTGGACAGAGGCCAGATCTTCTAAGATCCTCAGAACTGCCAAGGAGTATGAGTAGAGGGTGGCACAGTTAGAACCAGAGAGATAAAAGATGAGCTGGCAGCTGGAGAGGCTGGTGAAGCAGAACCACATTAGGAGTAAGTTGCATGTGGTTATTCCAAGAGCCCCTGTGGGAGATGCAGTACCTAGCTCACTGGGTGTGGAGGGTAGCTTAGAAAGGAAGTGAGTAAAGAAACCAGATCAGGTGTCCAGGCCACTTAGAACAGGACAAGGAAGTGATGGCTCGAGTAGGGGAAGATACTCAGGAGGGAGGGCAGACAGAATTTGGAGTCAGGTGAGCAAATCCCTGTGGACAGGCTATTGACTGTTCTACCAGCAGTAGGACGGGGCTGGAAAAGGCCATGCCTTGACCCACAAGACTAATCTCTTTAATGTCTCAAAGCTTGGAGGTCTGTGCTATATAATTTGACACTGGCCACAGCTTCCCCAAGGTTTATGTGGTCTCATGGATATGTGTCCTGCTCTGTGCTGGAATAGACCTGACCTGAGTTAGAGCTTGGGGAGCTGTTAGTGTGAATTGATTTTCTGTCAGTTTCTGGTCTGTACCATTGTTTGTTCTGCCAGTTACTTCTCAGAGAGAAGTCGCTAGGTCTGGGGCCTGAAGAGGAAACATGACCAGTCTTCCTGACTGTTGGTTGCCCTGCGGCTTGGCTTCCTTTCCTGGGGGTTTCTGGATCTCCTGCCTTCTTTCTCCCCACAAATTTCTTTCTGGAATTTGTGCCTCTGTTTTGGGGTACCTTGCTGGGGAATATAAGCTCCCAAGGTATGTTCTACCTTTGGGAGCTGATGGCCATCTTAGGTCGCTCTTCAGGGACAGGTACTGAGCTACACTCCGTATTTGTCTTTCTCAGCTCCTCCAGCCCGTGCCACACCCCGCTAAGCACAAAGGGAGCGTAGATGTCTTTACAAGGCAACGCACCATGCTATTTAACTGCATCCTAGGTAGAGGGCCTTTCTCGTGAGGCTCTGCCTGAATGAAGACTGAGGTAACTGTCTCAGAGGTCATTTTTTGAAGAGAATATACCCTTCCTCAGAGGAGTTTGCAGGGGATTAATGGCTGTGGGGTTTTAGACGGAAGAGCAGCAGAAGGCTAGCTTCTCTCACTTACTGGATTTATCTGTCCTTTCAGACTGGAGGCCAGCACTGAATCTTGCTGTCCTGGACTGTGCTGATGAGGCCAATAATGATGTCTGCAGAGACTTCAACATCGCTGGCTTCCCAACTGTGAGGGTATGTGACAAAGGGAAGAGGGGAGCTGGGGATGGCTCCAGATGAGCATGTAGCCCCTGTTCTGCATTCCCTGCTACCTCCCTGGGCTTCTGAGCTCCAGTGAGCCCTCTGGTGCTTCTGGGCCTGGGTCTTTAAAGTCTTGGCTTCTGGAGCACTGTCCACCCTCTGATGGTGCACTGTTTTAGAGACAGAGGCAGAAATGGAGGGGCTTTTCGTTCTGAGAAAGACTGTCTTTATGAAGGTGACGACACGTGGGAATGCTGGGTGGGAAGTCTCTGCGCTGTGTTGTAGTCATCACAGGCTAGTGAGTGCTGCTGCTCTCAAGGTCATTTTCAGTTCTCACTTCTGACCTCCCACTCTTGGAGGCCTGGTCATACTCTACAACCTTCTGTAGACAGGATCATCCTCTGGGCCTGTTGTTCTTTAGAGACACTGGAATACTTCATCCTTATCAAGGAAAAGCTTTGACACAGAAATGTGTCAGCGTGACTTAGGGGATTGCCTCGCCCCCATAGTCGAAGTGTGCAGTACTTCATTCAGATGGCAGAGCTTCCAGGGACAGACGTCACCAACATCCAAGGCATGCGGGTCCTCATTCTCCGGCTCGGGCAGTACACATACTCATGAGCTTTCTGATGATCCTCTGTCAGTGATCACAGGACACCAGCCATTTTTTTTAAAAAAATAGTTTTTAATATCCAGGTTGTGGTAGCACACATTTTTAATCCCAGCTCTCAGGAGGCAGAGGCAGGTGGATCTCTGAATTCAAAGTCAGCCTGGTCTACAGAATGAGTTCCAGGGTATCCAGGACTACACAGAGAAACCCTGTCTCAAAAAAACAAAAGAAAAAATAGTTTTTAATTTTGTGTGCATTGATGTTTGGCCTGCATGTGTGAGGGTGTTGATCCCTTAGAACTGGAGTTATAGACAGTCTAGACAGTTATAGACAGTTGTGAACTACTGTGTGACTAGGAATTCCAGGTCCTCTGGAAGAGCAGCCAGTGCCCTTAACTTCTGAGCCATCTCTCCAGCCCCCCAACAAGTTAATGTCTGGACAGTTACCATGGTCCTTAAAAGTCCTTACACATCCCAGAATGATGCAGTTGTAGCAGTTAGGGGAAGGGTCCTCCCGGGGCTCAACCCTGCCCAAAAGAATGACAACTACATAAGCAGTTTCTCTATAACTACTAAGAATAATCAGGAGATGCCTTTGAAGGTTAAAATGCCAAATATTATCCCTGGAACAATATATCTCTGATTTCAGGGACCTCAAGTTTCAGTCCAGTCTACAAGCCTAATCCCTTAGCAGTTTCATCTGCAGGAGTGCCCATCTCTGAGCCCCACTGGACTCAGAGGCTCCCCACCCCAGAGTCATCACTTCCTAAATGGTTACCACTTAAGATCAGGACCCAGGCCCATGTTCTCAGACCAGGTTGCTTTGAGGAACAGTGTAGCAAAACAGTGTCTTCTGCCACATCCCCTAGGATGCTCTTAGCAGTCACCTCTCTAAGTAGAAAGTCTCCCTCGCAAGAACATTGCTTGTCCTCTTCTCCAAGATGTGTAACAAGGTATCTCAGTGGGGATGTTCTGTGCAGACCCAGAGTGATCAATACTAAGTGGGAAGCTGGGGGAACCCCAGTGTAGCAGCTGAAGCCATCATCCATATGCTCATAGATTTTCTCAGTGAGCCCTGAACCCTGGGGGTTAGCTACTGTATAGCTCACAGGGAGACCATTCAGGACTTCAGTTGGGGTTCAGTAGGCCCTGACACCTGGAGCTTTCTGTTCAGCCAGGGAGTGGCCAGATATAGGGTGTGAGGAGGAGGCTCAGGTAGGTGCAGGTTCAGAGGCTCCTCAGCACCTACCGAAGTCACGCAGTACACGCAGGCTGGATGCCTCAAGTGATTAATCACCTCACCTGCCCAGCTGACTGTGGGAGAGCCTGGGAGGGACCTTACCTGGTCCTTCTGGCTTGCCTTTATTTCCAGACTGGTAGCACCTGACTGGGCCAGTTCAGTAGACAGCTGTCCATTTCCCAAGCTCTTGTCTGGCCTCCCTTGGCATGGCTTTGCTTCCCTGAGGAACCTGATGCTTAGTTTCATCTAAGGAAAAGCACTCAGTGCCCTGTCCTTAGCGCTCTAGAATATGGCCAGGTGGTCCACACTGTTGCTGGGTCTCTGCTGCAAGACTCTAAGCAGTGTCTTTTAGATGACCTCTTTAAATGACTACTGTGACCTGCAATAAGAAATGTGTATTTCCAATTTTGGGTATATACCCAAAGGACGCTCAATTGTACCACAAGGACATGTGCTCAACTATGTTCATAGCAGCATTGTTTGTCATAGCCAGAACCTGGAAACAACCTAAATGCCCCTTGACCAAAGAATAGGTAAGGAAAATGTGGTACATTTACACAGCAGAGTACTATACAGCAGAAAAAAATAATGACATCTTGAAATTTGCAGGCAAATGGATGGAGCTAGAAAGCATCATCTTGAGTGAGGTAACTCAGCCCCAGAAAGACAAATATCATATGTACTCACTCATAAACAACTTTAGAAATAAAACAAAGAAAATCAGCCTACAATTCACAATCCCAGAGAACCTAGACAACAATGAGGACCCTAAGAGAGACATACATAGATCTAATGTAGAAAAAGACAAGATCTCCTGAGTAAATTGGGAGCATGGGGACCATGGGAGAGGGTTGAAGGGGAGGGGAGAGGAAGGGAGGGGAACAGAGAAAAACCTATAGCTCAATAAAATCAATGAAAAAAGAAATGTGTGTTTTACATTGTGATCCTAAGTTTGGTTTGTGTTAACTATTGCTAAAGTAAAAGTTTAATGATATTTTTTGTTTCACTTAAAAAAAAACCTGACTGTCCTTCACTAAACTGACTACTTTCCAGCTCACTGCTAGGCTGTTTCTAGCGTGTTTTAAACCAGTACTCACACGTTTCAGATCTCTGTCTTGCCTATGAAAACCTAAAGTGCTAGGCTCCCTAAAAAGCAGAACACATTTGAAAAGTCATCCCTTCAGCCAGGTAGCACTATTGCCCTAACTACTGCCCTCCAGGGGCCAGACCCTGTCTTTGCTCACCACCCTTACAGGTTGTGAGAGCCCGAGGTAAGGACCCATGGTGGGACATGCCATTCTAATAAGTGACATGTGTCAGTGCTCTTTTTCTCTGCCTCCGGCCCCTTGCCAATGAGCACATGTTGATCTCCCAGTAGTCCAGCCAGTTTAGAAAGTCCCTAGCCCTAAAGGCCAGGATCTTGCTCCGTCAGGTCCCCATTAGGCCAGAGTAGAAGAAAACAAAGGCGCAGGGAGGAGGGAGGTGAGTTTGCAGTGGGATTGGGCTGAACAAGTAGTAGGCCAGAGCAGTGCCCCTCATTAGGTGGTGAAGGCCTACTTAGTGGTCTCTGAAAAGATCACCAATGCGGGTGCAAACTCACTGTTCCACCGCTCACTGTGTGTGACAAAGGAAGTCACTTAGAGGCCCGACCAGAGTCTCTGATTTCCTGTCTGTAAAAATGGGTGAACACTATCTATTAATAAGATCGCCAAGTATAAGGAAAGGCCTTACCTGTGGAAGTGCCCAGGCACTGGCATTTTGTGGGGCTTGGTAGTGTTAGTTTTCTTTTTTTTTTTCTTGTCCCCTGGATCTAATGGTAGTTTCTGTGTGGTGGGTGTATCCTAGACATGGAGTAGCTTGGGTAGTGAAGGTGAGAACTGGCCCCCTATTATGGGCAGAGCTGTGTGACATGTTGCATAGAGGCTCATATTCAGGGGTGAAGTAGAGCAAGGGAAGTAGGACCCCAAGAATGGCAGGTCCTTGAGAGCCAGGCAGAGTATGGAGCGCTGTGGAGTGCAGAGTCTGGGCTGTTGCTTTATAGAACTCTTACTGGCCTGTAGCCAGATGGTGAGTTTTCAGGAGGAAAGAGAGAATTCAGGTCTCCTGCCTCCACTGTCTGCCATCCAGCCATCCTCTACACTGATCTTTCATAGCACAGAAACTAAGTAGCTAAGGCAATTGATATTTCTGAGCTCAGAATAAAATACTTGTAGACTTGATTATGTTTCTGAAAACTGGTCCTATGTGCTTGACTCCAGTGCCACCACTAGTCTTCCTTTAACCCGGCTTAGCTGCTGTGGTTCCTGGTGTCTTGTATTGTGCTAGGAGTTGTTCTGCTGTTGTGGAAAGACCATAGCATCAAGTCCAGGGAGACAGAAGGGCCTCCCTGTCTCCTGTTTTATTTTGAGGGGTGAAAAGAAGAAGCGGGGCTAGAGAGATGCCTCAATGATTAAAAGCCTTGTTGTTCTTACAGAGGACCCGGGTTCAGCTCTCATTACCTCCATGGTGGCTTAAAACCACCCTTAGCCCCAGGGTATCCAATGCCCTTTTCTGACTAATGCAAGTACCAGACACATACATGGTACTTATACATACATGCAGGGAAACACATATACTCATAACATAAATCGAAGAGGGGGAGAGACGTTGAACAAATGAACTGCTGCCTGTTGCCATCTTTTCAGTTCAGGGGTAATTGACCTCAGGTAGGCACACACCTCCAGTGGCTGACTTAACAAGGATGTATTTTCCTAAGAGGACAAAAATGTGCCCTGACTAGATTTCCACTTGAGCTTTCAAGGTGATGAAAGGGCTATGGCTGCTGGATTGGACAGCTAAGTTGCTAGACACTATACCAGGCACAGTGAGGCTTGCAGTGATGTATAAGCTGTTAGCACTACTACGCAAGTCAGGCAGGTGGGTGGGTGCCTTAGTCACTGTTCTGTTGCTCTGAAGAGACACCATGACCAGGTAACTCTTACAGAGATTTAACTGGGCCTTGCTTACAGTTTCAGAGGGCTAGTTCATCATCATCATGGTGGGGAGCATGGAGGCAGGTAGGCAGGTACACTCCTGGAAGAGTCATGGAGGGCTACATCTTGCTCTGCAGCCAGGTGGGAGGTGAGGAGACAGTCACTGGGCCTGACATGGGCGTTTGAAACCTCAAAGCCCAACCCCAACTCCTCACCCACCTCCCCCATCCCCGTGACAACAAGGCCACACCTTCTAATCCTTCTCAAATAATACCAGTCTCTGTTGACTAAACATTCATACATATGAGCCTGTGGAAGCCATTCTTATTCAAACCACCACAGTGTTCAGGTTGAAGGTCATTGTGGTTGAAGTGTATGGCATGGTGGAAGGTCAGTTTGGGTTCAAATCTGGAAAGAAATGCCTTAAATGTATTGTGTTTGGATCTTACTCATAGCCCATGTAGACCTATGGCAATGGGAAGAGGAATCCCATAATTATTCCTTAGAGAAGGAAACAGTGGCAAGGAGGAAGACAATTGGATAAAAGATTGAGAGAGAGAGAGAGAGAGAGAGAGAGAGAGAGAGAGAGAGAGAGAACTTTCATGAGTCAGTTATCTCCTACCATGTAGATTCTAGGGATTGAACTCAGGCAGTCAAAGTTGGCCATGAGCTCTTTTGCCTATTGAGCCACCTTGCTGGCTGAGGATTAACATTTCTGACTCATGAAGAGAAAGCAAATAGGGACTAATGTAATAGATCAGGAACTAAGTTTTCACTTATTGGCCCTGGTCTAGACAAGGTGAGAGGTTCTGTTGACAGGTGACAATGCTGTTGAAGAGGTATCCCCAAGGCAGAGTCACGGAACTCGCCAGATGACTGGATGGATGGGGGTTGTAGGGAAGGGACATGCTAGTTTGGGAAACAGGGAGGAGTACTGATTGCTGGGCGAGATAAAACACAGGTGCAGAAGTAGGTTGGTGTGTGGGCAGGGGTGCCTTGATACCTCTGTGGAGTTTACCAGGAGGAATCAGAAGTCTAGGACGGGTAAGGACCTGCAACACAAGGCTCAGAAAGTCAATCAGCTGAGCAAAGTGAATAACTTGGCAAGAGAGAAACAGTAGCTTTGTTCTTGATTCATTCATTTGAAAGTATAAACTGAGCCCTTCCTCCTGATGGTGCCTTTAAGGGCTTTTTAAATGAAGAATGGCACGATTTGATGTGTAGCAGCAGGAGAAAGACTAAGAGAAGCAGGTGGTAATGACAGTGACCCAGGAGAGCAGCCAAGGGCAAAGTTAGGACAAGGATTAAGAACCAAGAAGGGCTAACAACCAGGGAGGGTGGCAACATGAAAAGAAAGGGAGAGGGGAAGAAAGGAGGGAGGGAGGAAAGAAGGAAGGAAGACAAGAAAGAGTTAGTTTCAAGAAAATATGCATTAAAAACAAAAAAAAAGCTAGGCAGGGAAATGGGAAGCAGCGAACAAGCAGTGCCTGGGAAGCTTGGGGCCAGCTAGGGAGATTCATCACGCAGCTTTCCTGAATGATTTTAGCTGAGTGGTGGGCTCCAAGGAGTGGGGAGAGATGTCGGGGAGCAGAAGAGATTTGGCAGTGCAGGGAAGCAGGAAATGCAGTGACTGGAGAAAGAAGGGAGGCCTGCCTGTTGTCCTGCCCTTCTTCCCTTCTGTGCTACAGTTTGCATGAACGTTCTTAAGATCTCTTTATAGCCTAGGAGAGGAGCTGAT
Source organism: Myodes glareolus (assembly GCF_982192425.1). Taxonomy (NCBI): domain Eukaryota; kingdom Metazoa; phylum Chordata; class Mammalia; order Rodentia; family Cricetidae; genus Myodes; species Myodes glareolus. The sequence goes on from NC_142030.1 coordinate 68,468,737, forward strand.
AGAGAAAGGGTGTAATGAGAAAGACATTAGAGGTGTGGGAGTTGCTTTCTCAGGATAATTCTGTCCTGAAGGTAGATAGGAAGTTTCTGAATGCTGAGAAGGCCAAGTGGTGATGACACAGAACTTCCTTTATCATGCACTGTGTCAGGGCTCCTGAGCCACTCTTGGTCTCAACTCAGAGTTCCTGTGGATGATTAGAACCTTGAAATTTAGGGTGAAGAAGATGCCTTTTGTTAGGGGGCAGGGAGAATGCCAGCTCCTTTTAAGACAAGTATTTGCCCAGACTTCGGCAGCCTGATGGCTGATGAAGGAAAGGTACCATGTTCTGCAGAGCTGAATATAACTGCTTTAGCTCTGGGAAAGCTACCCCATTGAAGGCTGGTCCATGACTTGGGCGGTCCAGAAGGAAGCTGAAGTCTGTCTTGTCAGAGCAGAAGTGAGTGTGTGCAGCTGCAGGACCACACCAAGCAAACCACCCTGCAGTGTCACATTTGTCCTGTTTCTGAGAAGCAATGCTTATCCATAAAGATTCTACTGTGTGTTATAAACTTGATTTCATGTCACAAAAATTCAGGAAATTTGGATTATTTTACAAGTATTAGAATAATAATTTTACTAGGTCAAGATTTGTTCAGTAAGTGTCAAGAACATGGGTGTACTGTGGCATATGTAGATGGGTTGTTTTCACTTGTGAATAAAGTATTGCATTTGTATTTCGAAAAGAGAACAGGGTAGAGAGCAGGAGGAAAGGCAGTGAGGTCACAGGAAGTGGGCAAAGATCAGGGAGGGATCGCTGGTTTCTGCAGTCTCTTACTTGTGTGAATTTTCCCTTCCTGCCTACCCATGAATGGAACAGACCAATCCTAACTGATCAGTGTTTCTTGGTGCTAAAAGGGTGTGTATATAGAAGGGAATGATGGTGATGGAATTGGCATTTACTGAGTCCATTATTAGATGTACTGGTTACTGTACCTTAATTACTTTAGCTTTTATGTTATTGAATCTTATAACAATTCTAGGCTGGTGCTGTCATTCATTTTAAAGATCAGAATACTAAGGTTTAGAGAAGCTAAAGGGTTTCCCAAGGCCACACAGCAAGAACAAAGCAGAGCCAGGTCTTGAACCCAGTTCTGCTACCCCTATGGCTGCAGCTAACCTACTGCTTCAGATAAGACTGAGGTTTGAGGTCCTCATGAAGGAGCCTTCAGGCCCTTCTGCAGATAGCTGAATATCTTCCAGGACAACCGAAGTCTCCCTCAGATAGGAGGACATAGTCAAGAGCTCTGCAGCCATCTTGCCACTTGGGCAGAAGCCCAGGTTGTAAGTTGCCTACTGCTCTCTCTGCCCTCTCACTCTGATGACAGACTGTCACACATATGTGGAAAGAGGACAACATGATGTCGAAAGGGGTCCGTGTGCTGCAGTCTTGTTTTTCTGGGGCACAGGTCTACCACTCTGTAGGTCCTGTCCTGCATTCTTGACCCTTGGCCGAGTGCCATGACAGGCTGGGAGTTCTCATTGAGAACACACTGGCCTCAGAGACCCATTTCTAGGAAAAGGCAGAAGGGCAGACGGGTACATGGAAAGCTAATACGTGCCAAGGAATCACTTTCTTCTTCAGATGGCCTACATGAAGGCTGTCGGTGACTTTTCTCACTAAATAGCTTATGTAGCAATGTGCGGGTGCCAGTGTTTCATGGAGCTGGTCTCTAGTGAAGTTTCTGAGCTGTTGCCTCGGGTTCTAAGAGTGCTCTGGCACTGGAGAGGGATTGAGTGTGAGGACACTAGATAAGGTCTCAGAACAAAACCTCCATGATCTCACTTACAGGTGAAGAAGGTGGGACTCAGAAAAGAGAAGTAGTCTGTCCAAAGCCACCCAATTTAAATACAGGCCCGCCTGACGTCACCACTGACTCTTGTCTGTTTGTTTGCAGTTTTTTAAGGCCTTCTCCAAGAATAGTTCTGGAACAACACTGCAAGGTGGGTGCTCTGACTCTGGCTTCTGTGTTGGCATTGCCAGTATCTTCTCTCTAGCCCTTCTACTTTTACCTGGGTCCTTAGGGGAGCAAGAAAACCCTTCACAAAGGTAAAGAGGTCCCCAAGCGAAGTCTGTTTGTTTTCCCACATATGTCTCCTTAGTCAGCCTGGAATATGCCTCAGCAAAGCCCTTTTGAGCAGCCATTCAAGTGTGACCCTATCCAAAGTCGTGGGTTTGTGGGTGGAACACCATCTTCCCAGAATAGCCCTAAACTGGCAGCCAATTCTAAGGGACATCATTCTGTCCTCGGGATTCTTGACCCTTGGCTGAGTGCCATGATGGGCTGGGAGTTCTCACTGAGGAGACACCAGCCTCAGAGACCCATTTCCAGGAAAAGGAGCAGGGGCACGCAGGCACATGGCACATGGGAAAGCTAACATGTGCCAAAGAGTCACCTTCCTGTTCAGATGGCCACCGTAAAGACCTTCGGTGACATCTCACTGCTCACTAGTTAGCTTCCAGTACGATGTGCAGGGATGGAGCTTTTTGCTTTGCTTTAAGCCACAAGAGCCCTTACCCCACCCTCTTCTCAGAGGAGGGCTGGCATGTTCTTCTTCTTGGAATTGGTTTGGGGATCCTTGTTTGTGAGTGAAACTGACAAGGGTACAGGAGTCTGTTCTGTCCTGATGCCCTCTTTCTGTTTCATTTATAGTGGCCGGTGCTGACGTGCAGACGCTACGTAGGAGGCTCATTGATGCTCTGGAGTCCCACCGTGACAAATGGCCCTCAGCCTGTCCACCACTGCATCCTGCCAAGTATTTTGGGTTGGGGCAGGCTTACAGTAGTATAGGCCAGGGGCCCTAGCATGGAGAAGGTGTTGGGAACCATGGGGCAGAGGACCCACATTGATTCTTCCTGTGCCCTTTACCTATGGGGTAGATACACCAATGTGTCAGACATACTTTAGAGTGGCTGGTAGTGACTTCTTTTCAGTTCAGGTATTGAGGAGCCCCATCCTTTGAGGGCTGGCTGAGGGCTGAGGGCCTGACCTGCTCGAGGGGAGGAAGGAAAAGTGTATGATGGAGTTCTCCAGATCATGCTGCTGCTGCTCCTGTCTGGTGCTCAGGAGCATTTGTGAGTGTAGGATGTTTTCTCTGGCCTAGTCCAGGGAAGGCCACTGGCAAGTGAGAGGACAGAGGATATCAGATTTGGAAGAAAAGGCTAGGATGTTCAGAAGAGTAAAACCCTGTTTGTAAACTGAAAATGGTGAACTGGTGTTGAATCCAGTTAACAATGACTCCTTTATCATCTTTCCCAATTCCTTATCTTCCTGAGGTTCTTATAGAGACCTTAGGCCAAGTATACATTCCTAATGTAGGTTAGACTCTATCTGTGGTGATTGTTGCCCCCACCCACCATGATAAACATTTTAAAAGAAGGGAGCTCATTATTTTAGAAGTTTCAGTCCACATATGGCATGAGCCGTTATTTGGGGTCTGAGATGATACAGAATACCATGGTAGCCAGAGCTGCCCGTCTCATGGCAGCCAAGCAAAAGCAAAAAAAAAAAAAAGGAGTTCAGGACAATATAGCCCCCAGGAACATGTGCACAGTTGTGTACTTACTCCAACTAGGTCCCACCTCCTGATTCTGCCATCAAGTACAAAGCCATATGCTGGGTGATCTACTGATCAGAACCCTCATGGACCTCAATGATTGGACCCCTAGCAGAGGGTCATCCCACTAGAAAATGCACAGTAGCCTGTACCCCGGTCCTTTTTACCATTTTCTCGTGGCTGTGTCTCTGTCTCATTCTCTTACACACACACACACACACACACACACACACACACACACACACACACACACAGAAAGAGAGAGAGGTCCTTTATAGTACATTTTCTGTACTGGGAACCTTAAAAGCAACAAACTGGCCAAATCTGTCAACCTGTCTCAAAGTGATCCTTTTGATGCCCTTAGGAAGAATATAGGCAGATACACGTGATGAAACTCGAACTGCCTCTTCCAGAAGGCTGAGGACTTGCTCCTCTGCCAGCCTAGGGTAGGTATGAGGATGTGGTCAGAGAGACTGGCCACCTAATGCCACCCAGAGGCTGATGTTATCTACAGAACTTCTTTTGTGCCCACCTCTCTGGCATATCCGTTCATACTGACACCAGGTTGGATTCTAGCATTGACCTGACATCACCCTTTCTGTTTGGAGGTATGTGCTCCACGTCCTTGGGTTAAGAGCAGGGAAGTGAGGCACCAGGTTGAGAATAAAGGAAGGTGCATCTCCTCTTACCCATGCACCTTGTCGTCGGTCCTCCTCTCACGCCTATGCTGGGTGCTGTCTTTTAACTGGAATGAAGAGACGTAATTTTCTTTGAATGTTTAAAAACAACCTGTAGCTTGGTTCTCTGGTTGAGAGATATAATTTACCTTCTTAATCATTTCTACCCAAGAAGGCTGGGCCTCATTCTCCTCACCTTGAGCAGAAGAGGTTGGATTCATTAGCTTCTGCATTCTCCTGACCCAGGACTCTAGGTCATTGCTTCCCTTGTTCAGAGAGGAAAGCGTTGCTCTCCCACTGGTCATGACTTGCCATGAAGCTTGCATTTAATGGGTTCTAATCACCAGGCTCTTAGGGAACCAGTAAAACCGTCTTCAGTAAGCTTGGGCCTTACCCAGAACATGGAGGCAGCTGGTCTGCCAGCATTCCCACCACTTCTCCCCAGCCTACCTCCTGTTTACTCCTGACTCCTAAAAGGGACAGAAAGAAAAATATAAGATAATAAAACCCAAGGTGAGTCAAATGAGAAGATTAGGTAGCATGAGTGGCATCCTCTGAGACTAAAGGTTTGCTGTCCTGCCATTGGTGGGCTGGCAGAGGGAGGCCGCAGGGTTATGGGGAAATGTGCTGCATCGGAAGTCCTGCATCCTTGGGGGTCTTCACCCCATTTCCATGGGCTCTTGGGCTATGGAGGAAAAGTGACTCCATTCATCTCTTACAGGATGGAGGAGATCAAAAAATTCTTTGCAAAAAATAACACAGAGTACCTGGCCCTGATTTTTGAAGACAAAGACTCCTACGTGGGCAGAGAGGTGAGCTGCTCAGCTTCCCTGAGTCTCTGAAGAGTCCCTGGGAAGGGAGCCCAGATCAGACCAATGCAGACAGCTGGTCCTTGTACACCTATTAGCTAGGCACTGCCTGACCCCTGCTGGGGCATATGGGAAGTGTAGCTACCTTTCCACTTGAAAAGTTAGTGTCTGTTCTCTCCTCTCTGACTCTGAAACTAAAAGTGATACCTTCTGTTTATTGAATGTAGGACTAGATACCAACACATTTCTGCTAATCCCTAAACTTCAGAAAGCGGGATAATATGTCTAGGATCACACAGCTAGTAATGTGAAAGGGGGCAGTTTGACTCAAAACCTGTGTTGTTTCTTCACTGCCCTAACTGCATAGAATTGGGGTTAAAAAAAAAAGAGAGAGAGAAAAAAGTGAGGGAAGCAGATACATGAGAATTAACCTGGTCCTTCCTGAGTAAACTGGATCCTTGGCCAGCAGTGCAGACTGCACTTCCCCATCGGTTCAAGGAATATTTTTGGTCAAGGTGTCCAACTTTTTCTGAGCCTTATTCCTAGCTTTTGAATAGAAGTAGCTATGTTTAGTCATATTAGAAAACTCAGTAAGGCAATTTAGATAAGAGTTTGGATGAGTGGCCAGCTTGCAGAGGGACTTTATAAAGAATCACCTCTTCGCCTGCCGTAGACAGCACCTACTATGGTGCTGGTTCACGGACTTGCCACAGATGGCTTGGGAGCCTTTCTTGGGGCCAGGTGGGTATGCCAAGACCATGCTGGGAGAAGAAACCTGAGGGGTGAACTTAGATACTACTGTGGGCAGGACGGTTTTCCTTGTTGATGACCTCTGGGACCTCTCGGCTCTTCAGAATGTAGTTAGGGAAACTGCCAGCAGTTCTCTTAGAGTGCCTGGCCCTCTGGGGCCCCTATCTGTGTCTTGGTTAGGCCTGTCAGACACGGATGGTTGACAGATGCTGATGAGAATCAGTTCTCCCTTCACCGCACACAACATCACTCAGTTCTACTCTGTGCTCCCTCAGCTACAAAACAGGACTGTTTGCTAAGATTGTCTGTTCTGCTTACAGAATAGCATTGGGTTTGATTTGGTTTTGTTGAGATAGAGCTCCACATAATTCAGGCAGACCTATGATTCACTAGGTAACTGAGACTGGCCTTGTCTTGGTCAGTGTTCTATTGCTGTGAAGAGACACCATGATCACAGCAACTCTTATAAAAGAAAGGATTTAATTAGGGCTGGCTTACAGTTCAGAAGTTTAGTCCATTGTCATCACAGCAGGGACATGGCTGCAGGCAGGCAAACGGGGCGGTGGAAAAGTAACAAAGAATTCTATATCCTGATCCACAGGCAGCAGTAAGACAGAGCCCTGGGCCTGGCTTGGACTTTTGAAACCTCAAATCTCTCCCAGTGCCCTCTTCCACTTCTTCCAACAAGGCCACACCTCCTAAACCTTTCAAATAGTGATACTTTTTAAGCATTTAAATATATGAACCTATGGGGACCATTCTTATTCAGACCACCACATTCCACTCCACACCCTGGCCCCCAGGGGCTTATTGCCATATCATAATGTGAAGGTGCATTCAGTCCAACTTCAGAAGTCCCCATAGTCTCTAACACACTCAACACTGTTTAAAAGTCCGAAGGTCAAAGTCTCTTCTGAGACTCATGGCAGTCTCTGAACTGTAACCCCCTGTAGAACCAAAATAAAAAAGCAGATTACATGCTTCCAACATACAATGGCACCGGATATACATTACCATTCCAAAAGCGAGGAAAAGGAGATAGTGAGGAAATACTGGACCTAAACAAGACTGAAAATCATCAGGGAAAACTCCAAACTCTGCTCTTCATGTCTGATACCAAATTGCTCTTCAGATCTCCAACTCCTTTTTCCTGTCTTGACTGAAACCCACTTCTCTCTCTTGGGCTGGTTACACTCCCTGTTCGCAGCTCTCCTTGGCAGGTAGCCCGTGACTCTTGGCAACTCCAACGTCCTGGGATCTCTTGAAGGCAACCCAGGCCTCAGCTTCACAGCTTCAGGAAATGGTCTCTCTGGGCCTCCATACAAGGACCCGCTGACACACCTGGCCTCAGAGGCCGGCCTTAGCTGTGGAGAGAGAGTCCACACAGCCCATTTCTTATGTCCTTGACTCTGAAGCTGCTGTTCTGCCGTTTGCTGGGCGTGGAACTCACCCCGCCTTCAGTCACAGCTTCACAGCTCTGTTTCCAGGTTTACTCCCTGCTTTAGCTCTCACTTAGCTGGCAGAGCCTTGCCTGAGGCCGGTCCCTTCATTCCTTTTTTTTTTTTTTTAAATCCAGCTTTTCGTTAACCTTTTCTTCTCCTTGAGCAAAGGACGAAGCTCCATCACACTTCCTGGTTGCTCCTTCTCTCCTCAAACTGTATGTTTTATATTTTTTCCTTGCTCAGCTTGTTCTTTTTTTATTATAGATCAACTAAGAGTGACCCTTAACAGCCACACGTCAGAGTCAATACCAGCTTGCCTTGAAATCTCCTCTGCCAGTGTCATTAATCCAAAACTCTTATTTAGCCGTGGGTCGATTCTTTGGACAAGGGCAGAAAACAGCCACATTTTTTGCCAACATTTCACAAGAACAGTTCCAGGACACTTACTCATATTCTTCTCTGAGCCCTCCTGTGCTGGGCCATCATAACCTACAGTGCTTTCGGCACCACTGCCTTCCACATCCCTGCTAGTATAGTATGGCCCATTAAGCCTTGCTTATTGTGTTCGGCTGCTTTCCTAATCCAAAGTCCCATTTTGCCAACAAGCAACATGGTCAGGTCTGTTATAGCATAGTGCCCTGCTCCCTGATACCAACTGGACCACTACAGGCCTTGAACTCATGGCTTTCTCGCCTCCATCTCCCAAGTGCTGGGATGACAGGTGTGTCCCACCATGTCCTGGTGTGTGCATTCACACAGGCATCTGCATGCCACAGTGTACATGTAGAAGTCAGAAGGCAACCTCAGATGTCAGTCCTTACCTTCTAGTTTACTTGAGGCAGGATCTCTTGTTCACTACTGCATGTGCCAGACTAGCTGGCCTGTGTGCTTCTGTGGCTTTTCCTATCTTCACCTCCCATTTCCCCATAGGCATAGGATTACAGGTGCCTGTTATCACCCCCTTTTACATGAGTTCTGGGCATCTGAAGTCTAGTCCATCTACCCAGCCTAAATTATATACTTTTAATAAATAACATATATGTCTACCAAGTGCTGACCATTATTACAAGCATTTTAATGAGTTTTATCAGTGCAATCTTCATAATAGCCCTCTGAGATTTCTGTTTGTTACTGTTGTCATCATTATCATTTTGCAGGTAAGGAGGTTGAGTCAAGGGCAGATAGGTCCTGTAGCATCAGGACTCACCTGCCGCAGCTGTGGTGTGAAGGCCTGACAGGCTGTTGTCCCATTGTCATTCTGAAGATTAAATGTGGCATTCTAATACACAGTGTAGTACATAACAGGAGATACTGTTTTTCATTATTTCTCCCTAAAAACAAAAGGACTGTGTCTGGTCAATATAGTTTTTCTGACCTAGGATACAGATATAAAGCTTTATATGTGTAAGAATAAAAACAAACAGCATTTTACCCTGTTCATTTGGTATTGCCATAGGACATTGCACAGTTCCAAGGCCCTTATTTTGGGTGGTGTTTAGTAGTTATAACCTGAGGGTTGTATGAGCTTTCTCACAGTGGTCTGCTCAACAAGGTTTAAGTCTAGATAAGAATACAGCTGCTAGCTGCTACCTAATACCTGCTGAGCAGCAGGCCTGGTACTCAGGCTCCCTGCCCGCTGGGTAAGCCCCCCACATCCTGCTGTCTCCCCAGGTAGCTCTGGACCTCTCCCAGCGCCATGTACCGGTGCGCAGGGTCTTAAATACAGAGAGCGACGTGGTGAGCAAGTTTGATGTCACTGACTTTCCCTCGTGCTACCTGCTGTTTCGGAATGGCTCTATCTCCCGAGTGCCTGTGTAAGTGTGATGTCGCCCTATCTCCCCCCCCCCCATCTATATATTCTTCCTGCCTAGAGATGTCACTAGGAAGAACAGGCAAACAGAAGAAGCAGATGTCTGGTCCTCGGTGTGAGACAAGACCTCCAACCTTGCAGCTTAGGGCTTCTGCCTTCACCCTGGATGTTTCTAAGGCATCCACACCACTCCCTAGTCATGTCACCCATCCCCTCTGTTCACAAAGGAGTTCACTGATAGGGTGCAGACCTGGCAAGGACTCAGACATGCTGGACCTTCCCTCCCTTTCCTTTTCTAATTGCAGAAAAGTTCATTAGGAGCCAGACAATAGCCCATTCCAAAATGTCAGGAGAAAACAATCAAGCCAGCCTCAGCTGCTCTGTCAGACTCCTGCTGCTGAATGGCCTGTTAAATGGCACCAGATGGTGCCTTGGTGCCCTCTGTAGGCAGATGATTGATGTCAGCCTGGCCCTGCAGGCAGAAATTCAGGGGGCCAAAGAGCTCAAGGCTACCCTAGCTACCCAAATCTGCTTCTTGCGGCCATTAGTGCCAGCCTACACTGAGGCTAAACTAGGCAGCCTCTTGCTCTTGCCATAGCCTAGGTCAGCAGTGTCCCTGAGGCAGGCCTCTAGAGTCCAGAAGCAGGATGCTCATCAGGGGAATGTTAGGCTAGTTCCTGGGCAGGCCCAGAGAGTGCCAGTCCTAGAGGCAAGAGGAGGCATTGTTTCCTCACTTGAAGTTGGTGGAGGAGAAAATTGTTTGTGACGATGCTGCTCCTGAGCCATCTGCTCACTGATAGATATTGAGCTGGGGTGGCATAGCAGGGAAGCCACGTTTACTGATGCTGGCTCCCGGGGGACATCCTGTCACTGATGCTTATCTTGGCCAGACCTTTTTGAGGAGATATTTCCTACCCTTAAGACTCTAGTATTAGGAGAGAGAAATCAAGAGGATTTGAACAAACCTGGTTCTCTGTTATTGATATTATTTTTAAAATTACACACCAAACTCTGAATTCCTTGGGGAGTAATGTCACCTTGTGATGTCCTGGAACACATTTGTGGGAAGGTAACTGCCTTGAGACCAGTCATCTTTTAGTCTGTAGGGAAGACAGTCAAACCCAGCAATTCCTGTCATGGGCAGAAGTTGGTAGATTTTTGTCTTTGTGGTGCGGGGAACCCAGCCCAGAACTTGCACAAGCTAGGTAGGTAACACTGCCTAGCTAACAGCTCTTCTGTTGAACTGCATCTCCAGTTCTCTGTGGCAGAATGGATGCTGTTCCCAGTGGAGCCCACTTGCCTAAAGACCATGGCCAAGTAATTCTCAGGCCCAGTTGCCTTTTCAGATAGGAGTTCCACATGTGGTTGATATAAAAGGATGAGTTAAAGGGAGATCTAAGGGGCCAAAAACAAGATGGGAACAAGTTTAGATCACATTTCTTGCTAAGACTTGCTGTTGGAGGGCCCACTCTCTTTCCTTTGTACTTACTGTTTCCCTTTGCTTTCTTCCCAGGCTGGTGGAGTCCAGGTCTTTCTATACATCCTACCTGCGGGGACTGTCCGGACCGACCAGGGAGGCTCCTCCGACCACAGCTGCGCCAGTCTCTGCTGATAACATAGCTCCCACAGTGTGGAAGCTTGCAGACCAGTAAGGGCACCGGGTTCTCACATCCATCCCTCCTCCTACCTCTTCTCTGGCCATGGGTCACATCCCCTCCACGAGCACTGCCTTACTCATTCCTGTTCCTGTCACAGGGCTAACCTACATCTATCCCTGCATGACTGATCTTGGGTCTTTGTGCTACTGGGAACCCAACCCAAGATTTGAATATGCTAGGTAGAAACTCTCCCATTGAACTGCATCCCAAGCTGAGTAACACCCTTCTGCAGACTAGGCCTTTGGGGTTCCCTGACTGCTGACCATGCTCAGGAATCTTGCTGTGGCCTCTCCTGTGTGCCAGGGCCTCAGTGCCACATGCGGGTTTGCCAAACAAAAGTTGCACGTTATTCCTCATAACTGAAGGAATGCTGTCTATTGCCCACATTGCATAAGCTTAACTTTACTCAAAAACAAGTAGAGGCCACAGCAGCAGGACTGTGAATTCCAGGGAGAAATCAAGAGTGTGAATGAGAAAAAGGCAAGGAGGGAGGGAAGGGAAAGGAGAAGTCGAATCAGTGTGGAGGGTTACTAGGAGGGTCTTCATTAGTTTCTGTCCTGAGCAATTGTTTCGTCAGGGCCACGCATGTGCTAGATCACTGTGGGTTCCAATTTGTCTAGTGGAGTATGAGACCCGAGGTCTGGCATCTGTGTGCACATCAACTCTGAAAGAGACAAACTGCTGCCCATGCTGCCCCCATGCCCTTCTGCTATACTGGTTCTCCAGCCTTAATGAGTTGCCGAATCCTTAGCTTTTCACTCTTGCAGAGGACCAGCTTTTTTAGAACAGTGTGTGTGTGTGTGTGTGTGTGTGTGTGTGTGTGTGTGTGTGCACTGTCCATCTGGTTTTCTGCTCCTAAGCAATTTTTGCTTAGAGCAAAATGAAGCTCAACACCTTTGCATGAGACACAGGCAGTCACTACACTAGCCTTGATGGCTGCCTTTGCTGACTACTTTGCAGGGCTGATGCCGTCTCTGCTCATAGACTTTACAGTTCCCTTCAAAGCATCTCTTCTAGAAAGTCACCCCATTGCATCTGAATGCTACAAGTATCAGGGAGTCCGCTGCCTTTTCAGGTATCCTTATCTGTGCACAGTGTTAAGTGTGAAAAAACTGCTTGTTCTATGAGGCTCCTGGGCTTCGCTTTTATAGTAAACACTATGATGCTGTCCATGGAGATGGAGACTGCTTGCTTAGTACGTACCAAATTGCGTCCTAAGCAAGGATGTCTGACGAGGCAGCTCAGTGCTGTGATAGCCTATAAGTAGGGGATACACAGAGAACTGGGAGAAAGATCCAGAAAGGATCTCACGTCCTAGCTAATAGCAGACTTTAGAGGAAAGAGTAAATCCAGTGATAAGGAAATAAACATAGGAGATGACACGGAATACCTGGGAGGTGGCTCAGTGGGTAAAGTTCTTGTGCAAAAGATGAGCCTTGAGTTCAAATCACTATCCCCATGTGAATGCTGGATGTAGTGACGTCGTCATAACCCCAGCGCTGAAGTGTGCAGACAGGAAGATCTCAGGCTTTATAGACAGCCAGTCTAGCTGAAGTGGTGAATGCAAAGTTGAGTCCAGGGATCTTGTTTCCACAAATAAAGTGGAGAAGATGTCCCAATACCAGCCTCTTGTCTCCATATGCAGCCACAACTGCACACATATGCACACATGTGTACACGACACACCCATGCCTGCACACAAAGGTGTCATTGAACATTTTTTTTCATTCAGATTATTCAAACTGTAGCACTGTGAGAGCTGTGCTAAGATCTGTGCTTGCCAGCATCTTACTTCATCTCATTCTATCATAAGGCCACTTCTTAAGGTTTTATTTTTATTATTTATACCTCTGTGTGTGTGTGTGTGTCATGGCCAGAAGAGGTGATCAGATTCCTTGGAGCTGGAGTTTCAGGAGGTTGCGCACCACCTGGTGTGGGTGCAGGAACTGATCTAAGGTTCTCTGAAGAGCAGTACAGTCTCTTAACTGCTAAGCTCTCTCTCCAGACCAATGAAGTCACTTCTTGAGGCAGAACATCAGAATAGCGAGGTAAACTGAGGCCAGAGGACACCACAGCGGAGATTTTGCCTGAGAGTGAAGTGCGAGTAGAGTCACTGCCCATCTTGGTAGCTGACCTTGTTGGCTCTGAACCGTCAAGAGATAGAATGATTTGTTAGTTCTACAGGTGAAATAACCCTGGACTAGGAATTACCTAAGCTCGGAAAACCAGCTCACCATCATGCTGAGGCCAGAGCCCTGGTGTCAGGAGGCAGAGGTCAGGAAGTAGCCAACATTCAGTGCCATTCCCAGCAGTACCTGAGCTGCCCCCATGGAAGCATGGTGGACCTGGGGTCGCACAGCTAGCTGGAGAGGTAGAAGACCTGACAGGTCTAGAAGCTGTATGCATGCAAGCCCTGAAAGAAGTAGAGAACCTGTTTCCTTTGCTGTCTCTCTGCTATCACTGCTCCTAGCCTTGGAGAGTAGCTAAACTCCAGGCCTTCCCCTTCCTCTGTGCAAGCCTGTGTGTATGCAGTCAGGCTGTTTGTCTGCCCCTAAGGGTTTTTGCTCAAAACAGAATGAGCCTGGTTCATGAGTTACAGAAGGGGCTAACTCTGGACCTGGAGAGAAGGCCCTACCCACCTGCACCAAGCTGCTTTCCACCTGTTTTCAGTTAGCAATCTACCTGTGAGCAATGCATTATGTCTGTTTTACAGACGAGGGACTGAGACCTAGAAAGGTTATTCATCTATGGAACTCAGCAAATCGCTGAGCCAAGTCTGCACATTACTGTGACACCAGTAGTGCCCCCTCTTCATTCCTTCCAGTGCCTGCGCTGGGGTAATGCTCCTTCTCTTCTGCTTCCTCTTGGTCCTCAGCTCCAAGATCTATATGGCCGACCTGGAATCCTCACTACATTACATCCTGCGCGTAGAAGTTGGAAAGTTCTCAGTTCTGGAGGGACATCGCCTGATGGCCCTGAAAAAGTTTGTGGCAGTATTGGCCAAGGTGAGCAGGGCTGCAACTTCCTTTGTCCCTGTATTTCCCCATGTAATTAGTGTGTGTACCTGGAAGCCATATACCACATCAGTCCCTTCCTTGAGGGCCTGCTAGTTGGGGTTTTCGTCCTACCCAGTTCCCACAGCTGGTAAGCCCCAAAGAAAATCACAGAGACTCTATATTAATGATAAACTGATTGGCCCATTAGCTCAGGCTTCTTATTAGCTCTTGTAGCTTATATTAACCCATTATTCTTATCTATGTTAGCTACATGGCTCAGTACCTTTTTCAGCAGGGCAGGTCACATCCTGCTTCTTCTGTGATCTGGGCAGGACTGGAGGAATGGGCTTCCTCCTTCCTAGAATTCTCCTGTTTGTATCGCCTCTACTTCCTGTCTGGTTGACCCACCTGTACTTCCTGCTTGGCCAATCAGTGTTTATTTAAAACATGATTGACAGACTACAGATAATTCTCCTGCACCAGGTCTGACTGGACACCTGGGCCCATAGCTGTCCAGGCCCCCATAGGCTACTACCCTCCTCTCAATGTGTACCAGCTTCACATTGCCAGAGACCATGCCGCCTGTAGAGTAGAGGGGAGAATACCTGGGAATATGCCCAGCCATTCAGTGACTTACTCTGCCTGCTTATCTGAGTTCTCCACTTCACTCAAGCCCCAGCCTGGTTTCCCACTCCTGCCATGGTGACTGGTGAAGTGGGACTCTGGCCACCAGAGTGAAGCAGGGCACTTTCTGCACAGCTGTCTGTCTTCTCAGTCTAGCCCAGATCCCCAGTGTTAACCTTGCTCTGTGCTTCCCAGCTTCTCGGAAAGGCAGCTGCTCCTTCAGTGAAGCTCCTGGTTGTCAAGGACCTGATGTCTGTCAGCATTTAGTCTCCTCACCTAAGTCTGTTTTGCAAAGTGGTGGCCCTGCCATTTAAGGGGCCCAGGGGCTTAAGTAACTTGACATTGCCATCAGGACCAGACCCAAGGCCTGAGGCATTGCCATACAGAGCTGCCTTTCCCTTTCCTCCCACTCTGGCTTCCCGTCCTCGGCCAGCCTACCCTGCTTCACTGCTGAGTCAGGACTGCCTGTCCCCTGGGCCTGCTTGCTGACTCAGCCTCCCTCAGTACCAGCAGATCTGAGCCTGCCCTTCCCAGAAGGTCTCTGGGAACCTCCTGATTTCTCCCTACCTCACCCATTCTGCTGCCATCCCAACCCTCTTGGCTTGGTGGCCTGTGTGTCTGTACATAGAAGACCTTTGAGAAATGTTGCAGGCAAGGCAGAGTCATTCCCATGATACAGAATTTGTGTTGAGCATTCAGAGGGAATGAATCTAGAGTAATCCTCTATACTGTTCTTCTACCACTGAAGTGAGGGAAAGCTCCTGTGTGCTCGCTACCCTGCAGACCTCAGTGAGAAGGACACCCAGCACAGGCCAGTCTGCTCCAAAGGAGGCCTCTGAAGCAGTAGTTCTCCCATGCTGCCTGTGTCTGTTCGCAGCTGCAAGCCATCTAATATTTAGTTTGCCCTGTGTGAGGTTGATGTAAGAGGAGACACAGAAAATACCCAGGTTAGATAGAGGTCTGAACAACACATTCCCAGTGGGGCAGGAGATGGAATGGGGGGAGGTGGCCCTTTAGCCTGAAGCCAGGTCTCTCAAAAAAGACAGAGTGGCTTTGAAGCAGAGGACTGAGGGAAACCATCTGTATGGATGTCCCACAGGGGGAGCATTGTGACCTGGGACACAGGTGGAGAGACACATTTAACCTTTGCCTGCAAGACTGATGCGTTCTGCCCTTCTTTGCTGGGGTCTTCTTTCCTGAAGAATAAGAGTCAAAGCTGCTCCCTTTCCTTGAGCTCTGGCAGGCGACTGTACAGTGCCCTGGTCCTCGGTCGTTCTCCGTTCCTCACCTTGGGGGCGGGGGGGAGGGTACTCACACCGACTGTACAGTGCCCTGGTCCTCGGTCGTTCTCCGTTCCTCACCTCTTGGATAGTTTTATAGCTGAAATGACAGCCCAGAGAAGTGAAGCACCTTGTCCAAGGAGAAAGTCATGCTCACATCTCATCTAACCTTCCTCTCGCCTTTCACAACTGAGCACCCAGGAACAGGAAAGCAGGGACCATATGTGTCCGTCTGCCTTGTCACATATGGGCAGCTATCAGGGCTGGCCACTGGGTGGCGTATGGTCACCAAGGTTTCCCTGCTCTCTGCTGTCCAGAGCCCTTTAAGTCATCCTTCTGATGCATGGCCTTAGAAGGCGGAAGAAAGGTGCCAAGTCAGGATGGCAGGCGGAGGTCAGTGAGAAATGCTGACTTTGAGCTGTAAATCAGTGTGTGGACCCAGAGCTCCCAGGAGCTAAGCAGGAGGAAGCATTCTAAAGCACAAGTCTTTCCAGCCATTTTTCACTCTGGGGCATGGCCAGCCTGAGGTAGATAAGGATGTCTAATGTCTTCTCAGAGCACTGGATCTGGCAGCAGACTTTTCTGTGCCATTCTTGTATCCAGGATTCCTCTCTCGGATGGTTTTCTTTGTATTCCTCTCGTCACATTTCTCAGGATCATTGTCTCCACCTACCTCTCTCCTGCCTGTGGTTTTATCTGCCCTGCTCCCCTGCTCTCCTCACCACACCCGTGTGCACTTGGACATGCACACATATGCACACATATGCACATATTCTCTCCTCCCCTGAGTCCTTGTGGTTTTAAAGTGCTGATACTAATCAGATTTGCATTGACTTATTGTCAGAGTAGCTTTTCATGTTCCTCTGAGGCTCTTGGGAGTTACCATCAAGATTTGGATCTTGGCCCTAAGCCCTGCTGGCCTGTCCACATTGGCAGCCCATAGCCTGAAAACAAAAGGTCTTTTGCCAGCCTATTACCAATGAAGGTTTCTCCTCAGTTTGGTTCTTGTCTAAAAAAAAAAAAAAAAAAACTGAGCCAAGAAACACAGGCAGCTAAAACAGTTTACTTAGCAAAAGCAAAGCAGAGAGTACACTCCAGGCAGCTTGGAGTGGGTGTTCCAAAGGGAGGCAGATAGAAGCCCACTGGGTCCTGCCTTACGGATTTAAAGACTTTTTATGGTTCCTCCCTCTTGTGATGCCATTGTACAGTCCATTCCCTTGAGCCCTTCTCCTTTCATCTCACTACTGATAATGGCTCAAGATGTCCCTGCAGTTTTTCCTTCCACACTCACCAGGGTGTTTGCTGTTGGCCATGGGTGAGCATGGGGAAAGTGCCCCAGGATCTCAATTTTTGAAGAGCCCAACTGCTGCTCTGAGGGTGCTGGGCTGTAAAAGAGGGGCTCTGAGCATCAGGAAACAGCACCAGGATGCGGCTGTGGTTCTCCTGTTACCTTGTGTCTAACCCCTTGCCTAACCCACCAGAGCCCAGCTGGCCAACCAGTCGCTCCATCAGAGGGCCACCTGGAAAGAAGACTTGTGCCCAGAGCTCTCAGCAGTCCTGAGGGGGTAGTGTGCTGCTTGTACCTTCCTCTTCCTCTGAGTGGTTACATGTGGCTAGGTCAGCATTAGGGCCTGAGCCTTGACAGGAGAGACCCACACAACCTAAGAGACATAGAATCTCTTCCTCTCTGCCCAGAATACACTAGAGGGAGCCACATTGGTGCCTATTGGTTTGGGAACATTCTAGTAAACCTGCATTGGTCCACTTCTATGCAGTCCCCTTCTCTTGTAAGACTGTAAACCTCTGTAGAATTCTCTCTCCAATTGCCACATGTTCCTACCTGCAGTACTTCCCTGGCCGGCCTTTGGTCCAGAATTTCCTGCACTCCATAAATGACTGGCTTCACAGGCAGCCGAGAAAGAAGATCCCCTATAGTTTCTTTAAAGCTGCTCTGGACAACAGGAAGGAGGTGAGTCTGGAAGGTGCGTGAAGCTCTCACCAATGTTCTGACAGTTATGGGACTGGAGGGACAACGTCGAGATCTCTGACAACTTTCTTCCACAGTTTGCATTATGTCATTCCGTTTATCTGTAATGAGCTGCTCTTCATGGGGCTCATTGAGTCCCCTCCCCATACCTCAGGATTTCCATTTAGCGACAAAGAAACCAAGTTGGGGCAGTTACCTAACTTTTCTAGTCTAAGACCCCATTGTGCCTGTCAGTGATTGGGACTAAAATGAAGCATGGAGTCCTATTTCCTATTTTTAAGATAGGATCTTACTCTGTATCAAAGGTTACTGACCTTGAAACTCACAGCAATCCACCTGTATCTGCTTCCCAAATGTGAAGATTATAGGGATGAGTCACCACATTTATTTAAGATACTAGACCAGGCTGACCTTGAACTCACAGAGATCTGCCTGCCTCTGCCTCCTGAGTGCTGAGATTAAAGGTGTCCACCACCACCACCACCACCTGGGAAGACACCAGAGTCTTAACCATAACTCTTGCCTGCTTCCAAGCAGCTTCCCCAGTATGGCCCACAGCAGGGTATCTATTCTTTCTGTCTGCAAAAGCAAGCCACACCCAATAGACATGCAAAACCACATGGATTTGTAAGGTGTCCAGACTTGCAGGACCTCTGTGATCAGATCAGCACTGCTGTTTCAAAGGTAGAACTTGGTGTATGCCATGGGTTCTCAGATGGGCTAATCTTCTGGTGGATAGAGATAGCAGCAGTGCCCCTTTGAGGTGATAGTCCAGAAGAGGCCTCTTTTGCTACAGTGCTCTATGCTGCTGGAAGCTTCCCTTGTCCCCTCCCTTCCAACCCTTTCTCATCTCTGTTGTGCACTTATGTTCACGTGTACCCCTTAGGACGCTGTTCTTGTTGAAAAGGTGAACTGGGTTGGCTGCCAGGGCAGTGAGCCACATTTCCGGGGCTTTCCCTGCTCCCTGTGGGTCCTCTTCCACTTCCTGACTGTGCAGGCAAGTCGGCATAGTGAAACTCACCCACAAGAACCAGGTGAGTCCAGGCCTGCTCACCCTGTGCCTCAGACTGCCCTATTCCTCTGTCCTCCCTGGGGAGCCCATTGGAATGATCCTATATTAGGGGGCAATTGGTGAGCCAGAAAAAGAGAGAGAGAGTGCTGTGTGTGAGTCCTGGTGGATGGAGGTAGGAGGTTGCCTTCAAAAGAGTTGGAGGTGGCAGAGGAGGGAACATTTAGAAGCAGCAGGAAGCAACCCTTGCAGTCTATGGGGTCTGGAAGAGGGAAAAGGTGCAGAAAGTGCAGGGGAGGCAACACCTTCAGGAGAGTCTGGTTTCTATGGAAACAAAGTGAGAGTCACAGAGACCCTTGCTGGGCCAGCATATATGGGAGGGCAGAGTGAGAATACTGAGGGACATGAAGAGAAACTAGGAAGTACTCATTCCAGTTCAGGATGGACTTCTAAGAGTACCCCCAGAGAGGCAAGGCCCACTGGAGAGCCTGAAGCAGGTCGGTGGGGAGGATCATGGGGACTGGAATGAGTGCTCTGTCCCTTCCAGCTCTCTGGTCATGCCACATAATCCCTGAATGTCCCTCTGAAAAATGTAATGATGAGGCCTGAAGAGGAAGAACTGCAGCTTAGGAGCTTTGGAGGAAATGGGGCCCCTCTGTAGTGACCCCTGCAGGGGAGAAGTAGGCAAGGGAACATCAGGCCTTGGTTTACATAGGCTGGAATGTGAGGCACTGTGCAGGGTGATCCCAGAAGAGAGGAGGAGGACAGGGCAGCCTGTGGCGAGCCATGATGGAGAGGCAGAGATTGGCAACATGAAGGGCCTTTGTGTGGTGTCTCTTTTCCCTCCAGCTGACGGCCAGGAGGTCCTCCAAGCCATGCGGAACTATGTTCGGTTCTTCTTTGGCTGTAGAGACTGCGCTGACCATTTTGAGCAGATGGCTGCTGCCTCTATGCACCGGGTGACAAGTCCCAAAAATGCCGTTCTCTGGCTCTGGACTAGCCACAACAGGGTTAACGCTCGCCTCTCAGGTAAGGAAGGGCCACTTCCAGGGCTGGAGGTGGCATTTTGGGGGTATTCTCACTATCTCCTCCTCATGTCTGCCAGCCCTGTTAAGCAGTCCAGTACCGTTAGCCCCATGTCTGGAGGGAACATACTAGAACACTACGACCTGGTGTTCAGTGCCGGTTCTCCTACCCAGCTGAACCAGGACCATCTCATAGGCTCTCTCCTGCCTAGCTCCCCCTCCCCACTGCTTTCTGACTGTTAGTCTTACTCCTGCTAACAGGGAGGAGAGAGCAGGGCTTTTCCATTCTCATCAGAGAGTGGGCTAGAGAGAGACAAGGAGCTGTCTTCCTAGTTACCCTTATTTACACTGTTTGCCTCCCCTGCACATGGGAGCATGGTGGGTCCTCCATTCAGCCAGGGAAGAAAGCGGAGACTGGATACTACATATCTGGAGAGCAGGGAGTACCTCCCAGACTGCCCTAGGGCAGGAGCTGTATGAAGCAGGTGGTTCCCTCTCCAGGAGCCTCCTAGTGGCATTTAAAAAGAAAACATGTGCCCACCTTCCCAGCCTCTGCCCCCTACCCTTGCCTCAGCTCTTCCACCAAAAGCTGCAATGGTTGTATCACGCTGTGGGCCAGGACTGTGCAGATTGGTCCAGGAGTCGTTTGGGTTTGGGGTGGTGCTGGGCTATGTCCCCAAAATCTCCTCTGCCTTCTTTATTTTGAGGCAGAAGCCCAGACTGGCTTTGAATAAGCAATCCTTCTACCTCATCCCCAAGTAGCAGGAATTACCACATGATACTTTTGTTTCTGCTTTGTATCTGTATTTTATCTTCCATCTTTCTAAAGGCTTGTGCAAATTGTATGTGCTTCCCTCCCCAGGTGCTCCGAGTGAGGACCCCTACTTTCACAAGTTGCAGTGGCCACCCCGTGAACTATGTTTGGCCTGCCATAATGAACTCAATGGACAGGAGCCTGTGTGGGACCTAGATGCCACCTTCAACTTTCTCAAGGCTCACTTCTCTCCAACAAATATCGTCATGGACTCTCCTGCAGCTGGACCAGCAGCCCGGAGGGGTTCCCAGAATCCTGAAGCTACCCCAGAGCTGGTAATGGATGCATTAGAACTGGAGAGCAGAAATTCAGTGCTGGGCCATGAGTGGGCTGCTTCTGCAGAGCCCCCTGGAGCTACTGCCCTAGATGTTCCAGCTGAGAAGCCTGAAGCAAGTGGCCCCCAGGAACTATACACAGGCCTCAGAATGAGTGGAGCTCCAGCAGGGCAGGGCCCTCCTGAGCACGTGGAAGAGCTTCAGAGGGACACTCAGGAACATGCCCAGGGGTGGCAGCACTTGAGCAAGAGAGACACTGGGGCCTTATTGCTGCCTGAGGTGAACCACCTCCAAGGCCCGTTAGAGCTAAGGCTAGGGAGCCGCAGCCCCAAGCAGCTAGCCAGCATACCTGAAGGGGAACCAGAGGCCCGAGCTATACAGGGCCAAGGCCCGTGGTTACAGGTTCTGGGAGGGGGTTTTTCCCACCTGGACATTAGCCTCTGTGTGGGGCTCTACTCTGTGTCCTTCATGGGCTTACTAGCCATGTACACTTACTTCCGGGCCAGAATGAGGACCTTGAAGGGCCATGCTAATCACCCCATAGCCTGAACTGTCCAAGAAGAGGGCAGGAATGGAGCTTTTTTGGCCCACTGGTACCCTTGCTTCCCCTCTACTCCTGGTTCCATTTTCTAGTTTAGGAGAGTAGCAAGTCCAAGAAAGCTAGTTGTTGCATAGTCTGCTGTGAAGGGCTCCATAGACAAGACAGAAACAGGGTCTCAGTGTCATCTGACCAGCACGGGGAAGGGGCAGTCTAAGGCAGGGGTCAGGGGGGTTCTGGGAGGCTCAGGCCCTGGCTTTAGCACCCAATTCCTGTTTTTCAGCTTATGTGAAGTCCTGTCCCATTCCTGCTGAAGTCTCAATGTTTCCTGCTTGGTCTTGGCCTTAAATTGAGGCAGACAAGTCCAGAGTTTCCATCCAGAAGAGAGGATCATGGGCTGGGTGGGCTGGAGTGGACCTCCTCACTGCATTCTGAGGCTCTTCCTACTTCCCTCCTCACCGTGAAGAAAAAGCAGCATCACTTCTGGCCTACCCAGCCTCAGCTGGGTGTGGCTCCAGGAGTGGATCTGGAAGCTTCAGGAAATGATTTTGGCCTCCCAGGGTCAAACTAGAGTGTCTGCTGCAAGGGTGTAGTTTGAGGGTAGTGTGATTTGGCAGGCTGGGTGGGTGACAGTGGCTGGTCTGCGGGGTGCGGTGCTTACTTGGTGGCGGGGGCAAAGGGGTGGGTGACGCTGGGGTCCAGATAGTCCTGTGCTAGCTGCGAGAGGGCAGCCTTCTCTCTGAGCTGGGGCTCTTGTCTTTTCTTTTGTTCCCTGAAATCAGTGCTACATGTTGGCTGTGGAAGGTGCTGAGTTGAGAGCAATGAGGGAGGGTTTCCTCCTTGAGTTCCACTGCAGGCAGGTAGAGATGGAAAAGTCTAGAACACAAGCTTCATTCTCACGCTCCCCCAACTTGGGAGGGGTGTGGAATAAAATTATTTTTGTTAAGTCACGCATAGTGTGTTTGACTTGTTCCCTGGAGACCTACTGTCCATAGACCTACAGGTCTATACTAAATGCACTGGAGCGGGCCCTCAACCTTACTCCCTACAGAGCACTCTTGTGCCCCAGGCCTTGGTGCTGGCCCTGCCACCTCCTGCTCTCTACCCTCCCTGAGACCTGCCCGGGTATCAGAGGAGCCTGTCTGCAGCTGCCACCTTCAGCTCATCCTCCAGGACTGGTAGGTTTGTTTGTCCAGCCAGCCTGCGTTGGCTGGCCAGCCAGGAGGAGTCAACCTGGATTAGACTTTGCCCCTAATCCAGCCTGCTGGGTTTTACAGGGATCAGAACAGCTGATAATGAACCTCATTAGGGGGGAGCAGAAGCCTCAATCCGATTTGGGGTTTTCTCTGACATCTTCACTGGGCTCAAATGGCCTCAGCGTTGGCGCAGCAGGTGGAACGCCAAGGACGCCTCCTGTGCTGGGCCAGCTGGGGTGGGGGAGGGGCAGCTGGCAGGCGTTTGACCTCTTTAGCAGCTGGCTCCAAGGGTGCTTCCCCTCTCCATGTCTGAGCCCCACCCCACATCCTCCCAAGCCTTCCCTGCTGGACCTTGTTTGAGGGTTTGAGAGGCTGACAGGCCAGCACATGATCAAGCAGGGTTTCTGAAAGAGGCTCCGGGGCCAGTGTCCAAGACCTCAGAGGTTTCTTACCAAATGAGCCCTATCACTTGGCCACTCATAAAATGTCAAGTAAAAATTTCTGTCAGCAAATCCTATACCTCCAGTAACCATACTTCCCCAGATCAAACCTGGCTTTGTAGGATTGGGGCTCTGCAGGGAATGCTGGTGCAGACTGCTCCATGACGCTCAGTCGTAGGACTGAGAGCAGAGGCGGGTCCCTATTTGAGACACTTTGTGGTATGGGCTTCCTTCCACACAGTGAGCTCCTTGGCCCTACCCCGGGCCTTCTGATTGATAGGGAGGGTGGGCCTCCTGCTCCACTGCCTTTTACCTTGATTTCCCCAGGGCTCATATCCATGACTTGGATAAGCGGGCCTGCCCACCAGCTGGTTCCCTGCCCTGCTCACGCAGCCATCGGGGGACTGGGGCCTCCTGTTTCTACGGACCTTTCTAGGCTGTTTGTCTGGAATGCTCTCTGGCAGAAGAGGCCTCTAAGGGGAGACCTGCGAAGTATAGACTCCTTTTGCTGGGTGGGACAGAGAAACCCACCTGTCTGGCATGTCATGTTTGAGGAGTTCAGGATGTCCTTAAAGTAACCACCAAGTTGGGCTTTGAAGGATGAAGTACCAACAAAGAAAATATGAAAATGTGGGGCTGGATAGATGGCTCAGTGGTTAAAAGCATTGGCTGCTCCTCCAAAGAACTCAGGTTCAATTCCCAGCACCCACATAGCAGCTCGAGTTCCAGTAGACTTGACTCCCCCACACAGACATACACATAGACCAAACACCAACGCACATAAAAATTAAATAAATAAATAACAAAAAAGAAAATATGAAAATGTACAGTCAGAAGAGAAAGCACAACCCAGTCTAACAAATTGTTGCTATAGAACAAAAGACAAAAAAAACCATATTAATATTATCATTATGTCAGGATCTCCTGTGCTGGGTTAGGCTAGAGTGGGCACAAGAGAAGACAGATGTGGTCCTTGAGGATACAACTGAGGTGGGGGCAGGAGCTAGGGATCAGCATGCTTCGAAGGAGGGAAACTCAGCAGGCTTCTCCAAGCCCCACCTGAAGAGCAAATGTGATCATGTGTGTGCCGTGTGTGTCATGTGGTGTTGGCAGGGTGTGGGGCACCCTTCAGGAAAGGGTTCTTTGCTAGTGCTCGTATCCTGTCCAATACCTAGAGGTAGGTGTGCCCTGTCTCAGACCCATGGAGTGCTCAATGGGAAAGGGGCTCTTGTCAAATGTGTTGAAGGCTCACTAGGCAGGTGGCCATGACCTCTGGAGATGATCCACTTCTAGGCCTTGGGCTTTGCTCACAGGTCCTCCCCAAGGTCCTCCCATGCCACTAGTGGTATGTTCACACCAGCTCAAGGCAAGCGGGTGTGAGGGACTGTCCTGGTCCTGTTGACCCTCTGTACTGGTTGCCCTTCTCAACAATATGACAAAAATCCCTGACAGAAACAAGAGGGGAAATGTTTGACTCCACTTCAAGCCATCTTGGGGGCAGAGCTGAGGACCACGAGGTGGGCTCCTCACATTTTAGTGGATGGTGAAGCAGAGCTGCGGGTTGGGAAGGGGTCTGTCCCTCAAAGGAAAGCCTTTAGTGAGCCATGTCTGTCGACCAGGCCTTACATTCCAAAACAACACAGACAGCTGGGGACCAAACAGGCAAATACATGAGGCTGTGGGGGACACGTCACGTTCTGGCCACAGCCTCCTCCTAAAGGATGTCCTAACTGAAGGACCCCACAACCCAATTTTTATCCTGATGAAACTCTCATATCAACACCAGGTAGGATCTCCGCAAATCTGCCTCAGTTGTCCTCGAGCTACCTGCCTGAACCTCCTCAGGTGTGCCTTTCCCGGCATCCTGACGCCCGTTCATACCTCACATCATACTGCCAAACGCCTCCAATCGAAGGGTGCTGCAGAAGCCGAAGGTAGGGTTTCCGCTTTGCTGGAAGAACAAGTTAGATCTTGAGAAAACTGATCTTCATCTTTGGCCTTTTCTGGAAGAACACACTACATTCTGGAAAGGGAGCTAGCTGACAGCTACAGGGAGGGTAACGGAACTGCAGGTGGCTAAGGGCCCAGTCTTTTTGGTCACCTTCACTGGCCCCTGTCCAGTTTTCTTTGCCTTCTGAACCACGAGGTACCTGGCATGGGTCACAGACAGAAGGGCTTCAAAGCCACAAGGCATTGGCAGACCATGGGGCTGAGGGAGTTTGAGCAAGACACAAACAAACGTCTGTGAAGCTCATTCAGAAACACTCACCTCCAGCCTGTGACAGCTGGGCGCTTTGTTGCTCACCTCTGCAGAGAGCAACGGACTTTTCCCTAGGGCTGCCAGGCGCCTCTAGAGAAGAGCTAGCCTTCCTAGCCCACCACTGTCAGTGCTGTGGCACGCCTCGCCCTCTGCTGCAGGCTGTCAAGCCTTCATCCACCGCAGAAGCATGCCTTAGGCTTGGGAGAGGCGGAACACTAACCCAGCTTGAATTCGCTTACAGTGTCTCCATCAAGTTCCCAGCTATCTCAGTTTCTGATGGCCACAGAGTTCTGCCTTGAGGGAAGAATTGTTCAATGATGCTAAGCATATTACTTGGAAAATTCAGCTGAGAGCCTGTTTTAACACCAAACACCAATGTAGTGTAATGTTTTATTCTTTGTAATGTTTTACTCTTTTTGTTTTTTGTTTTTTGTTTTTTTTTTTGAGGGGCCCACCACCCAACTCCCAAATAAATTATACACAGAGGCTTATGAGTGACCGGCCTTAGCTTGTTTCTTGTCTTACGCTATCCCGACTACCTTTTGCCTCTGGGCTTTTATCTTTCTCTGTATATCATACTTTCCTTCTTACTCTGTGGCTGGCCCCTAATGTCCTCTTTTCCTTGTTCTCTGTTGCTGCACCTTGTTCTCCTGACCTCTCTGCCTGCCAGTCCCACCCCCATCCTTGCTCCTGCCTCGTTATTGGTCGTTCATCTCTTTATTAGACCATCAGTTTTAGACAGGCACAGTAACACAGCCTCACAGAGTTAAAAAATGCAGTGTAAACAAAAGTCACACACCTGAAAATAATATTCCCAACACACCAAAATACATCTTTTTTTTGTTTTTGATTTTTGTTTGTTTGTTTGTGTGGGGTTTTTGTTGTTGTTGTTTTTTCTTTGAGACAAAGTTTTTCTGTGTAACTCTGGCTGTTTTGGAACTCACTCTCTAGACAAGGCTGGCCTTGAACACAGAGATCTGTCTGCCTCTACCTCCTGATTGCTGGGATTAAAGGTGCACGCCACTACTGCCCAGTTTAAAATATATCTTAATCTAATGCAAAAAAAAAGAAGGAAAAAGAAAATACAATTGTAGATTTCACTGTTTTAGATTTTAAATTATGCTAAATGAATAAATAAAAGCAAAGCCAGATGCAGGTTTATACCTGTAATTGTAGCATACAAGAGGCCAGAGGTAGGAGGATACCAAATTCAAGGTGAGACCGAAACCCTGGCTCAAAAAGGCAAACAGGCTGCAGAGGTGGCTCCGTGTTAGGAGCATATACTCCTCTTGAAGAAAGCCTAGAATTCAGTTAGCAAACTAACAAACAGTGGCTCACAACCACCTGTAACTCTAGCTCGGCCAGCAGCCTCACATGCCCCCCCCCGCCCCCAGGAATAGAGGTAATTAAAAACAGAAGCAAATCTTTTTTAAAAGCCAAAACAATAACAAATCTAAAACCCATAAGAAAAAATGTACATACTGGGACCGGGGAGATGGCTCAGTCAGGAAGTGTTTGCCGTGCAAATGTGAGGCGCAGAGTTCTGATCTCCAGAGCCTCCTCCCCCTTAAAAAAGCCAGGCCCAGCACCATCCTGTAATCACAGTGCTGGAGAAGGATGGATACTCTGAGCTCACTGCCCAACCGGTCTAGGTTCAGTGAGAGGCTGTCTCAAAATGAAACTAAAACTAAGGTGGAGAAGATGGAGGAAGACGCCGACATCTTTGCCTCCACCATGTGGGTCAGGTTTTGGCTGCGCACACGCCATTGCTCGGGTGGAAGGAAAACCATCTTTCTCGTCTTTGGCGTGACTCTGAAAGATCCCTGATTTAAGGCTCTACATGCTCCGGGGTCCTTCAGGAACGTATCATGAGTGTGAATTCTGTAGCCACTAATTTTTATCTTTAAATGAACAGTGTAAAGCCCTGTGACCTCAGGTACCTCCCATGCACGGTTACTATGGCAAATTCAAGTTCAAGTCTGAGTCTGCAATTGACTAGGAGGAAAAGACACCAGACAACTGCTAGCTCATCTGGAAGAGCCAGCCGGTCACCTCTCCATCTCTTTCTAGAAACTGCGTAATTGCATCCCTTTGTGGCCTCCTTGGTCATTGTGGGGTTAGCAAGGGTAATAAAGCAGCGGTTGTTTAAAGCAGTCTGAGGCTGCTGCACACAAACAGTGGACTTCTTAAAGCTTCATTCATTAGAGCAACTGCATTTTAAATGCCCTGCAGAAGTGACAGGCCTAGTTCCGGAGTCAGAAGTCAACTCTACTGGGTACTTGCAGGCTAACTCACCTGAGAACCAGAAGGGATCAGTGTAGGAAATCTTGGGAACACTGGAGCTGCTATAGGCTCTCTCTGTAGTTGGACTTTCTTGTCAGACTTTCTTTGAACCATCAGCCCCCAAATAATAACACAGACTTGTCATTAATTATAAAAGCTTGGTCTTAGTTTAGGCTTGTTCCCAACTAGCTCTTATAACTTAAATTAACATGTTTCTATTAATCTACATTCTGCCATGTGACTTTTTACTTCTCCTCCATTCTGTTCATCTGACTCCCTCCATGTCTCACCGGCAAATCCCACAGGCCTCAGATTCTACCCCAGTTCTTCTCTGTCCATGTAAGTCCCGCCTATTCTCTCCTGCCTAGCTATTGGCTATTCAGCTCTTTATTAAACCGATCAGAGGGCTCCTTAGGCAGAGCTCCCTCTTAACAATGTACATAAAGACTAAAACCACAACATCCGTCTCTTCGCACTCAGTTACCAAAACGTCAAGAGGAGCCAGGAGCATTAGAATCAAGGAGGTCTGAAATCAGAATTCATCTGGGAGCCTCAGTCTGGTGCCCTAAAGCCCAGCGCATGAGCACCTCTTTTCCCAAAAGTCAAAGGTCTGGCCATGACTCCAGGGCATGAAATTCTCCTTTTCTCCTCCACCCCACCCCGTTTTTCAAAAGTCTTTCCTTCATTAGAGTTCATTAATTTAATTTCTTTAAAAGCCAAAACCTGTTTTGTTTTGTTTTGTTTTCAGTCTTTGGAGACCAGAAGGTATGGTTTTTAAGAGCAAATATTTCCATATCAGATCTGTATAGTTTGCTACAGAAAAAGAACCCTTGGTTGACCTAAGACCTACTCATAACACTGGAACAGAGTTCTAAAAAAAAAGTCACTTTTAAAGAAAGGAGCAACTCATGACATGGGAAAATTTACTCATAGAATGGTAGGCATTTACTCAGAGAATCTGTGTGGTGACTTGGAAAGCTCAGGCTGGGCGTTGGCTGAGCAGGGAGAAGAAGTGCTTGCCATGCAAGCCATCCGAACCTGATGGCCTTAGTTCTGTGCCTAGAGCACAGTTTACAAAAGAAAAAAAAAGTCACAGTGGCATGGACCTGTCTTTCCATCAGCATTCCCATAACAAAATGGGAAGTAGAGACTAGAGAATATGCCAGAAGCTAGTGGGTCAGCTAACCGGGAGTACACTGTACAGTGTCAGGAAGTCTGCCTCAACCAGATGGGAGGTAAGAACCAATTCACAAAAATTGTCCTCTGGCCTCCATATGCATTCTGTGGTGTGTGTGTGTGTGTGTGTGTGTGTGAGAGAGAGAGAGAGAGAGAGAGAGAGAGAGAGCGCACGTGCATGTGCAGGAAATTAACTTTTAAAAAAAACTCATGACTGGTAGGAATGCATATAAATTCAAGCGGAATATAGGGAAGAATATTGTGCTACTTTGCCAACTTAAACTTATGTTTTCCATATGTTAGCAAAAATTAATAATAATAATAAATTCTAATATTTTTTGCTGTGAGATATTTGTGCACTGTGTGAAGATGTATCTGCAGTGATTGTTGTAATAAAAAACTGAACAACTGCCAGGCAGTAATGGAGCACGCCTTTAATCCCAGCACTTGGAAGGCAGAGGCAGGCAGAGCTCTGTGAGTTTGAGGTCACCCCGGTCTATAAGAGCTAGTTCCGGGACAGGCTCCAAAGCTACAGAGAAACCCTGTCTCAAAAAACAAAAACCAAAAAAAGCTCAATGGCCAATAGCTAGGCAGGAGGTACTGGTGAGACTGTGGAAGAGAGAAGAAGCAGGAGATGGAGTTAGGCATGAGAGAGACGCCAGAAGACACAGAAGCAGCAGGATGGGTGGTACGAGAGAGAGTGTAAATTAAGAGAAATGGGTTCATTTAAGTTATAGGAGTTAGTGGAACAAACCTGAGCTAAGGCTGAGCTCTCATAATTAACAATAAGTCTCCGTGTCATTATTTGGAAGCTGGCTGGCAGGACAGAGAAAGATTTGTTACAGATTTTAACTTGTATCTCTCCACACTGCCAGGATAGGGCACCCTTCACTCTGAATAGGCAGCTGAACTCAGGATCAGCAACCCTCACTCAGGAGTGTGGACATTCCAGAGAGAAACCACAAAGAAACTACTGCAGACATGGAACCCCATGAGCCCCAGAAGTGGAATTCACTGAGGCAAATGCAGACAGGGGTAGGCATGGGAAATGTCAGCCATAAGATCGCAGGAAGACAGTGTTACAGCTGGCACCACAGGCAAGCAGACAAACCGTATCACTGGACACGTACCTCATCAGTGAATTCACTAGAGGAGCAAAGAGCAGACTGTGTACAACTAGAGGAGAACACACGTGATCTAAACCAGTGGCTGCTGATGAAGGGTCTGCCCTGGTGCTCTGTCCACCCTACAAACGCATCCTTCCAGAATCCCATTCCCTTGGAATGCGGCATCAGCAGCTGAAGATTCTTCTTGGCTATGTCCTTTGGGCGGTAAAGATTCTATACCATCTTGTACATAAACTCCAGGTCCTCGGTTCCTAACTCTACAGACCTAGGATGTAGCATGTGCCTATGAACTCTCAGAAACAGTCTCGCACACCTAAGTATGAGATTCCTTGAGGCCCTGTGCTGTGTCTTGGTATCTAAGCTTTCTTGGGCTGTGTATCCACAGGAACCCCTGACCAGCAAGTTGTGGAAGGGCTGGTAGTGGCCCTGAGGCAGGCAGTGCACTAGGTACAGTTCACATCTACTAGTGTTCCCTCATGCAGTGGATCATGGGTGGGGTCCCAGCTGGAGACCACACAGCCACAGCCATTCACCTTCGCTTCAGGAGACTACTGAAAGAGCATGTGCCCCTGTGCCTCCCCCTGAACTGCGGCTTGACCCCCACATCTTCATCTTCCTTTGTGCACCCGGGTGCTCGGATGCTCGAGTCCAAGCTGTGCTTTTCTGGAAATGTCTAAGCATGTTTTGATGGACGTGCAAACTTGTTTGTTTATGTTGTCTGTTGATGTTGGCCTAGAAAAAGCCCAGAGGAGCACGCTAACACGCTGAGCTGGGAACTGTGGTTCTAAACCAAATTAGAGTAGACTTAAAGCAGGGCTGGGCCCAGAGGGTAAAGGGTGCTGCTGCTGGTGTCCTACTGGCTGAGGCACCTCCAGTCACTGACCCGGCTGCACCCTGCAAAGGTTCAAGGGTCAGAGATCACCACCACTTGAAGGATGTGACAATGTTCTGGAAAACCATGAGAGATGGAGGTGCTGTGGGGTCATCCTCAAAAATACAGTCTGTCCCTGGGTTGTCGCTCTCACTGCCGGAAACAAACTGAAACTTTGGGAAACATACAGCAATCCACAATGCAATAGAGCTGGTAAAACATTTTAGACATCTTAATATGAGTAACCTTTGATCCAGTGATTCTATTTATAGAATTCAACCTAAGGAACAAACTGAGGTTATTTACTATTTTACTACATGATGCATATTTATAATATCAAAATAAGATTAAAATGAAGCCCAAAATGGAAAATTGATTAAATCTGACAGGTGACACACACTTAAAATTCCAACACTCAGAAGGTAGAGGCAGGAAGATCAGAAGAAGTTTGAGGTTAATATATGTCTAGTTCTAGGCCAACCTGGGATTTATGAAATCTTGTCTCAAAAAATAAAATAAAACATATTAAACAGGCTATTAGGACATTCATTGAATGTCATCAACAGCCCTGCAGCACCCAAGTGGCCACCTTGGATCCAATTAAGTCCTTACCTCCTCTACTCCTTGCCGGGCCTCAGCACCACCAGCAATCCCTTGAAAGTAGAATTGGTTAGCACGTGCTTGACCCTCGGCACTGTTTTCCGGTACCAGAAGTCACACTGAGGTAGATACGCTCACGTTGGCCACTCAATACTTGTCTTAGTTTTTATGGATTTTTTTTCTGTTCCTAAGCTCCCAAGCCAAGGCATTGTGGTACACATCTGTAATCCCAGCTTCTGGGATTCGGACTGGAGAGTTTTCAGGATGTCCAGGCAACAGAGTGTGTTTGAGCCTAGCCTGGTAAGTATGCAACTCTGTCAGAAAAAAGAAGAAAAATAATAAGAAGGCAGGGGTGGGCTGGGGTGGGGGTGGGGATACCCATCAATAGAACTGCATGAACAACAGCCTACATTAATAATCAAAGACATGAGCTAGGCATGGTGTACA
The DNA here is from genome assembly GCF_982192425.1 of Myodes glareolus. Lineage (NCBI taxonomy): Eukaryota > Metazoa > Chordata > Mammalia > Rodentia > Cricetidae > Myodes > Myodes glareolus. The sequence goes on from NC_142030.1 coordinate 68,500,425, forward strand.
CATCTGTAATCCCAGCACTGGAGAGGTGGGGGCAGGAGAATCGGGGATTCACCCTGAGCTATGCAGCCAGTGTGAGGACATCCTGTGCTATGTGAGACCCCATCTCAAAATAAAACAAAAACACCAAGAAAGTAAAAAGCTAATGTGACATCATTTTTATACATTCTATAACAGTGTGGCTTGATGCTGGGAAGCAACAATGTGAGATGTATTATTAAACACAAAAAATAATATGCCAATATGATCAGCCTTCAAAATGTTTATTTCCTCTGGCCCAGTAATGCTACTGCTGAAAAATCCATGCTAAGGAAAGAATCAGAAGTTTTGACTAAAACCTGAGTTTGATTCCGAGCCCCATGCTGTGGAAGGAGGGAACTGACTTGTATAAGTTGTCCCATGTTTCCACAACAGAAAAGGAACTTTTCCCATGTACTTAGGTCTCTAACTACAGAGCCGTATTTCAGAAAGTCCTGAAGGCACGATGGGTCATCTGTGTGGAAGAGTGCTTTAGACAGACCCTTCTGCATCTAAGAGTGGACCTCCCGACGCCACACACCTCTGCTGACTTGTCCCAGAGGCTTTTCTCTTGTGATCCTGTGTCAAGCTCAGCTGAGACATAATGCCCTTTGGGAAGCTTTCCTAGCCTGCTATACCCAAGCTAGTGCCCCTCCCTGAGTTTCCAGAGCCCCAGCACTCCCAGGAAGGGTACCTGTCCCACAGCAGGAAAAGCATCTGGCTGCTGTCTCTCCTGCTTTAGGCTTCACAGGGGAAGGGTGGACGACTTCTCCCTCACTGCAGTCTGTGGCTTACCACAGGGCTCTGCATATCAGGCCTTCCAAACCATCTCCTGAAGGCACAGGGACACACAGTAGGATCACACCTTCCAAAACATAGTGTTTAGTTGTATAGCCGAGAATCCATGGTTGGGAGACTCACAGGCCTCAAGTGTGAACCTATTATTACTGTACCAGGATTTCTTTGGGTCACCAACCAGCTCTCAAATCATGACATGGAGACTTATTATTAGTTATGAAAGCTCGGTCTTATCTTATGCTCATTTCTTGCTAACTTACATATTAGAAGTTACATAACTTACATATTAGAAGTTAGTTATATTATATTATATATTCTTATATATATAGTTATATTATATATATTCTTATATTTATATTCTTATAACTTAACCTGTTTCTTTTTACCTACGTTTTCCCTCAGGTCTTTTTACCTTTCTTTCCTTCTCTATATCTTACTTTCACTTCTGTATGGTTGACTGGTGGCTGCCTAGCTTTTGGCATGTCCCTCTCTTTCTCCTTTATTCTCTCCTTGTTCTTCTCTCTCAGGCCTAGATTTCTCCTCCTACTTTTTCTCTCTGCCCTCCACCCCACCTATCCCTCTCCTGCCTAGCTAATGGCCATTCAGCTTTTTATTAGACCAATCAGGTGCCTTAGGCAGGCAAGGTGAAACAGAAGCACATCTTTACATAGTTAAACAAATACAGCATAAACAAATATAACACACTTTTACATCATTAACAAAGACAACAGAAACAAATGTAACAAATGTAACCTCTACATATTTAAAGTAATATTCTGCAGCATAAACAAATGTAACACATCTTTGCCCAGTTAAAATAGTATTCCACAATATGTAACTATTATTTTGCTAAGAGAACATAGTAGCAAACCACCCTATAAATTTATAGGTCTCTTATCCATAGATTAGGGCAGTTCTTAGGTCTCATCAGAGAAGTTTGTACAGTGGATGGTTACACTCACAACTGGTCAAATTGTCCGAGGACCATAAGGGTCAAAGGTGGAGGAGGAGCAGAGCTAAAACCATGTCCTCTGGACGTGACAGGACCACTGACTCATGAACTCCCAACAGCTGTGGTTGTCTACACATAACCTGTACAGAATCAAGGATGATAAATTCTAACACAAAATGGGAGGGGCTCATGAGTCTCCCACCCCTAACTGAGGAGTCTGGGTTGTTGATGGTGTCTGTGGGAAGGGGAGTCAATTTTCTTTAACGGTGTTTTATTTTTTAAAAAAGATAATGGGGAATGGGCTGGGGTAGGGAATGAATATGATCGAAATGCATTGTATGAAATTCTCAAAAAAATAATGAAAATATACTTAAGACAAACAGGATGCACAGATCCTAAGGTCAGTGCTCATGGACTTCTTAGCTTTTAATGAGTAATCTGTGTCTATACAAGGTAAGGGGAAAACACAACCTGGGAGAAAATACTTGTACTGCTTAACCCTACTGTTACTGTCACCTGGACAAAGCCCAGCAGGAAGCTCTGGGGTAGGCCTGGCAGGAGGTGCTCCCTGCCTCCATCTGGGAGGGACAGCAGGGAAATGACATACCAGGGCCAGCAGCCGGGGTGACCAGATCCAGCATGCTCTGAAACTCAGAGACCAGTTTCAATCCTGGCTGGCCCCAGCTCAGAAAGGCCTGTGGAAAAACGGACAAATTACCCTGGTGAGTTCTAATTTTCAACCCTGGGAGCAATTCCCTGCGGACCTGTTTCAGCGCTCAAGTGTGAAACCAGCCTTCATGGTGGATTACCAGCCTAAAGGAAGCTGTCACCTTCCGAGTGGGAGGGGGCACAGTGTGGCTAATTCGGCTTCTCTCTGGAAAAATTCCTTTCGTTGTTCAGCTTGTTGCCCAAGCAACATTTCTTGTCACCACAGTCCCTGAAACAAACGGAATCAATGTTCTGGGTGTGTTAGGGTCGGGAGGGGGGCAATTTCAAAGAATTTGTGGGTGTATTTTGAAAGGTATGACAAGAAGCAACAACCATATGCTTCAATTCAAATAATAAACAGTTACCTTACAAATCACATCTCCTGAAATTCTGTGTGCTTCCAGAGGACAGTTGTGGTATGCTACCCTGAGGGAGATAAAGGGGGCAGCTACTCTCATAGCTAACATTTATGGGGCTCTCTGTCCTGAAGGATGCCATCTTGTAGAGTCCCATACAGTTCACCTGGAAACTGGAATGTAAACAGGACAGCTGCTTCAGAAGTAGGCAGTCACCTTCTCCCCATGATAGGTGAAGGTTGGTGGGGTATGGGGTTTGGATATGGGGTATGGGGTATGGATGTGGGGTATGGGGTATGGATGTGGGGTTTGGGGTATGGATGTGGGGTATGGATATGGGATATGGGGTATGGATGTGGGGTATGGGTATGGATGTGGGGTATGGGTATGGATTGGGGTATGGGGTACAGATGTGGGGTATGGAGTATGAATGTGGGGTATGGGGTATGGATGTGGGGTATGGATATGGGATATGGGGTATGGGTGTGGGGTATGGATGTGGGGTATGGGGTACAGATGTGGGGTATGGGGTATAGATGTGGGGTATGGGGTATGGATGTGGGGTATGGATGTGGGGTATGGGGTATAGATGTGGGGTATGGAGTATGAATGTGGGGTATGGGGTATGGATGTGGGGTATGGATGTGGGGTATGGGGTATAGATGTGGGGTATGGAGTATGAATGTGGGGTATGGGGTATGGATGTGGGGTATGGATGTGGGGTGTGGGGTATGGGGTATGGATGTGGGGTATGGATGTGGGGTATGGGGAGATCTTATAGGAAAATCAGAGCATTCACCAATAAATTAACGTGAATGGTGAGGTAAGCAAGCAGACATTGAGAGAGCAAATGGGCAGGAAATGGACCTGAAGAATAGCCTGGAAGTGTGGGCTGGATCCTGCAGAAAGGGCTGCTGAAGTCAGCACAAGAGCACACGGACTCTGATATCCTTAGGAGGGTGGCGTGTGTCCTCGGGATTATGCCTGAGGCCCACGCTCTCCTTAGGCTGTACCACCAAGCGACCTTGGGGGAGGTTGCCCATCTTGGCTCTGATGTTTGCCTGTTTCTCCAGCTGCCTATTCAGCCAACTCCACCTGGGATGGTGGAGCGTGTGAGTCCCCATTGCAGACAGGGGTCAGGTGCCATCACCTCATAATAGTCTTCTGGTTGGGTTATTTGCAAAGCATGTATATTTCTTCCATCACAAAATGCAGTGGGGACAATTTATGCTTCAGTCAAATGACTAATTACTGTTTCCCAAAGAACTGGAAGGCACTGACTGGTCTTGAGAACTCGAACATTAAGTTCAAGAATGCTGGCAGAGGCAGGGTCTATTTGATCCCCAGTTCCAAGCCCTTGCAGGAGATGGAGTCATGTGACTACTTCCAGCCAATGAGACATGAGGGGAAAGGACAGTTGGGCAATGAAATGTCCAATTCTGGGGAGGGGATTTCTCTTCCCACCAAGGTGACCAAGGAAACCACATGTTCTCAAAGATATTTTGAAACAATGTTTGTTCCTCCTGCCAGCCGCTGCCTGTTCTGCCACCGACTTTCAGTCTGATCTGATGCTGTTGTGGCCTGTTTCAGTTACTGACTGCTTTCTGACAAACCATTGCCCAGCATGGCTTCAGTCTGTGCTCATTTTCTTTGCGTGTGACTCCACGGTCTCGGCTTCCACCGGAGAGTAGTTCTGCAGCTCTTGCCAGGGTTATTAACGTGGCTGTGTTCAGTTCATGGGCTGGCTAAAGGCTAGGCTTAGCCGAAATAGTGTGTGTTCTCTCTCTCTCTCTCTCTCTCTCTCTCTCTCTCTCTCCACACACACACACACAAAATATATGTATATGTTTATACATCAATATATAAACTATATATATGGTGTTACTTATTACTTAACGTTGTGTGTCTTTTTAAAAGCACTTTTTATATTTGCACTTATTTATTGTATGCATGTGTATAACTTGCAGGAGTCGACTCTCCTTCTAACATGTACAGGAAATCAAAGTGGGTCGTCGACCTTGGAAGAAAGCACCTTTACCTACTGAGCCGCTTCACTGGCCCATATGTGTCTTTATTAATGATGACAAGTTGCAGGTAAAACTCGCAAACTGAGGAGGAGGTTCTGCAGAGGAGCAAACTCAGGAGGGGATTCTGTAGAGGAGCAAACTATTGGCGGCTCCTGTGTAATGCTGCCAGGTAGTATAAACCGCCAGGGTCTTCTCCATGTGAGAGAAAGTCTCACAAGTATTGAATGCACACACATAATCTTTCGGATGTGGTCGTGTCATTGGTAACCAAATTTCATATCTGTCCCTTAAGAAAATAGTTGAAATTATAGATCCCATTAAAAACCAGCCATCTCCCTAGAAAAGGGAATTGTGAATCATGGGTTTTAGAGAAGACCACGTAGCCTCACACACAAAGTCATTTTGAAAGCATTTTCAGTAGGTTAAATGCTTATTATAAAGTTTGTACAACACGGATAGTGGTGGCGCTTGCCTTTAATCCCAGCACTCGAAAGGTAGGTGTAGGTGGATCTCAGTGAGTTCAAGGTCGGCCTGATGAACGGAGAGACCTCCAGGACAGCCAGGGCTATGAAGAGAAACATGGTCTCGAAAAATCACACACACACCACCATCACCACCGCCGCCACCACCAACAACTTGTATCACATATAACCAGGGACAAATCTAACTACCTATTGAATTTATCCAAAGAAAGCCTTTGTGGGGCTAGGTGTCCTGTGACAGCGCCTACAGGAGCCGCTTACTGACTGCATCTGTAAACAGCGCCTGACACCTGCCAGCCCCAGGCAATGCTGCTGACAGAAATCTGCAAGGCTGGACTCTTGGCAAGAAGACTCTAAAATGCCTTCCTAGCCTGTGAGAACAGATCCATGAGACTGTTCCTGAGTCTGGCTTCAGGAAATGGCCAGGAGTTTGAAAGCAGTAAGGAAGGGAGGGAGGGAGGAAAGAAGAAAGGAGAGAGAAAGTCAGGAAGGGAGGTAGGAAGGAAGGGAGGGAGGGAGAAAGAGAGGGCAGGCCTGGGGGCCTCATTGAGAGAGCTCTTAGGCAGGAAGCCCCAGGCTCACTTCCAGCAAGTTCTAAAGCCCAAGGCCAGTGCTTCAGCTTCCACATTATTTTCTGAGGTCCTTTCCTTTGCAGTTCTCGTCACAGGAGACCATGTGCGAATGTAATAAAATCCTCAGAGTGCTGCAGGAAGAGCAGGAAGTATATAAAAAGCCAGAGACCATTACAGATGAGAGGTAAGCGGGGCCCTGACAGGGCACAGCTCTGACTATCTAGTCAGCTGACTGCCCCAATAACCAGTCCCATAACCTAACCAGGGCTGACAAAGCCACCAGGAGCTACTCCCTCCCGGGAGCGGATGCCACTTCCGCAGCCTTATGCTTGGGTTTTTTCCTTACTCTTGGGCTGTAGTAGAGGATCATTTCTATAGTTACTTAGTTCCCATCACAGAACAAATACATACAAAGAAGCCGTAATATGTAGGCTGCGTGCTTGGGACTGGGAACACAGCCATGAACAGGACAACTCCTCAATAGCCGGCTGACTGCAGAGAGAGGGATCCAGAACAGTACTGTGGCCGTCTAGAGTATCCAAGGGTGGGCAGAGCTCAGTAATTCCATGCTGACAGGCAGCGGCTGCCTGACTGAGTGTCTGCCCAGTGCTGCAGCACTGAGCGCTTTGAGAAGTGAAGGTAAGGGGACTCCACAGTCCCCAGGGCTTCTCAAAGTCACCCGGAGTAACCCCCATGTGTGGGTGGCTGGAATGAGGCAGACGTACCCAAGCCCTACCAAGGAAATGTTCTTGCTAGCTGAATGAACCCCAGGAAGAGAGCTGGCCTCTTGCTACTGGTGGATGGGGTGGGGGTGCGGAGAGAGTACTATTGGGGAATAGGTGATTCTTTAACTCTTTGGTGTGTCTGGGGCTAGAGAGTCCAGATCCTGGGAGAGTGAACAGCCTCCACTGGGAAAGCACGGGTTTGTCCGCTTCGTTAGCCAGCTCCCGGAACCCACAGGGCTCCTGGAACCCACAGGGCCTCCAGATGTGAAACCTACACCCTAACCACTGGGCAGAGGTCAGCGATGGAGGCGACTCCTTGAAGTCCAGTGCCAGGCAGGAAAAGTATCCCCTCCACTCCATGAGCTAAAGGTCAAGAGCGGGACTGACCTGGGGTTTTCCCTTTGGACTAAAGCCTGGAAGTCACCAACCTGCAGCCTAGGGACACCCTTGTCCAGCATGCCACCCACCTCTTTTCCCTCCCCCAGGGTCATCACTTTCTGACAACCCATGCCCACACAGAATACTAATCCATGGGATTTTGGGTGAATGCAACTATCTTGGCAAATAAATACTTGGCTTAATTCTTGAAGTTAAATTTTTGTGTCCTTAGGATGGGATACATGGGCGACCTTGAGAGAGCCTGTAAAGGGAGAACCACGCTAGCCAGATGCTTCTGGTGGGTCAACAGAGACAATCCTTTATTTTTTTAAGATTTTATTCTTGGGGCTGGAGAGATGGCTCAGCGGTTAAGAGTACAGGCTGCTCTTCCAGAGGTCCTGAGTTCAATTCCCAGCAACCACATGATGGCTCACAACCTTCTGTAATGAGATCTGGCTCCCTCTTCTAGCCTGTAGGCAAACATCCAGACAGAATGGTGTATACATAATAAATAAATCTTTTTAAAAAAGATTTTATTCTTACTATTTTTAATAAGGTGCAATGTGAGCTTGTGAGTGCAGGTGCCCCCAAAGGCAGAGACATCAAATGCTCCCGGAGCTGAAGTTACAGACAGTTGTGATCCACCTGTGGGGTGTGAGACTTGAACTCAGGTCCTCTAAAAGAGCAAGAAATGCTCTTAACCGCCAAGCCGTCTCTCCAGCCCCAAGACCATGCTTTATGTGTCATTACATATTCTCAGAACTCGCTGTATGTTGTCTGTGCCTGTTTCTCCTTGTTCTAGAGCCTGGGCGCTCGTCTCCTCAGAGCACGCTGCAGGTGCAAAATGAAGTTTTGCTAAGTGGAGGAAGTGATTTTATAGCCAGAACCTCAAGCACAGCAAGCAAGATTCTTTCACCAGTCATGTGGAGAGGAAGAGCTATCTCTTTATAGATGGCTAAGAGAATTCAACCTCAGGAGCCCCAGGGACTAGAGATGCCAAAGGAACATCAACTCTGGACCCTTGGGCCAAATCACAGGGAGAAGAGTGAGTACACAGTCAACACTCAGTAGTTACTAACCCAGGGTTTGTGGATCCCTTGTACTTGAAAGAAATTTTACAATAGATCACGAGGTATATGGTGCTGTTATAAAGCTTATTTTAGAGAAAATTTGTTTTACCAACTGCTGTTATATTCCATTAATTAATTTGTATTTGATATTCTCCAATCACCAGCTTTGTGGTCCTCCCTACACCCCCCCATCCCCCCCCCCCCGCTCTGTGGTTCCCATTTCTACTGACTCAGATTCTGACTCTTGTCCACCTCCTTGCTTCTATACCCGCCGCCAGCCCCACCAATGACTTTCTCTACTTTTCCTCATCTCTACTGTCTCCCTAGAAACCTCTGTCCTCCCGGGCCCCTGTTGGAAACCTGCCCTGGAAACCCTGCTCAGTCCCTCTGATGTGCCTGTCACTGCGTGTGCTCCATGTTGCCCGCCAGGCAACATTCTAGAACTCTTCACTACCTTCAAAAGGTCCTGTGGCACTGGACATGGTGAGGGACGGGTGCTCCCAGAGCATGCTGGGGCATTGGAGAGAAGGATGCTGGGTCCCCGGAGGCCACCCACCTGGTACCCCAGGCAGAGGGACTGAGTTGGCCCAGCCCTAGGTGGAGGTGCTGGGACTAGCTAATCACCTAAATGGACACAGGCTGTTGAGAGACAGGCTCTATTCCCTAATAGAATTTGCCCTCAAGTGCAATTTAATTTTCTCTGAGGCGGTCTCCAGGCCCTCTGCTACCCTCCCCCTTGGCAGACCAGACTTTCCAAGCTTATGAGGGGGAGCAGAGAGCCTTCTACCAGAGAAAGAGGAGAGGGCTCCTCTGTGCTCTGTCCCGCTACGTGAGCACCCCCACGTCCCTCCCTGGATGGGGATCCCGCTCCCCTCTCCTGACTCTGGCTCCCTTCCACAGCAGGGAGAACGCCTGCTCCCATCAGGGTCCCCAGTCCACGCCATGGAGACAGATCCTTCCCTTGACCTCTGGTAAGTTCACGTGGGTCCAGAATTCCCTTTGTCCTGCTGAGTGAGAAAGGCTTGGGACCACAATGGTCAGGAAGGGGTGTGGAAGACAAGGAGATGGGAGGGTGTGGTCCACACATCCTCAGTGGAGGGGACAGAGATCGTCTCAGAGATCTGCGGTTTGGGACGTGATCCAGCTGCCCAGAGCCCTGGGGGTCCCCTGGCTCACCAGAGTTGCTCTTGAGGCTAGCTGACAGAGTCCCCCACTTCTGATCCCACTGTGGTACCCTGGGTCTCCGAGAGTCTCAGAAGGTGTGGGAACCCCAGTTTGAATGTGCACGGGGTCATCTTCAGAAGTCTCTTCTTCCTTCGCTTGAACTCCCTTTTGCAGCTCCACCTCTTGAGTGACAGGATCGTAGAGTTCTGGGCAGGTCCCCACTGGCCTGAACCCCCTAGTCACAACAAGGATGGGGCTCAGGACCACAAAGAAAAGCCTAGAGGATGGTGTGACCTGGGAGAGAGAACAGAAGAGAGGGGCGTGGTCCTGGGGTTAGCTGAGGGGGTGTGGGTTTCAGGGAGGCAGGGGTGCTGATGCGCCTCCTCTCCAGCAGTCCTAGAGGTCCTCTCGAACCTGTGCCCTTTATCTAGTTGCTCTGGGGTGAGAGCACCGGAATTCCTATTTCTCTGCTGTCAAAACCTTGAAAAGAGCAGAGGGTGGGACCGAGGACGACAGAATGGATGGGGAGCGGGTCAGGGTCAGCTGCAAAGGGGAGACAGTCATTCCTCAGGCTGGCCACCTGCTCGGCTCCTGCGGCAATCTTGTGCAGCTGGGGTCTCTGCTCGGTGTGTGGGGCCCCCTGCTCCTGGGGCAGCATTTGTAGGCATCCTCCCCCTTCATCTGTCCCTGTGAATGCTTAGTCCTTAACTGATTGCTAGAGGCTGGGTTAGGTGCTGAGAGGGACCGCTCCATGCCTGTGTATGCGTTGGGTGTACATGAGTGTGTCCAGCCCCATGCAAGTTAGAAAGGCCCAGAACAGCACTGCCCAAAGGAAATGCCAGCCACGTAGTCATTTTATATTCCCTAGTAGTCATTTTATATTCTCTATCGGCCGTGCTAAAAGAAGAAACAAATGCAATTAATGTTAACAGCAGATGTTATTTAACACAATATATCCAAAATTTTTGCAATTCACACGTTTAAAAAATCTTATTAAACCATTCTTCATTCTTTTTCTTTATTAAGCCCTCAGAATTGTATGCATAACTTACATGTATAGTATGTCTTTGCTCTGACCAGCCACGTTGCAGTGCTCCACGGCCACATGTGGTCTGTGTCCACTGGACAGTGCGCCAGAGTCCTCAAGGAGGATGCATTTGTGACCCGAGAGCCAGCAGCATTGGCATCACCCAGAAAGCCATTAGAAAGACAGAACCCAGAATTCTACTCAGCCAGAATCCATAGTATTTAAATTACCCCCCCCCGTGTGATTACAGGAGTAGGGATATCTGAAGGGCATATTAAGGACCCAGGATGCTTGAATGTTCTCATACAGGATCACGTATATGATTTCCCCAACAATTAGGCTTTTCTGAGTATTAACCTGTTTAAGCACAGGAAATCAGGCTTCGAGAGTTTAACTCTCCACACCCACAAAACTCAGCTATGAGTAAAGCTATGATTAATGTCCCTTCCCTACCCCTACACACAAACTCTCAACATTTCCTCCTTGGTTGCCCAAGGTTACAACAGTCTCACGTCCTGGTCCCTTCTGTGTTGACTGGCTTTTCAAGCAACCATGTTAGTGAGCTAGAGCAAGCTTGTCGCAGCAAGTCAGAGCCATGCAAAGTGGTGGCCAAGTCACAAGACCTGCTTTGTTCCAAGTTCTTGGACACCAGGGATAGTTGCCTTTGTCCACGGGGTGGGGAGATGGCCCTAGCAGGCCTGCCTCCCTTTGTTGGGACTCTCAGGTTAGAATTATGACAATCCCATTTCACAAACAGGTAAGTAAAGGCTCAGCATGACTGACCCTCCAGCAGTGAGCTGAATTGGTATTGACACTGAAATCCAACCAGTTCTGGTGTCAGGAATCTGGGTTCTGCCTCACGTCTCTCCTCTCACAGACCTGCTGGGCCTTTTCCTGTTACCTCTGCACACATCAAACACATGTACACTTTCTGGTTGTAAGTCAGTTCCTAAGAGGAAACTGCTGAGTTAAGCTTCTCCAGTAAAAAAAAAAAAAAAAAAAAAAAAAAAAAAAAAAAAACTTTCTCCAAGATGATGAAGGGCTTGTTTTATAGATTAGCTTTGACACCTAAAGCTATTTCAAATTCAGCCAGACTGGGCCTCCTCTCCTCTTCCTCCCCATGGGCAGTGTCCTCTCAAGGAGCTGAGGAACTGGATTGGGCCCTTAGAGCCTCTGTGACCCACCCCCAGATAGATACCCCGGCCCTCTTGAGTTTCCGTCTCTTTAGAAAGAGTTGTACCACCCACCCTATGAGGAAAAGGGAGAGGAGAGAGGGGCAAGGGCTCTTAGCTCACTGGTTCCTTGAATTGTTCTTGAGTTCAGGAGTCAAGGAGTCCTGGAGGGTGAAGAGGGAGATAAAGGGGGACGAAGGCTCAGCTGAAGGTATCTGGAGCCCCCAAATTTTCAAGTAAATATGGGCATGAAGTAACTCAGAAAACACAACAGAGAGAGCACAACAGACCCCGGAGAGAAGATGCGCTGCCCGACTCTATTTTCTTGTTCTCTTTGTATCAAGCAAGGAAGGGTAAAAGTGGCAGTTTCCATGGTGGGGCAGGAGCTTCTGCAAGACAGTGACATGTTACCCAAGGAGAAACTTGGACACACTGATCGCGGGATGAATCGAAAGAACAAGTCTCTACCTCCAAAGAGAAAGACAAAGAATGTCCATGACCGTGGGATCAACTTTGTGATCTCCCAAATTCTAGTCTTCAGTCAGGAACATACAAGAGGGCTATGCATGTAGCTCAATTGGCCGAGTGCTTGCCTGGCATGTACAGTGATCTGGGGTGAGTCCCCAGCATTGAGTAAACTATGTACTGAGCACACATCTGTAATCTCTCCACTGGGGAGGTGGAGGCAGCAGGACCAGAGGTTCAAAGTCATCCTCAGCTACATAGCAAGTTCTAAGCCAGCCTGGTACACACATGATCCTGTTAAAAAATAAATAAATTAAAAATCCATGAGGCTGGAGAGATGCCTCAGTGGTTAATAACACTGGCTGCTCTTCCAAAGGACCCGAGTTCAATTCCCAGCACCCACGTAGCAGCTCACAACTGTCTGTAACTACAGTTCCAGGGGACTTGACACCCTCACATAGGCATACATGCAGACAAAACACCAATGCACATAAAATGAAAATAAAAAAATAATTTTTAAAAATCCAGGAGAATTTCTTTGTCCTCTAATTTCTCTCAGAAGCAAGGATAAGAAAAATTGGGCATGGAGAGATACTAGAGAGGGGTCCAATTGTGATGTTAACTGATATTTCTGGAGGTGCTCCTCCGTGGTCTGGACAGCTACGCAAGAAGAGTTCTTTGATTCCTAGTTAGCCAATGAAAAGTCAGAAAAGCCAGGAACTTCCCATCAATTGCCCTAGGGTGGCTAATATTTAAACTGAGATTTGAATGTTGAGAATCACAGCCTGCTACTTAATCCAGTTCTGATTCCATCAGAGGCAAAGAAGGCAGAAGGCTCAGGAGACCTTTGCAGACTTTATTGCACAGGCATGCTCTAAGTAAGCTATGGACTTCCATGCTCTCACAGTGTGCTATGGACTGGGGACCCAAGGTCCCTGTTTTCCAGGGCCAGCCATGGGTCTGGCAGAAGGCAGGTGCCCAGTGAATGCTGTAGAGAATGATCTAGTAATCTAGTTTTCTGAACAGACATATAAATGTCTCGGACAGTAGAACAAGGCCAATCCGCAGATTCACTGCCCAGTCCCTGCCTGTAATGGGTTCATAGGGTAAGATGGCTGCAGAGATGGTTCTTAGAAGCCTTGGCCTTGTGGAGTCCTGTGCCCTGCATGGATCCATGCCCAGTGATCCTCAAAAGAGACTTATTTGGTAGCTGGTAAGGATGGAGCCTGCCTACCTGGATACTTATGCTCACCACCTGAGCAACCTGAAGGGCGTCCCTTGATCTCTCTGTGCTCCCTGTCACTTGTCTGTAAGACAGGTGACAATCATCTGGTCTGCCCGGGAAGATCTGTGAGGACTGAATAAGCAGCAGAGAGGGGCACTCAGAACAACACTGCCAATCGCTGCTTTCCTGTTTCCGCGAAGACTCCTACCGTCCCTGTTCTGCTTCTCAGTTACTTACTGAGCAAGAACTAAATGTCCGAGGGCAGGACTGTCTTTCCCACATCCCTTAAGTTTCTTTGTCAAGGACATGGGGCAGGTTTACGAGGAGCAGGAACGGCCTTCTGCTCAGCATCCTGGCTGGGAGAGATCCCACTGAGGTTCTGGGAAGAGAAGGAGACAAATGACAAAGTGGTGGGTCCACAAAGGGGCCAGTGACAAATGACTGGAAGGACTGGGTGGACAGATGCGGAAGAGCAAAGGCCCCTGTCCTTTTATTGGAGGACTCCTCACAACTCCCAGAACAAGACAGACGCTCCCTGGGGGCTGGACTGAGGGTTGGTCTCCCTGGTTCTCTCTGCCGGGATGAGTAATATGGACCGGGGCAGAGGGTCTATATCAATCTAGTCCTACAGAAAAATGAATGAAAATTGAATTCCCTGAGGAGAATTGGGGAGCTGTTATCCAGACAGAGATAAATCAAAGGATGCCACAAAGCCGGGGAGAGCAGGTTTGCAACAGCAGCAGAATAATTAAGGAAACAGTTTCAAAATGCAAATGATAAAAGTGCTCGAGAGGAATGAGGACAAGGGGATGATTAGAGATGGGTGACCGGGGAGCAGGGCCAGTGCGATTCTTTTTCTCGGTGGAGAAAAACGGCTAGAATTCCTAGCTGTGAAGGGTGAGCCTGCCCACTCCACGAAACTCCTAAAACGTAGGGGTTAGAGACACACAGATCTGCAAGAGCCGAAAGAGCACCGGATTGGGAGTCAAAAGGCTGGATTTAATTTCCAGTCCGCTCTGCAGCTTATTAGCTATGTGACCTCAGGCAAACCACTTAACCTCTCTGATGCCTGATAATCATACCCAAGTCCAAGCGTAATGTTGAAGATCAAATGAGATAAACTACATGGAGGACCTTGGTAAAATGTAAGTCCTAGACAAATTGCAAGCTATCGTCGTTCTCCCAAATTGGATTTCTCCCACCTTGGAATCAGATCCATTGACATGTTAGATTTGGTTCCCAGAAACGTATTGTTTAAATCTCTAGAAAGTACTAGATTCTTTGTGCTGGCTAACTTCTCTGACAGACCCAGGGAAAGCCACGCCCCCATTACCTAGTCCTTGCCCAACGTTATCTGAGAGTAGGTGACTGGCTCTAAGGAGTGTTGTTCCTGAGTGACCACCGTCCAGCCTGGGTGCTTGGTGAGAAAAGTTGACTAAATCAAATAGAGGCCTAAATTCTGAGTCCTACCCAGGGTTTTCTGGGCCTTTCCATATTGGGGCTCTGCAGGAGTTGGCCATTCTCCCATTCTGGGCAGGGCATTGCGAGGCTGCTTAGTCCCTCTTGGCCTGCGTGTTCACCCACCAAGTACCACTTCTTGGCTTGTGGTGGGGAAACTCGGCAGTGTGCAGGTGGAAGTACTTACCATGGTGCTTGGTCCAGTTGTAAACTTTCAATAAATACCAGTTGTTATTGCCACTGCCATCTGCTCTAGACGCTAAACATTCAGTTTAAGGAAAGCTTTTAACTAATGTTTCCCTATTGGCAGATGCAAAAGCGGAGGCCTCCAAAGGGAAGTGAAATGTAATAACCTTGGGAACAAGACCCAGCTCGTACCAGGGACAAATGCTCAGGGAGAGAGTATTTATTGGCTTGAGGTACATTATGGGTAGGTTTGGGGGTGCCGACAGCATTGAGAGACTGCTGTCCACAGGTTTAAGAACTGTAGCCAGGGATCTCTGTCAAGGGACAGACGTGACAATGGCATTCCCTACATCAGTACCAGGACAGGAGAATCCCTATCCCAGCACCAGGACACTTTATCCCCTACTTAGTGACTGACCAGTACCCTGCAAACGAGCAGTAGCAGTTCATACCAGAGGGGGACAAGAGTTGTAGAGAATGATTTAAAATATTATTTTATTTATTTGTTTTTGGTGTTTTGAGACAGGGTTCCCCTGTGTAACCCTGACTGTCCTGGTGCTCATTTTGTAGACCACGCTTGTCTCAAACTCAGAGACCCATCTGCCTCTGCCTCCTGAGTGCTGGGATTTAAAGCATGTGCCAACACTGCCCAGCTTAAAGTATAATTTTATATTATAATTACACAGAAGGCTGAAAGCAGGAGGATTTCCACAGTGTTACTCTAGGCCAGCTTGGGCTGCAAAATGAGACACTGTCTCAGAGGTGGGGAATAGGGCTGGGGGTGGAGTGAAGGATTGGGGTGAACATCTATAAAGTCAGCACTTAGAAGGTGAGAGGCAGGAGGATCAGGAATTCAAAGTCATTTTCAGCTACATAGCAGGAGCATGGTCAGTCCTGGTTACATGACATCCTGTACATATTAGGAATTACTATATTTGTTGTACATTTCATTGCGTAAGATATCATTTATGAATATTACTGAAAAATGTAGTGATATAACAGAAAATCTATAAAGTAAAAATATTGTTTCTGGTTTTCCCCTGTTTTTTAAAAGCAATTTTATTAGTTTTTCTGCTTTGTAAAATAATGTTCTTATTGAGAAAACTTTTAAGAAGGCAAAAAGAGTAAAATAAACTATCATCTGCTATAGAGATAATCACTTTTATATTTTAGCATATTTTCTAGTTAGGATTTTTTAAGTTCTTAAATTCATACTGTTTTATAATCTTTTTCCCCATTTTCTAATATAGAGTCAACATTTTCTACATTACCAGATATTCTTTTATTATTTATAGTGACTTCTTAGCATTCAGTTTGCTCTAATTTATTCAGTAACCCTATAATGTTGAATAAATCACTCCCCGTGTCTCTCTCTCTCTCTCTCTCTCTCTCTCTCTCTCTCCCTCTCCCTCTTTCTTTCTCCCCTCCTTTCCTCATGTTTCTTTTCCTGGAAATCAAATCCTGTGTCTTCTACCACCTACAACTGAGCTATACTCTCAACCCCTATGTAATTTTCTTTTTAAAAGTGCAAAGGGCTTGTAACTATGTGTTCATAACATTCTTAATCATGTTCTTTGAATACATTTCTATATGCATGGCATTTTTTAGGGTACATCTTGCCCTAGGCTAGGGATATAGTTCCATGATAGAGCCCAGGCTTGCCCAGCAGGTGCAACGCCCTGAATTCTATCCCCAGCTGTGCAAAACAACTATTGTCAAAATGCCCTTAGAAGACGTTTACATTTTCACTCGCCCCCCCCTTCTTCACACCCGCACCAACAATGGGTGCTACCCCTACTTTTCTAATTAACTTTTTACCGGGTGTCACAACATTCCCATGTTGCTGAACTTTATAATTAATTTCAACGATTGCTTAAGATACTTTTCCAACTTATTTTCTTCTGTTGGGTATTTAGGTCACTTTCTCTTCCCAACTATCATGCTGCCATAGACATTTTCATGGATGAACCTTTAAAAAGACTCTAGGTTACTTTTCTGGATTAAACACTCAAAGATGGAACTACATGAGCTAAAGGTAGGAAAACTTTATGGATGTGATAAATACCCCTAAATTTCTTTCCAGACGGATATTAAGAGTTCATAAAGACACCAGCAGTATCCGTGAGAGAACTACTTACAAACACCCTTACCAAATAATTCCCAATTTCCTCCCAGGTGGTCATTTAACAAACAAACTGATTTAAAAAGGTGGGTGGTGTGGACCACACTGCTTTGTTTTCCCTGTGTTGGTTGCTAATGAAACTGGCATCTTACCGCGTTTATTTACCAGGTGCATGTCTATAGAAAGCATTTTGGTAAGCATTTAAAATATCACCAGGTGCTTTGCCTCCCCTCCCCCCTTGCAGTTTTTCTCTAAATTTGTGGAGACAGCAAGACAGGACACTAGTTAGTGCCAGGACCCATAGAAGTCACTGGAACCACACTGGAGGCTGAGTAGCTCGCACAGCCACGCCCTCCTCTTACAGTTCTGTGTTCCTCCTCAAACACCAACCCTATAACACCAAAAGTTTTAAAAAAAAAAAAACATTCCCAGGAAGATTATGAGCCCCCGTTCCGGTCCATGAGGGATCCCATTAGGCTGGAAAGACCCATCTAACTTCTAGTCCAGTAACTAAATTAGAAATGGTGGTGTCGAGGTGGCTGACACGGTGGGTTTCCCACGGTCAGGAGGCGTCGAGTGTCTGGAAAAGTGCTAGCGACTTCGAAGAGACTTCGTTGATCCTTGCTTTATTTCCTCCGGGAATGAACGTAGGAGAATTAGCTTTCAGCGCGCGCATTCTGTGTGTGTACGTGTGTGTGTGTGTGTGTGTGTGTGTGTGTGTGTGTGTGTGTGTGTATGCGCGTGCGCGCGTGTATTCGTGTGTCTTGTAAACACAATAGCAATGCACCCCTTTCACTGGTCAGCCCCCGGGGGCCGTGTGCACGCACACGTGGCCGGGAATCATTCAAAGCGCCCGCGGTTGCAGCTGGCTCCGCTGAGCGGTCTCTGGGTGCTAGAAGAGGGCCGAGCTGGGTGGACGCGGCCTGGACACCCAAGCCCCACCGCGGGGAGGGTGGGGTCAGGACTGGACCCTGGGCGGTGAGAGTGCCAACTGTGGCGGAGGTGGGGGCCAGAGTGGGCGCCCACGGAGACCCGCGCCCCGCCACCTCCAGGAGCGACCCAGGTCGCCTTCCTGCACCCGGCCCCGCGGCCGCCCGGTGCGTGACTCGCGCGTTCCCGGCAGAGTACTGGCTGTCCCTGGCCCAGCCTCAGCCAGACGCGGGGGAGAGGGAGCAGGGTCTGGTTAGTACCGGCCGGAAAGGAATAGGTCAGGAAAAAGAAAAAAAAAAAAACAACAAAAAACAGTGGAGGATGTGTGGAATCATCCAGCTACAGAACACGGTCGGTCGGGTGGAGAAGCTGGGAACCCAGAGCACCAACCGAGGGTCCGCGGGGCTCTACCCCATCCCGCCCCTCCCCTGAATCCTACGGGAAGGATGCTGAGGACTAGCCGGGAATCCCCGAAACCCCGCAGAAACAAGCGGGGCGCAGACGCGGAGCTCCGGGACCACCTGCTGCCCCGGTCCAGCCCGCCGCAGTATTTACACTAGGGCACGAGCCCGCACGGTGGGGTGGGGGAGGGGCTGCGAGGCCCCGCCCCTCTGCGAGCGGCCCCGCCCTCCAGCGCAACCGAACGGACTCTGGGCTACTGGACTTCCCCACCCCCTTCGCCCCAGACTCTGGTCAGCCGAGGGTCTGCAGCCGGCTGCCAGGTTGGGAGGACGAGCAGGAGGGCGGGCTTCCCTGCGGAGAGCGACGTCACGGCCGCTCCTGCAGTGTGAATGAATCAAAATGCCTGGGTGACCGCGGCCTCCTGGGCAGCCGGCACGCGAAGGGTGGAGGGGGAGGGGGAGACAAGAGGGCGGGGGAGGGAGGAGGGGAAAAAAGCCAGAGCTGCAGCAACAGCATCTCCTCAACCCGGGATGTGCACCAGCCCCGGAGAGCGAGATCAAAGGGATTTGAAACAGCCTGAGGACTGGCGGGGGGAGGGGGCCGGCCAGCCTGTGGAGTCCTCCCGGAGAGGCAGAGGGCTCGGCTTCCACTGTGACTTCAGCGGCCTAGTTGGGTTTATTATTATTATTTTCAAATTTCCGAATCCAGCCAGAGGGAGAGAGCGAGAGATCTCAGTAGACTGCGACTTGCTACCTCTGGCTCCGAGATGATGCAGAGCGCGGCTGTCCCCGCGGAGGGGGCTGTCAAGGGGCTCCCGGAGATGCTCGGTGTGCCGATGCAACGTAAGACATCCCCCTTTCTCGCTGATTTAATTTGATAACAAGACAGCTAACAGCTTCAGCAGGTTCGGGCAGGCCGGACGCGGCTTGTGGCACTGACCGGGAGGGGTCGGGACGCAGAGGCGGTCACAGAGCAGGGGTACCCGTCAGTGTTTGAAAGGCTTGGCTGTTGGCTGTTTGGGATCGAATATAAAAGCTTCCCGGTTACTGTTCATGGAGGATCCAAAGGTACAGAAAGTAGCATCTTTGGCCCGTTGCTTTTATGGGAACCCTGGGGAAGATGCTGTTTGGGGACAACAGAGGTTTCGTGCTACAGGCCAGGCCCGAGGGCAGAGGTGGTTCCCCCCCCCCCCCCAAATGATTATCCTCCATGGTAATTGCCAAAGCTCCTAGAACCGCTAGTGCAACTTCACCCTAGCTGGCGGGAAGTTGGAGAGTGCGTCCCAGCTCCCTGGGGCTAGTTGTGCTGAAGCCCCCTGCCACACACTTGATTTTGGTAGTTTCAGCACCTGGTTAAGTCCCCCAGCCGCTGCTGCCCGAGGCACCCGTCTCCTGTGTCGCCGCCGACAGATCACTCTCTGTGAGCGAATGCACTCCTTACATTCCAGCTAGCCGAGGAATGCAGCGGCCAGAAGCTCTGGAACGAAGTTGTAGACTGGGCGTTCAGCCTTTGCTTAGGCGAGGCTACGCAGTCTCCGAGGCGCGGGCTTGGAAGAGGGAGAGACTTAGACGCGAGGACACTTTGCTTGATGTTCTGATTTCTTCCAGCGCCTGCAATTAGCAAGGGCCAAGAAGTTCGGACAGTTCGCTCGCCTCTGGTTTCTCTGTATGTGAGAGTGGGTGCATGGCAAAGATTTTCCGGGAGGGAATCTGTGCGTGCCTGACTTCTAGACAGAGAGCCAAAGAAAAGGAATCTGTACAGGGACCTGACAGGTCCTCAAGCTTAGCGCGCGCTTGCGGGCTCCTGGTTACGTCTTGACCTACCAACAGCTGCGTTGGGCTAGGTACCCCCGGCTACTCTAGAGAGATGAAGGGTTTCCTCACTGGACTTGCCAAGAAACTAGGGGTTTAAACACAGGCTCACTGGGGGATGGAGACTACCTATGACTAGGGCGCAGCAGCGCGCCCTCCTGTGCCCGACTCTCCATCGCAGGGGTTCTGTCCCAGCAGAACTCACGGCAGGCTGTCCAACCAGCGTCTTGAGCTTTATTGAAAAGTTTTGGAGAAGAAACTGGAAGGGATAGCTCCATTCCAACCTGTTTTAGATTGTTCCTCAATTGTAGCCTACCGGTTTTTTGTTTTTGTTTTTGTTTTTTGTCACCTGTTGGCACACAGTTTCAAAGTTCGCTGCACCTTCGAGAATTTACTGTTAAAATATTCTGGAGGCAGCATTGGTGATAGCTTCCATCAGCCCACACAGGGAGACCGTGCACAACTCTTGCACAAACAGAAAGGTGAGCCCTGGCCAAGGTGCTCAAGTCCTTAAACTACTTGTAGCTGTGCCGCAGGAGTAAGAGCAGTCTGTGAATGGAGAAAGGATGTGTGGGCGTGACTCCTGCCCTCCTTCCGCACTTAATGCACCTGCACCTGTATGCTAATGACTTAGGTCCACGGAGGTCCTGTCTACATTCTGGACTCTCCTGCAAGAGTCCAGAATGGCATGTGCAAAAGTTAGATTGTCTTGACTTTTGTTCCCTTTGCTCAGGGATATTGAATGTCAGGAACCTGCTTTGCTAAAAGACATGGCCATCACCTTGGCTTCATACCCTTTGCTAAGACTCTGAGTCTGGGCCTATACTGTGGAAAACTTAACGAGGTAAAGAAAAGAACTCCAGAGGGGGGGGGGGAGGAGCCAGAAAAGGGAAAGGAAGAATGGCTCCTATAGGCAAAACCAACCAAGAGGGGGCAGTCAGCCCTTCCTTTTGTCTTTCTTGGGTTCAGTGGAAGAAAGAGGATGTAGACTGCAGGAGGCACCGGCCAAGACTGAAGGGTCCAAGCCCTGAAGACTTCAGGACTTTTTTTCTCAGCCTAGTGTCTCACCTCACAAGCAGATCTAGCCATCAGCTTTAAGCTGTGACTTGGGAAGGGGAGGGGAAAGGGAAAGCAATTCTAATCTTCCTTGGATGGTAGGGTTTAACCATCTAAGAATTATCATGCTGGAAGAATATGAGATACATCCTTGGGCATGCTGGAAAAATAAGGGTAGCCCCAGGTCTATGAACTCTCTCAAGCCCTGGAAAAGATGTAACAGAGAAAGCCTCTTCACCAGCGGTGGACCCTCCCTCCAGCAGACCAAGCAAGTTTGGGTTGAGCTGCTTCCTCACAGATGCTGTCTACAGTTCCATCTCTCAGAACCACAGTGAACTGAGTACTTGGCAACAATGTATAGATCCCTAACCTAGGTACCCGTGATGCCCAGGACTCTAGGGACATTTTAGGGCTTTAAATCCAGGGTTGGGGCTGTCTGTTTGAGACACCCCCCCCAAAACACATTTCCCCTCAGGAAAGTGTTCCACTGGAGTAGTAAGTAACTTCTGCCCCTTCAGGGTCTGCCCAAGAAGACATTATTGCTCTTACGGTCTACTCTGCCACAGACCAGTCCCTAGGTAGGCTCCTGTTTGCACAGTGGCACCCTTTGTACTTCACTCCCTCAGAGGTTCCTGCCTGATCCCGCAGCTCAGATGGCCTCGGGCGGGCGGGGCGGGATGCCACCCCTGCGGCACTCTTTTCTGATAGACTGCGCCTCTACCAGCGGCTGTCCAGAGGTTGGCTACAAAAGATTCCGAAAAAAGAAGGCTGGCAGTGATACCCAAAGTAATCTGGGGTAGAGAAGTAGGGTCTTGCTTAAATCTTCGGTTGGTCCCAGTTTCCCCCTTGGGGCCGGCCGGTGCCTTGTAAGGAATTCCAAACCACCACTCCTTAAGTTGGGTGGCCCTCTAATGACACCCACGAGGCCATTTCCTGGACCCTTTTGAAAGAGTTCCATGTAGGTGTCTTTCTGGGGACAGTGTTGATGGGTTTGGGACTGTGGCCGGTGAGTTCTCAGGATCTGCCCCGGGCGGCGCAGTGAGCGTTTCGCGGCTCAGTTCCCACCGCCACACATTTGCCCCTTTCCCTCACTCAGAACAGTTAGAAAAGTTCAGATGCATAGGTAGGTGGAGAGCTTTGTCTGCCCATTGCCCCGGGTTTCAACCCCTCTTCCAATTTGTCTCGTTCGGCATCGAGGAAAAGGGCGAAAGACACCCGCGATCCTGGGTTTGCTGGCGGGAAAGTGAGGAAACCGCTGCCTGAGAAGGAACAGACGTCCCGAGTGGCCGCGGTGGAAAAATCAGAAGCAGCATCTCTGCTCCCTTCTTCTCTTCAGAAATAAGACTGTAAAGCCCTCTAGACTCGCCAAACAGTGGCAAGAGGCGACTCTTCTACATTTCGTAGGGTCTTAAGTGAAGGGCCCCACTGCTTTCGCTCGCTTCTCAGAGACTCACTGAGGTACACAGCTTTACTGCCCCAGCCGGTTTAGTCCAGAATCCAACTGCCACCCCTCCCACCCCCATTTACTATGCCCATTGCTGGCTTGGGGTGAGGGACCTCATTTTCCAGGTCGGGACTTCTCTGGGAAGCTCTCCCCGCTCCATTTCTGTTTTGTCTTCCGGTGGAAAGAAGACCCCAAAAATTGAATGTAGATTTGGGAGAAAGTCAACAGATTCCGACACAGAATTTCAGCCCGGTACAGTACGGTACAGACAGACCCCTTTCATTCTCACCAAACAAACATTCAAACGGAGCCTGTTTTATTTTTGCCGTTCAGGCTGGTTATCCCCGCTAGCGCCTCAAGCCTGGGGAGTCGTGTTTTGTCTTCCCTGACCACTGAACTCTGTCCAGCCCTCGGCCAGTCCTGGGAGTAGGAGAAAGTGTGAAGAAACCCGACTGACCGCAGCAGATCTAAGTTAGGAAGGACAAGGGGCGTGAGGGGCTGAGCCGACTCTGGCAGTCCCTTTTCGGAGGCGGTGAGAGCAGAGGGAAATTTGGAAAGTCACGCGACCCCTTCCTCCCAGGCTGTAGATTTAACGATTAACCCTCATCAGGGATGCTGCAGCGGAGAGGGTGAAGCGGGTGGAGGGCAAAGGTCTGCGTTCGGCAGTTCCTCAATGTCCCGGGAAGTTTCATAGTAGAAAGTGAGGCAGGAAATCCGGCTCTAATTAGACACTGGTTAATTGCTTGGCTGCAGTGGCGTAAGCGGGAGTGGCGTGTTTAGGTCAGTTAGCACGACCCTCGTGACCTCTCACTGCCCCGTGGGTACCGTGGGCTTGGGTGGCTTGGGCGGCAGAGCTCGATTCCTCCCCCACGCACCTGCAGGCGGCACGTGCTCCTAAAAGTGTGAGTTCGACTTGTACCCTGGGTTTGAGGGACACTCGCCTGTGTAGGCAGGTGCCACCACGATTGTTCTTGGGACTTGCATTCGGGAGAGCAAGGTAGAGGTCGAGGTCGCCGGCCTGACTGGGACAAGGGCGGGATCGTCTGAGATTACTGCGCCTGGAAGCGCCACCACCCTCGGTTCCGTGCGTGCTTCCCCTTCTGGGTTCCTTTTGGCGCCCTAGGCGAGAAGGTGGCCGGGCCTGGGACCTGCTTCTTGCTTCGAATTGTTGCCCGAACTGTGGCCGGGACTCTGTCCGCGAGGGAAGAAGCGGCAGGTGCTCGAGCGACAGTGCGAACCGCGCGCCGAAGAGGCAGCGCTGCAACCTCCTGTGCTGTCCGCGCCGAGTTCGCGACCAATTCTGGGAAAGACAGAACCCCAGAGCGGCGCCGGCCAGGAGCTCCAGCAGGGCGTCCCCGTCCTCGGAAAGCAAAAAGCGCTGTTCGCCTTCTAAAAGTCACTGCTTCCTTGAGCAGCAGGGAGGCGGCCCGCAGCCGGGTGGCACAACCCGCACCTTCCGCAGGGTTCGAGTCTCCGCTCCCCTTGCTGGGGACTTGAGAGGGCTGGAACCCCGCAGTCTCGAGGGAAAGCAAGGCTGTAGGTAAACAATAGGTGATGCTCGGTCTGTGGCCGACCAGTTGGTAACCCCAAGTCAGAAAAAGCGAGCCCGCGCCGGTTGTGGGTGACACACACGTTTTCAGAAGGCGGCGCCTGGCTTATGACCAAGCACAGGTTTCATCCCGTACTACTCCTGGATCGCCTTTTCCTAGCCCGAACTTTAACAGAAAAAATAAATGTGATTACTTCTATATAAGAAGGGCAACGTGTTCTAAAGAGACCCGAAGGTGCAACAAATGATAAAGAATTATTAGGAAAGAAGCAGGCAAAGGATAAAACTGCAGGAAGTCAGGGAGGGCACGCGGCCGAGCCTGCCTGGACCACCTCCAACCTGGCAAAACGGAGGTTAAGGAAAGAATGTGTGGGCTGAAAACGGTGGGGATTAGGAATTCGGGAGCCCTCCAGACGTCGTTGAGCCCTCCATCTGACTGCAAATTCCGGTATTATTTTAAGACCTTGTCTTTTTGCAGGTGAAGCGGAAACGGGGGAGGTAGGGAACCCACAAAGCAATTTCTTTCCATTGAGTAGACAAAAACATGGGCGACAGTGTTTGAACAGTGACCTGATGACCCCGCTGACCAGGTGTAGACAGCCTCAAGTCCTAAATATTTGCATTGTCCCAATTTCCTATTCGCTTTGGATTTTAGTGCGCTTTCACTCCACAGTACAGTCAATTAGCGATTACTTACCACCCGCATTAGCGGACGAGCTGGAGAGCGGGGGAGCGCTCAGTGCGGCGCAGGCGGAGGCCAGAAGCAAGGGCAGGCGATTGCAGTTCTGCAGGAATGGGCAATTAATTAACTGGGATTAAGGGTACTTTCTGTTGCGTTAAGAAATGTCCTTTGAGACTCCAATTTTGGGGTTGACACAGTGACTATTTGGTGGATTTCTCTGGCTGGGAAATGCGTGTGCCCTTCTAATTGAAGACTTGCGGATGGGGGAGGATGGGTGGGGTTGGATGAAGTGACCTTGTGTCATTTCTTGCAATTAGGAAAATTTATCGAGAATAGAGCTGAGAAGCTTCGTGTGCACGAAGCTGATGAGGAGGAAGCAATGGGTGATGTTACTCACTTTGTGGAAACCCAAGGTTAGAGAGACTCATAGCTTACCGTGTGTGGTGGCACTAGGAGCATTCTGTTGGCACTGAGGATTTGGAGATGGTTCGATCGCCCCCCCCCCCATTTACCTCTGCAATGATTTTCTGCCCCTTCTCCTTGCCTTTCTCCCGGCAATGTCCATAGTACAGATGTGTGCAGACAGGGCCCAACCTGGCTGGCTGGCTTTAGGATCTTTCCTCTTGGTTATTTCCCTCCCCATTGTTAGTGAAGTCTTTGCGGGAATGTGGGATTGAGCTAGAATTCACAGCACAGGAGTTTTCTTAGAGACTGTGTGCCAGCAGCTGCCAAGGTGGTGAGACCCAGCTCCTGTCCTCAGGATCGGCAACAGAACACAAGGTGCCAGATGTAGGCCAGAAGCTGCCCTGGCGCTGGCTCCCACCATCGTGTGCGGAATGCAGAAGAAATCAGCTGCAAATAGATGCAGCCTTTGTTTGTTTTTGTTTTGTTTTGTTTTTGTTTTTGTTAGTTTTCAGTTTTATAGTGGCCATCATCAAAATCGTGCCTGTATCAGCCATTTTGAGGTCGTTGGTGGTGATAGATAGCCAGGTTGGATTTAATTGGCAAAATTGGAATTGATTCTCCCTTACAAAATATACTTGGAGTTAACTGTATTGGAGGCAGACTGAATGGTTATCCTGTGGGGTGAGGTGAGCC
The DNA here is from genome assembly GCF_982192425.1 of Myodes glareolus. Classification (NCBI taxonomy): domain Eukaryota; kingdom Metazoa; phylum Chordata; class Mammalia; order Rodentia; family Cricetidae; genus Myodes; species Myodes glareolus. The sequence goes on from NC_142030.1 coordinate 68,526,299, forward strand.
CTCACTTCTGCTGCTATTTTCCTGGATTTCTTCTGACCAGACTCCCCATTATCTTCTCCCTGTCAAGTGAGGTCTAGCCACAGATGTTTTACTGCAGTACCTCACCCCCAGATGCCCTTAAATTATAATTTGCTTTAATTATAATGTTGGGGGGTTAAGAGATTGGTTCTGGGGATAGACAAATAGAGCAAAACTTCACAGCCAAATTAATTGGAAGTTTCTCCTTATGAGAGAGAGGCTGCCAAACATATGGGCTATTGCTACAGAATATGACATCAGAAAAATACTGTGTGGAGATTTAGCAATGATTAGATGGGAAAGGGGAATAGAAATAGGGATGTATCTACAGCATTCCCAGACAGCCACGGGTTTGTTTAGTGTATTTTTCTGTTTTATTTACAGTTGCCAGAATATTTTATATCCCAGTGAAGGATACTAATTCCACAGCGGTCTATCTTCTGGAAGATAATCATTTCTCTGCAAATACACATGACATTCCAGTTGTTTGCTGCTGGATTCATACGAAAATATTTTCAAAATAACAGTTTTAAAATGGTAACATTGAACCTGCTCCCCAGAATCGTTTTGAATTCACTCTTTTATTAAAAAGGTGGCTGGGGTTTTGGTTTTTGTTGTTGTTGTTGTTGTTTGGAGGTTTTGGTTTTTTGTTTTTGTTTTTTTAAACTGGCTAAGCAGAAACAGAACAAAAGAGATTTTTCAAAAAGACCTCAGACTGCCAAGTAAACAAATAAGATCTGCCGGGGAAAGGGAGCCGGAAAGAATAGAAGGGAACCAAGCAAAGGACATCATCGCAGGTCCTTTCTGGCACCAAGACTGACTAGCTCTCTTCCAGTTGGTAAGACATTCCTTGAAACAAACCAGGAGGCAATGTAGGAATTAGTTAACAAGATGCTTGTAGATTAATATATTTCAAGCGTGAAAACAGATACGTTCATCTAGAGAATATGATTACTTTAAATGTGGTGCCAAATTTTAAGTTGGGATTTTTTTCCTCCCAGCATTTTTGTGGCTTGTTCATTGTCTCTCACCACAAAATATTATGATGTTCAGTGAGTCCTTTCCCTTTGTTTTTAATAATTAATATCAGAATTCTGTCCTCTAGTAATGCTGTTTTTGAGATTATTTTTAACTAGGTTATGAAAATCACGATTTTATGACATTTTAGAAAGTTTTTTTAGTGTCTCTTGAAAACACACTAGAATAAATAAAAATATTAAAAAGTAACCTTAAATTGCTCAATAAAAATGAACTAAATGTTTTCAGTAACAAAGAGTTGAGTCAGGAAAAAGTGGGGAACGCCACATGCATCTAGTTACAATTTGTCTCATATGACGGAACCCTGGGCCTGAGGTTTCCTCTTTGTAAGCTGCTGAATGAACCAGCCCTGGGTTCTATAGGTCCCAATTATCAGACAACTTACAAGAGAGCATGTGGTCAGAAAAAAAATAGATTTTATTGCCATCAGCAATGGTGACACCTTTGAATTGGAACGTTTATTTTTGAGACAATTGCCCAAGCAGGAAACTATAATTTAATTTCAACATAGCTTTATCTCTGATCTATGCTTAGAAGAGTTAGATGTTGCAGAACTCAGGGATGAGCCGGCCAAGTGTGCTATCACTTGATATGTCCTGTCTTAGCTTGTGGGGACACTTTAGAGCTGGCCATTCCCAGAGTGAACAAATGAGCTTCTACATTGTATTTTCCCAAGCTCAGAATGAAAGAACAAACCAAACCAAAACCAAAACAAAACAAAAAACCCAAAACAAAACAAAAAGAAAGGAAGAAAGAAAGAAAGAAGGAAGAAAGAAAGAAAGAAGTGACTCTCTGCTTTGTTCTTAAACATCTCTGCCCATTGTTTCTCCTCTTTACATGTAAGGCAGGAGTGGAAATTTTCAAGAAGAGAGTGTGCACAATTCAGTTGTGTATGAATGCATACCCATTTTAAAAAGTTAGTAAAGAAACGTAAATAAACAAGTTGAATTTTTTGAAACTTACATCAACCAACTTCTTATTCCCGTGGAGTTACCTATACAAGAGTTTGAGGAGAAAAGTCTTAGAGAGAGGTGGTCTTGGTGTTATCAGTGGAATCCATGGCCTGCTGTCAGCCCCAGAAATTGTCCTGGAGACTAAGAAGGTTCTACCCTGATTCAGTCCCCAAGTATGTGCCTGCCCTTAGGGAAGACCTATATTCTCAGGACCTTCTGATGGTCTCCTTCAAAGAATGCCTGGAAATAAATAAATGACCATGAGACACTAACTCACAGCCTTCCTTGATGTCCCAAGAAAATGGCCAAACTGAGTGAGAGTAGAGAGTAGCATTGTGAGGTCTACAAACAGGGAGCAGGGATGCATCTTCCACACAGCCCTGTCTTGGAAGCAGCCAGGAGGAATCCCATTCTGAGCATCAGACTGCTGAGCCCAATGCTGAGGAACTGGACTCTACCCATCCACAAGGCAGTTAAAAAGCAATGCCCCATAAAGACTGCAAGTTCAGATTTCACAAAATGTTAATCTGGCTCCCGAGCATGGTCAAATGGGCATTATCCCTATCAGTACAAACTAACTTGCTTTAAATCCATCAGAGCCCTGCATCAGCATTGTGATTCCACCGGGAAGATCTGAAACTGATTCGTCCCCCCCCCCCCCAAAGGCGCCCTTGCCTCAGTACATTTTAGAAGTCATTGCTGGGTGTGTTGTAGTCTCCTTAGTGATTCCCTTCTCTACCCTGTTGACCTTCTGTGGCCAAAAAGATAGAAAACAGTATTTTTTCAAAGAATGAAAATTGATTCAGTGAACACATACCCTCTGAAATGTTTACTGGTGGCCTCTGATTCCTTGAGAGAAGTTTCTCGAAAGTGAAAAGAACCAGAGGTAGGTGATGAAAACGGGCAGTGCTCTTTAGATATCACAAGACGGCGTGGATGACTTGATCTGTCATAGACCACATTAGATCTTTTCAGGTCTCTTTCACTTGCTAGTTTTCTGAAACTCCTGATGGAGAAATTGGAGCCTTAGAAGTGCAACCCACTTTCTGTTGGACCAGTCTGAAAACTAAGCCTGGCCTGACCCTCCTGCAGGAGCTTTGAGGGTCTGGGTCTTGTAGACTCTTGATGAATAGATTGAATGAAATAGCTTAGGGTTTCAGGGAAGGTTCTACAGTCCTTTGGATGCGTAGTTGTCCCTAAGAACAATGCCAGAAGCTTCTCTCTGTCCTCATCTGTCTACACAATAAAAAGTGAGTGCATTCCTATTCACCATTCACATGAGGGTGGACAAATTTGCCCTCATTCTAAGGAGGAGCCTGCTAGATTTCTTTGTCCCAAAGCGATGAAAGTCTTGCAATTGCATTGTTTTCCATCCTCCAGGACAACATTTCGAAAGGTGACATCTGGATGTTTCCAAAGTCAAGGCGGAGGAAGAGAGATTTGAAGTGAGGGAAAGAGAAAGGTGTATTGGGGAAATGGCGACATGTGAAGTCATTCTTTTCTTGACAGTTTCTGAGGTTGAACTCAGAAGCCCACACATGCTAGACAAAAGCTCTGCTACTCTGAGAATCAGCCCCAGTCTGAAGCCATCTTGATGCACAAGCTGTGTAAACTCACCTTGTTGGTGACTGGCTATGAGACCATGGAGGAGGGAACCAACTGGGCACTGGTAGAGCTGGCTGTTCTGTGCTCACTGGCACATGAGATCATGTGATCACAACCTGGCAATAACGGGCAGGTGTCATATTATCACTCCCATTTCATGCTGAAGAGAGCTGAAGCTCGGAGAAGTTCAGTTATTTGCTCATACCTGGGATCTGCGTATAGGTCTGGCTCCAGTCTCCAAGCAAGAGGGTAGACTGAGGGATGTGGAGGTCCAAACTTGACAAATCATTAAATGCTTTTAAAAACAAAACAAAACTCAGGGGTTTTGATCTCCCCCCACCACCCCAGCACCATCTCCTAGGGCTTTCCGTGTCATTCCTGCACACTCTCCCAGCCAACCCTGCTGGACAGCTCCCTCGATTCCTTTCATATCACCAAACTTCACTTGAGGCTTGGCTTTTTACCAAAATGACAATGCCTTGACCTATGTATATGTGCATAATTGTGTGCATTGCCGCATATGTGTACATATTTATGCAAAACAGGTGGCCTGTTTGCACCCATGTACATGTGCACATCTGGATTATATGTGCATATCTTTAAGTATTTGTAAATGTGTGTGTGTGTGTGTGTGTGTGTGTGTGTGTGTGTGTGTGTGTGTGTAACCTTTGGCCAGTGGTTCATCTATATCCTAGTCACTCTGTAAACATCAGTTTCGAGACTCTGTCTCTGCCATCATTTCTCCTCTATAAAATGACAGGATCTAGCCAGATAAGGCTTATGCGTATGTGCAGGTGTCATAGGATGTGTCTTTGTTTACCTGTGGTTGGGTTTCTCTGTGTGTATTGTGACTATGAGTGTGTGGCTGTATGGGAGGAGGCCTGCATGGGTGATTACGGGGCCTATGTGCACATGCAGCTGGACCTAAGTCCATGCCTGAGCCATGTCACTCTACAGGACACGGGATGCTCTGCTGTGTGGTTCCGCATCACCGTTTCCTTCTTTGGCTCTCCCAGAGTTTCGGCTGTCTTTCCAAGCCCGAGTTTACTGTCTGCAGAGACCATCACTATAGGGCACTTGCTGTGCAGTTAGGGTGAAAACTCCCACTTCAAATGAAACGACTTCTCTTACTATGAGTTGAATTTACAGATAGGAACTTGTCTTTTGTGATTCCAGGGCTCTTCTTAATTCCAGTTTCCAAAGGAAGACTTTGCGATGTTACTAAAAACAGCCAGAAGTTGTTCTTACTAGAGAACTGGAAAGTCTCAAGCCTCTAAAATGGTGTGTGTAGCTGTCTTGGTGGGAAGGTTCCATGACCTCCATCCTGGTTAGGCTCTCCAAATCATAAACATACACTAAGTCAATATACCAAAAAGACATTGTAGCTGTTTGAAATTTTTCCCATGGGGTTGTGTAGCCTAGAATATGGGTCTGAGCTCCCAGATGAGCTCCTACTGAAGAGGAGGGATGGGTCTGAACTTGACAGGTGCCTTCAACAAGCCTACTCCTCCCAGCTGAGGAGATTTTCATGGACAGGGTCTTTCTGGCTCCAAGCTCTCCCGTGGGCATTAGGCATCCATCCCATGCTGACACAAATCCTAAATTTGTGTCTCACATATTTGCATTTGCTCAAATGTTAGGCACAAGAGTCCATTTCCTGTCTAGAAATGTAAGGTGGGTAGCGGTGGGGTAAGTCCTCTTCAGGTCTGGCCCCAGGTTGGCCTGCCTTAAAGAGTTCAGCCAGGTTTAGACTCACTTCTCACCCCACTGCCCACAGGCTCTGGGCACACTGCTGACCCTGCAGACATTTCTTCCTCTGTGAAGTGGGGCTGAGACAATCCTCCCTGTTTAGTTGTATAACCATGGAGTTAAGACCTGAGACCTGTTACTGTCCACCACACCCCATCCCTGCTTGCTTTTACTGTTCATACTGTTGCGTGCCCTGGGTCTTTCCAAGTGCCCCTAAGTTATCTATACTTTAAACTCTCCCCTTCTCTGTCCTGTCTCTCAAATGGAAAACAATCTGGAAAGGTTCTTGAACATAAAATGTGCCCTTAATCTCTACCTTACATTTGTGCCAAAGCCAAGGTCTAGTTTGGTTTCCGTGCCTCCCCTGGCCACCCCGAGTTGGGTGTCCCAGCTTGACCAGCTGTGGGGTCTCCTGGCTGAAAAACTGGATTCCCTCAGCCTTCAGTGCTCCAGGCTGAGCTCTGCCTGTGTGTGCCCCAGCTCCCGCTCCAGAGCGGCTCCCTGCATACATTAGCCCTAATGTAGTCGCTCTCGAATACCCATCATATTAAGTCTCCCGCTAGGTACCTTGCTCGAAATAAATTTTATGGCCATACATCCTCGCCCTCATCACATGCATTGGTAGGTTGGAGGAGAAATACAGTCGTATCCTTCCTCGGAGAACAGACCAAACAATTGGGTAGGATTAACCTGTGGCCTGGGAAGCCAAGACAGAGCCCGCTCAGAGTCCTGCTGCTAGCTTGCTCAGTTCCACAAAGAAGTCCTCAGTGAGGCGTCATGACCTAGGTTTGCTCTGCTGAGTAGGACGCAAGCCCAGCGGTGGCAGGTGGCTGGTGCAGCGGGACACTGCAGTCAAGTGGCTACTGCCCTATGACCGGCTCCCCCCCCCCCCCCCCCCCACCGCAGGGTCCTCGTTCAGCTTCCGCGGGCTCTCCACCTGTTGTCCTTGATTCACTTGTTCCGGAAGGCTTCTGAGTTGTCTGTCTCTCCCTGCCAGATAAGCAAGAGCAGCCATCCCTGCTAACCGGCCAACCCAACCCTTTCACTTCAGGACCGAAGCGCCACTGTCCCTTGTTGGAGGCTTGGCTTGATCTGGCTTGTCGACGCAGGGCTTTGCCTCCTGCAGTCTCTCCCAGCCTGCACTTTTCCCAAGCCTTCCCCAGGCTCTTGGGGGATGGGCTGCACTCCCTGGTGGCCCCAGAGAGAGACTACAGGAGTGGCTGGATGAATACTTTGAGGCAGGCAGGTATGCCTCAAGGTTTGCGGGATTGCTCCACGATGGTCATTCCTTGCATCTGCATGGGAGAGCAGTGAGTTATGTAGTTATGTGGGAGAAATGCTCACGGCCCGGAAAAATGAAGTCCACAGACACACCGGCAGGATTTTCCACGCCTTAGTACGCTCATTTATCTTGTGACCACCTAGAACCCCCATGGAGATCGGCCGTGCACCCTGCGCCCTGCGCTCTCCTGACAGTAATCCTGCAGGGGGCGGGGTAGGACTGGCCTCATTGCCCCAGTTTTTCAAGTAAGAAGCTGAGGCAGAGTGGTCATTTATCCAAGGTGAAAAGGCTAGGGTTCAAACTCAGGCAGTCTGGTTCTAGAATCTACGAGTTATCCCTGTGTCCTTCCCTTGGCTCTTGTTAAGTCACTACCATGGGCAATTAGAACTCTTCCGTAAGTACATACCAGTTTTTAAAAAAAATGCCTTTCTCACAGAGGAAAACTAATTTTGTTTGAGACAGGGTCTTGCTATATAGCCTAATTTCTCTAGCTCTCATTCCTGCTTCAGCTTCCTAAATGCTGGGCTGACAGGTGTGTGTCACCTTCCTGCCTTGGAAAAAATATTTATGAAGTGAAAAGAAAAAAGAAATCCTATAGTGCTAACTGGGACAATTAGCAAGTGTCCGCCTGCATCCCCTCCCTTGTACTTCTGGGAGAAAGGAGTCAAGGAAGAAGGCAGAGCCTAGCAGATCTGATTTCCACTGAATGCTGACCCTACTTAGGCTCCGAAAGGGACAGCTGAGATTGGAGCTTATTGGATTCAAGGTGGCCACTTGGCTGTTACAGGATACTGATGAGGTTTAGCAAATATCCCAAGTTCAAGTAAGTGTCTTGATAGTCAAGAAAGCTTTCTCTGAACATGGATGTTTGCAAGACATTTTTTTAGTATATGTTAATTGTACATAATAATGAGTTTCATTGTGAGCTTTTTATACATGTATATAACATATTTTGATCACATTTGCTTGCCCCATATCTCTCTAGTTCCCTGACCCCACATTCACTCTCTTTTGCCAAATAGTCACCTGTCTCTTTTCCTTCCTCCCTCCCTCCCTCCCTCCCTCCCTCCCTTCCTTCCTTCCTCCCTTCCTTCTTCCCTTCCTGCCTTCCTTCTTTTCTTTCTTTCTTTCTTTCTTTCTTTCTTTCTTTCTTTCTTTCTTTCTTTCTTTCTTTCTTTCTAACAAGATCTCATGTAATCCAGACTAGTCTCAAATGGTCTATGTGACTCAGGCTATCTTTGACTCCTGATCCTCCAGCCTCCACCTCCCAACTACTGGAATTACAGGCACACCTAGCCCCCTTCTATTTTCAGATGTATTTTATTACTTATCATTAATCGTATTAATTAATTAATATAGCAATTGATAAATTAATGTAATAAATAATAGCTATAATTATCAATATAATTGCTATATTAATAGAATGAATAATTAATTTCAATTAATTAATCATTGCTAATTTTATTGCATTGTATGAGTATTTTGCCTGAGTGCGTGTCTGTGTGCCATGTCCCTGTCTGGTACCTGCAGATGTCAGAGCAGGGTATTAGATCTTCTGTAACTGGAGGTAAGGATGGTTGTGAGACACATGGGTTGGGGACAGAACGCTGGTCCTCTGTGAGCTCTGAACTGCTGAGCCATTGCTCCAGTTTCATCTTTTTGAAAATTTATTTAGAATCTGCTCAGTTCTAATTGCATTATTTATGACTGAATAAAAATTCCATTGTGTAAATATACCTACCCCTTTTTAAGACAGTGTCTCCCTATGCTGCTATGCCTAGTCTGGAACGTGTAGCTCAGGCTGGCCTCAAACTCAGAGACCTGTCTTCTCTTGTCCCTTGGGAGGTGGGATTTAAGGCTTGGACCACTACACTCAGCTCCATCTTTATTTATCTTTTAGATTTATATTATTTATTTATTTGTGTGTGTGTGTGTGTGTGTGTGTGTGTGTGTTTGTATACACTACATGTGTACAGGTGTCCACAGTGGCCAGAAGATGGTGTTAGATCCCCTAGAACTGGATTTATGTCAGTTTGAGAACCTCCTGATATGTAGGTACTGGGAATCAAACTTGGGCCCTCTGAAATGCCAGGAAGTGCTCTTAACTGTTCAGCTATCTCTCTAGCCCCTACCCTAATTTCTTTACCCATTTACCTGTTGATGGACACCTAGGCCTATCCCAAGGCTCAGTTATGCTGAACAGTGCTGTAGTAATCATGGCTACACAGGAGGTGTCTCCATTGCGTGCCATCTGTACATCCTTAGGGTATGTACGTAGGAATGGCACCATGAGACACATCGAGTCTGTTCTTAGGGACACCCCAGTGTTTCCCACGGTGGCTGCAGTAATTTATATTCCAGTCAACAGTATAGAGGGCTCTCTTCCCACACGCATCCTCCCTGGCTTTTGTTATTCGTTTTCTCCATGGCAGACTTTCCTCTGAGAGTGAGGGGAAATCTCAGTGGTTATGTAGATTTTGAAATGTTTTTTCTCAATGCTTTCCCATGCAAACATTTAAAACTTGTATGGCTCTCTTGAACATGAGTAGAGAAATATGAGGAATTCACGAGCCGTTTGGGTTTGGTACTTTTGCCAACGTGGTGTAGCATGGTGGGAACACAGGAGCCGGTCCAAGGGAGTGTGGGTAGTGTGGGTTGGAACAGTTGCTGTGTAGTAGATAATCTTGGGAAGCTGTCCTCTAGTGCCAGGTACCTGCTAATGGGTGAGGGAGAAACCACTTCTGCCCCTGAGGCTCCTTCTTTCCAATGGGAATAACTATGTGCAAACAATTAGCAAAAATTAATTGTAACAGATAAGGAAAACTCATGGTTGTGAATCCTACAATTGCTTATCTGGAGGAGGCTAAGGGAGGGCCAATGGTAGGACCTTGATGCTCAGTCTTACTGTCTGTTACCTCCCCTCGTGTGTGTGTGTGTGTGTGTGTGTGTGTGTGTGTGTGTGTGTGTAGGAGCATAGGGGAAAAAAACTGGAGATACTAGCGCAATTTGTTCATCCAGCTGTAGAAGCCTAATCATTTCTATAGATTTTGAAGTAGTGAATAAGTTACTCACTGAGGAAAAGAATGGGCAACAGAACCTACTTTGGCCATTGTAGCGGAGAGTGGTCCATTACCAGGTGCTGAGTGGCTTTCAGCTTGGAGGAGCCAGCTCACTGATTCCAGGTCTAATATCCACCCTCAGAACCTCATTGCCTTTGCCATGATTGTGGAGGGCATTCCAACCACAGCTTCCCATTGCCTCTACTAAGACCTACACCAATATGATGCAGGTCTGTTTCTCAGCCGTCATCCATTTGATTAAGCTCTGAATTTAAGTTTCTTTCAGTACCTCTAGTGAACTTCCACCAACCCAAAACACAAGCTGGGAGTTGGGGATGTGGCTCAGTGGTAGAGGACTTGCCTAGTATGTGTGAGGCCCTGGATTCCACCCCTGGCTCAGAACCCAAGCTGGAAGGGAGTCTGGAAAACCAATCTATGCCTTTCCTGCCTGGAGCACAGGAGAGGACATTACCAGGGGACACACAGTTCGAGGTAGTCATGGCGTCTTTTTCAGGCCATGAAGATACTGAGATTCCCTTGAGCACCCTCAGGCCCGGACCGTGGTTTTACCCCACTCCTGATAGTGTTTGCCTTTTAGGCCAGATGGTCTCAGTCCATGCCTAGACATGCTTCGCTTTGGGCTGATGTTTTCAATACAACTTCTGCCTCGGAGTGAAAATGTGGCAGCCTGGGGTCGGGTCCATGAGGACCTGGGGGGATCTGGCTGTGGAAGGTTCTCACTGTCTCTCTCTCTCTCTCTCTCCTCTCTGTAGAGATCCCACAGTGCGCTGGCTGCAACCAGCACATCCTCGATAAGTTCATCCTGAAGGTCCTGGACAGACACTGGCACAGCTCCTGCCTCAAGTGTGCAGACTGCCAGATGCAGCTGGCTGACAGGTGCTTCTCCAGGGCTGGGAGCGTCTACTGCAAGGAAGACTTCTTCAAGTAAGTTACGACCTGCCGCTCCTTAGCTCCTCACTTGGCTGCCGCTGCCTTCTTCCCTCAGACAGTGGGACATAGGGAGATTGCAGGGTCTTCGGCCCCTGAGGAGTTGGAGGGATCCTGCTGAAGCCCTTTGTTGAGGTCCTCTCTCAGCCCATTGGCCATCTGGCCTCTCTGGAGCTCCTCAGAGTGTAGCAGCCGGGGGCATGGGTCAGGTTTCGCACGAGGAACTTCTCTATCTGTCTTAGTGAGTTGGGGCTCAGGGTTTGCCAAATCTTTCCGGGGGACTCTCATAGTAGGAGATTTCAGTTGGTGCCCTAGAGCTGGAGGAGCTTTTCTGACTGTTTTCTTGGCTGCTTTCAGGCCTCAGAGGTGAGGAAAGATTGCTCTGAGGGATTCAAGCCAGGCTCCATGGGTCTTGTTATCTGGAATGGAAACCTATGAGGAGGTGGTCTCATGTGATAGTCAAGAGCCCGGTCCTGTCTAGGTTTGAAACTACTTACTGGCTGTGTTCTTTTAGTCAGTTAACGTTTATGTGCCTTGATGTGCTTATCCGTAAAATGGGGCTATAAATAGAGCTCTCATTACATATTGGCTTTAAGTAGGGCAATATGTGTAAAGTTCTTGGGAAGAAAGATCACCTGACACTCTCAAGGCTGGACTTTTCATTCTGGAACTGAATTCATCAGGAAAATCTCGCTGGACCTTTGGGTCGGGGAGAGTCTCCCAGAATTTATTTTCTGAATTGCTCAGTTCCTTCCTAGGACCCATTAATTATCTAAGACTGAGGGTTTAGTCAACACGGACTATCCAACCAAAGGAAAACCGTGGGGGGGGGGTGACATGTTGGAGACACTGAGCCTGGTGCTCACTCACACTAGCCCTGAGAGTCCATGAGAATAGAGCAGGGAGGCTCACCCAGTCCTGGGGAAGCATTTGGGACCCATGACCAGCCACCAGCCATCAGCCATGGAGGGGCTGTGCACAGTCTCCTGATCATATATGTTCTGGGCACAAGGAGGAGAAATAATGGTGAATTCTGAGTTCCTCTAATTCCTTCCATGAAACATTACCTCCCCTAGCTCTTCCTTCCTTTTCTTTGGTGGGGGGTCGCTGCTCCTCTTTTCCCCCATCTTCCTTTGGTTTTCTCCGCCTCTGCCTCCTCTGTTTCTACCCCTTCCTCTCACGCTGTTGCTCAGTGGGTGACAAAGTCTGTCTCTGTCTTGCTGCCTCAGTGATGACTGGGCCAGGCAGCATGGCAGCCCTCATGGGGTGGATTGCTTTGGTAGTGTGTGTGTGTGTGTGTGTGTGTGTGTAAGGTGTGTAAGGTGTGTAAGGAGGGCCAGAGGAGAATGGGGGAGAGGTGGCCCTCTGGTTTGTCCCTGTACTTTGGGACAGTCTCGGAGAACTCCAGAGGTGAGGCAAAGTCTAAATTACCTTCTCAGACACAGAAAGAGAGGTAGGCCAGGTACTGAGAGGTCCCTGGGTTAGACATCAGAGTCCAGGGACTCTGACTGGCCTAGCCTGGCAGGTTAGAGTAGCAGGTGTGGTAGAGGCAGAGGCTACCAGAGCCAGGGACTCGGGGGTCCCCATCAAATGTTTCCCTTAGCCCTTCAGTACTGCCTTAGGGGCCTGTCTTGTTTTAATGGTGTCTAGCTGGCTATGGCTTGGGAAAGGGAGTGAGAAACAAGAGTTTGGGAGAAGAAATGACAAGGAAAGGGGGTTTCCCTAGATTCAGGAGGGGCCTAGGGTGAGGCAGGAGAGGGGTCACTAGAGGCCTTCTTCACTCAGGTCAGGACCCCAGCAGCCCCCGCCTCCATGGCCTCCCCACACCTTGGCTCTCAGCCTTGTAGAAGTGACTTCTGACTGGCCCGCGCCTGCTTCCTGAAGTCCCCAAGCTTCTCCAGATCAGCTGCCTTGCCTAACAGCTCAGGCTCTGATCCCAGCTCCCTCTTTCTCTAGGGTCCCTTCACCTGCAGAACTGCCTGGTGGCACTTTGGCCCAGGTCTTCCTTCCAGTCTTCATTCACTGCTTCCCTGTGGTCCCCTTCCTGCTTCAGCACCTATTCCAGGCTGCTTCCTCCTCTGGGCAGGATGACTATACTCTTAAGGGTGACCCACTCCTCCATGGAAGCTCAGGGAATAGCTCCTGGTAGCGGGAGTCCTGGAGAGGCATCACACCCTCTCCCTTCCCCTTCTCTCACATGGCTGACTCAGACAAGCTCCTTCCTCTTGAGCCTGTCTTATCTTCCTTGTTGGCTGGGGACCTGTGTTATTCTTCCACAGAAACACCCAACCCTGACCCATAGACTGTAGCTGGGTTGGAGAAACAAGTAGTAAATTTCACAGTGGGTTTACAAAGGCTTTGGTGAGCAGTTTCTTCCGCATTTTGCCTGGTGTCTTGAGAAACACAGCCATAATTATTCCCTTTGTTCTGCAGGCCTGGAGCTGGGTCAAGGTTGGTGGGGAGGGAGCTGGCCACAGGTTCAGTGCTGAAGCAGGCCATTAGCTCTGTGAGGGGAGCTGTGTGAGGGAATGGAAGGCCAAGGCCATTAACCAGAAGGGAAGATTGGCAACTTCCAGTGTCCCAGTGAGGAGATTTGATTTATGAGCCTTGCCCAATTCTGGGACTGAGGCTTTCTGGGTACAAACTGATGCTGTAGATCCTATACCAGGGAAGGACCGGGAGGGAGCAGGCAGGCTGTCAGTCAGAACTTTACTCCCTATCCATGGTACTTTAGGATCTGCTGCCTGTTTGGGGCTCGGGGACAACCTGCCTCTTATTATAGCTCATTAAATATCACCTGCTCCCATGCAGGTAACTGCCGCCAAGAGAAACTTAGGGGTGTGGCAGGAACACTCCCTCTTGTCACACTAGGCTATCAGGAATCACACCTCTGGGGACTCTGCAAAAGGAATCAGAGTGAGCATGCACTTGCCAGTTGGCTGCAGTGTGCTCTCTGGTGAGAAATCTGGAAGACACTGGCCAGAGCCAGGGAAAATCCTTTCTCTGTGCTCTTTGAAGGAACAGAGGAAGGACACTGTGGTCTTCTCTGGCAGCTGCTGCGTAACCCTGCCCTGAGACAGGGACAGGGCTCACCTGCTCTGCGGACCCTCACTGTGGTTCTGAGTTCCAGGGATATTGTGTTTGCCCCTAGCGTGGGGCAAGGCAACTACTTTATTGCTGTGCATGGCCGCACTTGTGTTCGATGTGAAGTTTGTAAGTCAAGAGTGTGGTGTGAAGAGCCAGTGCCCTTGGAATGTGTGCTCTCTCAGCAGCAAAGAGTGGGAACTGAGAGAGCCACACCAGCAGGACCGGCGATCCTTCCACCGGGGAGCGATGTAATACTGGCCACAGGCAGCAGGGGGCGATGTTGTTGTAAACCCAAAGAAAAAACTACTTCCCTGGAGGTGGCTTTATGTGTTGCGCTTTTCTTGGCGAGTCGTTGACTTCTGACCTGCTCCCTGAGAGTTGAGGTTTTTTCTTTTGTTTTTGTTTTTGCTTTCTGGGAAGAGCTTCTCTTCTTCAGTGGAGATAAAAATCTTCAAGCCCAAGGGGAGAGGGACTACTACATAGAAATGAGGAGGTATAATTTACTGAGTTGGTCGGGGGGGGGGTCTAGGAGGGCCACCCTCCATGTGGAAGGCATCCCAAACCCTGTTGACTGCGTTTGTTAAGAAGCACAGTGCATCCAGGGTGGATTCCCTGCTTTGGGAGCTAGGTTCCTGTGCGGGTGCCATTAAACAGATCCCTTAGCATCTCTGGGCTTTGTTGCTTTCTTAGGAAGTGGCAGAATTCTGATGTTACTTCCTATAGAAGATTCACGGTGCATCGGGTCATTTTGCAAAACGGAGTTGTAGAAGCAGTTTGGTGACCCCAGATGGTGCTTGGTGGTATCTATCCTATCTTTTACTAGCCGCTTGTCAGCAAAAGAACAAGCACCCAGCCTTTCTCTGGGTCAGAGTGCACACTGACCTCTCAAGTGCGGAGAAGGTTGTGGGGACCACGTCCACGTGACGCTAGGGCTTTTGTGACTGTTTCTGGGTGCATGGCCCTGCTGTGGAGGGTACGGCTGTTAGAGCCCCTCTGTCAGGGCCAGGGCCGCTCCCACCTCTCCTATTCTCCCTCCTTCAGCTTTGAGGGCATCTGGTAGAGATGACCTGTAACTGTCTAGAGTGGCCCGTGTCCAGGTAGGATGGCAGAGTGGGGAGGGTGTTAGAGCGTGTCAGGGGCTAAGCCATGGAGAAACTAGTCCTGTTGACGGGTGTGGTTTGAGAGAGAAGCCACGTTGTTTACGGTGTGAGAGCCAGAGTGGCTGTGGAGTGGACGGCGTGAAGGTCACACAGCGTCCAGGTAAAGGGAAGACTTCATGGTCGTCCTGGGATGTGGGGAGCTCCAGGCTACCCTGGGCCACCAGGAGTCTGACAGGAACTGTGGGCGACAGACTCGGGCTTTCTAGGGTGCCGTGACGCTAGAAGACGCCTATCTGAAAGGTAGTGCTTTTGGGGGATACCTACTTGATCCTGAGGCCTTCACCCCGATAGGTAGCTAAGGGGTTCTCCCAAGGAGTGAAGGACACAGTTCCAGGGAGCTAGGTGGGTGAGCATTTCCTCTGCTTCGTCAGTCCCTCCCCCAACCAGTCAATCTCCAGGTGGCTGTCAGCCAAGGGCAGGTAGGCAGCGTCCTTGGGGCTGTGTGATTTATCCCTGCGGTCCAGGACGCTGTGTTGCAGCATGCTGGCTGTTTGGCTGCCACAGGGTGATTTTGCTGGCTGTGCACGGTTTGCCGGTGTCCTCCCCTTAGTCCCTCAGTGACCAGAGCCTCTCTGTTCCTTATATGATTTGAAGGCAGAAGCCCATAGAATACAGGTTTGTCTTTAAGAAACGAGGTTGCCTGCTCCTTGGTGGGCTTCGTAGAAGAGGTAGGAGTTAGGCTTTAAGCCAGGATCAGTGTGAACTTGAAACATCAGACTTCACTGGGCCTTGCTTTGCCATCTCTAAAGCGGGAATAAGAACATCAGTCGGCCCTTTGGAGTCACCGTTAGGACTGAGGAAGATGAAGCAAGCTCTAGCTAGTTCACATTACGAGCCGTTCTCTTCAGGGCAGTGATGTCCATGCAGGGGTAGGAAAGGAAGAGAGAGGCCTGGCCTAGGGTCAGAGGCTGGGGTGTCGAAGTTGTAAAAAGCCTGGGACCAGACAGGGCTCTGGACAGAAGCTGTCCAGTGATAGGTCAGGTCATGGGAGCAACCATCTCGTTTTGATGTGGGAGTAGGACCAGGAGCCTGTTGCTGAAGGCTGAGAACATTCTGGGGCTTGTTGGTAGTTGTGGGCGCAGTCTGGGGCCAGGATTTTGCTCAGCCACTTTGTATTTCTGATAACTATACAGTTGCCAGGGGACAGACAGACAGACAGACGTTCTCTCTCTCTCTCTCTCTCTCTCTCTCTCTCTCTCTCTCTCTCTCACACACACACACACACACACACACACACACACACACACACACACACATGGGGGGATGGGCAGAGGGAGGGAAGAAGGGAGGGAGAGGGAGAGATCGGAAACTGAGGATCCTGCAGGCAGGAGGGTCTCCTTGACATGTGGCTTTCCATAATTTCTGAATAGTTTATAGCCTAATTCCCTTGCTAAACAAATTAAACCTTTTAAGGTAACGATCAGATGGTCCTGATAGTGCCTGTGTGCATGGACATTTGTAAGACTTGAACACACTGGAGGGACCAAACCACAGTCATCTGTGACAGCCCGTAATCAAGACAGAAGCAATTACTTAGGCCAGCAGGTCTCCCTGGGGACCAGCAGCCATATATCAGGTGGTGATGAGCCCGGGATTATCTGTCCGGCCAGCCAGAGCCCTTGAGTTCAGCTGTGCCCTATGTCCACCCTCCAGAGCCCAGCCTCCCGACATCTGTGGAAATCACATCTCAGGATCTCCTGCCATGGGGGACTCTTTCTAACTAAACAGTTGCAAATCAGTCTGGGGGGCAGATGGCACTGGGCTGGGGAAACAAGGTCCCCAAGCACAGTGGATCTGGGTGACCCAGGAGTGGCAGCTGTGGGAAGCATTAAGGCCAGCAGCAGAACAAGTCAGCCATTTCATTCTCTGTGTCACTTGCATGCCTGGCTATTTGGGTGGCAAGTCCCAGCGGTCTATCTCCTTGTCATTCCTGCTGCCCCTATTCTACAGGTTCCTGATACACACTTCTGCACTACCAATGCTCTCAGACATCCACCCTCCCCCTTGCGCCTCCTTCAACCCATCCATCCCTTCCTGCCAGGCTCCTCTTGGACGCACTAACTCCCACCAAGTTGGCATTCCTGGTCCCACAGTCTGGCTCCTGTGCATCTCCTGCTGAATCTCTGGCCAAGGTCACCCCATGACTGTCAGAGTCGGTGTCTGACTTGTGACTCTGTTCTCCAGAAAACTTTCTATGTCTCTAGAATCCCACTCTGAGAGGGAGAAACAGAAGAGGGATTCTGCTAACACTGGGCAGAGAAAAACAAAAACAAAAACCTACAACCCCGAGGGACCGGGTGGCACTCTGTCTTCAAGTTCCCGTTCCACTATCTGTCAGTGTCTGCTAAACCACTGTAATTTGGGACTCAGAGATCAGCAATCTCTAGCTGCAGGAGACAAGCTAAGCATGCAAGGTCTATCGACTATCTGGGCACAGATACATGGGGCACCATGGGACTGGTCACAGACTGGACTCTGGCCCAGAATCAAATATCCAAGGTGAATCTTCTGCCTACAGTTGTTGGTAGCAGAGCCAACCTCTTGGCAGAGGCTGACTAACACCTAGGGAAGAGATTCTTTTAGACCTAGGGAAGAGGAATGCGGCATGAAGGGTTACCATTGTGCCAAGGCTCTTGCCATTGGTGAAAGGGGGATAATAATAACACCTACCTACAAGGGCAGTTGAATACTTTAATGGGGTTATTCAAATGATATTTCTTGGTGCATATTATATGGGCAGTGGCCAGACACTGGATCTGACAACCATGGTATAACCTTGGCCAGAGATTCAGCAGGAGATGAAGCAGAGCCAGACTGTGGGACCAGGAATGCTGAGCTTGGATATTTCAGGAGGCAACTGGGGAAGGTGACCTCAGATGGGGAAAGGATTGGCTTCTGAAAGCTTTTGGGGTACAGATCCTCTGTGCCCCATTGTTTCTTAGGAAACACATCTGACTCCAGCAGGGCAAGAGAGGACATGTGGCCTTCGTAGTCCTTAGCTTTCTCCTTGCTGTGGTGACCCCGATAAAAGCGACTTGGGGGACAAAAGGATTTATTTTGACTCGTGGTGTAAGAGTCCGTCATGGCAGGAGGAACAGGAGACAGCCGTTTACATTGTTTGCAGTCAGGAAGCACGGGGGATGTTGGTGCTCAGCCCACTTCTTGGGTTTTATTCAGTCTGGGATTCCAGTTGCTTGAAGGGTGGGTCCTCCAAGCTCAATTAAACCTTTCCAAAAAGACCATTCTAGCGATGCCTAGACATCCGCGTGCGTGATGATTCCAAGTCCAGTGAAGGTGACAATGGAGAATGACCCAGGCACTCCAATCCCTTCCTCATTAGCTCAGCTGTGTGGTCTTGGACATCTCTGGTCATTACCCATCTCTGGACTCCAGTTTCCTTCTCTGCTAAGTGAGGGGGTTGGGTTAAGTTACTAGTTCTAAGGCTTCTCCGGTAACATTCATCTCAGGATAGCAATATTGCATGCTCTTCAAAGAAAATTAAAGTATCACATTAATAGTTTAAATAATTGTCAGACACGGTAGCACATGCCTTTAAACCCAGCACTTGGAAGGCAGAGGGGCAGGCAGCTCTCTGTGAGTTAAGACCCTATCTCAGAAAAACCAAATAATCATAACAAAATCTAAATAAAAAGCAGATCACTGACTAAGGAGATGGCTCAGTAGATAAAGTACCTGGTGGGCAAGCACGGGGACCTGAGTTCAAATCCCTAGAACCCATGTAAAGGCAGGTGTAGCAGTGCATACCGGAATCCCAGCACTCTGTGGTGAGAACCCCTGAAAGAGAGCTGGCCAGCCAGCCTAGTATATGCAGCCATAAAAATAAAAAGGGTCCATACCTCACATAAGTGGTCAGGTAAGGACTAACTTCCAAGACTGGCCTCCAGCCTCCACACACAAGCTACAGCACCTGCATGACCACTCCCCTCAGACATGCACACACATGTGCACACGACATATCCACTCCCCTCAGACATGCACACACATGTGCACACGACATATCCACTCCCCTCAGACATGCACACACATGTGCACACGACATATCCACTCCCCTCAGACATGCACACACATGTGCACACGACATATCCACTCCCCTCAGACATGCACACACATGTGCACACGACATATCCACTCCCCTCAGACATGCACACACATGTGCACACGACATATCCACTCCCCTCAGACATGCACACACATGTGCACACGACATATCCACTGTAAACATACGCTAAAAAACCAAGATCGTGGGGCAATCTTGGCACCGTGGGAATGTGACTGTGATCTCACGCTGTTAACGGGGCCATGCCCCCATCCCAAGACTCTCCTGTACTCTGGTGTCAGCCTTCTCCAGAGGCGACCCCTTTTAACGTGTGGAGTAAACTGACCAGATACTAGCCGGAGCTTTGCGTGCCCATGACATGGCTGTGGTTTTAGAGTGGGTGGTGATATATGTTGGAAATATTGGTACATACAGTAACAGTAAATATCAGAAACTCACCTGTCAAGTGTGGTGATAGATAAAAGAAATACATGTAGGGAAGTGTCAGCCGAGAAGAAAATATACAGCCCGTCGTAAATCAGCGCCAAGCAATTAAAGCATAAAATCAAGTTAGGCAGTATTTTGTTTCCTTGGGATGGTGCATCGTGAGGTGGCAGCTCCACTCCTAGGAGGTTGAACTGGGGCCTGGCCTGGTGCCCGCTGCCCGCCTCCCAGCAGCCAAGAGTGAGGGAGGAACCCCGAGGGAGGGCTCTAGGATTCAACCCCATCTCTGTGGTCCTCAGCTGGGAGGTGGTGGCACCTTGCCCCCTTCTCAACTGTTAAAGGTCCTTGTGTGGCTAATTTCACATGTTCTTGAAACCCAGGTCCTACTCTGGGAAGGGGACACATGTCCAGAGGTAGGATGTCGGTGGGGGAAGAGAATGGACCGCTGGGTTTACCGATCCGAGGCTATCCAGGAGTTGCCAAGTGCAGACTTGATTGACCAGGCAGCACACTGGCAGGCTGGCTTCAGGAGAAGTCTGGCCCAGGGGCACGGGAGTTGCCAACTCTAGACCTCTTCCGAGGAGTTGGTTAAAGGAATTTGGGAGCTCTGTAGAAGGTGGGGTGTGGAGTCTGCTCTAAAGGGAAGTAGAGACATGGGGTGGTAGAGGGGGACTGTGCAGGTCTGATATCAGAAAAAGTGTCATGTGTCCTGTGTGTGGAAGGGAAGGCTCAAAGAAACAGGTAGAATGATGTGGAAGGCCCAGGTCACCTGTAGGGAGCCAGGACTGGGGAAATCTGGTACTGTGAGAGAATGGGTTGGGGTAACACATGGTTGGGGTAACACATGTGTCTAGGGCTCCTCTTTGGAAGATCAGGAACTGGGCCTGTGTTGATTACTGGGGTCCTCTTGGGGTACGATTAAAGGAAGTCTACGCGGTGAGGCGGTGTGTTTTTCCTCAGCTCTGCCCAGACCCCTGTGCTTGGGGGAAAGGTGAAGGTGGAGAGAAGTCAGGAAAGCCAGAGGGCATGAGAGAAAGGTTAGTCAGGTGGGTGTGGAGTCTCACTGAGGTCACAGGGCTGTGGCCTGAGAGGCAGAGGCAGGGACAATGAAGGCATTGTGTCCTGGAGTCGATACTAGAGCGCCCTCTTGAAAGAGTGTCTAGTGGACAGGGGTCTGGCATCCCACAGTGGGGTGACTGAGACAAGGTCTTGGGGAGACTATCAGAATCAGCAGCTGAAGACGGGTGAAGGCTGAGACCTTCAGGAGGAGATCGAGTACTAAACAGGCAGAACAACAGGGTTGCGTGGTGACGTCACTAGAGGCCCTGGTCTAGATGCTGAGCCAGGAGCTGTAGTGACCAAGGACTGAGTAGGGGGTGCTGGGCTGGCAGGGAGTGGGAAGAGGAGAGTCCTGAGTTGAGGGGCTGGTTGTGAGGAACGGTGGCTCGTGGATTCACAGGCTCTGCCATGCAGGATACACAGCAGGAGCTTGGTGAATAGGGGCACTGACTGATGTCTCAGGGACCACAAAACAACTGTGTGGATCTGGTCAGGTGACAGCATTTAAAACTGTCTGAAGTGTAGGATTTTGTGACCCTCGATCTAGAAGTTCTGAGTCGGCAGGACCTGCCCACTGATGTCTCTACAGAGGATCCAGACACTGTGACTGCGTTCTTGCGCTTGTAAGTGCCCCAGCCAGGCCCATCAAGATCAGAGGGGTAGACAAATAGAGACAGGAACTCAGGTGAGGCACTAGAACAGATGACCTGGCTCTTACCGGGGACTTTGGTAGCCCTGAGAGATGGCTCTGATGTTTTTGTCCCTTCCTTAGCCCCTGAGTTGTGTGATGGGTGAACACACAATGGGGTGAAGGCTACCACAGCAGGCCCTGGCTAACGGATGTGCAGGGAGGGGAGGGCATTATACTGCCCAGGAGCTGCTGGGGACATGGGAGGGGCATGAGGCCCTGCATTCAGGCTGGGCTTTGGTCAGGGGTACTGTGTTAGTCTTCTGTTGCTGTGACGAATACCAGAGAGAAGAAAACCTTGAGGGCAGAAAGATCTGCTTTGGCTGGCAGTGTCAGGGGTTGGCTTCTCATTATGGTGGAGAAGGCATGGAGGAGCAGCTTGTGTTGTGTTGATCAGGAGGCAGAGAAGAGAGATGGAGCAATCACCCACATTCCAGCCTGTCTCCTTTTATTCCACCCTGGACATCAACCTATAGGAGGGAGCCACCTACATTAGGACAGGCTCCCCCACCCCACTTAGTCCTCTCTGGAAGCACCCTCACGGACACAGCCAGAGTGGGCTGCACTAATCTCCCAGGTGTCTCTCAATCAATCAAGTAGCCAAGCCAGATCAAGCCATCCCAGACACCAAGTCTGTGTCTGCTGCCTTTGATGCCAGCTGTGTGCAACCTGTGTGGCTTTGGAAGTGTTGAGTTCAAATCCTCATTCTCTCCTTCACCATTGATGTGAGCGGGAGCCGGCATGCTGCCCCTCTGTGTCTCAGTTTCCTATTTGTTGCGAGGTGTCACAATACCCACTTTTCAGCTTGGTCACTCTGAAGCCATCTGTGAGATGAAGGTGATGCTAATGACAGTGGATGATAAGTTTCATGTTTCATGTTTCACCGTGGAACACCACATCCTCACTAGGAAAGCTTTTGATGGGAACGATTCTGTTCTTGGGAGCCGCTCTTCCCTGGCTACTCAGGGTGCACCTTTCAGGAGTTCGTTTGTCCATTCACCTATCCATTCATCCGTTCTGCAGGTCTTGTTGCTCCCCTACTACGTGCTGGTGAGGATAAGGACAAGTAGGAGGGGAGCCATCAGCACATCCTTCCCTTCCACTGTTTAAGCCTAGGGTCTTGGGAATGGTAGGCACGCTCTCTGCTCCCTAAGTGAAGTCACTTCTGTGCTCACTTCGGATGAGCTCTAGCTGCTGTCTGTGTGAAAGTGGCTGTCCTAGGAGGCTTAGTTGGACATAGCTAGCAGGAAGGGCCTTCTAGAGAGGGAGGCCAGGGTGCAGGATTGTGGAGCGGGCAGTGCCTACACACGGTAGATACTTGGCCACAATGAGGAGGCGCTGCCTGGAGAATCCCCAGAAGCCATGCTCCCTAGCTAGTGTCCACCTCCTCCTTCACCCCAGCACCCTTCAAAACTGACCAGACTGCTGTTCAGCCTGTTGACTCTCTGTGTGTATTAGCTGTGCTTCCAGGGATTTTAAACATGGCCGTGTGTTGTGTTATGGCTGGTGATGTGACAGTTGTGTCACCCACCACGGTTTCCTCACCTGTGACTGTGGCTGGTCTGAGACTGGACACTCGAGACCATTGTCTTCATCGCACACAACCTGCCCCACCCTAGTGGCCTCACCACTTATTCTGGGACCCCTGGCTGTGACTGGAATGTTCCTTGGGGCTAGGACAGGCCAGGAGAGCTCCAGGACCGAGGCAGTGCACAAAGTGCCCCTGGCAAGGATCCTGTTGGCCGTTCTTCAGGAGGAAAAGGTAGCCAGGGGCAGCTTCCACTTACCACTGGTATAAATCCCACAATCAGGAAAATTGCTCCAATGGCTGGGGAAAAAAAAAAAAAAAACGCTAGTGGGCAAGTCCATTTATTTTTCATTTTCCTTGTGCACTTGCACCCTCGGGCATGAATCACTGTCGGGATGAGATTAAATTTATCCCGTGTTATCTTTCACGTCTCTCGCTCGCATCAGTTGGGCTTCTGGCTACTGAAAGCCCGTCTGCTCTTTAGAGGCTCGGGGAAGTGGCTTTCTTGTGAGAGAGGCTGCTATGGGGTCCTACTCTGTGTGGGGTCCCCCCTCAGCCCTCTTCTCCTGGGAAGACTTGGCCTTAGAGACATCTTCCCTGGGGAGACTTCTGCCCCAGCATCTTCGTCTGTAGGCGTGGGTGCGCTCTCCCATTCTTTCTGGAACTTCTTGGAAGGGTTTGTGGTGAGCGTCGGGGGACATTGCTCATTAGTGGGGGTGAATGGAAAAAGCTTTCATCCTGTCTGCCTCCCTGCTCCACTCCCATGCACACAGGGACACACAGGCATTTGCACACACAGGATAGAACTGTCCTGCCTCTCCCTTTAAGCCAGGAGCCGCTGCAGCTTTGCTGCATGTGGAGGGAGCCTGGACATCACCCATGTTCTGGGTGGTTGAGGCTGGGGCAGACCTGGCATGTGCTCTCCACACTCAAGTCCAGCCCTCTGTAACCAACCTCTAACTTTGTTATTCAGCAAAGAGAAACTGCTTTTCTGGGTTCTGCAATTCTGTGAAAATTTGACAAAAGCCCAGGTCCCTCTGAGATAGGATGCTGATCATTTTGGGGGTGCTCATGATGTCCCACACTCCCGCTACACGTAAGAGGCTAGCTTTCTCTAAACTAAGAGGCAGACCTCAGTCCCTCGTACCCAGTCCTTTGCAATTTCCCTACCATACTACTGGCTGTTGCGAAGCTACTCTTGATGTGGAGACCCCCCACTTCTCTCCAGGACACTATGTCCCTGGTGGGGTGCCGTGGAAGCCACAGCTGTCCATGTCTGTTGCAGGCCCATGCAACCCCCTCAGCAGGTATCCTTGCTGCATAAGAGACCCATCATTCTGCATTAATCTGGGATTCATCATGATAGCCATGACCATAATTAATTTATTTGGTATTAATGTGGATGAAATATGTACTGTCCTTTCAGGGGAAATCAGGCTGCCTATAAGCATTAGTTAAAAGGACCATTAAAATCAAACCTTCCCCCGATCCATTAGGCGAAGTCTCTCATCCTGAAGAAGATAAAGTTCTGCTGTGTGAAGTGTCATGAATAATTAGGTTGATTGCTGTTTTAAACTCTGCCCCAGCTTCCCATCCCCTCCTGCCTCCCTCCTTCTTTCCTTCCAGACTGGGAAGAATTACCTGTGGCCAACCGCCCCCTTGGCTGCCCAGCCCTAGTGTTTCTCTCTTGCTTCTGGGCCATTGCAATGGCTCCGCGGGGCTCTTAGCCTGGGATGGGGAGATGGGCTTCAGGGACCTCGCCAAATGCTTCTTTCAATGTATCTATTTCTCCTCCCTTGCTAGCTCTCGTAAAGGGCGGCACTGGTTGGCTTTCTCTTGCCTTGGGGCCAGTCCAGAAAGGGGTACAACAAAAGCTGTTGAAAGCAGGTTTTGCCAAAGTGAGATCTGCAGGTTCCTTATTGGAGAATATAGGAAGGGTTTGGCAGTGCGGCTTCCTGGGCCTACCTGGGAGGTGACATCTCAGGCTGTGTGGAGAGCTTTGGGTTTTCCTGTGTGCTCAATATGTGTGCATGTGTGCGTGCATGCATGCGTGTGCCCTCAAAGCCTCACTTGGATGACTCTGTTTTCTCCTGAGTGCCTGTGTGGATGCGGGCATGCACTGTCCCCCAACTGACTGCACTTGGCCTCCTCCTATGGGAAACTGTATGAAGGTTGTGTATGCCAGACTGAGTGGTCACATAGGGTTCCCTGCCGGGCTGGTCTTTTGAGAAGCACCACAAAGATGAGAAAAGGAGGTGAAGGGTGACTTCCTACTCTGAGGGGCACTTAGAAGCGCCGTCCTTCGCCTCTGTGCCTTGAGGATGTCCCTGTGGATCCCTGGGAAGTTAGCGGTGGGATGGGAACTGAGACTCTAGCTCTGATCCAGTTTCTTTGCCTGCTGTGCTAGCATCCTGGGCACAGAGCAATGAGGCCAGCAGGAGGCCCAGAGTACTGTAAGCTTTGGTGCTCCTTGGACACTGGGGCTGTGGGACAGGAGAGGGTTGGTAAAGGGTAGAGCCTGCAACCACGACCCCTGTTTTTACTTCTCTACTGCCATCCTAACAGGCGCTTCGGCACAAAATGCACAGCCTGCCAGCAGGGCATCCCCCCAACCCAGGTGGTCCGCAAGGCCCAGGACTTCGTGTATCACCTGCACTGCTTCGCCTGCATCATCTGCAACCGGCAGCTGGCCACGGGGGACGAGTTCTACCTGATGGAGGACGGGCGGCTGGTGTGCAAAGAAGACTACGAGACAGCCAAGCAAAACGGTGAGCAGCGCGGCCCTTTGTGGGCCTCTCCAGCACTTGAAGGCTGTGTGCCGCTCCCTGAGGTGCCTGTCTCTCAGGGTCCCTCCCATCCAGCCCTCTGGGTGCTGCCAACTCTCAGCCTCCCCGGAGAATTGTAACCAGGGCTCCACAGTGAGAGTTAGTTCTGGCATCCCCCAAACCCTTACACCTTGCTGGCTCCGTGAAGCATTAATTAAGCTGTGTTATTGAGAGCTGCTGAGGCCCTTAGGGGTAGTGAACTCAGTCGTCTCTGCCTGGAGCATGGCTGGTGAGCTTGGTTGGCATTTGAGGTGCACACTTCCTCATCGTCCTGTGCTTTACAAGCTGCCATAGCAAGAGCCACAGGACTTGCAAAGTGGGCCTGAAAAAGTTGTTTCCTGTCTCTCCTCAGACTTTGGGTTCAGAGGAACTGACCCTTGAGTGCCTGAAGCCCTGAAGCTGGAGTTTGTCCGTCAGTCAGATCAATGACTGAGAGGGGCCATGTTTAGGGAGATTCAACAGTATGATGGTAGCTGGGTGGTGGTGGCACATGCCTTTAATCCTAGCACTCAGGAGGTGGAGGCGGATCTAGGTGAGTTCGAGGCCAGCCTGGTCTACAAGAGCTAGTTCCAGGACAGGCATCAAAGCTACAGAGAAACCCTGTCTCGAAAAACCAAACACCAAAACAAAAACCAGTATGGTGGCCCTTACCTTACCTCAAGGCCACAGCACAGGCTGCAGAGGAGACTCACAGCTCCGTGTAGGCTGATGTCACCGTCGCCCCTTGATGTTTCCTGGGAACCTGGCCTCAGCTGGGCAGCCAGCGAAGCTGCTGCTGCCCTTGCCCTCCCTGTCATCGCCTCACAGAGCAGAGGCTTTCCTCTCAGCACAGGGCTCAGACCAGTGTGCTCCCCATATGCCCCCCAGGAAGGTCAGCCCTGAATCACTTTCCTGAAGCACCCCCTCTTGGTTTCTCAGTCAGAGCTCTGGCAATAGGGCAAGGGTATCATGTCCTGCATCTGAATTCAGAGTTTGACCAAACCCAGCCTAAGACTCTTAAGCCTCAACTCCTAGAACATGAGGGTCCTTTGTTCTTGACTGGCATTTTCATCAACTCAGGTATTTCTGTGGAAAGCAACTCCGTTGACGACGGGTCTGGACTCGATGGAAGCAAACACACAGACAAACGCTTTCATGTATTTCTTTCTAGGTCACTTACCCATGTTATCTGGATCTGATTAATATATGGAGAAATTAGATTTTTTTTTTTCTGAGACAGGGTTTCTCTGTAGCTTTGGAGACTGCCCTGGAACTCGCTCTTGTAGACCAGGCTGGCCTCAAACTCACAGAGATCCGCCTGCCTCTGCCTCCAGAGTGCTGGGATTAAAGGCGTATGCCACCACTGTCCAGCTGAGAGAAATTAGATTTTCTGTGGTGGGGAGCAGGCTGAGGCAATTCTTCAGGGCCCTGTGGTGAATTAGCTGGGCCAACCTTGGCTTTGGCCTGCGGCATGATGGGACAGGGGCCTCATCTCTCTTGGGGACTCCTAGCTCTGACCTTTACTAGTGGACCAAGGACAGAGACCTCTGTAGATGCTGTCCAAACCTCTGTCTTGGTGAGCTCATTCACTCTGCTTTAGGGGTTCTCAGCCTTCCTAACACTGCATCCTTTTAATACAATCCCTCATGCTGTGCCGACCCCCAACCATGACATTCTCACTGCTACTTTATAACTATAATTTTGCTACTGTTATGAATCATAATGTAAATATTTGTGTTTTCCAATGGTCTGAGGCAACCCCCAAATATGCTACCCACATGTTGAGAACCATTGCTCTAGTCCCTTAAAACTCCATGCTGTTGCTTTGGAATCCATCAGGACGTCACAGGAGGGCGTCAGCACAGGTAGACTTAGTGATACCAGGACAATTGAGAACTGAACCTTACCAGACCTTCACCAAAGCCACGCCTCTCCCGGGCCTGTGCTGGCTCTTATTGTCAAAGACCTCATGTTGACCTTGTCCACAGCCTGGGGCTGTGGATAATTCCAGAGAAGAGGGCAGCTGGCAGTAATGTCACAGGGGAGGCAAGAATGGCATCGCAGGGCTTGTCATCTCGTGGGAGCCTCCTGTAGGACAACGGAACGCCCTGGTCTTGGCACCCAAGACTGGGTGCACGACTTACAGATAGGGAGCTTCTCTGGCGAGCTGAGGAAGCCTTGCCACACTGCTGCTTCTGGAGGCTAACGAGGATGATGCCGTGAAAGGGGACACTAAATAAGAGCAAGTGCTGGTGCAGAGAGAGGCAGACGGGAGGTGTGGTGTGCTAAGGGGACAGAAGCAGCTGAAGGCCTCTGGGCTTGTCCCCTAGGTGTCCCTTGACTCTAGCTGTCCTTTCCCTTCCGTGCAATCCCAGGGATCCTTGACATGGTTGGGGACATTTGTCTGCTGTAGTATGTTTGGCTGTTTTAAGTTTCCATTCTTCTTGCTTCTCTAAACCTTCTTCCAAGCTCATAGTTCCCTTCCTTGAGCTAAACAAAGGGTCCAATACCAGCTATTTGCACCTTCGTAGGACTTACTCTGTCCATTCATCTCCCCTCCTTAGATATTTCCATTTTCAATATAATGATGCTGCATTTTATGCCAGGGACAAGCTTTAGGAGACACTGTGTATCTCAAAATGAACATATGCTAAGGCTAATTTTCCACGGGAATTAATATTATAAGTGTGTGTTGTGGGGGTGTATTCTGCAGGCATGCCAATCCATAACCAAAGTGTATTTCGCCTTAATGTTACTTTTTATTTTCTCAGCATTATCTCCTGCACCTCGCTGAATGCTCTCTCCTAAATTAACAGCCCGGGGTGTCATGGTCTTGCTTGGCCTTCCTCATAGTGTTTTTATCACACTCAACTTCCGCACCAAAGTTATTGATTTTTGGGTACATTTTTCAGCATGAGCACTGCCACCGCTACTTAATGAATACTTGGATGACAATGTTATAGGATATAAAAAAGATTTTAAATTATAATAACAGCGAATGTTAAAATAACAGCATGGTAGTTCCCATAACCCCGTGAAGAGAGTCTTGTGCACGTGCGCGGTGGTGCTGTACCAAGCAGCCACCCACCGCCGGGCAGAGCACAAACATGGGCGTGAAGAACGATTTCTGACTCACTTGGCCAACCTGCTGTGAAACTAAGGACTCTCATGAACTGGGTCCCCTCACCTGCCACACACACACACACACACACACACACACACACACACACACACACACTGCTGTACACACTTTGTTTCTTTTGAGTGGGACATTCTCCTTGTGTTGTCCAGGCTGGCCTCAAACTCTTGGGCTCAGGTGATCCTCCGGCTCAGCCTCCAGAGTAGCTGGGACTAAAGGCTTACCCTCTTTTCCAAGTTTCATTTGCTGGAAGTTTGTACATAAGGGCCATCTGCATATTGCGAAAGCACAATTTTGTGTCTGTGTAATTTAGATCTGTGTCAAACAGCGCTGTGTTGTGAGGTCTATAAACCTGGGCCCAACCCTCACTACAACATTCAAAGTGAGGAGCGACAGGGGTTTTCCAGGGCAGTGATCTGCCTGGGGACTCTAGACCCTGCCCCTTATTGGTCCAGTTGGCTGACAGTGATTCTGAGGAGGACAGGACACTGAGGCCTCCAGCTTTCCCTGTGGGCATATGCTGAATTCCCAGAGCATGGGGCCCCACATGGGGAGGCCGCATTACTCCCCAGCTTTGGACTCTGCTCACCAGAGTCACTCACTGGGAAGGCCCAACTCGGTGTGTGACTCCTAGCATCTCCTAGAACCAGGGCTGAATGCATGTAAGACTTCTAGCAAATCTGTACACAGTAGGTATTTAATAAACACTGGGCAGTATTGTTGGTCCTAAGTGAGTTGGTTTTTTTTTTATTTGTTTTTCAGTAGAAAGGGAGAAAAGGTAGGGAGGAAGGCAAGCACACATGTGAAGGCCCAGAGAAGTTGGGGGTCACGTTATTTCTTGCCAACTTTATTCTTGGCTTCCCCCTGATCAGAGCTGAGTCTAAGAGCTGGGGGGACAAACTGTTTCACCTCACAGCGAGTCACTGGACACCCAGGATGTCACTCTGCCCAAAGGTAACAACCAGCTTTAACAAGAACTTGAGGCTGACCACTCAAAACCCACTGAAGACATTTGCTGACTGTGACCCACAGTGTGAAACTCATTTTACCTTTCAACCAAGTGTGTGTCTGGGAAAGCAAAGCAAGATTCACAGAACAATACATATTTTATTCTACTTGTCCTATGAGTTTTGACTTCATGATGGGAGGGACGGGAGTGGGGGCTTTGCGCCACAGTTTATAAACATATAGATGTCTAGTGAAGTGTGGGCTCCCCCTCAGTTGTGAGGCCTGGTAGGCTGGCAGAGGCAGTAAGGCCCAGGGTAGGTCAGTGGAATTGGAGGCTCAGGAGAGGTGAGGGGGCAGGTTGCCTGAGGCAGTTCTGGACAGACTGTTTTGGCTCCTTCCTTTGAGGACCCGGGAAGCAACTCTTGAGTACGCAGAGTATTTGCCATCACAGGAAATGAGGAGATTTTCTGTTTGTGATAGGCCTCTGTGTGGCTAAACTGACCAGGGAGGGAGAGCTAAGGGGAGATGGGAAGGTGGGGCTTATGAAAGGCTGCTCACCCGTGTCAGCATCCCTGGGTGGGGATCACTTCCTCCCCACACTGTCTCTTCCTTCCCCAGGTTGTCTGTGGGGGAGGGGCAGGAGGGGAGGGAGGTAGAGGAGACCCAGCGCTTCAGCTTCACTAATTCTATCAAGGTGTTTTCGCTGCAGATGACTCGGAGGCCGGGGCTAAGCGACCTCGGACTACAATCACAGCAAAGCAGCTGGAGACACTAAAGAACGCCTACAAGAACTCGCCGAAGCCAGCGCGGCATGTGAGGGAGCAGCTCTCCTCCGAGACAGGCCTGGACATGAGGGTGGTACAGGTGAGTGATCCAGGCCTGGGGCAGGTCTGTGCCCGCCACCTAAGAGAAGCTTGGGGACGTGAGTGACATCATCCGGGAGTGGGTGGCACCGAGTCTACAGCCAGCAGAGTTCAGGGGCATGAGGCTCGGGCTGAGGAGACAATGGGCACCCCACACTTTGTTCTGACATACTACCAATGCGCTTGATCTGCTTCCAACGGCTTGTCTTGAGAGTCCAGGGCTTTAGGTACCTCCTGAGTGCTTGTGGGGGGCACTGGGGTCTTGAGGTGACGCCTGAATGTGTTCCCTCTGGTTTGTGGCAGGTTTGGTTTCAGAACAGAAGGGCCAAGGAGAAGCGGCTGAAGAAGGACGCGGGGCGGCACCGCTGGGGGCAGTTCTACAAGAGCGTCAAGAGAAGCCGGGGAGGCAGCAAGCAGGGCAAGGAGAGCTCTGCGGAGGACTGTGGGGTTAGTGACAGTGAGCTGAGCTTCCAAGGTGAGCAGGGCTGGAGGGGCGAGCCTGAGGCCCTAGGCGAGGCCCTGGGGGACAGCAACCCTTGCCAGCAGATGGGATTTTTCTGACGATACCCTCTTGGGCGCAGGGTTTTTATAGACTTTCAGTCAAGGGTGGGAAGGGTGTTAGTGGCCCTCCCAGAAAGGGTGAGGAGAGCAAGAGAACGCTGTTGCTGAGATACCAGGGCTGGGGTCCGCAGGATGCAGCCTAGCCCTGTCCTGGCCCAGAAGTGCCCTCATCAGCCCACAGTCTTCGCCCCAGCCCTCCTGCACTTCTCCCCTTTGCAGGGACACTGAGCTCCTCCCACGGTCCCCTAGAGTAAGCCGCTCCTCCAATCCTGGTGGCAGGAGGACATGCTCAACAGGCCTTTTCCTGGGAAATCAATAATGTGAGTGCATGCCGGGGAACTGGCTGCGGTTCCGGAACCCCTCCCCCGCCACTCACTCCACCCTGCCCTCTGCACACAAGCTTTGCAGCATGCGCTCTGTTCAGACCCGTGCATCAGCAAAACTGCAAATTACCGCATGAGTGGATCCTCAGGTTGTTTGCAAATAACCATGACTGTTCTTGGTCACGGAGCCCTCACATACAGGAGGCTTTTTTTTTCTTTTTGTGGGTGGGAGAGGGAAGGGCCCTGAACTGAGGATCAGAAACCTGATTTCCAGTGTAGCTCTGTCAAAGTCAGAGCCCCAGTCTGTACACCACCTCACAGAGCTGTCATGGGCATTAGTGAACACAGCCAACTGTGGATGTGCTTGGGGAAAGCTAAACAGTCCTGTGTACCGAGGACAGCTGGGGGCATGGTCGTCCCCACAGGAGACCATCATGAGGGACAGCAGGTACCAGCTGAAGGCCCAGTGGAGGTGATGGCAGAGGCGAGCCTAGTCTTCTTCCTGCTCCCTTTGGATGGCACACACTCCCTCTTTTTTTATATTCCTGAGTGGAATGTGGGGATCAGAGAGGTAGGGTGTTGAAGTCTAGTCACAAGTGGCCTTTGGAGGAATCAGTGTGTAGGCCCAAGGAGAAAGGGGAAAAGAAGCCTCTGAAACAAGTTACGTACCACGAGCACAAGGCTAGGAAATCTCTGACCTCAGCCCAGTGGTCTGCCGAGCCCAAACTCAGCCTTCTTAGTCCACAGTGCTTAGGACCCAAGGAGGGCCAGGGAGATGCATGCCCACTCCCCAGGCATCTTGGCAGGATCGAGGAAACCAGTTAATCTCATCTAAGCTTCTCGAGTCTCTACCTGGAAGACAAGGAGCATCAAACCTAGTTTTGTGGCTCTTTTCTCTTGGGTGCGGTGGGTCTCTGGGTCTAACATGTTCTGTCTGGGTAATGCATGATCTTGTAATTCTTAAGACTAAACCTGCTCTCCCCTATTGAAGAGAGAAATTCCTTCAACAAATTTCATTAGATCCCCTTAATGAAATTCTTCAAGAAACCAGAAGGTCCATTTGCCTTAATCAAGTCATTCTTTATCGTTAGTAAGTAGGTTATTGGATATAGAAAGAAACTGAGTTCTTGAATACTGAACTCCATTTTGGGGTGTATGCGGATTTTATATAGAGGTCTAAGAGCGGTTTCCAGCACCTTTATCACACAGGCCTGTTTCCCAACCAGCCCGACCAAGCACTTTTCTTGCTTTGAAAGCCTTCAGAGTAAACCCTCTCAGCAGTTTCCCTTGTGACAGACAATGTGACCCACCAAACCCAGGCCCTCACACTGCTCAGTGTCACCAGGGTATCTCAGAGACACCCTAGACCAACAGGTTCACCAGACACTTCCCAGTCCATGGGGCCTGCGGATTTCGGTGCAGGCAATCCTTGTCTTCCCTTTGGACCGGGTTCGTCTCTGGATGGTAGGCTGACATGTTGGTGTCTGACCTGTGCTTGGCAGGGAGGCAGCTGCTGCCCGTGGGCATCCAATCCCTCCTGGTCATTGTGTTGCTAGTTGTGAAGAGCAGGGACCACCAGAGTCCTGGCAGCTGACAATGTATCTCCGTTCTTTTGTCCACAGAGGATCAAATTCTCTCAGAGCTTGGCCACACCAATAGGATTTATGGCAACGTGGGGGACGTTACAGGCGGACAGTTAATGAATGGGAGCTTCTCCATGGATGGTTCAGGACAATCCTATCAGGACTTGAGGGATGGGAGCCCCTACGGAATCCCCCAGTCTCCATCCTCCATATCGTCCCTGCCATCCCATGCTCCTTTGCTCAATGGGCTGGATTACACAGTGGACAGTAATCTGGGCATCATTGCGCACGCAGGGCAGGGAGTAAGCCAGACACTGAGAGCCATGGCTGGGGGACCCACCTCTGACCTCTCCACAGGAAGCAGTGTAGGCTACCCTGATTTTCCAACTAGCCCAGCCTCTTGGCTTGATGAAATGGACCATCCTCCTTTCTAGACCTTCTTCCCCACCTTTTACCCGTCCTCCCGGCTTGAGAGAATATCTTCAAGGATCAAAAGAGACTTGCCTCTTAAGGACCAAAAGTACGCCAACGTGAGTTTCCATTATTTTCAATGGAAGTCCTCCGCTGTTCCTAGAAGGCTGAGACCACACTAGGACACGGTTGTCTTGGGAGGTGACAGGAGAGCGACCTCATCTCAACCACAGCACAGGGGTGGACAGCCTAGAGCGCTAGGGACACTGGCTTGTTGGCTCCCTCCCCTCTCACCTTGCTTCGAGGCTTTGGCTGCTCAGTGCTTTGACAGCACAAGGTGACCGTGACAGGCCACCTTGGCCTCTGGGAACTCTGCTCCGGCTGGCGCAGCTCACATTTTGCCTCCTAAATCATCGCTTTCACCAGAACCAGGATTCCTGAGGGAGAGGCACCACTGCCCTTGAGAATAATAAAACGGTTTCTGGACCACCTTGATTACACCTTCATTTTCAAAATAAAGTCAGTTATTAAAGGTTAGTTCAAAACACTGGTGGCCACAGTTTGATATAAAAATGTGGCCCCGTCCCATTCTGTTTGTTGCTGTGAAAATATGACTTCTTTTCCTACCTGCAAGTGTGACCCAGGGTGAGTCTGGGTTTTAAAAAAATCCCGTCTGTATTGTTGAACCCCTGATGGCAAGAGGTGGCTTCCACTCCAAGTGACTCTAAGGCGAGAGTCACGTGACTCTGGATCTTCACACGCAGTCCGATGAGTCCCCCTGGTGCAGAGTGCCTTCTCATTTGCTTATATCATTTCCTCCTCAAGACAGGCTGAGGGCTGCAAAATGATCAAAGCTAAACCATGCAGAGACCAGAATGACAATCAGTGAAAACATTTGTACACACGTTCGGATTCCAAACATGCAGTCTGTTAGTCACACTGGTGGATGCGAGTCTCCCTGACTTCCCGGGCTTCGTGGAATAAAATCTGGAGCATCCACTGTACTCAGTTGGTTCTGAGAAGTTTGCAAGGCTCTTTCCCTCTCTTCAAACAAAAGCTTCCTCTGCCATTCTAGCTGATTCAGTCAGAAGACAGGAACCAACCACACTTTTCTTTTGCTGGGGTGGAGAGGGCTCACCTTGGTTTGGTTTGGAAGAGTAGCTGCGCTTTCTGGGTTGCTTGCTGGGCTTGCCCCACGTTGCAGGCTTCAGCCCTACACCCAGCAAGCCCCAGCTCTCTGGCCAGCCTCAGCGGAGGGATTCTCTCTCTGCCTGCAAGGTTTGCAGTAGTTATTTTATGAAGCCCACAACAGTGGCGAGGTCAGCCTGGCTCTCAATCTGTCATCTGAAAGAGGCTGTTCCTCTGTGGTAGACACGGCCCTGACTGGTGGCAACTCCCACTGGTGTGACCCACTTCTGGCAGTCAAGGAAGTGCTCCATGTTCAAAGTGGGAGGTTAGCCGGCTGGAATCTCTCCTCACCCCCTCAGCTGGTTTATCTCTTCTGGCTTCACAGCATGGCCTTTCTGTTACATGAAGTGTTGAGACCAAAGGCCCAGGGTTCCCTCTATCTGTCAGTCATATTTGAGGATTCAGGTATGTGGTTAAGGAGATGAAAGGAACACATCTCTTCTTTGGCTGCTGGCCTACCTGCAAGCCTCTTTCAAAGCTGAGTTCAGTTAAGCTTCCTTAAAGAAACAGTTCTCTGGTCAGTTCTGGAGTGGCGTTTTGGTGGGCCAGCTGTAGCTGGCTGGCTTGGCTCTGGCTTCTTGAGCTCTCACGTCTACTGGTGAGGATGCTCGCTAGTCAGTGCTATTGGAATTCCCTGACAATGTGGATGATGGGATAATGATTGAGACACTGATGCAAGATAATATGCCATGTGAAAGAAACGGCAGGCATTGGTGTGAAGACCCCCTTCTTAAATACCTCATCCTCAGCAGACTGCTCATAATACACAAACAAAGCCAGGCGGGGCAATCTCGCTGAAACACTGCCCTAGCCAGGCCACCGCCTCAGCTTGGCTGTTAGTTAGTGTCTCATGGGTTTGTGGTTTTGAACATTCTATAGAGCACTATTGAAGACTGAAGTTAATTGGTTTTTTGTTTTGAAAGTGAGTAATCATACTTTCAACTCCGTAATAAGAGAGTAGGAAGCTGCTATCACCCATACTAACATAGTGATGTTGGTAGAAGCTTCTTGGGTGTTTTTTTTTTTTTTTTTTTTTTGAGGGAGCATTGAGCTGGAAGGGCTCTTGGGAGGGAGAGCACTGGCTAGGAAGGCTCAGAGGGCTTTCTTTAAGTCCTGTTCAGAGCCGGCTCCCTAGAGGGCAGCACACGCTAAGCGCCCATTTAGAAGCACAGCCACAACAGGCCTCAGATTTTAAGTGGATCTCCCTGCCAAGTTACGGTTGTGCTGGTGTCCCAGTGGGCACTGCACACTAAGACTGTTCTTTGACTTGCCCGTGGTTCAAGATGGAGAACAGGATGCTTCCTTACGAGACATCCACACTAGGATACCAGTACCCTCTGCTGGCTCTTTCCCTCCTCATCCAGGGCAAAGAGGATTTCAAAACATGAAGTGTAACCTTCTAGAGGCACTGACAGTATTTGGGCCCAGCTTTGCCTCTAAGAGAACATTTAATTGACACCTACGTTAGAATGTGTCCAGCAGACTTCTGAATCCTGGAGCAAATTTAAAAATTAAGTAAAAGCAACAACAAACAAACAACCCTGTTTCCAGTGGCAAGTGGCATAAGCAAGGTGGGAACAGAGTGAGTCTGGAGGGGAAGTGATAAAGCCATGGAGGAAACAACCCGAGGCCTGCCGGCCAGCGGGGCAAAACTCTCACTGAAGGGCTACGGGGGACGCAGGCACATCTCTCTCAGGCCTATGCCTCTTCTGCAGGTTACAGCGTAGCTAGTAGACCATATTGAGAAAATTGTTCCCACAAATTAACACAGCAAAAACATGGAAAGAACAAAATTAAGATCCGGGAAAAACACTGGGCAGTGGCCTGAAAGGGATCTTGTGCCGTCATAAAACATAAAATCTATACGGTAACTGGAGACTGTAGCGCTCCATTAAGGACATGTAAAAAGAAAGATCTGTAGACCAAAAGCCAACCCCACGTCTGAAGCTCCCAGCTGGTGAGCTGGTGACCAAGGGGCCTCTTGGCAGGGAGGGTTCAGGCTTCTGAACTGTGTGTTGTGTGGCCACCCACCATCCTGCATCCTCAGAGCCACTCCCACTCCCTCTCACCACAGGAACGAGGACCACACCTCCTCAGTCAGCAGGGGCTGGAGACTCATTTTTAAACGGTGCACTTTAAAAATTGGAAACGGTGAGATGAAGAAAAATTCAATTAAGCGGAAATGAGTTTTGTTTTATTGCCTGCTGCTGAAGGGCTCTGGGCATGCTGAACGCTAAATAAAGCACACCACTGGCTCTCTCTTTCTTGGATTGGTCAAGTGCCCTCCACCCCCCCTTTTTTCCCTGCAGTATTTGCTCCAACTGCTCTAACGGTGACTGGAGCCAAAAAGAGAGAGCTCAGCAAAGCCATCCCATCCCCACTCTGCTTGGTAGGACCACACTAAAAGCACAGATGCCCGCGGCTAGCTCTGGTGAAGAGATAGCTGCAGGTGTGGGAGGGGCGCCAAGCGTTCCTTTGCTTAGTGAGGCAGAGCACAGGTGGGCTGAGCAAGGCACCTCCACTCCCACCTGTGGCCGCCTACAGGCAGGGATCACACTGGACCTTCCCGTGTGAGGACTGTGTTAGGCAGGTTCTGGGCCGCGGGACTCCAGATGCCACTCTGAGGTCACACTCAGACCTCGAAGCCCCAGGTCTCCTAGGCTTTGGAGTCTTGCCCCCAACCTTCTACAGTGTAAATTTTGTACAGTTAAAAAGAAATAAAGTTGCATTTTCCTGGAAAAAAGAAA
This sequence comes from Myodes glareolus, assembly GCF_982192425.1. Lineage (NCBI taxonomy): Eukaryota > Metazoa > Chordata > Mammalia > Rodentia > Cricetidae > Myodes > Myodes glareolus. The sequence goes on from NC_142030.1 coordinate 68,563,541, forward strand.
AGAAAAAAACCACCCACCCCTTATTTATTGCCGCGGGACTCTGGAGCGCGGAGATGGAGCGTTTGTTTGTATATGCCTCCTGTGTGCTGGCATGAGACGTGTACGGTACAACTGTAAAATAAAGACGGAGATTCTTTAGAAGCTGACGTGCCTTGCTTTTTACTTGGTCCTCTGGAGAGTTTCTTTCTTGACATGGACAGTATAAAAAGCTGAGCTGACGCAGGAGCCTGTCATCACCACAGGGAAACCAAAAGCACAACTCTGAGTTCAAAAATCACTCAGCTGTGAAACGGCAGGAAGTGCCAGGCTGGCTCCCACCAAGCCCCAGTGATCCTCCAGGCTCCGTGCTCACCCCAGCCTGAGGCCAGCTAAACTGCACAACGGATGCAAATTCAGGTCCTCATGTTTGTACATCAGGTCCTTAATGGAGCCATCACCCCAACTCCCTTTGGTTTTCCAGATACCAATTTCCTGCGGGCACAGTCCTCTGCCCCTTGATTTTGGAAACAGGTAGGAAAAAAAAAATCTATCGACCACATAATTTGTAATGGCTGTCTGTGCTCTGTTTTTATAGTCTTTCACACTTACAGTGTCCCCTGTGTGAAGCATCTGCAGTGTCTATATTTGGGTGAGAGAAGACAGGAGGGAGAAAGGGCAGAAACCCCATCAGAGTGATCCCGGCTCTTAGACAACTGGTGTCTAGGGAAATTTCCATATGGGTTTTTTTTTTCTCTGCAGGGTACTGTGGGACAATGGTCTGGTACCCTGAAAAGATTTGTTACTTGTATTCTAATAAAATACTGATTGGCCAGTAGCCAGACAGGAAGTATAGGCGGGGTGACAAGAACAGGAGAATTCTGGGAAGAGGAAAGAGTCAGTCTGCAGTTGTCACCCAGACAACTGAAGCAAGACGAGAATGCCTCACTGATAAAAGGTACCAAGCCACATGGCTAACACAGACAAGAATTATGGGCTAATTTACGATGTAAGAAAAGAGTTAATAAGAAGCCTGAGCTACTAGGCCAACCAGTTTATGACTAATGTAGACCTCTGTGTGTTTCTTTGGAACTGAATGGCTGCGGGACTGGGCGAGACAGAAATCTCTGTCAACATCAGGGGACATGTTAGTGTGACATTTACTCAGAATGAGAGAGAAATAGACCTTCTCACTAAAAACAAAACCAACCAACCAAAACCAAACCAAGGGCCTGGACTGATGGTTTAACCGTGGAGAGCGCTTGCTGCTCTTAGAGAATTTGGTTCCTAGCACCCATGTCGGGTGGCTCACAACCACCTGTAACTCCAGCTCGCAGGGATCCCATATCCTCTTCCGAACTCCGTAGGTACCAGCACTCATGTACACATATCTACACATGGACATGTAATTAAAAATACATCTTTTACAACAAAAAGGAACAAAAAGCCACCAAGACACACACGGCCCTCTGAGGAGAACAATCAGAAGTTCAGCCAGCACTGCTCCATCGCTTTCCCAGTGCCTTTCTCCTTGGGCCTGTGACTCTACTGAGCTAACATTACAGCAGGATGAAGAGATCCAAGGCCAGGCTGTGAGTTCCAGCCAACTGCCGAACTAGAGGTCACACCCAAAGGGCGGTGCTCCTCAGTACTCTGTGTGTTCCTGAGATGTGACACTTGGGATGTGCTGGTACATGTCTGTAATCCTAGTACTTGGGAAGTGCAGACATGAATTCGGGGTCATCCTCAGCTACATTGTGAGTTCAAGGCCAACCTGGGCTACACAGACAAAATGTCCTTCACACACTCAAGAAAAAACTGCTCATCCCCTTTTCCCACACTTCCTTAGGGTTTATCATTCAGAGCCCCTCCCCCCCTCCCGCCATTCCTTTCTGCACAGGGGGCTCTGCTGGCTGCCCACTGAGCAGTGAGCAAGCTCAGCTCCATTATTTGGATCCCTGCTGTTTTGTGTTGGAAACCATATGGTTGCTGCTGGGGGACACCAGGACTTAAATGCAGGCAAAAACTGCTTGTAACAGGGGCCCAATCACTAGGAAATGAAGTTTCCTTTCTAAAAGGAGTCCTGAAAATAAGCTGTCCAAACGTAAGTAAATGTCTTTTAACTGCTCAGCACCTGCTCTGGGGAGACAGCACACCCCTTCACAGAAGGCAGGGCTGCGCTCCCAATGAAGCAGTTGTTTCCTCATTTTTGTTGCCAATGTGACTTCAAGGTTTCCTGTCCTGAGAGTGACTTTTCCTTTGCTCCTCTCTGCAAACACAAAGGTTGAATTCAGATACACAGAAGCTGGCATATTATTTTAAATTTAATAAGCCGCAGGCCATGCCCGATAGGGGCACATCCTCAAACCAACACGGCTGGCCTTGAACTCAGCATGGAGTAGAGGATGACCATTGTCTTCACTTCCCAAATACTAGGATTATAGGGATCTAAGGTCAAAATGGCTCCCAAGTGGTGACTGACACAGGTGGAGTGACCAGAGCTCACAAGGCCATCATGAGACTGAGCTGTTGCCAAAGGATTTTATGTGTATTTATTATCATTTATTAATATTATAAATAATAATTTATTATCATTCATTCGTTTATTTATTTTGAGACAGGGTTTCTCTGTGTAACAGCCCTGGCTATCCTGGAACTCACACTATGGAGCAGGCTGGCTTTGAACTCACAGAGATCTGCCTGCTTCTGCCTCCTGAGTGCTGGGATTAAAGGTGTGTGCCACCACACCTCGGCTTTACGTATTTTTTTTTTAAGTTTTAAAATACATTTATTTATGTGTATGTGTCTTGCATACATGCAGCAGTGCACATGTAGAGGTCAAAGGTCAGAGAATAATTTGCACAAGTTGGTTCTCTCCTTCCACTGTATGGGTCCCAAGGATTAAAATCAGGTTGGTAGCCTTGGTTAAGATCATTAATTGGCCGGCTGAGGCACCTTGCTGTTGTTGTTATTACTAAAGATTTACCTTCCTCTTGCTAGCCAAATCTGGACCAGTATCTCTTGTGATTGGGAGGGGCTTGGGAATCTGTGAAAGGCGGGGGTGGGGTGGGGTGGGAGAGACTGCCTTATAAAAGATAAAATACAGACTGAAAAAAGTGGTCTTGGCATACCCTTCCAGTTGGAAATACATGTTTTTTAAATTTTTTTTAAGCCATTAAAATGGTAAATAGGTTTTAACAGATGGCTTTTCCACAGCAATGGAAAGCCCAGGCAAGGACTTTAGGGTTAAATCTCATATTTTAGTCACCTGGGACTAGTTTATTACTGCAGAAAAACAAACATCCATAAAGTTGACAGCTCCCTACTCTGCTCTGAAGTGGAGTCCTTGAAGGTGCCTGCTCACTGGCCAGCGGAGGGGTGGCTGCCTGCAGACGGTGACCTAGGAATTCAGGTTACATTTTCGACACCTGTCCACCGCAGGGCTTACAGCCCACCCAGGCTGGAGGCCTGTGACAACCAAGAAACCCTATTACTGGTGGGTCAGGACGTTTAGACTCAGTATGTGTGCTGGCTTTTTCCTTTTTTAAAAAATCATTTTAACATTTAATGCTCTTCAATTAAAGTGATTTCCTGGAGTGGATGCCAAGCTTCGTTTGGAATGCGCATTAGCCACTTTCCGAATCGGTAGTTAAAGGCACGAGGGATTTAAACAGCAATCCACAGTCCGTTCCGTCACGGTTCGGCGGAATAAAGCAGATTATAAACAATAATATATGTCTTTCTCCTCTTTTTCTGGAAGGGTTCCAAACTCACAAACAGGGCTAAAGTGCTATAAACATATCCAGGACTAAGCTTTGGGCTCCACAAATGTACTCCGTGAAAGCCACGGCACCCGAGTGCCACTTTTTATCCCGTGTGCGTCTGTGTGCGCCTACTCTGAAAGAGCCTTTTATTACACAACGTGTCCATCAAATGAACCCCCTGCTAAATATTAAAATAGAAACCAGGGCTGCTACACAAGCGAGAGACCAAAACAAGTCCTGGCTGCAGTGAGGATGACAACCCATGCAGCCAGAGGGCAGCCACTGAACGTGAATGACTGCCTCCATGGGCTGGCAGGCTCAGTCAATGCATTCAGGGTCAAGGGTCACTTCCCACCTAAGACACTCACACTGAATGCCTAGGGTTCTTGGGAGGCGAGTGCTCATTGGAGGACAGCTTTTCCCAGCTTCATCTTTTTGCGGTTGTTCAGATGGTTGGTTTTATTGACACAGGATCTTGCTCCATTGCCCAGTCTGGCCTTTGACATCTCGCGTGAGCCTTCCAAGTGCCGAGGCTACAGGTGCGCACAGCCACAGCTTCCAGCTGCTTTCTAACTTGAATTGCTAACTCAATTCCTTGTAAAATGAGTCAAGGAAATCAGGATGATCCTGCCTCGCACTCAGAGCAGTGGGGCGGCCTGTGAGCACCCTGCTTCAGTGTTTAGGGTCAGGAAGCTAGACACTGGTGGAGGAAGGAATACTGCCCTTGAACAACCCAGGACACGCACCCCGAAACGCCAACTAACGACTTGACTCTGTGACTGTGCTAGGAGAACGACAAAGCAAAACACAGCAGAGGAAAGTTTAAAGAAATGATGTGCACCTAGAAGTCAATGACTCCACCATGCTGATTAGCAGTCTGCTGCTGCGGGAGGTCCATCCCCAGAACATCCCAGGGCTCTGGTGACAGATGAGACTACACAGCCTGCCCTCCTCAACCCTTCAGTGGGATGAAACACTGATCATACCTGGTGGATAATACATATGAACTGATAAGGCCAAGAAGGGATGATTCCCGCGGGTCTGTTAATCTCTGGTGAAGAACTGTGACAGGCGAGAGAAACACAGACGGGTGCCTGTTCAAGGCAAAGCTCAGGAGTGTCACATGACCACAAGACAGCATTAAGGAGTTTCTGTGTTCTCAGGGAGCCCAACTGTAGCTTCTGAAGGGGCTGTCTCGCTTACCCTGAGAACATGAACGAAGGAAAACTCTTGGATCTGGTATTAAAGGGGCTGGAAAATCTCTGAGATTTCAAAGAAATAAGACTCATGTATAATGTACATATTATATTAAAATGGGTCTTTTACTGTTCCTTGTTTATGACCTTGGCCAATCTTAGTTCTGAGTTTCAATTTTCTTACTTTGTAGACTAGAGAAAATGGCAATTATTTTTATCTTAAAATTATTCTTAAGCTAAATGAAGTTCCCAAGAAGAAAACTTGCATCAACAGAAACTGTGGTTAGTACCGTGATGCTGACATCACTGATGGTGATGTGTTAGTTTACAGACCGCTTAAATAAAGACTTGGGAATTCTCCGAGGCACTGTGGGGAATGCCTGACCATGTGAAGGCACATCCATCACGGTGGCTAGCACAGTAGCAGGAGTGTGGGCTGGGGCTCCACATCTCAGAGGTGGAGGAAGCACAGAAGTTGGGCAGGCTATGACCCTCAAGGCCTGCCCCTACTGTCCTATGTCTGCCAGGGAAGCCCCAAGTCCAAAATGTTCCTGACTCCCAGCCAGGACGAGGGGTCAAACACCAAGTCAATGGGGCCACATTTCAGACTCAAACCATAACAGGAGTTCCCCACCACTGGAAGACATCAAATTCTGGAAATGTTAATGGGAAAGCTTCGCCTCATAGACTAGATCTAGTATTTTAATTGCTATGAAAACATTTGGCCCAAATCACCTTAGGAGTTAGGATTTGAAATTTATTAATAAATATGTAAACTCAATGTATTTTCATTAAGAAATTGAATCTGGTAGCTACATACTTATTTAGTGTTAAGATTTGTAAAATGATTTTTTAGAAACAAAGTTTGATAAGATCCTTTGTGTTTCAACTTTTAAGTTGAATAAACATTTCGAAGCCTTCATGTCCAATCAATGCATATATTTTCTTTTTTTAAAAAATATTTATTTATTTATTATGTATACAATATTCTGTCTGTGTGTATGCCTGCAGGCCAGAAGAGGGCACCAGACCTCATTACAGATGGTTGTGAGCCACCATGTGGTTGCTGGGAATTGAACTCAGGACCTCTGGAAGAGCAGGCAATGCTCTTAACCTCTGAGCCATCTCTCCAGCCCAATGCATATATTTTCTTAGGCATGAAACCTTTTCTACAACAAGCTGGCTCTGCCAGTCACACATATCTTATTCATTAATCTTGGAGACGATGTACTTCACATAGAATAATAACCTATAGCTAAGTAGTTAAACCTGGCAGGAAGCTATGAAATTCTTATTTAACAGGCGGGGTCACTGGATCATAGGAACCTTTTAAATGGAAACCACTGAAACATTAAAACAGGACGGGATTCCAGAGATTTTGCTTCGCCTGCTCTCCTTGCACCTGACAAGCAGAGGGGACAGCAGCATGTGACAAACAGGCTGACTTTTTGCTCTTCGATATTTGAGAGATTATTAAGAAGTTAGTTCCTGATGGCAGTCCATGATTTTTTAGGAGACTTTTCTAGATATCTTAGACAGAATCCTGAAACATGTTAATTATTTTTAAAATAATTTATTTTTATGTTATGTGCATTGGTGTTCTGCCTGCATGGATGTCAGTGTGAGGGCATTGGGCACCCTGGAACTGGAATTACAGACAGTTGTTAGCTGCCATGTGGGTGCTGGAAATTGAACCCAGGTCCTCTGGAGGAAAAGTCAGTGCTCTTAACTGCTGAGCCATCTCTCCAGCCCTGACATATTCATTCTTAACACCCATACCGATAGAAAGCCGAGTGCCACTGGGCTAGACCGACAAGAAGTCCAAGAAATACCTGTAGGTTGAATGGAAAGCCTGTGTTGGGGTCTAACAAGAGCGAGAGGGATTCGGTAGATGTGTCCTTGATGGTGGGTGGCTCTACCACCAACTCTGACTGTGGGCGAATTAACCAGCCTGTGTCTTTGACTCTTCCTCGCACTGCCCTGCTAACAATGTCTGCCTTAGAAAGCTACTGTGTAGTGACAACAGGTTAAATGATGCTATGAAATCATCCTGAAAAATAAAATGAAGTTAAATAGAAATGCTAAAATCATGCTAGACACACATGATTCAGTCGGCGGACTCACTTCTGTACAAATCTGAGGGCAAATAATTCAGAGCTCAACTTCTTAGCCAGTGCCTCATGAAAGACTCCTAATGTGGCAGTTAGTGTGAAAAAAATATATAATGTATATAATATGTATACATAGATATATGAATATGTATTATATCTGGATTCTTGGCCAATGATTTAAAAAGAAAAAAAATCAAACAAGGAAACAAAAAACCAATGATAATTTTTGTTTGGACATTTAGCATGGTGATAAACATTAGCAAATGCAAGCATGGCTCTGGCTTTCTGGCTCTAGCACCCACACTGCCATCACCAGCACCATCCTCTCCTGTCCAGCTCTTTCTAAGAGGCACAGCAATATTACACACACCATCTGGTAGAAGCACTTAAAACTAAAAAACTGGGCAGCCAACCAAAGGTTCTTGTCTGTGTCAGGAACCAGAAACTGTATCTTTGATGACAATGGATGGGCTTCAGAAGAGTGTAAAGCCCTCAGACTTCAATTCCGAGCACAGCACTGTTGCCAGGCAAGTGACCAGCTTTTCCAAGTGACCAGGAACTCCCTCACATTTAAGACCTACACACTAGAAGACAGACTCAGGTGATAGGTTAGGGGAGAGTGCTGGCCTAGCTCGCACAGGGCTCTGCCTTCCAGCTCTAGAACTATTTACACACACAATCCAGCCAGGGTTCTGAGCCTAAAGTAAGTCAGACACTTTGCCTTCTTTGATATTTGTTGACATGACTTTCTTCAGATTTCTATTTTTCACTCAAAACCACTGTGACTGCATCGAGACTACTGTAGAGGCAATCAGGGCTTTTCAGATCAGTCGGCAGAGGACAAAGTAAATGACAACCATGAATAAATACTAAATACAGAGAGAGCGCAGCGGTGTTCTGATCACAAAGCTAAAAAAAATCATCCTAAGGAAATAAGGCTGAGCACGTGTTCACACATAGGTACACTCTGGAGGTGACATTCAAGACAATAAAAGGAAAACACTATTGAGAAAGAATTCAGAATAGGAAGGTGGTGTGTAGTCTAGATACCAAAGGTGGTGACGTAACATAACAAGTGTGTCTCGCCACAACCACGTGGAGTCCTCCTGCCAGCCAGATTTTAGCACCATTTTTAAAATGCTCATAAGCACTAGAAGTATCAAATCAAAAAGCTGAAAGCAAGGATGAGATGAAATAAATCCTAACTTTTAACATTAAAAACAAAAAAATTGGACATTTTAAAGTGCTTGCTGGGGTACGAGCAGAAGCCACTCTCCTGGGTGAAGGCTTCCTATGGCATGTTCTAGTAAGTGGTCCCGTACACATGATGATGTGAAGCTAAGGTATCTTCTGATTCAGCTTGCTGGATTATATGAAACACGGTGACCATGGGAAGCCGGCTGGCTGTCTGCTTCTGGCGCTGTCCTTTGCTGATGAACTGCAGCCTTTAGTAATGAACTCAGGATCTGACCGGTATGTGACATGCTAACATAATAATTCAATAATTTAAAGGGAATGAAAATAAACCATGACTCAGTGTTCACTGACATTTATGGATGAAATCTTCTATAGAAGACCCAGGAAAATGACCCATAGATTACTATGTGATAGTAAGGCTTTTGTAAATTTAGATATTGGAAACAAAAGAAGTTTTGGAAATTAATTTTAGAATTCACCACATTTGAAAATATTAAACTGTTATGATATTACCCCCAAACACTTTCTATTTATTGAGACAAGGTCGCACATGTAACTCAGGCTTGCTTTGAATTTGTAATCCCGCCTCCGCAGCCTCCCTAGGGCTAGAATGATGGACACCGACACACTCAGCCTCACTGATAACTGTTTTTACTCATGGTCTTGGATTTAAAATCTTTAAAATAAAGTATGTAAAACAAGCCACATCTTTTGCTCACAAAGTCTATATAGTTTTAAATGTGGCAGAACAAGGCAATAAAAAATCGTGTCTAAGAAATATTGAGCTCTACATGCAAGAGGAAGAGAGGTGGAAAAGAAGCCCTGGGCGGTTTCCTGCTCAGAGAACTACTCTAAAAGGTTTAAATAACGACTGACTTGATTTGCTAATGCCACAAAGTGAACAAAATAATGCCAATTAAAAACCACACATAGTATCTTGTCACTTTTATCGTAACCAATGTATCATTTTTATTTTTTGGTTTTTCAAGACAGGGTCGTCCTGGAACTTACTCTGTAGACCAAGCTGGTCTCGAATTTACAGAGGTCCCTTTGCCTCTGCCTCCCAAGTGCTGGGATTAAAGGTGTGCGCCACCATAGTCAGCATTTTTTTTTTAAAGAAACATTTGATGAATGTGGACCACAAAAGGCTTAGGCTAAAGATAGGCTGCAACACAGCTAGGATTCAGTAAAAGGACAAAGAAAAGAGAATTACATTAACTTTTCAGTACACACCAATGTGTGTATCATTTCCAGAGGTTATTAAGAAATTATTTTAAAAAATGATTAGTCTTGGTAAATGGTTTGTTTTTGCATCTCAGATGTATGAAGCTATGAAAGCCACAAAAGAAGCAGCATTCATATGCCATATGTTGTGGAGGGGTTTGCTCCAGCATACGCTAGCTCAAGCTAACGAAAACAGCATGCATTGCTGTGGGCGCCACTAAGTGAGGTACATGCTATTTTAAACAGCACACATGTTAGAAAACTATCTTTTAACAGTTATGTTTGCAACACAACTAATTTCTTAATAAGAATATCAAGGAATTCCCTAGGTGAATTCCTTAAGAACCTAAGTTCTTAAGGTTTAAAAGGGAAATCAGAGGGAGTCAGGCTCTATAGAGATAAAATTATTTATCTTTAAAATAGCCCGAGTTGGTTTTTTTAGATTACCGTTGCAAAGGCCTTCATAGCTAATTTAGAGTCCCAGGGAAATTCTTTTCCTGCTTAGTGTTTAAGGAATCCTGATTTAATAGATATTCTCCAAAACTGTGTCCCAATCCTCAAGTGAGGTTGCTGAGTGCTTTGTTCAAATGCTAAGGTTTTGAGCTTCCAGTGACTGTTGATGTGACATCCGCAGGCCCGGGTGACAGAGTTCTGTCCCCTCCCTCTCGTGCTTCCCTCCTGCACATTCCTCTGCCCTGGATTGTACTCTCAGGTCCATCTTTACAGCACAGCATTTTAGTGCCCATTCAGATTAGCTGTGAAAACGCTACAGGTCCATTTGCTCCTTACTGTGCTGGGATTTCTGAAAACTTCCCTGACTGGCAGTGTGGTGCTGATCGACACATTTTGCTTCTGCATTGAGAGAGATAGAAAGATAGAGAGGGAGCAAGCGTAGCCATGTTTAATATCGTGAAATATGATCTGTCTGCTCCTCTCCCCACCCTCTAGAGCAGTGATAAATTTCAAAGCGTGCTCGGCAGAATTGGATTCTATTATGCGCAGTACACATGTTCATCACTAACTGTGCTCCCCCGGAATGTATGCATGGAGAATGAATTGCTGAGACGTCAAATCCCAGTTCCTCAGAACTGATTTTATTAGCCAATGCATACCAAAGATGGGTGGTTAAGAAGTATTATTTTTGCAGTTTCTTTCATCCCAAAGTCCTACCCTATCAGACTGTGCTTTTCCAACCTCTAGATCAAGCCTTGCTAGCTCTGTGCCGCTGCAGCACCAGAGAGACTGTTTTGCAGCCCGTCACCTCTTCTGGCAGGCAGCCGTCTTGGTCTCGGAGAGTGGGGTCAGCGCCAGACTGGAGCAGCAGCTCCACAATGTCCAAAAATTCGCAGGCAGCAGCTGCAAGGGAAATGGACAAACATGAGAGCAAGTTTACAGCAAGACAGGGAAGCCACTCCTGTGCGGCAGGAACTTTCAGGGTGGGCAGAACAGTGCGCACCCTTACGGTGGCTGCATGATCAGGCCCTGCAGGAGAACAAATCTTAAGAAAACCACATCTTTTTCCTTGTGTAGAAACATACAAGCATATTTGTAAAATTGTGAGGTTTTGACCTGACTGCAGGGACAAAATGAAAGCAAAGAATGCAGTGGTTAAATGTTTTATGTTGATGTACATTTTCAAATAATGATAACCCATGTCAAAAGGCTAAATGTACTGCATCAAAGAAAACATCCTGCTTTATCTTTAAAGAGGAACCATATAGATATAACTAAATTTGTATATGAAAGAAAATTTGGTCTAGTAATTAAATCACCAATCACTATGTGAAATCTTGTGTGTGAGTTTGTATGTTCACACGTATGTGCAGGTGTGTTCGTCTGGGTGTGAGTGCATAGAGATCAGAGGTCAGGGTCAAGTGCCCTCCATTGCTCCCCACAGGGCCTCTTACTCTGAAGCTGGTTGGCCAGCAAGATCCTGGGATGCTGCTGTCTCCATCCCTCAGAACTGGGGTTACAGAGGGGCAGCCTGGCTTGTGAGTGTGATGGGGTTCTGGACTCATTTCCTTGTGATTATGCAGTAACAGTTATTTTACCACTGAGCCAGCTCAGCCACCCAGATCCCAAAGTCTTAAAAGGAGAGAAGGGCTTTACTGCGTCACCAGGTCTAAGGCACAGGAGAGGAGACCGCCAAGACTTGTGATGAAGATGACATTGGTACTGGTCCCAGGACAGACAAATGACCAAAGGACCAGAGCAGAGAGCTGTCTATCTTCTGCATATACACAGAAAGCAGACTGATGACAAAGGCAGTATTACAATCAAGGAGGAAACAGAGATCCAACAATCAGATGGGGCTGAGAGTTGAAGGCAAAACAGGCATTGCACACAAAATGAAGCAAACGGCAGTAAACACAAAGGTGAGCGCCCATGCCAGCACTCACATATAAACAAGAATGAATACAGACAAAAGAGGAGGAGGCCTGATGCAAGCAAAGCCTGAGCATGCGCCCTGGGGTGGCAGTCACTCTGGACGCTGACTTGTCAGCACAGGCTATCCTTGTAGTCCACCCCCATCCACTAAAGGATCTACTTCTAGGGATCACAGGTGGAGAGTTTGCGTGTGTTCTCCACCAGGCATTTGGAGAATGTAGAGAACAGCAGTGTCCCTGGTGGGCATCAAATGCGGATGACTCAAATGTTCACAGCAGCAACATGCCAAAAGAGAACACTGCTCATAGAAGGGAAATCCCATGCAATAGTGAAAACCAAGGAACTCCAACTTCACACAACATGGGTTCATCTCAAACGCACAATGCTGAATAGTAATAATAATAAAAGCAAAGCAGAATACAATACAGCAAAGCCAGGTGGTGGTGGCACACACCTTTAATCCCAGCACTTGGGAGGCAGAGGCAGGTGGATCTCTAGTTCGAAGCCAGCCTGGTCTACAGACTGAGTTTCAGGACAGGCTCCAAAGCTACAGAGAAGCCCTGTTTCGAAAAACCAAAAATAAATAAATAAAAAAATACAAAATAGCAGGATTCTAAAACACTTAAAAACAGACAAAATTAAACATTATTCCTTAGACATACAAAGATGCAGTGAAACTATAAAAGAAAGCATTCATATCAAATTTGTAATAAAACTGGGCACACACCTATGATCCAGCACATTTAGTAGAACTCAACACCAGACATGATGGAGGTTTGGATTTTACTGAGGGCGTTTTAAGCTACCAAATCAATCTCTCATGGATGTAGTTTCTTTTCTTTTTTGAGAAAGAGAGCTTTGATAATATCTTTCATGAAATCTTTCCATTTCATGTGGGCTATCCAATTTACTGGTTGAAAGCTGTTCATGTTTCCTCGTTTGCTCTGTGGTGGTCAGATGGCAAAACTTGCATGATTTCTACTGTCGTGTGTGCGTGTGCGTGCGTGCGTGTGCGTGTGCGTGCGTGTGCGTGTGTGTGCGTGTGTGCGTGCGTGCGCGCGTGTGCGTGTGTGTGCGCGTGTGTGCGCGTGTGTGCGCGTGTGTGCGTGTGTGTGCGTGTGTGCGTGTGTGTGCGTGTGCGTGTGTGTGTGTGTGCGCTCACTGGCCTGCTCAGGTGCTATCAATAAGTAAGAGCCTGACTACCCCCACTGCCAGGCCAGTGATCCCAGCTTAGAGCCGTCTGACTTTACGCTATGAAGCAGTAAGAACTATTGGCAAAAGTCAGGTTATGGTAGGCTATAAACTGGCGTATTCTTACATTTTTGCTTGGGAGCCTCATCTTTTTTTGGCTGAACCATCTCTCCAGCCCTCTGACGGCGTCTTACATTTCCTATCCTAATTACTTAGTCACCTAACTTGTCCATAACCAGAGAGAACCTGGTTCTAAATGAACCAGAGTGGAGGATGGGCATTTTCTGAGCTACTATGGGGAGCTCTATCTCACAGACTTCTGTGGCATGTGAAAGCAGCATTTGATGGATGGATGGAGAACAGGAGAAAAGGCAGAAAGAAGCAAGAATCACCCGCACCACGCCTAGAGCTGCTGCTGCTTGGTGACATAATGGATGTATAGCTCCCGGTGAGGAACTGCACCAACAGGGAGGAAGGCAGAGGCAGGACTATCTCTGCCGAGGCCCAAGGTCACAGAAAGTGTTTAAAATTAGAACACTCCTTTCAGAATCTCCCCCACCATTTTGTTTAGTGATGCGGGGGCCTCATGCATTCTAAGCATGGACTTTACCACTGAGCCACATGACCAGGCCACCTACAATTTTATTTAAAACTGCCCCTTCCATCTGAATTTCTGCAGTTAACTGTATAGCCACTTAGGCTGAAATGCAGACAGTCTCATAAAACAGAAGCGAGTAAAAGACACACTGCCTAGGGTCAAGCAGCTGTGAGGACACATGTACTGAAGCCTATCCACAGAACATCTGTATCCAAACAACAGCAGCTCAGCAGCTGTACCACCACAGCAGCCTCAACCCTGGCGAGGTGCACTTGGAGAGCTTTTAAAGTGGGACCTTTTGAACAGTGTCTGTTAGAAACTGCATATGTAAACCCATAATTCAGGATAGCGATCTAACACTCTGTTCTAACCCAACCCTTAAGCAAGAGGATGGGGCTAAAGAGATGAGTGCTGAAGATGCAGAGTGTGGCCTCTTCACGTGTGCTGTCCCATGAAGTAAGCTCTCTAGCAGTGAAGTATGGGATACTCAGGTTCCAACTCAGGAGCAGCTTGAAGAATTTAATTCCATAGCTAGTTGACTACAGCCTGCACTGTCTGTCTCCTAGCATGACTGATCTCAGTGAGGTTTAACTGACAATATCTCAGAGCAGGGCTGTGCTACACGTACATATATAAAGAGCTTTATTAACAAGCACCAAGGTTCATACAAAGACAGACCCACGTGGAAGCACAGATGAGCAGAGTGGTATAGCAGAGCGAAAGAGGCAGAGTGACGTAATGATGGTATTCTATAAAGCTACACAAGTGAGTTTTAGCCTCATCTGAAGAGGTATGTGGAGGGCACGCTGGTACCTGGGAGAGATCAGCTCATACAGGTGCCCAACACTTTGCTGTTGAAGAAAAGGACCTGGATCTCCGATCACAAGCTTGCTTTCTTTTTTTTTTATTTTACAGTATCCTCTCCAGTGCATGCTTTTTTATGTATGTATGTATGTGTTTACTGTATCCTTTTCAACCAGCATCGTGCTGAGAAGTTAGAATTTTCTCAGAATTCATCTCCCTGCCTTTGGCATCTTTGGTGAATCACAGGTCACAAGCCAGAACGTGTAATCTTCTCATTCAAAACATAGGCAAAGAAAACGAGAAAGGAAAGAAGGCAAGAGCGCAGAGGGGACCAGTGCTAACGTACACCAAATTAGCGAGGGCCACACTGGTGCCCACAGTGCCCGGGGAAACACAAAATAGTCGGAAGCCTATCTTGGAAAAGCCTGAGCCAGTCTGCAGGGACCAGCACAGTTGCTGGATTTATGGTACCCTGGGCACCTCTATTTGTCAAGTGCCACACAGGCAGCCCTGACACTGGCACAGGTGAAGATGAATTTTCATTCAGAGCAGTGAGCCTTCTGACTCCATTAATCCTCGGGGTTTTGATGATGAATTTCTTTCTTTTTTTATTTTATTTATTTTCACTCTAATGCCCTCCTCCCACTGCCCTGTAGCAGTGTGGAAGAACACAACAGATGGCGCTTGCCGTGATGCCTGAGGGCTCATGAGGATACAGAGCCGGCCCACTCTGCAATCACATGACCACACGTGCAAGGAAAAGCCTTGATTTCCCCTGGGAGACACAGATGCAATGATATTAGTATTCCCAGTGGAGGAAGAGGAGGGGAGAGCTAACAGGCCATTTATAAGGAAGACCACACTTACTGCGATATACTCCAGCAAGGAACATGTTTAATCACAAAATAACAAGAGGACCGGTATCTGAAGACTCAGAATATTCAGGCAAAATGTGGGGAAATAAGGGTTTTAATGTGTCTCCACACAAAGACCATTTAAGACAAACTAGTAAGGACAGACAGTAGCACAATAGTGGCCTCTAGTTAACCTGCGATTGGCTCTGACCCAGTTTTAATCGGAAGAAGCCAGGATTTACAACCTGCTTAAGGATGGAGTTTGACAACTGCTATAATCAGAAGAGCTGTCAACACAAGGACAGCTGTCAAGCTCAACCATAATTCATAAAAAGTAATAGCTAAGCCCCCAAAGACCTCCCCAATACTGTCTGCACTCACTGTATTTAACCATACTTACAGTTTTATGAAAATCCGAAGAATAGGTTAACGTCCTAAAATCAAATCAAATCAGTAGCCACCGAGCACCCACCAAATAAAAAGGATAAAGAAAATCTACTCAACAGACTCCTAGGCATGTAACAGGAGCTGGATAAATGATCATTATTACTACTATTACATTTAAGACTATTTTGACTATTTTAAAAAGTGCCACAATCCCAGTAAACTAGTAAAGCAATACAACTGAATTACTATAAAGGTGATTATTAATCCGAAAATATTAATTTTCATGAAATATTTCTGAGTTGTCTGAACATTTTAGTTTTATATATTTGTAACACCAAAACCTGTGACTAATGATTTATTTTGGTGTTTAATTATTTTGATTATAACATATATAGTTATTTGCTCGATATTTTTCCACAATAATTAATATAACCTGAGAGAAAGAGAATGTCTCAGTAGATCAATTCAGGAAGACTCCTGAATTAAGGATAGTTTTTATTACTATCCCAGTGAACAGAAAGACTGTAAATGCGTCCAGGACATCAGCGTCATACGTGTTTACTGAAGCACAGTCATGGAGAGGACATCAGCGTCATACGTGTTTACTGAAGCACAGTCATGGAGAGGACATCAGCGTCATACGTGTTTACTGAAGCACAGTCATGGAGAGGACATCAGCATCATACGTGTTTACTGAAGCACAGTCATACGTGTTTACTGAAGCACAGTCATACGTGTTTACTGAAGCACAGTCATGGAGAGGCTCTGCCTCACTGACCAGGGAGGCCAGGGAGAAGGGGTTCCCAACTCTCGTTATTCCTATAAAAGGTTACTTTCCATGCTGGGTGTGATGCTGCATGCCCAGTAATATAATGCACAGGACCTGTGATCCTAGTACTTCAGCAGGGCAGGAGTTTTATAAGTTTGAAGCCAGCCTGGGCTACATAGCAAGTTTCAGGCTAGTCCTGGCTATATAGTGAGATCTTGTTTCAAAAATGAAAACAACACCCTCTCTCAAATTATCTTTCAAAAAATAACGTGCGTTCTATCTGGCACTGCAATGCGTGGAGTGTTAGGACGCAGGACACAGGAGTGGGTGTGGAACCTCAAGACCAATACAGTGACTTTATTCTCTGCAGCCTGTGCTGTTGGAAAAGTCACAGCACATTCTCAGCCATCAGATTTTCACCTGCGAGTGGGGAGAGCGGTACCTGAGCTTGGGTATGTGCTGGAAAGACGAGAAAGCAGAAAGCACAACACTACTACCTTATGTCTAAGAGTGTGCGTAAGCTTTAGTTGGTTACAAATACATTCAAAGAATATAAGTCATATGTTTTCTTAAGATGAATCTCTGTTTACCTTGTTGATGCATTATATCTCATCAGTATTAGAATCCCAGAAGCATCCCTCCCAGATTTACAAAGTGTCTTCTGCCAAATTAATCGTCCTCTTGTCCCCTGATGCCAGAGACAAGTCTCCCCACTTTTGAGTTTCATATATGGAATGTACATTGCATGTACTTTTGGGTTCAGTGTGTTAGAGTTCCAAGCTGTGTTCATGTGTTTCATTTTCACTGCTGCACAGCACCCTGCGGAGAAAACACTCGAGACTGCCAGGACTATGCTGTGGAATTCCCAATCTGAAGAGTTTAGCGCTTTACCAACTCGAGGAATTATCAGTAAATAATCTTTTTATTGTTTGTTTGTTTGTTTGTTTTGAGACAGGGCTTCTCTATATAGCCCTGGCTGTCCTGGAACTCAGTATGTAAAAAAGGCTGGCCTCAAACTCACAGAGATCTTCTTACCTCTGCCTCTTGAGTTCTGGGATTAAAGCCACACAGCACCACACCCTGCCAGTTAATAGTCTTATATATTGATTTTCCTAAAATCTTTCTTGGAACACCTATTAGAAATTTCTCATTTCCTCTTTAAAAAAAATATCTGGGCAAGGGAGGCATATGCTTTTAATTTCAGCACTCAGGAGGCAGAGAAAGGGTGGACCTTTGAATTCGAGGTCACCCTGGTCTAGAGAGTGTGTTCTAAGGCAGCCAGAGATACAGAGAGAAACCCTGTCTCAAAAAAACAGTAATTATCATCATCATCATCAACAACAGCAACAAAATTGGTGGTAGAGGGAACTGGAGAGATGGTTCATGGTTAAGAGCACTGGCCTCTCTTCCAGAGTCCTGGGATTCAATTTCCAGCACCCACGTCAGGTGACTCACAACCATTTGTAACTCCAGTTCCAGTGAATCTGACACCCTCTTCTGGTCTCTGTGGGCAGCAAGCACACACATGGTGCACATATGTATGTGCAGGCAAAACACCCATGTACATAAGATAAAAATAAGACTAGAATTGGGGTTGGGACAGAGAGAATACGAATAGTAGAGACCAAAGTATAGACAAGTGCTCTATTCCTGGCCTTTTACTAGACTCTCGGCCCTATCTAATGTTCCATCTTTCCCGTTCAGTCCTGCCTTTTCTATGACGTCTTACAAACATTTTCAACACACTATCTTCTTTTCTTTCTTTCACTACTGTGCTAACTGCATACTGTAACCTAACCACTGCACAATTTCTGTGCTCTGGAATCTTTATTTGCACTCGAGCTGACTTTTATACCTGGCTCTTCATTTTCAGTGAAACTCGTTCTTGTGCTTTTGTTGCCTGACTCTACAAATCTGCTCTTCTTATCCAAGAGTTTCACTGAAGTCCTTTAAAATGTAATCCTGGTTTGGTGAGATGGCTCAGCAGGTAAAGACACTAGCCACCAAGCCTGGCAACTTGAATTTAGTCCCCAAGACCCACATGGTGGAGGAAGTGAATCAATTGTTCAAGCTGTCCTTCCCATGTGTGCTGTGGCATGTGCATACCCCTCCTCCAATAAATAACCAAATGTAGAGGGTAGAAATGGAGAGCGGTGTAAGGGAGAAAAGCAGAGAAAAATGTATAGAGCAATAAAAACAATAAAAGAAAAAAAAACTAACGCAAAAAAATTGAATCCTGTTGCTTACTACATCCAGGGGTGTTCATGCAGTTGCAGTCTGTAATATTAGATCGTGGGTTTATTCTCTTCTAAGGAACTTCAGTGTCCTGCACTAAAAATGTGTTACTAGGGAAAGTTTAGCATTTAGTGGCAGGGAGATGGTTCAATCAGTAAAGTACGTCCTGCACAAGCAAGGGGACCTGAGTTCAGAGCCCCTGCATCTATGCAAGGAAGCTGGTGCAGTGAGTGTGCGCCTGCAATCCCAGTGCAGGGAAGGTGGACACAAGAGGACCTCAGCTGGCTCTAGTGGAACTGGTTCAGGAAGGACCTTACATCAAAAATACAAGATAGTGAGGTAGAGGAAGACAGCTAACATCAGTTTCTGGCCTCCATGTACACCTGTACACTTACATACATACACACACACACACACACCACACTGTACAGCTGTAGAATACTGTATACCTGTACACAGTGCACAGTTGTATGCACACTGTACTCCTGTACATACAATGCACATACACACTGTACAGCTAGCTGTACACATATACCAGACAACTGTAGGCATACGGCACACTTGTATACATACACTGTATGTTGTGGAATAATCTTTTTGAACACTGTAAAGATTTGTCACTTGGATTGGTTTAAATAAAAAGCTGAATGGCCAATAGCTAGCCAGGATTTTCAGGGCAGAGAGAACACTGGGAAGAAGGGTTGAGTTGCGAGGAAACACCATGAGATGAAGAACAAGCAGGTTGGGAAGTATGTGGATGAGATAAATGAGCCTTGGGGCAGCACACAGATGAATAGAAATGGGCTAATTTAAGTTATTAGAGCTAGCTAAAAACAAGTCTAAGCTATCAGCCAAGTTTTCTTAATTGATAAGAAGTCTCTATGTGGTTATTTGGGAGCTAGTAGGCAGGACAGAAGAATCTACAAATGGTGTCCAATGTGGGGCCATGTATATCCACAAAAGACCTGAGAAAGCTTAAAAAAAATGTTCCAAACACAAAATCAGAGCCAAATGCGGCTCATCCTAGCCTCACAGTCTCTCGTGCAGGATTGGCTTAATAAAAAGCTGAATGACCAATAGCTGGACAGGACTTTCATGGCAGAGAGAACACTGGGAAGAAGGCTGGCTAAAAACAAACCCAAGCTATCAACTGAACTTTTATAGTATATCTCAAAAAAAGTCTCCATGTAGTTATTTGGGAGCTGGCAGGCAGGACAGGAAAAGATCAGCTACAGCTACATCTGCACAGCACACTGTACACACACTGTACATCTATATGCACACTGTACACCTGTGGATTACTGTATACCTGTACACACACTGTACACCTGCCTGCACACACACAATGAACATCTATACACACACGTATACACACTATACACCTGTACACACATGGGTGGGGTGGGGTAGGGGAACGGGAAGTTTAATATACACTTCTGTCAGTGAGGTAGAAGAGAGTAAAGCTGACTAGCACACTTACTTTAGTTTCTTAGCTGATGATTTCCCAACCAAGAATATAAATTTAAATTTTAAATTTGTGCAAAATGGGGTTCTCCATCTCTAACTAGACACTTTGTCAAATCTTTTTCATTAAAAAAAATGTTTATTTTGTAAATTTTTTTAAATGAAAAAATATATGATGTGTTGAGAGAAGCTAATGGGCTCTCACTTGAAAACAAAGCATACTTGAATCAGCCAATATGAAAACAATACCAGAACTCAAAATGTTCTATGTAGGGAATAAACAATATATATGCTTGTAACTTTAAGATACATATGTATATATCTTTAATTTTTCACAATTGAATTTCTCCATATTTGCAAAAATGAAATCAAGAAATACTGAATACAGCAAGATTTGTTTTTCTTTTAATACCCAATTCCTGTAATATAAATGAAATTGACTCTAAACTTTCTTTTGGTAGAAATGCATTCCTAAATTAAAGTTATGATTGGAATAATGATAAATTTGTAAGATAAGCTTTCTATGCAATTTCCAAATCATGTGGATAAAAAGCAGTTTTGATAATTCCCACAACTGCATAGAATGTTCTGCTATCCTCAAGTACATTCCTTTGTATCCTGAAGAGAACCTGGATACATGGAACAAACCTGTTCCTATCGAAGGGCAATCCCCAACATTTTAAGTTCATCATTCTTAACTTCTTTCTGGAAATATTCATGCATATGCCCTTTCCACATACTAGTACATTAACAAAGAAACACCCATTTCAGCAGGAGAGCAATTCATGGGTCTGCAGTTTTCTCACTAGAACTGCGTGATAACTGATACACTGTAGTCCTCTGCAGTGACGTCAGCTTGTTCATGTTGGTCACCTGTGGACTTCTTGCATGCTTATCTAGTGGAGATTTCATTATGCTGCCTACGCTGGCCTTGAATTTGAGATACTCTTGCTTAGTCTATAGAGACTGAACTACAAATATGCACCACCAGCCTAAATCTGTATGTGCGCGTGCACATGACTGTGTGCATATGAATATACATGTGTGTGTACATGATTGTGTGTGCAGGTGGAGAATGACTGCTGTCCTCTGGCCTCCAAATGTACAAGCTCATATATGATTGTATGTGTGTATACGTACATGTGCACACATGCATGCAGGTGTTCCTCACAGGTCTTCGGTGTTTGCATACTTGGCCCCCAGTTGGTTATTTGGGGAGGGTTAGGAGGTGTGGCCTTGCTGGAGGAAGTGTGTCATTGGAGTGGGCTGTGAGGTTTCAGAGACTTGTGCATCTGAGTTAGCCCTCTCTGCTTCTGCTGATGGTTTGAGATGTAAACGCTTAGCTGCTGCTCCAGCTGCCTGCCACCTCTGCTCCACCCTTATGGACGCTAATCCTCTAGAACTATAAGTCTAAAATAAACTTTCTTCTGTAAGTTGCCTTGGTCATGGTGTTTTATCACAGCAATAGCAAAGTACCAATACACTGTATGTGTGGGTGCTGGTGTATCCATGGTTGTACGTGTGTATGTGTGTACATGAATGAGTTGCATGTATGTATATGATTTTATGTGTGCTCATGTGCATATGGGTGAACATGTATGCATGTGCTTGCACATGTGGAGGCCAGAGGGCAGCACCAGGTGCCTTATTCATTCTCCACCTGGGTCACACCTGCTATTATACTTGTGGCTTCATGTCTTCTTGGAGCCTCTTTTCCCTCATTGCTGCTTCGCGTTTGTATCAGGCAGATAGCAATCGCCACTGCTAATGTAGCATTTTAATTTCTTTAATGCTTTTTGTCCATTTTTGCTTTGTCATCCTACCATCTTGATGCAAACTTGGTAGAACCACCTTCCCATTTAAACTAGCTACATCCCAGTCATACAAGGAAACATTATTGCTATACGGCTTTCTCTTATGGACCTTCTTTTGGTGGTGGATGTGTTTCAAGAATGCTATCTGCTAATGCTACAACCCTAATGCTTTATTTCTAGTTTATCCAAGGATTTTATCAAAAAACAATAAAAGCTGCTAACATTTTATGCAAACACAGCAGGTATCAGACAATGTCCTAAGCACTTCAGATGAATTAACTTCTTACATTTCCATACCCAGCCTGAGCGGCGGTCCCTATTTCATCAGGTGTAAACTGAAGTTCAGTGAATTGAGCAGCCTCTGCTGTGCAGAGTCAGCGGGGCGCTAGAATGTCAAGCACAAGTCTTCCTTAAACCTGTGAGGTCTGAACCACTTTTCTAAACTTTTTAAAATTGAGCGTTGACTTGTCTTACAAGCTCCTTATACACCTGAATTACTGAATTAGGTATTTCACCTAACTTGAAACTGTAGAAAAACCATACTAATAAATTCTAAAATGTTACACCTTCAATTGCTAGGATGAACTCAACTTGATTGTGACATATCTTTCTGTCTAAAGTACAATGATGGGTTTCACTTCAGTATTTCCTTAGAATTTTGGCATTTATGTTCAAAAATGAAATGGACTCACAGGTTTCCCTTTTTTCTTCTAGTTTTACTATCCAGATAATACCAGGTAAACTTATAAATGAGTTGGGGCAGGCATCTGTAGACATTTCAGTTTTCATTATCAGGCTGATTTACAAGAGCTACAAACAGTTAGCAGAACAATCGAGACTTCCAGGTGATCCTGTGATGCCCACAGAACCCAAACAAATGCTCAGTTGCAGACAAAGGTGATAGAAGGCATCCGAGCCCCTTGGAACTAATCGTAGCCCAGCACTGTCTAGTAGCCTGTGTGTTGCTTTCTGAAGTGACTGAAGGTGGTTGACCCTTACCCTGATTCAGACATTGATGGCTGTCTTTAATTCAACAATAATCATATACAAACTGAATTTCTGAATCCTATTTGCTAGTATTTTATAATTTATGAAACACCTTAATATCTTTTTATTTCACTGAATTTATTTAATAGTTCTCCAAGATCACGCTATTATTTCTACCTTATAGATAATTTTCATTCTATTTTATAGACTGTTGAAGTAAAGATAATTATTTAGTAGAGAAAATGAGTTAAAAATCAAATGTTTTCTTTATTCAGTTATACTAGTCTCCTTTTACCTGGGTGAAAAAAATTCAAGAAACTGAAGATAGGACCAAGCAACACACATATACACACATGCATTCATGCACACACAGGAGCATGTATACACATACACAGTGTATATATATATATATATGTGTGTGTGTGTGTGTGTGTGTATGTTTACATTGCTTTTTATTTTTCCACACACAGTAAAATATGGCAAGAGAGTAACAACAGCAAGTAATGAGATAGAGAAGTATACGCTCTCTAGAAAACATTTTATTTCCAATGCTCACAGTTCTTGTGATGGCAGGAGATGACTCAATGCCCATGTTCTAAGATAAAGGGAGGCAAAGGATGTAGTATCATGACCTAGTTGTTAGGCTGCTAACAAAGGGTCATTTGGACACAAGCACAGTGATCAGCGGCTCTGGTAACGGCGACACTCCAAAGTGACTGCTGCATGAGTAGTCTCAGACAGAGAGACGAGTCATGTCCTAGACTCAAGGGGCAAGGATGGCATGAGACTTCCTCATGTGACTGAGAACAGCAAGTAAACTAAATCTATTAATTGCCTATTTCTACAATTTTCACAGTATTTCACATTTTTGGGCTGGAATTGACTGTGAGCAACTAAAACTTAAAATGGTAAAACTGCAGATTAGGAGTTCATTAAAGAAGTTCATACATTGTTTGTATGTGTGTATGCATGTGTCTGTGGAGGTCAGAGGTCAACGTTGTGTGTCTTCCTCTATCGAACTTACCATTTTTGGTTAGCCTGGATGGCCAATGAGCCCCTAAGATCTTTCTGCCTTTGCTCAGGGCTCAGATGCATGCCATTATGCCTGGCTTTCATGTGGGTGCTGGGGATTTGAACCTGGGTCCTTATGCTTGCATAGTGAGCACTTTACCAACTGATCCATCTCCCAAACTCAAGAAAGTTCTGTTGTTTTTAATTTTGTTTTTCTTTTATAAATAGGGGAGAGTTTAGATTCTATAATAACAAAGAATAGCATCCTGTTTGTTCCTGACAGAACCAAGAATGACTTAATGAATGTTCAGCAGTGGGTGGAGGAGCCTCTATTGCTGATGACAGTTCTTGCAGTTCTACTGGCTCTACCACATAAGGCTAGACAGACAACATGCTCAAATATGACCAATAATCAGGAATAGCTTACCATAATGAAGAGCAGTCTGACCTTCATTGTCCTATAAAAGAACACAAATGATACACTTTAGAAAAGGTCTGTAAGTATGGTTAAGTATATAAACTATTGCAAACCTACAGGATACTAAAGTTCTATAGGTTCATCAGGCACAGGAACAACCCTCATTTCTCTTTGGAGAAGTGTAACTAGTTCACGGTGACAGCTACAGCAGAGGCAAAGATAAAGATCTACAGAGAACCCAGGCAATGAGGCATCTTTGCTACTGCATTCGATACAGAAAAACTAGCACATAGCATTCACCTTGGACACTATTAGATGCTGATTTCTAAGTGTGCCCCCAAATTTAAGTAATCTGTGACTTTTGGTAAGGGTTAATAACTTTTAAATGTCTTTTTAAAAGATTCCAAGTGTCAGGCTAAAGACTCTAGGCTTCTGAACCAGATCAAATATCATAAAGATAGGTGATTTCAAAGAATACAAAGTTCCAGTAGTTAAGAACAAGACTTCCAATAGTTTGTTTACCAGGAAATTACAACATTCTAGCTTTTTCTTTAATACCAAGCTATTCTAAATATAGATGTAAAACAATGGAGCAGACCTTCTAAGCAGTGTTACCTCAAACCCAGAGTAGAACACAGAAAACGTGCAACACACTATCCAAAGCATAAGAGGGAGCGAGTTTAGTAGTTATCCTGTATGCAGAGCCTAGGCACTACCACTGCTGGGCCACTGTAACGAAGAATGATGGCTGAACTAGTATCAAACTGTCCATGAGTACCCTGTATCTGTTTTCCCGCTTAATGTGGGGATGGATTGGCTCCAGATGTTAAGGGCATCTCTATTTCATCTTCTAAACAAAAAGCAAGAAGCTGCCACAGAGAAATTATTTTCTGATTTGAACAGGGAGAAAGAAGAAAAGTCATTCTTTTAGCACCTCGAAGCCTGGCGGGAATGGCAGCTGGTGGAGGCAGGGGAGCAAGCATGAGGCAATGTAGTTTGTTTTCCTAGTGGGAATTGTGCTTCTCTCATAGGATTCAGAGGTGAGGTGCATGTAAGTGAGTGAGAAAAAAATAGGAAAACTGGGCAGGGGTAGATAGGAAACATTTGGTTGGGTGCCACAGTGGCCCATCAACAATTATAAGGAAAATAAAATTTAAGGAAAATAAAAGACAGTAGGTAGTACCCCCCCCAAAAAAGGGAGTACAGATGGCCATTGGGGTGGTCTGAGTTAGAAATGTCCCCCACAGTTTCAGGCGTTTGAACACTTGGTCCTCCATTAGTGCAGCCTTGATGGGGGAAGTACAGCATTGGAGGTGGGCTTTGAGATAAAAAAAAGTCTTTACATTGTATGCTTTCTGTTTCATGCTTATTACAGTGAAGCATGTGAGCTCTCAGTGTCCTGTACCAGCTGCTATATGCTTGCTCTGCCGCGCCACCCCATGATGGGCTCTTACCCTCTGGAACCATAAGACCAAATAAATTCTTTCTTCTATAAGATACTTTGGTTATGTTGTTTTTAATGACAACAGAGGCATAGCTAATATAGTTTTTAGGTACAGATTCTGCCCCACTCCCCTTCTAAGCTTAAGGAAGAGAGGGAGGAGAGCTAAACTATGAACAGGGTCAGAGTGATGTCGATGTAAGTAGCCTGGCATCGTGAGTCTAGCTCTAGAGAATTTAGTCTGGGTAACAGGGAAGAGCAGAACTGGCCAAAATGGCTAAGACCCAAATCTACCTTGCTAGATTTTAGTGTTAGACAGTAAAAGTGTATGTGTATGTGATTGGCCGGATGGGCTTCTACTCACGTCTACAGTCTCAGTACAAATGTCCAACAAACCAAGTGATTCCAGAAAGGGCTTGAGTCTACTACAGTCTTAGGACTCTACTGTTTTCCCCCATCATTATATTTTCCACAATTATTCATCTTTAAAAATTATAGTTCTTAGTTGGAGGGTGGCATTAAACTGCAACTCCAGCACTTGGGAGGCTGAAGCTGGAAGACAGCTATAAAGTCAGGGTCAGTCTGGGCCACACAGTGAATTTCAAATGAGTCAGGGCTTCATGACAAGATTCTGTCTCAAAAAAACTGGGAGTATGTCAGGTTTGGGGGTGCACACCTTTAATCCCAGCACTCAGGAGCCAGAGGCAGGTGGATTTCTGTGAATTTGAGGTCAGTTCTATCTACATAGTGAATTTCATGCCATCCAGGTTAGATAGTGAGACCCTGTTCCAAAACACACACACACACACACACACACACACACACACACACACACCCCTTAGGAATAATAATAAAAAAAGAGAACACTATCTTGCTGTTTGGGAAAACTTTCATGTTTAATTACTGTGTTCATGCATATCAAGAGTTCTGTCCCTCTTAATTTCTAATTCCTTATCCTTACTTGGGATCAAGAATTAATTTCTTTTAATCACTTTTACAAATGAATGTAAATAGGTAGCTCCAGTCCAATTTCTAATTAATTAAAAATATGTACTGAGTTCCTATTATGGCCCAGGCCCTGTTCTAGGCATTGAAAACACAGAGGTGAACGAGAGAGAAAAGGCCCCGAGTGTAATCTCATATTCTGATGGTGGAGGAAGCAATAAGCAAATAAGTAGATTTATCAACAGTCAATGAGCTCAAGATGGTGATGTACACCTGTGGCCTTAGCCACCTAGGAAGTTGAGGTGAGACGACTGCTCAAGCCCACAAACTTAAGACTAGCTTAGGTGATATAGCAAGACAACTCCTCCCCAATACACGAGTGCTCTGGAAGAAAACAAAGCAGAGTGAGACAGGAGTGGTGCTGGGCACTGTTTTGGACATTTAAAAAGCAGGGAATTGGGGAGATGCTAGGACGGCATGTAACCCAGCTTAGTAAACAGCACCTGCCGTCCTCTTCTGAAAGCAAGCATGTTACCAAGCCATGCCTAAGAGTCGTCTCTGAAGATTTCCAATGGAGTGAGGGACAGAAGTCTATCTAGAAAGGTCCTTTTCCCCAGCTAATCTAAAAGCACAGTGACATCAGCGCAGCACTAAAGGAAGCAGGCAGTTCTGCTGACACGAGGTCTCTAAGGGGCTCAGATTCCCAGGGAAAG
The DNA here is from genome assembly GCF_982192425.1 of Myodes glareolus. Lineage (NCBI taxonomy): Eukaryota > Metazoa > Chordata > Mammalia > Rodentia > Cricetidae > Myodes > Myodes glareolus. Next base: position 68,591,028 of record NC_142030.1, read on the forward strand.
AAAGTGGGGCGAGGAGGGAGGGAACCCTGGGAGTTAGCAGTTAGTAGTAGTTACAATTTCACTTTGGGAAGAAAAGTTCTAGAGATAGGTTATGGTGATGGGTGCTAGCATCATTAGCACACTTAATGCCAATGAGCTGGACTGTTAAAAGTGGTTAAAATGATAAATTTTAACTGGGTGTGGTGGCATACACTTGTAATCCCAGCACTTGGGAGGTGGAGGCAGGAGGTCAGGAGTTTGGGTCATCTTTGGCTATACGGCATATTAAAGGCCAGCCTATCTCAAATACAAAACATAATAAATTTTATTGTATGATTTTCCTATAGACAAACAATTAAACGACATGAGCAAGTGGCAAAGCTCACTTTGGGAGAAAATTACAGTAAGAGAGAAGGGTATAACCATGAAAGAGCCGGGCAGTGGTATGACAAGCAGCCTGTGGTTCTGTGATGTGTGATTTCTCTCTGTATGTTGTGAATATGATTACCATTTATAAGTAAAGAAGCTGATTTGGCAGGACAGAGCCACGTGGGAAATCCAAGATACAGGGAAAAAAAAAGGAAGAGTTGGGGAGACAGCAGCAGCCACTAGAGAAGAAAGATATGTGGTAACAAGTCACAAGCCTCATGGTAAAATATAGAAAAATAGAAATGGGATAATTTAAGAAGTAAAAGCTAGTTAATAATAAACCTGACCTAATTGGCCAAACAGTTTGTGATTAATATTAAGCATCTGAATGGTAGGAAACTTTCATTTACAAACAGTGCCAACATGTGGCACACACATCCACATAAAGCCTAAGAAAGCTTAAAAAAAAAAAGATCCTAGACATACAAAAACAGACTCAGAAACAGCTTCTTGGTAGCTACAGTTTTTCACATAGGCTCTGTTTGCTGGTGGTGAGGAGATACGTGACTCCTTTAAAAGATGGCTTCCTGGTTCATGCTGGCTGCATGGACAGTTATTTTGGGAGGTCCTTCTATGGAACACATGAATGGGGTTTGTGGGCAGCATGCTGCAAGTTACTTGGTGGTGGTGTGGATCCACTGCTTCCCAGAGCTGGGGTGGTAAACATGGCTCCCAGAGTTGGTGGTAAATGTATCTCTGCCATGTTGGAAAGTTGAACCGGGTGGGACCAACAGGCAAAGAGGCTCTGGTCCTAGCAACTCCTGCTTAACAGTTTAAAGCAGTGATCAAAAAAGAAGCATAGATATGCAATAAGAACATATTCAGACAAAATAAAACTCTAAATGGGTCACAGTGTGTTTAAAAATGTATGCAGGTTTAAGAAAAAAGAAAATGGGTATAGGCAGTTACAGAAAGGAATAAATAGTTTTTTAAAAAAAAAGTCTTTAAAGAGACAGTAAAAGTAATATAAAAGAGATAAGCCATGTAAAGATGAAAAATATACAGAAAGTTTGGATTATTATGCTTTCTTTGAATGTTTTGACTGTTAATGGCCTTACTGCAGAGAGACATTTGATTGTGGGGGCTGTTAAGCTAAACCAACATAAAAGTATCCTGACTTCAAATTTTGGGTCTTAAAGGATATGTTGCTTTTGAAAGATTTCCACAGAAGATGAGAAGCTGTGGATTCCTTCCAGGTTAATATGGTTTGATTGAGCAAGAGTCCCTGAAGTCTCCGATGGAAACAATGGTCCAGGTGATCCAGTAGCCAAAACATCTTTAAAACAACTGAGATGATGCAGTCTCACAGACTATTACAGCCAAGATTTAAGCATAATTATACATTTTCTCAGGATCCCCAAAAGATTACCAGCACCCCCAATCAGCAGGAAGTAGTATAAAAAACTATGCTCAAATTCCCAAAATATTGTTTATAAATGTTTGTTTTCATTTAAAGGGGGTTAGTTATAAATAATTAATGGTCATAGTCAATCTCTTTCTAACAAAAAAGAGGAATATAATACAGAAATAGGTACATTATATTGGTATGGATTTTGGCTTACTGATTCAAATTTAAGGTCAATTTTATTATATTATATGTATATTTCTATTTTTGTTTAAGGTATTATGTTTATACAACTCGTTTAAAAAGGTATAGTTAAGAAATACAAATAGTCATCTATAATAGTCAAAATTACAGTCAGGTTAGTTAGATTTTCAAGGTGATATTTCATATAGAGAGGCAATCTTCAAACACTTTGAAGACCTACAGAATATGGCATTTAGAATGTTTTAAGAACTTCGACTTTTCTTGGCAGTGAGAAATGTCTGCTTCTAGTGGTACCAATTACTTCAAAGAGTATTATGGGCATCGTAGAAGCTCCTTATGAAGTTTGCTTTCAATGTGACAAGGCTAGTCATTTGGGCAAGAAACTGTTCTTGTCTGGATTGCTTGATAATATGCTGTATAAACTTGACATGTAGGACCCACAGAAAAATGGCTGCTGAACTTGCCAAAACAAGCTGGGACAGTCTTTCAGGGTTCCTGTTTCATAGAAGAGTCTGCCAGATTTTTTTTGCAGGACACAAAAGAAAATGACTAACAAACTGCCAATGTAGGTGGGCAGTTTCAAATTTCCTGCTTCACTGGGAAGTCTGACAGACACTCCAAGCTTATAGGCTGAAGATGGATGCCCCAATGTATACAGAAGAACTCTGGGTTACTGTCCAGGCAGTCAGATATCTCTATTATTTCGAGAGTTTTTTAAGTTGCTTCCCAGTTACTTAGGTAATATTATATCCTTCTGGGGTCTTTGATAAAGTTGAAGACTAGGTAGTTATAATTATAATTTTCCTTGGTTATGATAAATGATAAATTAGATTACTCACAAAGATAGGATAGATGATAGAATATTTTCTTTAATTATGCCAAATATAAATATACTAAATATTGTAACTATAATTCTTGCTTGATAACTGTTTTGTTATATGTAATTTTACGATGTTAGAATTAAAATCTTCCTTTTTGATTAGACAGAAAAAAAGAAATGAGTGGAATGTCTCTCTGTATGCTGTGAATATGACTTATTACCATTGGTTAATACAGAAGCTGATTTGGCCAGTAGCTGGGGGAATAGAGCCAGGTGGGAAATCCAAGCAGAGATACAGGGAGAAAGATGCCAGCAGCTTCCAGAGAAGCAAGGTGTGAGGTAATGTCACAACCATGTGGCATTAATAGAAATAGGATAATTTAGGATGTAAAGGCTAGTTAGTAATAAGCCTGAGTACAGTGGCCAAACAGTTTATTAATATTAAGTCTCTGAATGGTTATTTGGGGAGCTGGCAGGTGGGAGAGAAACTTCCAGTTACAGTCCTGTCCTTTTAACTATTCCCCACTCCCTCACTCACCCTCTTCTACTTTTTAGGTTAGCCAACAATAAATACTCCCTAGACAAATGCCATCTTCCTGAGAATCTTGAGTAATACAGAATATACTTTATGATCCAAGCCTTGCCCATCTTTCTCTCAATTCTGTGACTGCCAGTTCCTAGCAGGAACTCCCACTGGACTGCATGGCTGTAAATGCTGTTTGCTTGGCATAAAACTTATCCTCAAACTCTTCAGACAATGTCACACTCTCCTACTGTGCTTTAAAAGTCTCTGTGGTATATATGTACTTAAAAAAAGGTATCTTGTGTTTATAAGGGTTTTGCCTGGGTGTATGTCTGTGCACCACGTGTGTACAGTACCCACAGAGGCCAGAAGAAGGTGTCAGAAATGGAGTTGCAGATGGCTGTGAGTCACCATGTGGGATTTAGGAACCAAACCTGTGTCCTATGGAAGAGTAGCCAGTGCTCTTAACTGCTGAGCCATCTCTCCAGCTCTGTATTATCTGAGCATTTTAATTGGACCCACAGTCCCTGTATGAGTTCAGGGAGGGGGTGAGGATAAGTGTGAGGTGTCATGCTGGCTAACGTTCTTCATGTAGACTACTTCTGGGTGCTTTATAATTTTGCATCAGGAGCTCAAGGAACTTTATTTGTGAGAAATTTAGTACTGTGCTCACTGCTAATGGTCTGAGGTGCTTTTTGCCTTTGTTACAGGCACGCACTACAGAGGGACCAGCAGTCTGAGGACAGTCAGTTGATTTCTTAGCTTGGGGAAGCTGAAAATCTGTAAGATGTGCAAACTTCCCACTTCCACCACAGGTCAAGACAACCTTTCACGTCAACTCCGTTGGTGAGCACAAGCTTTTAAGTCTACTCTGAGAGTGACCGGTGCGTCTGAGATGGCATCCTGTGGGTACTGAGACTGGTAATTTCTTTCAGGGCCACCGAGGCTTGGTCCAAGTTTATCATGTTCTTATTAACAAACCTTTAAATATTTATTTTACAGATTACTATTTTGTCCTATAAATGTGCTTGTTTGGCTTTTGGAAATGGTCTTTTTATAAACTTTGCTATATATTAAATGAGATGAATTTCTGAGCATTTTGCTGATTTTGTTTTCCTATTATTTAGTCTGGGATCTTGCAGTTCGGTCACCTTCTTGGGAAGCCACCACCTTGTTTGGGGTTAGTTCCCTTCTTTTCAGGGCTGTGAGCTTCCTATAGACAAATCTCCAGAATCTGTCACAGTTCTGCACAGTGTGTGATCTGTGAGTATTCCTGGCATGACAGAATGAGTCTCACTTCAATCTTTCCTCATCAGCTTATTCACTAAACTCACATAAACTAATTGTTCTTAGTCTTTAATTTGTTCTACTTTTGCTTTTATGTGAAGTGAAAAACTTCCCATGTATTTCCTCATGCAAAGCATGTCAGGCTCTTCAATAATAACTATACTCCATTTTCCCTACACATACCTTCAAATTTGTGCACATTGTTTCTCTTCTCATATGTACTGTATAGTTGTCATTTTGTAATTCTGATCATGTTGCCATTTTACTAGTAATTATTTTCTTTACAGATTTAGTTTTCTTCTGTTTCTAGATTAGATGTCAACTGAATGTTATTTTACTAAATAAAGTGTTGATGAAAATATTAAACTATTAAGTTCAGAATTTATTCATAGAAAATACATTATTTTATCCTTTTAATGCCAAGCCAATGATAATACTACTATCTCCTAGGCATAAAATTCTGTAGTAATTCTTATTTTTCCATTGCTAAATATATTTTATTAAACTAAACCAAAAGCTGTATTTCCAAGATATACATAATTACACATACATACATACACACATATGCAAATACACACATGTATACATACATACATACATCATTTTAAAGTAGCTCTCACATACACTCCTACCATTTACATGTGCACATAATAATGGAGATGATGTGCCTCCAAGCTGTCTTCTATGATCAAAAAAATGGAGTGTTACAGATTTCTTTTCTCACACTTACAATGATTCTGATTCTCATTCTATCTAGCTTGACTGCTATTCCTAAGGATGTAGCAGGAACCATCACAAGAATAACAGAGGGGCTGGAAAGATAGTGAGTGGCTGACAGCTTGTGCCACTCTTATAAAGAACCCATTGGCTTTCTACCACCCATATCTCAGCCAGCTCCAGGGGATCCAAAGTCTCAGAATTCTACAGGTGCCCTTACTCATGTTTGTTAGCTTGTACACATGAGTGTGCATGCACACACACACTTTTAAAAATATCTTAAAAAATGATAGTAGTAATACACAGAGGGACTAAATTTTCCCATGGCATTGTTAGTAAGATTTTTTTTTGTTCTGTTCAGTGTTTCATACTTAAAAAAGTGTGTTTCAAGAGATTATATAGCAAAGGAGGCACTAAAAAAACTGGCTATGAAGAATTAGATGTAGTAATAAAATTGAGTTAGTAATTGAAACTTTAAATTATGTCTGTGGGATTCACTGCCTCTTGGGTCTGTAACTGTATCAGAAAATGATTACATTAATCTAGCAATTGAGAAATTTGAAAATGTATCCTATGATAATTTTTCTAAGAACTGTTCTTAATAGAAGCCTTCCATGGAAGGTTCTGGGCATCTCTGTCTTTCTTGGAAAGAAAATGTATGTGCAGTAATACCCCATTCTAACTGGCATCCTTAGGAAATAAGGCAGCTGATGCCAGCAGGTTTTTCAAATAATAGGAATGGTACCTTCAATTATCTGAGTATCAAAACAACACCTTAAACTCCCTCGTTCTCTTCAAGGCAGGGTCTCTCTGAATATCCCTGGCTGTTCTAGAATGCACTATGTAGAACTCACAGAAACCTGACTGCTTCTGTCTCTGCGTCCTGGACACTCCACGCCAGGCAGCTCTCTCACATGTAGTTTTCTAAGCACGCTTCTTTGCTTTTTCCATATGGAAAACCACTGAACTTTTTCTTAATGATTCGGAGTTAAGCATTATAATCTGACCATGTCCCTCAATACCTAGCACCAAGCAAATGTTGGAGAATGAGTGAACAAAACCATGATGTTTTTATTGTACATGTAATATAAATGATACCATTAGAGAAATAAAGGTAGATAAGGTGATTTGACTTTTCAATTATTAGTTGCAAATTATTTTTGTTTCATTATTGAGTTTGATTGTAATTCATTTCTTAAACAGCAGCTTCTTTTCAGCTAGAAGATTATTAATTACCCTTATTACTGTCAGTGTGCCCAAATATTTTACATATTCTACTTTTCATGCATGAGAGGCTGAAAAGTAGACAAAAGTATGTTCTTCAGGTTGTGTCTCTGGAAACATGGATAGTGGTCTGGTAGTGATCACACAAGATGGGTCACCATGGATTTGTATTTTATTTTCATGTTGGGTACATCTTGTTTTTAGACTATTCTCACAATGAGTAGTTTTCTTCCTTCCATTCTGGAAGTCTTTGTTTAAGTGGACTCTAGAGCGATGAATGACCTAAATACAGATGGAGACTGCTCTGGCTGAAAGCAGCGGCCCATGCCCTGCACCCTTGGCACCTCCACCCGCTCAGGAGCACAGCTGGAGGGTAAAGGCACACCCACAGTGCAGTCTGAAACTCATTTTCGAGAGACTCAAGGATGCTGGATAACAAATTGTTGATATATTTTATGTTATTTTTACGGCACTATTTCTAGACTTTTGTCTAATCCTCCATAGAATAATAAACTATCTTAGCTTGCCAATAATGTAAGACTTTTTCTGACTTGAACGTTCATGAGTTTTCTCCCCCTCACCCCCCTTTTTTTTGGCCTTTCAAGACAGGGTTTCTCTGTGTATCTTTGGCTGTCCTAGAACTTGCTCTGTAGACCAGGCTGGCCTCAAACTCACAGAGATCCACCTGCCTTTGCCTCCAAAATGCTGGGATTAAAGGTGTGCACCACTACCACCTGGCATGAGTTTTTTTTTTTTTTTTTAAATGGTTCTCTCTGAATAAAAAACAAGAGCAAAAGCATAAACTTGGAAAAGCTGAGAAAACAGAGCAAAATAGAAGTGTTGATATTCGGAAAGTCTGTCTCACTGGAGAAGCGGTGACTGTCTCCACAACTTCATCTGCCGCAGTTACACAACTGATTGCACACAAGGCTGGGTCATCTTCAGCTCCACTTGGTGTCACTCCACCTTCACTACAGACAAGCAGTCCGTGTTCCAGATGGACCACAACAGTAAAAGAACTTCAGCAGATGATATGCAAATTGGTAGATAACCACCAGAAACAGGACAGACAAATGACGGAAAGGGAAACTATGAAAGGCAGCATGAACTCATTCTTTTAAAGCAACTGAAGAGATTGTCATCTCCATAAATGTCCTCAAAAACAAGTCTCTTTTGAGACTGCATTGACTTCAGCTCATACCAAACTGCTGGAGTGAGGAGACAGTGCAAGGGGCAGAGCACAGCGGAGCAGCTGAGACCAGAGAATAGACGGTAGTGTGCTGTGTCCATAAGCCACTCCTGAGCTCACCCAATCATTCACACTCACAAACTGTAAAAGGCACAGTTACTCAAGCGTTTCCAGTAGATGCAGGCATATCTTAGTCTAGATGCCCTGCCGTTTCATAGGCAACAGTAGCTATCATTACACACAGGATATGCCAATCAGAAGTAACTCGGGGCTGGAGAGATGGCTCACCAGTTAACAGCACTTGCTGCTCTTGCAGAGGACTTGGGTTCAGTTCCCAGCACCCACATGGCAGCTCACAAACACTAGTATTCTAGTTCTAAATGGTCTGACACCCTCTTCTGGTCTTCTCAGTCACCAGGCACACACATAGGGCACATATATACATGCAGACAAACACTCATACAAGTAAAATAAATCTTAAAAAAAAATTTCTTTTAGAAGTAACTTAGTACAGTCTAAAATCCAACTTCTCTACTAGGTATTTATCATTGCTTTGCAATTTCTCCAGGTCTAGATTAATTGATCAATTAGGGATTTCACTTATCAAAAATAAGTTTATTTAATAATGTAATTGTTATCCTTATCCCTCAGAAGGTTATACGGAATCTAGACATTTAAATGTAAGATAAGATTTGATCCAGCAGCAAAAGAACTCAATTCCACAATAGGGCGTTCACTCAAACAGAATCTCCATCTCAAAGCTTAGCTTAAAACAATTAGAGAATACCACAGGGCCTTGCCAACTCTTCCTGTCCTACTTCAACTACAAGAATTTCTTCCCCGTGGTACATGTTCTTTGTTCTTTTGATGAAGTGTATAATGTATATGAGAAACTCATATAATGTATATGAGCTTCTCATATACATTATACATTCTCATATATAACATATCTAATGTATCATATACATTATATGTTCTCATATAGTATATATATCGTGTGTATTATATACACAATATCTCATATATATGAGTTTCAGTTTGTGATAAAGGAGATGATGTCCTTCACAGGAAAATGGCTGGAACTAGAGACCATCATGGTAGGCAAAATAAGGCAGATATAGAAAGACAAATACATGTTTTAGTTCAAGAGGAATATATATTGCAAATTAAAGCTGACTAAATATAATTTTTGTTATATTCATTTATTTTGGGGATGACTGCATGTGTGTGCCATGGGGTAAATATGGAAGTCAGAGGACAAACTGCAGAAGTCTGTTCTCTACTAATACTATGTGGGTCATAGGGACTGAACTTAGAGCACCAGGCTTGGGGGCAAGTGACTTTACTTGAAGAGCCATGCACGCAGCATGGCAGTACAAGGGAGTAGGGGGAAACTGGTCAGCAATAATGAGAGGGGAAGGGTGGACTAGGAGAGGGAAGGGGATGAACATGAGCAAAGAACGTCATGACATACATGTCTGAAGATGTCCCGATGAAAAGATCATGACTTGGAGGCTTGGTCACTCACATCACTGACACCGTCCTTGGCAACAGTGAGAGGGAGGAAAGTTAGGTGAACTGAGGCGTGCCCGAGTAGATACTGGACCACTGGCACTTCCCTGCTATCTTGTTGTTTATAGGCAGCCATTTCCTCAGTCAGCTGGGAAGAAAGACTCTTGGCACAGAATGAAGACGGGGGAAAAAGTGCAGAAATCTGAGAAGGGAATCTATCAGGTATGGCTGCAGGGCAGTGATGGGATCACCCGAGGCGAGCACAAGTATATGTCCCCTCCGCTATGCTGGCTGCACCGGCATAAGCATATTTGTATGACAGAATAACAGGAAACCATCAGACATTTACTTATCACCTTATGTGTTGAGTGTGTCTGTGTGAATGTATGCCACATACATGTGGGTGGCTGTGGAAGCCAGAAGAGGATGTCAGATTCCTGAAGCTGGAGTTTCAGGAAGTTGTGAGCCAACCACTATGGGTGCTGTGAACTGAACTCAGGTCCTCTAAAAGGGCAGCTGATTCATCAGAAACTATTGTATATATGTATATAAAAAGCAGTGATTTAGCTGGGCAGTGGTGGTACATGCCTTTAATCCCAGCAGTTGAGTGGCAGAGGAAGGCAGATTTCTGAGTTCAAGGCCAACCTGGTCTACAAAACGAGTTCCAGGACAGATAGAGTTAAACAGTAAAACCCTGTCTTGAAAAAACCAAAAAGAAGAAGAGGAAGAAGAAGAAGAAGAGGAAGAAGAAGAAGAGGAAGAAGAAGAAGGAGGAGGAGGAGGAGGAGGAGGAGGAGGAGGAGGAGGAGGAGGAGGAGGAGGAGGAGGAAGAAGAAGAAGAAGAAGAAGAAGAAGAAGAAGAAGAAGAAGAAGAAGAAGAAGAAGAAGAAGAAGAAGAAGAAGAAGAAAAAAGGCTGCCTGCCTCATTTGGAATTAAGAAGTGCTTGCTTGTCTCTCTAAGAAAAAGGGTAAGTAATGACTGATTATCTTGAGGATAAAACTACGAATGATTATAATTTTCTTCATACTTGTTATCTATAGAAAAATTCAAAATTATTCATATTGATTTTGAAATAGCTACTATAAAACCATTTGTACTTCCTATGAATTTGAATACAATGTATATGTGCATAAAATTATCATTCAGTTATTTAACTATTACCTTGCTGTTTCTAAAACAAACTAACAAAACCAATTAAAATGATGGTTGTTTGTAAATTAATGACTGCTCACAATTATAAACACAATAGCTCATCCCCAGCTTCTGTCCACCCCTTGGCTGATTGTCCTGTAGATCACCATGCCTAATTTGAGGCTTTTGAGTTCAGATGTTGCGGGTTGAAGTGTCCTGGTGTTTAATGCGAAATATTGAGATTTTTTTTTCTTTTAACTTCGGGCATATGTCCACCTAGAAATCAATTAGAGTTGGGACATGACCATAAGAACCATGACTCCAATCCCAGAATTGATTGGCAAAGGGGGAATAGAAAGATAGGAGGCCAACTAGGCTGTCTTCTAATTCTATTTTCTGCCTCTCGAGAGGATTAGAGGAAAGAAGAGGTCTTTAAAAAAAGAATTATCTTCAACTCTGAATTGCTTGTACTTCTAAGCACCTTATGTCTAAAAAATAGGTATTTTGGGTGAAACAGAGGAAAGACTATTATCTTGTTATTCTTTATATAACTGAAGTCTTTAGGGACTGAAATATAAACTGTTCTTTTATCCATTTTTTGTATACCTAGCAAATAATAAGCATTCAGAACATAATCCTTCTGTGAACTTATCTGGAATGACTATGGCCCACTAACACAAAGCCTGTTTAGGTTTTCTAATTACTATTAACAATTGCTAATAATTTTAAATCAATGATGTAACTATAATACACTATTATAATGATGAGGCTTAAATAAAACATTACTCACATCTATGTGTTAAAATGGAATCCAGATTAAAGCATGAAGATAACTTTAGGCATTATTTCTTGGTAACCTCAGAAAGGAAACAGCAGCCCAACACTGGCCTGTACAGACATTCTGTCCTAAAATATATTATAAAGAATAATGGAATTGAATGTCAAGAATGAGTAAGTGAAAGCCTTTACTCATCTGCTTTACAACTTATATCAGCTAATTTTTCTAGATTTAAATTGATTAAATTTTTTGGTTGTTTCATTTCAAATGACCACACCAGAAGAAAGCTGTTTGTCATGGTTATTTATGTTTTTCCTTTCTGTTTTAGCTTAAAGGAAATGTTTCAAATTTAATAAATATGGAGTTATTATAAAGAACAGCCAAATCTACTCCAATACATTAGAATTGGTCACATGTTTGAAATCTTTGTAAAGGATGATACATTAGGGTAAAATAAAACTACTCAGTTGAATTAAAAGTAAACAAAATAACAGAATGTTAAAATGAATCAAAATTCACCAATGCCTAAAAATCAAAACTAAAGGGTGGAAAAGCACATGCATCCTACATATATTCTCCATACCCTGTCCAAAAAAGCACATGAATCCTACATACGTTCTCCATACCATCCAAAAAAGGAAAACCCACATGAGCACAAATGAGTGACAAGATAACGTGGCATCGTTACAAACCCATACTCCCAATGAAAAAAGAAAAAATGCAGCACCAATGTGCACAAGTTCTCATTTATATTACCTTTAAAATGGTGCAAAATCATGGAAGTCGCTTTCCATATGACTGCCCTCTGTTCCTATAGCACCTATAGCACTTCTAGAACATGACACCTATACTTCCAGAACACTACACCCATAGTACACTTATAGAACACGACACCCACAGTACACTTATAGAACACTATACCCATAGTACACTTACAGAACACGACACCCATAGTACACTTATAGAACACTTCACCTATAGTACATTTATAGAACATGACACACATAATACATTTAGAGAATGCTACACTCATAGTACACTTATAGAACACTACAACTATACTTCTAGAACACTGCGCCCATGGTATACTTATAGAATACTATACCCATGGTACACTTAGAATACTACACCTATAACTTTTTTAGAGACTAACAGAGAATCTTGAGTCTTTTCCACCTGGCACTAAGATTCTCTCCAATCTCCTTCCTTTTTTCTTGTATTATCTGTGATTGTAGGCCATCGTATGCTCTTTGAAGGTGAGAGTTACAGCATACATTAATTTGATAGACTGCAATATCTTTCACAAGCCTCTTCACATAATAATAAAAATAATATAAGATTACTTGTAGGAAAACCAATGTGGTTGGTTTTCTTGGACTTTGGAACTAAATACCGGGCCACAGAGAAAAATGTGGATAAGGGCCATGTTAAACATGCTAAAACTAACTAATTGCTCACTTTATTATAGAGCCAAGAAGGCAGTAAGTCAAACTGTGCAACCAGAGGCAGAAGCCCCAGGGAAAGCAAGTGAGGACTGGAAGAGGACCCTGGAGGGCGGCAGAGCCTGGCGCTAACAGGAAGGAGCCAGGTGGCAGCCACAAGTTAGAGGCTCTGAGAGAAGCGAGCTGCAGCCATTTTAGACCCAGAGAATAGGCAGCATAGCTGGCTGGGCCTCATGCCAGGCAGCAGATTACAGGATTCTGAGAGAAGTGAAGCTTTGCCTTTTTGACCCAGACCATCTATAAACAGCCACGGCAGAGGACAGAAGGAGAAGCAGGGAAGCTGCGGTACACTTGAAGGGAAGTAGAAAGAACGGGCGGAACACAACTGTACGACTATTTGAAGCCAAGCCAAATCTGGTGTTTTACTTGTAGATCTTTTGAGATTTTACTAAACTGAACAAAAAGGAACTAAACAAACAAAAAGCTGACTGGTGTTACCAGGAGCTGCAAGTTTTATAAATAAACATCATTTCTTCCCATTCTTACAACCGTATTACATAAATACCACAATTCTCATTTTCAAGAGGAGTAAAATTGGCCTTAAACACATTCTATGCCTGTCCATTGTCCTAGGGTCTTTGTGACATTAAAAACAAACAAGCTTCTCAAGTACATCATACTGCTAAAAGGGAATAATAGGAATAAACACAAATATTAATACAAAAAAATCACTAAGATTTTGTAGGTTAAACACAATAGATGGCATAGTCTCATGGTTAGCATACTTGTATAATCTGCATTACTTTAACTTCAAAATTGATATATCACAATCTCAGAATGTAAAATTTTACTAGTACTTCAAGACCAACTGCACATGGTGGCGCACACCTTTGATCCCAGCACAGCAGCACAGTGGAGGTAGAGGCAGATGGATCTCTAAGTTCCAGGCCAGCCAGGGCTCATAATGAGACCCTAGCTCAACCAAAACAAAACAGAAAACTTTAAGATCATGGGGATACTCCTCTCTTTCTCTCAACCCTTCCTCCTTCTCCTTTGGTGTTGACAGCATTCTTACACTGAGGTGTAGACCTAGCCTTATGTTCCTTTTTACTCCTGTTAAAGGTGAATACACACATGCATCTGTTTTGAAAAGCTTAAGTTTCTCCATATAGTTATTGATCAATAATAATAATAATTATTATTCTGTTTTTATTTTCTTGAGACAGTGTTTCTCTGTGTAGCCCTGGCTGTCCTAGAACTGACTCTGTAGAGCAGACTAGCCTCGAATTCAGAGATCCACCTGTCTCTGCCTCCTTCCCAATTACTGGGATTAAAGGTGTGCACCACCACTGCACATCTGCATTTCTCTAGTTTATGCATATACCGTTTATTTTGGTGTTTTCTCTGCATGTATGTATATGCCCCATGTATGTGTACCTTGTGCCAAATGTCTGTGAAGGCCAGAAGTGGGAGTCAGATCCCCTGGAACTAGAGTTACAGACAGTTGTGAGGCACCATGTGGTATTGGGTATCAAACCCAGGTCTTCTGGAAGAGCATTCAGTGCTGAACCATCTCTCCACTCCCATATATTTACTTTCTAAGTACAGAAAGGAACTCTAGAGCGGGGACTAGTAGGATTCAGTTGTTAAGAAGGGGAAAATGAGAAAAATGTCAGTGGTGGTGGGAGTATGGGGTGTGGAATATGGGGTGCTTATCATTGTAGAGGAAAGGGAAGGAGGAGGGACAAGAATGTTTGGAAAAACCATACGGAATAATGTTTTATGCTTGCTTAAAATTACATATGTGTATATAAATATGTGCGTATACATACATGTATTTTAATTTAAGTTACACTACTTGGGGCTCATGCCCCAAACTATAGACTATCTAACAGAAACCCATTGCCAGGCAGAGGAAGTCTTCTATAGAGTTGTTGGTCAGGGGAGCCCAAGAGACCCCAAAATAATAAAAGGCAATTGCTGCTGCCTTTGGTTGCTTCCCAGAGGCTGAAGGTAAATCCCTATTGTTGAAAACACCACATACTTTAGACCTAATAGAACTTGCAGGAATTGATCTAGATCTGACCTGGAAGCCTCTTCCCTGAGGATTAGCCTTCATAGTATCAGGAGTGATGCCAGTTGCCAAGAGAGAAAAGCAATCAATAGTCTTATCCAACTATAAATGCTCATAAAGCACGCCAACAGAAACAATAGCGGCACTTAGACCGTGGCGGTAACCAACAGCCTCCTAATTGGACTTAATGCCGGGCATAGTAAACTTACCCAACTCCCCATGGCTGGTGAGGTCAAGGACCCTAACGGAAACCCTACTATTACAACTTTCCTAAGCCAGCATAATTTCTTACTGTATTCTAAACAGTTTTCTTATATTCACAGAGAAGTGCAGCTCTCACCCCTCAAAGAAGCTTCCCTTTGCAGTGGACAGAGACTTGCGAGGCCATAATGGGTCAAAATATAGAGAACCACTGATCACTGTGGTGCCTGTCCCGAGTTTGATACATTTACAACACAATTCCTACATCTACGGCTTGGGGAAGGCAGAAGAGGGGACATAAAAACAGAAAGTCAGAGGACCATAACACTTGTTGCAAAACATTATCTTCTTAAAATGATAATAATAATAAAAAAGAAGAACTAAAGAGAGGAAGGTAGGAAGGGGTGGATCCGGGGATATGGTGGGGGTGAAGGTGATCAAAATATGTTGTACGAAGCTCTCAAAGAATTAATAAAATTATATACATAAATATTTAATGTAGTAACAACTGGATAGTGACAGTGAGGCAGGATTCCAGGTGAGCCTCAGCAATCTACACTCTGCGTACCTGTGAACACAAAGCCACTTCTAGATGGAGGGCTACAGTGGCATGGAAGGAGCTGGACCTATAGAAGCAGACAGCCTGTTGACCATTTTAAAAACCATCACAGGAAATGCTTGGTTTCAAGATGACCATGTCTTCACTAAGACCCCAAGTAATCAGAAAGACCCTGAGGAGGTCTCCTACCTCTCGACAACAGCACAGCTCCATTCCTGAACCCAGTTAAGGCAGACCCTAACTGGGCAGTGAAATAAAAACTGAACAACAAAAGAGAAAATACCTGAATGCAGGAATCAAGATTACCTGGAAATGATTACATACTGAACCACGAGGAAAAGAAAACCGCAGCCAGTCACCTTTAAAACAGCAAGAGCTTCCCAAACACAAAACAAGCGGTTACCTTAACAGTCCTTGACTTCCCCTTCCTAGTATGTTTTCCAACTTAAATGACTGATTAGCAGGCAGAGGAGGAACATTAGGACATTTCCAGACGGTCTGATTAGTAATCTTTATGTGATCTTTCCTAGGCATCTACAACTTTAAATGCTGGGTGCCTACAAAGATAGACTTCCCACGTTCACTGTCAAAGTGCAGGGCCTACATTGTAGGCAACCAGTAAGCAGCTGTTGAATGAATAAATGTACAAAGGAAAAAAGTGATGAAAATAATGCCAGAGTCCACTAATCTTTTAATATTTCTTCTTGGGCAAATTAAAAATAAAACCTTGACGGTAATAATGCTGGCAGCAGCTAGCCTTTTCCAGAAAATAAGACAGTATCAGGAAACGGAAGGAACTCTGACTGAGAGTTCCAGTCTTGGCATTGCCACTCTCAGTCCCCTCCCCAAACCCTCAAAGAGAGAGAGAGAGAGAGAGAGAGAGAGAGAGAGAGAGAGAGAGAGAGAGAGAGATAAATGCTGGGATTCAGACTGGTTGAGAGCCACATTAGGGTCAGGAGAGTGGAGAACACAGGAGACATAAGAGTTAATGAGATGGGTTGGTAGCAAATGTCTGTGCAATAGGGAGACAGAGGCAGGAGGACTGCTCACATTTGAGGCCTGGGCCACATAGTTCCATCCAGGCCAGCAGCATCTATACGGTGAGACTATCACACACACAAACTAAATAAAAACATTATTGAGTTAACAACCCTGTTGTAGAGCCTAGCATGTAAAAAAATGGCAACACCTGGGAAGGATCAGAATTTTAGGTTGGGACAGGAAGCAAGATCAAATGCATTAGCATTAATATGAGCTAAAATGGGACAGGACAAATATGGCTAGTGCAGAGGTGTGCTTCACAAACCAGGGCCAAGGTGAAGGTGAGGGCCTGCACAGATTGTATCGGACGGACTGCAGAGGGAAACTGTCAGCCTGAACCCCTTTCAACCACAACCTTCCCAACAGTTCTAAATTCTGTTGTGAAATATTACTTTAACTATGTAAAGCTGTGTTACATTTGTTTATGTTGTAGAATATTAATTACTTTTTTGTTGTTTTTTCGAGACCAGATTTCTCTTTAGCTTTGGAGCCTGTCCTGGAACTAGCTCTTGTAGACCAGGCTTGTAGAATATTACTTTATCTATGTAAAGATGTGTTGCTGTTTCACCTTGCCTGCCTAAGTCACCTGATTGGTCTAATAAAAAGCCAAAAACCCAATAGCTAGGCAGTAGAGGGATAGGTGCCTCTATCCCTAGGAGAGAATACATTATCACTCCTTCAATGTTTTTCCATGCATGCAAACATAAAACTGAATGTTATTTCTTAAGTGCTTAATTTGTAAGGACACATTGTTATATCTGCATTCTCCTTGCTCCCTCAACAACTGTGTAATTCTGATATGATCAACTAGCCTCTAACAGCATACAGCTAAAGCCCTCCTCTCAAATGACATCAATGGTACTTTCTCCAGCACTCTTACCTGTTCAGAGACAATTCGTGTACCTGTGAAGCCAATATGCATTTTCTGCCCAAGTGCAGGTGCTTTATCAATTCCCACTGGAACACAATGATACCTTCAATGGTCTTCCTCCCTCCTCCCAAGTAATAGTAAATGGTTACTGTAAATTAGCATGCTAAAAACTCATCATGTTTTATCCTCATCCTAAACACACACACACACACACACACACACACACACACACACACACACACACAGAGAGAGAGAGAGAGAGAGAGAGAGAGAGAGAGAGAGAGAGAATGAGAATGGACGGTTCTCAGTCTGCCCAGTTGTTTCTGCTACCTATTTGTAGTCTCACATCAGCATCCATCAATATCACCTAACCATTACAGTTCACGATGGGCCATAGCTCAGTCTCAGTCTAAAGGCTATCTCCAGCTACAATGTCCTCATAGCTCAGTCTAAAGGCTATCTCCAGCTACTATGTCCTCATAGCTCAGTCTAAAGGCTATCTCCAGCTACTATGTCCTCATAGCTCAGTCTAAAGGCTATCTCCAGCTACTATGTCCTCATAGCTCAGTGTGAAGGCTATCTCCAGCTACTATGTCCTCATAGCTCAGTCTAAAGGCTATCTCCAGCTACTATGTCCCCATTGATTTCCCCATCACCTTTGCACTCCGAGAGTATCTCTCATTATGGTGCTTGACTACCGACTGGCCTGTTTTTGTTTTCCAGTTGTTTAATGAGCTTCTCACTGTCTCAATTAGACAGTAAACAACCTGAAGACAGAGAGACTATTCATACTTCTTTTGTGTCTCCTCATGTCTTGGCACATCAAAGTCATGACGTAGTAAATAGAATATTTAGGTTGAATCTAACAATCACCCAGTTGTCAGAGTTATATTTGCACTGATGACTTCTGTAGTTGCCTACATATTAAATTTCTAGCAACTACTCTTAATTCTTATAAAGAATTCCATGTACTGAAATATCGCTTAGTTGTAGATATCTATTCCCATACAAAATGGAAAAGAATATAAAGGTTTATTCTTAGTCTATACATTGTGATGTCATTCCATAACTTATACTACTTGCTAGCAATCTTTAATCTGGGTGTTTTAAAAAAATTATTATTTTTATGTATATGGATGTTTGCCTGCATGAATATCTAGGCACCATATGTGTGTCTGGTACCCACAGAGAAGAGAGGAGGGCATCACAGCCTTTGAATCTGAAATTGCAAGTGGTTGTGAACTGCCATAAGGGTGCTGGGAACTGAATTCCAGAATAGCAACAAGTGCTTAAGTGTTAAGCCATCTCTCTAGGCCCCAGTGTAAATATTCTTAATGTCATTGCACTGTTGGTTTAACAATCTCATCCTAATCAGAACGGCTAAGATCAACACAACACCTGACAACAGATGCTGGGGAGGATGGGGGAAGGGAAACCTCAGTCACTGTTTGTTAGGAGGACAAACTAGTTCAGACATCCGGAAATCAGTATGGAGAATCTTCAAAAAACTAAAAAACAAATCTGCCATATGACCCACCTATACGATTCCTAGTTAGGAGACCAGAGGACCTGACATTGCACTCCACAGATGCTCAGCTGTGTCACTGATGCTCTGTTCACAATAGCTAGGAAATGGAAACAACCTAAATGTCCTCCAACTGACAAATGAATAATACAAATTTGGTACATATACACTATGGAATTTTATTTGGCTGTAAAGAAAAAGGAAATTGTGAAGTTTGCAGGCAAATGGATGGAAGTAGAAAATATTATACTGAGTGAGGTAACCCAGACCTAGAAATAAAAATGCCCCCATGTTCTCACTCATCAGGGGTTCCTAGCGCTAAACCTTCAGATGTGAGAATAGAGCGTGGAGTAACTGCAGAAACTAGGGAAGTAGAAAGAAATCGTGTGGGAAGAAGTGGCGGGCAGAGGCAAGGGCTAGAAATGGGGATTAACAGGATGTGATATGAAAGAGTAAATGGGACAAACAGAAAGTGGGGAAGGAGATCAATACAGAGGAGAGGCAGGGAGAAGGGACAAGCAACACCAAAGGTTTGGAAAAGCCTTAAGGAATCACATTTATTTACTTAAAAATCACATATACATAATACAGAAGTATGCACACGTAACACACACACAGTTTAAATAAAGTTATGTCTCTTGGGCTGATATACTCACATCATGAACAACAAACTAACAATAACTAATAAAAAACAATAGACTAACAAAACATCAGTATGAGACATGAGAAACTTCCTTTCAAGTTGTTGGTCAGGGTACTCCAAGAGACACCCAAAACAGTATAGGCTATTGCCGTTACCCTTAGTTGTTAGTAAGAGGTTGAAGGTAAGTCCGTGTTCTGAAGACAGCACAAACTTCTGACACAGGACTTGGAAGACACAAACTGGATCTGACAGGGAAGCTTTCCCCGAGTTCTAGCTTTCATAGTATCAGAAGGTGCCATGCAAGCCACCAAGAGGAAAGCAATAAATACTTCTACCCAGCTGTGCTACAAGCCACACGGCATTGTAAGATGCTCCTTGAGGCTCAATAGTGGCACACATGCAGCCGTGGTAACCAATAGCTATCCTTAACTGGATATCCAATTACCTGGGGCTAGTGAGGCCATAGATAGTAAAGAAGAATCTACCATCACTTTACTAGGTCAGTGTAATTCCTAACCGCATTCTACAGCTCTCCCCTTTTCCTACAGAAAGTCACAACTGGTCAAAAGGCAGAGATGAGTATCCAGCCCCAGTGGGTACATCTACAGCACAACTCTCACACCAAAGGCTCAGGAAACATGATGGAAGACGGGGTGGGAAAATTTTAAGAGACAGAGGACCAGGAACTCAGCAGTGAGGTTGGCTCTCCTGGAAACGAAAGGGAAACTACCCATATAATACCTCAACAACACAGGTGCCTCACAAGACCCCACAATGACATACCAACAGACATGCTAACACTGGAAGAGGAAATCTCATGGGTCTACCCCTAGAGAAAGGACTATAGCCACTAATGACTGCTGAGAGGGAGAATTCATCAGTCCTTCCCAGGAATGAGCCCTAATCATCAAGTGATCCGCCCTGAAATCACACACACACACACACACACACACACACACACACACACGCACGCGCGCGCAACATTAAATGAACTCAGCAGGTTGTAGTTATACAATTATGTACATATATGCAACATTAATAATAAAAGAAAAAGAGGCCATGATTATAAGGGACTGTGGGGAAGGACAAGGGATGGGTTGGAGGGAGAAAAGGGGAAGAGGGGAAATGATATAATTATATTCTAATTAAAATAAAAACATAGTTAAAAAACTAAATTCCTTTTTTGACATATTTGCCACAATAAAAACAATCCAATTATTAACATAAACTTCAAAAGATGTCATTTTAAAGGTGTACTTTCTATTCCTTTTCTGCCTTTTACTTCTTCTTTATTATTACTGGGAAGAGACACTGTACCTTAAAGTAAACTTTCTTTCACATCTGGCTCGGGCCTGACCTGCCTGTACTCTTGCAGCTGGAATCAGTGTCTGCGATCCTCCTTTGCTACATGAGACGCTTAGGGTACTTGAAAACAAGCCGTACGCTACCTGTTAGTAATAATGACTTTGGGCTTTTCACCTATTGTGAAATGATCCTATATTCCCACTAGATTTACAAATGGCAAGATACTGGCCTCTGTCTCCCCCATTTCACTGAACATTAAGGTGAAAGTTGGGCTTTAATGAAGTAAATAAAATTAAACTTCAATGTATTAGGGGGTCCAACAATGAGTACTTCTCCACCAAATAAGGTAAATATTCTGTGTTAGAGAAAAACTAAGCAAGCAGAATTTTTTCCCAATGAGACAAGCAAACAAACACAGAAATGACCCAGATTCGTTCCTGAAGATGAGGCACATGCCTCAGTCTAAACACTCTGGAAAAGGGCAACACTTTTGAAATTTTAAAAAGTTCTTTTTTATAATGCGAGGAAAGGCTCTGTTTCTCATATTTTAAATATTTATGATCCCTTAAGATAAACACAAAAATTCATGTTCTTTTAATATTGCAATGAAAAATTTCACATACACAAAAAATAGAAAATATGAACTTCTACTGAAACATCTCTCAGATTCAACTATAAAGATTTTGTTACTTATTTCATTTATTTCTTTTTATTTTTATTTAAGTACCTTATGTCAAGTTCCAGATTTATTTTATTTATTTTTTTGTTTTTCGAGACAGGGTTTCTCTGTGTAGCCCTGGCTGTCTTGGAACTCACTCTGTAAACCAGGCTGGCTTCGAACTCAGAGATCTGCCTGCCTCTGCCTTCCAAGTGCTAGGATTAAAGGTGTGTGCCACCACTCCCACCTCATGTTCCAGATTTTATATTCTTTCTTCCCAATATATCTCACTGACTCTTTAAAGCAAAAACAAAGGGAAGAAAAAGAAAAGAAAAGGAATGCATGAGCGTTATTTTGGATCTTCATTCCTGCTAATTGAAAAACAAAACAAAACAAAAAACCACATACACAATCAAGAAATGGTGTTACGATTTTTGGTGTAAACAAAAAAAGAACAGTACTAATTTGCTACAGAAATAGCTGTTCAACAGAATTCTGAATACATATTTATCAACTTAAAAATTATTATTTCTATCATAATCACATATTTTTAGCAGACTTTTAAAGTTGGCTTCAACTCTTGTAAAGAACATTTGAGAAAGGGGTGATGGTTGTGTGGTGAAGAGCAAGCATGAATCTTTCAAGTAAGGAGAAAAGCAGGCAGACCGCAGTGCAGAGGCATGTGCGACGGTAACAGCACTTTACATACAGGCGGCTTAGCTCAGCCCCAGGCCTTCAGCACTCTAAGGGGGGAGTCTCTATTTTCACAGTTCTAAGGAAAATGAAGGTGCTTGAACTGGCTGAGTCTGCCTGTCCTGGAGACGAGCCGGACGACTTCTTTTCACTAAACCACAGGTATGCGGTCTTCTTAGTACACACACGTCTCAACTGAGCACCTCATCCTTTGCACCCATCTGGTACTGTCCGTCCCCCTTTTCTCACTTGGAACCCCAGTATAGACTTAGAGTCCTTCGCTGTGGTAACTCCAGGCCCAGGAGCCCTGCACACAAAAGGCAGTAGCTATAAATTTACCGAGTGAACGGATAAATTTGGCAGATTTGGAAAAGCGTTCCGGAATATGCTAATGTAATCTAGATGGAAAACAATGGAAATATTACTTAAACTTATCATCACTAAGATTGAGAAGATACAAAACTTCCTTGTGTGGAATTTCTCTTTGCTAGTTTGGATAATTTACTTCATGATAGCACACATCACCTTATTGGTTAGCAGGAAAACTTTGGGAGAGTATTTTATAGAATATAACTGCAACTCTCAACCTCTATCTAATCAGTTCAATAATAATTTCCAAATGTACTTAATGGACGATTACACCAGTAATTAGAAATCAAATTTTGCTATGCTGCAAAAGATGTCAAAATTATGTATGCTCAGACTACGATATTTTACAATTAAAATTTTATTTAATTAGCATTCCTCAGAGAAAGATATCTTTTAAATTAAAATTTTATTTAATTAATGTTCCCATAATCCATATTAAAATTTATTTGTAACCTGCTGACTTACAAACATACATGCAGGGTAGGAAAAATACACAAGAACCGATAGTAGCAGTGACATAAAAGAGTAGTTAATAATTAATAGTAATAATAGCAAAAATTCAGCAAAATTTAAAAAAAAAAGATTTAACGTTAAGGGGGTAGGAAAATAAATGAATAAAATGAAAAAACTTATATAAGTTGCTTTGCAGGGTATTTGAAACATTCCTTTCTTTCACCCCCGTTTTGTGAGTTAAGGTTAATGGATTTCTATAGCACTTCCTGTTGTCATTACTGCCAAATGTTTTCCTATGGATGAGGCAGATACCTGGTTATTTAAGGAGCAGGATAAATGGGCCAAGACAGCTTTCCCTATCCCCAATTCACCAGGGAACGCTTGAGAATTCCACCTGACATGAGGACAGCACTGTGCTCTTAAACAATCTGCAGTTTGATCCGATTGTTCCCCAGTGGGGGAGGCAGGCCACAGCTCACTCAAGAGTCATTGATTGGATTAACAGCCTAATTCCCAACAGATGAATAGAATACTGATGTCTTGTCAGACCAGATCACAAAAGGAAAACACAATCTGCTTCTACGGCTCAGAGGTTTAACCCTCAGTGTACCTTCAAGCTACAGTCTCCTGTTTTGTGTCCTAGAATTTCGTCAGGATTGCCTACAAATATTGTCAGCTGTGGTTTTTATCACCATTCACGAACTTTTTCTCCTTTAGGGAAATTTTTTTCAGAACGTTTACAAACAAGCGAAGATGTTTAATTTTTACTGTCCACACTAGTCTTGTCTAAATCCTTGCCTGGGCTTCCTAAAGAAATGGGAAATAATCTGCTTTATTTGGGACCCAATAAAAGTAGGGCACATAGCCTATAGGGGGGGGGGGGATGAGCAAAGACCATACATTCAAGATGAAACTATTGTGAGCCACATTTTCTGCCATAAGTAACTGATTTATTAATGGGAATGAATGGCTGTATTAAAGGGAATATCTTCAGTAAATGCTAGCTTTAGTTTATCCCTCCACTACCTCTTCTTCACATCCTTATGTAATTTGATAGCTTTTGTGTACGGTTGTACAACTAAGAAACAAAGAAAAGGTCGTATTTCTGATACAGTTTTAAAAACAAGAACAAAACACTCCATCCAAGCCAGCTATGTATTAGAATCCTATACTGAAGACATACACACCATCTTCTAGTCCATATTCTAGACAGCTTTAATACTTTATTTCACACGTTTTTGTGCATATTAAATGCTATCTGCTGTAATAACAAGAATAATAACAACAAAAACTCGCACAAGTTTTCCTTATTTCTAGGTAAAAGCAATGATAGTGGTGGCTAATACTGCTCAGCACGCTAGGCGGTTTTATTTATCTCACTCAACAAGTAGGCATTACATTGACTCCTTTCACAAAATGACAATACTAAAGCTCCACCTTGCCCAAGGTCACATGATTTGCAGGTGACAAAGTGAACTTCAATTGTCTCTGGCTCCAAAGCTAATGCCTTCCAACACTACAGGGGTCCCTTATGTCTCCCACCCCTGTGCATTTCTGTCTTTACATGGAGATTTTCCAGCACCTGAGGAATTAGTAAGGCTCACTTTTCTTTTAGGGTCATCACTGAATGTCTTACAGTGATTTTCTATGTATCTCTGTATGTGATATGTGCGCGTACATCTTTGTGTAGGTGTGTGCACATGCATGCACATACAATGTGGAAGTCACAGGTCAATTTTCCTACGCCTTATTTTGTCAGACAGGATCTCTTACAGACCCCAGAGCTCACAGGTTTGGCTAGGCTGGCTGGTCAGGGTGCCTCCCAGCACCACGGTCACAGACACGCACCACCACACTTTCATTCAAGGGCTGGGGATCCGAACTCAGGTCCTCACGCTTGCTTATATGGCAAGTACTTTACTGATAGACCCACCTCTTTAGCCTGACTTTTCCTTTTTATTAAGGACATTTCTTCAAGGATCCCACATTAGACCCTCCAAATCAGTCATGATAGAAGCAGAACTCATTTTTTCATTTATGACTTTGAAGTCATCTTCAACTTTTACCCCTTTAAAGATTTCTTTTTTCCTCTGTCTTTCCTGACATTGGGTTGGTTGAAATCTTCTGGGTTGTCTCTTTTTTCCTCTTCATAGGAACAAATCTTGCAGTACCCAAGCCCTAACATCCACATCCACCAACTCCTACAACAAGAGCATCCCTAATACTTTATCTGGTTTCTTCCCTTAGGTTAGGATTTTCTTAAATATGAAATTTCCTACTTATAGTTTTGAACTGTATTCTAATTGTTCAAACCAGATAAAAATCTCTGTAGTTTTCCCTACCTAGTTTTAATTAGAATCTGTCACACCACTAAAATTCAGAATTGCATGGAGAGGAAATTTAGATCAGCTCAAATTGTATGAGCAGCATAGGTTGTTCACACCAGGTTTTATATCAGATTATAATCTAATTCCTCTGATCATGCTGTATAACAACCATTTTGTTAAAATACATTTTCCAAAACTAACAATCACAGGGAAGAAAAGATTATACTGTTTGGAAATATACAAGGGAAAAAGAAGTTCAATTAATGTGAATTTCAAAACCATTCATAAAAGAGCTTTAGCTAGGGGAGCAGAGGGATGGTTCAGTGGGTAAACGCGCTTGCGACCTGAGTTCAATCCCTGGGACTCACAAGGTAGAAGGAGAAAACTGACTCTGGCCAGTTGTCCTCTGACCTCTACATGTAGTATGTGTGTACCCCTGCACATACACATAAGAAATAATAATTACAATAAATAAAAAATAAATAAAATTTGTAAAGGTTTTTATACTATAACGTTTCATGTTATTTCTTGATTCAGACATACTATTCTGAAAAAGTACTGAAAAAAATAAACATTTATATGTTATTTTATAGAGTACTTTCATAAATACCAACTTATTTGGTATCCTGAAGTAAGTGGGGCAGTTATTTACAGCTCCACTTTATGAATAAAGAAACATATTCAGCAAGGCTAGGTAACTTGTCTAAAACAATACAATAAGCTGAAGTGTAGGATTATAATGTAAACTTAGGCTATTGACACTATACTAAATACAACAGTTGAGTGGCAGGTTATAAGATATGTATGTCTTACTCCTGCTTACAGAGCAGAAGAAAAAGCCATCGCTGAACATGGAGTAGGAAACATTACTTACTGCTACTTCGGCTAACCAAGATCCCTGTCCACACCTGCCCCAAATGTGCTGCTGCAATTAAGGACTGAGATCAGGAGGGCAGTCTGGTGACCAAAAGGGGAACTGCAGGGCTAGAGAGACAGCGTAGGTGGCAAAGATGCTTGCTGTGCGTACTTCGTGCCCTGTTTCACCTTGGAGCTCACATAAAAGTGGAAGGGAGAGAAACAACTCCACAAAGTTGGCCTCTGACCTCTACAAATATGCTACAGCACATACCCCATCCCCACCAAACAACAATAATTAGATCATTAAAAAATATACAATGCTATGCTTATCTAAAACAAGAGACGTTCTGGATGAATCTAGGTCTTCCTAGAGGCTCCTAGAAGCCTGAAGAGCCTCAGGGAGAAGACCTCAAGCCCTCCTTCTCTCAGTATGTAAAAGGAAACAGAGTGGACCTCCGTATCTATTACAGACTTGGCAGCACTTCCATGAAACCTGGTATCTAGTGCCAGCCTGGCATGTTTCAAGACCCTCCACGGTTCTCTGCTCTTTCATACTGTGTGAACTCTTACATATGGGGAAAATTTTAGAACCCTCAATAAAATCTTTGTTCTAGATGCCTGATTAGATGTGAGATCACCTGGCAATGCTGGAAGGTACAACAAATGTGTCTACCGGTCATCCTTAAAAGGATGGGGAAAGGGGATGACAGAGGGATGGCTCAGTGGTAAAGAGTGCCCACTGCTTTACAGAGGGCCAGGGTCATGGGCCATCCCTGGAATGTAGACCCCATCCTTAAAGAAAATTGACTCCTTCCCCTCTCCCTCAAAAACCATCGACTGTCAACAGCTCCTTAACTAGCAGTTGGGGCTTGCGAGCCTCTACCCACTTCATGCTGGAATACTGTCTGTCTTGATCCTAGGCAGGGCTTGTGCAGGCTCCCACAGCTGCTGTGAGCTCAGGAGAGCAATGGCCCCATCATGTCTAGAGGGCACTATTCTCATCCTCCCTGATGATCTTTCTGCTTCCTCCTTCAAGATGGTCCCGGAGCTCTGGGGTGGTTATCCTTTATAAAAAAAAAAGTCATGTTGCCAATATTGAACAGAAAACAAAAACAAAAAATGCAAAATAAAAACAAGATTAGTGGTAAAGAAAAGCAAATCAGTCATATATCTTTTGTAGTAACGGAAATGCACTTCCTGACTGTGGAAACCAGGTTAAAGACAAAGTCTTGGACAGTTGTGTTCTGAAACTAGCAGACTGCAGGCTTTATAAATACATACAGAAATAATTAAAATATAAGGGGTTTAGAGGGATTAATCTCCTTTGAATAATCTCTGTACAAAGCCTGTAAAGACACTGCTGGCACAAGGCCCACGTCAGACCAGCTGTCGGGTATCAGCGCAGCGGAGATTAACCGCCACCGCTCTGCACTGACCTGTTGTCTTCCCTGGACTCCATCGTCAGCACTCCGTACCAGAGGAAGAGTTCAACTTCAAACACCTGCCTGGATGTACAGGATTAGCATTTAACTTGATTTACCTTTCCTTAGGCAGGGAAAAAAGGAGCAGATGAAAAAGTTGGGGCTGGAAGGAAATCACAAGATACAGGGATCGGAGAACTCCAGGGAAATGACAAAGGGCTCCAGGAGTACTGATCCCCTGACTTCATTCATTTACCTATGGCAATCCCAAAGTCAACTTTGTTTTCCAACTGGGTCTTAAATGATGCAGACAGTACTTTTATCTCCCATAGCAGCACACTGGGTTACTCTTTAAAAAGAGCTTTGTTTGCTTCAAAACTCATCAAAAATTCAACAGATAATTTTAGAAGGTGACAATGCCGATTAGTAAAACAGGATTACTTATAATGTCTGGTTGTTTCCTCCAGGGAGAGAGAACTCTGGTGCTCCGCCTCTGTCTACAGAATTTCCATGACTTTAGTCTGAGGATAATGTGAAACCAATGTACATAAGACTCCACTTAAAAACACAGTGTTCTGCAAACAAACATTATTCTCTGCAAAGGGTTTGGTAGGGCATAATTTCTTGGACTGATGAAGAAAACAGAAGAGTGTAACGGAACACTGTGCCTCCCTCCAGTGAAGGGACAAGAACAACGCATTCTTCCACCAGCAGACAATGGAAATGCTTGCCAGATCCATAAACTCCACCGTTCTGAAGCCTCTTCAATCTAGGTTTTTCTGCTATGACTTCTGGATAAGTCAGCAAATCTGGAGCACATATTTTCTTGCCAAACATGTTTAATGTTTTTGTCAAGTGCATTTTAGAGACAGACAAACACAACAGAGTCTAATCTCTAAGCTCTGAAGTACAAGGAGACCAACGCAGCAGTTCTCAGTACCTGAAAGTAAATACTGCTGATATAACGAGAGGCAAAATTCTGTCTTCATGCTATTTCCCTTTTAACACTGGGTTTTAAGAATTTAATATACTTAAACTTTGCTGAAGGGAGAGAAATAGAGCCAAATGTAAAATAAATGCCGGTTCATTCAAGATGTATTGATACATCAGCACACTTTTTTCACACATTAAGGCATGTTAAGTTTCAGAGTAATTGATTTGATTGAAAACTTGAACCACAAATTTAGAGGCTAGTATCTCTTTATGCACAGCCCCAAAGCCAGCTATGATCGAAGTGTGGACCCTAGACCCAAGCCACACTAAATGAACTAAGATATATTTATATATTTATGCATATATGTAGTAATAATAATAAAAGATATAGAGGCTATCAATTTGAGGAGGAGTGGCAGGGATATGAGAGGAGGTGGAGGGAGAAGCTGGATAGAGGAAAGGGAAGGGGGAAGAGTTGCAATTATATTTTAATTAAAAAAAACCACTAACTTATTGCTGGGCAGCAGTGGCGCACGCCTTTAATCCCAGCACTCGGGAGACAGAATCAGGCGGATCTCGGTGAGTTTGAGGCCAGCCTGGTCTACAAGAGCTAGTTCCAGGATAGGCTCCAAAGCTACAGAGAAACCCTGTCTCGAGAAAACAATAACAACAACAGCAACAACAGCAAAAAAACAAAAACAAAAACCCCATACTTATTAGCACTGACTTTTGGGATTTCAATCCAGAAATTTTTATTTTTAATAAATATGCATCATGGTTTAACCTTTTTTTCTTTTTTTTTTTTAAAAAAAAATTGAAATTCCCAGGTCTCACCTCAGTCCGACTAAAATAAAACCCCTTGCTCCTGTGGCTGGTTCTGTGAGAACTGTTGTCCAAGGCTGTGGGAACCAGCACCAGCTTTTGAACAACAAAAGTAAATATCAACCCACATGAAGTTGTTATAGTGACCAAGAGGTTCTCTGAAATGTTGCTTTAGATGATTTATTGTATTCTTTAATTTAAGCATAATTGACAGGATTTCTTTTCATTTTCATGTGAAAGGCTGCGGATCGGAGACCACTAGAGTCTGTGCACTGTTTTTATAGTTCTATAACATACACTGACATTTATTGGAGCTTCACATAAGACTTTTCCATCAACGGATGTGTTGGTAGAGCAATAACCAAGTACGCCGTGTTGAGCAAATACCTACACATCGGATACTTTTCAAAGCCATCAGGCAAAGGGGGTCAGCTGAATTTTTTTTTTTTTTTTTTTTTTTACTGCACAGCTAATGCTTTAAGAGTGTCTTGATGGAATCAAGGAAATTGGATTGTCCCCCATTTGCTGGGCTAAAACAAGCCTTTTTTTTATTTATCCCATTAGAGGAACACAAGAGAACCCTTTTAAATGTCACTAAAAATTTCCCTGCATTGCAAAACCTAGTCAAAAGGGTTTTAATTTTCTCTGAGAACTCTGAAGTAACACAGCACGTCAAGGTTTAATAAATTGTAGGTTGGAATAATTTTCATAAGAAGAAACTTTCCTTCCCTTTAAAACAGGTGTTTGGGCACACTTAGGCTTCTCTATATGGGGCACACCCTCAAGCAACTGAGAACACAGTTGAGAATCTTATGATTACTTTTAAACAAAAAAATGTTTTAAGGTATACTGAAAACAATAACTAGTGATTCTTGTCAGTGAGGTTTCTTGGGCGAAGTCAGCCTCAAAGAGGAACAGAGGACGGCTGGAAGTTCAGCCGCGTCCAGTTTTTAAGACACCACACGACAGTCAGACCTATGTACGGCCTGCCCAGGCAGGAAGGGAAAGGCACAAGCAGTGGGGTAAACACCCGAGTTTCAGCCTTCAGATTCACACGGAACTGCCAGTGAACAAGCATGCGGTTGTGTCATCAGGATTACATTCACTCCCAGAGAGGATGACACGGGGGTCTATCCTGACCTTCTACAGTCATCTGTTTATTTTGGTTTATTTGTCAAATAGAGTCATTAAACATTCTAGAACATTTGCTGTTATTGTGGCCCTCCGTCATTTTCAATAAAACATTAAAAGCATTTCCAACTATAAAAAAGATGGGAACTATGAAGGGACTATCAAAATGGAGAGCTTTTAAATAATGCTTTTGTTTTGTTTTGCTGAGAGATACGTGGCTACCATGCTCAACAGGCATATTTTTGACCATATTCAAATGAGAGGTTTGTATCTTACTGTATTCCCTCGCTTTCCACAGGGATGGGAGAGAGAGAAAAATCATGCCTAAGACAAAAGACAACATACCTACTATTACAAAATGATTAATAATTGAGTTAGATCACTATTTGTCATTACCTACTTAAAAAATACATTTTAGGCCTGGAGAGATGGCTCAGTGGTCAAGGACATGTACTGCTCTTGCAGAGGACCTGAGCTCAGTTCTCAGTACCCACAAAAGGTAGCTCACAATCACTAACTCCAGCTCTAGGGGAATCTGGTGCCCCCTTCTGGCCCCATGGGCAACTGTGTATGCATACACCTCCACAGACATACATGTAGAAACATAATTAAAAATAAAGATAAATCAACTTCAGCACTCATCCAGCAGAGGCAGGTTGATGTCTATGAATCTGAGGCCAGCAAAGGTTACATAGTAAGACCCTGTCTCAAAAACAAAGACAACAAAATAATAATAAAATAAATCTTAAGATACATTTTACTTACATAGGGCTGGACGTATGAGATTCACCAATGAGAGGATGTTGTGGGGAATCCTTCAGGTTGCTGGTGCCAACTCCCAGCTTCTTCTTTGTTCGAACTGATATATAGTTTAGACTGGCTCAGAACTCATGAATATCCTGCCTCAACCTCATACAACTCCAAGTGTGCACCAGTACACGTGGCTTACTGGTTGTTCTGACCACAGATGTACCAGAAGAGACTGACAAAGGAGGTGAAGAAGCATGATGGGAAAGATCACTCTGTGGTCAGGTCTAACCAGCTCTTCTCATACTTTCAGAAGGTATGCTTTAAAAATAATTAGAATTATTATCTAAATAAAGACCAGTGTCTTTTCCCCTGGAAACCACAGTTTTGTTCTGTCATCCTTATAGAGACTGGTGGCGTTTGTATTTTGCTGCTACAATTACAAGTTAGAAGCTTCAGATGAGACTGAGTTGTTTGACTTTTAAGTTGAAACACTCAAAGTCTCTCAAATGTGTCAACATTGGTAAAAAGCATCACCTTTAAAAAGAAAGTAATATGCAACTCAGAGGGAAAGAAGTTGAATTTGGAAATAAGGGAGCATGTTAAAAAGAATTCTGTAGCCATATGTGATAGTTCAAGCCTTTAGCTCCATGGAGGCAGAGACAAGCAGATCTTTGAGTTCAAGGCCAGTCTGATTTACACAGCAAGTTTCACCCAGGCCAGCCAAGGACAGCACTTCCAAATGTGTAAACCTACTAAAATGCTTGCAAAAATTCGACTTGCATGTTTTTTTGTTTTTTTGCATCTGGGAGCCATAGATTTCTTTATATTCTTCTTAGGATTAAAGACTGTTGCAGCAGGCCAGCAGGGAAGATTAAGCAAGACTGGTCAAAAATGGGTAGTTGCTAAAGCTAGATAAAGGTGATCAAGTCCAAGAGTTTACCTTTTTTTTTTGTACATTGCTGAGGCTTTTATAATTAAAAAGTATTTTAAAAATCTGCCATGAGGGAAACTCATCTGCACAAACCTAGTCTTGCTGGAGGTGTGTGGGATGACGTATGTCAGCATGTGAATTGCTGGTATAAATGATAATCCTGTATTTTCTTATGCCGTCAGTAAAAACGAAGGTCATGTTTAAGTTTCAGTAAGGCAAATTACTTTATTTTTGAATTCTTTTCTTCTTTATATAATATCGAAAGTTCACTCAAAAATGGGATGAGGAGAAAGGGAAACTGGCAAGGCAAAGACAAAGAGGGTGGTGATCTAAAGCTTAAAGAGGGAGGGGGAGTGGAAGGAACAAAGTGGTGAGTGTAATCAAATCACTCTAAAAAGCTGCAGCCTCTCAGAGTTAACCCTGCCAATCACAGCAGGCAGGAGCAGGAGAAGAGCAGGGGCATGCTTGTGCACATTAAACCTTGCATGTGTCCTTGAACCCAGGGACTAATCCCTCCCACAGCAGCCTGGGAAGGTTCCTTAATGCTCACCCTTAAAAAGAACCTTGAATTCCATTAGAAAGCTCCACTGGAAGGAGAAACCCTCAAGTGGCATCTTGTACCATATAGACAGCTCATACCCTTTCCTGATATTAGAAATGAGCTCATGGGATTAAGTCTGCAAGTCCCAGAAAATTAGAACGTATGACCACACTGACAAATACCATTACACCAATAAGAAGACAAGAAGTGTCCAGATCTGCATTTTCTTTAACCTTATAAAGGTTTTTGTTTTGTTTGTTAGTTTTAAGAGAGGAAAGTAGCTTAAACAAAGCTATAATAAAGGTTGGCTGCAAAGCCTAAAATGAAACTCTATAATTGGTTGGGCTAAAATAAGACTAACATGATATGTCTGTGTAATGTTTTTCTGTAAAACCATTCATTCCGAGAGCTAAGGACACTTCTTCAAAAGCAAACTTTAAATAAGACCAAGCGTAAAAGCAGAAATCTTGCCCTTGTATCCCATCCATCCATTGCTCCTACAATTCTACTCTGTTCTGAGCAAATGCAAAGACACATTGCATAATATACAGTTTGAGTATTTTAAAAATACATATTTAAGAAGGGACACTGATTCAGTGTATAAGTTAAATAAGTTTAGAAGATAACTTAGGAAGGAAATGACTACTATTCTCAAATATTACAATGGTTGTCACACAGGAAAGGGAGATTTGGCTTGTTTTCTGATACGAATCCAAAGATTGTGTGATATTGTGTGTGTGTGTGTGTGTGTGTGTGTGTGTGTGTGAGAGAGAGAGAGAGAGAGAGAGAGAGAGAGAGAGAGAGAGAGAGAGAGAGAAGAGACTTACATATAGTAGACGTAGGCTACTTTGTAAGTTAAAAAGAAATGTTCAAGACCTAGCCGGGCTAACACCTTTGGATGTTGAACGATGAAATGTCTGCATTAGGAACCAAATGATCTGCATATTTCTCTCTATCTTCAGGGTCCTCCATTAGAATTTATTCAAGTGGCAGAATAGAAACTGAAACCAAGTATTTGAACTATAAGCGCGTTCTTTTTAAACACCAGGTTACGAAGCAGAAAACATGGGAGTGAGGTCACCTTGGTCGGAAACTGAGAGGCTGCACTGCGGTCAACTGGAGCCTGTCCACAGAGGGCAGCAGCGACCAGCTTCAGCTGACTGGTGTCATCTGCACATGTGCCAAGGTTCCCTAACATCAGGTTTTCAAGAGAACCCCAAATCTGTACTTTTGTGAAATTAACTGGCAATTAATTACCAAAAAAATGTAGATGACAATAGATCTCTTAAACAAAATATTTCACCCATATGACTATAAGCTATGCCTCCAAAATTCCATATGCAAACTAGTAAATTTTAAAGATCCTATTATAGAGTCTTCAAATTTATTCTTTGTCTTTTCTGGAATATAAACAGTCTAAGGAGTTAGGTAGCTAAGGTGCTTTGAAATCTCTATGTCAAGAGGGTTGATTACTTGGGGGGATAAAACCCAACTCTTTTGTCTCCAAGCTTAGTGGAGTATAAGATGCCAACAACTTCAAGTTTTTAGCAACAGCAAGAGAGAATGTAGCCAGGCGACTATTAAGGTGCAATTTACTATATAAGGTCATAAGACTTTGACGGTGTCCTATAATTCAGTTAGATGCAAAAATAAGATGACACTGGCTGTTCTCTAAACTCAAAGTAATTTGAACTTGAGTCATAGTGCTCTGTGAGCCATTGTTCATCTCAGACACAAACTTAGTAGACGTGACTATTAAACATAAAAAAAAAGACAAAAATGAATTATTAGAGGGGGAAACCTGGTGTGTAGGATGTGCAAATTAAGATTTTCATAGTGGACGTGAGGGCGATCTGGGTGTCCTGTCAGTTACCCACTGGCCCCCAGGCTGACTGGGTGCTTCCTCCTCCCTCATCACTCCGTGCGCATCCATCCACAGCTGCACGTTTGCTGAATGACCTTTCTGATAGAGGAGGGCCTCTGCTTGGTCAAGGGCTTACAAGAAACTGTGCTCCTTTGTTAAAGTCTCCAAACTCAAGTCTGCAGGAATTGCACTGAGTGAGAAAAGACCAAGGACACACAGAGCTCATTCCTCCATCCGCGGAGAAACACTGGCGACTGCGGTGCTCACAGCACTTAGTATAGGCGAGGGAAAAGCATGGAATCTGCGGTCGAAATACGTGGTGGACTCTGGTTTCTTATCACTAGCGTTGTGTCTGAGTCACTCACAAGACCTCTCTGACCCGCATTCTCAACTATAAAATGAAGACACAGAGCTATGTGAGATGCCTGCAAGGACATGAGCTAATGGATGGTAGGCCCATTTTACAGACTAAAACCGGTTAAAAAAGTTCTATCTTTAAATACCGGCTAAATTACCATTCTCTACAATTTTCTAACTTCCTGGGATTAATATTTGTTAATACAATTTTGTCTATACTTTTCAAATGTACAGGTCTCTCTGTATACTCAAGTGGATAAATTTGTTCCATTAGTATCTGGAAATACTTACAAAATGCTTCCGAAACTCTGGGACTGAAGTAATTCTAAATCATAGCGCACTGTGAGGATGAGGCCCAGTATCTACCTTCATAACTTTTTTCTTTCTTCCGAGACAGGGTTTCTCTGTATAGTCCTGTGTAGCTGTCCTGGAACTCATTTTGTAGACCCAAGTTGCCCTCAAACTCACTAAGATCCACCTGCCTCTGCCTCCTGAGCACTGAGATTAAAGGCATGTACCACCAAACCTAGCTCTTCCTTCACAATCTTAGAGTCCCTTATAGAAGACCCTTTTTAGAAACTAAATCTTTTCAGAAGCTAAATCTGAACACATGTAAAATTCTAGGTGCAGAAGGGACGTTTGAGGCCTCTGAATATTTACAAAGCATTCTGCAAACACTGAGGTGGTGGGTAGGTCTCCCCAACATGTGTGGGTCTGCAGCCTAAGTACAGATGGAGGCCCCACAAAATCAAAGGCCTCGCTTACATGAGCACAGCCATGACACCTCCTAGTCCTTGCTCCATCCATTCCTGCAGTTCCCATTCGCCTGCCCTGGCCACTCTTCAGGTCTAAGGACACATTTACCAGCAGCAAGCTGCCCTTGATGGAACCAGAAGGCGAGCCACGTAGCGTGAACTGGTTCTTATATACGCCCATTGCAATCCTGCTAGAAGAGCCTATCTGAGAGCTGATACACATGTCACTGTGAACAGGGAGAAATCAGAGAGAAGCACTTTTACCTGATACTTCAGCTCCTTCTTCTGCTCTAGTCACAAACTATGACCCTCTAGCAGTTATCAGCCTAAGGAAATTCTTCATAATTTCTTCAATTCATTTACAATGATAAAAGTACATTTATTTTCACAACAATCTTATTTTACATACTAATCCCGTTCCCTCTCTTTCCCCTCCTTTCGCTCCCCCTACCCTCCCCGACCCCACAACAATAAAAATATTAAAATAAGAAATAGGTTTCTAAAATGTTTGAAAAAAGGTAAATAACATGAAATAAAATCAGTCCACTGTCAAAAGCAACAAATTATTTAAAAATAGGCAATACAGTATTATACCTTCACTGAAAAGTATGTCTGAATAGCTGGGTATGGCAGTGCAGGCCTTTATTCTTGGTGTTGAGGAGGGAGAGACAGGTGGACTTCTGTGAGTTCCAGGCCAGCTAAAACTACAAAGTGAGACCTTGTATTCCAAAAAAAAAAGTACACTAGGCACTGAGGAGTTGGCTTAGTAGGTAAAACACTTGCCATGGAAGTATGGGGACTTGAGTTTGGGTCCCCAGATCCTACATAAAGCTAACATCGTAGCATGCATTTGAAATCCCAGTACTCCAACAGCAAGCTGGGGAGCAGGGCAGAGAGGCCCGGAAGCTCACCGGCCCACTCGTTTACAAGCTGACAAGAGACCCCGTCTCAGAGAGGAAAGAGAGAACTCATGCATACCTTGGCACCCATTTTCACTCACACATACAAATGTGGACACAAACACAGGTACACAGACAGACTTAGAAAAAGAAGAGAAGGTCTAATTGATCTTTAAAACAAAGCCTTTTGCATTTGCTGTTAAAGAATGGCTCTTACATGTGTTATATCATATTTGTTTGGATCCACTGCATTCAAATCAGTCTTCATAAAGCTAAGAAGCATACTGACTGGATGGATGAAGGAAATCATGAACTATTGCAACAGCACAAGGTCAAGTATTTCTAGTAGACAGTCTTCCCTTCCTGGGACCCGAGAGACGGTTCAGTTGATAAGTGCTTGCCAGGTGAGCAGGAGGTGCCTGAAGCTCACTGGTTGGCCAGCCTAACTGAACTGCTATGCTCAGGCTCACTGAGAGATGCTATCTCAAAAAATGAACATGTGGAGAGCAATCAAGGAAACAAAAATACCCGATGCTGATGCAGGCCTCCACCCACAGGCATGTGTGCACACACACCACACATCACATCCCTGTACATAGATATACAAATAAGAATAAGGCCGGGGGATGGGACTGTCTGCCTTTAACCCCAGCACTTGGGAGGCTGAAGCAGGTGATCTCTGTGAGTTGGATGACAGCCTGGTCTACAGAGCGAGTTCCAGGACAGCCAACACAGAGAAACTCTGTCTCAGAAAAAACAAAAACAACAACAACAACAACAAAAAGAAAAAAATTATTTTCCATTCCTTAAATTTCTAAAACACATAATTTCTTTGATGTACTATTATTTCTACTCTAAAATTTTATTCTTTGTCTACATTGAGCACACCAAGTGATATGTCCACTAATATACTAGGCATTAAGAACAGGAAAAATATCAGCTCCCAATCACAAGGACCCAGAATCTAAGGAACAGAGACTATCACAAGACAGTGAAAAATCCTAGTCCAGACTTTGAAAAGGATTTTGCAGCCACACCCTATAGGAGACTTAAGAGTGAAGCCTTGGACGTGAAGCTTGGCTGCAGAAGCTCCATGTGCTAAGCACAACGTAACACTGCCCCAGAGTTGTATCTGTAAGTTTATATGACATGTCTATAAATTTCCCAGTGAGCTCAGCTCCCTCTTAACTCCTCTGATTAAGGCTTTTTCTACTAACTTCCCAAATTTAAGGTATTCACACTCAGCCTACATTTGGCTTTTACAAACCACTTTAAAATTCTACCACTGTTCTCCTAATTTGGCATAAGAAGAGTTGCTTCATTATTATTTTGGGGTGCATGGAAACTTAGAAAACATATGAAGGTCTCAATGGAAATAAAGGGCAGAAACTGATTGAGCAGAATATGCTGAAAACCTGACCCCACACTGCCCTGATTTTTCATTCTGCTTTAAGATATCTTCCTGATGAAGCTGTTTCTTTACTTTGATAAACTAACTGAAAATTTACAGAGACCATGATTTTAGAAAACACATTTGAATGTGAAACTCTCCACACCCTTAGGAGTTTATTTTCCCAGTCAGACAGTAGTTGAATCTGCGTGGCTACAATATTAATTGATGAGTGGGATATCAAAATGCTATACTAATTAAATAATTGTAATAATGATTGCTGCTGGGTCCTAACATCTCCCTCAGGGAAGGGGAAGATGCTAGGGTTCAGCAACAAGTGATGACTCCGGTTAAAGAACATCATGTCTTTGTAATTTAGGAACTGAAAATCAAATAGAATGAGACAGAGGGAGACCTTTCCACATAATATATCAGTCTAGAGATTTTATTGTACATGAACCCTGAGCTGTTACTTTTAAAAATTTAGTTTTATTTATATACATTAGTGTTTTGCCTGCATGCATATCTTTGCATTATGTATGTACAGTGCCCATGGAAGCCAGAAGAGTGTCAGAGCCTCTGGATCTGGAGTTAACAGTTAGTTCTTAGTCACCATTGGGATGCTAGAAATTGACCCCAGGTTCACTGGAAAAGCAGTCCGTATTGTTAACTATTGAGCCATTTCTCCAGCCCTTGAGTTATTTGTTACTTATTGTTATGAAAATATTTATTTAGAGAGGAAAGTAGAGACTCACTATTCAGATTTAATAATTTTCCATGTTTATTTTCTTGCTTAATATGGAAATTATAGATATTATTACCTCTTGTTTCTAAATATATCAGTACAGACCTAAAACCAAAAATATATTCCTATATAACCATAATACCATTACCACATATAAAAGGGTTACTATCAACTCCTCCATGCAAACTCACACTAGCCTTTTAACTTTCACAACTATATAACAAAGAAAACATGGTTTACTGTGTTCGTGCTTGCAAACAATTCTATGCATTGTTTTGAATTATTAGTGGGAAAGTCAGCTCTCAAGGGGCTGGAAATGTGGCTTGGTGGTTAAAAGCCCTTCCTGCTCTTCCAGAGGACCCAAGTTTGGTTCCCCACACCCATGTAGGGAGACTTGCAACTGCCTGTAACTCTAGCTCAAGGGATCTGGTACTCTCCTCTTGCCTTTTTGTGCATCTGCACACACACACACACACACACACACACACACTTTTTAAAAATTAACCGACTTTGATTACTTGGAAAGAGGAATGGAATGAGAAGTGGGTAATGAGCAAAGGCAATAAATCGGGACGAGAGTAAATCTGGTATACAGGTAGAAAACTGTCAATGAAATCCATTACTTTGTATAGAGAATACACACTGAAAACAAGATTAATCAGCATTGTAAATCCTTTGGTCTTACCAACAACGTGATAGAAACACTCTCATTTAAAAAATCTATCTGTAGAAAATGTCCACTTGATAGTAAAAAGCCATATGGAAGTTCATGCAAACTGCTTCCATAAGACTTCCCAGGGTTCTTGAGAGAATTGCTTCTTTCCAAGTGTCATGGGTATGGACTGAACAACAGCAAGAACCATGGCATGCTCAAGACTTTGCCCTTAATAGAACCAAGACCTCTTGGCCAGTGTCAGATAATCTGTCACTATAAGCTACTTGCATCCAAGCCAGATATTTATTGCTATTGATCTGCCTGGTCCCAGCAAAAGACTTTTGTTCTCCCAGACCGGGACTTTGACCTCAATTAAGTTATGAATTTCAATCCGATAGACTGCTCCACTTACCCTACTGCTCTCTGACTGGATTAATTAGAATTAGCTAGGCTGAGAGTCACCCCAAGCTCCTCATGGATCATGTTATTTTAATAATAAATAAAGGAATAGCAGCAATGTACAAGAAGTATTTTGAAAGATTGCTCATCTAGGAACAACCTGCCAATACCAATTTCTCTGACTCCGATTACCTCACTTTCTTTTTATTTCATTTTGTTCATTGTAAATTCGTCATTTCTTTCAGTTTCTAAACAGGTTCTTTGGGCAGAGAAACCCAAGTACTTGTCATGTTAGCACTCTGAGTTACTTTAGGGCTTCACTAGACAGTAGCTCATCAAAGCAATGATTTGCATAAATAAATAATAAGACAGAAAAAACATTTCATAAGAGCAGCACACACGCACACACATGCACACAACACACACACACACACACACACACACACACACACACACACACACTCACTCCATCATCTCAGGAGAAGAGCCAG
The DNA here is from genome assembly GCF_982192425.1 of Myodes glareolus. NCBI lineage: Eukaryota > Metazoa > Chordata > Mammalia > Rodentia > Cricetidae > Myodes > Myodes glareolus. Next base: position 68,631,270 of record NC_142030.1, read on the forward strand.
CCATTAGCTAAATGCAGTTTTCCTATGTAGCTAGTTACTGCCGAGACAGCAATATCCAAGCTTAAAAACAATAAAAATGTGCAAATATATTTATTTCTAATTGGTTGACCCAACAGGACAGGTAACAAGGCTGACCAATAGAAATTCTAAGCCAGGATGATAATAACAATCAATGGTTGTAAATATATTGCCTGGTCTAATTTTATTAAAACTTATTTGAATATGTAAAGAATATCATATAAGAATGTTAATATTCTGGTATAAAGTTTTTGGTATTGGTACTTAGGTTGACCAGTTTTTAGTGAATCTTAAAAACTCCTTTACTTCTTTGATTCTTGGAATATTTATTTTTGATTGGCTCTCAGGAACACACAGAAAGAAATTAACCAGATTAAGTGAAAATGAGTTTTAAAAAAATTAGACATTCATTTTATGTGTATGCTTGCATGTATGGGCACTATGTGCATACCTGGTACCTGTGGAGGTCAGAAAAAAGTGTCGGGTTCCTCAGAACCAGAGTTACAGACAGTTGTAAGCCACTATATGGGTGCTGGGAACTAAACCTGGGTCCTCTGCAAGATCAACAATGCTATTAACTGCTGAGCCATCTCTCTAGCTCCTAATGTATTTATTATGAAAGACAGGGTTTTACTATGTAGCCCTGGCTGTTCTAAAACTACTCAGAGGTAGACCAGACTGGCCTAGAACTCACAGAGATCTACCTGCCTTTGCCTCCTGAGTGCTGGGATTAAGACAATAAGCCAGCAAGTTGGGCATTATTCTAATATTAAAATCATTGCAATATTAAAGCATTATACTCTGTGCTTTGCTTGTTAAAAACTTCAGGTATATTTGGAAGGCACATCCTTAATAAAAAGGATAAGCCATGATATAATCAATCGGTGCCTCATGAAAGCCTTTAAAGATGAAATGGTTTTGATCAAGAGACTGTAGAAAGGAACTGGGTAATACACGAAACGATGCCGTAGCGGAAAATCAAAGAGCTCCAGCTTTAGAAGTGTAGCTCTTGGATTAACGGTCACCTGCTTGTCCCCCTCCCACTTCACTGTGCACACCTCTGTGCTTGTGCAGAGTACATAAACCCTCATTCTAGCGCAGAGTTTTACTTTTCCCACGGAAGGGTGCTTGCTCAAATACTTGTAAACATTTCTTTCTCGACATCTAAAACATCTTGGCAATCCAGAAAGAAAGTAAAATTCATGTGAGAACTGACTGGTCTCATAACACATAAGAAATATTAAGAGAAATCATTAAGAAATTATTTTCAGGTAAAGTTGCTTCCACCAACAGGAAAAATCAAACGACAAACATACAGGGTTTTGGCACTGAGCATCAATTTTCACATGGGGTTATCATTAACTTGCAATACTCTTAATGGAATAACAGAAAATCGTACAGGTGGTTTAACACATGAGCCCTACTTTTCCATTGACTCCTTAACTAGAGGAAATATGGGAGAGAAAGCAGGAAAATTTAGAATAGTGGTGTAACACCTTCACTTACATGTGAATGATCCTAAATATTAACAATGACTTAATGTAACAAATATCAAGGCCAGGTGGCAATGACATACACCTTTAATCCCAGTTCTCGGCATACAGGGGCAGGCAGATCTCTGTGAGTTTAAGGCCAGCCTGGTCTACAGAGTGAGTTCCAGGACAGCCAAGGACTATAGAGAAACTCTATCTTGGGAAAAAAAAATCAAATATGAGTCTTTTCTATCAATTACCATAAAACATGAGTTTAGAACAAGGAATTCAAATCTTTTGATGCCCCCTACCAACTTGTATGCAAATGTTTTAATCCCCCCACCCAGTAAAAACTTTGTTTACACAAAGGTCCTTTGCCATATTCCAGGTTTCACTCTCTCTGTGGAGCAGTTATCCTTTCCTTCCTTAATTTCCTGCGTATCAATTCTTTTCAGACTGGCCAACTGAATTACGACTGTAAGATCAGACATGAAAAGACGTAGTCACCACCTGAGCAAGAATAAAACCAAATGTGTTTCCTGTCTGTCGCTCACTCCTCCAAGCACACCGCCTTGGTCAGAGTGCAGTGGCCTCGTCCAGACACGTCAGTGCAATGCTGCTCTAATTCTTTGACAACCTGAACTTTATTTCTAATGCTTAACACCACAAAATGGAATAAAATTAGGAAGTATAAACACCAGAGATCTAAAATCCCCTTTTTGTAAAACATAAAGAGCAACAAAAATACTCAGAACAAATTTAACAAGAAATGGGCAAAACTTACATGAGGTGAATTCTAAAGACCCCTGAAATATGTAAAACACTATCAAATGGAGGAGGATTTTTTTGATTGCATAGAGGAACTTGACATAAGAGGATGTCAGTTCTAATCTACAAGTTCAGTGCAACCCCGGTGTAAACAACACAAGCTGCTTCAGGGAGGCAAACAAAGACACTAACATTCATTATCTGAAAAATGCAAGAACATCCAGGAAAACACTTAAAAGAAAAACTAAGGAGAAATAACTCTTGCAGATAGTCGTATCTGCTAGAAGGACTTTCAAGTAAAACAATATACATAAACATGAGGCCAGGAGAGCTTCACACAGTCCAGAATTAGATAAAAATGCACACGGCATACAGGAAATGAGCAGGGCAGCTCGGGATCCATGAGGAATGGACTTTGGATAAATAGTGCTGGTCACACTAAGACATTGGGGAAGAGGAAATTAAATCTGTCTCTCAGACTATACATCTCAAGATCTAAATGTAGACCATGAAATCATACAAGCACTAAAGGAGAACATGGGATTCTCCTTAAACTTTCTCTAAGAAAAAGAGTTGTTTATTTGTCTTTTTTTTCTTTCTTTTTTGAAATGGTCTCATTTTGAAGCTCTAACTGCCCTGGAACTTGCTATGTAGAACAAGATTAGTCTCAACCTCACAGAAATCTGCCTGTTGCTGTCTCCTGAGTGCTGGGATTAAAGGCATAAACCACCATGCCCTGCAAGAAAGAGCTTTTGAAAACTATGACTTAAAATCTAGAACAATACCTGCCTCAAGGAGGTGTTGGGACAGACTTAGCTGACTTCCCAGGGGAGGCTCTACCCTCTCTGAGGAGCAGATGGGGGGGTGGAATGGGGGGGAAGGTATGGGGAGTAGAAGGAGAGGAGGGAGGGGGAACTGTATTGGCATGTAAAAAAAAAAAAAGATCCAGGACAATAAAAAAAAGTCTGGTAAATTGACTACCTAACAATTTAAAAAAGTCATACATAACAAAATATACCATAAATAAAAATGAGGGGAAAAATGTCTGCTTCATATACCACAAAGGTTAATATTCTTAATATAGAGAGAATGCATCAAAATGGAAGCATCAAAAGGATAAACTTGATAAGAAACGTTTGAGCAATTTACTGACAAATGGACACAAACTGTCTCTCAAACATGACAAAATGTAACACTTCACTTACAGAAACATGCAAACTCAAATATTACTGAGGCCATTCCTGTCAAGGGTCAAAAATTTTAAATACAGCAGAACAATTTATTAGCAACAATTTAGAATTACATTGGCATGATGTATTCAAAAGGCTGTATGTAGGGGAACAGGCATGTTCACGTTCTGTTGGGGATGGGGAACAGGTGTGTTCATGTACTAATGGGGAAGGGGAAAAGGTATGTTCACGTACTGTTGGGGAGGGGGAATAGGCGTGTTCACGTACTGTAGGGGAAGGGGAACAGGCGTGTTCATGTATTGATGGGGAAGGGGAACAGGTGTGTTTACATACTGCTGGGGAGGGGGAACAGGTGTGTTCATATACTGCTGGGGAAGGGGAACAGACGTGTTCATGTACTAAGGGGGAAGGAAACAGGCGTCTTCACGTACTGTAGGGGAAGGGGAACAGGTGTGTTCATGATGTACTGCTGGGGAGGGGGTACAGGCGTGTTCATGTATTGCTGGGAAAGGCAAACTGGTAAACCCTACAACATCTATCAAAGCTACATATACACTTCTTTTTGGACCCACTAATTCTACTTGCAGAACTCTTACTCTGAAGGCATAATTCCAACTACAGAGAAATACATATGCATTAGGTTGGTAACTGCCAAATATTAGAAACAACACACATGCCATATATAAGAGAGAGGGCTTTGAATAAACTATGTTACATGAACAAAGGCTAAGTCTGCATAACTAATGTATGAATAAAAGAGAAAGCACTTGGGGAAATGAAATGAAGTAGCTTGTAGAATATAATGTCATGCAAACTGCAAAAGAATATTTAAAGCTTATCTTTAAAAATTATTATGTGCATGGGGTGTGTGTGTGTGTGTGTGTGTCACAGGCCCTAAAATACACTTTTCATATAAGAAAGAAGGAAACTGGCAAATGATGGGTAAAGATGTTAGCTGCTAAGCACAATGACATGAATTTCATCCCCAGGACCCATGATATGCAAGAAGGAAAGATGAGTTCTCAAGAGTAGTCCTCTGACCTTGACATGTGATGCTGTGACATGTGCACACAAACAGACAAGCATACACAAAATAATTTCTCTAAATACATAATTTATGGGCTGGAGAAATGACTCAGCATGAGGACACACTGTTCTTGCAGTGGACCCAAGTTTGGTTCCCAGCATGGACACTGGACAGATCACATGGTGATCTGAGACCTCTGACCTCCATGGGCACCGCCCTCCCCCATACATACACCCACATGTATGCACACACAATTTAAAATAAATTTAAAATTTATATGTATAATTTAACATTTTTAATAAAGTAAGAAAGAAGGGACATATGAAAACACATTGTCCAAGTTTGTTTTCTACTGGGGTGTGACAAACACCCTTGGCCAGAAGCAACTTTGCAATCCAACGCAGAGGGAGTCAGACCAGGAACTCAAGCAAGAACACAGGCAGGAACCACAAGGGAATAGTGGTTAGTTCTAAGTGCTTGTTCTTCATGGCACACACACCCTGCTGGTTTTTTCTACATAACCCAGGACAACTTGTTCAGGCTGGCACTCACAGAGGGCTGTATCTTTCCACATCAATCATCAATCAAGAAAACAGCCTGCAGCTGAGTGTGGTGGCGCACATAGTAATCAGCTCCAGCCCTTGGGAGCAGGGAATATCTGTGAGCCAGCCCGGTTTATAGTGAGTTCCGGGAGAGCCTGGACTATGTAGAGAGACATTTCTCAAAAAGTCAACAAACAATCAGAAAAAAAATTCCAACCAGACAAACAAAAGACAACAGCAACAACAAAAACAAACCAAAACAACAATGCAACTGAATCCTTGTCAACCTGACATATCACTATTAGGTCTTTCCTTTCTTGTTTATCCCCAGTATCTCATGCTATTACCACAATATGAAACATAGCGTAACTTAAACCCAGTCTTTAAAACTTTAAACATTTTGAAAGTCCAGTCTCTTTAAAATAAAATATGCAACATCTCAAATGACAAATAAACTGATAAAAGAAGGGGAGTACTGGAGAGATGGCTCACTAGTTAAGAGACTGGCTGCTCTTTCACAGGACCCAAGTTTGATTCCCAGCACCACATTGAGGCTCACAGCCATTTGTATCCATGGTATCTTATGCCCTCTTCTGGTCTCTGCAGGCATCAGGCACGCATGCAGTACAGACATACATGCAGATAACACACACAAACACATGATAATAACTTAATAAAATATTCAACGTTTCTTTAAAAATCCAAAGTCTCATCTAGGCTCTGGTAATAAGTTACATACTTCTTATTCCAAGAAGGAAGAACCAGGGCACAGTCACAATCAAATCAAAGCAAGCCAGGTGGTGGTGGCGCACACCTTTAAACCCAGCACTCTGGAGGTAGAGGCAGGCGGATCTCCGTGAGTTTGAGGCCAGCCTGGTCTATAAGAACTAGTTCTGAGACAGGCCCCAAAGCTATAGAGAAACCCTGTCTTGAAAAACAAAATAAACAAACAAATAAACAAATAAATAAGCAAAATAATCAAACAATTAAATCAATACACAACCAAACTCTAGCAGTGTAAATAACTCAGCATCCAACATTTGGAACTCACAATCTTCTGAGTCACAAAGGGCTGGGATCATCATACTTCTCTGGCTCTGCCACCACAACACACACAGCGTGTCTTGAAGCTCAAGCTGACCTCACTCCACACCTGCCACTATCCTTGGTGGTCATCCCCCAGTGCTGGAATCTCCAATATGGGCTGGGCTATCCACTGCAGCTAAGGCTTCCCAGCCTCTCTTCGGGGAGAGACTGGACTCTGGCTCTGCCACACAGTAACAGTACTGAGCCTCGGTTGTTCTCCATGACCTCTTTGTGCCTCCAAGGCCTGCACCAGGTGGGAGACCTGCAACACTGCCACGTCTAACATCCAGCCTGAGCAAGGCGCAGCCGTTACTTCCCCGAGTGTGCTGACCCAGAAGAAATGCTTCCTAGATTTGGCCTCAGCGATCCTGGTCTAAATAACCACAGCTGGATCTTCAACCTCAGCTAATCAGCATCTATTGTCCAGTAACGCAAAGTGTTAGAAAGTGTGCTAGCCTTTCGTTAATCTGAGCTGACCAGAAACCACAGATTTTTAATTCAAGTGATCATTTTAATGACCCTGATAGTCTTTGCTTCCCTCTGAAACTTCACAAACCAGGCTTCTTTTACCTGTATTTCTTTCAAAATTTTTACCTTCCAAGTTCCACAAAAGAATTCATCATGCTTGGAGCAATCAACAGCTTCTCCAACCCAAGGTTCCAAACCCTGCCATAAGCTCCCCAAAACAAACTGGTCAAACCTGTGACAGTGACAGCCATTCTTGGTGTCAATTTCTGCCCACACTTTTCTCTCTATTGCAATGATAAACACCACGACCAAAAGCAACCCGGGGAGGAAAGTAGAATTTTTAAGTTTTAATTAGCACACAATGTACCTTTTTCTCTGAAAACCTATGTGTGCCTGTTCTCGTACATATACATACATAAATATAAAATAATGGCTATTTTTATGGTGAACATTTGTTCAACTAATTTCAATTTTACTCCTACATTTGTTCCCCTACATATACAACTTTTGCTTCAATATGCAATTATAGTCACTTTTCTTAAAAAAGATTTGAAGATTTATTTTTAAAAATTATTTTAAATTATGTGCCTGTCTCTTTGTGGATACGTGCATATAAGTGCAGGTGCCTGCAGAGGCCAGAGGATTTAGACCCCCTGACATTGGAGTTAGAGGTGGTGGTGAATACCCTAATGTAAGCACTGGGAACTGAACTTGTGTCCTCTAAGAGCAGCAAGAGCTCTTACCTGCTGAGCCATCTCTCCAGCCCCTCGGAAATATCTTAGGTAACGAAACCAGCACAGCAGTGGATGTACTCAACTGAACTGACCATGCTGGTACCCGAAGACCACTTCTTCCTGAACACAGTCCGTCACAACTTAATACTCAGTTAAAGAGAGTGTAAGGGGCTTCTCAATCTCAGGATATTAAAATATAGAAGAAAACAAATCTCATCTTAAAATTGATTCAGTGCGGTAATTTCCATACTGCAATAAGAACGTCACAGCTCAGACACTGCTGTTATAATTCTGAGACTCAGATCCAACTCCACTGATCTAGAGCACCTCTAGATGCTCATCAGCCATGCCCCTGTAAATACCGAGTGGCACAGAAAATGATCAGTACAAAACATTAAATGAAAAGAGGTACAAAATCTGTATGGTTATTTTCTGGTTCTGAGTAGTGAAAGATGAATTGAGGTACTTTTCTCATTACAGCATTGTGTTTTTTTGGGGTGGGGAAATGCCATGTGGAGGTGGTGTATGTGGAGGCCAGAGTTAGACGTCTGATGTGTTCTCCAAGCACACCCCAAGCAAGACCTCTGCCCAACCCAAAGCTTGATGACTCTACTAACCTAATCAACTCACTCAAGATATGTGCCTTTCCTGCTGTGGAATAAATAATCCTGTATGCTGTGAATATGTATTATTCTCTGGTTATTACCCTGGTTAACAGAAAAGCTGACTGGCCTATAGCAAGGCAGAATAAAGGTAGGCAGGAAAGCCAAAATGAAAATGCTGCAGGGAAGAAGAGTGGAATGAAGGAGATGCCAGTCAGTCAGCCGCCCGGGAAGCAAGTCATGCCAGATGAGCTCCGTGGCAATACATAGAAGAATAGCAATAGGTTAATTTAAATGTAAGAGCTAGTTAGTAATAAGACTGAGCTATCGTCTGAGCATTTATAATTCAGAATCAGCCTGAGTCAGTTATTTGGGACCAGGCAGTGGGGACAGGAAACATCCATCTACATGTCCCAAGTGCTGTAATTGCAAGCAGGCCGCCATGTGCATTGGACACTCAGCTTCTGTGTCAAGTGCTTTATCCACTGAGCCATCTCTCCCCTGTAGCAACGCTTTTTAAAAATTGACAGGACTGCAGTTATAAAGACATATGGGAATCATGGAAGCAAAAGGAAGTAAGCTAAACAGCAGAGGGCTATAGAGAGACATCAACTATGTCCTGCTGTTGCTTCTCTGGCACCATTAGAGGCCCTACACAAGGGCTCAGATGGAGCTTAGTGCCAGTGGACACTTGATACAAATAAAATCAACAAGACTTCGAGACATAAAGCAGCTGTTCTACATGGTTCATTCTGAAGCCAAAGCCTGTGTAAGAAAACAGAATGTCTAGAGAGTGCACAAAAATCATAAGTAGTCTTTAAAACACTTTCTGCCTGGAGCTGGAGAGATGGCTCAGTGGTTATTACTCTTGCAGAGGACCTGAGTTCAATTCCCAGCACCTGCATGGTGGCTCACAACCACTTATACCTTCAGTTCCAGGGCATCTGATGGCTACTTCTGGGGCCACTGCATGTGGTGCAAACACATATATACAGGCAAACTCTTGTACACATAAATAAAACAAATAAATCTAAAAATGTAAAAAGCCCAACATTTTCTGCTCTTTTAGAGATTGGGGGTGGTGCCCCTAAAATGTAGAGACAATGGTGGTGGTGATTCACGTCCTCAGAAGGCTCACGCAGGAGGATCACTGGGCTACATAGTGAGTTCCAGTCTACTATGGGCCATAGAAGAAGATTAAGTTACAACTATCCCCCCAAAAACCCCAAAACAAAAACAAAGCTCATGAACTAACAACAATAAAGAAATGAAAAATAACAAATCCTCCCTTGTCCATGACCACAACTTAGAAGCATGTAAAGTTTAAAAAAAAAAGCAACACAAAAATCCACACCAAAAAACAAAACAAAACAAAACAACAACAACAAAAAACAGAGAACACAAAATATATGGAAAATTCTAAATGAAACCAGAGCAAGTTTATGACTCTGAACTATTAAAGTCAATTTTATAATTCCAATATGTTAAATACATCTAAGGATAGCAACATTTTTAAAGTTCTGTTACTTTGATCAGTTTTTTTCCAAGCAATTTGTCCATTTTATTTATAGGAATTGCAGCTGATTCCTCTATAGAAAATATGTGGGTTATAAGACAATACAAGGACAGAAAGACAGCCAAAACAATAAACAAAGATGCAAAGTCCTCAACCAACATATCAATCAATATTAGTAACAATTATACTTCTAACTGTAACTGAAAAAGACACTCTCACAGAAATAAAGAATGAGACAATTCAACACTAGAAGTCAAATTAATAGAAAACTTTTCAGTCAGTTTTTCAAGATAAAGGAAAGATATCAGAGGCATCAGGGAGTTAGTTTAGGAAGTAATGAATAGGGTATCAGATAAAATGCTATGGAAAAAGGCTATTTGATACAAAACAGTATCTTTTGAAGTATAAAAAAATGAAGATAGGGACATACCGTAACCATAGCAACACAGACAAAGAAAAGAACAGAATTAAATAATTCTTATATTTTTTAAGACATAACAAGGATCTATTACTCTAAGGTACATGAAAATAAGCTGAGAGTTTATTTTGTAATTTCTCTTACTAAAAGAATAGCTTATATAAGGTCTAGGAAATAAATATCCAATAGAGAAAGTAAAATTCAACAATTCAAAAATATTTGTTGAGCACCAGACAAGTCAATAAAGAAATGAGAAACAAAAAGCAGGCAGAACAAAAAGAAAACAAACAGCAAAACAGTGAGCTTACTACAACCACAGCAATGACCACACTAAGTACAAATGAACTGAACACTGGAATTAAAGACAAAAATTCAGACCTAATAACACATTGCTTACAAACAACATATGCTAAAACTTATTGCCTCCATCATACTGGCCTGTGGTCACGTCTTGGCTAATGAAGGATGTGGAGAGCCCTGCAGACTGTGGGTGGGGCCATCTCTGGGGAGGTGGTCCCTGATGTATAAAAAAGCCAGCTGAGCAGCATTCCTTCACAGCTTCTGCTCTAGTCCCTGCTTGAGGTCCATCTCTATGTCCCCTCAGTGATGGACTGGGACCTGGAATTTAAGCTGAAATGAAGCCTTTCCCTCCAAGCTGCTTTTGATCAGAGTGCTTTAGTACAGCAATGGAGGCATCAAGATCACCTGTTTGTGGGATAGTTTCAAGAGCTGAAGGTGACTCAAGAAGGTTGTAGGAACGTATCTACACACACACACACACACACACACACACACATACATACGCGCTCGCACACACAAATAGGGATGGGTCTACACACATTCGTACACACACATGTAGGAATGTGTCTACACACACACGTAGGAATGTGTCTACACACACATGCATACACACACAAGTAGGAATGTGTGTACACACACACAAGTAGGAATGTGTCTATACACATGCGTGCACACACATAGATATTTACATCATTATCCTAACACCAAATGACAATAACCCAACTCCCAGAGTAGAGCCAAAAGTCAAAACTAAGCAGAAGAAACTAAGCATTTGCTAGTACACAGCTAACAGATGAAATCACACAGGCTTTTTTAGAAATAAACCTTAGTTCCAACTTCAGCAGCACCACAGAATACAGCCACTGCAGTTCAGGAAAGGAATGCATGAGAGAATGAAGAACAAGATGATGGGAAAACAGAACAAACCCAACACAGCTCTAATCACTTCATTCCAGACTCACAGTAAAAGTTATTCTTCAGATGGTTGATAATATCAGCCTGCCTGGGCTGGGTTAGTACCAAGATCTATAGCCAAGTAAATAGTTCTAATAAAATTGATTTTTCTTTTTTGGCAACCAATAAGTCCAGTCAATAATAATATTGTTTAAGAAAGATTGAGTCGTGAGGGAAATGAACCTCTCCTTCCATTTATTACGTTTGCATTGTCCATATTTGAAAAGCGCTTTCAATAACAAAGCCAAAAGAGAAGCAGCAGTGGGAAAGACAACCTGAGACAGAACCTGCGAAGCCCTCTAGCTTGGAAGCATGTCAGCGACTCAAACCGACAAAGCCAAAAGCATTCCCATTAACTGGAACTAGACAGATCAGATTATAATCATCAAGAACAAAGTTAAAGTAAGGATGGGACCAACATAAAATGACCATGTGGATGTAGGTGACAAGGAAAACACTGTGCCAGGAACAAGCCATCCTAGCCAGTTCATCCTAGAATCCACATGGAACCTCAATTCTGCACTAAAACTAGGGTCCAGTCAACAATACTCCAGAAAGCCGCACAAGGCAGGGTTTAGGACTGTTTGCTTTGTACTATTCCAACAACAGAACTGGCAGAGCCCCCAGACAACGCCGACTGTGGGAACACTGCCCTTTAAATACCCTTGAACTATTTACAATCACATAAAGACATGAATGTACCCACAGGATCCTGATGTTCGCTTTCACTTAGTGGAGGCAGTGGTTCAGGGGAACGACACTAGAAAGACAACTTCAAACGTTCACAAACAGCAAAGCAAAACTGTAGAAAAAATTCTGAATGAACAGTGAAGAAACTGTCTTCTCCAACGTTAAAACATTCGAAGCTATGTTCTTTAAAGAGCTTGGCTTAAGAACAGACAGAAACAGTAAAGGAAGGACAAGCCCAGAAACAGACTGCAATGAGGACCAGATATAAGTAAGGAGGGTGTCACAAGTCACAAGAAGCAAAAACGACTATTCAGTAAATATGACAACAACCTGCTAGGCATCTGGACAAAACAATTAACACATACAAGACACAGGGTAATTCTAGATGGCTCAAAGAAACCATGAAAGGGAGAAAGACCTAGAAGAAAGCATGAGGAATAGTTTTAACATGTCATGAATATTAAAACTTTGTCTTGAGCCAGGCGGGGGTGGCGCACATCTTTAATCCCAGCACTTGGGAGGAAGAGGCAGGTGGATCTCTGTGAGTTTGAGACCAGCCCAGTCTACAAGAGCTAGTTCCAGGACAGGCTCCAAAGCTACAGAGAAACTCTGTCTTGAAAAATAAAAAATAAAAAAAAAGTAAGAAAAACTTTGTCTTGATATATAAAATGTTTCTATAATCTTTTAAAATTATAAATCTAATAATAAATTAAGCAAAAGACATAAATGGTTCATAAAATGAAATATAATTTTTTAAAATATATCAAATTAACCAGGCAGTGGCGACACATGCCTTTAATAGCAGTGCTTGGGAGGCAGAGACAGGCAGATTGCTGAGTTCAAGGCTAGCCTGGCCTACAGACTAAATTTTAGGATAGCCAGGGCTACATAGAGAAATACTGCCTCAAAAAACCAAATGCATGCATGCGCGCGCGCGCGCGCGCGCGCGCGCGCGCACACACACACACACACACACACAGAAAGAGAGAGAGCACTCAGTACTGCTTAGTCATTAGGGAAAGGTAAATCCAGATCTTATCATGATGTAAAGTAACATCCACTAGGATGGTTATTTTAAAAAGAAAGGAAAATAAGGATGGTTGAAGTCAGAAGTCACAAACACTGTTGGTGGGGGTATAAGATGATATAATTCCTATAAAAAAGCTTAGAGTTCCCAAAAGTTACATGTGAAAAAAATTACATGTTAAATTACTGTAAGATTGGGGCTGCAGAGTTGGCTTAGCAGGTGGGGTATTTGTTGCTCTTGTAGAGGACCTGGGTTCAGTTCTGAACACACAGGAACACACACACACACACACACACACACACACACACACACACACACACACCGTAGCTCGTAACTGTTGGTAACTCTAGTTGCAGGGTAGCTAATGGCCTCCAAAGACACCAGGCACACACAGGTGCACATATATAAATGTAGGCGAACTACTTTTACATATAAAATAAAAAAAGAATCTGAAAAAAATTATCATAAGATTCCAGCATTCTACTCTTGGGTAGATAACCAAAATAGGTGAATAGAGGCATCAGAAATAAGCATAAAAGCGGGGCGGGGGGGGTGACCACAAATGTTTATAACATTATTACAACTGCCAAGACTTAGAAACAATAACATTGTCCATGAACTGATGAATGGATAAAGAAAATATACAATGCTTATATATATAAAAAAAATCCATCCATAAAAAATGAAGTCCTGTGGCATACTCTAACAAAAACGCACCTTGAGAATATGTTACATGAAAGAAACAAAACAGGAAAGCACTTATTTCATGATTCTATTTACATGAAATACCACACAGGAAAAAAAAAGCAGATTAGTGCCAGGTGGTAGTGGAGCATGCCTTTAATCTCAGAACTCAGGAGGCGGATGGAGGTAGGTGGAGGAGATTTAAGGCCAGCCTGGCTTACAGAGCAAGTTCTAGGACAACCATAGCTACACAGAGAAACCCTGCCTCCAAAAAGCAAAGGAAGAAAAAGAAGAAGGAGGAGGAGGAGGAGAAGAAGGAGAAGGAGAAGAAGAAGAGGAAGAGGGAGGAAGGCAGGCAGGCAGGCGGTGGGCTATAGGATTTCCCACTGGATGGCAGCAGCACTGTAGAGATCTTTAGCAGGGCCTGTGGTGACATATGACTTAAGACATCTAATCTCATACATTTTCTTATGAGAATTTTTCTTTCTTTCTTTCTTTCTTTCTTTCTTTCTTTCTTTCTTTCTTTCTTTCTTTCTTTCTTTCTTTCTTTCTTTCTTTCTTCCTTTCTTTTTTCTTAAAGCTCCTTTTTATGAGCTGGAGAGATGGCTCACTGGTTAAGAGCACTGGCTGCTCTCTAGAGGGCAGGGGTTGAATTCCCAAGACTCACAACCCTCTGTAACGCTGTCTCAGAGGGTTCAGTACCCTCTTCTGGCCTCCCTGGGCACTGCACACTTGTGATGCATAGATATACATACAGACAAAACACACATACACATAAAATAAAAACTAATAAATCTTAATTAAAAGAAGAAAAGCAAGCTCATTTTAAAGCTACTCTTACCTGACAATTAATGTCAGCTTCATACTGTAGCAAGACTGTGACGAGTTCCTTGTGTCCTCGGTCACAGGCCCAGTGGAGCAGAGCTCTGCCCTGTAAGTAGGAGACAATGAAGGAACTTGTTAATCTATGTGTGGGGCCATACAGATTTCATATGCTAAGAAAGATGGGGAGAGAGATACGTCAAACTGAGGGTGATATAAAATTCGCCATGGGAACAAGCAATGGAAAGGCCTTTGATCTACCACACACAAGCCCAGTAACTTCCTTGGTCTAATCAATTTCCTTATCTGAAAAATGGAAAAAGATAATATAAACAACTAATAATATGAGTTGGGCTGGCAAAATGGCTTAGCCCACAAAGATGACAGCTACCAAGCCTGATGACTTGAGCTCCATTTCCAGGATCTACAAGACAGAAGAGAAACGACTGTGGCAAGTTGTTCTTTGATCTCTGTGCAGGTACACATGTGTGCACATACATGCACAAATAAATACATAAAATGTAATAAAAATATTTGTTGAATGAATAACCTTACTGCTGAGCCATCTCTCCAGTCCCATGACACACCACTCTTGATTTTTACCTATCAAAGACTTACAACTACTATTAATGTGTTATTGCTGTTTTTGACTGTCAGAAAAACTTGCTCCCCCCAACAGACAACCCCCCCACGGTTGTAGGGCTTTCCTGAATAAATGGGTGATATATAGTATAACTTTGCTATGAGGGGGACAGTGATGTCCTCATAAAGAATAAGATGTTTTTCCACATTAAGCTGAAACCCCTGGCTGTCACTGAAGAAAACATTTAAATATATAAAAGTTGGGACAAGGACGACTTTAAAAGGTACCCTCCAAGGTAGCTTTTCTAAACCCACCTACACTGTTGTTATCATTTAGACTCTCTTGATACATCTATTAGCTTAACTAATTGAATAACGGGCTAGGACAACTCCTTCCTTACAGAGTTCCTTGTCTTAATTGTTTTCACTTGTTTCATTTTTTGTATCTACCTGTGAGTATCTGTTTTCTTACACAAAATCCTGTAAGAAATTTGCACACATAAAATTATAAAAGAGGGAAACAAAAATTTAAAAATGTGAGCAAATCAGCCTTATATGGTGGCACACGCCCACCCTTAGTCCCGAATTAGGGAAGCAGAGGCAGGCTGATCTCTATGAGCTCAAGGCCAGCCTGGTCTACTTAGCGAGCTCCAGGACAGACAGGCCTATGCAAAGAGACTCAAAAGAGAAAAGAAGTAGAAGTAGAAATAGTAGTAGTAGTAGAAGAAGAATCAGATAAAAGTTCATCATTTTTAACCCTAGCTTTTAGAATAGGCATGAATTCAACTATTAGTAAGAATTTCTGCGTAAGCACAGTGTGTGGCGTGATTCCATAGTGTACATATAAGAACTATTTCATGGTAGGAAAACTTAATACTACATACTTTTATGTTTAATTACAGAGTATGACATGCTTCCAAAGTGCACATATGAGAACCGCATCACAACAGGAAAACTTAGTACTATGAACTTTTACAAGATGTATGGGTAATTTCTACTTCTGAAGCAGGTTCCTGATGTTTCCTAAGGTCCAGCCCAATCATGTTTCACTGACTAATGCTGATCTATGAGCCCTTAGCTGTGCTGATGGTAGAGTAGACGAGCAACACTTTCACCGGTAATGGGGTTATATTTTAAGTTTGTCATATGTGGTGCCAAAATTTACTTTAGGGGGAACACCTGTGACTGGACCTTGAGGTGAGTTTCCCTGTGGATGCATTTCCCAGAAAGATGGCACACAGTCATGTTTTAAGAAGGATGATGCACTCGCAGACATTTGCACTATGCTTTTTAACACATGTTCTGACCTGCACTGTAATTAATTTTTGTAACACATTATTTTAATGGTACACTAATTAACCTTGAATTAGAATAAATTCTCTGACAATGACTTTGTAGAAGTGCTAGAGAGATCCACACCGAGACCACCTGGTGATCAATACTTCATGCAGTATTAAAACCTCACAAACAAGAGTGGGAGGAAACTTTTACGGACAGACAAAGCAAGGCAGGCTTTGGGAATTTCACCATCC
Source organism: Myodes glareolus (assembly GCF_982192425.1). NCBI lineage: Eukaryota > Metazoa > Chordata > Mammalia > Rodentia > Cricetidae > Myodes > Myodes glareolus. The sequence goes on from NC_142030.1 coordinate 68,647,702, forward strand.
TGATACTGCATAATTAAATGACTACAGGCCAGGATAGCAAGATGTCTGTGCCCTTTACATCCTCAAATTCTGATGCTTCTGAAAACATGCCCTCATTTTAGATTACTTTCCAGTAATAACATAAGCAGTAATACAGAGATGCAGCCTCGTGGCGGACAACGACAGGCTCGGGAGAGAAACAACCATGGTTTCTTCCCTTTTTCTTTGTCAACAACATTATACACAGGCCAACAGAATGCAGCTACTGAATTATTATGGGTACAAGATTCCCCAGGCTCTCCTCCAGGAAGAAAAGAATGAATTAGGTACATATTAAAGCTACATTTGCTCAAAAGCTTCTTCCAAATTTATTTTGTAACTCTGTATGAGTAATATAATATCTTACAAATCTTCGAGCTAAGTATAATTCTTGCTACTACAAAATATGACAAGTCTTTGTTTCTACTTTTTAAAACCCTACTGGAAAAAAAAATCTTAGTAATACTTAGGAGATGAGGAGGTTATTAGAAAGGATTCTTTTGCCTCAGAATACTCTGAGTAAATTCTGTAATTCAAATACATAAGTGCAGGGAGGAAAAGTTCCCATCTATTAACCAGTGGTGTTAACACGCCCTCCCTTAGACAGACAAATGACTCTGAAGTGCTTTGAAAGTGCACGGGAGCTGCTAACCTATTAAGTGGTATTGCTTGCCTACCTTCTAGAAAACAGAGTGGGTTTTGATATTGGAAATGCTTCTTTGATATCCTTGATTGTCCTAAACCATGTAGAATTTTTAAATGAGAGTTTTCCCCCCTAGAGATCACAAAATTAAAGGCAGATGCTCTGTTATAAAATCAGTATTCTTTATGGTATTTGGAGATCCTATACAAAGCATATGTATCCTATCTACACAGATGAAGCCATGTCACCAGGTTGCTATAGATAAGCTTTTCAGTGTTCTCCCCCTTGCCACTGTATCAGATATTTATGGTAGGGTGCCATATAATTAGCAGATGAAATACTGACAACAAGCAGCCAGTCAAAAGAAGACAGACAGATGTGCTCTAACGGGCATAAGGGATACAGAGTACTGATACAACGAATGAGGAGTATCCTGAGTTCAGACTGCTGTTAGACATGGCCTCTGGTCGCGAACACGAACAGGAATAGGGTCATGGTAAATGGGAACTTCCACATTACAGGCAGTGGGAAACTCGCGACACAAGTGGACCTGTCGAGGAGAAGTTTGCGGCAGGAGCACTGAGGATCCCTGGGCTGGCGGTAAGAGACAAAGGTGGCTTTGCAAACCTGGATTCCATCCCAGGTGTACTGGTAAGAGGCTTCAGATGGGGAGTCACTGCATTTGAGTAGCTGTAGGTGCTGACTGCTGCCCAGAGTCCCAGAGTAGTAAATTCCACCTGAGGGAGGTCCTGGGATTACCTTGTGGCTTCTCTTTCATAAGAAGATTTCTTAACTAGAGCATACTAGTCTGTGGGTTTGTCCCTGAAAGAATACTATTATGATTTAATAAAGCAAGTGAAAGCTCTGCTTTTATCTTTTATTGTAACTCTTAAATAATTTCTTTTAAAAATTTTAAAAAAATAAGCAGGGTAGTGATGGCATATACCTTTAAACCCAGTACTTGGGAGGCAGTGGCAGACAAAGTTGCCACCTGGCCTACAGGCAGGCTAACCAGAGAAACCCTGTCTCAGTAGTGGTAGTAAGAGTACTACTACTAATAACAATAATAAAAAATATAGTAGAATGGGGACTTAGTGAATACAGTTTCAGCCACTGAAGGAGATGAAAAGTTTCAGAGATAGGTGAGGAGGTGGCTGCAGGGAACTACCACCTACCACATAAAAACAGCAGCAATGGCAAATTGTGTTATGTGCAGTCCATTACAATTTAAGAAATAAGATGTCAAAGTTCATATGAGTGAAGTTACTTTTCCTATTTTCTGATTCTATATTTATGAGTTTCTGATGTATGACTATAGCCATTTTGCTAATAAAAATTATGGCCACTGATTTTTAAATGTCATTGTCTGTATCAATACAAAGATGTATAACTAGGGAGTTAGAAATACATTTCTCAATATGTGTGAAAAACAAAAGTTCCTTTCAAATTTTTTACATGTATTTTTTTTCTTTCTTTCTTTTACAAACCTTAAATAAAAGCATAGACTTAGCTTCAGCACAAAGGTTACTTACATATTTACTTCACTGCAGGGTCAACACTGTCAGGTTTATCACAGTTTTCAAGCAGTTCTTTGAGCCAAAAATGTATATCATATCATATCATATCATATCATATTATGCCAAGAGCCACAGACTTAAAAAACAGCAAGGGAAAGCAATAGAGTCAAAAGGAAATGATCTTCAAAATATTCAAAGAGTCAAGATACACAGAAAGCAGCTGATGATATCAATATGGCTTCGAAGGTTAGAAAGGAAAGACCCTCATTGAAGCAGCAGGCTGGAGAAAGTACAGAAAACCAACAACCATGTGAGCACTTAGGCTTAATGGAGGACCTGCTCTGAGAAAATGTCCTTTACTTTGCTAGTTCATTTCTACTTGTATTCTAAATTAAACTCAAATTACGATAAAGATTTAAAATACGATTTGATTATCAGCAGTGAATATCACCTAGCGTTTATTTATGGAATTTATCTGAGAAAGGGACAAGTAATGTGGGATTCCCCTCTTTATGCTGTGAATACCACTGGTTAATAAACTGTCTTGAGCCAGCCCATGATAGGGTAGAATAGAGCTAGGTGGGGAAAACTAAAGTGAATGCTGGGAGAAAGGCAGCAGAGTCAGGGAGAAGCCATGGAGCTGCTGCCAGAGAGAGATACATGCTGAAACTTTGCCAGTAAGCCACAGTCTTGTGGCGATACACAGATTAATGGAGATGGATTAATTTAGGATATAGGAGTTAGCCAGATATACGCTTAAACTATTGGCCAAACAGTATTGCAAATAAAAGTTTCTGTGTGGTTATTTCGGGATTGAGTAGACGGGAACGAACAAGTGGCCTTTCTACAACAGATAAGGACTATATAATTTGTGCTTATTTTCAGAATAATCTGGTTATACTATAAATATACTTCACCAATTATTTACTTTCCTGACTCAGCTCAGGTGGGTACAAGTCCCTCAAAAGGACTCGCTGCAATAAGCACACGTGAAGCTGGCCGGACAAAAGGGCACACTGTGGCACCGGTGCACTGCGGATCCCAGAGCCACCAGGGCGAAGGAAGAGGTGCTGGAGAGGCGGGAGGGGGACTGAAGAGGGTTTGGGGGGATAATTTGCTTGGTTTTTTGTTGTTGTTGTTGTTATTGTTTTCCCTTTGCGGGTGCTGAAGGGGTGAGGTGGAGTATGGAGGGACTGGGAAGTGAGTGATATCAGAGAGCATGATGTGAAAATCCCAAAGGTTCAATAAAGAAATTATGTTAGATTAAAAAAAAAAAAGGTACTTTCTTGGAGCTGCTCTTCCAGAGGCCCACGCTGGCTCCGTGTACCCTCCTCACTGGGTGTCTCACAAGTGCTTGGAACTCCAGCTCCAGGTATCTAGTGCCCTTTCCTGGCCCCTGAGGACATCACTAAACACATGGTAGGCACTCACATAGACACAGATACACATACACATAAATAAAAATAAAAGTAAATCTTTGTGGAAAATAATAAATTTTCTTGGAATAACTGTGAATGCTTAGCATACACGAAGAGCCGCAGCAAAACAGTCAAATACGAAACCTGAGCCAGTGTATGAGACGGAGACCAGTCTTGTGGTGCTCGCACCTTCACGGCTTTCTCCATATTCTCAAGCTCCAAACATTTGCAGATGTTAAAGTTATAGTAAAATTTGTAATTTAGATGTGAAGACCCATGTCATTGTAACCTTACACTTTGAAACACATGACAGGGAACCTCCCGTGCAGAAGGAAGAACTATAGACCTTTTCTCTTACGCAAAATACTATCCCCTAATTATGTCAATTAGAAAGACCATGTTATTTTCTCAAATTAGAAATATATGTTTTGGGCTGGGTGGTGGTGGCACACGTCTTTAATCCCAGACTTGGGAGGCAGAGGCAGGCAGATCACTAAAAGTTCGAGGTCAGCCTGGTCTACAGAGTGAATTCCAGAACAGCTAGGGCTGTTACACAGAGAAACCCTGTCTCAAAAAAACAAAAAATAAAGTTATGCCTTGGGTGCTGGATATGATCATATTTCATTGTATGCACATATGAAATTCTCAAATAATAAAAAAGTTTTTTGGAAAAAAATGTATGATTTGGCCTGAAGGACCCTGGGTTCAACGCCATAGCGAAAGAAAAAATATAAAGAAAGAAAAGGAATAAACACCACTTATGAGAGTCAGATCCAAACATTTGCAGCTCAGGAAAATGATTAATAAATTAATAATAATTTAACAATTTATTGCATCACTTTAATGTATGACAGTTCACACTGTGCATTCTTTTTACTTTATGGCTATAATTAAGGTTATATAGCTCGCAGCACATTTTACATGTAATAAATACAATTTTTAGTCGCATAAGGGCAAGACTAAAATTGTTTGAACCTGTTAGGTGAATATTTTCAATCAAAATGACAAAGATAATGTTATCTCCAGAAATCCTATACAATTTATACAGAAACCCCCTAAGTTCAAACATTAGAAACATAAATAGGGTCTCCTTTCAATACTAAATGTCCTTCTCAACTCAGAAGCACATGCGGAGGGTACACACTTTCAGTCTATCAAGACTCACCAAGCGGTTCTACTTGTTAGAGCTTTAAGTGCCATGAAACACGATAATTTATTTCATTTAGGATGTCAACTTTGATTCTGATTTTAATCTCCAGCTCCCCATGTTCTTAAATTAATTCACACAAATCCCTGATTGATAATAAAGGGCCTGCCATCAGTATTCAAAGCTCAGCCCACAGTGTCATGGCTGAGAAGGCAGAAATCTGCTTGGAGCAATGAGAGAACCCAACTGAATTCTTGGCGTCTCAGTCTATGAATGTGTAAGCACTTCATCTGTTCATGGAAACACAAGGTTCTGGCAGGCTGCGGTAACAGCAGCTGCATGGGTAGCAAACCGGAAGGGCTGAGCAGCAATGCTGCAGCAAACAGTGAATGGTCAAACAACAGCTTCCAAGTTCTTTCCGTTTCATCAAGAAAAATGTTATTCAGTTAAGTGCATTCTGCTCTAGGTACTTATTCTGACTACGTAATAATCTCTGCATAGGTCACATATGGAAAAGACCTTTACAACTATTTAAGAATGAGAGAGGGAGGGAGAGAGGGAGAGAGGGAGGGAGGGAAGGAAGGAGGGAGGATTGCTGTTGTTGCAAACCCTAAGATGATCAGAGCCAGTTGAATAGCTTCTCCTGCTTTGTTTATCCTTCCTAAACCCAGAGTCTGCTGGACTCAATTCCTCCCTGGCAGCTGTCTGTATTGGAAAAGCAAATGTACATCTCTGAATGTCATCTCTTGCTTGTGAAATAAGAATGAATCTACTATAAAGGATTCCTGTGAACATGGTAGAGTCTAAAGCAAAGGTGCTCTGTCAGACTCTGTGTGAAGTACTGTTAGTGGAATGGAAACTATTAACAGGGGTCATATGGTACAAGAATACTTTCCAATGAAAATGATTGTGAAAAGTTAGTTTCTTCATTTATTTTCTCATTTGCTCTCACTTCTCATTCACATTAGGGATAACTAACAAAGCTGAAAATCATGTAGTGATTACCGTGTTAGGTAAGATTTACACACAGATACTAACTCACGAATACTCAATATGATGCTGAGGTACTACTGTTATCTCCGTCTACTTATTAGGAAATTGAGGCAGAGTAAACTCAACATACGTCATGTAGCTTGGAAGAGACAGAAGCGGGACTTGAATCTATGTAGTAGAACCTTCACTGTTATCGGTTTACCATCTCTACCTAGTCATTCATTAGTTCATTAAATATTCAGGGAGTGCTGAGAATTTTGATAGATTTTCAATGACATCTCAAGCCATTTATACTTTTTTTTAAAAGGAAGTCACTAAAAGAAATGGCCCACAAAAATGGGAAAATAAATAATAAAAGAGAATGGTATGCAGGAGATGCCCCCAGAAAATCAGGGAAGTAAACAATAAAAGAAAAAGTCACAGGACCCCCCCCCCCCCACAAAAAAACCATATGAAACCAGGCAAAGAGAGAAAAGAAAAATTTTAAAACAGCAGCAAAGAAAAGGTCAGGATAACATTCACACAACTAAGACAGACTGGAGATGAAGAAGGAAGGTGAGTCAGGCGGTGGTGGTACATCCCTTTAATCCCAGCACTTGGGAGGCAGAGGCAGGTGGAGCTCTGTGAGTTTGAGGCCAGCCTGGTTTCCAGGACTGCCAGGATCGTTACACAGAGAAACCCTGTCTTGAAAAATCAAAACAAAAAAGCAAAAGAAAGGGGAACCTCAGAAGGTACAGATCTAAGACAAATCTCTGGGGAGTGCACCAAGAGGAGTTTATTATTTCTTTTGGGCAACTCAAGAAGAGAAATCATGATAGGAACTATCATGAAAACTAAGGCAGTGGAAAAATAAATACAGAAATGATTACTTTAAGAAGAACAAAATGTTGTCCAATGGTAAGTAGGTGTTTCTATGGATAGTTATATAATCATTAATTCTTTTTTTTCCATCCATGTAGGAGGGTCTTCTTTCTATGTGTTGCTTTCATTGGTTGAATAAAGAAAACTGCCTTGGCCTTTTGATAGGGCAGCCCATAGATGGGTATGGTAGACAGAACAGAATTCTGGGAGGAAGAAGGCAGTGAGGCAGATACCATGACTCTCCTCTCTGAGACAGACGCTGGTTAGATTCATGCCAGTAAGCCACAGTCAAGTGGCAATACACATTAATGGTGATGGGCTAAACTAATATGTGAGAGTCAGCCAATAAGGGGCTGGAGATAATGGGCCAGGCAGTGTTTAAATGAATACAGTTTCCGTGTAATTATTTTGGGGGTTAAGCTAGCCAGGCGGATGGGAGCCGGGCAGGACGCAGCCCGCTGCACCTTTTATAACACACCCTTGCCTTGCTTGTTGATAATCAGAACAAACATCCTACTAAAAAAGGCCTTGATCTTATGACTTGTTTTGACTAAAGAAATGTAGGCTGACGTGATATAGAACACACTTAATAAAAGAGAATATTTATGTACTTGATGTATTATGGAGAGGGAGGCCTGGTTAATCCTAGCCTTAGCTTCTGTACCAGAGTATCTAATTCACTGATCTTTTACCTTTGAAAAAAAAATCCAACTGAAATCAAAAGGAAGTGATCCCAAACAAAACTAGAAGCTAGCAAGAGTCCTCAACTAATCCCCAGCCCTTCTGAAATATTAGAAAGATAAACATCAAACAGGTAACAAAGTAAAAGAATATCAGAATGTGGGAAATGCTATCATCCATGACAAGATGGTGATATAAGCAAGAAATTGTAAGTACTGAGCTTCGGGAGCTAGTTGTTACGGTAGCAAAAGTTAATACACATAGTACAGTCCATAGCTCAACAATGAGCAGTATTTACATAGTATAATAACATAAGCACCAATCTAATATTCAATCAGAAAGCTGAAATTTAAAGTTGTGTTATAACTATATTAAGAGGGCAGAGAAAGACAGAGAAAGATGATTAAAACAGGTAAGTATAAATATAAAACAAAGAACTCAGAAATAAAAAGATAAAAGTATATCAGTTAGCATAACATATATAAGTTACAAAAGAAGCAATTAAAAGAATTCAAAGCTTTTGCCTCAAGTAAACTAGAATTAAGTGTAGTATTGTAATTTACACTTTCAATTCCAGAAGTCATGGACAACCTAGTACAGGGAAGATGTTTCCTAAAGATGAGACATTATCAGACTGTCCTGCATACAGAGCTTACTTACATACAAATTACTATTGCATACCCAACAGACCACCTGTGAACACTGTCTTCCTAACAACTATCATGGGTTAGCCATCTCGAGTTAGATTCTCCTTTTGATTACTTTGTTAGCGCCAAGGATGGTTAGTACAAGGACAGTGCCTTGTACACGCTAGATCAACACTATACAGCTGAGCACACCACACCTCCGGGGTCCCTGAGACATTTCCACGTTCATCCCCTGAACCATAAAATAACAGTAAGCCATTAAAAGTTAAGTAGCAAATTTTATTCTTTTGTTACCCATAATTCAACTGTTCAGTACATAGCAGCTTTATACGTAAGAATAAAGTACAAAGTAATATAGTCTACAAAATAATTTAGTATAGAGTCCACTTAAATAGTGGGCCAGATTTAAATTACCAGGCTAATTAAGATTCTGCAACAGATTTCCAAAAATATATTTCTATACAAAATCCCACATACCAATCAATATGCTTTGACAGTGTAACAGAAGACATTATAAAGCGAGACTGCTGCCACCTGTAAGCCTCCCTCACCAGGCGGTGGTCTCCTTCCCTCTCCTTTTAGTACAGAAAATGGAAGTTACTTGGCTGCAGCATGTTCAGCTTCTAACTTTACAATGTAACAGCGCAGTGGGAACAGTTTCTTCCCTCAGGATGATGTTCTGAGACGCCCTTACCACAAGCTGCTCGAATTGCAGCTGAGAGGCGCAGCAGTTAGAAATGACATTCGGGTGGAACAACAAAAGCATGAGAGAAACTAAGGTACCAGCCCCAAACATCCGTGCACCAGAAAGGGAGGTTACGGGGCTGGTTTTCCATACCTCGTCATCTTTCACATTCACTTCCACAGTTTTCGATTTGATGGCTTTGGTTATACGGTCAATGTTGTTTTCCCTGCAGTAATCAAATATATTTTTGTCTTCTTCCCTAATTAGAGTAAAAAAAAAAAGCTGTTGGTCTTACAGGATAAAACATAAAAGTTAAATATTTTTAACATAACTTATTTGCTGCTGACAGACATTAATAGACTTAAAGTGGCAGGAAAAGTAATAGACTTCAGACGGATATAACATGTACAGTGTTTTAAAAGACCAAGGCAACTGCGGCCCTTACAGGCAAGCCTTTACGTGCTCTCCAAGTTTCACAGCACGGCAGTGTCACGCCTCACAGTGGGTTTTTCTACCCTGCCCCAGTCACTGTCACTGTCGTATACCGGTAACACATTTCTGTGACTCCGGATTTCAATTAGAGCACTGCAGTAACATGGCAGTTTGGGGAGAACAAAAGCTAAGAGAAATGCTATTCTAAATGTATTGTATGAGAAAGCTCAATCTTTCTTGGGGGAGCTTGTATGTGTGTAATATGTGTTCACACATGTATGGGTGTTCACAATGTGTGGGCACACTGCAGGTGTGAAGGTGGGTGTGCATGTGTGGATGTCCTTGATTGTTCTAATTTACACGAGGCAGGGTCACTTGCTGAGCCCAGAGCTCACCAATTCCATACTGTCTAGTAGGCCAGCTTGCCCAGGGATCCCGTCTCTGCCTCTTGAGTTCCGGGATTACAGCCACACCTGCCCTAGACTTTGGAGGCTGAAATCTAATCTCCACGCCAGTGAGGCAAGCACTTTCTCCACTGACACATCTTCCTAGTCTTTAATCTTAACACAACAACCTCACCTTATGGGCAAAGAGAGGTTAAATACAACTGATACCACATTTATCAAATGTAATACAAAACAAAAACCAAACAAGCAAAAAACAAAGCTATGGGGCTAGAAGGACTGCTCAACAGTTAAGACTGCGAACTGATAGCTCTTGTAGAGGATCCAAGTTCAGTACTGAAAAAATTTTTTTTACAGCTACGATTCACTCAGGTCAACTGATTTTGTATACAGTACACTTTCTACTATGTCACGAACCTTCACCAGCCAGTCACAGTCCACCAGAATTTAGAGCAGATGCTTTTAGCATGAGGTCCATGCGCTCTCATAAAACTGGGGTGGATCGATGGCTCAGCAGGTAAAAATGCTGGCTGATCTTCCAGCACCTACATAAGTGGTTCACAACTGTGATTCCAGTCAGAGAGAATCCAATGCCCTCTTCTGACTTCTGCGGGCAACTGCATGCATGTGATGCAGACACACAGTGAGACAAACACATACACATAAAAATAAAAATAAATAAAACCTCAAAAATTACATAAAATTATCTCTGTAACAGATTTTTGTGCATTTTCTGTATCACTGACTCATAAAATGGCAATAGGCAATATAGAATATAAAAGTGAAAGTCTCTAATATGTAGATTAAACTTTATGGATACCTTTTATAGTCACCAAATTAAATTAATTTAATGCTTTTGTTTCTGTTGTTTTTTTGAGACAGGGTTTCTTAGTGTAGTCCTGGCTGTCCTGAAACTCGTTTTTTGATTAGGCTGGCCTTGAACTCAGAGATCCACCTCCCTCTGCCTCCAGAGTGCTGGGATTAAAGGCCTGTGTACCACCACTGCCCAGTTATTAATGTGTTTTATTTTTTCAAGACTTTATCTATTTGTTAAAAAAAAAACCCTCAAAACCCATCAGAGTCCATCCACCCTAAAAGACAACCTAAACGACCGATGTGGAGTGAGGTTATTGTGCTCACAGCTGACTATCTTAAAACATACCACTTTGGCATCAATCATGCAAAGCCTTTCTGGAACATCCAATGTTTTACTGAATATTGACCAAACAAAAGCCTAGGTTTTGTCAATAGGAGGTACAAGGCTAAACAAGACAGTCTGCATTTAATACAGATGCTACACTGAGATGATCAAGTCTAAACTTTATTAACGTGAGGCAGAACCTGGCCTGGGGAAGACTAAAGGAGAAGAGAGGGAATGGCTTGCTACCAGCTAGAGAGAGTGAGCTCAGTTTGAAGGAAGAAATCATGTCTTGTTTCACAGAAATGAAAGTGTCTTGTAGATCCCTGAAGAAAATGAAAAACTGAGGTCAAACCCTAGAAAAGTCTGATTTTTAAAACTAGGGCTGCAAACACTACTATGTTAGGTATAATTAGCTACCTATGTCAACACTAGTTCTGTTAAAAAGTACATTTCTATTTCTAATTTGGGAATAACAGAGACCCTTGGAATTCAAGAGGCAACAATCTCAACTGGGAAAGAAAAGGATTGTCATCTTAAGTCATAACAAAAAGTACTCTCTGAAGCAACTGTTGTACTTGGAAAATAATGGAGAGTTGTGAGGCACAGAAAGGAAAGCTGGAGGACGCTTGGGTCACCCCTACCTGCTCCTCAAAAGCTATGCAGAGGTGAGAGGGCATTATTATGTCTCCCTTCAAAACGCATGTCTCCAACGCACATGCACACCCGCACCTAAGAACTAAGAACAAGCACAGATACTATGTTGTTTATCTTGCCTAATATATTTTTACTGTTTCTTAAACAAATTACCTATATCAATTATTTTGCTTTGGTATGTAGAATCTAAAGAGCAGTAGGCATTTTAAAAATCTACTGCATGTTTGTAATATGCAGTTTTTACTAATAAGGAGGTAAGGCATAACATGATTTAAATTAGATAGTAAAAAGCTTAATAAAAGCATTGCTAATGAGCTATAAATTGAGTGTCTAATATTAAAAAATTAAGGATACTTTTGGTCTTACTCATTAAATATATCCATATATCAATTTTCACACCAAAATACTATTTAATTTACTGATGAACAAATCAGGCCATTTTCCTCACCCCAACCACTTTGGTTCCTGACACAGGATCTCACTATGTGGCTCAGGCTGGCTTCAAATCTGCAATCCTCTTGCCTCAGCTGTCTAAGAACTAAATTACCAGTATGTGTTACCATATCTGTCAGATACAAACCAAGCTTTCTTTCTCCTGTGAAGTCCTCCAAAACAATTATTGTCTCTCAGTCCTACTCATCTTAAATGAGATTGCATGTGTGGTGATTAAGCCCTGCAATACAACGTAGATCTTAAGAATATTAGTACATTTTCTGATTGACCTCCCTTTCTCTTAACATTTTTTTTGAGTAAAAATAAATTTATCTCCCTCTCTCCTCTTTGGCGAATGAGTTTTTTTTCTAGCACAAGACAGAAAGTCTCTTCTAAGATCACTCCAAAGGTAAGGATACACCCTAACGGGAAAGAGGAATGGTGTTAAAGCATGGCTACTGCTATGGTTTGATATGCAGTATCCCCAACAGACTCTAGTGTTGAAGGCTTGGTTTCTGGGTGGCAAAGGTCTTGAGAAGGGTTTGGATCATGAGGAGACTAATATTTATCAGTGGACTGAAAAATTTATGAGTTCAAGCAGAATGGACTATTAAGAGGCAGGGCCTCCTAAGAAGAACTTGGGAGAAGATGATGTCTTTGGATGGAGAGGAGGATGTCTTTGGATGGAGAGGAGGATGTCTTTGGATGGAGAGGAGGATGTCTTTGGGTGGAGAGGAGGATGTCTTTGGGTGGAGAGGAGGATGTCTTTGGGTGGAGAGGAGGATGTCTTTGGGTGGAGAGGAGGATGTCTTTGGGTGGAGAGGAGGATGTCTTTGGGTGGAGAGGAGGATGTCTTTGGGTGGAGAGGAGGATGTCTTTGGGTGGAGAGGAGGATGTCTTTGGAGAATAGATTTTGTCCCTGGATCTGGCCTCCCTCTCTCTTCCCGGCTGCTGGAAGGTAAACAGCATCTTGTGCCACACATTCCTGTTGTCATGATTTTTCAGCTTCAGGCCTGTAGCAATGGTGCAAGCGGATCATGGACTGAAGCCTCTGAAAGTAATGCCAAAATAAACCTTGGCTCCTTTACCTGCACTTATTTCAGGTATCTTGTTACAGCAGTGGGAAACTGATTAACATAGCTGTTTCATCTAATTACAAGAGAAGACAGTCACCCTCATTCCTAACCCTGCTACCTATGCCATCTCCTGAAAAGCCTCTTCCTATCAACAGGATACTTTCAAGTATGCTTCACAGTGAGACACATGGAGTCCATGTAACTCCTATTTCTTCTATCTCTTACATGCTAGCTCAGAAATCTAGTCTTCAGTAAACGCTTCACTTTAGTTCACAATACTTATTAAGCAACTGGAGACTGGTATTCCAGTAAATAGATAATGGGAAGATATTTAGGAATTAAACCCAAAGAAAGTAAGACTATATCCAAAAAAATACAAACAAACACCATAAATTCCTCAAAGATGCGGGGCAGTGGTGGTGCAGGCCTTTAATCCCAGTACTCAGGAGGCAGGGGCAGGTGGATCTCTGTGAGTTCAAGGCCAGCCTGACTACAAGAGCTAGTTCTAAGACAGACTCCAAAGCTACAAAGAAACCGTCTGGGGGGGGGGGGAACAAAAAAGCCAAAACAAACAAACAAACAAACAAAAGATTCCTCAAAGAAGAGGCCAGGGAGCATGCAAAGAGCTAGTGGGGCGGGGGGATGTTCCAGTACTGGTCATTTAAGGAAGCCCAGCCCCAGCTTTTCCTCCTGAGCAAGTACCTCCCTCCTGTGCTTGCCTGCCCATAGGACATCCCACGCTAATGATTTTACCACTCTCCTCCTTCTGTGTTATCTTCAAACACTCTCCTCTTGGTTTATAAAAGCATTCGTCTCTGGCATTACACCAAATCTCTAAGAAATATAACCAAAAGATTTGATCAAGATGCAGCAAATGACTATTAATTCAACTAACCTTTTACTCCTTTGCTTTAAAAAACAATTGATATACTAAGAAAGTTTTATCAAAATACTTCATTAAGTTGCTCTGTCCTAAGAAACAAAAATCCTTGCTATTAACACTACTCATTACTGACGGTAGGAATGAAAGAAATGAACAAAATGGACAACAGACTTAATGTTGAATGTTGTCCTCTCAAATACAAAACATGACTTGGGTCTGAGGTGCAGTTCAGTGGTGAGCACTTGTCAAGAACCCAGAGGTCCTGATAAACACCCAGCGCAGCAAACATCTTAACTATTGCAAAGCCCATTCATCTTATTCAGAGATATTTCCAATGAGCTTTTATTTATGGACAGTTAATTATTTAACAAAATGTATATCCAAATGTACAGAAATAATATTATAAAGGTAGCTCAAATAAGAAAAATGCTTAAAACACCTATGTCACAGAAAAAAACAATTTAAAAAATTTCAATTTATATACCCAATTTTGTTGTAGAGAACTATATAAGATAGACTGATGACTACATTTAGAAACACATTGCTTCTAAATGAAAATGGAAGTGAAAAATAAGAAAAATGATGTAAATGTTCTTTACAGAGAGCTCACTCGTATACTTTTTAATTAAGATAAGTATTATTTTAACATTTTGGGACAACTGAAGATTCACGCATTTGAAAACTATGATACTATGTACCTTTTTCCATTTTTTTCAATGATTAAGTTGTGCATTTTTTAATGGATTATCATTACCTTATTTAAATTCCATTAGGGCACATTTTTGAAGTGAAGTTTATATTAAAATTGCATATTTATAAAAAGTAAAATCATATCTTTTGCAATGACTAAACAATGGAAATGTTTCTTAGCTACTATAAAAAGATGCTTTCATACCACTGCTCTGTCCCAATATTCTATGCAGCAGTGGTCAAAAGCCAGGAGTCAGCTACTCAAAGAATATCCAAAATGTATAAGGAACTCTTGGGTAAACTGGGGACGAGGAGGAGCAGTAAAGGGGAGGGATAGGAGATGAGAACTTGAGGGAACGGAATGGTCAAGGTGGAAGAGTAATGAAAGACAGATCTTGATAGAGAGAGCCACTATAGGGTTAAGGAGATACCTGACGCTAGGGAAATTCCCAAGAATCTACAAGGATGATCCCAGCTAAGGCTCCTAGCAACAGTGGAGAGGGTGGCTAAGCTAGCCTTCCCCTGTAACCAGATTGGTGAATACCCCAACTAGCATCATAAAGCCTTCATCCAGCAACTGATGGAATCAGATGCAGAGATCCACAACCAAGGAACAGCCCGATCTCTGGGAATCCAATCTGGTGCAGGAGAATTGTCTGTATTCTGTCAATAATGTTTTAAATAAATGCTGATTGACCATACAGCAAGTATAAGTGGGTCAACCAGACAGGAAGTAGAGGCGGGGTGATGAAAACAGGAGTATTTTGGGAAGCATGAAGTTCCCTCCGCAGTTCTGCCCAGACCACCGAAGAAGCAAGATGTGAGCTGCCCCATTGAGAAAGGTGCCGAGCCATGTGGCTAATATAGATAAGAATAATGGGTTAATATAAGTTACAAGAGCTAATAAGTAGCCTGAGCTAATGGGCCAATTAGTTTTATAACTTATGGAGATCTCTGTGTGATTTTCTTTGGGACTTGCCGGCTGTGGGGTACCGGGCAGGACAGAAACCCCAACAAGCTGGCCCTCATGTTACACCAATCAAAGATATAGAGGAGGAAATATATGAACAAGGGAGGCCAAGATCATGATGGGGGAAATCTACAGAGACAGCTGAACCAAGTTCCTAGGAACTCATGAACTCAAGACGGGCAGCTATGGAATCTCCGTGGAACTGAAGTAGCCCCTCCATATGTGGGAGACAGTGGAGAAGCCTGGACATAGAGATGCCCTGGCAGTAGGACCAGGATCTATCCCTGGTGCATGAGCTAGCCTGTCGGATCCCATTCCCTATGGTGAGATGCCTCAGTCTAATGCAGGGGAAGGGTATTGGTCCTACCCCGACTTACTGTGGCAGACTTTGTTGACTCAGTGGAAGGAATGGATAGCAAGTGGACTGGGGTTGGCGGAAGGCAAGGAGGGGCAGGAGGAGGGGTGGGAGGGAAAACTGTGGTTGGAATACAAAATGAAATTTTAAAAAATAAATGTTTAGAAAGTCTCCAACAACAAACAAAAACAACAACAACAACAAAAAAAATAAAAACCACCTCAATGGTAAAAAAACAAATACCCTGATTTAAAAATGGAAAAGAGGCAATTCTCAGAGAGAGAGAGAGAGAGAGAGAGAGAGAGAAGAGAGAAGAGAAAAGGATGGCCTGCAGCTATGAAAAACATTTAAAATTGCTAATCAGAAGGGAACTGTACATTAACGTCACAATGAGCGTCATCTCTTACCTACTAGACAAGTTACTCCTAAGAAGGCACATGCTGACAAGTGCTGGTGAACAGGGAGGAAAAAGGGCCCTTGTAGGCTGTTAATCATAAAGCATTTTGAAAAACTACTGAAGTAGCTGAAAAAACAAATATGGAGTTACCACATTTTCCAGCATGTACTTCTGGGTATATAGCTAAAGGAGCTGAAATCAGTACTGGGAGGAGATATTTACATTTATATCCACAATATTTAAATAGCTTAGATATGGAAGCAACCCACGTCTTTCAAGACGGGTGAAGAAAACGTGACAAACAATGCAACAAAAGAAGGCGATTCTATTATCTGTGACAGCACAGGTGGAACTAGAGGGAACTTTTAATGAGAATAGCTCAAACAGTCTAATATAGTTGAATGTATGGCTCCCAGTTGGTAGAACTGGCTGGGAAGAATTAGGAGGTACAGCCTTGTTGAGGAAGGTATTTCACAGGAGTGGCCTTTAGACTTCAAAACCCCGTATCACTCCAGTTAGCTCTTTCTCTCCCTTGTGGTTGTTGTTTCAACATGTAAGCGCTCGGCTAATGCTCCAGTTATGCTTGCCTGACTACTGCCATGCTTTCTGCCACGAAGGTCATGGACTCACCCTCTGAAACTGTAAGCTGATGTGGGATGCACTTCTGTATATGTGTTGCTTTTATTAGTTGATGAATAAAGCTTTTTAGGCCAATGGCTTAGCAGACAGAGTAAAGCCAGGTGGGAAATCCGAACAAAGATATAGAGAGAAAGAAGGCGGAATCAGGGAGATGCCATGTAGCTGCTGAAGGAGAAGGACATGTGGAACCTTACTGGTTGGCGTGATGATACACAGATTAATAGAAATGGGTTAATTTGAGATGTAAGAGCTAGCTAGAAATACTCCTAAGCTATTGGTCAAACAGTGTTGCAATTAATATAGTTTCTGTGTGATTATTTGGGTTTGGGCAGCCAGGAAACAAATGAGCAGCCTCCACTTACAGTAAGCCCAAATTGAATGTGTTTACAAGTTGTCTTGATCATGGTGTCTCTTCACAGTGACAGAGTAGTAACTAAGACACCAAGCCTAGTGAAAGAAGTCAAGCACAGAAAGACCCTGTGTGACCTTGCTTTTTTGGTGGAATTGTAAAGAGTAAATTTCATAGAAGTACAGTAAGAAGAGTGGTTACTAAAGACTGGAAGAGGGAGGGAGGGTCGGAAAGGAAGATATTGGTCAAAGCAACGAAGTTTCATTTACACGAAAAGAACAAGTTTCAGTGACCACAGTTACATAAGCTCTTACGCTTTATAAAATCAGGACAATTTTAAGTTTATAACATAAAAGGTAATAAATCTGTGAGGCAACCAGGACATTAACTTGCTTGACTCTTTCTATAATGTAAATAGAAATCAAGATAACACAATGTACCCATAAACTTACATACATGATTATTTGTCAATTTAAAATAAAAATAGCAATAAGGATGGACAAAGAAAGCATTAGAGGTGAGTTAGCAAATGACATCACATTACACAAAGGACTCAGTGAAATAAAAAGACCGGCTGAGCAAAGGAAAGTTGCCCAGGCAAATTGTAAGCAACTGCCCATGGCAGGGTGTTCAGAGGTAACATTAGAGAAGCAGACCAGACAGGACAGTGCACCGCGAAGAGCCCTGCTCATGCTGGCAGCGTAGCAAGTTAGTTAGAGAACAAAGATGGCCTGCTCTCGGGGTCAGGGGTCAAGAGAAATAACACTGTCTTTCTAGACAAGTGAGCTGAGTACTAAGTAATGGAAGGGAAAAATGTCTCATAGATGCCTCCGAAGACTCTTGCTTTAGATACTTTACCTCCTGTATTAAAAAAAAAAAAAGTAAAACATGATAGTGTACGTTTTTAAACCCAGCACTCAGGAGGCAGAGGCAGGCATATCTCTGTGAGTTTGAGGCCAGTCTGGTCTACAAGAGCTAGTTCCAGGAGTTACAGAGAATTTTGTCTCAAAGATAAATAAATAGATAGATAGATAGATAGATAGATAAATAAATAAATAAATAAATAAAGCGAAGCAAAGCAAAGCAAAGCAAAACAAACAAAAAAACCCACAGCCAAAAAGTGGTAACAGGAAATATTTATGAACAAAACACATCTTAATTTTACTCACAGCTGTTTCTCTGAAAGAAGAGTGTTGTCAGTGGTTTCTAGTAAAGCTGGTCAGATACAGTCAACTCCTAACAAGGGTATATTAAAAGTCCTAGCTTCAGCTTTTAATCCAAGCACTCAAGAGGCAGCATCAGGTGGATGGATCTCTGTGAGTTCAACGCCAACCTGGTCTACAGAGTGAGTTCGATGACAGCTAGAAAAAGTAATTCTTGGCTCCATTTAATATATCATTTAAGTCTTAGATGTTAATTTCCCCTTAAAGGGTACTGACTGTGAGTCTTGATTTTACCAATTGTGTGCCTCAGGAGAATCCTTCAAGTCATAGCTCCTTTACGAAATCCTTTGGTTATAAGATCCAGTTTGAACAGTGATCAGTCACATGTAAGGAATACTGCCCTAAGATTAAAGCACTTACAAACTATCTGGATTTCTGTAGTTTATTCTTAAAATAATTCTTGAACCCTTGCCTGTCAAACAGACATGCAGAAATTGTCTACTGATTAAAGATAATGAGCTACACTGAAGAGTTACTTAGCTTTGACTTCATACAGACCCCGACTGCTGAAGAGCCACTCTGCCTTTTAGACTCTGCCTAGCTTGTAACAAATTTGAAGGAAAACTGCTGATGCTTTAAATGTCTCCCTGGAAAAAAAAATGCCTAATTCTGATCGATCCCTGGAAAATCAGTGCCCACACCAGAAAAATTCACACACCTGCTTTGCTAAAAGACTTCTCCACAGGGCCAGTTAACATTCCCAACCATTAAACTGAGTCTAAAATCAATAAAACAATCCAAAGAAAGCATCATCAGTATAGCGATAAATGAGAGACTAGAGTCAAACTTTATCAGGGAAGTACATTCTTACAAACGCTGAAAGGAAAAGGTATTTAATTTTTTAACTGAAGATATTATACTAATACAATAGCAACTGTCAAACTCTTTTTCATTAATTAGAAATTATGCTGTCTTTTCAAACATTTCAGTGAGGCACAGTAATTGGAAGAGTACTAACCATATTGACCTTGGACAAGAAATCTAACCTTACATGTGTGTCCTCATCTGAAATACAGGGATACCACTAACATCTACATTTAATAAGATTAAGTGAAATAGGTCATAGAACATAATATGACTATGAGTACAAACAGCTAATAGATGATAATTGTCATTATATTAGCTTCATAATATGGCATAGCAAGACATGATAGTACACCTCCACTTAGGAAGCAGAGGCAGGAGGATCAAAAGTTGAAGGCCATCCTGGCCTATGTCAGGCCCTTTCTAAAAAAAAATATGATAATAGAGCATGTTTTAAGGTGAGGTAATTTATCATACTTGGGCATTATCACTGTTAATCAATCCATCTAACAAACCTTAATTAGAGCTTCAAAACCCTTAAAATAAGGGACCATGATTTGAGCAGAGTGACCAAAGTGTAAGAAGATGAATAGATGGTGAAGAACCTTGTTTCTATTACTTATAATGCATATATTGCCTTTCTTTGTTTTTAATTTCCAAAGCTTATTTTGTGTGTATGAGTGTTTGCGTACATGTATATTCATGTATCATATGTGCAAGGTGTTCAGAGGTCAGAAGGAGTCAGATCCCTTACGACTGGGCTTGTAAGCCAGCATGTGGGTCCTAGAAATCAAACCTGGAACCTCTAAAAGATCAGTCAGTGCTCTTGGCTGCTAAGCTTTCTTCCTAGCCTCAACATATCTTCTCTTAATATTGTAATAGATATACAATATTTAAAACTTATACACACATATACA
Organism: Myodes glareolus; assembly: GCF_982192425.1. Taxonomy (NCBI): domain Eukaryota; kingdom Metazoa; phylum Chordata; class Mammalia; order Rodentia; family Cricetidae; genus Myodes; species Myodes glareolus. The sequence goes on from NC_142030.1 coordinate 68,667,678, forward strand.
TACTTTGATATACAAGCACATATACCTACAGGAAACTCTGTAAACAAGTGTTAGCATTTCATAATCACTACCTGAAGATGAGAGCACAGGAGAGAAAGGAGAGTAAAAGTGGGGGAAAGGAAGGGAACAAAGCAAGGGAGATAAAAGGATGGATGGTGAATCTGGCTAGCGAATAACCCTCTTTTCTAAAGGGTTGTTGATCTGCAAACAGGTGGATTTGCCTGTATGCTTGGTTGGCATCATGGCACTGAGCACACAGGAGCTAAATGAAGCACATTAGAAAGGGGCGAATATGAGAGCCAGGAGACTGTTACAACACTTACTGTTTATGTCAAGACCTGCCTGTCCCCAGGGACCCATTTTCACATAATCTATAATTATCTCTTTGCTTTAATCGCCTTGTCATTCCTGAGGCTCTCATGGGCACTGGAAGAGGAAAAGCTCATTAACTAAACCTTTTCTCCTCTCTCCAGCCACCCATGGCTTTTAATTGCTTGGTGTGTTATTATCTGGGAGTGCAACTGGGATCATTTTCATAAGAAAGGGAGGTAGGGAGCAGGACGGGAGCCATAAGTCCCTGAGGTAAGCACCACAGACAAACCTTTGCTTTCTCAATTATTTATGCCAGCTGAGGTTTTACAGGCTGAATAAATCCATAGCTCAAGTTCATTCTGAGCAGTCAGATCCTCACGAGAGAGTGGCCCATTTGCCTGCACACACTTGTGTATCCTCAAGAACAACCAGACTGTAACAAGACATATGTCATCTAATTTATCACCGATCACCAAAGTGTTAACACCGTGTTGATCACAGGCAGCAGTGAAATAGAGAAGGATTACACCAACCAGTCAAACAGAGGCTCTTAGGGCTAAGAACAGTGTGTCTCATGACTTAGCCTGATGAAAGCAACAGAACCCAAATACTCCATCTTTAAACATAAAATATGTTTTTAATAGAGTCTTTACACAGACTTGCCAAAACCAGGTTACTATGTAACAATGTGAGGCTTTGCATGAAACCCTAAGTAGAATTTTATACCATCAGATGTTACAAATAGCAATAAAATCACGCTATGCTGCCGCCTTCTATCCAATTACATACTGCTTTAAAAAATTCACAGTAGTTTCCTTATCAGTGTCAAGCTTTCTATGCTTTCATTCAAGTTTTTATTCTGACCAAGAAAACAATGCATAAAGCTTTGTTTTGATTTTCATCCTAGTTTTTACCTACATTCTTCCTCTTTATAATCAAAACTAAAGAGCAATCAGCAACCAATGAAAAGTTATTTTTCAAAATAACCTCAAAATGTTATTACCGCTTAAAAACTGAAACTTATAAGTCAACAATGAAAACATCTCTTTGAAATTCTACGAGCTTTTTGGTCTGACCACAGCAGTGACCTCTGGTATTTTCTGCCAAGACACTTCATTTGTCTCACAGAACAACTAATCAATTCCAGAGCCCATCAATCATTTCAGCTGTACACTAGACTGGCTCTGCTTAGAGAAGGTCCAGATGGCTGCCTGGGTAAGTGGAATTAAAATTCTAGCAGATTATAAGGTATCAAACTACAAAATATAATGGAGAAGATCAAACCCCACTGCAGGATAGAGTGGGCATTACACCCTTCACTTATTCTACTTTTAATTCTTGCCCTAATTTCTCAATGTACATGTTGATGTCTAGAGCAAATCCAGCAGAAACATAACAAAGTTTATATATCAGAATACTCAAAAATAATCTGCAAAAGCTGAGTATGGTGGTGCACGCCTTTAATCCCAGCACTTGGGAAGCAGAGGCAAGCGGATCTCTGTGAGTTCGAGACCAGCTTGATCTACAAAGTGAGTTCCAGGACAACTATGGACACAGAGAAACCCTGTCTTAAAACACCAAAACCAAAACATTGTATAAAAGACATTGTTTTATATCCTTTTGAAAAAACAATGATTATCATATCAGTTGAACATAATTCTGTCAGGAATCTGTAATTAATATCAGGTAAAGCACAAGCTGACTTAGAAAAGTAACAGTACCATATATTACCCAATACCCATGACATAAACTTCAGAAAATAGTCCGTTTTCATTGTTGAACCACGTTTTGATACATCTGAAGAAATTCTAAGTATATACCTGGTACTTTACTGCAATAATCCAACATTTCAGTACAGGAAATATTATTATGATTAAATTTATTATAATGGAATTGTAACACTAGTAAAATGAATTTTCCCATTGTAAGCATGACTAATTATTGGTTTCCACATCCACTGTAGTAATAAGAGAACAGTAAGAGAATTCCTATGCTTGTAATAGCATAAGGGCTTTCAATACTCTGAGTATTCATGTTTCCCTCTGTATATATACTGAGGCACACACATGCCAAACCTCCCAAACACACAATAAATAAACATATGATTAAATTAGAAATAGCATAAAAAGATCAATATTTAGCTGACTTGGTGAACTAAGATCAAGTCTAAAAACGTTTACCTCTAGCACAATATTTTGCTCAATAGTATTTATTACATATAGATGAAAATGCCAAAAGTACTAAGAAAAATCAAGTGTGGCATACACCTGTGATCCTAGCACTCAGGAAACAGAGGCAAGAAAGTGAGGAGTTTAAGCTACATAGTGAGTTCAAGGCTGACCTGGATCAAATGAGGCCATCTTAAAGAAAACAAAAACAAAACAAACAAAAAAAACCCAAACTAACAAAACAAGAACAAAGAAAAAAGTACTAAGAGTAGCTGGGCATGGAAGTGCACACATTTAATCCTCATACTTGTGAGGCAAAGGTGGGTAGATAGATCTCTGTGAGTTTGAAGTCAGTCTGGTCTACATAGTAAGTTTTAGGACAGCAGGAGCTACAAAATAGAGAGATCCTGTCTCAAACAAACAACAACAACAACGAAGTACTAAGAACACACTGTTCAAAACTGAAGAAACCGAAAGACAAATATCCATGTTTTGTCTCACAGTAATTGTGTAAAAACACTTTGAGCTGAATTAAAATCTTTACTTTATAGCCGGACATGGTGGCACACACCTTTAATCCCAGCACTCAGGAGGCAGAGGCAGGAGGCTCACCGAGCTCTAGGGCAGCCTGGTCTACAGACCAGTTTGACATTACTCAATTGACTCACTTCTTTTCAATTTTGGCTGTGCCAAATTGATAGTTAATGCTAGCTAGGCCTCCTACTAAGCTCTAGGGCTCTCTTCAGATAACGAGAACAAGTAAACGAATAAAATGTGATCCTTGTCTTCAAAAACTAAAAGCTAAGTGGGAATGGAGGAAAGGATTTTTAAAAGCTGTAATTCAGTGTGCATGTGATGTAAAAAAATGCTATAACCAAGTGTAAACACCAAACAAAGCAGGAATTAGCTACCCACTCTCATCTAAAAAACTGCCTCGAAGATGTCCAGGCTTCATGAGGACATTTGCAACAAAACAAAACAAAAAAATCCTAAAGACAATATAAATTAAAACCCCCAACACTTCCTAACTATGTAAAAATTAAGGGAAGAGCTAAATTCGGAATACTTCCAAAATTGTTATTAGATCATAGGAATGCTCAGGGCCCATCACAGGAATTAGGGTAGCAGATGTGCTCCAGCCCAGCAACAGTGCCAAAGGGCATCACCAATCTCCATGAACCTCTCCTACTTCATCTCAAATAAAAATTTAGTTTAAGTTTGGTGGTTTGAATATATGCATGGGTATGGCCCCCACAGACTCATGTGTTTGAATGCTTGGCCTATAGGGAGTGGCACTATTAGGAGGTGTGGCCATGTTGGAGGAAGTATGTCATTGTGTAGGTAAATTTTGAAGTCTCATATCTGCCGAAGTCACACCCAGGCTGACGGTTCACTTCCTGCGTCCCGGGGATTAAGATGTAGAACTCTCAGCTCCTCTCCAGCACCATGACTGCCTGCCACCATGCTTCTTGCCATGATAATAATGGACTAAACCACTGAATCTAAATCAGCCCCAATTAAATGTTTCTTTTCTAAGAGTTGCCATAGTTATATAGTGTCTCCTCACAGCAGTAGAAAACTTAACAAGACAGTAAGTAAAATGGTGTGTTTGCCAGGCAAATAGATGTCAAGGCAGATCCCTAGTGGCCACCGACAGCCCAGTCAATGGCTGCAAACTGGGAGACTTCCAAGTCCTGACTCGTAGAAGCACCGGTAACTTCCATCTTACAGGGCTGATTCTTCATGTGGGCAATGTCAGTAAACTCTTTCTGGGAAACATAAAGCACACATTTTTGGTACAACCTTCTCTTCCTTTTAGGAAGACAGATAATCACTTCAGCGTATTTGGGGGAAGCCAAGTTTCCATTTGAAATACTTGATGTTAAAGACGAAGTAAGACACTGTATGGGTAGCTAGAAAAGATCAAAAGCATCAAATACCCCACCCTTTATCAGTAAAGTAACCATCCTAGAATTGTCCTTGACTCCTTATTATAGCACAGGGTTCTCCAGCAGTTATGGTGCTGGAGAAGGAGCTGAGAGTTCTACTGACTTACACAGTGTGAAAAGAAAAGGATTAAAACATTTTTATACAGCACAAAACCTAACAGCTCTGTTAAACAATACATCCAGTAAAATTTTAATTGTGTTTAAAAATAGTTAACGCACTTGCTGTGCAGGCTTGCCAACCTCAGTCTGTATTCCCAGAATCCAAGTAACAGAATGACTCAGTCAGGTGTGGGGGTGCGCACCTTTAATCCCAACCCCAGCACTTGGGAGGCAGAGGCAGACGGATCTCTGTGACTTTGAGACCAACCTAGTCTACAGAGTGAGTTCTAGGACAGCCAGGGCTACATAGAGAAATTCTGTCTCCAGAAAAAAAAAAAAAAAGGCAAGAAGGGGAGAGGGAGGAAGAATGTTACACAAATTGTTTATTTTCAGGTTAAAATACATACATACTTATGTGCACACATAACACATACATATGCCTATATATATATAGTCAAAAAACAGAAGAAAAAAATACCTGATTGTTTCTTCATGATATAGAGAACTAACGACTGGCCCACCAAAACCACTATTAGCTTCTTTTCCTTTCTTCTCTGATACCTGTGGAGGAAAAGGAGAAGATGGAAAAAGACATATGAACTAAAGCAACATGTATTTAAAATGTATCAACTTGTTAAGAAACACCAAAATTAAGCTGGGTGGTGGTGGTACACGCCTTTAATCCCAGCACTCAGGAGGCAGAGGCAGGCAGATCTCTCTGAGTTTGAGGCCAGCCTGGTCTACAGAGTGAGTTCCAGCACAGAGATACCCTATCTCAAACAACCAAAAACAGAAAACAGAAAAAAAAAAGACAGACAGACAGAGATTTTATTCTCAACCAGTTTTTCAGGTGTTAGTAATCATTTTAAGGTAATTAATAAAATCAAACTCATGGCCATTCTCCTGCCTCAGTCTCTTCAGTTCTGGGATTATAGCTGCCATATCAGTCTGAGAACGCTTTCCTTTATACAAGAAAAAGTGAAAGTAAGAATTTACTTTAGTCAATCCTCTTATATTTTAAATTTCAACACCACTGATAGGATAAAGTTGGAAGAGACATGGTGTTTAAGAAATGCAACTAGGAGTTGGAGAGATGTCTCAGAAGTTAAAAGCAATTGATGTTCTTCTAGGATGCAGGTTTAGTTCCCAGCACCCACATGGTGACTCACATCTGACAGCAACTTTATTTATAGGGGATCCAACATCCTCTTCTAACCTCTACAGACATCGGGCACACATGTGGTACCAGACAAGCCAGCAAAACACCCATACTATAAAATAAATAAAAGAAATGCAAACTTAATAAAGTTGAAAATAAGAAAACTAATTAAGGAAAAAGGGGAAGGGGGTAAGAGAACCAACCCAAGTATTGAGCCTCTTAGAAAGAAACAATTCCTAGAGTTGTAAGCCTAGATAATCTTTAGTTTGACAGGTTCTTTTTAATATAAAAGTAAAAGTATGATTCATAAAGAAAAAAAAAGAGGCTGGAAAGATGGCTCAGAGGTTAAGAGCACTGGCTGCTCTTCCAGAGGTCCTGAGTTCAATTCCTAGTAATCACATCATGGTTATAACCATATGTAATGAGATCCGGCACCCTCTTCTGGCCTACAGGCATATACGCAGACAGAACATTGTATACATAATAAATAAATAAATCTTTTTTAAAAAAGAAAAAGTTAATAGTCTTTATTAAGGTCTAAGAACTTGTACAAGAAGCTTCAAACAAGAAAATCCTGGCAAAACACCTATCAATAAAGTCCATTATCTAAATGTCCAAATAGTTATTAAAAGCCAATAATAAGAAAGCAAATTATGATAAAGATTTGAACAGACATCATTACTATAATATCCCATGCCGGTAGCGCTGCTCTGAAAGGCTGGGCAACCTTAGGAAGCGGCCCTGGCTGGTGTAGGAGGGTCACTGCAACAGGCCTCTGGAGATTGCTTCCATGCTGCGTGGTCTGTCTGCAATGTGTGTGTGGATTCATTCACTACACACGCACGCACGCACGCACGCGCGCACACACACACACACACACACACACACACACACACACACACACCTGTTCCTGTCCGCACCATCTGAAACCAGAACCCAAATAAAGCTCTCCCCTCTGGTGGCTTCAGTCAGGTGTTCTGTCACAGGACGAGAAAGGTAACTAATACACTGCGCCACAGAGAATCTACACATGGCAAGTAAGTCGTGTAAAACCCAGACTGTGTGTTCATATCAGACACAAAACCAACAACAAAAAAATTGCACACTCAGGTCTCATTGCAAAACCACAAACAGTATGGCAATCAAAACAGTAAGTCCTCCAAAGTCCACAAGTCCTAAGTTCTCCAATGAGAATCAGATGGTTGAATCTCAAGGTACAGATCTTAACAGAACAATCAAGAACTTCATCAAAGAATTCAAGAAGTTTAGAGAAGACACAAAGAAACAGCTCAATGAACATAAAGGAATACATATCTCAATAATTACCCCGAAGACACAAACATGGGCTGAAGGATATGAGAAAGACACCAGGATTTAAAAACAAAACTCAGTAAGAAATAGAAACACTAAAGAGAACTCAGGCTGAAATGTAGACGGAATTAAAAAACTCACTAACCCAAATAGAAAACTTGCATCTTTCAAGTAGAACAGATTAAACAGAAGATCGACTAACAGGTCTCACAAAGAAGGGAAAATAGGTCACACAAAGAATAGGAAAATTTCAAGAACATCCATTTCCATCCTTGAAAGTCACACTGACTGGCCCAGCTATGCTGGCGTCCTTCACTTCTGGAAGAAGCCGGAGGTTGCTATCTCCACCTCTGGTTCTCTGTACCACGTTTTCAGTCTGGCTGCTTCCAAGACTTTTCTCTTTTTCTCTGGTTTTCAGAATTTTGACGATGACGTCGACTGACACAATTCTGTGAACTTTCTTTTGCCTGGGGCTCAATTGAGCTTCTAGACCTGGGGGCTTGTGGCGGTGGCTTTCGTCCAGGGGTGATTGTTTATCCCCCCTCCACACAGTAGGACCACAGGCACCTAGCAGAGACCAAAGCTGCTACTGTGATGGACAGGACAGCTCTCATGTGCTGTATGCGCTGTATGGCACTACGCCCACCCACAGTACAGCACTTGTACTAGAAGACGGCTAGTGAGTCTCGGGCAAGGGCCTGGAGATTTAAACACATATACACATACACTGAGACACAGGGACACGGGTCATCCTTGAAACAAGAAGCCCCCTTTATTGTGCTCAGGGGCAGCTTATATAGGGCTCTGGCCACACCCCAGCTCTCCAGATCTTTCTGCTGCAGCCACCAGAACCCGCTCCCCTGCCATCAGGGTCTCTGCTCAGAGCAGCTGCAGGCTGCTCAGAGCAGAGGAAAACAGGTTGTTTACAGGGAATTCAGGGTCTGGTGGTCTGCAGACCCCAACCAGGACTCACAAAGATACATTTTCTGGTCCCAATGATTAAAGGTTGAAAATCTGATTTACAGTTTTCAGCAAATGTTGAGAATTTCAGCTATTTATGTATTTTTTCCCCTGTCTTCTCTTACTCTTCTAGGCTCCCTGCTCCATTTTGATTGCCTTCACTTGCCACATCATCCAGTCCACTGGTCTTTCCTTATGCCACGGCTAATATGCTGCTGATCCTATATAGTATGTTTTCACTGAAGATCTTTTAGCATCCTTTCTATAGTTTTTATGTGGCCTTCATGTTACTCTATATGATGCTCATGTTTTCCTCTGAATTTATTTATGTGTAACATATAACAACATGCAATAACATAAAAATATATTTACAAGCTGGGCAGTGGTGGGGCAGGCTTTTAATCCCAGTACTCAGAAGACAGAGGCAGGTGGATCTTTGTGAGTTCAAGACCAGCCTGATCTACAGAGCAAGTTCCAGGACAGCCAAGGTTACACAGAGAAACCCTGTCTCCAAATATGTGTTTATTTACACTAGGTATTTTTAACATCTCTGGTATTTCATCGTTTCTATTTGTGGTGGTCTGAATGAAAATGGCCTCCACAGGCTCGCAGGGAGTGGCACTATTAGAAGGTGTGGTCTCGCTGGAGGAAGTGTGTCACTGGGTGCGGGGTTTGAGGTTTCAGGGGCTCAAACCAGGCCCAGTGTCACTCTCTTCCTGCTGCCTTTGGATCCAGATATAGAACTCTCAGCTACTTCTCCAGCATATGTCTGCCTGCTTGCTGCCATGCTTCCTGCCAAATGACTATGGACTGAACCTCTGAGCTGTAAGCAGCCCCCAATTAAATGTTTCCTTTATAACAGTTGCTGTGGTCATAGTGTCTCTTCACAGCAATAAACACCTAAGACACTATCTCTTCTGCATCCACTTTTATTATTTTTTATTCTCCTGGCTATTTTCTATATTTTTTTTCATGCTCACTTAAAAGATTTCTACTGTAAGCTCCACATTGTAAACTTTACATTCCTGTTTGCCAGATCTTGTTACACTACTTTCCTTAGGTTGGGCTCTGTTTTGGAACAAGTTAATAAAGTTACCCGAAATCAGTCTGATCTTTATGAGACTCACTCGTAAACGCACTGGTGATAAAATATTCTCAGGACTATGTTAGCTCTAGGAAAATGGCTACCCCGTTTTTTGTGTGCCTTTTCCTGGGCCGTCAGTTTCCTTTCACACATGCACAGGCTAGGATGTAGTCAAGGGATCATCTGCAGCTCTCGGGAACTCGAGGCAGGATGTCCCCTCCAGCGCCCTTTCAAACTCTAGCTCAAATCAGGGAGTCTGCTCAGTTCTGGCTTTATCCTCCCCTCACTACAGTTCAGGCTCTGCTCCCAGGAAAGAAGCCCAAGCTTGTGCACAGCTTACCGTGATTATTTTCACATGGAGGAGCAAAGGTCCCCAAAACAATTCTACACCCAGTGTAAATGTCTATGTAGTAATGAAATATACCACTATTCAACAGTTGTATATTTGGGCTATTTATAGCTTTTTACTCACAGACAATGATATAATAAAATCCTGTGCGTAATGAATATATTTTAATTAAAATCTTTAGGAAAAGAAATAAACATCATATTTAGATGTGGTTTATTCCAAATATATTCCTTATCCCTAGCACTGTTCTTTCTTAAGCAAAAGAACAAATACATATTATGGCTCTGCAACAACTTCAGAGTGACAAAAATCTTGTATCTTCAGCACATACTAATTGAAATAGTCGGCCATTGTCAGACTGAACCACAACAAAGCCACTAAATACACTATCTGCTTTGTTCATTTCATCTACTCAAGGGGTAACATTTCTGCCTCTTGATTTTCACTTTGGTGAAATGTCTCTCACAAAAGCTTAGAGGTGAGAGCCAGTGAGACAGCGCCGAGGGTAAAGGTGCTTGCCACCAAGTCTGACAACAGGAGTCTCACGGCAGAGTCCACAGGGTGGGAGAGAAGAGCAGGTACCGAAGCTGCTCTGACTTCCAAAGGAGTGCTGTGGCATGAGGGCCCCCAGATAAATAAATGTAATTAGCTTTTCTAAAGCTCAGAGGTGTATCCCATTTCTCTCTACTCAAAATCCATTAAGTTATTTTTGTTGCATCAGCAATTAAAGGAAGAGTCTTCGATTTGGCAGGGAATGTGATAAAATTTGCCAGGCCTTGTAGCACCTCAAGCTATATTATGTAAGACATCCAAATGTTCCTTCACTGAAAGAGAAAAGGACAACCAGGTAGCTGAACCTTGATCACTTCATTTGTGCTCTCTCACAGTTACAGGGTCAAGATTAAAACCAGTAAGAAACACTTTGGTATTTGAAAAATACTTATTCCAAAAATTAGCACACTAATATGTATAAGGTGGTTTCTTATTTCCACGTGGTACCGTTTTCGGATTCTCTCCTATTCATGTGTTTAACTTGTTTACAGCTTGAACTATAGGACTTTGTGCAGTTAACTAAGTTGGGAAATTTACCTACCTCACATGATCATTTTTGGGATCTAAGATAGGTCTATTTAGATAAAACAGAACCCAGCATGAAAAATGACATCATTTAAGTCAGTTAACGTAGTAAAAACTATGGTCAAGACACAGCTGTGCTGCAAAGCAAGCACCTCAGATATATGGGTAACACGGGTGCAGATGTTCGAACGTGAGGGAAGGAGATGGCTCTAAACGTCTGACCCTAACACATATCAGCAAACCTCTCAAATCCAAACAACTAGAACATTCTTCCAGTTGGTAGAGGAAGAATAATGCCAACTTCATGCAAACTCTTCTGGAAAACGGAGAGCAAGAAAAGGAAGACTAGTATCTGGCCAGTATCTTCCATTAAGTTACACTACCCCAGTTCAACTTCAGAACAAGAGTTCAGAGCTGGCGCTGGCACCGTCTTGCATTTAACACAGGCAACAATTACGAGAAGTACCATTATTTTCTACAATGCTAAGAAAGAAAACCCAGTCAATAACTATGGCCTACCATCAATTTTTAAGATACAGTCAGATTTCAGAAACGTTAGAAAGTTGAATGAAAGTCTGTCTTAGATTTGATGAAACCCATCAGGTTTGACAGAGTGGAAACCTGAAGAGAGGGAAAGCAGGCAATGTGATAAAGTAAGTCTAACAGTGGCTTTCCACCCAAAGAACTCTGACAGCCAAGCTTGTACTATTTCTATGAAGACCTGTATTCTTCTCCAAGCTTTTCTGCAAAATATTACTACACAATGACAATATTATCAGCAAAAATGTGCATAAATTAGTTAGCAGGGTGCTTGCCTAGCAAGCAAAAAGTCATGGGTTTTGTTCCCAGGACCACACAAACACACTGTGGCATTAGCACTGGCAAGGTCAAGGCAAAAATATGAGTCTGAGGTGAGCTTGGTCTACAACCCATAACAAAGAAAACAAAGCGGAGCAGGAACTTCTCCCAGCCTCCAGAAGAGCCAGCGGCATTACTTCTTCCCTTAACAACTTGAAGAACACCCCACAAGACACCTGCATTGGCTGATTCTGTGTCAGCTTGACACAAGCTGGAGTCTTCAGCTGAGGAAATGCCATGAGATCCAGCTGTCAGGCATTTTCCAAACTTTGTAAGTCCCACAGCCTCTAAAAATCCAAACCCTTAAAGGTTCAGTCCCTTTAAAACAGTCAAAAACCTCTTTTAAGGTTCAAAGTTTCTCTGTCATATCCAAGTCTCTAAAATTCTAAAGCCTCTCTAAAATAGCCAAGATCTCATAACTGTGGGTTCCTATTTTAAAAAAATTTAAATACTTTCTTTTCCCAAGAAGGAAGAAGAAAGAGAGTCACAATGAAATCAAAGCAAAACCAAAGTTCAACAGCATAAAACTCAGGGTCTACAATCTTTTAGACTCCAAACAGCTTGTCACAGCACACACAGCCTGTCTCACAGGTTCGGGCAGCTCCACTCCAGGCCTGCTGCTGTCCCTGGCAGTTGTTTGTGGTACTGCCATCTCCAAAACACTGATGTCTCCTGCTTCAGCTGGCCTGCACTTTCACCAAGAGCTTCTCATGGGCTCTAATCAGGGACCCACACTGCCTCAACTTCTCCCACAGCTCCTTCAATCCTGGGGCTTCACCTGAAACTGAGGCTGCACCTTCACCAAAAAAGGCCTTTCTCAAGCTCCCTGCAGGAACTCCAGCCCCCTTATAGTGTCAAGCCTCAGCTGCACACCGTGGCCTCCTCATGCCTTCAAAATCTTTTTTCCCCTTCTTTTTAGAATTTTACTAATCTTTTCAAAGAACCTTTTTTTTTTCTTTGTGATTGGTAACCATGTGCACGCAGCTTTATAAATGCTGTCATCTAAAATATCCTTAAAGGGGTTATGTGCGGGGAGGGGAGGTAGCTTCAGAGATGGCTTAGTGGCTAAGAACAGGTACTACTCTTGTAGAGAATTAGAGTTTGCTCCCCAGCACCCATAAAAGACAGCACACAACTGACTTTAAATCCAGTTCCGAGGATCTGAAATCCTCTTCTGCTCTCCCTGGGCACCTGCACACACATAGCAAACACACACACAACAACAACAATTAAATAAAATTAAATCCCTTAATAGAAACCTAAGTGTTTTGATGAGACAATCAAAATTTTCAAGGAGTTACTACTGCAAAAAAAAAAAATCACCCAAAGAGCCAATATAGTAAGAAATTTTATGTTGCACAAATGCAGATGTACAAAAAGAACATCTCTCCCGGGAAAGTTTTGAGTTTTGACGCACACACACAATCCTTAGGTAGGAGTTCACTTAGGTAATAACACACATTTTGCAACAAAAAGTCATAAAATGAACCAGAACTCTCCAAACCTTTATATAATGTATACTTCTAGTACAGGAAATGTGAAGGTGAAATATATAACATAGCAAATTATTTTTTAAAAATGCCAACCACTTAAAATCAAACAAAAAACTAAAAGGAAAAAATACAAAAAAAAGTGTATTTACTGTACTGCAGCAACTGATTAGGGGCAACTGAGTGGAAGCAATTCATAGAGCTGGCCAACTTCCATAGTTATTAATTACATTGTCAAGCCCTTTACTACATGAATTTTCTCCCCCTCAGAGAATTCACATTCACCTTCTATATGCTGCTGTCCATTTTCTAACTCCTTCAGGATGTGAAACATTGTCATTCTCTGTTAGATTTTTCTGTCTTCTCATCTGGACCACACCTGTGTTATACAGGCTATGCGGAAAGCCAGTCTATAGGAGCTCATAAGCACTCCTTGAGGTTGACGGGAACAGTGTCGTTGATCAAGCAGTGACATGATGGGGTCTTCTCATCCTGCCGTTCATGTAATTATTTTCAAAGCAATCAACAACTGAATGGGTTCTCCAGACAAATGTGACTTTAATTTATTAAGATCTTCTGGAATATCATAAGCTAGATGGCATTCCAATACAGATAAATGGTGAGTTTTTAAATCATCACTGCCATATTATTTGGCCATTCCATCAAAAATTTCCATCAAATGTACTGGGTCAAATGGAATTTTATTGATAGCAACCTTAAAATGAACCTTTGGAAACCTCAGTCACACCCTACATCAAATCTATCCTTATGGTTTGCAGAAGAATCTGCAAGGTCCACCAAATCCCCAAATAAATAACTATAAAGTCCTTTACTTTCCTCAGTCATTATTATATAAATGAGAGGAAGAGTTCTAAATTTTCAGTTCACACAAGGGTATGAGTTGTACACACTTGAATTAAAAAACTTAACCAAGCAAACACTGGGACAGTTTTGAAAACCCCATCAACTAGTCAAAGGAAAGTAAGCAGGCACAGGTCTTTCCAAGTTAGACTAGGTTAAATGTACCTAGCGCATCTTCTTTGACAATCAAACACAAGCAGTGTTTGGTTTAGAAGGGTACTGGCTTGTCCACTTTTGTCACTCTTTGAGGAAGGGCAGTCTCCAAGGCAAGCACAGCACTGTACAAAGGGGCAAAAGGAGTGCTACACTTACTCAATACCAGTCCTACCCACAACCAGTCCGTTACCCAGAAACTCAGCTTCTACCTTTTGGTTTGAAAAAGGGCCTCACTCTATAGCCCAGGCTAGCCTGGAATTCACTTTGTGGAAGTCCAGGGTGATCTTAAACTAAGTGATTTTTCTGCCTCAGTTTCCCAAGCACTGGGATTATGGGTATGACCTACTATTCCTGACTAGCTTCTATCTACTTGGTGGCATTTTCTTTTGAAAGGAAACTCCAATTTTTATAATCTTGGTTGTCCAGGTTTCAAAATTCAAGATTTTAATCTTTTGGAACTATGAGCTTTAGGATTTTCTTTTCTTTCAAATTTTCAATATTTAGGATTTATCATGTCTATGATTATGCTCAGATTCTGATCAAGTAACCCCACTCCTAGGTTTATACCCCATATGAAGATATATGCCTGATAGAAAACTGTCCACAAATGCTCCCAGCAGCATCATTCAAAAGAACTGGGGGTGGGGAAGGACTGGAGAGATGGCTCAGCATTAAGAGTGTTTCCTGCTTTTGCAAGGGACCACAGGGTTTAGTTCCTAGTGCCCACATGGTGGGTCACAACTACCTGCAACCCTAGATCCAATGCCTTCAGTCTTCCACAGGTTTCTGCATGCATATAATACATAAAAACTTATGTATGCTCTCATGCATACAAATAAACAAATCTTAATTTTGAAAAGTGGAAATAACCCAATAGTCCAACAACGGATGAGCAAAATGTGTTATGTCCATACAGGAGAATACCATTCTGTTATAAAGGGAATAAGGTAACGGGGGCTGGAGAGAGCTCAGTCAGTAAGGTATTTGTGAGTGCAAACCTTAGATTACTAGACAGAGACAATCTATATCTTAACTGGCCTACAAGCTTATCATATGACTTTGATAACCCTGGGAAGTAAGAAAAATGAAAATATGTGTCTAGCAAATTATGTTTTAAAATGCTAAGAAATTTATTATCCCAATAGAAAGAATTTCCATTGAAATGTTAACGAAAAAGAATATGTCTGCTTAGCTGAAAAGTTCACTTGTACAGCAGACAGTCCTGCAGAGAGACTGTATGACAATCACACGACCATATTACCTAGTATCATCATAGTGGCCATAGTTTGTGTAAATACACTCTGACGCTCATGCAATCACAAAGTCATCTAATGACAGAGTTCTTACCCTGTGATCTTGCTGCTGGTCAACTTTAACTGTAGCTCATTTTCCAGATCTGGAGTGGAGAAGGCATTACTATAACAGGCAGTCTCTCACCCAGCAGCCCTCTGCAAGATCCTGTCATATCACTACAGTCACAAAGTGACATGAACTTAGAAGTACATGTATCGAACTGTAGCCAATATAGCACAAATCCATAAAGGGAATGTATTCATAATTAATTCAGAAATATAATTATAATCAGTGAACCTTCAAACCTTTGTTATTCCTATTACTGTCAAACTTATTCAGGTCAGTTTCATAAAATATTTAAAAGACAATATAATTTTATAGCTTAAATTTTCAAAGCAGACAGGTTCCAAGCCTTCAAAAAGTTTCAGAAACCCTTCATTTATAACTCCTCATCAAAGCATGGCACAGCTGTCCCAATGGAAGGAAGCTTGGGCAGACAGTAACTGTATCTGACAGTAGCAATTATATGCAAGTTTGGAAATTAAAGCCATTGATGTGTGGGCAATGACTGTTCTGCCATTTTCTGTTACTACCCAAAGTCAGCTGGAAGACAGTTTATAGCGAAGTTCACATGGGATGCAGGACCCATTCAGCTATAAAGGGAACAAGGTAATGGGGGCTGGAGAGAGCTCAGTCAGTAAGGCATTTGTCAAGCAAGCGTAAGCACTTGAATTTAATCCTCAGAACTCACACAAAAAGCCAAGGATGGTGTGTATACTTCTTATTCCAGTGTTGGGGAGGTGGAGAATGGAAGACCCCTGGGGCTTACTGACCTCACCTACTTAATGAGCTCCAAGCATGTAAGAAACCTGACTCAAAGAAGTTGAAAGACCCCTGAGGAACTGGTGTGGGAAGTCCTTCTGTATATGTGTTGCTTTTCCTGGTTAGTGGATAAAGAAACTGCCTTGGCCTGTGATAAGGTAGACCTGGGGGGGCGGGAGGGGAAGCAGACATGACGACTAAACTGAATGCTGGGAGAAAGAAGGCAGAAGGCGGAGTCGCAGAGAAGCCATGTAGCCCCACGACAGACAGATGCCAGCCGGAATCTTGTCGATAAACTACAGCCATGTGGCAATACACAGATTAATAGAAATGGGTTAAATTAAGATGTAAGAGCTAGCTAAAAATATGCTTAAGCTATTTGGCCAAGTAGTGGTTCAAATGATATAGTTTCTGAGTGACTATTTCAGGTCTGGGCAGCCGGGAACGAACAAACGGCCTCCTTACTACTAGGAACAACACTGGAGGTTGTCATTAGGCCTCCATATGCATATGCATATGCACACACACACACACACACACACGTATAAAGTACTGCTACAATATGGAAGACAATAAAAAACGTATTAATGAAAGAAGCCTGTTAAAATGGGTCATATATTCTTATGTCATTTGAAGTATTTGGAACAGGCTAATCTATGGAAACAGATTGTATATTACTGCTAGCACTAGGGAATGACCACTAAAGTCTATAGCTTTTCTTTTTTAAAATGCTTAAAAACAGATTATGATGATGGTCATATAACTAAGAAAGCACATGAAAAGTATGGGCAAGCTGGCTACAGGCATAGCAAACACACATCCCTTGGCTGAGAGGCCTGACAAAACAGGAAGTATAACTAATACATACTTATAAAGGGTATTTTTACCTCCTATTAAGAATACCAGAAAAAACATCACAGAGTGAACGTGACTAAATGTTGACCTGCAGTGAGACCAACTAAATAATACTTA
The DNA here is from genome assembly GCF_982192425.1 of Myodes glareolus. Lineage (NCBI taxonomy): Eukaryota > Metazoa > Chordata > Mammalia > Rodentia > Cricetidae > Myodes > Myodes glareolus. Next base: position 68,684,598 of record NC_142030.1, read on the forward strand.
ATAAAATGACATTATAACAAGCTGACTTGGCACTCACAGGTAACAGTCAATATAAGACCTTTAAACAAATAGTACTTCGTGCTTCTTGGTGCTTTTTCTTGTTTTGTTTTGGTACTGTTTTTAAGAGAGAGGAAGATCATGAAGTTGGGTGGGGAGGGAAGGAGAGGATCTGGGGGATGGAAGAGAAAATGATTAAAATATATTGTCTAAAGTGCTATCAAAATAATAAATTAATAAATAATACAAAGTAAATAAAGGATCTTAGAAATCTAGCATCAATAAGGCAGAATAAATGACACATTTTTCCCAAAAGCAGTGATAGGGGCTGGAGAGATGGCTCAGTGGTTAAGAGCATTGCCTGCTCTTCCAAAGGTCCTGAGTTCAATTCCCGGCAACCACATGGTGGCTCATAACCATCTGTAATGAGGTCTGGTGCCCTCTTCTGGCCTGCAAACATACACACAGACAGAATATTGTATAATAAGTAAATAAATATTAAAAAAAAAAGCAGTGATAGGAAGGTAACAGTCTAAACATGCATCTGTGCCCCATCCCCCAGGACAATGTGCACACTAGAGCAATTCAGCATCCAGTAGCCTGGAGGAAAGCACCGCTATACCTGAAAGGGGCCCAGGGAAAAGAAATTCTCAGGTCCGAAGGTGGGAACAGTCACCTAGTGAAGTGAAGGCAGAGTCTCTCAGCAAGCAGAGAGGGGCCATGAATGAATAGTCTAGATATAGTTCTTAGTCACGATGAGTCCTGCGTATTTGGCAGTCCTAAACCATGCTGGTAGGTTAATTGCCTCAGTCTCTACATTAGAGGAAAGCCTACTTTTACTGAGTCCTAGGAAAGAAAGGTCTTCCACTCCATTCTCATCTCAGTGGGGGAATCAGAGGTTGCCAGCACACTGGCCCACAAGCCCAACAGAAGACTACAGCAGCCTTTGCCGGCCAGTTATAGTCAAAACATCTAAGTAGCTAGGTCTACTGTTATGGACGCCTGCGATAAGTAGACGAGGAAAAATTACACTCATTTAAGGAGACCAAGGGTTAGCACAACAGCTAAGCTAATCTCTGGCTTCACACACACACACACACACACGCATGCACATGCACAACCATACTTACACAATCCCACCCCAAACACAGAGCTTTCAAGTTCTGCTAGAATGTTTTATTAGAATCTTTATTAGAACTTAAAGCTCAAATAAAGGTGACATTTTAAGATCTCACTAGAATAAAGCACTAAAAATAATTTCTATTATAAAATATTAATGTTATTTACCTGAAGATACTGAAAGTAATGAGTTTGTCATACAATCTCACTGTCTAACAGAAAAAAATATTCTAGTTGTTCAAGAGAGATCTCTAAAGCTGTAGTATTTTAGCTTCGGTCACCAAATTACTTCTAATTTTTAAATTTTATTTCTTTTTTATTTTATGTGTATGAGTGACTGTTTGCCTGCACGTATGCCCAGGGGGACCAGAAGAGGGTGCTGGAGATGGTGTGAGCTGTGCTGTGGTGCTGGGAACTGAGCAAATGCTCCTAACACTGAACCCTCTCCAGCCCCATACTGCCAACTCTTAAACCACAGTCAATAACTTAGTATTTATGCACTTTTTCCATAAGTATAATTGACTGTTCTATCTCTATCCTTTTCTTCCATATACACTCATACAATTTGTTAAAAGTTTTTCCATGTAAATAGTCATTCATAAAAGTAGAGACTGAATATGCAATCCCAGTAGCTAAGGAGCTGTACTCAAATGAGCTGGTCCTCACAGCTCTCAGGTAACTAATGATGCCTGATGACGATGCTGGCAAAAGGAGGACTAGAGCTCGGTGACTACTCTATCTCCAGCAGAGAAATCTGCTTACTGAGAGCCAGGGTGCACAGTTAGCAAGTGCCCTCACACATTCCATTCCATGAGACTTGACTGCCAAAATGTATGCACTGGCAAGTTCCTCAAGTTTACAGAGAAGAAAAATGAAAATCAATTTGTTATTTATCCCATTAATTTTTACAAAATAAAACCTTATTCTGAATCCTATTATATATTAAGTGAGGGCTGCTGATTAAGGGAACAAATATTGTACAATCTAGGTGTCCCTATACAACACTACCAAATTTCACAAAGGAGAAAATCAAATAATATGACATTAAGAAAACATTTAAAGTTGGAAAAAGTAGTTTAGTTAAGACACTATTTGGAGATGAAGGCATGACTCTGAATAGCAGTGTTTTGTTTATTCTAATTACATTCAATTTCAAAGCAATAAGCAAGGAAGATAAAATTGGAATGTATATATAGTGTGTTTGAGAGGGATGTCCTGGGACTATTTATGATCATATTCCTATAAAATATTTGATAGGGATTTACTATTTATAAACAATTTGCCAGTTTGTTCATAATGCTCTTTCACTGTCTCACACTTGCTAGCTTTCTCGATTTGCTGAAAAAGAAATTAATATACTAGAATATTAAAAAAATTAAACTTCATTATGAAAACAAATGAAATAAATCTGATTAAAATTATGTCTAATTAATAGTTTACCAGGGTCAGCAATATTGCTTAATAGTTGCTCCCAAATTGACAACGTGAGTTTAATCCCCAAAACCCACACAGTGGAATGAGAGCTCTGAAGCTGACCTCTGACCTCCACATGTGCATTCATGAACATGTTCATATATGCACACACACACACACACACAGTGAATGATAAGAAACTGATACAATTAATAGTGTACCATGAACAGAGTGCTCACTGACTGGATTATGAGCATCAGAACTTAAGAACAATTCCTAATTGGCCCAGAAAGCTTTCTGCTCCTCAATGACTCGTTTGTTCCTTAGTGGTTGCAATCAAAATTATTTACATTTTACTACTGAAAGACATGAATTGGAATACTCATATCAATGATAATTTAGAACGCAAATCAGCATAAAAGAAGTAATGAGCCTGAAAGAATAGGGAAAAACTTGCTATCCATTTTATAGGTATTCTTTACTCCTGACCCCATCTAATTACTTGTGGTCTTAAGCTACTCATTTATAAGTTGGCTAAAGTAACCAGTAAATACTCCTTTGGGGCATATCATTTGTAATACTGATTTATTGAACGGCTGCCTCTCAGTATAGAGGTCTGACCCTGTGTTTATAATTAGGCTGCATAATGTGGAAGCCGAGTGATGGTTCACCTTCTTGCTTTATGAAATGGTATGAACACACAAAATAATGCAATTTAATTAAATAAAGAATGTGGGTTTCCTCTAGGCAGTTTGAAAACACTATTTTTAGCAACATCATAACATATGCCCAAAAGCTTGGTAGCCATGCTTCTACAAACAACACTGGAAGCAGATGCCGTAATTCATTGTATACATGTACTTCCCCATTTAGTAAATAACTCAACAGATGTTTAATGCCTGGACACATAGTCATAACCCAGACAGATATGTTTTCTTGTGGAACTTGAAAGTCTAAAGGAGACGAGAAGCAAGTACTCAATTACAATGTAAGCAGATAAAACTATCACATAAAGAAAAATATATGCTACAAAGTTTTAAGGCCAAATTTCATTCTTTTTCTTCTAAACCCTATACAGTAATATTCTCATATATCATTTTCATCCTTTGCTATGAATCAGCTCTGGCTCACAGTTTGCATAGATTTAACCAGAGCAAAGTTCTGACCTAGGAATCTGGTGTCATGTTCACAGTGGTTCTCAATACCCATTGTGAGTAGTCGATAATTATTAACCACTAATGAAAAGTCACAAATGACTAATAGAAAACATGAGACTGTATTTCTTCCTAGACAAATAATGCATTACTTGATGAGTCTAAGTCATCAATCAATAACTGAAACTATAAAATTTGGCCACTGACTGCTAGGAATTCATCCTGGAGAAATAATTAGATAAGTGTACAAAAATATAAGTAGAAAGATGTTTATTGCAGCATTACCTACACAGGAAAAAAAAAAAGAGGGAAGGATAAGGGTTCAACTCCCAGCACACAAAGAAGTAAAACTCAAAAAAAAAAAAAAAAAGCTATTTTCATTTTGGGAAAAAAAAAAACTCTTTTTCAACCACCAAAGTGGTTGCTTTGCGCGCGCTCGCTCTCTCTCTCTCTCTCTCTCACACACACACACACACACACACACACACACACACTAGCAACTTAAAAACTGGATAAACTAAAGGCCCTAGCCAGCATGGCTTCTCAGGCCTTTTGCTAAAAGCAGATATAAGCACTCTAGTATGTTTTTTGTTTCCTAAACATTTGTTCTTTATTTAAATAATTATCTCGCTGCCTCTATCATTTAAAAAAATTATTTTTCCATTGTTTTACTGAATGTTCAATGTGAAAATTTTACTGAAAGAAGGAAAAAGCAGTCAGCAGCCCACTCTTGTCTGCCTTCTGCCTCTTCTACGCCAAGTGGGTCCCCAAAGCTCTGGGCTTGCTACCTGGCCTTCTTAGTAGTTACAGAAGACTCAAGTCTCAGACATACCTCTTCTGCCATTGTCACCTGAGACTGCAGGAGTCCGGGAGGTCCTGGTGAAACAAGCCTCACACTCAAGGAGGCCAAGGGGCAGGCAGTTTGAGGGGGTGAAAAGTGCATTCTAGAGGAGGAGTCCTGCCCATCATTCTACTGCGGCGAGGGAGGGCCCAGTCTTGCTCTGCCAACAGCGTTCTAATTGGGTCCGACAGAGGAGCAGTGGCGGTGCAGCTTTACTCCACAGCTGACTGTTAGCGAGGTTAAGCACCCTGTCCTGAGCCTGGCACTTGTTTCTTACAAATTTCAGGTGTGCTTTTCTTGTTTTTTCTATCACAGGTCTATAATTAAATGACAAAAATCTGCCACACTCAGTTCTTCCAGCTAAAATTACTTCCGGCTGCCTACACGTCAGACATTTAAGACAGCCAATCAGCCTGAATGGAGCTCCCTACCTACTATCTCTCATGGTTATTTTGCCCAAAAGATTGCAGCAGAAACATGACAACTAACTTATCCCCAGGTTGTAGAATCAACCTTTGCACGGTCAGGAAAACAAAACGTCTGGACTCCCACACAGCTGTCCCTAAGTCATTGACTTAGGAAAGAATGCTTCATTATTATCAAAGAATGAAGATTAAACACAACACCTGCTTGCCAGAACTTCCTCGAGCCACCTGAGGTGGGCTGCTTAGCGTTTGATTCAAGTGTTTTCTATCATTCTAGGTTTCTGACCACAGCCAATCACCTTTATCAACATGAAAGCCTTTTTCATTCAAGAATGGGCACCAGAAAATTCAGACCCCATGTATTTATAAATACATCTCTTTTTTCCTCCTATTATTCCCCCTTTCTTTTAAAACATCAACCCGATTATTCTTTTAGATTCAATTTCCACACTGGACCTATAGCTCAGTCCACTGACCCAATTCTTCCCTTCTATCTTGACCCTTCTCTAAACGGAGTCTAACAAACATTACAGCGCTGACTGCAGAGCTATGAAGTAGTAGTATCTTTATTCTCAAACTGGGGATTGAGGAGATGGTTCAGTGGTTAGGAGTACATACCGATGGGCTGAGCTGGTGTGCAGCGCCCACATCAGGTGGTCCACTGTCACTGTAACTTCAGCTCTGAAAGGTGCCAACACCTCTAATCTCCACAAGCACCAATCACCACTCCCCATAATTTAAAATACAAATAAATATTTAAAAATTAAAAGTTATGTCAAATACCAAATACTATACAGTGTACCTAAAAACAATATTTTAACAATATTTTATGTTTTAAAGCACGCACGTGTTTAATTTAGTTCTCCCAGCACTCCAGCAGGTAAAACAGGTGTTTCCCAACCCTCTTAACCACCTGGTCCCACTTAAGTGTCTGATCTGCTATGAACATAGTGACAGCCCTTAACCCAGGGAGGGCTGTGGAGGCCACGCCCACACCACACTCCAGCACAAACTGGGCTGCTCCAGACAAAGGACCTGCAAACCAGGCACTGCTTTCATTTTAATTAGAAAGAACGAGTCCCTATGGTCTCTTGAATGTGTTCATTTCCTCATGGCATGCTGAGGCATCAAGAGTTCCAGTCTTCCACGATCATCAGATGGCCACTCTCTACTCTGGGCCCTGTAGTCTTGTGTGCATGCCCACACTATCATTTGATTTCTTCTTCAGCACTTCTGCTTCATTTGATTTCTTCTTCAGCACGACCTCTTCTGCATGCCTCTGGCTGAGGAACACCAGGGCCAAAACAAGCATGTCGTTGATTCCGATAATGTTCTTGCTCAGGTCCAGGTACCTTAGCTACCTGTGCCTACAGAGCATGGATGCCAGAGCATGGCATGAGGCAGAGGTGAGTCAACACTGTTCCAGCTCCAGAACCAACAAGCTGCAGCCGGCATCTGCCAGAGCGCTACAGAGTAGGCTGACCCCGCCGTCCATCAGCCTATTGAAACTCAGGGTCAGACTTCGCAGGCTTTGATTGTTCTTGAAAGATGACATCATATATTTACAGCATGCTGAAGTCAAAGAACACTACCTCAGCACCAGTCTTGCAAAGGACACATGAAATGTCTCAGAGCACTCCAGATGTGCCTAGATCCTGCATCCTTCAGGCTCAGGTGGGTCAGCATCTTACTATGCCTCAGAGAGGAGGTGATTTCTTCACAGGAGGCCTCAGTGAGGTTACAATTCTCCAGCATCAGTTCCCTAAGGTAACTCAGCAGCAGGTACTTCAACCCAAAAATATCTGGAGAGCTTGCTCTCAGTAACAGAGTCTTTAGGTGCATGTTCCTTTGAAGACTGCTGGTAAGCTGAATCCAGTCTCTAAAGGTGGCCTCACAGGTCTTCAACTGTAACCTTTGCACTTTACACTGGGGCTTCTTCACGGTGGTGGTGACTCTCTGTATGGATGCTGTCAGTCACCATCAGCACTTCCAGATCTTTATTTGTTTCAAACACAGAGCAGACATCTTGCCACCAGCTAAAGGCGATCTTAATCTCTCTCAGCTGAGTGCCCTGGGAAGGATCTACTGAGTCGTCCGAAGCTCCTGGTGGAAGGCTCCCGACAGAGTCACCAAATCTCCAAATCTCGACAGTACCTAAGGAAAAACGCAGACAGTTGAAGGTCCTTCAGGCTCCTGAGTTTCAGAGACTTTCTGGTAGCTTTCCAGGGCACTGCTGACAAAACTCTTCTCGGCGATTTCAGTCAGGCAGGGGAAGAGCTGGGAGCAGTCACAGCATCCATAGTCATTCAGTTGGGTTATCACGTTTATGGCCTTCAATTTGTTACCCAAGGCCAATCTGCACTTGAAGGACCTCATCACGATGCCAGCACATGCTTCATTTAAAAGGCCAAAGAAGAAAAGCCCCATCTGAGTCTCACAGCCTTCTCTGGCTCTCGACATTGCGATCAGATCCTGAATGCTCACTTGGCTCAGTGGGTGATAATATACAATTCTTTGGGGGGAAATGAGAACATAAAACAGGGCACCAAAAAACTCCTGGAAGCTAAACAAGGCAAACACGTAACGGTCTCCTTGGTCTTCTAGCTTTCGAAGAACGTTCACTTGAAGAAAAGTGTCTATGGTGGCCTCATCCACCTTGACATGCTGAAAGTCCGTCTTATCAAACACACTCTTCAGGTCCCAGACATCCTGGACAGTCAGACGGCACACACCTTCCAATTGCTTTTGGTAATTACTGCCGGAAAGTTTCTTACATACTGTTGGGAACAGGGTAGCCAGATACAAAACACACACAGATGTTGCATTTGGACAAGCCTTTGTGAGATTTACCATTTTCTGCATTAGTTTTCTTAGACAATGGCACACTGTCCAGCACACCACATGGACCTGACACATGGACAAGAGAATGGTGTTTTTCAAAGCAAAATCCACAACTTGATTCCTTGTCATTTTGCCTCTGAAATACAACCTGAGATAGTCAAGCGTTTCAGTTCTACTAAATCCAGTCAGGGTGACATGGGAGGGACATTTAACTAAGAGTTCAACTCCTCTCCAGGAAGTCGGTCTCACCAGGATCAGGAGTGTGGCTTCTGGAAGCATCCTTTTGCTTAACAAACTGCTCAGGAGAACAGATAAGGCAACTTCTGGTTCCAGTCTTCCACCAGGTCAGCTGGTCTTGTGATGAGGGAAGATGTGAGTTCCTCAAAATCATCCAACAGGAGCAGAAGTTGATCTGGTCTGGATAAAATCTTAGATACGAGAGCCTGAGACCTAAGTCTTTGGCCCCCAATCAGCTCTGAGAAGCTGCGCTCTCCCACCCAGTTCAGTTCCCGGCAGTGGAAACAGAAAGCAAACTTGAATTTGTGTGCGTAGAACTCGTTGTGCGCCCACATCAGCATCATCTTTCTGGCCAGTGTTGTTTTTCCAATACCAGGAATTCCACGGATGACCACTATCTTAGGCTGTCTCCCCTGGGGACTCCTGAGTAGAAAGAGACACGGCAAGATTGCCTCGTGGTTTCTCACATTGATGTGTTTCCAGATCAGATGGTGCTGTCCCACACAGGAAGGCTCTTTTCCATCACATGCGGTCTGTACTCCTGTATTTTACCGCATTCTTCTTTCGTTAGACTCAGCGGTGTTTTCCTTAGATGGGAGTCCTTTGGTCCCAAGGTAGGAAGAATGTCCTTTAACTCTTTCAGCAACAGGGAACAAATCCACATTCCAGGCCGGTGCTCCAGGAAGGGCTCTGCTAGGAAACTGGCTCTGCTAGGAAACCGCCTCTGCCCAGTCGGCTCTGCTCAGCTGCTGCCAGGTGATGCCGAGAGAGTTGGCCAGGAACTTCTTATCCATCAACAACTTCTTGAAGACTTTGCAGCTTCGTCTTGCTTAAATAGCTCATGTACACCATGACCCCATTATCACATGGGAAGGCAAGAGAGTGAGTGTGTCCAAGTTTGGGTAGAACTAAGATCGCTAGGGTTGGAAGGGGTGTTGAGGTCTAGACAGGATCTGTGGTTTACCTCACTCATCCTCATATAAGGTGAACAACACTTCTCTGTCAGTGATAAATACAACTGAGCAGGAGAGAACAAACAAGACCCCTGAAATGGATCAGACTTCTAGGCTCCTTCTAGCAAAACACATCTTCCCAAGCAGATAAAACAAACCTTTCTTGGCTCCTTTTCAATCCCTTACAGGCTCTGGGAACCCAAGCCAACGGCATCCTTCCTTACACTGGCTGGGACCTACCGGCTCAGGCCTCTGACAGTATTTTAAACCTGAGCCTTTAATATTAAAAAAGGAAACAAAAACAACAAATGCATTTATTTTCAACTTGTTTAACAAAATCTTAATTCATTCACTTGATATATTTAAATTAGAGAAAAACTATTTTCCAAATTCTAAAGGAATATGATTTAGATTCTGTAAGAATTAATGTTTGCTACTGAACAGTCACAGAAAGGAAATATATTTATTTTTGTTCTCAACTCTTCTTTAATTTCAACTTGGTCATTTACTCAAAAGAACCCACTGTGTGCTACATTATCACTAATATCCCTGGCAACACTAGCATTGAATCTTACTTATTTTTGATAGCATACTTATTAATAAAATCTTGTCTTAAGTAATAAAAACACTTTATAACTGTATCTACAGTTTGTAGATTGTTTTCTATATATCTAATTTCAATGAGTTATAATATTCTATCTCAACTGTACAACATGACAATGTACAGCTAACCTCCAAAAGCAAACACGTCAATATTGTAAATAAGACTTTAGCAATAAACACTAACAGAAATAGAAAGAAGTTAACCTATTGTGCCTTTTTTTTCTTCTTACCCTAAAGCAAATCCACACTGGTTCACTTTCCCAATTTGAGCTTTTAAAAATGCATACTAAATTTCCCTATATTGTATTTCAATCAATTGCCTAAGCTGAGGCTATAATGTCATAAATAAAGTACTTGATCATAAATTTCTCAACAGACATAAAATCAAAGACACCCAACACCTACAAATTAAGTGAGAAAAAAAAACCACAACTAAAACCTGAAAAGAGTTAACATATCAAGTTGTAGCTGCTCAGTCAGGGGCCACCCGCTTCTGAACGGATTCCTTCTCTAAACTCCACACTGAATTAAGGTTACAACATGTACCAAAATCATCTTGGTCTAGTCTTTGCATTTTATGTTTTATAAATTATGAAGCTATGGGAAAAAAATCAGTTACCTTCCAACTGTTTGACTGCAAAGGCACAACTTAGAAGAGCAATGATGTGAGCTGTCTAAAGACAGGACTCCGTATGAAAGGAGGGGCCCTGTAAAACAGCACACACCGGCACCTAGGTACACACCACAAACTGCCAAGGCAGAAAATCTCAAGCCTTCCATGATTCTATATTTATATCACTAACAAGAAACTCAAGTAAAATTTTAAAGGCCTAAAAAAAAAACTGCCAAGGTTTTTTTTTTTTTTAGTGTTTTCATACACACAAGAGCTAATCCATATTTTATCACACTATAAAGTATACTTAAGAGAATTCATGAAATTAACTTGAATTGATTTTTTACAAGACATGATTAAATGGTATTTAAACCAAATGCCACTATGTCAAGAAGGATAAAAATACTTAACTGCTTTATTTATTTTGTCAAGATAAATCAATTTCTTCACAGCATTATCTGAAGTTGGGTGCTGCAGTGCACATTTCCAATCCTATCATAACCTGGAGGCAGAGGTAGGAAGACCACAAGTTCAAGGCCAACCTGGGCTATATAGTAAAACCATGTGGGGGGGGATGTCATTTGAACGGAAGTACAATCTACATTCTCCAAATTTCAGAACTTGTTGCAGCAAACTGTTAATAGAGTATAAGTAAGCCAAGTGTGGTGGCGCATGCTTTTAATTCCAGAACTCTGGAGGCAGAGGCAGGAGGATCTCTGTGAATTTGAGACCAGCCTGGTCTACTAAGCAAGTTCTAGGACAGCTAGGGCTACACAGAGTAACCGGACTCAAAAAAAAAAAAATAAATAATAAAAACAAAACGTAAGTAGAAATAGGCAACTTGCATATCTATTGTTTTGTTCATTCTGTGGCTGATCTTTCAGGCAAATTGATCAATTTAGAAAACTGAAAACAACTGTACTAAGTCTTTTTCATTGGGCACAAGGTAATGAGTAAAGACTACAGATATTATCCAAACAGAAAAAAATGTTCAACACAAAGAAAGTGTGGTTGATAACAGCAAACTGTTCAAGACACATGTTCTGTCTCAGCAGAAGGGTATATTTCCTCAAAAGTAACTCTCTTGCACATGTGTACACACCTGTAAACACGGAAACATAATATTTCCAATTACTAAAGTCATGCATCTACTGATGTCATCTGACATGCAGACACTTAAACTCAGAGAGCAGGTGCTGACCCAAGAGATCCCACAATGTTGCTGTCTATCTTAGCAGTCACCACAGCACCCGTGAAGCGATGTTCCACTGGATCATTTGGGTACCCAGTGTGTTAATCCTCCATTATTTCACTATTCAAAGATGATCTATGTGCCCGGGTGCCGCTTGGCAAAAACTAGACTCCAGAGAAAAAGGAGCCTATCTTCCTGACAGACCAGAATGAGGTGGAGAATCAGGACAACAGCTTCATGAACGGCCATGCCCAGCTGAAGCATCATTAGCAGGCCCCGAAACTCTGATCAAACCAGAAGACGTCAGAGGTTGGTCTAAAGAGAAACTTCCTCAATTTAAAGTCTCCATGGAAACCATTACAAATGTAACAGTAGTGTGTGTGTGTGTGTGTGTGTGTGTGTGTGTGTGTGTAAGAGAGAGAGAGAGAGATAACAGCTGAAAAAAATCATAAAATCGGATTCAGCTTTACAAAAGTCATAAGCCAGATAAAGTACGAATTATACAACTTGGAATTCTACACTGATCAGCAGAAATGGTAGAAGATGCTAAAAACTGAGTAATTTGGAATCATGAGCTTACTGGGAAAATCACATTAGAAAGCAAATTAATTCTTTAAAATTTTTAGAAGACAGACAGGAATAGAGGCACTTGCTTTTAATCCCATTACTTGGGAGGCAAAAGGAGGTGGATCTCTGTGAGTTTGAGGCCAGACTGGTCTTCAAGACAGCCAGAGCTACATAGGAAGACCCTGTTTCTAAAAAACAAAACAAAAATTTAGAAGATGACATATAGTTTATCATGGGACTCCAGCATTAGTGTATGCTAATACAGCCTGAAGAAACTCAATAAATCTTTACTGAATTAATTCCCAAAGGTAAATTTAACATAGCTTTCCTCAATTTTACAATACAAATAGATAAACATTTAAAAAAATGAAACCAGTAGTACTTGTAAGAAATCTAGCAGAGTACCAGAGAAATCAACAAGAGAAATGCTCAATGGAATATCAAAAAATACTATGTACAAAAAAGATTAAATAATAAAAAATTATTTAATTGGTTAGTGCACAAACATCAGACATTTGAATCATTCCAGTCTCTCAATACATACAATTTTAGCCCATGAACCAAAAATGACAGGGGAGAGGTACAGAAAAGGAAATTAACCTCAAACTTCTCCATCTAGATTTATCATACAAAGTTTAAATATTCCCAAATGTTAAGAACTAAAAAACAGCCAGGCAGTGGTGGCACACGTCTTTAATCCCAGTGCTCGGAAGGCAGAGGCAGGCGGATCTCTGTGGGCTCGAGGCCAGCCTGGTCTACAGAGTGAGTTCCAGGACAGGCTCCAAAGTTACATAGAGAAACCCTGTCTTGAAAAACTAAAAAGAGGGCTGGAGAGATGGCTTAGTGGTTAAAAGTATTGCCTGTTCTTCCAAAGGTCCTGAGTTCAATTCCCGGCAACCACATGGTGGCTCACAACCATCTGTAATGAGGTCTAATGCCCTCTTCTGGCCTGCAGACATACACACAGATAGAATATTGTATCCATAATAAATAAATAAATAAATTTTTTTTTTAAAAAAAGAAAAACTAAAAAGAAAAGAAAAAAAAACTAAAATGCAAGGCTAAATTCTCAAAGCAGTTTTAAAACTTGAAGTAGTAGCCCAGTATGATGCGGTATCAGTAACAGAGGTACAGCTTGGCTACTTCGGTCTTAGATGCCTTAGTTCTTGACAATAATATCACACTCCCTTTGCTATAACAGCCAATATTGAATGCTGCAAAGCAGGTAGTGAAAACAAGAGAAATTAAGCATATTCACATATATGCACACGCAAACCCACAGAAAAGGAACAAACCACCAACAAAGCAGTGGTTCCAGGTTTACCTGCTTAATACACTTTTAAGTTTTCTATTTACATTAAAACGTGAAATGATGTCCAATATCTGCTTATACATTACAGACACATATACCCTTAGTCATTCTCATACACAATATGGTGAGAATTATGAAATAGTTATATTTAGTCCATGTTGAAATTTCACAGCGTAAATCTAAATATAAAAGTAACATTTCTAAGTACTTCAAATACTACATACTGATGATATTGAGACCATTATAGAGATTTTGGCTTAAGAATAGAAATTAAGACAAATTTCTTATTGTTTTATAATTCCTAATGTATTATGGCTCTGCCGCTATTCCCCTGCATTCTGGGAAATACGAGGTAAAGTATACAGCTATCCACTCATGGAAACTGATCTGCAACGCGGTTCTCTCTGAAAGTTATAAGGGAAGCACGTGAGGTCACCTCCAAATACCAACTGTGGTCCTGGGAAAGGTCACCAGGCTCCAATATAATCGGACCAAATGTCTCAGAACTCTTAAGGGAATAGAATATAAAACACACATACCAAAAAGCTGGAAAACTTTGAATGCTGAGTAATGCAATATGAGAAAAAGAACCCAGGAGACTACGTGTGGCAGGCCTTCGGAGCCTTGTGTTTGTACTTGCTAGTGATGGAACTGACTCAGCTTCCAGGTTAAATTAGTTAGCCTGCCAGGGCCTAGCTTCCTCAGCTCTAAGCAAGGATTATACCGTGACCTCTTCAGAACTGTCAGAAAGGTCAGCTGAGACTAACTCTGGATTTCACTTAGTACATACATTAAAAGCATCATGTAACGATGCAAACTATTTGAGCACAGAATATATTATAATAGAAATTACTCATTCACCAAATTTATATTCTATAGCCCCATTAACTTTTGTGTTACTATATTTTTAAGAGAAACGTGGAGTAAAAACTTACTGTGATTGAGGAATGCTATGGAAAGTTTATGTATTATAAAAGCACGCAGGGCATGTCTCATTTCAGAAGAAAAGAATGTTACCTTTCCTAAGGTCACAACCCTCCTTTTCAAAATGAACCAAAATGACCGAATACTTAGATTTTTACTAATATTTTTCAAATATATTAAAAATTCAATTTAAGGAGAAACTGAAAAACTCCAAGATGTCAAATCATGTATTATGTCTACATAATTAAGCAGTCATTGTACCTAAAGGAATATTAAATTGATAGCTGTCATCGCCAGTCTCAGTGTGCACACCAGACATTTACCCCAACCTCAGTGTACACGACCTCACTAGTGCAGAAGTGCAGTCACTGCAAGATGGCATGTGACACCTTAAAGTTAGTCACGGTTTTAGGCTACACCGCTGCATTCATTTCAGATGACGAATGAAGCTGTCTTTTCTTTATATGAACACACACATACAGGTTAACAAATTACTTCCTTTCCTCAACTGGCAAACAAGACAGGCAAACCCTAAAGCTCAGACAAGTGCACACACAGACTGGATATATGAACACCTACGGGAGTGTCAGGTGTGTACTGCTCGCCACTTCCCCTGGAAGCAACCAAAAGATCACACCAGTCCAAGCCAGGGTTCCAGGAGATTCAATTGGTAATACACAGAAGACACAGAATAGCAAGAATTCTACAACTTCTAAAAACTGTTTAACCCTTTAAAGGCAAATATGGTACACCATTCTGTGTTCTTACTAATAAATCATGCTTTTCTCTATCAGACATTACTCTCCTGTATGTAGAAACTAATAAATTTGATACAAAATAAATTTATTTCTGTTCCTAATATAATAATAGAACATGGCATAATATTCTATTAGAATAATGCTTTGTAATTTTCTATAATTTCTGTATAACTTGTTATAATTTCTAATTAAAATACTCTACTTTTTACTAATGAAAATTTAAAAATTATTTTTTAAACTAAGCAGAAATTATTCTTACATTATTTGGGACTTTTAACATTTAGAATTCACTTAGTTTACTTAAATGTACAATTATTTTACTTAAAAAGTTCTACTGTAAAAATAAAATGAAGCCTTCATTTTACAGTGAATAATGAGTTGTACAGAATACAAGTTTGATCCAGACTTCCCATTAAATGTAGGTTACCAGGAAATCTGTGTTGCTTAATTTTCTTACTTACATCAACCACATAGGAAAACAAAACTTTTTCTTATTTTGTAGTTTTTAACCTATTAACACAAGACTAACATTTTGGATACAAAGATAATAAAATGTTCTTTCTTAAAATATTATCGTGACCATTAATCAAATTTATTTTAAAATTTTAATTACATCCTAAAATTTTAATTTCTAACCGTTATTTTATTATGTTTATAAGAGAAATAAACACACAAAATAAGCACAGGTGTATGTATGCCACAGAAAAGGCAGGGCAATGCCAACTGTGCAACACTGCCCTCTATAGGACAGTTTTTTAAATAAAACTGAATTAAACAACTGAATTTATTCAACACAATATAGTTCAGCCAACAAATTTTGAATTTCCCTGCCAGCCTTGTTCCTGAAGCAAAATTATTCTACTCTCTAAGACTGTGTTTTCGGTGCGGGGGAACCCAGGACCTCGTGCATTCTAGGCAAGTGCTTCACCACTGAGCCTTCTTTTTCCATGTGTGTTCCACACCACGCAGACACGACTGCCAGATGAGTTCAGTTCAACTCGATAATTACTAACACAGTTTCTGCTCGCAGTGCTGTGAACACGGGACAGCCTAAATTCTGACGTGTCTGCAGTACAGGAGAGATCCCAAGGGGTGAGTACGACAGGAGACCGGACCACAGAAAACAACCGGCATTCTGCACTCCAGGATGCCTCAAGGAGAAAGCCCCATCAGGCGAAGATGAAGTGGGCTGAGGACACACCCAGTAAATCCAGAGAACAACTGAGCTGATACTGAAAAGAGCGAGATGTGGGGCCGATGGTATTAAGAGCTCTGGGTTGTGCTTCAAATCTGGGGACACATAAAAATAAAGGGCAACAACAAAAACAAAAACAAAAACAGATGCCAGGCCTCCGTCCAGTCCACCCGAGGAAACCTGGGTGCAGCGTGAGTGCCGATCTTCTTAAGCCTCCTACAGAGGATTCTGATGTGCAGCTGCCTCCACCTCCCAAGAGCTGGATGACATTGATTCAATGTCTGGGTTTTTAATGAATTATTTACAGATAAAAGACAAGGGGATGATGCTACCCAAACTAGATGAACAGTAGCTCTGTAAAGACTAGACAGCTACCGGGCATCTAGACAACTATTTTAATTTGGCTACTGGAACCAAAGAGAGGAGACTGCTTATCTTCCTAGACACACAGGTAAAATAAAAATGGATCCAAGAAAGAGAAGACCTCACTAGTATGTAGTAACATCAAGATCTAAGAAGTTTTTTGTTGTTTGAGTTTTTTTTTTAAAGTGAAAGGGAATAATTAGTGAAAACTAAAGTATCAACAATAGCACCGAAACTCACAGAAAGCCCTGGTAACTATAATAAAACCCTCATCTTATTTACTATGAACTTTGCTCCCTCTGGTGGCTATAAGAGGTTTTACTGCTGGAGAAAGAGGTCCCAAATATGACAATTCAGAAGGACTGTTGGGCTGATTTCGAGGTGTCAGTACAAACTTCAGGAAAGTGAGTAGTTATACAGGATACACATGTGGCAATTACATAAGCACATGCATACATGTCTGTATCTAGATGCCCAAATATGTACATGTATACATGATAGTGTAAGTGTATCTACCAATAAACACATACATTTGAGTGTACGTATTTCTTAGGTCTGTCTGCTGAAGAAACCTAGAAACAATGTCCGTTGTAGCAATAAGTATATCAAACATTCAGACCTTCATTTCTTGTTGTAGAATATTATTTTAAGAAGTGTTACATTTGTTTACGCGCTGGAACACTTGTTTAACGATGTAAAGATGTGTTGCTTTTGTTTCTGCTGCATTTGCTTAACTCTGTGAAGCTGTGATTCTTTGCCTGTCTAAAACACCTGATGGTCTAGTAAAGAGCTGAATGGCCAATAGCGAGGCAGGGGCAAGGAGGGCCTGACAGGCAGAGAGAATAAATAGGAGAAACCTGGGGAAAGGAGGAGGAAGGAACAATAAGAGAATAAGAAGAGGAGGACGTTGGGGGCCAGTCACCCAGAAAGCCATGGAGAAAGAAGTAAAGAAAGGTATGCAGATTAGAGAAACATAACAGTCCAGAGGCAAAATGTAGATGGGATAATTTAAGATAAGAAAAATTGGCTAGAAACAAGTCAAGCTGAGGCCAGGCATTCATAAGTAAGAAAAAGCCTCTGTGTGTTTTATTTGGGAGCTGGTGGCAGGCCCCCTGAAAAAAGTCAAAGAGTAAAGAGTAAAAAACCAACAAATACTATTTTTTATTAAAATGCCTAGAGGAAAACAGCTGATTCCAGGGCTAAGACAAAGAAAGCATCAGATGAGCCAGTACAGTTGTTGAGTCCTCAAATCAATCAGACACTGGTGAAATGGCTCAACAGATATAACCTGATGCTGGATCCCTGGGACACCCATGATGGAAGGAGAGAACCAAGAGAACCACAATTATCCTCTGAGCATAAGCATCATGGCTCATGTCACACACACACACACACACACACACACCCAGGAGTAGGCGGGGGTGGGATGAATAGTTATAAAATAAAACTTTATAAAAGGAGGTGAGGGGCTGGCGAGATGGGTCAGTGGCTAAGAGCATTGTTTGTTCTTCCAGAGGACCCAAGGTCGGTTCCCAGCACCCACACAGCAGCTAACAACCATCAATAACTCCAATTCAGCAGATCTGATACCCTCTTCTGATCTCCATGGACACTACACACATGTGATACACAGACATACATGCTAGTAAACACCCACACACATAAAGTAAAAATTTCAACAATAAACCCCCAGGAGTCCATCTGAATCTGACTTGAAGGTGTCTTTGCACGAGTGTGGTGCAGTGACTCGACTAGCAATCTCAGCACTTTGAAGGCTGAGGTATAGGATAACTACAAGTTTGAGGCCAGCCTCTGCTACACAGTGAGATCTTGTCTTTAAAGGGGGCGGAGGGGGAGGATAAAAAGAAAACCATCTTCACAGATATACTTAACATGAATAATAAAAACCCAGAGACAAATATTGGGGTTCAACCTGCAGATCAGAAAAGCAGATAAACCACTAGAGAGCTCTTACCTCTATGAAATCTTCAGACTGAAAGAGAGTTCCTATCTCATCTTGCCTTCTATTCCTCTCTAGTGCGGAGATTAACGGCGTGCAGCACCACCGCCAGGCCTCTATGGCCAACTACTGTGGCTGCTGGGATTAAAGGTGTGTGCCACCACTGCCTGGCCTGTACGGCTGACTAGTGTGGCTGTTTAGCGTTCTGAGGTTCAGACAAGCTTTACTTATAAAATACAAAAGAAATATTACTAAAGATGTAAACTGAGGTCATGCTGGATTAAGGTGAACTGATGTCCTCACACAAGAAAGGAGAGGCAGATTCAGATAGAGAAACCTGGCCATGGGAATACAAAGGCGGACACTGGAGCTAGGCCACCTTGGCTAATCTTGATCGTCAACTTGACACACCTTGGAAGAGGGAACTTCAGCTGAGGATCTTCCTCCAACAGAGAGGCTTGTGGGCGTGTCTGTGGTATTTGCTTGACTGCTAACTGATGTAGGGGACCCAGCCGAGGAGTAGTACCATCCCTAGGCAGGTGGGCCTGGGCTATACAAGAAAGGTAGCTGAATAGGAGCCTGGAAAGGAGCCAGTAAGCACCGTTCCTTCACGGTCTCTGCCTTAACTTCCCCCAGGGACAGACTGTCATCTATAAGCCCGAGTCACTTGCTGATCACTACTCTACACAGCAACAGAGGGACAAAATAGGTCAGTCACCATAGGGCACTGAATGTCTGCTGGCCACCAGAAGAGGAAGAAGGAAGGCTGCTTCTCTACACGTACTAACTCATTTCAGACTTCTGCTCTTGGACTATGGACAACTAACCAATTTCTGATGTTTTAAGCAGCTGTGGCACTCTCTGTTACAGCAGTGCTAGGAAACACGACCTTGTGTCAGGAAGAAAGAAAAATGCTCCAAGGATTGGGGTATATGAAAAGGACATGGGCTGGTTTGAAGATTCTTTTAGCAGACGAATTATTTCAATGGACTATACTGCATGAATAAAACAGAAATTCATAAGTCTATACAATATAAACATGAGTGTTGGGGAAGGCAATCAACTATGGGTGCAGAAAATCCCTACACAGTCTTGCTCAGTTGATCAGGCCCTCAGCACTCTCTTATGCAGGCCATTTCTCAGGACTTTGTGACCAGCAAGACACCTTGGGAATGCAGTAGCACCTCTCTGGCCCCTGACAGACAGCAGGCTTGCTCTAAGTTGTGAATTCCCATAGCTCAGGCTCTTTCTTTCCTCTAGCACAACCCACTGCATAGGCAGAAATCCAGCTAACCCTAAGGGTGTCATCCCCGTGGGACTCAGGCAATGTGGGAAACTGATGCAAACCAAATGGAGCTCGTGCAGTTTGCCAAGTCTTGAATAATAAAGTCTTTGGGCTCTGACCCAGGATCCGTAAGCCTTCTGCTGGCATTTAAGAAACAGGCTAACTTAACAGGGCAAAACCACAGACACCCCACAGTTCTGCTCCTAACAGACAGATGGATGGATGACAGCGTGACAGAGAACCTGAGAAATGAAAAGCTCCTATGTCTTAGTCAGGGTGACTACTGCTGTAATAAAACACCATGACCAACTTGGGAGGAAAGGGTTTATTTGGCTTATGCTTTCTTTCATCATCAAAAAAGTCAGGACAGGAACTCAAGCCGGGCAGGAACCTGGAGGCGGGAGCTGATGCAGGGGCCATGAAGGAATGCCCCTTACCGGCTTGCTCACATGGCTGCTCAGCCTGCTTTCTTACAGCTCCCAAGACCACCAGATCAGGAGTGGCACCACCCACCCCGGGCTGGACCCTCCCACATCAATCACTAATTAAGAAAATGTCCACGTTATGGGGGCATTTTATCAATTATTGATGGTCCCTCCTATCTGATAATTCTAGGTGTGTTAAAACAGCATAAAATAAAGCAGGATGCCTTCACACAGTTTAATACCAATAAAAATAAAACAAACAATGGAGTTAGAAAATCCTTAATTATTGTTTAAAATTAGTAGGTGAAATCTTAATAGGAAAACAGTATGTGTCTAGATAGTCTCAAAGTGCTCCTCACAAGTTACTCGTCGGTTATAGAGAAACAGGGACCTGGTTGACATCACCAATACTGGGACAAACAAAGACCATGTACGTACTGGTAAAACGTATGGACAGCATGCCCTTCCTCCTAAAATGTGCAATCTGAAGCTAATTATAACCAATCCAAATGAGAGACATTCCCAAAATGGCTCTTATCAAAATCAACAACAATAAAAACAAAAGCACAGGTAAGAAAGAAAGAGAAAGCTCAAGAAACTGTTGCAGAAGTATAAAGAAATATGGCAAGGGAATACAATGCATCATTCTAAATCAGGTCGGTAGGATTTGTAGCAAATAACTGAAAAGGGCATTGTTAAGTAAATGAAAAATGTGATTATGCACTACAGATTCCACAATAAGGGTGGATCAATATTCTAATTCTAATCTTTGTAGAAGGTTCCTAAAATATACATATATACATGAAAATAAATTAAAATAAAATTCCTGATTTTGATAATTAAGGTACAATTATGAAAGGCAATTAAGGTACAGTTATGAAAGTGTTTTTTCGTAGAAAATAAATACAGAGTATTTAGGGTAAATGAACATGATCTCCAATTTATATCAAACAGTTTAGAAAAATATTTATACAAATATGTGATATAGATGTGTGTATGACTATGTAAACAGAACAACAAAGCAAACATAACTGGTAAATTTAGATAAAGGCCACACAGAAGATCTTTTTTCTACTGAAATTCTTTTTAAACTGTGAATATTAAAACTTACCTTCCCCCTGCCAAAACTTCAGAAATAAAGACACTGATGACCACTGATCAATACATTCTTGAAGGAAAACACAATACAGGTTTCTGTCGTGTTTTCTGTGTGCACGTGAATGTGTATGTGTGTGTTTCCATAGCAGGTCTGGTATGGTTAAGTCATTAAGCATGGGTCTAATTCCTAATGCCATCGTGTGTCACTTATCAACTGTGGACAGGTTAGTGACTTTCCTAACTTTTAAAGTATAGACAATAATAGTTTCTAACCTTCAAGATTTCTGTGGTAGTTTCAAACGACATCACATGCAAACCCAGCCCATACACAGTGTTTTCATTTCACTTCTCAGAAACAAACTCAGCAAAAGAAAGTAACTCTTTTGTTGTTGTTGTTGTTTTGTTTTGTTTTTTGCTTTTTTTTTTTGTTCTTGGTGCTGGGATTTGAACCCAGGGTTTCAGAATTACGAAGCAAGTGCTCTAACACTGAGCTCATACCTAGATCTCTAGTCCAGAGAATCACTCTTTTTATCCTAAATGATTAATGTCAAATCTAAATGTCAAAGCTCTCCTGAAACCAAGATTATTATTTTACCAATCCAAAAGCAAAGGAGAAAAAAAGAAAGAGAAAAGTCAAAAAGGATCAGTCTAGAGTGTGTAAACTAAAAATTGAAAAGTATACAACACACACATTCACAGAAACACACAAATGTATATGAAATGAACGTCATTGTTTGCCTCTATTTTGTTTCAGTTTGAGACAGGGATTCAGTAATGTAGCTGTCGTGGAATTCCTTATGTAGACTAGGCTGAGATTTATCTGCTTCTGCCTGGCTGTCTTTACAAGACTGCAATTTTGTTTGTTTTGTTTTGTACTTTTTCAAGACAGGTTTTCTTGTGTAGCCCTGGACTGCCCTGGAACTCACTGTATAAATCAGGATGGACTGAAACTCGGACATCGGCTTGCCTCTGCCTCCCAAGTGCTGGGATTTAAGGTGTGTGCCATCACCATCTGGCAATATTAAAATATATTTAGAAAAATATATTAAAGAAATTCTATTCTATTCCCATCACCACCAACGAAAAATAATAAAATTTGATAAATATTCTAAGATGCCATTAAATAAATATTTAATAAGAAAAAATGTCTAACCACATAAAATCTATACACATTTTAACAGTCATAGTAGAAATTTACTGCATAAGTAAAGTACTGAAGGTTTTAAAAAAAAAATCACAAATTCAATTATATACCAGAATTTATATACTCAAATGCCTTCAAAGGCCATGAACCAGAAGGAGCCACCTGTAAACCAGGAGGAAAGCACCAAGACCACCAGGCCAAGACCTAGAATTCATAGGCTGAGCTCAGCTCAGGAGGCATTTATTTGACCACTGACCTTCAGATCCGCAACCTGAGGACATTTGTGGCATATGCATACTGCTACTTTAGAAAAGATTATAAAACGGAAAACAGTGAATATTCATACACAGCCAAGGGCAAGAGGGACTTCTCAGGTCCCCAAAATGAAGTCACAGCAATAAAGCTGTGTTGTTGGCTATCTGTTAGTCTTTGAACTCTTAAGATCCATTCTGATGCCAAAACACACACACATTTTAGGGTGCCTAACAATTCCTTAGATCCCATGACTGATGTGACAAATTTTTCCCATACTTGTAACAATTGATGTACCTACGAAAAAGCTACCACAAAACACTTTCAAGTTTTTAATTCATTCACTCTAAAATGTTTGCCATATAATGTATCTACACACACACACACACACTCAGGCGTCAGAAGCAGGTGGATCTCTGAGTCTGAGGCCAGAGTTAATGAGACTCTATCTCAAAAACAAAACAAAACTCAAAGTTATCTGCATTTGCAGTCATTATGACCCAACCTCCAACCTCCAGACTTTTCACCAGTTCTCCCGTTTTTATTATCTCAAATGGGGCTGGAGAGACAGCTCAGCAGTTAAGAGCACTTGTAGCTCTTCTAAGGACCTGCGCTCAGTTCCCAGCATCTACACGGCAGCTCACAATTACCTGTAATTCCAACTCCAGGGGGTCACACATGCACATGGTGAACATACATACATGCAAGTACTCACACATACACATTAAAATAAAATCTTTAAGAATGTATATATGGTACACATACGTACATGCAGGCAAGCACACATACATATAAAATAAGATATATATAAGCAATAAATCTAAATTGTTTTATTTGAATGAATTTTTTTTTCCAGGATGATGATGATCTCCAGATAAATTCTGAATAAATTCTTTTTTTACAAGATTAAATTATACTTCAGAGCTGGAAGATGGCTCAGAGGTTAAAAGCACTGGCTGCTCTTCCAGAGGTCCTGAGTTCAATTCCCAGCAACCACATGGTGGCTCACAACCATCTGTAATGAGATCTGGTGCCCTCTTCTGGCCTGCAGACAGAACGATATATACATAATAAACACATCTTTAAAAAAATTATACTCCTAAAAACTATTACTCAAAGGAGGTCTCTGCATCAGTTGTTGGTTGTATTAATATTTAAGTAGTCATTTTTACAAATAAGTACTACAATTACCTTATAGGCTTTTGATGAAATGAGCCTAAGACATGTTACTTGAGCAAAGCTCAGACACTTGGGAGGAAGGTGAGTTTTCAGAAAGTATAATGTACACTTAGTAAGTCTTACCTGAGGATTCCATCCTGGATCTAGTTTTTTAACTGCTGCGATGTATTCCTGCATTGCTTGGCTAGGGCTGGAGTCACCAAGGGCTTTCCATGCCTCCCTAGAGCACAGAAGAGACAGCCTTCCTCAATGATGCAAATAACACAACAGCACGTTGTTTAAACAGGACCTTGCTATGCAGCCAGGCTGGCCTTAAACTCACACATCACATCCAGCTGGCATATTTCTTACTAATATTCTACACACATATATTTCAAGGCTCTGAGGACATAAAGGTAACAACGTGTCAAAGGAGAAGTGTTCAGTCTATGTTTTTATGTTGATAATCAAGTATAAAACTCATAACCCTACCTTAAGGGCCTTTTGGAAATTTTCCCCAAGTTCCCTCCTCACATGAAATTTTAGAACAGATATCTTGCCTACCTGTTCAATTCTGAAATATCACAAATTACAGTAATCTAAGATTTAATTAGTCTCCCTAAATCCAGCGTTCACAACTACTGAGGCTGCATTATCTATAGACCAGTGCAGTACCCCAGCCAAGTCTTCCCACTCTTAACCAGCTTTCTTGGTCCTCTAATCTTATAAAGAGAGACCAGTCCTCTTCTCCTGTTCCTCTGAAGAAAGCAAGATCTTTCTAAAATTTTTATTGACTCTCTTGACAGTTACTTACACATACCGCCTCACCCCTAAATATATGAATTTATATCAAACCTGGGGATCATCAATTCTACGACACAGAGACAAGCTCTCCAGATTCCCTTGGCTGTCACAACAATGCCCTGCATGACTCTGTTTTCCCAGACCAGAAGCCAGTCACGCATGGCACTGTGTTCCATTTATCTTCCTCCTTCTCTTCCACATGTTGACATTTTTAAGACTCAAAAACAATTATTTTACAAAATGTCACTCAGCTTGGTTTGCCTAATTGTTTTCTCACCTAAATAGTGTTCTTCTCAAAATGATTAATCATTGATTAAAATTAAATATTTCAATATTTCGGTAAGAGTAATATGTAAGTTGCATGTCCTTTATAATGGGTAACAGGAAGGATACATGATGTCAGTCTGTCCCATAACTAATATATTAATGAACTGGTAATGGCAGTATCTGACAGTTTTTCTGCTTTACTAATTAATAAGAGTGGCTATAAAAATATAGACTTTGAAGAGCAGAGAATCACTGCAAACATGGAGAACTGGGCAATGAATAAGGGAAAGTAATGAAGTGATAAATTCCACAGCAAAAAAGCTCAGAGTAAAAGCTACATTTGACATTCTCTAGATAACAAAATTCCAGAAACGGCTTATCATCAACAGAGAAAATATGGAACAAAATGTAAATCAAAGCACTGATGTACCACATATTGAAAAAACAGAATGTCATCTGAATTCAAGAGCATGGTCATGGCTGGTGATGTAAGTGATTCGCTCCCCACCACACACACCACACACACTACCATCGGACTATGGTCCAGAGGGTCACATTTGGTAATGTTAGGATGTATGGTCAAATGCATGGGTAAACTCTACCCCAGGACTGGATGGTTCAGTGGTTAACAGCACTTGGTGCTTCTGCAGAGGACCAGTACCCACATGGCAGCTCACAACCATTTGTAACTCAGTTCCAGGGGATCCAAACCCCTATTCTGATCTCAATGGGCATCACATGTAAGCAGACAAAATATCCATACAAATAAATAAATCTAAAAACAAACAAACAAAAAAAAGCCCTCTATATCCGAAGAGACCTTTAACATAATACATAAATAAATAAATGCAGAAAGGTGTTCCATGGGGTATATTATAGGCCTACTTGAAGCCATGTGACTTAGACTCCAAAGGATTGTGGATGACGTTGATAGTGTAACAAATTAGGATGAACAGCTTCAACTGTCTGTTTAAAGTCACATTCACACGCTTAAATCTGGGTATCAAAACTGTAGCAATTACTGAAATGCAGGAATGTCTCCCTAACGCACTTATCATGGAGCAATAAATAACTCCACCCTCAACACTAATCTTACCACTGGGGCTGCTGCACAAAAAAATCTCCCATTTTGTAACTATGTTCACTGTTGTTTAACAATTTCTCTTTTTCCACTTAAGCCAGCTAGGGAAAGAACAGTATGAGGGAATCTTGGAATTATAGATGAAAAATGTATTCAGAGTAGAGTGAGCCTGTGTCAGGTTTTAGATTTTTTTTCTCCACAATTCTTTCCAAAAAAATACGACAAGCATTTCTTTTCTGTAGGCAGAGGCAGAGATAAGTGGAGATAGGGATTTATCTTGTTCTTTCCCTTCCTTCTGTAGTGAGAAGCAGCAGACCCCTAGAGGCTAGCTACAAGAAACAACCTTGAGCTACCGGTAATATAAGGGCTACCTTGTGCTAACAGCAGCACCAAAAGAATCCTTCAGACTTAGCTAAAAGCAGATTCCTTTAATCCCTTTCCCCCCACCTGTCATTACTAGCCAACATCAAAGAGATTAATAAAACAATAATTCTTTAATCCACTAACCCTTTTCTAATTCCTAAACCCTTAAGTCATTTCTGACAACCTTACTAAGGATCCCAAGAATGTTTCTTACCATTTTTGCTTTCCTTCAAAATCAAAGAAGTTTGGTTTAGGAATATTGCAATTTCCAACTTTAACCTAAAAGAGGAAGGGGGGGAAATATAAAGAATTTATTTTTCTAAGGAACATATAAGGACTTTTTCTTTTCAAATTTATTATGTACACTATAGATTAGAAAATATTTGAATAGATATAGGGTAACAAAATTTAACATTGTTTGCAGAACAGACAAAAACATTCAAATAATCCCAACTGAAAACACCACCAGCACTAGGTGTGGCGAGGCACAGCCCCAGCAGCGCAGGGGGACCTCTGTGCACTCATTCAAAGCTCTCTTTGAGTTCAGGGCCCTCCTAGTCTACACAATGTACTCCAGGCCAGGCAGGGCTACACAGTGAGACTCTGTCTAAATTAACTAATTAATTAAACAAAAATATCACATAAACAGCCTCGGCTTTCTATATAAAATAACTGCTAACTAATACAGTTACACACAGGCAAAAAAAAAAAAGGTGACAAATAGCTGCATCTCTAAACTAGCAGACTAATTATAGAACAAGTTACAAATAAAATTATAGTCTTTACTGCCATTAAATAGAATTTTATGATGGGTGGTGGTGGCGCACACCTTTAATCTCAGCCTCTTAGGAGGCAGAGGCAGGCGGATCTCTGAGCTCAAGGCAGCCTGGTCTACAAAGCAAGTTCCAGGATTACATGTCTGGAACAGTATTAACATGCCAAGGTTACATGTCTCAGGCCCTCTCCCAAAGAATATAATATAAAATTATAAAAAGTTTTAATGTATTACTGTGTGTGTGCATATGAGGGTGGGAGAGGTCAGGCCCACTCCACTGAGGATTTTGGGTTTGTACAATGTGTGTTTTATAATCACTCCATTGGGCCTATAAGAAAATTATTTAACAAGTAATTAACAAAATTTAAAGTTTGGTTTTTCAGAATTCATATATACTGGGGGTTTTTCCATGTTCACTGTCATGATTCTGCTAGCATTTTATCTCTCCTCAAATCAGTACAGAATGCACTGAAAATGCACTATTTTAAAAGCACCGTATTAGCCAGGCATCATGATGCACGCCTTTAAATCCCAGCACTCTGAGTTCGAGGCCAGCCTGGTCTACAGACTAAGCTCCAGTACAGTCAGGGGTATACAGTGAAACCCTGTCTTTAAAAAATAAAATATAATAAAATAAGCACACTAAATATAGATGTCAAAAGCTGGTGGAAGGAGCACAGAGTCTCAACAATAATACAAATGCTATTTATGTGGCCAATACTTTTAAAAAGTAATTTATTTAGGGGGCTGGTGAGATGGCTCAGTGGTTAAGAGCACTGACTGCTCCTCCAGAGGACCCGGGTTCAATTCCCAGCACCCACATGGCAGCTCGCAGCTGTCTGTAGCTCCAGTTCAAGAGAATCTGACATCATTATACCAATGTGCATGAAATAAAGTTAAATAAAGTTTAAAAAAGTAATTTATTTAAATTTATTTTATGTACATTGGTGTGAAGGTGTCAGATCCCCTAGAACTGGAGTTACAGACAGGTGTGAGCAGCCACGTGGGTGCAGGAAACTGAACCCAGAACCTCTGGAAGAGCAGCCAGTGATCTTAACCACTGAGCCATCTCTCCAGCCCCATTTGATATTTTTTGTTGTTGTTTTAAAGCCAGGCTGTCTTAAACTCCCGAACCCCCTACTTCTACCTCTCAAGGCTGGAGTTATAGGTGTTCACCACTGCACCTGGCTCTATAGTTTTGAGACTCAAATGACATTCGTAGCTAAATTAGATTGTTTTCATTGTAACTGTGCAAAAATGAAATTCAGGCAGGAACGGAATTCAGTTTGATTGCCACTGCCAGAAATAATCCATCATAAACTCCTAACATACCCACTCTACACATCTCACAACATTTGCAGTTTCTGCCTTGCATTAGAATGTTTTGGATCAGGTGTTTTTCATTAGAACAAAGCTTCCAGAAAATTGTTCTAAACTCAAAACCCACCACACTTGTCTGCTTGAGCGACCCTCCTTCACCTTCCTCTTGTATATTCAAATCCTCCTGAGACTAAACCACTGCGTGCTTCCCCTAAGGTCTTCCCTTGACTTTACTCATCCACCCACTGCCTTGCAGCTTCTTAGTTCTGAGTTTTGTTCCTACTGTTCCATCATCATCTTTTTTCCCCTCTGCTTTTCAAATTGCCACACAAAATTCCAGTCTTGCTCCAAGTTCTAAGAAACTTTTCAGCCAACAACCATTTCATCTGCCTATGAATTCATAAAAGTTATCAACTCATGGGGCTGGAGAGATGGCTCAGCAGTTCCGAGCACTGCGGCTTTCTGAAGGACCTGAGCTCAGTTCCCAGCACTCACGTCGGGCAGCTCACAACCGCCTCTGAAGGTCTCCAGCTCCGCAGGACCTGATGCCCTTTGCCGCCCTCCAAGGGCACCCACACACATGCATTATATACCCACAGAGAGACACCACACACATAAATAAAAACTAACCTTAAAAGTTATCACCCCAATTATTTCCTTAGCGAGCAATACCGGCTATCACTAAAAAGCACACGTCTACTGGAGCAGGCCTTTTGTGATTTGACTGAGAAGCATTTCTTGAATAATTTCCAATCCCGTGAGACAGGCCACTGCAAACCCAGGCTATACGAAAGGATACAGAGACTCAAGAGGGGGTGGTCTCAACGCACACATGGGCAAATCCTGATCAGGTGTCAGGACTTGATCCAGGCCTGACTCCTTCCCTGTATCATCTAGCTTACATGTTACAGAGAATCTGGGCTTTAGTTCTGGCATCTCCAAAAATCACAGCAACTGCTGGACCCTGCTAGAAATACAAAAAGAGATGGGCTGGACAAACTGTAGTACATAAAGCCATGCAACTTCTGCCTACTCCTAGGTCTGGATGTATATGGAAATAATAAAATATCTTGCTTAAAAACAAAAGGGTGGGGTGGAGAGCTAGCCCAGTGGTTAGGAGTACCTGCCACTCTTGCACTGTAACTCCAGCTCCAGATCTGATGACCTCTTCCAGCCTTGGCAGACACCAGGCATGCTCACTCACGAAGAAATGTTTTAAGAGGTGAGGGGTTAGGAAAACCAGAGAGATGGCTCAGTGTGTAAAAGTACTAGCCAGGCAGGCTTGACAACCTCTGGAACCCATGGCAGAGGGAGAGAACTGACCTGAAAGTCGTCCTCTGGCCTCCATACATGTGGGCACAGGCATGTGTCCGCGCACACATACTAAGTAAAATTAAACAGTCAAAAACCCAAAAAGGGTCACCTTCCTCTTGCTCTGCCTCAGCTAGAACATGCAAGAACACGCACACTGTTTGTGAACTTCTCCAGCCAAGGAAGCAGGACTTGAAATTGGAGTTCTCAAACATTGGGGTCCTGTGATTTCTTAATTCTTAGAATTAAAGTCTCCAAAGAGCTTCAGTATGTATGGACTTTATCTGTCATTCATTCATATATATATATGAGAAATTAGATCTCGGCAGGGTGCTGGTGGTGCAGACACACATCTTTTATCCCAGCACTCGGGAGACAAATCTCTGAGTTTGAGGCCAGTCTGGTCACTTACTTACACACACACACCTCTACACATGTGAATACAGACACAAGAAAAAAATAAATTAGATCTTTAAAATATTTGTTAATTTATTTGAAAATAAATCTAGTACATGGTAGTAGAAATAAAATTTTAAGAAAATTACTACATTCTAAACTAAAAAAAGAAAGAAAACAGAAAAATGAGTCTGCCATTTTTTAAAACCTCTTTACTGTCTGGCATACTTGTATTGTTATATTTCTGCATCCAGTCTCTCACTGTTGTGGGTTTGGATGGAGCCCATGAAGCAGTTTCTGTTTCACATAGATACATTGTTATAAATTAGTATTTTTATAGAGCCACCAACTGTGGACATCCTGTACAAAACTCAACAAATGGCAGTTTCTCCAAGATAAGTTACTATGTGGAATCCAAACTCACTATCAATCTTTCATATAGTTAGAGTGAAAACCAGACTGATTTTCACTCTGACTGGAGTTTTTGCTTACATTGATTTTTTTAAACATTATTTCATGAAATATTTAGAAACAAACGCATTGAGTCAATCAGCATTCCCAAATGTTGACACACTGCTTTATACATGAGTGAAACTTCACATTCATTACGTCACCACTTATCTCATGAGGAGGACTTCGTAAGCACCGGAGAGCTGTCGAGCTCATGGTGGCAGACCCCACTTTTTCCCAAACTTCTACTTTTCATTTGACAATTCAAATATCATCACTGTCAACAAGTGTGTACAGCTGTTTTCCAGGCTCACTACTTTCATTTTCAAGAAACTATCTGCCAAACACCCAAATTTATAGTTTATATAGTCCTTGTTAAGTAAAAATGAAGTTCCATGGAAAAAGGACACAGTTCAGTTTGTAACTCAATTACAGCTGTGATTTTACCCAATTTCCTCAAAACAGCCAATATAATCTGGTAGTAACAGAAGAGCTTGTGTATTTCTCCCATTACACAATTGTTTGTTTGTTTTGAGACAAGAGTCTGACTGTGTAGCTCCAGCTGACCTGGAACTTACTGTGCTGACCAGGCTGGTCTTGAACTCACAGCAATCACCACCTTTACCTCCCCAAAGCACTGGGATTAAAGTCATGTACAGTCACTAGCTGGCATCACACAAAATGCTGAGCAGGACTTGAACAGCAACCTCTCTCAGGCCACAACAATATTAGCATGCGTTCCTAGTAATCATCAGTCCTCAGAAGATGGCTCACTCCAGTGTCTTTCACAGGACAGGTCAGCAAGATGGCTCCATAGGTAAAGGGGCTTGTCACCAGACCTGACCACCTAAGATGGACCCTAGGGACCTATGTGGTGAAAGGAGACCCAAATCCTGCAAGTTGACCTCTGACCTCCACTTGAACACTATCATACATGTGTGCTCACACACACAAAACAATGTAATCAGAAATGCATGAGGGTCCTCACAACTACCTAAAGAAGAAAAAGAATTCAGGAGAAATATATGTAACTATACCAAAAGGCAATTTTTTTTATTCCAATAAAATAAAAGAGCCTACTATCCAGAGCTTCATTTTTCTCAACGTTTCAAAGAGCTGGGTTTTCCTGACCTGCTATTGAGCTTGTCATCACTTTTCACATTCACATCTAGAGGCCTTAATCCTGTAAGCCTCTAATGTCTGGATGGTCTCTCATCTTTGCATTCTCTGTCAAGGGCAGGACAGCTAGTGTTCTGCTGAAACGTGTCTGTTGATTGTGAAAAGGCGATTGTTTTTCCTTCTGGTATCTAACCTTAAATGATAAATTAGTTTTACATGTGTAACTCATACATTTCCCTATCTTTAGGTAAAGTTCAGAAACTACATTTTAATTCCAATATATCCATGCAATCTTCTGAGCTGCCTATTCCCCGGGTTTTTTGTTGTTTGTTTATTTGTAAAAGAAAGTCATTCAGGAAGCTGAGTCAAGAATTCATCACACACACCCCCTATGTTACCAACATGAAACCATTTCAAAAAAGGTGTGTGGGGGGGTATAACTATATCTAACAGAATCAAATTTACCCAAAAATATGTCAACTATATTTAGCGTTTCTAAAAATTGCAATAGTAATATTTGTGTTTGATGTATATAACATTCTCTTAAATTCCAAAGTTCTTGTTAACATTACTGTTAACATTACCATATTTTCTATCACCTGTCCCTTTGGCAAAAAATGACCAATTTGATTTTATCATCCTCGTCCTGAGAAAACAGAAATACTGTCAGTGTCCAGCTAAATATCATCCATAGAAGAGCAGAGATTTTTCCATTTTCAGAATGATATTCTCCAGGGCCAAAAAAACAGACCGAAACTGACAGGCACACAGATACACACACTTCCTTACACTCGACCATTAGCCCCGCACGCCTCTGTAAGTTTTTGGAGGAAGACGCCCGTGCCCTCTCTCATCCACCCATCTTTTACCTGCTTGTACCTGGCATACAGGTACAAGAGCTGCTCCCTGCTGGCCACCTGAATCAGGCCTTGGACGTGTGCGGCAGCCTTCTCAAACTGCTCGGCTAGGCTCCGGGACGCCTCAGTCTCGGGGGTCTGGGGGGATTCCATATCACCGGAGTCGTCCCCGGAGCTCAGTTCCCCACCACTGTCGCCCGTGGTGGCCCCCGCAGATAAGAACGGTGTGGCCATGCCCACTCGCTCGATGTGGTCTGTCTTCACCGGTGTGACGCTGACTCCCGGGCCTGGACCACTAGTCTGAGTGCGGAGCCCGGGCAGCAGTGGGACACAGCTAGCTGTCTGACTTCCTCAGGTGACTGCCACTCCGCCTGCTCCGGGGGCGTAGGGCCGCCTCTGCGAAGCCCGGCAGCTCTCCTCAGCCGGCCCGTCCTCCTCCGGCTTCCCTCGATCGGATCGAGCACTTGGCCTCGCCTGGGTCGCTCCAACGGCGCGGGGATCTGGAAGCCGCTCGGCTGGGAGATGAGGGGACGCCTGCAGCGCGCGGCCGGCCAAAGCCACCGGAGCTAGGTGGTGAAGCGCGGGGGGCGAGCTCGGCGGGATGAGCTCAGTCCGTAGCATGCGCTCGTGGCTCCGCGGCCCCGCCTGCTCCGCGAGCCCGTGTCCTCCCCCCACCCCCCGGAAGGGAGTCGTGGGTTGTGGAGGGCGCGGTGAGGGTTGGAGAAACTGGTCTCACTTATGGGGGAGTTCGCTCGTCACTTACGGATAATCCGGAGTCAAAAACTCCGGAACTCCGGATAGGCCCCCCGGGAAGGGGAAGGAGGCGGTCCATTAGGTGGTGTAGCTGCAGACGCGGAGGAGCGGGAAACAGGGAGCTGAGGACAAAGGTTCCGCCTTCTCTTAACCACCCAAGTCAGTGCAACCCAGACTCCCCTAGACCCTCTGTTATCTGTTCCTCGAGATCTTGGCTCTGTTTTGAATAGCACGTGAACGACTGATGGAGCCTTCACAGCCCGACCGTGTGTCTAAATGGTCAAATGACTCTCCTCAATGTCCTGTTTTCCATATCTGCTGACCCCTAATTTCCCAGGACTCTGAGAGAAGGCTTCATCAGACCCCAGTCCCACCTTCCTTTAGCATCATCTCATGATAATACTTCCCATACACCTTATAGTGGAACCTGGAAGTCCCCGTAGCTCTACACTAAAAGAACAGATCTTTTCTGTGTCCAGCACACCTTCAAAAAGGAGAACTACACGGGTACACAAATTTCGTGACACCTACCCACCAACCATGCGCATTTGCTATCAGTTTTCAGAAAGGCCCATTTTGGTATTCCCTCCCACAGGGACTTGAGAGTCTCACTGTGGGATGTAGATTGGAGAAAACGATCTCAGTTGTTGGGGGGACTCCTAAATGTGCACGTGTCGTGTGTGTGTGTGTGTGTGTGTGTGTGTGTGTTGTTGTTGTTGTTGTAGCAGCAGCAACAGCTTCCACCAACCCAAAAACTGAATGTCATCAGCTATTTTCTTGGGTCTATAGAAAAGCTCCCTCATCTCATTTTTACAGCTTTTCTGCTGTGCCCACCAATGTATTTGAAGCTTGCTTTGATGTATGACTTTCTTTGTTCTGTAAAACTATGAAACTGCTTCTACTTTGGAACATGGAATTTGGGGGTGACCTAAATTTGTGTTCCCCAGGCCATGGTCACTCCAGAATAAACTCTTCCCTTTAAGTGTGGTGGCTTGAACAAGAATGACTTGAACCCAGGACCTCTGGAAGAGCAGCCAGTGCTCTTAACCTCTGAGCCATCTCTCCAGCCCCCAAAGAATGGTTATTGTAGGTGTCACAGATCAGATGGAAAGGAATCCTGGCAGTCGGGAGGCAAGGAATACAAAGTGCTACAGCTTGGGTGGAAGTGTGTTCTGGCAGCCAGTCGGAGGCCTGGGAATATTGAGTGTTACAGCTTGGGTGGAAGTGTGTTCTGGCAGTCTGGAGCTAAGGAATAGCACACAGGTCACAGAAAGCAAAGAAGCTTACAGCCCTGCTCTAGGAAAAGGTTTACCCAGGGTAGCAGTTCTGCTGTGGCAGGAGAGGACTTCCGCAGCGAAGTTGTTACAGCTAGGCTCAGGTGCGCTAGAGTGCTCTAGAATGTAACAACTCTGCTCTGCTAGGGGAAGGTTTCCCCAGGGAAAGTGTTACAGCCCTGCTCAGCTCCATTCCTCCGTCTCTGGTTACCCCAGTGAAGTTGTAACAACTCAGCGTTGCTAGGAGAAGTCCTTCCCAGCAAATGTGTTACATCTTGATTCCATCTCTGCTCCAGCAAAAGAAGGCCTTCACCCGAACCTCATTCAAGAGATTTATTGGGAGGGAAGAATCCAGGAGAGTGACTGCCTGTACCTGGGTAGAAGAGCAGCCACAAACTGAACAGACACGGGACTTACATAGAGCTCCTAAATAAGGGGTGGAGTTTTTCCAAGGAGAAGATTTTCAGGGTGGGAATTGGTCAGATTTTAGTTCCTTGAGCTCAGGAGCTAGGTCTCTGCACACAGATTGGTTGCTTTCTGCTCAGGGATTGGTTTGTTTCCCTACAAAGGAGTTAGTTGGTTTTCAGCTTCGTTGATCAGGGGCAGATTTGTCTCTGGTTTCAGGGTCAAACTGTGCTTCTTTGACTGACCTTTTAAAGCTTTTGGTCTCTAGTTTTGGGACCAGGGCATATTTCATTCACTGACTCTTTCTCTAGGACCAAAGTGTGTTTCTTTGGTACTGGTTTCAGAGTCAGGGTATATTTCTTTGGTTCTGGGTTCAGCGCTGAAGTATTTCTTTCCCTGGCTCAGGTCTCAGAGTCAGGGTGTGTTTCTTTCACTGGCTCTGATTTCAGGGCTATGGTTGGTTTCTTTGACTGACCCTTCTATGTAGGGCCCAGGTCTACCCTTGCTCCTGGGGTGCATCTTGAGGACAGTTTCTGATCAGCCAGCTAAAACATCCTGTTTGTTCCTGTGCTCCCTCTGCCCAGCCTGGTGATTAGCTATAGGGCATTGTTTCATCTTTGGTATAGTAATTTCCCACCTGCCTGGGAGGAATTCCTTATGCAGCAGCCAGGTATTCAATTTAGGTTTTCCCCTAAATTGAATAAGCAGCATTCGGCTGATTTCCTTTCAAATGATCCAGGTCTCTTGTGTGTTCTTTCAATCTCCAGGCCCTTTCCCGGACTCACGAACGGTACAGTGGTGTGCAAACTGTACCGAGGGGGTAACACAGAATCGGGTGTTACACTTTTACCCTACAATTATTGATTGATCATTTAGAA
The DNA here is from genome assembly GCF_982192425.1 of Myodes glareolus. NCBI lineage: Eukaryota > Metazoa > Chordata > Mammalia > Rodentia > Cricetidae > Myodes > Myodes glareolus. Next base: position 68,720,480 of record NC_142030.1, read on the forward strand.
TTAAGCTTTAAAATAAGTTTGGAGTCAGGCAGTGGTGGCACACGCCTTTAATCCCAGAACTTGAGAGGCAGAAGCAGGCGGATCTCTGTGAGTTCAAGGCCAACCTGGTCTACAAGAGCTAGTTCCAGGACAGGCTCCAAAGCCGCAAGAGAAACCCTGTCTCGAAAAATCAAAATAAAAATAAAATAATTTTGGACAGAACAAGCAAACAATGAGAAAAAAAGGTAAAAGGCTTGGATCTGAACTCAATAAACATTCTTTGAGAATAGAGAATCAATGGTCCCACTATTAGTACCTCCTCAAAAGGAATAACAAGAACAAGTACATATATTTAAAATGTGATAACTGGAAGAAATCTGTCAATGGAGTAACGCTGGAGTCAGCTCCAGTGGGGCTCAGGTCCCAAAGAGGAGGTGTGTAGTTGGCAAGAGGGAAGGAGGAGACCGACATGATCTGAGAGTGAACTGGCAGGGCTGCCACTTTATTGGAAAAAGGCTACACCTTTTATACTTACAATTGTACAACAGAATTGTAGAAGGCCACAACCACACTCTCCACCATAGATGGCGCTGCACCGCCAGGTGAGCTAGAAAGCTCACACGTTTTGGTAACTTTCCACTACTCCCAAGGTATCACCTGGGACTGGGAGCAGTTGACCAATCCAAGAGTGACACGTCCGAAGCAGGGTCTGTTTCCTATATAAGGGATGGGTTCCATCATATCTGGGTCTCCGCCATGTGGCTTATGCTCTAGCTCCCAAGAGGATTAAAGCCTTTCTGCAGAAGTATCCTATGTGTCCCGCGTGGTTCTTGCAGGCGAGAGGAAGCGCGGGGCACAGAATAGTCACAGGAAAGCAGACTTAATGATTCAGGGACAAAAGTGGACATCAACTTTATCACAGTATTTCCCTAAGACAAAAGCGATAAGTTCAACAAGTGTCTAAATACCTATTCTCTATGATTCAGTAACTTCAGTAACTCCCCAAGAAGCCCAAGAGTTCCTCCTGCCAGAGATAAGGGTTCTGACTCCTACCAAACAAGAACTTTCCTCAATCCCCTGAGGGAATGAAGAACCTGATCCAAATGCCTGACCTTGGGGAAAGGATTGGTGGTGGTGATGGTGGGGAACCAGAACCAGATACTCCCTACAGTTTAAGAGGTTCTTCAAGGGGAATGAGGTAACAAAAGCCCTGAGCTGTTTCCTAGTTGTATTCCTTTGTGTCTTAGTCTTATTATATGGGCCTGTTCCCTGATACACTCCCCAACGGGAAGGTCCTGATGCCTTACTCTTTCCCATTATCCCGTTTCATCTAATTTCTCTATACTTTTTAACTGAACTCTTGCCATTAAAATGGCTTCAGGCTCTGGATATGGATTGCACACTTTTCATCCTTGGGGTCAGGTGTGTCCAGTTAGTAAATCTCTAATTTTCCTGTTCTTAATGTCATCAGGAAGGTACTGTGGGAGTTCCTGTGTGCAGGGTCATCATGCCATATGGTTCCACAGTGGCAGGGATTTTTTTTTTCTCCAGAGAATTATTTTGTTTAAAGAGGCTGCCAATTTATATATTTTCATCCTTCACCAAAGCCCTCACAAATTTTCTCAAAGGAAAAGGCATAAGAGAACGTCCATAATACATAGTAGGAATCACTAAAAATGAAAGTAAAATGGTGCTGGAGAATTGTGGTCTGTGATAGATTTTTAATTAGGTGGAACAGCATAAAATAACTTTCTCTGTCATTTTTATCAGATTCAATGGCCAGAAATTCCAGAAGCAAATTTTGAGCCCAGGCAGCTAGTTGTAATGGCAACAACTGAGCTAGTATCAGGATAGATAGATAGATAGATAGATAGATAGATAGATAGATAGATAGATAGATCCCAGACCAGTCAGAAACATGCATACAATGGCAACATACATTCATGCATCCAATTGAACCTGCAATAAAATTTGCGTGGTTCCCATGTCCACAAGAAAAGGTACATGTACAGATCCATCCACACACACAAAATAGGCATTTTGTGTCTATAACAGCAAGACAAAACTTTCCAAGGTTCCAAGCTTTTGGAGTCGGGGTTGGGGATCACCAGGGGTGGGAGATAGGCTGCATTGCCTGTTATTGAGAGCTTCTGACTCCAGGGTCGATGATGTGGATGAGCTGCATTCTAGAATTCCATGGGTGGCTGGTTTCTTGACAACCTGGGCTTGTTTTTATGGCCCTAGTTTTGAGGTAGGTGGTTTCCTTTACTGACAGTGACTTATTGAGTCTCTTAAGGCTTGAGAGTCTTTTTTTTTCTTTTCAAGAAAGGATACAGAAGTAAGAAAAGGAAAAAGTCCAGAGGCAAAAGGTATATGGGATAATTTAGGAAAAGTTGGCTAGAAACAACCCAAGCTAAGGACGAGCATTCATAAGAAATAATAAGTTTCCGTGGGTGTAATTATTTGGGAGTTGGGTGGCAGGACCCCCAAAAGAGCCAAGAGTGAGAGAGTAAAAACAGACAACAACATTTTAGCATTCCAACATGGGGCTAGGGTAAAAGAAAATTTAACAATAGGGCTTCTATGTAGCCCTGACTGTTCTGGAACCCTCTCTGTAGCCTCAGAGATCTGCCTGCTCTGCCTCTCAAGAGCTGGGACTAAAGGTATGTGCCACTACCATCCACTGTTTTAAAAGTACCTTATTTTATGCATATAAATTGATGTGGGATTCCTCTCTGTTTACTGTGAATATGCTTTGTTAATGAATAAAGCTGCTTTGGCCCCATAGCAGGGCAGAATATAGTCAGGCTGAAAGAGATATAGTGAGTGAGTAGGCGAAGTTAGGGAGATGCCATGTAGCCACGGGAGGAGACAGACGCCAGAACCTTGCCGGTAGGGCCACGACCTCATGGTGATGCACAGATTAATAGAGATGGGTTAATTCAAGATATAAGAGTTAGTCAATAAGAAGCGTGACTAATAGACCAAGCAGTGTTGTAGTAATACAGTTTCTGTGTGGTTATTTCTGGTCTGGGCAGCCGGGGAAACGAACAAGCAGTCTCCAACAACAATAAATTTTTGCCTGAATGTATGCTAGTACATTGTGTGTAGTGTCCACAGGGGCCAAAAGAGGTCCTTGGATCTCCTAGAACTGGAGTTATAGATGGTTGTGAGTTGTTATATGGGTACTGGGGATCAAACTGGAACCCTCTGGAAGAGTAGCCAGTGCTCTTAACCATTGGGTTATCTCTCCAGCACCTGTTTGAGAGTCTTAATCCTTACCACATAAGATAGATACTATTGCTTCTGCTTTATAGATAGGAATCAATAAAATGGTTAAACAACTGGCCCAAAACTGCTCAGGTCTTAAGCAGAAGAGCAAGGGAAGAAAAATCAAAGCCCGTAGGTGAGAGGTTAGTCTGAACACAAGGAACAACAGATTGTGGATCTGCAGGGTAGAATGAAGGAGAGCTACATAGACATTTATATCTCTGTGTTTCTAAAATTTTAATTAATTAATTAATTTAACTGTTTGTTTTGGGTTTTTTTGAGACAGGAAACGGTGTGAACCTGGCTGTCCTAGAAAATGCTCTGTAGACCAGGTTGGCCTTGAAGTCACAGAGAGAGAGAGAGAGCCAGCCACCTCCCTCTGTTCTGGGATTAAAAGGTGAGTGCCACCACCACCTGGCTATTTCTAAAGTTTTCTCTCCTTTCTTTTTATTTATTTATGTCTTTCACATCATGCATCTTGATCCCATTCATCTCTCTGTCCCTTCGTATCCACTCTCTGCCCTTACAAAACCCTGCCTCAGATAAAATGAAATTTAAGAGAAAAAAAAAGGGGGGGGGGGGAAACCCTGTCAAGGAAGCTGTAGTGACACAGCGAGTCACACAGTAAACCCTTTTGTCCATACATCTTTACAAGTGTTCTCGTAAAGATCATTGGTCTGATTCGAGGCCTCTGGTTTCTGCTATACTATTGATGCTGCGCCCTCACTGGGCCTCCTCTGGGTTATCCTGTTGTTGTCCTGTGTCATGGAGATCCTGCAGCTTTGGGTTTGAAGGGCCAGCCCCTTCGTGTGCTCGCGTAGTTCATGGATGGGTGGATGTTGCGGTGAGCCAACTCATAATCCTGTTTCTGGGCCTGGGTAGTTGCAGGGCTGGTCAGCCCTCCAGCTCTACCCCATCCTCACCACCAGGGTGAGCTCACCAGCATTATTCCGTCCAGCTCTCTCTTTGCAGCAATGAGCAAAGGGCGGGGCCAGTTCTCCTGCTTTCCCCGCCCTCCCGCTTGGCTCTCCAATCTGTACCATCAGGGTCAGCTCTACTGTGTTGCCCAGGCGAAGTGCTGGGGCCACCCTCCCGAGTGCTGTAGCTGGTGTGGGGAAGAGCCATCTCTCCCACCCACCAAAGGCGTCAAGGGCTGGGGGGGGGGGGCTCTCCCCGCTACACACACACACACACACACACCGGTGATATGGCAGATTTCCCACGCTCACATTCTCAGGGTTGGTTCACCCATACATGCCCCCATCAATAGGGTCAGTTCTGTTTTGTTGCCCAGTTGAAGTGTAGAGCCCATTTTCCTGAGTGCTGCAAACGGTGAGGGCAGGGGCGGCTCTCCCACCTCTTGTGACATCAGGGCCAGCTCGCTCACCGCCTCAGGCACAGGGGGAGAGAATCTCTTCCCCGTCCATGCTTCCATATGGCAGATGAGAGACGGAGTCAGATCTCTCGTGCTCACGTTCTGGGGAGCAGTGTGGCTCCGAAACGGCGTCAGCTCCATTGTACAGGGCCCGCTTTCCTAAGTGATGCAGCTGGTAAATGGAAGGGGAGGGTCATCAGCTCCCTCACAGCTGGAGGCGGTAGGGGAGAGGGGAGGAGGGCATCTTTCCCTTGCTCCCACCCCCACCCTGCGGAGGAGAGAGGCAGTAACAGCCATGTCCCACCCACGACCTCAGAGCGGGCTCACCCGTATTCCCATCCACAGGGTCAATTCTACTGTGCTGCCCACGGGGCCTGTCCTCCTGAGCGCAGCCGCTGGTGAGGGGTTGGGTCAGGTCCCCCACCTGCTGTAGGTGGCAAGGGGCGAGGGAAGGGTCTTTTGAGTTTTTGTCATAAGTGGAATTTAAATATTATCAACTGCTTGTCCGGCGGCCCTGGAGATCAGATTTTCTCTCCTTTACTCTTTGAATAGAATATTATGGTTTCTATTTTAATTAATTATATCAATGAATTATAGTCATAACACCAGTGAACTAATAGGTTAATGGATTAATAGCATGCAATAATTAATGTTGATAAATAAATGTGAATCTTAATGTATTACATTGATAGACTATCTACTTTTCATTCCTAAAATAAACACAATCTGGTCTGGCTTTTTAAAAAAGTATTTGTAGGTCCGATTTGCTGATTTTTTTCATGTCTTTAAGTAGTTTAAGACCTAATATTTTCTTTAGTGTTTATAGATGGCATTAACATAGTTTTTCTTTGTGCTAATTAGGTTTTTAATTTTTTTTGTCAACTTGACACAAGCTGGAGTCATCTGAGAAGAAAGAAACATAATTGAGACAATGCCCCATCAGACTTCTACTCAATCGATGTGGAAGGGCCCAGCTCACTGTGGGCAGTACCAGACATGGCCAAGTGGTCCTAGGGTGTGTAAGAAAGCAAACTGAGCAAGCCAGGGGCACAAGCCAGTAAGCGGCATTCCTCCATGGCCTCTGCTTCAGTTTGTGCCTCCTGGATCCCGCCTTGAATTTCTGCCCTAACTTGCCCGCACGATGGACTATTTAGTCAGTGGTTTTAGCATAGAAGTAGAAGGCAAACTAAGTCAGGGCTCTAGGGCTTCCTGGTGTGGGAGAATTGTCTGTATTCTGTCAATCATATTTTAATAAAACGCTGATTGGCCAGGCAGGCAGTATAGGCGGGAAAGCCAGACAGGAAGTAGAGGTGGAGCAAAGAGACTGGGCGTATTCTAGGAAGCTCCCTCAGTCACTCCTGTGCAGACCACCAGAGAAGCAACATGTAACCTGCCCAGCTGAAAAAAGGTATCAAGCCATATGGCTAACATAGATAATGATAATGGATTAATATAAGTTACAAGGACTAACAAGAAACCTGAGCTAATGGGCCAATCAGCTTTATAATCTTATAGAGTCCTGTGTGTGATTTTCCTTGGGAGTTGCTGGTTGTGGGGTACCAGGCGGGAGGGAAACCCCAACAAGCCGGCCCCCTCATGTTACAGCTTCCTACCTCCAGAACTGTGAAAAATGAATTTGTTTACTCTCTTCATATAACATCAATGAAGATAATATTAGAGGTTAAATGTTGTAAATCTATATTATCATATTTTAGTACACATATGCAAAATAAATGTTTTAAAAAGTAGTAGCTGGTCTGGAGAGATGGTTTGATGGTTAAGGGCACTGATTGCTCTTGTAGAGGACCCAGATTTGGTTCCGAGCTCCCACGTGGTGGTGCAGAAACAGCTGTGACTCCAGTTCCAGGGGACGTGGTACCCTTTTCTGTCCCCCACAGGTACGACCTAGGCACACGATGTACATGTACATAGGCAGGCAAAACACATCAAGTAAAACGACTAAATCTACTTTTAATTTTTTAAAGTTAAAACAACAAAAATAGTATCCCATTAATTTTTTTTTCATCTTTTTTTATGCTCTGGGTAAGTGTAAGTATTTTGGGAAATTAATGACACGGAAGTTTCTTCCACTGCTGGTTGTGTGTATGTGGTTACAGTCAGTGTAAGAAGATGGTTGGCATTATTCCCAAAAGTTTAAAGTAAACATATTACATTTGTACTCCCTAACCAGCTGGAATGCATCGATGAATTCACCAAAGACATGGACAAGAATGCTCACAGCACAACACTCTTCTCTCAACAACTAGAAGCTGCCAAGTTCTTTCCATTTGCAGAACAGATAGACTCGGGAATAAAAATGTTATACGACGTTAATGAACCTCATAAGCGTCATGTTCAGTTTGAAAAACCTGACCCAAAAGAATAGTTATGATATGCTTCCATTTATTATGTGATCAGAACCAGGCAAAACTAATCTGTGCTGTTAGAAGTCTGGCGACGACGAATAGCCCTGGAAACAATAACCTGAAAGGCTCAGAGACGGGGCGTGGTGGTTAGAATGAGAAGGGCTCTGATAGGCTCTTAGGTTTGAATACGTGGTACCCAGTTGGTGGAACTGTTTGTGAAGGATTATCCCACTAGGGATAGGCTTTGAGGTTTCAAAAGCCTAATCCCATTTCCGGTGTGTTCTCTCTGCCTTTTACGGATCAAGATGTAAATTCTCAGCTGTTCCTGCTGCTGTGTTGTACTAGTCAGGGTTCTCTAAAGGAACAGAATTGATAGAATGGATATGTGTGTGCATGTGCATGTGTGTGCACGTGTGCATGTGTGTGCACATGCATGTGTATGAAAAATGTAGATATATACTCGTGTGTGTACATGCATGTATATGAAAAAGTGTGGCCCAGATTTAAAATTGATTTTTCCCATCCCAAAAGATCTGGATTTAGGGTTGATCCTCCGACCTCAAGCAATTTAATCAAGAAAAGTCCCTCACAGGTGTGCCCATCCACGTGAGACTTAGTTCCAGATGTAGTGGAGTTGTCAACTGAGATGAACGCATGCCTTTTGCTCCTCCAGCAAGGACTCAAATCTTCTGAAACCTTCAGCTCAAGTAAACGCCTTTATAAGTCACCTGTATGGGTCATGGGTTTTGTCACAGCAGCAGAACAGTAACTAAGCCAGGGGAATTCAAATGTTGGCGACCTGCTACTGCTTGAGTGGAAATCGTGCTAGGTGTGTTCATTTTCTGAAAATTCACTTGAAGCTCATATACTTTTGTGGCATATTATACTTGAATGAAAAAATTGTAACTAGTAGAGGACAAAGGACAGCGGGGGACAGGTCAGTCTACAAAACGCTTGCCATACAGACACAAGAACCTGAGTTTGATCATCAGAGCTCTGGCTAGGTATAGACATTTGTCAACACTTTTGTTTTCAGTGTTGGTGGCTGCTGATCAGAATCTGGTTTGTGAAACAGGGTATCACAGTGTGCACAGCCCAAGCTGGCCTTACGTTCACAATCCCCACCCCCCTTCTTCCTGGCGTTGGAATTACAGGTGTGACACTCCTCCTAAAATTGCTTTATTTCACCAGGCAGCGGTGACACACGCCTTTAATTCCAGCACTCGGGAGACAGAGGCAGGCTGATCTCTGTGAGTTCGAGGCCAGTCCGTTTTACAGAGTGAGTTCCAGGACAGCTAGGGTGGTTACACAGAGAAACTTTCTCTTGCAGGGGAAAAATGTTTTATTTCCTTGGAGATACGATTTCAATTCCCAAATTATAGGACTCTAGTGATTTTGAGAAAACAAATCTTTTGCAACTTATCTCTCCTCCTTCCTTCCTTCCTTCCTTCCTTCCTTCCTTCCTTCCTTCCTTCCTTCCTTCCTTCTTTCCTTCCTCCCACCTCTTTTCCTCCCTCCCTTCCTTCTTTCTCCTTCCCTTCTATTCTACTTTCCCTCCCTCCCTCCCTCCCTCCCTCCCTCCCTTCCTCCCTTCCTCCCTTCTCTGTTTTTGGTAATGCTGGGGATTAACCCCAGGCCTGCCTGCTACAACCCCAGCTCTGTTTCTCGGGAAAGGTATATGTTTGTATGAATCTCAAAAAACCAGGAGGCCAGAAGAAAGCATAATTCTCCATAAAACTTCACAATTGCATCGAGTTTAAACAGACACTGCAAAATCAAAAGCAACCTTTGGAAACGTTAGCCTGTGGGGCTTCAGTAGACCAAAGGAGCAGGCAGAAGAATCGTGATCTCTTCCACCCATTTTGTGACAACGTCATTTTGTGTGTGTGTGTGTGTGTGTGTGTGTGTGTGTGTGTGTGTGTGTGCATGCAAACAATAAGGTGTTTTTGCAAGTAAAATAAATGCTGACATGAAATATATACCTAAGAGTGTTAAGCTGTAAGAACAAAAATAAATCTTTCAACTGGCCTTTGCTCCGAGATTCTAAGCAGAGCTGTTGACCTTGCTGGGGAGCTGAACGTGTGTTTTCACTTTCCAGGATTCTGCATTCCCTATAAGCCATAGTTCTTTCTTATCATTTTGACAGAAGTCCAAAGAGAGACAGATAGGAATGTTATAAAATATTTCCAACATTGCATCCTGAACTGATCTAAAAATACGAATGAACAAAAGGCAGGTCTGTTTTAAGGGCACCGAGTCAGGACAGCAATCAAAATATTTTCATTATCATGAAAATAACTGGACTAGCTGTGGGCTGAGCTTAGTTGCAGAATGCTTGCCTGGCAGGCGCAAAGCCCTGAGTTTGTTCCCTAACGCTGCGTAAATCAGATGTGATAGCATATACCTTTAATGTCAGCCTGGGGATGTGGATGCAGAAGGATCAGAAATTCAAGGTCGTCAGCTCTGCTAAGGCCAGCCTGGACTGCTTGAGACTTTGTCTAAAGGAAAAATGTAATTGGAACCAGGAGTGGTGGTGCATACCTTTAGTCCCAGCACTAGGGAGACAGAGGCAGGTAGATTTCTCTTAATTCAAGGTCGGCCTGGTCTAATTGTGAACTCCATAGACACCCAGGGCTACATAAAGAGACCCTGTCTCAAAAAGGAAAAAAAATGTAATTTAGTACAACTCAAGTTTTACAAAATATTGACATCTTTATATTACAAAATACATATGGATTTATTAAAAACATATTTTTACTATATTTCCCACACTGCTATGCTGTACAGAAACTTCCATCTACAAATGGTGCCCAAACATTTGGCAAAGATTTCCACACAAAACCCGAGAAAACTTAAAATAAAAAGAAAGGAAGAAAGGAAGGAAGGAAGAAAGAGAGAGAGAGAGAGAGAGAGAGAGAGAGAGAGAGAGAGAGAGAGAAAGAAAGAAAGAAAGAAAGAAAGAAAGAAAGAAAGAAAGAAAGAAAGAAAGAAAAGGATTCTAGACAGACAAGAACAGAGTCGAGCTCAGCTTCTTGGTGCCTGTCTTTTCTCTGATAGGCTCTGTTTGCTGGTGGTGAGCAGAGGTGTCGCTCCTCTAAGAGAGGCTTCCTGACTCAGCTTCCTTGCTCAGTGAAAGCAACTCTTTCAAGAGGCCCTGTCACCAAACACTTAAGTGGTGTTTATGAGCAGCCAGCATCAAGTTTCTTGGTGGTGGCATGGACCTAGAAACTCCACAAAGTTGTTGCGGCTCCTGACAGCACCTCCACCATGTAGCCACACTCTCAGAAGCTAAGGAATGGGGCCGAGCCAGTCACCAAAGCTGCTGCTTTAATCCTAGCCAAATTGCTTAGCAGATTAAAGACTCATGAGGTCAGAAAAAGATAAAAATATACAGTAAAGACAGATTCAGATGAAAAAAAAAACCTCTAAACAGTTTAAAAATGTATGTAGACTTGGGATAGAAAAGAAAAGGATAGAGAAAAAATGAAATAGAATAGACAGGTGTGGTGGTGCACACCTTTAATCCCAGCACTCGGGAGGCAGAGGCAGTAAGATTTCTGAGAGTTCAAGGCCAGCCTGGTCTACAGAATGAGATCCAAGGCAGCTATATATATAGAGAGAAACCCTGTCTCAAAAAATATTAAAAATAAAATAAAAAATAGAGTAAAAAAAGACTACACAAAGATGGGAAAACACAGAGACTGTATGTTATTGTATTGTCTTTGGATTATTTGACTGCTGAAGAAGGAGCAACAGCTGATAAAAGACATTTGATTATAAATGCTGCTGGATTAATCCAACCTATATATTTTGAAAATGCCTTGACTTTAAAATTTAAGTCAAAAGATATGTTACTTGGGAGAGAAGGTCTTGCTTTTGTTTCCACAGGAAACGAGAGGCTGTAGATTCATTCTGGATTAAGAAAAATAAGATTTGATCAAGGAAGACCCCTGAAAAATCTCTAAAAGAGCAAATGACCCAGATGATCCAATGTTTTAGAGCACCTCTGTTACAATTTCCTCTGAGTTCTACATCCAGAATAGCTTCAGTACTGTTGGCTGAGATGATCCAGCCTCACTCCAGTCAGAACTTGACCATAATCCTAAATTTTCTTTGTGTCCCCATAAGATTATCAGCATCCCCAGTCATCAGGAGGTAGCCTAGAAAACTACTCCTACATTCTTAAAAAAATGGATTATGGATGTTTGTCTTTGTTTCGAGTGTTGGTTACAATTCGTTATGGATAACCGTCAGGAAAAAAGCTAAACAAAGGAGACTGGATTCAGGGTTCTTGTTTTGAAAAGAAAATGGGAAAATGCTGTGGGATAATGCTCTTGTACACTGTAAATATTTGTCACTTGTATTAGTTTAATAAAACACTAATTGGCCAGTAGCCAGCCAGGAAGTATAGGTGGGGCAACCAGACTAGGAGAATTCTGGGAAGACGAAAGGCAGAGAGGCAGTCACCAGCCAGACACAGAGGAAGCAAGACGAGAATGCCTCACTGAGTAAGGTACCAAGTTCTGTGTCTAAACATAGATAAGAATTATGGGTTAATTTAAGTTGTAAGAACTACTTAATAATAATCCTGAGCTAATAGGCCAAACAGTTTATAATTAATATAAGCCTCTGTGTGTTTCTTTGGGACTGAGCAGCTGCAGGACCAGGCAGGACAGAAACTTCCATCTACACTGCTAAACTCTTTGAGAATAGCAAGAAGAATAAAATGATTCTTTCCTTTCCTCACTTCCACTGAGTCACCGGGGCCTCCTAATCCACCCAGCCAAACAACAAACCCAGCGTACCTGGGTGCTGGCTCCGCCTCCTTTCTGGAACCTGGAATGACTTGCTCTTGTCTTCTTATTTCTTCTGCCTGTCTCTCTGCCATCAGAGTCCTGCTGATGTGTTAAACAGTTGGATTAAAGGCCCCAGCTCCCTGGATGACGTCCCAGGCAAATACTGCTAACTTGATTTACTGACGTAAAAAGATGACCCGTTAGATCTTTGCTCTAGTATCTCATTAATCAAAACTTTCTTGGTCATCCTATAAAATAATTGTACCCTCCAACTCCCTACTCCCCTTCTTCTGCACTGGCCACCATCTAAGGTCCCATTTATTTCATTCCTTTCTTACATCTACTCTTGTTAATGTCCATGAGGGAAAGGAATTTTTATTTTTATTGCTATGTTCCCTGTAGCTGGTACAGAGTTGGCTCTTATTAAATCAGTAAACCAGTAAAGATATAAAAGAGATGATCACCATTCTTCAAGTGTTTATACACAGTACATGATTAAGGGCAATAAAATGTTGCCAGTGGTGCAGAGAAAGGCACACCAGGCCAAGACTCATCGTGGGAATCACAAAAGAGAAAAAACAGCTAGCAGGATTTCTTGTTTTACTTAATAAGATTCAGACATGCATTCATTTTCCTCTCTTACCCAGAATAAACTAACTAGTAAAGCAGATATCTGCTTCCCCACACGGAAGAAACTTCACTTAGCAAAGGCTGCATTTTTTTTTTTTAACAAATACTTAAGACAGTTTTTGTGAATCTGTAGCTTATTCTCAGATCAATAAACCAAGCAGCAGTATTTGCTTAGACACAATCTGGGAAATGGTGACTTAATCCAGTGCACTACACATATTAGCAGGACTGTGGGCAGATGTGCAGGTAGGGACAATAGGATGGGATTATCTAATTTGCACAGTCTTGAAGCTCATAAGAACACCTTCAAATAATCAACAGAATGTTATGCTGGCAAAACTAATCCATAACAGCAATCCTGTAGCCTTGACCTTGGAGCCTTGTGATTATATATATATATATATATATATATATATATATATATATATATATATATATATATATATATATATATAAAGTCACGTTTTCTAAATCTCAAGCATGGTTGAGTTTCCTACTAAAAATTAAGAGTGGGGGCTGAAGAGATGGTTTGAAGATTACAAACACTGACTGGACTCCCATCACCCGTGTGACAGCTCACAACCGTTTGTTACTCCAGTTTAAGGGGATCTGATGGTCTCTTCTGGCCTCCACCAGCACCAGTCAAGCATGCGATACACAAATATACACGCAGGAAAAACACTCATACACATACAACTAAATCTAAAAGAAGAACACAAATGAGGTGGTAAATTTAGATTGTAAATATTGTGGTGCCCCTGAAACCACATCGTGAGAGACGATAGTGCACAGCCTCCCTATGGAAGACCTCGGTTGAGCGCATTGTTTTCCACAAGAGGACCCCAAATATCAAACGGCTCATCTTCAGCCTTGCATTTGTGAGAGAGTATGTGGATTTGCTAAGATCTTCTATGCTGTCTGAGGCTTTTGCACCAGCTAACACACGCTGCTCAGAATTCATGAAGTGGGACGGGAGCTGTTACTCAATTGGAAGAAGAGAATATTAAACCATTTGCAGGTACACTGGGGGAAAAAAGCTCTTTGGCTGGATGTGGGAAGCTGAGGCAGGAGGATGGAGGTTTTAAAACCAGCCTGGACTAAGTGTAGAGACCCTTTCTCAAGATAGACAAGCAGCTGGGCAGTGGTGACACACACCTTTTATCCCAGCATTCAGGAGGAAAAGGCAGGTAGAGCTCTGAGTTCGTGGTCAGCCAGGTCTACAGAGCAAGTTCCAGGACAGCCAAAGCTACCCAGGGAAACTCTGTCTCAAAAACAAACAAACAAAAACAAAATGGAAACAAGTATAAATAAGCAAAGTAAAGCTCTTTCAAGAAAATGTCATTAAACACGAAACAAAAAACTGAAAATATTCTTAACTATTTCCATTGCTGGTTTAAAGAGCAAAGACACACGAAACAGACATATACTGTCATAAAAATCTTTTAAAGAAAACGAGTCCTCTGAGTCTATTGTCCTCCGGGTTGTTGGTGATTCCAGACACTGCTGGACATGGTAGCACAGTCTTATAATCTTAGAACTTTGGAGGCTGAGGAAGGGGGATTGTGAGTTCTTGGTCATCCTGGGATACACAATGAGATCATGTTTCAAAAAAAAAGTAAGGCAGAAATAGTAGCAAAATATTCTAAGTATGCATTATCTTGATAGGCACAGGCAAGGGCAAGTGTAGTATACATATTGACCAGAAGATGGCAGCATAGAGCTATATTTGTGTCCTGTCACTGGGTTTAGCTTGGTTAGAAAGACTGGGCCTGACCTTTAGCCTTACACAGCACAGTCAATGCACCAATTATTTATGTAATTCTCTCATTATTTTAAACAGGAGTCCCATGCTAATTTTGTTATTTTTTATATGTAAACGCCTAAGACATGTGTAAAAAGAACACAGGCTTTGGTTAGCTAATAAAAGGAAATATTCTCAAAAAGCCCAGATCTTCCTCTGCGAGGTACAGTGACAAATAGAAGTTGCACAGCACAAACTGAGAAAAACTCAGACTAGAATCTACACTGTTAGCCCCTTCTGGTTGTTTTGTTTTAGGCATTCCTTTTGTTGTTATTATTATTGTTTTGATTTTTTGAGACAGGGTCTCTACATAGCCTGAAAGTTACTATGTAAACTGGGCTTCCCCTGCCTCTGCTCTTGAGTGCTGGACACTCTTTACTCCGTGAGTTAGCAATTCTACCATGTCCAAGTAGCTGTGCATCACTTTCTTCTCCCATTTTGGGGAATGTTAAATTTAAAACATATTCTAAAGTGCACACACACACACACACACACACACACACACACCATGTTTAGTATGCTTATTAGAAGTTATATAAGACAGACATTAGTATATACTGAAATTTGAAATTTTGTGGGGTAATTTTTTTTTTTAAGTTTTCCCTCATTAAAATATCCTTTCCTGGGCTGGAGAGATGACTCAGCCTATAAGAGGCTGTTCTTCCAAGACTAAGGTTCAATTCCAAGCACCAACACGGCAGCTCACAACTCTCTGTAACTCCAGTTCCTGGGGATCTGAGCCATATTCTGGCCGACAACGGTTAGGGTTAGGATTGACAAGGGTTAGGGTCAGGGTTTAAAAGTAAAGAAATTTATTATAAGGGCCCAGATTTTTTAAAAAATTAGTGTGTTCTGAAAATGACTCAAAGAACACAATATCATATAAAATAGTCAAAGCCGAAACGGAGGTATAGCTGATATTTTATCCTAAACACGCAGCTGTCCTTTCCCGTCCTTTCGGCAGTAATTTACTTGCATAGGATAGATCCATCTTCCAAGGACCGCACTTCTGCAGAACTGCATATTATTAATCGTGAATGTGAACTATTCTGTAGACAGTAAGTGACCATACTTTTTGCTTTTAAGTAGTGCGGCCTGTTTCATTTTGTGTTTTAGTGAGAGATGAATGTTTTATCCAGAAACATGATAGAGGATAAAGGGGTGGGGGGTGGGGTGGAGAGGAGACTCTTGGGTTAGTCAGAAACCCTAATAGCGATCAGAGAATGTGCTCATAGGTTTTGCTGTTGTTGTTAACTTGATACAAACTGCAGTTGAATGGACGAGGGATCTTCTCAACTGAGAAATTAACCCCATCAGACTGAGCTATAAGCAAAATCTGTGGGACACTATCTTGATTAATGATTGATGTGGGAGGGCCAAGCCCACTGTGGTGCCACCTGTGGTCCTAGGTTGTATAAGAAAGCAGGCCGAACAAACCAGACAGCATCATTTCCTCCTTGGCCTCTGCTTCAGTTCCTTCCCTGAGTTGACTAGAAACTGAGAGCAGAAAGAACTCTATCTCCCGGTGGTGGTTTGAAAGAAAGTAGCCACAAAGGGGGTGGCACTATTAGGAAGTATGGCCTTGAGGAGTGGGTGTGGTGTTGTTGCAGGAAGTGTGTCACTGTGGGGGCGGGCTTTGTGGGCTCATATGTGCTTCAGATACCACTCAGTGTCTCAGACCACTTCCTGTTGCCTGCACTATGTAGGACTCTCATCTACTTCTCCAGCACCATGTCTGCCTGCACACTGCCGTGTCCCACCATCATGATAATGGACTGAACCTCTGAACTATAAGCGAGCCATCCCAATTAAGTGTTTTCCTTTATAAGTGTTGCCGTGGTCATAGTGTCTCTTCAGAGCAATAGAAACCCTAATGAAGACATTCTCCAAGTTACTTTTGGTCATGGTGTTCATCTCAACAGAAAAGAACAAGGACAAGGACAAGGACAAGGCTGATGTGTGGATGAGGGCCATGACCCACAGGTTAAGAACCACCAATCTAATACAGTTAAACATTAATGCAAATGTATTCTAGGAGCCTTATCCTGGCCTCCTGATATCTCTGCCCTGGCAGGTACACACCTGAACAAATTTCCTAGGGTTACATCCTCCATCCACCTGGACACTCGGCCTACGAATGCATCAGGCTGTAGATAAGTAAACTATGAAGAATTCACTGCTGATTTCTTCAGGAACAAACAAGGCATAAGGCTGTTCGTGACACTAACGCCTCCCCCAAATTCCAGTGACTTAACCTCACAAAGTTTTGATGTTCACCCACACTCTGTTGTCCAGCTAATCAGCCGCAGACCAAGCTGTACTGGCAGACCCATCTTCCATAGCCTCTAGAGCAGCAGAGAGAAAAGAGAGAAATGAGCAAGCCACATGCAGGCACAGTCACCTGGTCAGGGTGGCACAGGTCACTTCCACACACATCTCTTGAACTCAAGTAACTGATGTTCCCAACACAGGAACCGACTATGATCCTCCTGTGTTTGTGGCATGAGGAGAGAGCAAGGCTGTGACTATTCCTCACGACCCTGTCTGATTCTTCTTTCCTACTGTACACAAAAGCACATCCTACTTCTCAGGGGAAACTCCCTGGCAGGTAGTCACTTGCTGAACGACAAGGGCTGAGCTGCCTTATTCACAGAGATGTTTTGCAATTACTTCTTACTTTGCAAAGCGATTCCATCCAGTATTTTATAGTATGAGTGGAACGTGGGTCCTGCAAACCCAGCCCGATTCAGAGCCCATCTGTAGTTTATGGAAAATGTGAACTTCGGTGACTGCAACGACTCTGAGTCACACGTCAGTAGCCTCTCTTTTCCACGGAAACAGGAGACAGTCTGCAATTTCTCAACAACTGTGCAGCCCAGATTAGGGGTGAAGGCTCACTTTCAAGGCACTGCACTTGTCCGGGCCTGGTTCGGTTCTCTGGGATTCAAGGAAGACATAGCTGTGAATTTCCCAGCGACTCTTGAACTTCAGCTAGCTGCTGGGAACTGGGCAGTGGCTGCATTGTGGCTTGCAGAAAGGTCACTTCGGGGTTTTCTGTTTTCAGTGCAAGAATAACAAGTGTGCCTTAGCAGACTGGAGAGCTTAGCTACCTGACACCACAAAGGGCATGGCCTTGACACCGGAAGACTCCGCACAGGCTCGCACCCTCCTGGACGCGTCCATTCATTTTCCGTTTGGACAGTGGCTTCCTGTTTTGCATTCGCAGTTTTACCACTTGTCTGTTGGTGACCTCTCTGCTTTGGAATTCCTTCCAAACACACTTCCTTGGTGATCATGAAGGTGACAGCCGAGGACGAGGAACACCTCACTTTTACTTGTTTCTTAGGATGGTAGAGGTCATGCCTCCTGTAATATTCAGTGCTGAATCCCTACCACATGGGACTCATCCTTGTACATGGGACTCAATACATATTGTTGAATGAATGAGAACACGTGATTGGCTCACCTGTGTGCTAGTTTTCTTTCTTCCTGTTGTGCTTTAGATGTGAAATGTCCCCCACAGGTTCATGGGTTTGAACCCTTGGTTCCCCGCAAGCTGGGAGCCCTGTTTTAGGAAGTCATGGAACTTTTTTGGGGTGGGACCTGGAGTATGGAAGTAGGTCATTAAGGGTGAGCCTCTGAGGGTTCTACCCGATTCTAGTCCTAGCCCACATTTTCTGTTTCTTCGTTAGGGGCCACGTGAACAAGCCCTTGCTTTAAGCTACCACAATAGACCGCTGTTTTGCCTTTCATGCTGTGGTGGACTGTGACCTTCTGAAACCGTGAACCCAAAATCTTTCCTTCCTAACAGTTATGTTGGTGAGAGCAGTTAGGATATAGTAACTAGCACACCTGCTTTTGATCGACGACAAAAGCCTGTCAGGTACTAGATAGAGATGAGAGAAACAAAGACCTTTGCCATGTTAGACTAAGTTGATGATTCTATAGTTTTATTTTCCAGTTAGCATACTTGCTAAGTTGTTTATGTCTCCTACCCATCCCGACTCCACACCCATCTTTCTAGCAAATTTAGCTGTTGGCCGTTCTTGGAATGGACATATTCCTGATTCTGAGTTGAACTGTATCTCTTCAAAAAAGGATAAGCTAAAATCCTAGTACTTCAGAATGCAGCCTTATTGGGAAGTAAGGTCCCTGTAGATGTGAAAAGGAAGTCATTCTGGATTAGAGTGGGCCCTAAGGCAAGTTTAGTTTGTGAAGAGCAATTTACAAAGAATAGATTATGTGGCGATCCATTGCAGTTGGCATTGCAAGATAAGAAGTGCCCAAGACTGCTAGGAACTCACCAGGAGCTAGAAGAAGCAACAAAGGGTTTCTCCCTACTGGTGCTAAGGGAGCCCAGCTCCATCTACTCCTTCATGCTGGTGCTCTAGCCGTCAGGGCTGTGAGGCGGGACATTTCTGTTGTCTGAAGCTATTAGAACAGTGACACTTCTCATCCCCACATGCTCTGCTTCCTTGCCCCCTCCCTATCTGCCCATCCCCAGGGTCCATCCGGGAGCTTCTCCATCAGGATATACTGAACATGCCTCTTCTTGGAGCAGAACCTCTAAATCCAGTTCAAAGTAGTAGGCTGGCTGACTCCTTTTGCCTTCTGTTGTGCCTGCGTCTGCTACGAGGCGAGACAGGGATAAACAGGCAGGGAATTCTGAAGGGATTGACATGAAGAGATCAATGGTTAATTGCAAGAAATAAAATGAGCATTAGAGGAACACGTGACCCATTCGCTCGTCGGGATTTGGGTTCTCTCCAGGAGAAAACAAGGAGAGGGCGCCTAGAACAGAAGGGCAGGGGACAGGAGGTATGAGGGCTGGGAAGGGCTCCCAGGTTAGCAGAGACCATTCCTGGACTTCCTGGCAACCAAGCTCCCCCCACATTCCTGTGAGACCAACAGTGAAAGAGCCGGGTGCAGGGGGAGCAGCCAGTAATTAAAGCCGGCACCGTAAGCGGGTTGGTAGCTGGCTTGGATTGCAAGGAAGGTCTGGGAAGGAATGCACCAGGGAAGGTCCTGCCAGGATGAATGACAGATGAGGAAAGGGTTGAAGTAAAATGGGATAAGCAAGTCCTTGGTAGAATTTGCCTGCATAAAAAGAAAGCGAAGGGAAGAAAAGGAGGAGGAAGAGAGAAAGGAAGGAGGCAGGCAAGAAAGAGGTCTTCCTCCGGGGGGGGGGGGCTGGTTGTTCTCTCATGGCCTTTGGTTCCCATCGATTAGGTGATAAATTATGCATGACCGTGTCCACTGGCATTCGGACCCGGCAGTGAGAAATGATAGTTGCTCTGGTGACCCGTGTAATTTGTTTGGGTTCAGAACAATTGTCGCAGCCTGTTGCTTTAATTGCTTTCACCATCCCTACCATGGGTCAGAGGGTTGAGCCTGGCTAGAGGATGGGGTGACCGCTAAGATTTCAGCACGTAGCTCCAGGGTAGCCGGTCATTGGGAGCATTAGCCATCTAGAGAGCTGTAGTGAATTCAGTGACACCCTGCTGAGGAGACAAAGCAGACACACGTGGGGCCCTCAGGAGATGGAGGGAAGAGGAGAGGCAGATTTATTGAGAGAAAGGAACAAAACGGCAAGGATTGAACTGAGCCCACCAGCTCCACTGGCCCTTCTGTGAGGAATTTAGCAGAGACGCTGTATCTGGGGTAGACGTTAGCGTGAAGAGTTGTTTTCTAGAAGGCCTTTGACCTTGAAGAATCATCACTGTGCTAAACAGTAAAGAATCTTTGTCGAAAACAGTAATTGCTTTCCGTGATTTGTAGAATTATTTTTCTGATGGGGCATTGCAGCTGTCACGTGACTGTGGTCACAAGACACTCAGGCACGCCTGAGGCTCGTGGGTTATTGTGTACTGCAAATGATACACAGTAAAGGACTAGAGTCATGAGGCCTGTGGTGCTTCCCTTTAGAGAGACGTGTAGTTTAGATTATATGAGGAAATACTTTACCCCAAAAAACAACTTTGTGTAATAATCAGTAACTCCGCCTTTGGACGGCTGCTCAGGGTTCAGTCCGTCAGAGCCCGGTCCTCCCTGCTGCCACACACAGGCCTTAGAACGTCATCTTGGAGTAACCTCTTTCTTCAGCCGACCCAAGCAACCCAGAACACCCCACAGGCTGGGCCAGGCCGCGACAGCTGCTTCTGTTCTCACAAGCCCCTGTGAGTGACCAGAGCAATGGGGCAGGGAGCAGGTGAAGGAACACGGCCGCTAGACAACCACCATGGGCTCTGAGCACCAGCAATCGGGCCTTCAAAACTGGAGGGCAGGAAGAACGTGTGACCACTCACGAAAGGATTTAAGAGATAATTCGTTGGCATTTATATTTATCTTCTAGTTTTCTTTTTCCTTTCCTTCTTTCTTTTCTTTCTTTTTTTTAGGGGTGGGGGTGGGGGTTGTTTTTTCGAGACAGGATTTCTCTGTTGCTTTGAAGCCAGTCCTAGAACTAGCTCTTGTAGACCAGGCTGGACTTGAATGCCCAGAGATCCGCCTGCCTCTGCCTCCCGAGTGCTGGGATTAAAGGTGTATGCCACCACTGCCCAGCTATCTTCTAGTTTTCTAAACATAAATTAATATTAATAGTTTTCGTGTTTCTCACTGCCTACAGTTACACAGGTTTTCGTCTAGCCCTAGAAGTTTAAGGAGAGAAAATCTGGGGCTCTATCCAAAAGCAGACTGGGGTCCCTTCCGACACAGACAGAAGTAGAGGTGTAGAGTCAAAATCAGGGGAGAGGAAGAGGACAGAGGGCATGGGAGGCTCAGAAGAGCTGATATGCACAAGTGAACACATGGGATATGATCTGAAGAAATTCTAGAAACTCCAGACAGTTTTCCACACTTGTGGGGCTTACACAAGAGGTGAGGAAAGGTAAAAGGGCAACTGTTCCCTAAAAGGAAGCCAACAGTGAGGCGGTGGCCTCAGTGGCTAGGCCTCAACTTAGTGAATTAGTTCTCTGGCGAGTATTTGGGGAGCCAGTCAGGGAGAGCTGTTGCAGCCGGAGCACAAGAAGATTTGGAATGCCATAGGAACTGTCTCATCTGGAGCCAAATAATGTTTGTGCCGTTACTGGCGTCATTTCACCTGTATCTGAGGCCAGGGGCCTGAGGACCCTCCGGCCACAGGGAGGAAGAGCAGCACAGAGCCCCAGCGGACAGCGTTGGGTCCAGACTAATTAGAATGTGCTACAGAATCTCCAGGTGAGTCACTGAATATCATCAGACGTGATAAACTGCGGCTGGCAGAGAGCCCAGGACAGCCTTTCTTGTCCATCTCCAGCCCCGCGTTGATTAGTTCAGTAACTAACAGCATCCGGGACTTTTTTTTTTTTCTACCTGTGATGGCTGTGAATGTAATGGGCTCCATTTCTCTTCAGAGGCCTCTGGCCGTCTCTATTGCTGCCTGCGGTGCATCCATCACCCCCCAGCTTTCAAATGCCGCTTCCTGCTCCATCTCTTTCCTCTCGCTTGAGATACAGGCAAAGCGCAGACACCGCCTGTCTCCTCTCTGTCGTAAAAGCACCGCTAACACAAAGCAGTTGTACATAACAGACTTTTCCAAAGATGTTGTGGCTAATGAGAACAGACAGAGCTATTATTGCCTAGAGCAGGAAATGATTCCAAATTTAACATCAGATGGTATTGTTCCTAGAAATGCATTGGCTATTCCTTCTGCGGAGAATCTCTGCCTGCTTGTGTCCCTCCTTGGCATCCCCAGGGCACCATGAAGCCAAAGTTGTCTAAAGAGAGATCAAGAAATATCCCATCTGTCTATATGGCTGAAGCTACTATTTATTAAGAGCCAAGGGCTGTACTAACGGCTTATAGAATCTCACTTAACCCTTTCTGTGCAGCTCCCTGTGGGACACATTCTTTGTCTGCAGCTGAGGAAACTGAGTCTCAGAAACACGGAGTTGGGATCTGAACCCTGCTCCTTCTACTCCAAGCCCTTACTTCTAATTGCTGTGCTGCTGGCCTGCACTCCTTAGATCATCAGAATTCAGATCCATTACTAACCCCTTAACTCAGCAAAGTTTTCTGTAGAGTCAGGCAAAAATTCCCCTAACATTTTCTCCCATGCAATTGAATCCTTTGCTCTGGCAAATCCCCCCCCTCCCCGCCCGCCCCTGGAGAGAACTTTCAGGTCTGCTCAGATCTTCCCAGAGGCGTCTCACTGACTCTTCTAGATAACATGTAGACTGTCTCTGCCCCTGCTCTCCTTTCCCCTGCTCTCTCAGCTCCCGCAGGGGAAGAGCCTCCTTTTATACCAGGGACCAGAATCTGTTGTTTTATTCCCTTTTTGAAGCTGGTGAATCCATAAGGCAACAACAGGCCATTTGACCCCACACTGAATCTCTCGGGTATTTCTCCCCGTGCGAGGGGGGGGTCCCCGAGCTGAAGCTTACCTTCTTCCTCTTATCTTCTTGACCTTCTCAAAGCTGGGTTTGGCATTCCATTAAGTCAGGACAGTCTGCCTTCCTGAGTCCTCATAATTCTAAATTATGTCTTTGCCATTGGCTGGGATAATAGCCCCAGATAAGAGGGAGCAGAGCTGGCATTCAAATAGAGTGCTGCTGTCCTCTTGCTTGACCTTGACTCTGAGAGACACCCAGTCTGTATAAACCTGAGGGAAGAACCTAAGGAACTCACAGTCCTGTCTCCAAGCACCAAGAAACATGAGTCACAAACTAGTGAGCAAATTTGGGGAGGGGGTGAGGGTACCCACTTGCTATGAGGCACACTGTCAGGCCTTTTTTCTTTCTTTCTTTTAGTTCTTAAAGAAAGAAGAAAAGAGAAAGCCATGTTGATAGTGATGGAACTCTGCTATAGGCTACGAAAGATGGTTATCCAGAGCAGACAGGGAAAGCCAAGTTGTTAAGTGTTGGGCAAATGATAAGGGGTCCAGGCAGCCCGAGAAGGAGTTGGGACCTGCCATGGACCTGGGAGAAGACTGAGCCTGGATGGTGAAGGCCTGAGGCCCGTTCCCCTAGAACAGTAGGGGGAGGGTGAGCAGGCTTCAAGGAGAGTCCAGCAGAAACAAAGGTGGGGGTTGGGGGAATGTGAGTGACGTGTTCAAGGGACCATGAGTCACCCACTTGGCTTTCTGTTCTCTCAACAGCTGCCACATAATAGCAGGCATATATATAACAGGTTATCATTTCTTCTTTTCAAGACCTTGAAAATAAAACAAGAGCTCCAAATTCTCGAGTTGGAAAATTCTCCTGTGACGTCAGCGCTCAGAGGCTTCGGAG
This sequence comes from Myodes glareolus, assembly GCF_982192425.1. Classification (NCBI taxonomy): domain Eukaryota; kingdom Metazoa; phylum Chordata; class Mammalia; order Rodentia; family Cricetidae; genus Myodes; species Myodes glareolus. The sequence continues at coordinate 68,743,960 of NC_142030.1, forward strand.
GTGATAATTCCTGAGCTGAAGGGGAACCTGAACCCCCACGACAGAATTCTCACCCTTGCTTGTTGGAGATTCCAACAAGCATTTATTTGATGCTGCGGTTTGGGATTCTGTTTTAGGAAAACCTAAAAATAACCTGGTCAAAACTTGCTTTAATTAGTGAGCATCAGGGATGATTTCGACATTCTCCGAGCTGATCACAAGCTTTTTCCACTGTCTTAGATACTTTAAAGCTATGTGGAGCCAGGAAATGTCTGTCTACAGCAACTAATCCTGGTCACATTACTACACAAATGTCCTGGTGGCTTCATCCCAGCGTTGCTATTGCCTTTGTGTTTTTCGGATGTACTTCCTGAGGATTAGAGCACTGCTTCTGATGACCTGTCTGTCTCTTCAAACCTCCAGGTATGTGCTCATAGAGGCTGGGCTGCGAACTCTTCTCTCCAGCCAGTACAGAAGCACCTTCACCTTCAAGTAAGGAGAAGTTGGAACAATATAGGGAGACTCTGGTCTTTTCTATTCAAGAAGTGCTGCTTTTTCCAGGGCTGCTTCTCTCTGCTAACTCAAACTAGGAAGAATCACTCTTCTTTACTTACTATCATTGTTTCAAAAATCTTTTCAACCATCTCTCCTTCCTAATGCTTGCTCTATATCTTCAGGGAATTCGGAAAGGCGATTTTTTCTGATATCATAGCTTTAACAAAAAAAAAAGACAAAGAAAGACAGGAAGAAAGGAAAGAAAGAAAGGAAGGAAGGAAAGAAGGAAGGAAGAAAGAAAGAAAAAAGAAAAAAGAAGGAAGGAAAGGAAAGAGAGAGAAAACAGAACTTGAGCTTGTCAGGGAACTGAAGGGACAATTACTTGAGACATTGTGTTCTCTGAGTCATGGGCACATGCTAAGGAAAAATCAGCTAAGCCTCTCTAGAGTACATTAAAATAGCTTTTCCCAGCTCAAAATCACATTTCAAAGACATTTCAAAAGGTGTCTGGGTACAAAACGAAGGCAAGTAAACTGAAGAGTGTCAAGGGTAATGCACTGTTGTCCAAGACAGAGCCCAGCCAGAAGTGTGACACACTCTAACCCACAGCGAGCAAACGTGACGGCTGGGAGCTAGGTGGCCTTGAGCAGAGCACCTGACGTCCCTCCACATTTCATTTAGAAAACGAGTGGGCACACCCACTGTGCATCGGCACATGTTGGCCAAATGAAAACAAATTGAAAAGTGCTTTGTAAACCTCCAGGTTTTGCCTGTAACACTTCAAGGAATCACAGGGGTGACTGTTTGGGGGACAGGAGATAGTGTAAAGCTTCTTTATAAGTGGATGTGCATGGCATGTGTGTGCACGCACAGGTCAAAAACAATCTTCAATGTAGGTTTTCACCTTTAAAAATTACTCATTCATGATTTTGTGTGTGTGTGTGTGTGTGTGTGTGTGTGCGTGTGTGTGCTGTATTGGGGAGGGGAGTGTGTGGAGGTAAGAGGACAGCTCTGTGAAGTCATTTTTCTCCCTTCATCTTTACACACTTTACAGGGGTTCCAGGAATTGATCTCAGGTTTTCAGTTTCTCTCTCTCTCTCTCTCTCTCTCTCTCTCTCTCTCTCTCTCTCTCTCTCTCTCTCTCTCTCACACACACACACACACACACACACACACACATGTATTATTTATTTATTTGTTTGTTTGTTTATTATTTATTTATTTATTGTGTGTGTGTGTGTGTTTCTGAGACAGGGTCCCATTATGTAGTCCTCAGTGTCCTAAAACTCACTATGTAGACCAGGTTGACCTTGAATTTATGAGATCCACCTGTCTCTGCCTCCTAAATTCTGGGGTTAAAGGCATGTGCCTCTCCATTGTACCTAGCTTCTTCTCCTTCTCCTTCTCCTCCTTCTCCTTCTTCTTCTTTTCCTTTTCTACAGAATCTAGAACTTGAACTCAGGTTTTTATGGCTGTGAGGCAACCTACCTTTATCAACCCAGGGATCTCACCAACCTCAGAGCCTCTTTCAGAAGACACATGGAGATCTGCCATTTTATGTGATTTAAATTGAGCAACCAGCCGATCATTTGTTAATTAGCACCCTAAGAAAACGCTTGTTCTCCTGTTGCTTTGTCGTCGAAATGAACTGTTCCTCTTTGTACTTGTCACTTGGGACTCTTCATGGAAGAAAGTACTAGAAAGATCTAGAAGGAAATGTGGTGACATTTTTCTAAATGTCTTCGATCCAGAAGCAAGGGCTTTCTCTTACACCTCGTATGTTGTTGATTTGACAACACAGAGCCGGTACAGAAGAAGGAGGAAATACATCAAGAGCAACTGATCTGGAGAATCTCTGAACCAAACGTTTGGAATGCCTTGAGAATTATAGTCTGATGGGCAAGGTCCTTCTGGAGTGAACCAAATACATCAAGATGCTCTGGTCCCAGGGAGGTACAAAGGGAGGCTGCCGGACCCACTCCCAGAGCTCTGCTCCCTTTTGAAGCCCGATCAATAAGAACGTCACAGAGCACTCTTCTAAGAAGGCCATGATCTGTTATTCAGGAAAAAGAGGGAGCCCTTCAAGGCAAGTCAATACCCCGTCTCCCAGTGATTGGCTTTGCTGCCTGGAGTGTGACGTGCTCAAAATACCCAATAGCTGGCTGTCCCCATCTGGAGCTGGTTTCTAACTCATTTCCATTTGAGGCAAAATCATTACAGTAGTTGATGCTAATAGGCTGGCAATAGGCCCCTAATGTTGCTAAATGAAATATTATTTTTCCCTTGCCTCTCCATATTACCAGCAGTTACCTTTGCATATTTAGGAAAAAAAAAAAAAGAAAGAAAAGAAAAAAAATTTAACCCCGGTCCTGCCAACTCAGTTTGACAGCTGCCACTGCCTTGTAGGATCCTAGTCCGTGCCCTCCGTTATTTGAATTTCCTGTCCAACCAGGCATTTTGAAGAAGTGTAGGTAGCAACGTAGAGCCAGGTGGGTACTATCTGGTCAGAGCACCGCCCTCTCGGTCCGTCTCCCTGTTCTCCAACTACTGAAACTGCCTTTGCTTCCCAGTGTCTAAGGCCCCGTTGTTTATCATCCTTGATCACAGCAGCAACTGCTCTGAGACCATTCTTTGTTTTTTCCAAAACAAATGGAGAAGGAAGTTGTTATTTGAGCGGGATTTTGACTAGTAAAGAGTGAGGCTATAACACAGGTCTGTTATATGCCTGAGTCGTTGGCCAAAGAGGATTGTAATTATTATAATTTTGTGTGATTATTCGGGTCTAGGTATCATATTTAGCTCGCTCTGTTTCTCACTCTAGCTGAGGCAATCACTCGCTTGGGTTTTTTTCCCTCCCAACAGAGGTTTGCTGTGGGTGTGACTTTGTGGTATTCCTTGACTACTGCCTGCCGGGATTCCTTTCCATCTGAGCTGTAACGCTTGTGAAAGGTATCTCTGACCCCTAGGAAGTTACAATATTGTTATTTAAATATGTGCTTCGGGTTGGAGAGTTGTCTCAGAGGATAAAAGTGCTGTCCATCAACTCGTGACCTGAATTCCACTCCCAGATCTCACACAGACACACAGACACACACACACACACACACACACACGGATAAATGTAATAAGTAAATAAAGTTGATGGGGATAGGGGTTGACTCAGTAGATAAAGTGCAAGTATGAGGACCTGAATTTTGACCCCCAACACCCACATTTTAGATCTCAGGCATGGTGACACACACCTGTAACCCCAGCAATGGATAGGGTCAGAGACCGAGAGATCCTGAAGGCTCTCTCTGGCTGCCACACACATAGGAAATGCACAGATGAGAACATACACACAGCACAAATAAAGGAAAGGACTGTAAGTGACCCAGAAGTGTATTTAAAATTCACTAGAAATTCAGGAAATGAAACATGGTGACCGAGAGCTCCTGCTCACCTGTGGGGCTCACGAACTTTGCTCTATCATTGGGAAAGCAGGCATTTTTAGTGTGACTATAGGGGGGTAAATTGGTGGGACTTCTCAGAAAGGACATCTGGGAGAGGAAGGAAACTCCTCAAAATGTTCATGACTTTCTCTACTGGAATTCTCATAATTAAGAAATAAACATTATACTTTATAATAGGCAAAAGCTGGAAACTATCCAAACATTCGGTGATACGGCATTGACTGAGTTATTGAATATTCATTAGTAAAATGTGTGCAGAAATTAAACGCCATGTTTTCAAAAAACAATTTTCACAATGTTCACACCATATTGTTGAATGAAAAGCAGATGACTATACAACTGTGCATAGCATGAGCTCAAAAGTTACACATATAGCCATGCATTTCAGGATTGTTCCATATAGAGTTATCAACAGTGGCTATTTCTGTGTTCTTCTAAGATCGCCAAATTTCATACTGTGTTGTGTATGTTATATATTCTACATATGTTTGAATATAAAATATCCCAATTTAGCTGGGCAGTGGTGGTGCACACCTTTAATACCATCACTCAGGAGGCAGAGGCAGACGAATCTCTCTGAATTTAAGACCAGCCTGATCTACAGAGTGAGTTCCAGGACTGGATCCATAGCTACTAAAAAACCTTGTCTAGAAAACCAGAAACCAAACCAAGATAAAGCAAAACAAAATATCTGAGGTTATACTATTAATCTGATATACTATTAATGAAAGGAGTAAATTCTTTTCGATTTTCGTTTGTTGAGATAGGGTCTAGTAAGTCAGGCTTACTTCAAATTTGCTACATAGCTGAGGATGACTTTGCTCTCTCGACCATCCTGTCTACACCGCCTAAGTGCTGGGATCACAGGTGGATACCACCATATGAAGTCCAATAATTCTGTTCTTTAGAAAGCAATGAGGAGGTTGTTAAAAGGGTTTAGTAGGAAGAGGGGCTTGCTGCCAAGCCTGACAACTGAGTTAGTACCATCTTGTGCAAATTGTCCTCTGACCTTCTTACATGTGGCTTACGGCATGTGTGTAGATACATACGAAGATAAAAAATAATTTAAAAAGAAAGAGAAAAAAGCAAATATTCTGTGAAGGCCCTTTCAGTTTAAGACGTTAAACAAGTAATGATGTCTTTTCACTATCTGGACTTTATTTGTATTTAGTTTTGATCTGCTGGAGTTTAAACTGAGGGTCTTGTCTCTTGTATGCTAGGAAGGGACTGAACCAAGCCACATCCCTAACCCCAAGTGCTGTGTCGACACCTGAATCCTGCTCAGCTTAACCAGAGAGTGCAGCACCATTGTAACTTCAAGACAAAGTTGAGATTCCTCCATCTTGGATTCGTGCTGAGGCCATTTTAGGTTTAGCAAGAATTTGATCTTCTTGATGGACAGCCCTATGGAAAATTACCCAACTTTACTCTAGGAACCTGAGGTCACGATGCCCCAGCTAACAGCCTCAGTTAAACTACTTGCTTGTACAAAACCTCCCCTGCAGCTGCTGAGTGAGATTCAAGGATGTGGATTTTGCCTTTGAAAAATCTCTTGCTCTAAACACTACGTGGTACACTTGGGTCCTGAATACCGGGGTGTAGCTCCAGTCAGCTAGAATAAAGCTTTGAATTGGCTGTGAACTGTGTCTGGCAGGCTCCCTGTAACACCATGTCTCAAAGACCAAAAATGAAAACAATAAACTGCCATTTATTGTTTTTCTATTGCAGATAGTGATAAAGAAAATGACCTTAAGGAGACAGAGAGTGGACACACAGCTGGTCAGTAATGGGACTTGGCATTTAGTTGAACCCCAACAGTCTGACTTCAAAGCCTACGTCCCTCATGTTTGCACACAAACATACTTTCTCCTTTACCAGGGGAACCTGGGCACATATGAACTTCATGACCTCCATTAAACCTCGTTTGGTTTGCAAAAAAAAGGGAAGATGTTAGTCTTGATAAATGAAAGAGTGTGAGATTTTCTATGAGTTACCTTGAATTCGCTCTCAAGCTCCTTGAAAGACATCAGCCTCTGACTGCCCACGTCCATTAAGTGGGCAACAGAGTTGGGGTTCAAGCTGAAGAGACTGCTCCCGGGTTTTCATGCTTTTGCCAGCCCCTGCATGCCCAAGGCCAAGTCTTATGAGGGAAGAGATGTGTGACTCCGTCTGGCCCTCTGACATCTTTATGATCCAATCGGCAGCCGCTTTTGTTTCTCAGCCTTGTAGCAGTCCTGAAACCCCCGTGCACCTGCTGTATTCCTCAGTGTTCAAATGCGTTTGACTTTCCCAACTCGGGGCTCTAATTTTCCTCCTGACAGACATGTCTCTTTACGGGAACAAATCCGGTTCACATCTCAGCACCCTAGAAATGGATTGCATTGTCTGGTGAGGCACGAGACATTTGTGCTTGAGGATAAGGGTCACTGGAAGAAGAATTTAAATGCTTAAAATTAGACGAGAAGAGTCATACGTGTTTCCAAAGGAGGCAGTCCTAATGGCTTTCTGAACGCACAAATGATAGCTTGCGCCAAGCTTTTAAAGTGCCTTCCCGCTTGCTCTGAAGGACCCGCGTTTGTTTTCTTTGAGGTTTTTAATGGAATCGCAACATTTCATTGTGCTCACCAGAGCAGTGAAACGAATATAAAGTGGCAGGCCTGAGAAAGAAAGCCAGCGAACTGGAGCCCGATTTGCATCAAATACGTTATTATTTTCTGTTTTTCCTCTATGATATTTAAATGCCCTTATAAGAGACGACTGCAACCTCTTCTTAGATCCTTCCTTTCTTCCTTCCTTTCTTCCTTCTTTCCTTCCTTCCTTCCTCCCTCCCTTCCTTCTTTTCTTCCTTCTTCCTTCCCTCTCTTCCTCCCTCCCTGCCTCCTTCCTTCCTTTTCCCCCACTTCTTCCTCTGTAGTTTGTGCTACCTGGTGGCCCCCTCCTACCACCTTCCAGGTGTCGCGCCCAGACTGCCACTTGGGGGCAGTCTGATGCCTCCTTCCCTCCTCATCGCCATTTTCTCTGCCTTCTCCACACCGGCGTCTGAGGTTGTTGACCTGGTTTCTAGTGCCTTTTGTAACAGAATACTCATTACTAATCTCAGCAGCTTCCTAAAAAGAAAACGAAAGGTCTCATTCTTCACGTACTCAATAATACATTCTGCTGGAGTCTCAAGGTTTAGAGGCAGGTAGTCAGTTAAGGCAGCCGCGAAGACCACGGTTTTTAAAACACCTTGTCTTGGAAAGAAAAACTCCATGTTTAAACCTCATATGGTTCTGAAACAGCAGGTTCTCTGAGTCTCTGAGCAGTGCTCTTTTCTGTAATCATCCTGATAAAAGATCCAATATTTTTTCTGAAGGATGATCACATTTTAATGAAGATATTGGAATGACAAATAGCAGTAAAAATAACTTAATAGAAAAAGGAAATCACATAATCACATTTCTTTTCCGTTTTCGACTCATAAAGTGACTCCAATATTAAGGAAGGAAAAATCATACTCCTCTTTCAAAGTTTAATATAAATTCATTTAAGCACAGGAAGAAACAGCTTGCCGAATCCTTTCCCGGCTCATCCCTCCTTACTAGGCAATTTAATTAATGGGCAAACAGCCTGATAGTGGATTTTTCTGATACAATGACATGAGAGGAATAAGACCCATCTTTGCACACAACTCTCTGGCATGTCCCCCTGGCTGTGTTACAGAAACAGAACCAAGTCATATGGTTCCTGGAAAGTAATTGTTTGGCAGGGATCTACCCTTGCATGAATCCACACAGAGCAAGCACTCAGGTGGCCCTCATTTGTGCCAGGGCATGGGGTAGATGGCAGAGACTGTGTGTTCAAGGTATATTAATGGTTTAAAGTACCTGAGGAGGGGAAGGGGGACATATTAAGGGAACATAGACCTGCTAGAGAAAGGCCATACATCATGACTGCTTCCTCTATTGAATATAGTCAGTCTGTTCCAACAATTTACTCAGTAGCTATCAGATGCACACTGACCCCTGTGTGCTCAACACTGAACAGAGTTTTGCCTGAGAGCGCAAAAGATAACTTTTTAAAGAATTAAAAAAATAAGGAACCTTTGCCTTTGGTAAGTGTCCATTTCAAATATGGAAATTTGGGGTTATTTTTTAGAAGTTATTTAACAAATGTTTATTGTACTTGTACCCTGTTCAATGGGATTGCCTGCCAAGCTTCAAGGCTTCAGTTGAAATACTGACATATTATAGTGTTGAGAAGTCGCTTTTAATCCCCAACTTATTGGCAACATGGTAAAGGCTATACAGATAGTGCAAACGAGTAAGGGTTAAAGGCTCCTTCACCATTATGCTGTGTTTATGGCTAAAGATGGAGACAGTCCCTGGAGGAGGAAAAGCAAGGCTACTGAAGAGTAGTTGCTCACCAGCATTGCCAGTAGCTTCCCGTGCACACCCAGTCCAGGTGTCCATCCATTAACTCACAGTAGCTTCCCGTGCTGCCCAGTCCAGGTGTCCATCCATTGACTCACAAGCCTTCAAGGAGGACCCTACCAGGTCAAGGAGCATAGAGAGACTTGAGCAAGCATTCTTCACTTGTCCACTCCCCTAGCCTAACAAGTCTTGGGGCTTTATTTTTCTTATCTGCAAAGCAAACGACTTCAATTGTCCCTTTTAGCTCTTATTTTTATGATTTGTAAATGTAAAAGCCAAAGAAAAGATTCCAGGCAGGAGCTATTGAGTCAGTGCTGTAGCTGAACCAAGAATCAGTGTAAACAGTTTTTAAAGTAATAACATTGAGTGGTTGACGTATACAGTAAAGCCATGGACTCTGGGTCAGAAAATGTGTGTTCCAAGATACCGGCTACAATGTGGATCTTGAAGTCCCTGAAGGTCTGTGTATTGAAAGCTTGGTTCCCAGCCTACAGCTCTATTGACTTATGCTAAAATCTTTAGAAGGTGGGATCTAGTGGAATGAAATTGCATCGTTGGGGTCATGGCCTCAAATGGCGCTTGGGACCCTGGTCCTTTCCTATCTTTGTTCCCCAGTTCGGGTGGGGTGAGCTGCTTCCTTCACTGTGAGCTTTTCCCCACGGTGTACTACATTGTCATAGGCAACTGAGCCAAGTGGCCATGGGCTGAGATCTCTGACTCCTTGAGTCAAAAATAAACCTTCCATCTTTTTCAAATCAGTCATCAAAGGGATTTTTGTTATAGTAGCAGAAAGGGAACTAATACTACGAAAAAGACATTGTATTCTTAAGTAATTGGGGGAATTCATCATTCTGGAGCTGAGTTCAAATCTTGATTTCACCTGCTAGTTGTGTGGCTTTGTTCAAGTTACTTTACTTTTCTGGATCTGTGACTCCATCAGCAAAGGAGAACAAACAACAGGCTGCTGGGCAATAGCTGAAGATTTAGAGACCCAGATCTTAAAATCTGTTAAGTCCCTGACATGCTATAAGAATACAATATATGTTAATTTATCTCAGCAGCTTCTCTAAGATCTCTTAGGGAGGGGGGAACTAACATATCTTGAGTTCAAGCTTTGTGCCAGAAACTTCCAGAAACTGTATCATTTAATCTTGATGAAGCAAGCACTGTTATCTAAATTTAACCTACATTCTCTTTTCCCAGATGTAAAATGAACATAATAATACCTTTGCTACCTAGCCTGAAGAATTCTTCTGAGGATTAAAAGACTCATGCATGAAAGGACTTTGCAAATTGCCATTTTTTTCTATAAATGTGAACATAATAGCTATTGTCTTAAGAAACACCATGTTGTGTAGTATGAAAAGAATTTTCCACCTCCCCACATATACTTACTTAGATTCTATTTGTCCATTTATCAAAAATATGGTTTCTGTTCAGAGACTTTATTAGCAGGGACATCAAAATTACTCCCAGGAAGCTCATGAGGACAGTGAGAAAGAGCCAAGCTGTAGTAGAAAGATGAAGGACCAATTTAAGAAGGAAAAATAGAAATGGAGAAATTTTTAAATAAAAATTGTCTATTTCTTTCTTCTGTGTGTTTTGCCTGCATGTCTATATGTAAGTATGTGCAGTACATGTGTGCACTCCTGTGAGATCAGAAAAAAATTCCGAATCCTCTGGAACCGGAGTTAAGGATGGGTGTGAACCCCCATGCGGGTACTGGGAACTGAACCCAGGCCCTTTGCAAGAGGAGCCAGTGCTCTTAACTGTTGAGCCTTGGTTCCAACTCAAGGGGAGACATTTCATGCAAAGGACATAGCATGAAAATAGAAACAGGAAGGGAAAAAAAATCTTAAACTGGCTTGGAACTCATGAAAATCCTCCTGCCTCAGCTTTCTAAATGCTGGTATTACTGGCATGACCCACCACACTTAGCAAAATCAGGATGAACAACCAAACTTTTTTGAAGCCTGAGAAGTGGAAATTTTCACCTTTGTAACTTACAGGAGGAGCCCAGCATTGACTCCTTTTGTTTGTTTGTTTTTGTTTTTTGGGGTAGGGCTTCTCTGTAATCCTGACTGTCCAGGAACTTGCTCTGTAGCCCAGGCCATCTCAGATTTAGAGATCCTCCTGCCTCTGCCTCCTGGATACTGACTGGGATTAAAGAAGTGTACCAATCACACCTGGCAAGTATTGACTTCTGAGTGCAGCAAACAGTCACTGAGCACCTTGTGTGCCAGGCGGTGGTTGAGGGATGTATCAAATGTGTAGATTAAAAGGTTGAGGTACCTGTTTCTAGGTGATGAAACTTCTGGTCAGTACAACAAATGGACAAGTTAGGCAGTAAATGAACAAAGTTCAGATGTCGTTAGAAGGTATCAAGGGGAAAATAGCAGAGCAGGCAGGGTGATCTGCAGCGACAAGAGCGTGACTGTAGGCAGCAAATACAGACTCGAGGGGTCAGATGGGGTTATGTTGAGAAGATGACATCTGTGTGGAGGCTTGCAGAAGGTGTGGGAGTGAGGTGAGCAGACACACAGAGATGAACTTGAGGCAGAATAAACCGGTGGGGAGTCAGCACTCCCCACTTCAACCTGCAGCATTAACACCCCCAGAAGCACCCATTAATTACTCTGATGGGCCCCACAGAGTCTTCTCAGCGCATCCCGGTGTTCCCTAAATTGAAGAGCCTCTGAAGTAAAGACAGAGTCTAGTTGACTTGTGCTAAGCTTGTACCAGGCTTGTCTGGAGTGAAATGAGCCAGGGGGAAGGGAAGTCGCAGAGGAGGTGAGGTCCAGAGAGGCTCAAGGGAAGGTTCTTGTGCTAGGTTTTGTGTTTAGTACTGAAGTTCCACCTATGTTATAATTTAGGCTCTCACCCAACGGAGGGGGGAGGAAAGTAGATGGTAACACCAGCTAACCTGGCTTAGGGAACATGACAAGAAGCTCCAATCATAGAGTAGGGGAAAGTGTATGTTACAGCGGAGGAGCCAAACACCTCACTATAATTAACTGTTTTATCAGCTACTTTGAAAACCTATCATTGAGAATTTCCAAAAGAAAAAAAAACTTGGGTTTCCTAGTTGAGACTGTTTGGAACCTGGTCGCTGGGGTTTCCATAAGCTAAACTATCATTAAACATTCCTACCACCGAAGGGGGTCATTAGGAGTGCAAGTTCATTGGAGTTAAATTTCTATTTATTTTGGCTGTGAATCTCTATATAGATTTGTGTCCCTCAAGCAAGAAAAAAAAGATGATGACATTTTTTATTTTTTTCTTATTGTGCCTAGGATTGAACCCAGGGCCTTGCACATGCTAGACAGCGACTCTGCCACAGAGTCAGGCTCCCAGCCCAACAAATCTCAAAGATTTAAGTGGTTAGAACAACTAGAGCTGCATTAAATTGTGGAAGTTTGAACCCAAATGCTTTGTCTGGATGGTTACTCTTTGCTTAAACTTTCAGCCACTAAGGATACTTAGAGAGCATCCACAACAAACAGCTTCTTCCTCCACCTTTACCCACCTGGCTATCCTGCAGTGCTCAGCTCTGGGCAGAGCTTTGCACCATGAGGAAGGCTGGAGAAGCCTTCACAAGGGAAAGCCCTTTCCTTGGGACAGCGCTTCTTCAGAGAGCAATGTCTTTAATGTGGCTGCAGACCAGCTGTGGGGTGAGGGCTCTGATCTTCAACAGAGCCCAAAAGAAGAGAGTTTTAATTGAACTATGACAGAGGGTGCCACCCAAGTGTTATATCTGATTCTCTTGACCTTCTTCCAGCTCGGTTCTCGTGTATACCATGGGAAGATATATGCAGGGTTCTAATTTAGGAAGATACCAGATCTCAGATGGCTTCCACACTGTTGTCTTCATGGACCAGACTCAGCCCTGCATTTTTCAGAATCAGTCTTGGTCTCCTCCTGATCTTTTCTTCACGGTGTCTCAGTAGCTAGGGTCTTCCGTGAGCCCTTCACCCCGACTTACCTCATATTACAGAGGCTTCCTGTGCTTAGGTTCAACTTTCAGGGAGCCTCTGGCTGGCGTCCATATGCAACATCTCCAGCTATGTCCACCTACGTTTTTAGGTCTACTCATCACTTCAAGGTCAGGTCTTGCAGCAGCTTGAGTGTAAGAAGCAGTATTTAACAACAGACAGATCCTTCGAGCTTTGTAGTACACTTTGTGATCCCATTTCAAGGGTCAGAAACCATGACAGGTGGTGACTAAGACTCCCACTTACTCATAAGAGCCCCGAGAAAGTCCCTCCAGGCTCCTGAACTCCAGGCAGCCTTCTGCTGCCACCAGCAATGAATCACAGAGCCTGTCACCACGGATGTGACATTTGGGAACTATACACATATGACTTAAGATAGAGAGTGGGAATGGGAGGAAGGATGACACAGACATGTCCAGAACAAAAGATTAAAGAGTCGCCAGTACTCCTTGCCCATCCAGCGAACTGTAAGAGCAAAAACATTATATTTGGCAGTGACGGAGACAGTTCAGCTGGCTGCCTGACAGGCTCACAAAACTCTGTGACTTCCCCACAAGCAAAGCAAGCAACACTTTTCCCCTGATTCCTCAGCACCCCCTCCAACAAAATCACTCCCAAAGAAGTTCTAATTTTTATTTTCTTTTTTTAATTTTTATTTTTCCATTCAATTATTTACACTTCCTTTCCTCCTCCCAATCCCCTCCCGCTCCCCCACACCCCCTCCTCCCTCTCCTGCCCTGCTTGAGAGAGGGCGGGGAATCCTGCCCAGTGGGAAGTCCAAGGCCCTCCCCGCTACATCCAGGTCTAGGGAGCTGTGCATTCATATAGACTAGGGTCCACAAAAGCCAGAACATGCCGTAAAAACAAGTCCCAGTGCCTTTATCAAAGGCTTCTCAGTCAGCCCCCATTGTCAGCCACAATCGGTCCGGTTTGATCACATGCTCATTCAGACCTGGTGCAGCTGGATTTGGTGAGCTCCCTTTAGAACAGGCACACTGCCTCAGTTGGTGGACCAATCCCTCGTGGTCCAGACTTCCTTGCTCATCTTTTCCCTCCTTCTGCCTTTCAATTGGACCTTGGGAGCTCAGTCCATTGCTCTGCTGAAGATCTCTGTCTCTATCTCCATCCGTCACCGGAAGAAGATTCTATGATGATATTCGAGATAATCATCAGTGTGATAGTGGGGCAAGGACAATTCAGGCACCGTCTCCTCTGCTGTCCAAGGACCTATCTGGGGACATCCCATGGACACCTGGGATCCCCTCTAGAGCCAAGTCTCTTGCAACCCTAACATGGATCCCTTAATGTAGGTATCTTCTTCCCTGCTCCTATATCTGCCCTACCTCCATCTCCACCTTCCCACTCCCCCAAGCTCTTGCCAGTCCTTCCCTTCTCCCTTCCCTCTCCCCTTCTCCCTTCCCTCTCCCCTTCTCCCCTTCCCCCAAACTCACCCCCACCACTGTCCCCATCCCCATGCTCACAGCTTTTGTTCTGCAATCTTGCTTTCTTCCAATTTCCAGGAGTATCTATATATGGTTTTCTTTGGGTTCACCTTGTTATTTGACTTCTCTGGGCTTGTGAACTATGGGCTTAATGACCTTGGTTTATAGCTAGAGTCCACAAATGAGTGAGTACATACCAAATTCATGGAGAGATGGCTCAGCCATTAAAGGCTAGGCTCACAACCCAAAATATAATAAGTTCTATTTTGAAAATGACATAGTTATACAAAATCCCGTTAATACTCTATATGATGTCCTAATACATGTTAGAGGCAATTATTATGCTCATGTCTGGCCTGTGGTTGAGTCCAGCACTATTTGTCCCCTCAGATGTTAAAATCTTCACACCTGCCTCTACCCCCGCCCCACACGTTCAACATCAGGTCTCAGCTCAGATCTCAGCAAACGAACTGCTCCACAGACCCTCTGAGCACCCTAATCAGCCATTGCCACAGTATGTTATTTAGTTTTTTTTTCTCCCCAAAACAAAACCACTCAAGGGAGGGGAAATTAATATTAAATCTTAAATGCTAACCAAACATGTTGTGGGGCGCTTGTTTGGGTCCTGACTCAGACAAACCAACTATAAAAGGACACTTTGGAGACGATCAGGCAAGCTTAATTACAGACCGGGTAGACTATGATGCCAAAACACAATTGTTAATTTTGTTGGATGGGATAATGGCACTGTGGTTGTTTTCTTAAAGGTCAATATTTTGAGAGTGTCAGAGGTGAAATAATGTGATGCCTGTGATTTGCTTTTAAGGGATCTCAGCAAATAAAAAATTAAAAAAAGAAACAGCAAGCCGTTGGCCATATAGCTCAGTGGTAGAGCACTTTTCTAGAATACACCAGGCCCCGGGTACAAACTCCAATACAGTCAGAAGGAAAAAAATACTAAATCAAACCAACGTGGCAAAAACCTCATTACTGAACGTTGGTGATGGGATATGGCAACTTATGGTTACTGCCCCTACTGTGGCCTTCATGAACAAGATGGTTTTGCTGACCAAAAGATTTCAACAGTGGAAACTCAAGACTGTGATAGGCTGTTTAGAGATAGCAAAAGATACAATGAGGATGACTGAATTCCAGACCCGAGGCAAAAGCACTGGGGTTGGATGAGTTCTGGGAAGACTGAATTCTGGATCCTGAAATCTAGGGGCGAGAGGAAAAGACTAACATTGTGGCAAGGGCTAGGGAAAGAGGCAGGAATCTATGGTGCTTGCAGGTGCCATCCAGGTCCTTGCACCCTGGGGTATCCCTGGGTGTGGTGGTGTGAGTAAAAATGAACCCCATAGGCTCATACATTTGAATGCTTAGTCATCAGGAAGTGGCACTACTTGAGAGGGATTAGGAGGTGTGACCTGGTTAGAGCAAGTATGGCTTGTTGGAGGAAGTTTGTCACTGGGGTTTTAAAGCCCCAAGCCAGTCCCAGTGTCTCTTTCTGCTTACCGGAGATCTAGATATAGACCTCTCAGCTACTTCTCCAGCACCATGTCTGACTGCACACTGCCATGCTCCCCACCATGGCGATAATGGACTAAACCTATGAAACCGTAAGCCAGGCCCACTATGAGAGTTGTTGTGGTCATGGTGTCTCTTCACAGCAACAGAACACTGACTAAGCCACTGGGAACAGTGTAGTCTCTTTCCAGTGGAGTACAGCCAGTCCTTGTCTAGACTCCACTTTTTAAACAGAAAATGCGTAAGGAGAAAATAGGATTCCCTTTGTCCTAGTGTCTGCATGCCCTCAAATGACAGAATTCCCCTAATGTTCTTTAGAAATGAGTGTACTGTGACTGGGAGGCTAGGGATAGGCGGTCTTGGCTCTTAATAAAATCCTACCTAGGGTCTGCAGAGACGACTCAGAGGTTAGAAGCACTCACTACTCTCATAAAGGGTGTGGGTTTGGTTCCTAGCACCCACATGGCATCCCACAACTTCCTCTGACTCCAGTTTTAGGGATCGTCACCATAAAGTGGAAAGAGCTAAAGTCACACTATTTTCTCTCTTGCTGGGAAAATTCAGAGAAAGAAGAGGGTCCTAAGAAATAGGAACATGGCGGTGGTGGTGGTGAATGCCTTTAATCCCAGCACTTGGGAGGCAGAGGCAGATGGATCTCTGTGAGTTCAAGGCCAGCCTGGTCTACGAGGGCTACTTCCAGGACAGGCTCCAAAGCTACAGAGAAACCCTGTCTTGAAAAACACAAACACAAACAAAACAAAACAAAACAAAAAAAAGAAATAAGAACATGGAGACAAACTGCTAAGTTATCTACTCTAATGTGGCTGAGCACTGTGTTCCTAAAGTCAATGGTCAGAGAGGAGAGAGCAGATAGGGCAGCTAAGCCTACACTCAGACAACATTGATGACTATGGGAGACAATGAAAGGTCATGACTCTAACATCCAGGATGTTTCTCTCTGGGGACACCCATAGTAATAGTAATCGACGGCATCCTTGGGTACCACTTCTACCTCCATTGCTGGGTTTTATTTTTGTTCCTTTGCTATTGCTGTTTTGAAAGAAACAGGGTCTTCTATATCCCAAGGCTGGCTTCAAATTTGCTTAATAGCTGAGAATGACTTCAAACTTCTCATCCTCTTGTCTCCATCTCCCAAGTGCTAGGATTAGGGGCTGGTTTATGTGATGCGGTAGATCAAGTCCAGGGCTTCATGTGCACTAGGCAAGCACTATACCCACTAATCTAAATGTTCTACCCTGGTCCCTGAATTTCTGAAAGGTGTTGAAGAGCAAGAGAGAGAACCATGCTTGATGGGACATTTAAGGAATTATTAAAAATAATGACTGAACCTGGCTCCTGGACAAGCACACTTTTCCAGCAGGAATAAAGCTGTTTTCTTCAGTGATCTTTCCCATCAGTCACTTGATTTTCAGAACCATAAAAGAATTCTACTTTGATCTATTGTATTAGTTTCAGCCTCAGTGATTTTTTTTAAAGATTTATTTTAAAATTTTTACTAATGTGTCTCTGTGTCTGTGTGAATGTATGCTGTGTGGAGTATGTCTTTGTGTGTGTGTGAGCATGTACATGTGCAACCAAGCCCGTGGAGACCAGAAGAAGATATTGGATTATTGGATTCCCTGGAGCTGGAATTACACAAAGTTGTGAGCTGCTTCATATGGGTGCTGGGACCCAAAGTGTTTTCTGAAAGAGCAAGCATCAGTCTTTACTTCTGAGCCATCATTCTGGCTTCATATATGTGTATATATATGTGTGTGTGTATATATATGAATATATATATGTATATGTATATATATTATATGCTCTTTCAATTCCTAGTAGGAAGTAGTTGTAGTAAACTAACTTTCTCACAGACCAAGAGACAGCACACCATACCCCCCCACACCTGCCCTTTTTTATCTTCTGGGTGCAAGAAATGCAAGTTTTGCAAAAACACTGGACTTGTGAAGCCATGGAGGGATCATCGGAAGAATTCAACCTCACCCAGAGAGGTTATATTTTGATAACATGTTCCCTCTTTCCTTTGACATCTCAGCCCTCTTCATCCACTCAGGTCTTGGTGAAGCTGTTAGTCACACTATCCCGTTCTCTGGGGGAGCATGCTGGTACAAGTTGACCAAGCACACCGTCAGTCTGGCCATCGTCATTAGCTCTGAATGACACAAACAGGCCAATCACTGTCAAGCATCGCAGCGCACAACACAACAGAACTGGTTTTCTACGCAGCAGTTTTCCTTCTTGCTGGTTCAGATCCCTGCCGCCATGGCCCTTGGCCTGACTCCTAGGTATATACCTACTCTCTCTGCTCTACAGTGAAGAGCTACACCCTGTGGGACTCTGCCTGTGTCTGATGTTAGCCAAGAAGTCAAGGTTACAAGAAAATGGAACCTCCTGTGGCTTATCAATCAGTCTCACTATTTGGGGGTCTGCTGAGGTAGAGATGAACTGATTAACCAAGAATGCTTTTGTGACATCATCATTGCCATCATAAATGTCTATGTGTGTGTATGTAAATGTATATGTACATCATGTGGATTGATGCACACATACAGAGAGAGAGAGAGAGAGAGAGAGAGAGAGAGAGAGAGAAACTTAGAGCTTCCAGTCCCACCTCCTCCCTCCAGGAAGGAGAGGGAGAGTACAGGACAATGAGTTAATAATTATTAATCAATTATGCTTTACAGTGATTTCTCCATAGAAATGCCTAAAATATAGGGTTTGAAGAACTGCACTGGGTAATAAGAATACAGCCATGTGCCAGGAGAGAGGCAGAACACCAAACTCCACAAGGACAGGGGCTCCTACGTCAGCACCTGTCCAGGTATCTCTTCCTGTGGTTGTATATTTCTTGATAATAAACAGTAATAAAAGGATAAATAAAATAAAATATTTTATTTAGTAAGTAAATGTTTTTTCCTTTTAGTTACATGAGCTATTACTGGCAAGTGATCAAATCTGAGAAGAGGATTATGGGAGCCTATGACTTGTAACCACGTCAGACAGAAGCTGTGGGTGATGGGGAACCCACACTTCCAATTGATGACTGAAGCAGGGGACCGAGAAGGGTAGCTATTGAGTGACTGTGACCGGGAGAGTTAATGCTAATTAGGTAGACAGTGTTAGCATTGAGTGATATTGTAGGTTACCCAGCCAGTAACTGCTGGAGAAAAGCAGGAGCAAGAGTTTGATATAGGGAAAATGTCCCGTATGCTGATATAACAAGCATTACGTGTCAAGAATGATATAGAGAAAATGATTTCTCCTACATAGCTTGTAAAGAGAAACTTTCCAGGACAAAAAGAAGAGGAGGCTGTAGTCCCAAACTGCGCCAAACCCTGCTGAGCCCAACAGAGAGATTCTGATTGGCTCTGATAGAACACAACCCGACTCACATTACTCTTTCCCAGGTAAGGGATCTTAAGTCATCCAGGGAGGGACAATGCAGGAGAGGAAAATATGACCTCTAGTTACCTCTAGACTTGGGATAGGCTGCCCAACTCTTAAGTCCCACAGTGTTTATCCCAGCCCTTTCTGTGTGGATGCTTCAGAAATTAGCAGGCTCACTAGACAGAATGGGCTACTCAGAGGTGAGACAGGGCACTGGGGGCCGACACGTACTTGGCATTCGACATACTTTAAGATGGAAGAAAGAATAGGGAATTCCAAGTAAGTTAGTACTTCAGCGCCTTTCAAAGTGACTTAGAGCTGGTGGGAGGTGGCTGTCAGAAGGATGTGGCTTTATTTGCTCTGGAAGACACAGTGTCCTTCACTGGAGGAAGGCCAAGTTCCACTTTCACGACTTTCACTAGAGACTTGGGTTGAACTCACCTAGTACCGTATTTCCTCCTTATCCCTGAAAGCAGTCTTTAGAAACCGACAGGGAGGGCAGTTGTCTGGCTTCCCCTCCCTTCTGTATCTGTGTGATTCTTCTTTGCAGCCATTGTTTCCTTCATTTCCTTTAAATAGGTCATGTTATCTCCCACCAAAAGGGTAAAGGAATGCATTAATAACAGAATTCTGCAGATCAGATCTAATCGGCAGTTGTCACTGTTACCCTGGCGTGTTTGGAGCCTGCCTTCCCACAGAGTTGTCTCTTGAGGCCTCACACTGCCAGGCCCTGCTGGTGCATGTACTGCCTCACTCAGACCCTTCTGGGTTTTAAAGCCTGTAACGATAATGAAAGCTCCATTCAATTTATGACGTCCCACTATAAAAATGTTGGCATGCATGCCCTTTCTTATCCTCCTGGCTGGTGATGAACTAGTCTGTTATTCTAGCTGGAAACAATTTTGACTCGAGGGATTTCTCAGCCAGAGGTAAATTGTTTCATTATATCTATCCTGGTGGCCATATGAATTTATATGTTTAAATGTTCTCCTGTCAAAGAGAATAAACCAGGTATAAAGTGTGACCTTTGGCCAAGTTATTCTCAAGAGACAGAATGGTTTCAAAGTTGATTGCTTAATATAAAAAAAATTTCTCCTACTTGTATTTTGCTTTAAGCTACCTTTTTGACATGTAATATCAAAAGCATTTCAGAGGTCAGTAGCAGGCACTGAATTCCCTGAAACTGAACAACAATGAACAATCAACTAGCTAATACCAACTAAAGGGTTTTTATATTAAAGACAACAAAAATTCAGTTGAGGTTCTGCCTTTTGAAACACAGCAAGATAAGATACAATAAGAACAGTTTTAAAAAGCAAACAAAGAGGGCTGGGGTGTAGCTCAACTGGTGGCAGAGTGTTTGTCTAGCATGCTTGAAACCTTGTGTTCAATCCCCAGTACTGCATGCACCAAAATCGGGCAAGATGGGCATAGCACTGGAATACATGAGAACCTGTCTCCAGGAAAAGAAATTCTATCTATAGCTATGTAGATAGATAGATAGATAGATAGATAGATAGATAGATAGATAGGTAGATAGATAGATAGATAGATAGATAGATAGGTAGATAGATAGATAGATAGATAGATAGATAGATAGATAGATAGGTAGATAGATAGATAGATAGATAGGTAGATAGATAGATAGATAGATAGATAGATAGATAGGTAGATAGATAGATAGATAGATAGATAGATAGATAGATAGATAGATAGATAGGTAGATAGATAGATAGATAGATAGGTAGATAGATAGATAGATAGATAGATAGATAGGTAGATAGATAGATAGATAGATAGATAGATAGATAGATAGGTAGATAGATAGATAGATAGATAGGTAGATAGATAGATAGGTAGATAGATAGATAATAGAGAGGACAAGCAGTATATAGTGTGACCATCTCTCTCTACTTGCCCATTATAATCCTATCTTTAATGAGAATACCACATCCCAGAAAACCCCTCTACTCCAGGCAAACAAGAACATTTGGTCAGCCTAAAGTTGGCCTGGCACAAATCTCTGGCTGTAGCCAAAATAGATAGGCATCCAGGTATCTACTACGGATGTATACTGTTTGTCTCCATTTCTTGGTGTGGGAATTCAAAAAGGGTTAAAATACTCAAGCTCCCGCTCGCCTTGCAACAAGCTGCTTCAGTTCATCACTAGGCAATTTGCAAATGCAAGATGCTATAAAATTATAAATAATAGCTTGGAAGTGATTTTAATGTAGCTAGGAGGCCTAACTTGGCGGACGTCAAGGTCTTGCTGTGTTATTGCTATGCTGTCTCTGTGAAGAAAATGTCGTTCATTGTGTGAGCAATTTTTCATTTCTTTCATTCCTACTAATGCTGGGCCACCTCTCAGGGCAAACAGGACAACCTTGGCTCCAATTTTGTTTAACCCAGCTGGATGCAGCCAAATTATGGCCTTCTTTTTAGGTGGAGCATATTTTTGTGGGCTGTGGGAGACCTGTAATTCTTTTTTTTTTTCTTTCCTTTTTTTGCCTTCTTTTTCCTCATGCAAAACCATTTATAGCTTTGGGTGATGTAAAATTCACAGGATGCCTACAACAGTGTCATGAAACCAAAGGGCTTCCCACAGAAGCCGGCTGGGACACGACGGAGTCAGAGCCTCTCCCAAGTCCCTGTCCACTGACTCTCCACTCCTCCTGCCCCCACCCCAAGACAGGCATCAGGGCTTTTCCTTCTTTCAATGCTTCTTGTTCAGAGGTCTCAAGTACCAGACAGGTTTTCTCTTTGTGGAGAGAGCTATGTGTTTATGCATCTGTCAACTGTCTGTCCGATTTGCTAGCTTCAGAACCAGAGCAACAGTATCAATTTTTTTAATCCTGGATTAGAGTCCCCACCCTACCCCCACCCCTCATTAGGCCCAGCTCTGTCTTGACCTTGGAGAGACAAGTCAGTCGACTTGCCCAACTGCACAGCACTTCTGTTTTCTAATGGGCCAAATGAAAGAACACCACCACTAAATTGGTAGCACCGAAGGGCAGTGCTAGGATTCATTGCCGGAGTGCTCACTAGTGGGGGCAATGAGAAAGGGAGGAGGTACAGCCGACGGACCAAGCAGACGCCAAAAGGAAAAGCAGGTGTGCAAATGGCACGACAGAACCCTTTACTATGTATGTGAACTTTAAAAATTAATTTAAAGGGAAAAGTGGCTGACATGAGACCCTCGAAAGGCTGGCCAGCAACCAAATCTCAACACTAGAAACCACATGAAGGAAAAAGGATTGTGAAGCCAAAAGGAAAGGTAACATTAGTTGTTTCTAAGCAAGCAGCTCAGAAACCCAATACATTGAGCTTTAAAATAGCTTATTTTCTTACAAACAGAGTAACCACATTTCTATAGCTGTCACTGGGAGATCCTGGTCTTAGCAAACGGATCCTGCAAACGCAGGTTCTTGACAGTTGCTCGACATGGCCTGGCCTCTCCAGGGAGAAGCAGCAAAGCTGGAATCCTCACTGTCACACTGGCTGCTCTCACAATGAGCCTGACACCCCTGGCCCTTCGCTCTTCAACTCTATCGTGACTGGGACCTGATCATCGCTGTCATTCTAAAGGATCTTATTGCTGGGCGTAGGGGCTCACAGTAAGAGTCCCAGTCCTCAGTACTTTGAGTTTGAGGCTAGCCTGGGCTAAATAGACATCACAGTGGGTTCCAGGCCAACATGAGCTACAGAGTAAGACTTTGTTTTAAAAAGAATTTAACAAAATTAACAATAAAAGTTCTTATTAACTGAAGCAGACTCAGGGGAAGTTCACCCACCACTGAGTGTTTTATTTAGCTCTGCTGCTATAGGTGAATCTCAATTATCACAACTCCCTTTACTCTAACTAATTTTTTCTTGGCCAGTAAGGGGGCTAATTTAGATTCTTTTATCCTAGGGTCCCCAAGGGCATGCACAATAGTAATAAAGATCTGGAAACTACTTTTGCCATTTTAAAATTCATCTGGACAATAAAATCCCCCCGAGTCTGTTCCATTCCCGAGCCCTACCCAAGCA
Organism: Myodes glareolus; assembly: GCF_982192425.1. Classification (NCBI taxonomy): domain Eukaryota; kingdom Metazoa; phylum Chordata; class Mammalia; order Rodentia; family Cricetidae; genus Myodes; species Myodes glareolus. Next base: position 68,766,696 of record NC_142030.1, read on the forward strand.
GGCCCTTTAACGATGATTGCCCCAAATGTGCTCGGGTCTAGTCTATATGCACGGTATCACCCCAGCGGTGGCTACCTTTCCAGTCTGACTCTTTAATCCCCCAGACACAAACACCTTGAGCCTTGCACTGAGATCTTGTGAAACGGCTCAGTGGGCAAAGCCACCCAAGTCTGACAGGGACCTGTGTGGCCAAAGGAAAGCAAGGACTCCTTCAAGCTGTCCTTTGACCTCCACGCCTGAATTGCAACGTGTGTTTGTGTGTACACACACGTGCACACAAAGTCAATAAATAAAATGTAATTTAAATTTTTAAAGTGGATTTTAATTGACATATAGTATTTGTACATATTACAGTGCACAGCATGTCAATTCAGTACATTATATGTGTGTATATGCATATAGAACATATATATATATATATGTGCTATATATATTTATAGAGTATGTAAAGATCAGATTAGGGTAATTGGGATATCTATCATCTCAGACATTTATAATTATTCTCTTAAACATTTTATTATAGAAAAAATATATTGAGAAGATAATTAACACATTTCCAGAATCTATCATTGAATTTCTCTTTAACAATTTATCTGAAATCCAACTATATTTGAAGTCCAGAGACTTCATCATCATGCTAAACACTCCTTTTGTGCATAAAGTTTTATAATACATGTGAACTGAAAAACAGACAGCAGCTGAGACTTAACCCATTACTTGCTAAGTGTTTGTAAGGCACCGTGTTCAAACCCAGTGCCACACACACAAAAATGGTAACAGTAGTTACAAAAAACATGCAGAAGGTGGAACATCTTCCCGTCTTATACCTCTTACACATAACCCAGGCGTTGTGATATATGTCTGTTACCTCGGTACTGGGGAGGCTGAGGAAGGAAGATGAGGAGTTCAAGGCTGGGCTACCTAGGGAAACTCTATCTCTGAAAGCAGAGCTGAAACAAATCAACACACACACAAAGGAGTTGTTTCATCATGTCGGTAACACTAGTCTTGGTGTGGTGGCATGCCTCTGTAGTTCCAGCTACTCTGGCAGCTGAGGGGGAAGGATCTCTTGAACACCGGAATTCAAGACCAGACTGGGCAACACAGACTGACTCGGAAGGAAAGAAGAAAGGAAGGAAGGAAGGAAGGAAGGAAGGAAGGAAGGAAGGAAGGAAGGAAGGAAGGAAGAAAGAAAGGAAAGTAAATGTAGCCCCAAAAGAAAAAGGTATATTATTTACTCAACAGTGTTCATATCTACCTTGTAGTTTGAACTTTTAGTTAAAGTCTGATATGATAATAGCTTATGTACATAATTTCTAGTAAGTAATAAGTAAATATTAATAAAACTGAAATGTCTACAAAAGGTCCAGTGGAGGCAACTAAAGTCATAGTACAAATATACTTTTTGCTATCTTAGTTCATTTTAGGCTTTGCCTGTTAGGGTTATCAATGCTGTGATGAAACGCCATGATCAAAGCAACTTGGGGAGGAAAGGATTTGTTCGACTTAGACTTCCACATCACTGTTCATCACTGTCATCGAAGGAAGTCAGGACAGAATTCAAGCAGGGCAGGAACCTGGAGGCAGGAGCTGAGGCGGTCATGGAGGAGAGCTGCTTACTTGCTTGCTCCATATGGCTTATTCAGCCTACTTTCTTATAGAACCCAGGGATGGCACCACCCACAGTGAGCTGGGCTGTCCCCCACTGATCACTAACTAAGAAAATGACCTATAGATGGCTCTTATGAAGACATTTTCTCAGTTGAGTTTCCCTCCTTTCAGATTACTCTAGTTTATGACAAATTGACACAAAACTAGCCAGCACAGCCAGGTGGTGGTGGCTCAGGCCTTTAATTCCACCACTTGGGAGGCAAAGGCAGACAGATCTCTGTGAGTTCAAGACCATCCTGGTCTACAGGGTTCCAGGATAGCCAGAGCTGTTATATAGAGAAACCTGGTCTCAATAAATAAATAAATAAATAAAAACATACAAACCAAGAATTAGCCAGCGCAGGTTTTTAAAAATAGGAAAAAAAATATATTTTACTTTTACAGATTTTCAAAATCAGTAATACATTTCAAGTATGATGAAAATTTTGATTTATAACAATATTAGACCTTACAATTTGTTCTGTTCCACCATTTTAAAATTTTAAGCACAACTTGCAAAGGCCTCAAAATATCAGCTAAAATTCAAACTTTCATTGTAGTTAATTTCAAACTTACTTTTTTTCTTTTGTTCCCAGACAAGGTTTTACTATGTTGCACAGGCGGGGTCCTTTGAGCTCTCAGCCCCGCTGCTTCCGCCTCCTGAGTTTCGGGGACTAAGCAAGCCCCATGGCTCCTGGCTTCAAGTTTGCTTCAGGGCTTCTCTCTGATGATGCATCTAATTAATGCCAGCAAGTGGTCGCTATGTCCGTCATTTACCTTTCATAAGCCAATGCTCCGTACATAATTTTGGATGTATTTTGGATGTGTGTGTATGCATGTTTGTATGTGGGTAACTACACGTGTGAGTACATGTGGAGGCCAGAGGTGCTGTACTGGTGCTGTACTGCAGAAGTCACCCACTTCATTTTCTGAGACAAGTTCTCTCACTGGGACCTAGTTCATGAACTAGGCTAGACAGGTTGGCCAGGGAGCCCCAGGGATCCTCCCGTCTTTGCCTGGACACCAGCATTTCACACGGGTGCTGGTGCTCAAACTCAACTCCTCATACATGTTCTGCAGTATTTTATTGACTGACTCATGTCCTTGGCTCTGACCCATGTCTTTTTTAATTTAAATAACATTTTTTTCATTTATTTTATATACCAACCAGTTTCCCCTCCCCTTTCCCATCTACCCCTATCTGCTCCTCCTCCGTCTCCATTAACACAGTCTAGGCACTGTAATGTGTGGTTACTCAGTCTGTCTGATAGTGGCTTGGGGAAACATCTCCCTTCTATATCTGTGACTTTAGCCTTAGTCACATGCTCCTTCTTTGTTTGCCCTCCTGACTTTGTTCACAGTGCTTTAGATTGGACCTAAACATTCTGCTTTGACAATCCATCAAGGTACATGACCATTTGGCCACGAAAAAGGAAAATTTCCGAAGATTTTTTTCCTTCTGTGTTCAGATAGGTCAGTTAAAATGGGAGTTGGGTTGGTGATTTTGTTCAATGGTAGAATGTTGAAGGAGCAGCGGGCTGTGTCCCCGCCCGCCACCCGGCTAGCTTTACCCGAAATAATTACACGGAAATTGTATTCATTTAAACACTGCCTGGCCCATTATCTGTAGCCTCTTATTGGCTAACTCTCACATCTTGACTAACCCATTTCTAATAATCTGTATGTCACCACGAGGTCGTGACTTACCGCATGAGTCTAGCCAGCGTCTTTCTTGGGAAGGGGAATCATGGCGTCTGCCTCACTTCCCTTCTTCCCAGCATTCTGTTCTGTCTACTCCGCCTATCTAAGCTGTTGTCCTATCAAGGGCCAAGGCAGTCTCTTTATTAACCAATGAAAATAACACATAGACAGATGACCTTCCTCCATCAGTAGAACATTTGCCTAGCTAGTGCAAGGCTCTGGGTTTGGTCCTTGGCTCAGAAGGAACCAAAAACCCCAAACAAAATAGCAGTTGACTTGCTTGGAGACATCATTGAAAGCTTCAGGAAGCAGTTAACAATCATGAAATCCTACCTAATGCCTTTTTAGTAGGTGTGCTATCTGAGTGCCACGAGATAATGTGAGATAGTTTACCAATCGCTTTGTGACCCTCTAAAAGAGGTACCATTTTCCTGATGAAAGAAAGGTACTAGTGAACTCATCTCAGTTAATCATCTCTGGCCTGTCCTGGAACATCAAATGAAGAGGAGGCTGTGACAAATTTGAGAATACCTGAGACAGGGAGAAAACCAGTTGAGAGGCAGGATGTGCAGAAGGACAGGTAGGCAGGGCTGGAACCAGACAGGTCAGGAAACCTAGGAAGCTAGTTTCTCTTCAAATCAATGCTCTTTAAATATTTATTCAATATTTATTTAGTGGGAGAAAAATATTTTTAAGTTCCCATTTGAGGAAGCTATCTTGTTTGATGAGAACACAAATGCATTACCTTTTAGCCAGTCATATAAAAAATTCTCTCGTGAAGACCTGCGTTAATTGATACTGTATAAGCAATGTATTCTATTGATGTTTTACAGCCTACTTATTAATTGATGCTCTGGGCATCTACCCAGCTGGTATATTCCTTAATCCAGATTTTAAACAGGATAAAGGAAAATGCAATTAGGAGCTCAGGGTAGTAGAGAATGAGAGAGCCTGGTAGACCAAAGCTATAGTCTTTTTGATTTATCTGTTTCAATTCTTTTTCATTTTTCTTAGTTATTGTATTTTTAATTATTACACTTTTAAACATGACTACATATATATTTTTCATACCAACATGGACAGTTAACAGGACCATTGTTAAATATACAGGAAAATTCTGCAAGCTGCTAGATTTTTGTAAAAATTCAGTTTCAATGCCTTTCAGGTGTGGGCTACATTTCTTTAGTGTTGGTTTCCTTGAATTGATTACATACACTCCCTCTGTCACTTCCCACATCTAAGCCGATTTAAAAGCCCATAGCCCCTTGACTGAAGGTGAGGTTGGGCATTTTGAAGACACTGCACCAAACGATGCTTCCTCATTTCTCTTCAAGCCTTCCACAGAAGATCTGCACCATTTCCTGGGTTGTCTGTCACATAACAAAAAACGGGGAAAACAAAACTTTCATTATGAGACAATGGCTCTGCTGTATATTGAATATGTGTCCCCAAAATCCTGTTTTCCTGAAGCCTCAGAATGTGACCTATTTGAAGTAGGATTTTTGCAGATATAAAGAGTTGAGAAAAGCTCATGCTGGATTAAGATGGAACTCAGATTCAGTAGAAATATCCTTACAGGGAATAGGCACGCAGGGAAAGCAGCCATATGAAGATGGGACCAAAGATTGGCACTATATATCCATACAGGAATCCAGCAACTAGAAGGTGTCAAGAGGACTCTTTCCCAGAGCCTTTGGAGGAAGAACAGCGCTGCCAATGCTTTAAATTTGGCCTTCCGAGCTCTAGAACTACGAGAGAACACGTTTCTGTTGTTCCAGCTAACACGCCAACCTGTTCTGGCAACATTAGGAATCAGATCGGCTCTGACTGATGCTTATCCCCAAAGAACCAAAACCCACCAGGGAGATTAATCAGGCCATACAGTGAGTGGCAAAGTGACATTTTAACCCAAGTGCATCCTACAGTGAGCCCCAAAGGTCCCAGATACCCTCCTATGGTTGTTTTCCGATTTCCTCCATGTTTAACTGGAGTAGATAGGCTAGGCAAGGGTGGGCTTGTCACCCTGGCTTCCTGACCCAAGAAGTCATGGTGATTGTGACAGAGAGACTGGAGTGCTTTGGGGTCATCCCTCTAGATTAGAATAATAAACAGAAACAAACACTGTATGGCTGCAGGGAGTAGCCAATATTAACGGCACTGACGTTTCCAAGGCAACGATGATTACCACATCCCTCTCAGCCTCACCTATCTGGACGGTGCAGAGGCAGACACAGTCCAGGTTCGGACACTTGTCCAACGGTGTCGCAGTACGTGTACAGGTACTCGGCATTCAGATATTAGGATACAACGCAGAGTCTGGAAAGACTAAAGATAAGTTCCTACCCTGACCCTCAAACGAATGAAAACATCATTTTTATTTTTAAATAGCTCTATATATTTGGCACACTTTAGGATAATTTTGAATAACCTACATCTTTACTGGCTAAATTAACAGAAAGAACAATGTTTTCCTCACTAAAGGTACTATTTTCTTATTTTGCCAGATGTGATTTTACTTTCCAATGAGGTAAGTTGGTATCTAGGTTACACAGTGGTTAATCACCTTTTTAAAAGTGTGTGCATTAGCACTTTTGGTAAATTAAATTATATTAGTAATCTGCTTAATCCAACTCAGTTTAGAAAGAACATTGTGCCATTTTTTAAACAGTATAATAGTGTGAGTCATCTTCGGATAGAGGAAATCTGTATTGGTTTCTCTATTTCTGGTGCCACAAAGGGGTTTGAGTCACTGTGTTCCACCCTCAGTGAATTAATGATAACAAGAAGAGGTGCAAAGAAGGTTCTTGGTGTCTAGGTTTTCTGCTCTATTTACCCTGCTCTCCCTGGCACCTCTTTCTGGTTGCTTTCCTTCTTTTCGGCCATGTTTGCTGTCTTCTCCCCCTCTTCTCCCCTTCTCCCCCTCCTCCCCCTCCTTTTCCTCTTTCTCCCTCCTCCCCTTCCTCCCTCTTTCCCTCTCCTCCTACCCTTTTTGTTCCTGTCCCCCCCCATTCTTCCGTTGTTTTCTTTCCCAGCACACCGCTGATGGGGAGCTTAGAACACATGCAGATGAGGGATATTTGGAAAAACCAAACCTCAACCTCAGTGAAGACCAAGTGCACAATGACAGTGCCAGCTGTGGATATGGCAAGTAGAGTCATGCTGGGGAGTCAGTAGAGCCACGCTGGGGAGTCGGCTTGGTCACAGAGGCTGGAGTGGGGTCTGAGGCCTTGGTTTTTGTTGTCAGGACACCCCAGCCAGGGTAGCAGGTGGTGTTACAGGAGGTAGGTGGAGCACACAGCGGGGATTTGGGGAACAAGAGGCTCGTAGAGATCCAGACAGTTCTGAGTTGAACTGTCTGACAGCTCAGAGCAGGGGCTCTGCACGGGCCATATGGTATGACTGGGTACCCAGCCTTGCTGAGGTTGTCTGAGAAGCCCCTCTCTACCTATCCTGATGTGTAAGAAGCTCTGTGTCCCTCCAAGGCAAGAGGGAGGATAAAATCACAAACCATTCTGGTAAGTAAAAGATCAGTGCGTGGGTATAACCATAATAGTTAGCATTTTCTGAATTAGGGTTCTTCTCTCCTCCCTGGCCTCCCTACACTGCCCAGGAGTGAGCAGAAAGATCAGCCCTGCAGTAAGCACGGCAGCGAGGCTGCCTGACCCTTTGGAGGTCAGTAGGTTTGGAGACTGGCCTCCAAGGACCAGGACTCACCAGAGTTCTTCTTTTGTGTCCAGGAGGCGGGTGCACTGACTGGGCAAAGCACTGTGACTATGAATCACATGCCACGACTGGTAAGATCTAACACACTTGAGTACCGTTGGTATACTGCGACTTCACCCCCACCCCCATAGAATGTGGCTCCCAGCTAGGTAAATGGAAGAGAACCTGAGTGCTGAGAGTCTCAGGGATGGAGTCCTGAGGTATCACACAGGAACTAGGATAGTGAAGGTGGATGTCTTCTGCATCCAGAGATTTAAGAATGTTGCAACTAAGGGGAGAAATTGAGAGAAAAAAATTAAGAAATGCTGGTGAGATCACTTTGTGGGTACGGGCAATCTCTGGGATCCACACAGTAGAAAGTGAGAAACTGAATCCAGGAAGTTATCTTCTGGAACTTTCAGTACTTATATATAATATAATAAAAAAGGATTTTTTTTAAGCAGTATGTTGGAAGTCAGGGATTTAGATAATCCTAAATTAAGCAGAAGAGTTGGTGAAAGGAGAGCGTCAAAGCCCAGAGAAGAAAGACTGGGGAGCAATGTGAAGGGACAACTGAGGCTGGCATCAGGCGCTGAGTAGACAGTGAAGGTACTCAGTAGGATGGGGTTTGCACACAGCAACGCAGCTGAACCAACATGAGTCAAGTGAGTTTTCCCAGCTCTCTGAAGTGGAACGGATGTTCAGGCCACTGCAGTGAGAGGGACACACAGTGACGGACTAGCACAAAGAGCAGTGTCGACTCAGCACCGAGTGTCTTCCTCTAGTGAAAAATTAGCTCCCCAGCTCCCAAAGGAAACCAAGGTCACATTCTCTTTCCTGCCTCCAAATGGCCTTTCCCAGGAAGATGAACGTCATCAGTCAGAGGTAGACACCACCAGTTTCACTGCTGTGTCCCTTAATTCCAAGACCTGGTGGGCAAGGAGAAGCTCCCCAACCCAAAACAGAATGAAAGTTTCCGGGGCTTTCAACGCCCATCGGCATGGCGCATGCTCAAGACAAGGAAAAGATTTGCCATCCGGTCTCCTCTGGGCTCCTAGATGGCCGGTGTCCACCTCATCCAGTGGATCAGCAGCTTGGGATCCACATTTTGGTACTTCAAGCTTCCAGCATGAAAACCAGAAATTTCTAGGTTACTAGCCAAGTCGTCGTTCAAACCAAACATTTTTGAGAGTGCAAGGGGCACAATGTAAGTAGAGTGTTAACTCAGACATCCACAGACAGCTGAGAAATACATCCACCCAACTCACACCCATAATGTAATTCTTTCATTTCCAACAAATACATCCACCCAACTCACACCCATAATGTAATTCTTTCATTTCCAACACACACACACACACATACACACTTAGGCCCAAAGATTATACAAGAACTACAGATGCTCTGTGGGTTTGAATTTCAGATAAACAAATATATTTTAGTATAAGTAGGTCCTAAATATTTAATAAAATGCACTATAAACTTATCAATTGCTTATTTACAACTGAAATTTAACCAAGCGTATTTTTTATTTGAGGTTGGTAATCCCAGTCAGAAGGTAAAGCACCGTGTTAAACCCCTAAACCCTGCTTAAAATGCATAGCTTTTAGACTTCAACTCATTCAGGGCATGGCCATGTTGCCAGAAGGCAAGTGCAGAAGAGGCTTTCTCAATTAGCTGAGTTATCTGAGCTGCTAAAATCCGCATCCTTAAATTTCTCTGAGCTAGTAATAGGCTAGGACAAGGTCCTGGTGCCTGGGATGAGCTGAGCCAGCCGGTGAGGGTGGTCCATGAGACAAGGAACTAAGTGAATTAACAACTTCCCCAGCTTGATTCCCATCCTTGCTTGACCCCAGTTCACAGTGTTTCTCACCCTTGGCTGCACTCTAGAATCACTTGAGAAGTTTTTTTAAAAATTACCAGTGCTTTAGGCTGCCCTCCAGACCAATGCGATGGAGATCTCGAGGGACGAAGGATGTGGCTGCTCGGGTGACTTGACGTGCATGATCTAACGGGAATCATCTTCCTTGCTGTGTTCTCAGTTAAGCTTGACTTTCATCCTTCCAATATCCTCCCTAATAGTATGGCATTTTACACCCCAGAAAATATGGCCAACACATACTTTCTACACCATAATGGTGACATGGAGGGGACTGGCCAGAAGGGTTTCCTTGTCCACGTGGTACTGCTGTCTCATGAGTCTCTAGGCTCTGTCCCTCCATCCCCCCCCTGCCCCCCTCGCTCCAGCCCCCCTTCAGCTTTGGGATTCCATTTACCTGCTCCTCTGCTCAGGGAACATTTATTTCCAGGGCAAGCGCCGCCTCCTCTCAAGCCCAAGTCAGTGAGCTGGTCTCTCCGGCATGAATCAGGAACTCTGGAGAACTATCCCTGCAGGCCATACTGGTGGTTTTAGCTGCTCTGTAGGGCTCCACCCCTCCCTGGCTTTTGCTTCAGTGATGGTGGTGGTGTTGAGGACAAGCTCCAGACATCTCGCCATTGGAATCAAACCCCCAAATAACTCCCCTTTTCCATTCCCAAAGCAGGGGCGTGAAAACCTTCCACAGTGATGTCTCAAAGTGCCGATTTCCCCCCACAGGGCAAGGAGAGAAGTAGCAATTGTCTAAAGAGATCTGCTTCCCAAACGGTTCTCAGAAGGGCCTCAGGTGGTGGCCCTTCACGATTTCAGTAACTCAACCTGATGAATTAGGAGGAGCTGCAGGCAAAGATTGGCTCGGAGCCAAATCCAAGGCGCTTTCGGCTTCTTGAGCCACGGAGTACCAGCCCTGGGCCACATACACTGTGCTGTCTGCTGAGCGCACACTGCTGAATCAAACAGATGTGGTCCCTGAAGCCTATGGATCCTACCGTCAAGTCATGAATAATTGAAAAGGAGAAGATGGTGAAAGAAAGCGGGGTTAGAAATATTTGGCTAAACGAGGACAGGCCTGAAGCACCCTCGGCATCAGTTCAGGGCTTTTTAAATGTAGCGTTTCACTATTCCAACACGCAACGCCCTGACCTGTGTCAGGTGCAAGGACACACAGTCGAATTCCATGAGCAAACAATAGACGAGTGCAAATGGAGCGGTTTCTAACACCTGGCTGTTTACACAGCAGCTGTCAATCTGCTCAGAAATCCTGTCGTTGACGACTGTGTGCGGAGCAGACGGGCTGGAGCACTAAGTGTGTCTCACAGGCTGAGTTGCAGGCAGGTTTGGTGTGCGGCTCCTGCAGCTTTTCATGCTGAGTCTTCGAGTCTGTGCCCAGAGGCAGCGACTTCTTTCCGCTGCTCTCCTCATGGAACAACGATTTAAAAAAAAAAAAAATCTTTTTAGAGACATAATAAGGAAGGTTTGCATTGAATTATTAAACAATGGACATCACAGGACGTTTTCCTCAACCTTGATACTTCCAGCTTTTACCGCCGGAGTCTTCCTGTACTGAAGCAAAGATGTGTAGAACACAAAGCCAATTATGCAAGAATATTGTATTTTACACGCTTTCAAACACCCCATACTGTTTGATAAACTTTCAAACATCTTAGGCCGTCTTTTCACGGCCTAATTCCATTCTGGAATTCAATGGAAATTATCACGAAACACAAAGGCACAGAAGGAAGGCACTGCTTTGTGTTTATACCAGGCCCGGAGCCACCCTCCCTTACCGCCTTGGGATTCTGGAGCATGCGCATGTGGATGAACACCACCCCTCCACCTCCATCCTGTGAATCATTGTTTTAAACGGCAGTATTAACACTTGCCGTGTTCACTCATGGGTAACTTTCCATGAGATTTCAGTTGTAAACATATTCTCTGTGAAATAAAATAGGAGATGGGGCCAACAAAATAAAGGGGCAGCTTTTAAGCAAACAGAACAGGAATGTCCGCAGTAAATATGCACCGTGCCTTGTTGGCGGAGTAGACAAGCAAGAGCATAGTTCTAGTGTTAATGTTATTGCTCAAAAAACAATTGCAGGGGTCTCATTAGGGTGTCCCAGAAAAATAAAACCTGCATTTTGGAAACAGGTGACTTGCGGCAAGCTGGGCTTTGTCTGTTTGCTCTTGCCACCTTGACCTAACTGTTTAACCTCTTTCTGAGCCTCGGTGTCCTTATTGGGAAAATGGGAAAAAACGGGCTGGAGAGGAAGCTGAACTGGCAGAATGCATGCCTAGCCCGCGGGAAACCCTGGATTTGAGCTCCAGCACCGCATAAAACCGGGCACAGTGGGGTCATGCTGCACGCAGGGGATGTGGAGTAGGAGAATAAAAATTTGAAGCCGTCCTTGACTATGTAGCACACTTAGGTCCAGTCTGGGCTATCTAAGACTGTGTCTTGAGGAGAAGAGAAAGAAAGAGAGAATACAGTAAGTGAAAATAAATGCAGTGTCTGCACCTCCCACGTAGCTCAATGAGTAGTTATTAGTGTCATAATAATCACTAAGACATGTCCCTTTGAATTGCATTGAAAGATTTTCAAGAGTGATTTAAAAAAAAAATCCAAAATCTTTTAAAGTCAAATTAGGGGTATAAAAGTGGATAATAAAGGGTTGGCAAACCTAGTTTGGGTAGGGGAAAAATCGTTGCTATAGTCACAAGCCTAAAATTAAAGGCAGTTCATTGACTCTGAAGTTAATTCCAAAGATATTTCCAAAATGCTCCCAAGGACCACACTGTCCTTGGAATTATATATAGGTTCATTGGGTGGCCACTTAGAAACGGATTCTACTACTTTGAATGTTTAAGCCAGTTGGTAGAATTAGAGAAAATCTCCATGCTTTCTGGTCACATTGCAGATACGAGCCCTACAAATGGGGCTTCATTTTCACAAATCTGACTTGGCAATGGCCAGAAACAATGTGGGGACAATGATACGCAGTAACCAGAGATACTTTTTCCCTGTCTTAATCCCCCCCCCCCCCACTTAGTTTCTAAACCTTTGTAATTGATGCAGGAAAAGAGACCCGTCTCTGCTACCAGGGGCTTCCATGATAATCAGCTTCAAAGGCTTTCGAGTTCCCATTTCCCTCGTCTCACCCCAGATGCCTGGCATACGCGGTAGCAGCAGAAACAAAATCTGTTGCATTTTTGGAACGTTATTAATGCTTAAGCAGCCCAAGAACTGCAGTAGCAAAGAGGGGGGAGGGGAGGGAGAGAGAGTCACTCCTCCTTTTACACATTTTTTGTTTTTTAAGCCAGAAACCAAAGAGGTTTTTTTGTCTTTTTTCCTTTTGTCCAGAGACGTCATTCAAATGCATTCCAATTCCCCAATTTCTCTTGGCTTGCCTCCCCACCACCCCAGCCTAGACAGTGCCATTCCATAGTAGATGTAGAAATCCTGTGTTTGTGTAGAAAACCTGCAGAACCCCACCCTTCCTCTCCTTAACAGCAACAGAAAGGGAGTTAGCAAGGGCGCAAAAAATCACCTGTTATTGTCTCTGAGTGGATTTTAAAATTGTTCCCCACTTGGTGGTGGCGGGCGGGGGGGGGCTCCTAGGTTTTTAAGGTGCTCATCCAACTGAAAACATCTTATGCCTGCAAGCAATGTGCGATTCAGCATGTGTCTAGCAATTCACATGTTTTAACGGATGAGAAAGTGTGGCCTGCAATGCGACTCTCTCGCCATGTTTGGGCTTTGGAAGCTCTCGCTGTCATCCTGAAGCCAGTCAGTCACAGAGAGCACTTGAGGATAGTCACTCTCTCCTTTCCGGGACTTGACGACATCTCTCTGGGCATAACACATGTGAGATCACAAGTGGAGGTGCTTGGAGCTCAGTGGAAGAAAGGTCCGTCTTCAGCACAGACAATTTATTTCTCCAAACACATTGTGCTGTACCTCATGTCTCCAACCTGGACTATCTGCCCTTCCCTAGGACTGAGTGGGTTCAGGTGGTGCAGTCAGGAAATTGGTTATGGGGGAACCAGGCAAGTACGTCAACGTGCTGAGATAAGAAGCGGCTCGCCTGTTGCTGTTGGAGACTCTATAACTTGAGTTACAAGTAGAGAAAGGAGGATGCTCCTTATGATAGAATCAGGAAATTGCCATTAATTAATTAGTCCAGGCAAGAATCCTCAACATAGTAAAACTCAGCAGAGGGAAATTTGTCGAGAAACAGTATATTTACACCGTGGTTATTATTTCCTTATTAATAAGTGCAAAATGCTTACTAATTAACTTTTCTGAGGAGAAACTTGGCAGACAGCACCCTAGCTAGGCAACCATATCCAACAGCATCAGTACAAATCCTGTAGCTCTGGCAGGATCTAATGAGAAGACAAAACAAGCCCCAAATGCATGGTCTAATGCTGGTCAGTCACCAGCAAATAGCAGGTAAAAGCAAAATGAGGCACAGCCTACAGAATAAGTGGCTGCAGTCCTTGAAAATGCAAGCAACATGCAGGACAAGGGAAGGCTGACAGACTTCCAAAGCAAAGGAGATGAGAGAGACATTACAGCTAAATGCACTGTGTGATCCTGGATTGAATTGTGTACCCATAAAAGATACTATTGAGGGACTTAGGGAAAAATGTAATGTGGACTGTGAATTAGATAGCATCGATGTTTGCATTGTAATTACGAGAATGTTCCTGTGCATATTAACGTATTAGGGGATAATAGGACATTATGTCTGTAAATTCCTCCCAAACTGCTCGGGAAAATAATGCACAGATATGAACAGAAAAAAAAAGATGTAGTAAAACATTAACAATTGGGAAATCTGGGTCAAGGTCAAACAGGCGTTCTTGAAATGACTGAAATTGCTTCTGAGTGGAGAATTTGGAAAGAGCACAATGTTGTTCTCCCACTGTCCCCGTCACTTAAGGAGCACTCAGGGGATGCCTATGGGCAAGTGACATTGGCTCACTTGTAAGTCATAGAGAGCTCACGATGACAACAGTTAGAGGGTCATTACCATGGAATAGCAGTCACTGCTAATGGACACTGAATGTCATTTCTTTTGGCAGGACAAAAATGCATCAGAAGAAGACTGTGGGGACTGCTGAATAGCCCCTGACAACAGTGAAAGAAAACACTGGATTATGTAGTATGTGACATGTATCTCAACAAAGCCATGAAAATCATTGCAGTTGCTTTCCTTACTTGACACTCAGCTGTGTTCCTTCCCGTTTGGAGTAAGGAAGCCTGCGGCAATGATCGAACTGTTTGATGAATAGGAAGACATTCTTGTTTCATACTGGAAAAACAAAAACCCTTCTGAAGCAGCTGGAAGAAATACAGGCAGGGCACTTAGAGTCCTGCCTTCTCTGCTCTGTTGTCTCTTCTCTTTCCTTTGTCTCTACATATGGTCCCTGGGTGACCCGGAACTTTTTGGTGGCTTTAATTTCTTCCCATGCATTGTGTGATAATTTAGGATTAGATTTTGCTACAGCTGAGAATCTGCTAGAATTTTGGTGGTTTAAAAAATCTTAAGCAGGTCTTGCTTAGTGACACAACTCTGTAATCCTAACTCCTGGGGAGTCTGAGACAGGATGGATGACCAGCCTGGCTGAGCAACAGAGTGAGTTTAAGGCCAGCCTGAGCAAGTTAGCTCTTGTCTCAAAATAAAAGCTCAGAAAGGATTGTCAATGCAGATAGAGCCTTGTATGTGTAGGGAGGTTGGGTTCAGTCCTCGGAGCTATCAAAATTGAAAACAAAATTTAAACAAAAGGTAAGATTTGTCTTTTCTTTCTCACAACAGGATTCACAGCAGGGCCAGAGAGATAGTTCACTGGTAAAGCACCAAGTCTTGAAAGCTCATGACCTGCATGCATACAGCACAAAAGAAATAAGTGTAACTTTGTAAATTAAAAAGAAAAGAATTATAAATAAATAGTTGAGAAACTCCACTGGGTCAGAGATAACTCCCTGGGCATCTGTATATAGCCTTACACATTATGAGCCCACAGTTCCCACAGGTGCTGTTGACTGTTCCATACGGCTGGTTCCTTCTGGAACAAAGTCAAGAGACAACTCCATCCTCTTTAAGTTGTCTCAGCCTTATTGTCTGAGACAGCAGCATCTGTCTTCCAGGCCAGAAAATGATGGCAGGAAAGAATCAAAGCAAAGGGTTCAGGGTTCATGAGGACCAAACCTTAAATGAGGTTGTAGAATTTCCCACATGAATGTCCATTTGCTTTCATTGTCTAGAACACATCTTAGTCATATGACCATGCCTGGTTGCAAGTGAAGTTGGGACAGGTAGTTTTTTGTGTCCATGTACTCAACAAGCAAGAAAAACAAACCAAAGATGGAGTGGCGAGGGGTGGGAGGGAGAGTGGGAGGGGAGCTGGGGAGGAAGAGAAAGCGAGCAAGAAAAACTAATGGGAGAGGGAAGGGGATTGAATCCATTGAATCAAAGACAATATGTTTTAGAAGACAATAAGTCTTGTCCATACCTCATGTTAAGATTCACATGGCCAAGGGTATCTTGGATGTCTACATAGACATCTCACTGATGGTAAAAATGAACCCCACTACCCAGAAGCACTATATTCATATGCCCATCCCCACCCAAGCTCTGCTCTGTCTGTGACTTCTCAGTCTTGATGAATGCTAGCCACCCACCTAGCTGGCTAGAGACCTTTCTTGACTCTTCCTGTTTCTTCCCTGTCTGCCCTGCACTCTGCTAGACCTGCTTTGAATCTTTCTTCCCATCCTGTTACTTTAGCCCAGTTTCTGTCTTTAAAAACAACAACAGCAAACCTAGATTGCTCTAGCAGCCTCACACTGGGCCTCCTACATCCAGGCCTCATCCCCTAAGTTATTCAGCCACCTTGCAGTCATATTGTTGTCCATAAATGTGGATCTATTTTTGACTGCCCCTCCATAAAACTCTTCAGTATTCCCCCATGCCGTTCGTGGTGACGTTTACTTTCTAGCATCCAACGCCCTCCAAGATCTGGCCTCTGCCTGCCTCCCCTGCCATCTCCTGCTTCTCTCCCACACTCGGCCTTTGCTCCAGCCAACTGTAGTTCCCTAAATAGTCAGCAGCTACCTCTGCACATGTTGCTGTGTGGTCTGCAACGAGCTTCCTGTTTCTTTCCTTTCCAAATCTCAGCTCGATCACTGCTTCTTGAAATAAAACAGTCTCCTTGAGTTAACCAGTCCAATTGGACCTTCTTCCTTGTCTCTAAAACGCCATCCATAATAGCCTCCGTGTTCATTTATTTTTATTTATTTCCCATTTAACTCTAAGTTCTCCAAGACCTGAGGTCTTTTCTGTTCTTGTGTTCCTAGTACCTGACTCATACATATTCATTGAGTGGATGAATGTGCTGGGCTCTACCCTATATGTATTGGCATCGTGTTAGTTTTCCATTACTGTAACAGACGATCAGAGATAATTAGCTTATAAAGAGCAAAGGTTTATGGGGGATGACAAAATATCTCAAGGGGTAAAGGTGCTTGCTGCCAAGCCTGATGACCTAAGTTTGATCCCCAGGACCTGCATGATGGAAAGAGAGAACTGATTTCTGGAAATTGTCCACTGACCTTCACACATGCACTTCGGCATTTGGCATTCATATACTTACAGTCCATCCATCCATCCATCCACCCATCCATTCATCATCCATCCATCCATTCATCAATGTAAGAAAAATTTCAAAAGCCCAAAGCTTTATTTGGCTTAGTTTTGGAAGTTTCTATCTTTGGGCCTGTAGTGGTGCATTACAGTGCAAGCCTGTGGCATAGTACTGACTACATGGGTAGGAAAGAGAGAGGGCAGTGATCAGAATTCCCATTATCCACTTGAGGGCATAGTCCCAATTTGCAGAAGACCTCTCAGTGGGTACCACTTGTTAAAAGTGTCCACAGACCTTTTGCAGGCACTTACGGTCCAAACTATGCCATGTATGTAGTTGTCAGAAAGACCCTATGAGATGCATGCACTTTACAAACGGGAAAACAGACCCAGAATAGCATGACACACCAAAACCCACAGCTAATGAGTAGCCCACAGAAAATTAAATCCAGTGTTCTTGTCTGCTGGTGTGTTGTTCGTCACTAGAAGTAGAATTCACAGGTGCTTTGAATACGGCTGCACCTACTTTTGACTTGCCATCCTCCATCCTGAGTCCATCTTAGGAGGTGTGTATTTTTTTTCCTTTTTCTCCAAACCCCCAACTGATTAACACAATGCTTGGGTGCTTGAAAAAGACAGTCTAGAGACGTTATTTCTCTGCCTCTTCCTGGGAAAATGTTTTTATTAATCCTTACCAGTGGAGTCTGTCTCTACTCACCCACTCCTTCGATGAATATTTATTAGACACCGACTCTGTGTTAATGTCAGCCTAATTAAACACAAACATGCAGAAACAAAGGCTTTGCAAACGTCTCCAGAAATCTCTTAATCTTCCAGTCGGAATGGAGGTGCTGCAGCCTTGTCGAAAGATACAGTTACAAATGAAGAACATGCGGCAGAGCTGTAAGTGTTTGTTCAAGGTTACATGTCATTACTGTTCCCGCTTAATCAAGGCATGTACAATCGGTTGCAGGTTCAATGAACAATGAGCCTTATCTCCCGCTCACCAGGGCAGTTTCGAGGAGTTGTTTACCACTCAGGAATTCCTTAGTCAGCAGTTTTCCTGCAGTAATGATACCTTTACGTCCCCTAATGCTTTACCCTCCCAAAAGGTAATAAGAGATCGAAACCGTGTGCTGCTTAAATGAATGCTTTCATGTGGCGAGCAAAGCCACTTTTCCATGCTCTTGCAATGCCCATTTGACTCAGAGCCAGAATGTGTTATACATGCCACAGCATCCATTTCCTGAGATGGAGTCAGGTTTTCTCCAAAAGGAAGGGTAGAAAAGGAGAAAGAAAGGGTAGGTGATTACCATTATGGTCCCAATTACTCTCTTAGGTTCTCATTTAATTTCCTGAATAACCAAAAAGGTTAGTTGAAACCAAGGAAAATGGGGAAAGAAAGGAGTGAATATTTCTGTTGTTTTGTGGGGTGCTTTTGTTTTGAGATAGGGTCTTGCTATATTGTCCTAGCTAGCCTGGTACTCATTTTGTAGCCCAGACTGGCCTTGCCCTTCTGCCTCAAGCTTCCCAAGTCCTAGGATTACTTATTCATTCAATAAACACTGGACACACAACCCATGAAAAGGCACCTTTAGGACCTATAGAGATGTGAAACTTACTCAGATCAAAGATCTGCCCTCAGGAGAGTATAATACAGCAGCCAATTTAACAGGTATATGTGTACCCAGGGGCACAGGTATGCATGCACACCTGAGGATGTATGCACACACACACAGATGTATTACTCACTAACAAATTCACTATCAGAACTTTTGCTACTTAACTTCAGAAGCCAAATGTATTCTGGCATGTTTAGAAGAAGTCTCTACCCCAATTTCTGCTGCTTGCTTTCCCAAACTCAGGAGCCTCAGATAATCAGTTCCTAGACCCTGTCCAGTCTCTGAACTTGACACTGAGTGTGGTGGCCAGCAGGATGATTCTCGCTGTGCAAACATGACACAAACTATAAGGAGTGGTGGCCAGTGCCAGGAAGCTTAGAGGAGAGTACCATACCTTCCAACAGCGCAAAATTTGATGGATAACGTATTTCAATTGAATTGTGCCTTGAGTAAAATATGGGTAGAATATTTTTATCTCCCACCTTGGTATACAGACAATCCTTGTACCTGCTCCTGTGTTCTCCCTCCCCTCTCACCTCGGGGTACAGAGAATCCTTGTATCTGCTCCTGTGTTCTCCCTCCCCTCTCACCTCGGGGTACAGAGAATCCTTGTATCTGCTCCTGTGTTCTCCCTCCCCTCTCACCTCGGGGTACAGAGAATCCTTGTATCTGCTCCTGTGTTCTCCCTCCCCTCTCACCTCGGTGTACAGAGAATCCTTGTATCTGCTCCTGTGTTCTCCCTCCCCTCTCACCTCGGTGTACAGAGAATCCTTGTATCTGCTCCTGTGTGCTCCCTCCCCTCTCACCTCGGGGTACAGAGAATCCTTGTATCTGCTCCTGTGTTCTTCCTCCCCTCCCACCTTGGTGCCCTGCGTCACTTTCCTGAGCCTCCTGCTTTTTGTCCACGACTATACACTCGCAGCAAAAGCCCCTGCTTTTTACTTGATGGAAGAAAAACAAAACAAAACAAGCAAAAACAAAACAGCAAAAACCCAAAGGATATAGCTTTGAATGGTCCAATTTTTCTAGCTGCCTTTACCTCTCTAGAACAAACCCTAATATTTCTACATTTCAACTATCTTTAACTCATTCATATCTCTTTCAATACAAGTTGTATTAGTGTCCTCCAGGAAAGCATATCCAAAAGGAAATACAAAAATAAATATATTTATCACGTGAGTTGGCCCATGTGATTATGGAGACCAAGAAACCCCATGACCAGCTGCCTGCAAACAGGAGAAACAGTTGTAATCTAGAGAAAGAAACGAAGACCTAAGGACCAGGGGGATTACTGCAGCAGAAGGGAATCCTAGTTCCCGGAGAAAGCAGTCACCCTTCTGCCTCTTTGTTCTGTTTGGACACTGATGGATTGGATGATGCCTCTACAGACCACACTGCTGAAGAAGGAACCCCTCCCTTCCCATTCCTTCTTTTCTTCTTTTCCTCCTACTCTTCCTGTCTTTTCTTATTTTTCTAAAAATAAATTCTTAAAAAATACTTTATGTGTCTAGGTGCCATGGACGCATGTATTGCTGTGCACCGTGTGTATTCCTGGTGCTCGTGGAGGTCAGAAGGAGGCAATTGATTTCCTAAAGCTGGAGTCACAGGTGATGGTGAGCTGCCGTGTAGGTGCTAGGAATCAAACTCTGGTTCTTTGAAAGAGCAGTCAATGCCTTCAACCACTGAGACATCTCTCCAGACCCATTCTCTGTTTTTGACTTTTAAGGCAGTATTTTGTTATGTACTCCAGACTGGCCCCACACCTGGGATCCCCATGAATCACCCTCCTGAGCCTGAATGCTCAGACTACAGTGTAAGCCACCATGTCTTGTATTGTTTTTCTTTGGTCCCCCTTTTTAAGTTCCTCTCCTGCCTTGGTTTACCAATAATGTGACTTTGCTTCTCCTAGCACAAATTGGCCATATCTCAAAGAAATATGAAGTGTGTGTCGAAGGTGGACATGGGCCCTGGAGGATAGAATTCTTTGCCTTGTTTTATTTGGGATCCTTGCTATTTGATCAGTGTAAATTTCATCATCGTCTGCCAAGCATGTTAAATGCCAGTCAGTCTAAGGAGAGCCAAATGATTCCAAGAAACACAGACTGGCAAGATGAGCTTAGAAATGTCAGGCTGAGGACATGGCTCGGTGGGTAAAAACTCGCTGTACAGATGCTAGGACCCAAGTTCAGAACCCCGAACCCACACAAAGCCAGTAGCAGGGTTTGTAATCTCAGTGCAGTTACAGAGAAATGAGAGGCCTAGACCTGAGAACCCCTTCGTGCTCCTGAACTATCGAGACTCTATCCCAAACAAGATGGAAGTCAAGGACCAACAACACTCAAGACTCTCCTCTGACCTCTATATGTGTTTCATGGCATATTCACTCTCTCTCTCTCTCTCTCTCTCTCTCTCTCTCACACACACACACACACACACACACAAACACACACGACTTTCAATTGTATGAGCCCCAAACTTCCCTAATTCTGATTAAAGTAAGGCCCTTATTTTATTAATAAACTTCTTTCTCCAGTAACTTTGTCTTTCCCTCTTAAAACTAACTCTCTCCAGCCCCGACATCAAATTTTTAATCTTAAGAAAACATAACAAAGAATCCCCAACCTATCTTGGACCCCATTGCAGTGGTTGCCTGCTCTTCCCCAACCTCTTCACATCCACAGGCCGAGGTTGCCGGTGATGAAGTGTTCAATTGTCTATAGCAAAACTATAATAAATGAACAAGCAATAAAATTCATTCAGATTTTTTCTGCATGTCTCTGTGTGTGGTGTATAAATGTTTCTGTGTGTGTTTATACATGTGGACAAATGTATGTGCATAGGTATGTCAACAAATGTGTGCATTTGCTTACATGTGAAGACTCAAAGCCAACATGACGAGGATTCCTCAATTGCTATCGACCTGATTCTTTGCAGCAGGACCTCTCAGTCAAACCTAGAACTTGCCAATATGACTAGTCTTGCTAGCCAGTTCATTCCTGTGTTTCCCTGTCTCCCACAGGTTGCCACACCCATGCCCACCAGGCACTTATGTGAGTGCTGAGATCTGAACTCTAAACCTCATGTTCGTGTACTGAGTGCTTTCCTTGTTGCCATCTCCCCTGCCCCACATTTAGAAAACAAAATTTAAATTACATTTACTATCGTGAACTTAATGGTACATGTCATTAATCTCAGAACTTGGGAGACAGAGACAGGAGAATATCTGTGAGTCTGAGGCCAGCTTGGTCTATACAGAAAGCTCCTGCCTTAAATAAACAAACAAAAAAATCAAACTATATTATTTGTTTGATGTGTCTATGTGTGTGTGTGCACACATACAATCTGTGGTTCATGCGTGGAGGTCAGAGGATAACTGTCAGGAATTTGGCTCTCTCCTTCCACTGTGTGGGTTCTGGGATAGAATTCAGTTTATCTGGCATGGTGGCAAATGCCTAAATCAACTGAGCCATCTATCAGTTCCCACTATTTTTTTTTTTAAGATTTATTTTGTTTTGCTGAGATAGAATCTCACTATGTAGCCCTAGCTGGCCTGGAACTCACGAACTGTATCCTGGATGTAAATCTTTTATCACTTGTCTTTCACAAGGATTCAGATAGGCTGCCGTACCTGCCCAGCATTTAGATGGGGTCTGAAAATCTGAAGACAGTTCCTCACACTTTTGTGGAAAGGATTTTATGTACTAAGCCATCTCTCCAGCTTGGATCAATTAATCTTCATTTGACTAATGATCCTGCTTTTTTGAAAATTAAATATATTTAATTCAAAGCATTTAAAACTAATTCCAAGATTTAGATTCCTTCTGTTAGAATTAATATAATTTTAAAGCATAATCAGATGATGACATTAGGATAAAAGTGTGTGTGTGTGTGTGTGTGTGTGTGTGTGTGTGTGTTTTCTCTCTGGGAGACAGGCAGAAATTTGCATATGACAGATTCTCCTAAACACTCTGGCAGGTTCTTCTCTTATTGGGTGAAGAAGGCTTCTCTTTGGTCCTCGTCTACTCCAAGGAAAATATTCAGCCAAAAGACCAACAGCTACAGCAGAACTGGAGTTAGGAAAGTAAAGCATGGTAGTACACACACTTCAGAATAAATCAGAGTGGGCTGGCGGGAGGACATGTATAGTTTTGTATTATAGGTGAAAGAACATTTTGTGAATATTTATGAGATGGGTAGCATATTCATAGGGCTAAGTTGACCCATTCCCCTTCCCAAATCATGTTGGACCAGATTTTCTAGTTAGAGTAATTTTTTCTATGATCCTCCTGAAAAACCCACAACCGGGGCAGAACCGAGTGGCAAATACCTTTAATCTCAGCACATGGGAGGCAGAAATAGGAGTTTGAGGCTAGCCTGGTCTACATAGTGAGTTCCAGGAAAGGCAGAGCTACGAAAGAATGAAAGAAAAAAGGAAGGAAGAAAGGGAGGGATGGAGGAACAGAGGGAAGTGAGGAAGGAGAAATAAAGGAAGGAAGATGTTTTAAGATCTTTTACTCTTTGGGTTTTTTTAGGTTCTTTTGGGGGCCCACTAATCTAGTTTCCATATAAATCACATACACAGAGGCTTATTATTATTTATGAATGACTGGTCTTGGTTTGGCTTGTTTCTAGCCAGATAGTCTTATCTTAAATTATCCCCACTACCTTTTGCCTCTGGGTTTTTATCTTTCTTAATTCTGCATATTTTACTTTACTTCTTTCTCCGTGACTTTCTATGTAGCTGGGTAGTTGGTCCCTGATGTCCTCCCCCCCCATCTCCTCCCAGATTCCTCCTTCTATTTATTCTCTCTGCCTGCTAACCCCACTATCCTTGCTCCTGCATCACTATTGGCCATTCATCTCTTTATTAGGACCATCAGGTGTTTTAGACAGACACAGTAACACAGCTTCACAGAGTTAAACAAATGCAGTGTAAACAAAAAGTCACACAACTGAAAATAATATTCCCAACAGGAAGGAAGGAAGGAAGGAAGGAAGGAAGGGAGGGAGGAAAGAAAGAAGGAAGGAAGGAAAAAAGGAGAAGGCAGAAAAAGAAACGCCCACAATGGGTAGAGGGTGGGGTACACAAAAAACACAGTGTCGGTGATATTGTAATCACGTCAGGGCTTTTTGAGAATATGGACCCTTTGCAAGTGTGTATATGTGGCAACTGAGAAAGCTTCATGGGGCCTTAGCTTCTGATATAATGGGAAGAACCTAAGAACAGCTTCAGGAAGCTTAACCACAAAGAGGCCTTCTGACCACCAGATGACACAGCTGCCAGGATGCAGTTGCGGTTTCCTTGGTTACCCTGTCCCTAACTCCTTGCCATTCTCCTTCTAAGCACTCTTCTCACCCAGCTTGGGCTGTGGATTTTGGTGTTCTTAGCCGGGAAGCTTGTATCAGCTGGTTGTAGCAATAACAAGAATCCTGTTACATATTTGAAGAAAACACACGCTCTAAAAATAAATTTTTAAAAATTAAGGACGTCAAAAAGGCTCAGCAGATAAAGGCACTTGCCACCAAGCCTGCTGTACAATTCCTAGGTCCCACCATGGTGCAAGGAGAAAACTTACTAGTCTTCTGGCCTCCATATGCATATAGCAACATATTTACACACACAAAATAGTAATTTTCTTTTAAATTGTTTTTTGAGAATTTAATAAATTATATTTTAATCATATTCATCCCTTTCCCAGCTCCTCCCAGATTCACCCTACATCTCCTACCTACCCAACTTTCTGTCTTCATTGTTCTTTTTAACTATTAAGTCCAATTTGTGTTGTCTGCATACTCTTGGGTGTGTGACTACACACTGGAGCGTGTTTGACCCACCAGGGGCCACACCCTTAAAGAAAAGTAACAATCCCTCTATTAGCAGCTGTTATTAACAGTTATGATCAGCAAGGGATGAGACTTTGTGCCCACTTCCCCCTCCATGTTGGGATTTCATCTAGCTTGAGCTTTCCCGGGTCTTGTGTCCTCTGTCACATGGCTCTGAGGTCATATATGCAACTGCCCCGTACAAATAATAAATTTTTGCAAAAAGAATCCTGTCAAGTCGATGAGGCCAGAGTTTCCCCAGCCCAGCCCCTGTTTTCATCTTATAACATCCCACACATTGAGCCTCTTCCTTCTTCCTTGTCACTAGCGCCCCATTAGGCCTTCTTTGAATTCAAGATGGAGCCCAGTTCTTAACTGAGGCCATGCCTACTCATTAAAATAGCCCCGGAATGAAACCCGTTTTTACCACTTAGCTGTCCAGCCCTCATCTTTCTCTGATACTCGTAGAAAGGTTATTGGAATCACCAGCAGGAACAAAAGGCACCTCCACGAGCATAAGTGACTCGCCTGGTGGAGGAAGATGCTGAATTAAGGTGTAAAGGAAGCCGAGCTCTCAGCTGATCTGTGGGGAATTCGAGGACTGGAGCGATCCTTCAGAGTTGCCCTGGATACAGCCAGGGTCGGGACCTCTGCTCCCTGAACCTCTCCCTCATTAGAGGAGATCATGCCGAGAGCTTCTATCAAACGTGCTGGAGGAATATTTGAAGTGTAGTAATTCTCAGAGAACCCGAGGCCATCCTTCTATAAGGACAAAACAAAACAAACCGAACTAGTCGTTTATGAAACCCTTTCTGTGGTTCTGTGACCTCTGCTACCTGACAGCCATGTATCCTGGCAACAGTTTCTGGGCTTCCTGCCTAGTTTGCATCATTCCCCCCCTAGGGTAAGAGCATCACTTTTAATGGGCTCCACTGTTTCTTACCCTCATGAAAAAAAGAACAGGTTTGTTTGTTTGCAAATGGACCCTCTTCCCAGGTAGTAGTTCCTAGGGACAAGGACTTTGATGCCCATTAGAAAACTCAAGGGGATGTGAAGAAGATGTGTATGGGACCCCCCCACCTCTCTCTCTCTCTCTCTCTTTCTCTCTCTCTCTCTCTCTCTCTCTCTCTCTCTCTCTCTCTCTCTCTCTCTGTGTGTGTGTGTGTGTGTGTGTGTGTGTGTGTGTTTGAGCCAGAGACTCCTGTTGCTCAAGTTGACGTTGCACTGGTCCTCCTGCCTCTGCCCCCAAGGACTGAGACTACAGCTAGGCACCACATTTAAATTCTGAGAGCTTTATTTTAAGCAAACAAACTTTTACAATTAAGAATGTTTCTGTTACACTTACTCTTTGGATGTGTTTGTATGCACACATACCCTAGCAAATGTATGGAAACCAGAGGATAGTGTTTGGAGTTGCTTCTCTGTTTCCGCCTTTATTCCAGGGGTCTAACTCAGGTCATCAAGTTTGCTTGGCAAAGGACCTTTATCCAGTAAGCCATCTTGCAGCTCTCCAAAAACTCTTGACAGTATATAAAAACATGATGTTTCAGTGGCCCCGGTCCACATACTTGGGGATCATGTCAACTGATTCTGAAAGGCAGACCAAGAAAAGAAAAAAAGCCAGCCCTAAGCAAATACTGCTTCCTCTAGAAATGTAAATACATTTACTTTCTGTTGTTTCTTTGGTTTTGAGACAGAATTTGTTTGTGTAACAGCTCTGGCTATCCTGGAACTTGTAGCCCAGGCTGGCTTCGAATTCACAGAGATCCACCTGCCTCTGCCTCTCAAGTGTTGAGATTAAAGGCATAGGCTACCACTGCCCAGCTGGAGTTTTGTTTTTTGAGACAGAGTCTCACTATATAGTTAGTCTTGACAGGCCTAGAACTTACCATGTAAACCAGGCTGGCCTCAAGCTCATATAGATCTTCCTGCCTCTGTCCTCCAAGTGCTGGGATTAAAGACCTATGCCATCATGCTCAGGTATATTTCTCTTTTAAAATAGGCACTACCTAGTCTGG
Organism: Myodes glareolus; assembly: GCF_982192425.1. Classification (NCBI taxonomy): domain Eukaryota; kingdom Metazoa; phylum Chordata; class Mammalia; order Rodentia; family Cricetidae; genus Myodes; species Myodes glareolus. The sequence goes on from NC_142030.1 coordinate 68,792,731, forward strand.
TGTTTTGCTATCACAAATTATGTGATGACCATAGACTTAGGCGGATTTATAACTTGTGCTCTTGTCTGGAATAACTCTAACATCTGAACAAAACCCAAGGTTTTGTTGGAAGGAAAGGCTAATGAATGCCTGCCTATAGTGCGTGCTTCAACCTATAGTGGCTCTGTCAGTGGGTCTCTATTCACTTACAGCTTAATGTTAGCTTAGGGTCAGCCACTTTATGCTAGCCTTTATTCTAGCCAGACAGAAGCAATTGAGTTTCCTCCAAGGCTTTGCGGTTGCTATTCCTACCAGCCGGAATATCCCCCTCCTCTTGCTGATCTCATAGCTCCCATCCTTGTTGGTCTTCTAGCTTTGTGAACCTAGTCCCTCAGTACCATCTGGGTCGGCCACCTTTGGCTGTCCTGGACCTAGTAACACCTGTAGTTGTTGTTCGATAAACACCGACTGAATGGAAAACACTGAGTGAATCTTCTCTTCATTCCTACACACTGCTTCTTTGAGCCCCCATCTTTGTCACTACTCACGCCTTAAAACCATCTCTGTCCTCACAGAATCACTTAAAGGCATTCTTAGTCCATAAAATACATCTAGATAGTGGGATTGGGTTGCTAATGAATTTGAGTAGAAACTGTTTTATATGGAATGTAATTTTGTGCAAGCTCAAAAACCCTAATTTGATATTTAATCTCATAATATCATGTCCCATGGTATCTATGATAAATAATTCTCTTTTGCTTCTGGGCATTTTGCATACATTTTCTTGCTGTCAAGTGATCATGTGTGCAGTGTAGTAATAGGGACACTTAGAAATGCTAATTTGTATTAGGCTAATACTGGTTGGGGTATGTGTACAGAAAATTATTCAAATACAAGCAGCAGGATAGAGGAAAGGGATAAAAGAATATTAAAGAGAAGATAAAATGTAGAAGAAATTTACCCCAGAGCTCAGGAAGACAATAAAGAATAATCTCAGGTAGGGCGGGTACTTAGACTTAAATAATATTAATTTGCAGAAATATTATACCCTCTCTGATTCATTCTAAACTCTGATTTAAAAAAAAATCCATTTTGCCAAGTTGCCAGGCTTAGCAAATGGCATCCCACCTTGGAGCGATATGCCCTGGTCTGACGGACAGTGACTCACAGCCCTTTGAGGGAAGCAGGTGTTGGCCCTCTGCTGTCTGACAGGTGTCAGCTAGCACCCCCAGAAAAGAAAGAAAACATCCTTGTGTTTGGGGAACGTGACTCAAGGGTGAAAACTGCTTATATCCCCAGAACGAGGCTTTCGCGGATGGCAGAGTGTGGCGTGTATCGTAAAGACAGCAAAACAAAATAATGAAGGCTATGGGGGCGGGGGAGACGATGCAAGGAAGGAAAAGAGGGAGAGAAGGAAGAAACTGCGGAGTTAAATGGAGTCTGAAGTTGCTTACGCTGTGGCTTCTAGGAAGCCAGCCCAGCCTCATTTCTTTGAAAGATGACTCAGGCCCCTACCCAGGAGCAATATGTCCTGTTCTGACAGAACTTTAAAATATTTACTCTGTACTCAGTTCAGACAAATTCTCCATTCTTTGTCTTGGGCCATCTGTTTTATAAAAGTGAGAGAGAGAGAGAGAGAGAGAGAGAGAGAGAGAGAGAGAGAGAGAGAGAGAGAGATCTGACCCTCTGGTGCAGGTAGCCTTTTCTCCACTCCATCCATGGGCTGTTTGCGCTCCCTAGGGTGGCCACTTCCTTGTGGTCCTTGATTCCCTTAGAACTGCTGCTAAGGGCAAGACCTGGGGCTGCCTGGGCAGAGGATGGAGGAACAAGATGTACTTGTTTAACAAAGGTTTGCAGGGCTGCTTTAGCCAAGGATCCTTCCCTGTGTTCAAAAATATTGCAGCCCTTTTATAATATCATACCAGGGCTTCTGAGGATGCTTAATGCAGTCAAAGCAAACCTGCCAGGAAGTTGCTGGGGTTTTAGCCTCGGGGTTTCTGGTTGTGACTGTGTCCCTCTTTAATTCTTAGTGGACTCTGTTTTCAACATAGGCCACCAGCAAAACCTGCCTTTGGAAATGGAGTTAATAATGAACTCATTCACATGGTGCTGTGGCAAAAGAAAAAATTTGCCTCTTTAAAGGAGTCATAATTATTTTGCCCATGTAAGACAATGAGTACTGGTAGGAGGTAGGGTAGGGGTAGGAAGAAAAGAAGGAAAGAGGAGAGGAGGGAAGAAGAGGGTAGGGGAAGGAAGAGGAGGACAGGACAGGACTTCTTAGAATCTAAGACTTTTGTACTTCACAGAATTCAATTTACTGCAAAGAGTGGTTCTTTACCAGGCTTGGAAAAGGTTTGTTGATCTTCAAAATAAAGGGAATCTCCTGTTTTCTGAACTGGGCTATTAGAAGCACAATCAAATCTTCCTTTGTTGAGCACTAACTGTGTGCCAAGCACTATATAAGCCATGATTTTCTTTTATCCTCACACCGGTGTAGAACACCATTCAGGATTCTCTCTACTGATCTGAACTGAAAAGAGTACTTATTGGCTATTAACAAACTGGGAGGTCCCGGCATAGGGATGGCTCCTGATGGTGGGACTCAGACACTATCCCCAGGACCCTGTATTCCCCCCATCTCCATCTTTCTTCCTGTGTTGGCTTTGTCCTCAGGTTCCCTGTAGGAACATGTGGCTGGATAGCCAACTTGTTCCCAAGAGTCTGCACTTCAGTTGAAAACGGAACAGCATTCAAGACCTCGGCTTCTTCCTGAGTGCTCAGAAAACCTCTGATTAAAAATTGTCGTGGGCCCAGCTCTGAACTGCCCTGTGACAAGGAACTTTCAGGATTTGTCCTGTCATGGTTCACAACTGCAGATTAAGGTGATTGGGTCACAACCGGACCAGGGAATAAAGACAAAGGGAGGAGGATCCTCAAATGGAAAGTATGGACATAGGCAATAAGAAATGTGCCTGGCTGAGTTTGACAAAGGGAAAAATACTGGCTCAGGGGTTTTTGCATAACTCACCAAAGGTTATTACTAGAAATTGTCAGGGCAGGCACCTGAATCCTATTTGTTATATTTAATAACCACACCTGTTGCTCCATTTATTCAGAGAAGACCTGTTTCATCTTTAAATAAAAACAAAAATACATAATTAGAATAAATGAATCAAATTTTCCATAATGAAAAATCTTCCCTAACTTGTCCTGTGAGTGTGTCCCAGGAGATGTGCTAGAAGAAACCCTCTAAGGAGACACAACTGCCTTTCCAATAGTCATGGCCAAGTTAAACTGCCAAGGGAGAGAGCAAGTGAATGTTCCAAAAGATACAGGGAGAGCTTTTAAATTCATACCTGTGACAGTTTGAACCAAACACTGTCCAGGCGTCAAGAAAAAAGCAATACATTAGCTGAACACTTAAGGCAATGCTTAATTTTCTCAGACACCAGCCGGACAGTTGTGGCGCACGCTTTTAATCCCAGCTCTCGGGAGGCAGAGGCAGGCGGATCTATTTGAGTTCGAGGCCAGCCTGGTGTACAAGAGCTAATTCTAGGACAGACTCCAAAGCTACAGAGAAACCCTGTCTTGAAAAACCTAAAACCAAAACCAAAACCAAAACAAACGCTTCATACGAACTCAGCTGCCTCCTGGAAGGACTTTGAAAATGTATTTAGAGACGTAGTGACTGTGGAGTTTGTTCTGAATTCTTAACCACCTATAAAGTCTATAAAGTCAGTTATTGGTGGCCTTATGATACTGGTTTGTACTGAACCAGAGGAGGAAAGTTACAGTACTAGCAGTTAGTAGTGGCTGCTAAATAACTGGGGTTCAGACGAACCATATAGCCTTCTGGATTCTTATTTTTTTCAACTATTAAAAATACTTAATTGAGCTGGGTGGTAGTGGTGGTGGCACACACCTTTAATCCCAGCACTCGGAGACAAAGACAGGAGGATCTCTGTGAGTTCAGGGCCAGCCTGGTCCACAGAGAGCGTTCCAGGATAGGCTTCAAAGCTACAAAGAAACCCTGTCTCGAAAAACAAACAAACAAACAAACAAAAAACTAGTTTTGCGTGTGTGGGTGGTTTGCCTGCATGTATGTCTGTGTATCATGCAAGTGCCTGGTATCCTCAGAGACCAGAAGAGAGTGTGGAATCTCTTGGCACTGGAGTCACAGACAACCATAAACTGTCATGTGGGTGCTGGGAATTGAACCCAGGTCCCCCAGAAGAGCAGCCAATGCTCCTAACTGTTGATTCATCTCTCCAGCCTCTAAATAATTATTTCTGAAATGAAGTTTCACGAATTCGAAACTAGCCAATCTCTAATTTACCCTGAAGCCACTGATGACCTTGAATGCTGACCCTCCTGCCCCGTCTCCTGAATGCTGGGGTTATAGGCTGTGTGATTGTTAATTCGCCTATGAAATCTCTAAGGTTAATGTTCTCTGCAGATCTTATGGGATACACATGATGTGCTTACAAGACTTTTTTAAAGCATTGTACACATATGTTCTATAATTGTCTCAGTCCAGGAACCTGAGAAGTCCCCAACTGCCTTTTCATTTTAACAGGGCACCTATAACACCTTGAGTTAGAACGGAAGTCACCATCAACAGCTGATTCTGACGAGGTAACAACTATCTATGCAATGGGGAAATAATCAATGGCTTGTTACCAAACCAAACACATAAAACACAGTGAAAGAACAGGAACATTTTTTTTTTAGCTTGAAATTCAGAACAAGAGTGTGATCCAAGTGTGACAAGAACTTCTAAGCAAAAAAATCAGTTACCAAAATGCTGTATGGTCCTACTTTTTCAATACAGGGGTCTTGGGCTTTTTGGTTTGTTTGTTTTGTTTTTTAATCTCATGCAAGACATACCATGGGGTTCTCAGCACTTCATGTCTAGCAACCCCAATATAATTGTCTCCACGGGCAGCAGTTTCAGGAGAAAGACTGTAACATAAAGAACACTTTAAAAGCAAACTAAAACAGTACCAATCGGCATGAAGGTCAGGAGCTTTCAGATGTCAAGATCTACTGCAAGTCGGAGTGGTCACTTGTTTGGGCAGACAAGTGGTCAGGCCTGTAGTCTGGTGGAGGTCAATACTGGTGGTTCATCTGGTCTCCAAAACCTTCCCTCCCTGGGACTTTGCTTTATGAAGGTATGAAGACCTAAACACCTTTGGTCATCTCTAGCCTTGTTATGCCCACATCATGAAATACCACCTCCCCCTGCCATGGAGAATACCAGGAGTCTGAAGTTTATATGCAAAAGCAAAGAACCTTGATTGTAAGCTCGAGCTTGGACCTTCCATCTGCTCCAACACAGCTGTTGGATTAGGGAAAGCACTGAACTCAGCTATGGCATGGTTTTAAGGAGTAAAGGATGCTGGTTGGGGCGGGGGAGCGGTCAGGGAACTTCAGATTCAGATGGGGGTTGAACTCCTGTTTGGGCAGGAATGAGGTGACAGAAGTTTCATCAAGCAGGGATTGATATTGGTGTTGCTGTAAGGAAAATGGCAACCTATATACAAGTTAGGTAAAATGTTCTTAATGTTCTGGAGCATCTAGTACTTGTCTCAGTTCTAATTGGTCCCCCACAGGGTATTATTGTAAGGATGGTTATTGTAAGGATGCACACTGTTACTCTGCAGCCTGTCATTGCTACACTAATATTAAGTTAGGCCACTTCAGCCTGTTGATCCCAGGCAATGCTTCTTGGGCCTTTCTTGACCCTTCCCGCTCTTTAAACATTGACTGCGTACTGCCCGTTGCTCATAGCCTGGGTTGTTTACGGAAGCTGAGTGTCTAGGATGTTATCTGGGTCCAATTTCTTAGATTCTTTGTTTGTCAAGATCAGAAATACCATCTGGAAATTTCACTCTCTCACCTACAGGATCTCTTGAACTGAGGATTGGTCTGCAACCTGAGTTGAAGACTGGCCTGGAGCCTATTCAAGGGTAAGGATAGTTAGGTATCCCAAGCCTAAAGGACAGCCTGAGTTAGGAAAGACAGGAGACCATGGAGCAGCACTGTCAGCATCGCAGGACCACAAAATTTGTGTGGCGAGGCAAGCCTTGGAAAGGCGGCTACAGGATAGGAGAGGATCACAATGAATAATGTAGAGGTTGAGGCAAGGGGATTTCACGTTCCAGGCTAGACTGGGCGATGTAATAAAACTGTGTAAATATAAAAATGTAAAACAGCTTTGCTCATAGGATAAGGCAAAGACATCAAAAGTCTTTGAGAAAGAAGTGGTTCAATTAGACGTGCTTTTTTGGTTTGTTTGTTTGTTCATTTGTTTATTTTTGATATGGGATCTATCTGCCTGCCTCAGAGTGCTCCGATTAAAGGTGTCCACCACCAACCACGTTCACTGTTTTGCTTTTGTTTCTTTAGACAGGGTCTCATTCTATAGCCCTGGTTGGCCTGGAAATCACGGTGTAACCCAGTTTGCCCTCGCACTAACAGGAATTCTCTTGCCTTAGCCTCCCGAGTACTGGGGTTACAGATGTGAACTCTCATGCCTGGTTTCAGATGTACATTTTTTTTTTGTTGTTTGGTTGGCTTTGTTTATTGAGACAGGGTTTCTCTGTAGCTTTGGAGCCTGTCCTGGAACTAGCTCTTGTAGACCAAGCTGGCCTCAAACTCAGAGATCTGTCTGCTGAAGACTGGGATTAAAGGCGTGTGCCACCGCCCAACCCAGATGTACATTTAAATAATCACAAATAGCATATGGTCAAAATAAAGTTTAGAAAATTGGGCTAGATGTGGTATCACACGCCTTTAATCCCAGCACATGCTTGGAGCATGGAAGGCAGAAGCAAGTTGATCTCTGTGAGTTCCTGGCCAGCCTCTATGTCAAAAAGTTGTTTTTTTTTTTTAAATCAGAATATATTTTCGTATAGATATGTGCATATGTGTATATATGTATATCATGCTTATTGAATGTAATGGACACATTTTAACTCTTTTTGCTTTTTTTTATTTCTGCTGCTCCAAAGTGAACGCCTTAGCTTCTCTGGTTTAATTCAGTTCTAAGAATACTCTCATTTAAGTCCGGCAAAAGCACATGAAGTCAAGAGTCACATTTGTGGTGTTTCGTTCATTTTAAAGTCTCTCTTACCCTCATTCTTCGGTTGTGGAAGCCTGAAGGAGGGGAGACAGCCAGCAACTCTTTCCCTCTTTCTCCAACCACCAGCTGCTCTGTTCCTACTCAGGTCCCTTGGACAAGAGGAAGGATTCGGGTGAATGGTGGGGTCATGTGGCTGATACGGCTGTATGATGTGGCACTGAACCATACAGGGTTGTCTGCCAGGCTGCTTCTCCATGAAGGTTGTTCTCTTTGATCATGTCCCCTTCTACATGGTCTGTGAGTGGGCTCCTTCATGAACATGAAATCCTGCCCATTCTATTCCATCCTGGAACCTTTAAGTTTCTCTAACGACAGTTATTAGCCCAGTATCCCTCAAACTCCAGGAGACACAGGTCAAAGTCTCCAAGTGATCCCATTAGGTGTCCTCATTTGGTTTAAACGAGGAAGTATTTCCCAGGACAAGGTAGTGGTGGATAGGTTATTGTAGATATGTATATAGGCCACTCTCTGTAAGGACCAAAGTTTGACTTTTCTTGATATTTTTATGAATTTTTATTTTAAATTATGAATATGTGTACATGTGTATGTGTGCACCCATAGAAAGCAGAGGGTTTGGATCCCTATGAGCTGGAGCTACAGGTGTTTGTGAACCACCTACGATGGGTATTAGTAACGACGTTCTGGAAGAGTAACCCGCACTTTTAACATCTGTGCCATCTCTCCAGCCCCTGCACTGACTGCTTAAACCTTCCAAAGGATTTTTCTAAAAGCTTCTCTTCCGTGCGCTGAAGGTGGGTTTGCACCCCGAGCCCTCTCTGCTCACTCTGCTTTCAGCTAGTTCTTCTCAGTGCTGCAAGTTGCCAAGTTTACAAAGCAGGAGATGGACTTTTCTTTAGAAAATGAAAATCACCACAAATCCCATCATTTTCGTTTGTTTTGTTTTGTGTTTCCTTTCTGCCTCTGGAAGCGTGGAGAACAAAGAAGGAGCATCTGCTCTCAACTTGAGATGTTTGGTGTCCATCTTTAATCTGTCTTTCATGCTTGCACAAATAAGTCAAAGAGTAGAGGCTAATAGGCCGTGCCGAGTCACAGAACACATTTTTGACATTTTTTTCCTCCAAGGGTGGAGCCTATACTCCCTCTCCTGGAACTGGAGCAAGGAAGGCATGACTGCTTTGACCGATGGAATACGGCTTGTGACTTCTGGGGCAGGGTCATGAGAGGCTGTGAGGCTTTCAACTTGACCCCTGGGGGACACCTGAGACATGGAGGCTACTACAGAACAAACGTGACAACTCTAAAGCCATGACATTGGGGGTGTCACAGAAGATCCACTTCGGCATTGCTGATGGGGATGGGGTGTAGTTCAAGCAAATGGAGAGGCATGGCCCAGCCCCAATGCTTCTGTCCCCCAGAGCTCAGGTCACACAAAGCCCAGTTATCAAGGGCAGAGAAACGCCACCTATGGTATGTCTGCTCAGAATTCCTGCCCGTGGCCTCTCCAAGTACAGTAAATGGATGGATGTTTTGAGCCAATGTGTTTTAGGGTAGATTGCTACACAGACAGTTAATGGGAACAGGAGTATCTATTCATACTTGGGAATTCCCATAACTGCAACTGGGAAGGAGAGCAACCCTAGGGGCAGGAAAACAAGGTGTCTGGATTTTGCAGAGGTTCACATGTAAAACGAGGGACCTACTGAGAAATATTTAGGCCAACACTTCTGACCCACATCCCAAGTATGAAACGTGCGAGGTGTGGCGGCACATGCCTGTAATTCTAACACGTGGGAGGTGGAGGGAGGAGGACCAGGTTCAAAACTAAACTGAACTGCATGATAGCCTGACTCCACAACACAACACAACACAACACAACACAACACAACACAGCCTGCGGGCCACAGCGGCACGTTCTCATCGTCTTACAGCTCAACAGGAGAATCATGAGTTCGAGGCCAGTCTGGGCTATGTACATAGATTCCCACCTCAAAAGGAGGAAAAGATATGAAATGTAAAAGATTGTTTGATCTGTGCATGCATCACTCCCTCCACGTGTCTTGGCTTCTTCTCTCCACGTGTAGAGTCGGCTTTCTTTCCCCAGGCTATGTTTTCATGATTTAGTTTTACAAATGGGATGCTCTGAATGTTAGGATGTAGATTACACTAATCAATCAACTTTATTTTATTTTACATACGTACTTAAAAGCCTCTTATACTTAGAAAGAAAATATATGCAAAGTGAGGTTCAAAGCAGAACTCGTTATTATTTTAAGTTGAGCCATTTACCCTGTCAGTGAACAAGCAATCAGCCTTGGTGAGATTGCAGCTTCCTGCAGCCCAGCAGGCAGGTGGGGTGGGAAGGACAGAGGATACAGAAACCACACAAAGACAAAAAACAGCTGCTCACAGCCAGTTTACTAGCATGGTTCAAGATCTATCATGCCAGGCTATAAGGCGGTGTGTATGAAACATGGTTTACATTCTAGAAAGTGATTTGCACACGCCAAATACAGCCAGACAGAAGACCAGAGGCGTATCTGATCCAATGGCAAAGATTTTGGCCCTCTGTTTTTGCTGCTTTGTTGGGTCCTTTGTGCTTGTTTATGTCTTCCAAGTTTTCTGCATATACGGTATCAGAAAGTGAAACCAACAAACAAAATATGTCCTGCAAGGAAGCCCTGCAGAGGTGGATTGGAAATGCAGTACCGTGGCGAGGCCAGAATGTTGCAGGTCTGAAGGCTGCTTACCTAATTTTGGGCTAGTTCCAGCCCTCCGCAGCCATTCCTTGCCTACCTCGGTGTCAGAACTACCATCTGGTGACTAAGAGATAAAATTCTTTGAAATGTATTAATTTAGTAGCTCACTGACTCCCACCAACCCAAACGCTCAGAAAGCATTTCAGACATAGAGGAAAGAGGACCCTCATTTCTCTATATTTGTCTCTCTGAGGGACTCACTAATGGTTTGTTTGTTTGTTTGAGACAGGGTTTCTCTGTGTAGCCCTGGCTGTCCTGGAACTGCCTCTGTAGACCAGGCTGGCCTCCTAGAGATCTTCCTGCGTCTACCTCTGAGTGCTGAGATTAAAGGCGTGTGCCTCCACCACGACCTGCTGAACTCCACCAATGTATTTTAAATTTTCCTCTTTTATGACTATCTTTGTTCTGTAAAACCAGAAAAACTTTTCAAAACTTCTTACGAAACTTGGAACATGGAATTTGAGGTAACCTAAATCTGTGTTCTTGGTCCCTGATCACGCAAAATATCTCTAGAATAAACTTTCTTACATCTTTAAGATGACAACCGTGGTTTTGGTGTCCATAACTTCATCCATCCTGCCATACTTCCTAAAACTTCCATCTTAGATGGCCTCGTCGTTCTTTATTTTACTGAGGCGATCACAGACCCAATGAAGGAACCCGTTCCACACAGCTGGGCCCCTTCTGATTCCTTCAGAATTCTTTCCTGAACATTTCTCTACTTCTCAGCTTATTCCCCAAGTGCCCAGCACTGTCTGTGCCCCCACCCTCTTCCAGTCCTCCTTTTGGGGGGAGGTGTGGTCTGCAGCAGCTAATTTCCTGTGTCTCCCATCACTTTCTGCCTGGCACTCCCTGTACTTTTCCACTTCCCCACTCTCCACTGACTTCCCCAGCAGATACCAGTTTGATGTTCGAATTGGAGCCAATACATAGTAAACTCACTCATGATATTTGACTAGTTAATAGTTTCGGACTCACTGGGTTTTTAAAAGAGGTTGCCCAGTTCGCATGACCGTGTCTCTAATTAGTGATGTTAAAGGTACAGTCAAATGCAGATTTTCACACGCTTGAATTTTTGTGCAAATAGGTCGCAACCTCTTTTAGCAGAGCAGGGAAGGTTGCCTGTAGCCAGGCGCCATCACTATTAATATCAGATGGAGCGGCAACTAATTCAGTCATGTTGATGGATGCTGAGATGGTGCCCAGACTCCTGCAGTGGGAGCGACTGAGTAGAGAAACCAATTTCCTCCCAGCCTAAAGTGCTCCGGGTCACCCTTGTTACAGAAAAATGACAAGAGTCACTATGTCTCCTAAGTCAGCTTATCCAGAATGGTGTGTCCAGCTAAGCAAACAAAACAAACAACAATAGGTATATGTGGAATCTGTGATGTTCCCAAAAATCTACCCCAGTTTTTCAGGGGTAGGGGAAAGAGGCTAGGGAGCTAGGGAAGCTGCAAGGTGAGCTAATTACAAGAGGCCTTGCAAACCAATACTCCACAGAGGCAGAACTGGGGACCAGCTTCTGAACTCTGGCCACTGAGTCAATTCAAAGCAAGTCTGCTCCCGTGCTGGGGAATTCATTCCCTGGGCGATCCACACAATAATTTGAAGGCTTCTGTACCTCCTACCTCCACCTACCGTCTCACACCAGAAAGTAAATGTGAGGTTTATATAAGCACCCAGGGTTATGAAGACATACTGAAACATCTCTAGGTTTTGTTCGTTAAACAAACCTTTGTTGGGACCCACTATAGGCTCTGTCCCTACTGCAAGGGACGTTACAATCTAGGGAGCAGGTGGCAAGGGGGATTGGTGCAAACGGTAAACAAGATCATCAATGAAGTCTCGTGTAGGAGGGCGGCAGAGAGCGGAGATGGAAGAGGGCTTCAGTCTTCATTCCTGGACTAAGGGGAGACAGGCAGGGGAGGATGGAGAGGAGGGAAGCTGATGGAGAGGGAGGAACACAGGAACCTGGAGCAAAGTCTTCAAGGCTAAGTAGGGACAAAGCCAGTGAGGTGCTAGGGAGGAGGGGAGGGCGAGCAGCCGCAAGAGTGCCCACTGAAGGAAGGGGCAATTCTACTTTTTATATACCTTCTCCCCCATTTTTCGTTCTACTCTAAGATCAGAACTAAGTGGAAGCCACATTTCATAGCCCTTGAAAGTGGAAATGGTACAATCTGACCCCTGGCTTTCACACAGCTGTTTCCCGGAATCTTCTTCGTCTCTTAGCCTTTTGAATTTGTCCTTGTCCTATAAGCTAGATCAGAGAAAGGAAAGGAAAAAAAAGTTAAAGCCAACCCCTTTTAAGTAGTTGGTTTATGTTTTTATAATCTATTTCCAAAGACATTTAGAGGAAACAGTTAATGTATCTATTGGACTGATTGGGTTAAAATGGCCATGGAAAGGTTGGGAGGAACAAGCCACATTTCCACTACTTCCTTAAGCTTCTCTCTTCATTAGCCTGATAATGGGAGATAAAGGAGAACATGTTACACCCACTTCAAAGAACCCATCCAGGAAAAATACCAGAGAGCTGGCCCTATGCACACACCACAGACATCAAACTGACATTAAGAATTAGAACTAATTCTTAAAAGTGGTAAGTGATATATGCTCACGGGTTAAAAGACAGAAGGCAGGCCCGCTCTTCAGAAGTAATCGCAGTCAACAGCTCTGTGAGTCCTCTTCCAATATAGATACGACACGACAGGATAAATTGTACTTCGTGGCATCTTGGGAATGTATCTGCGAGGCTTAGGAGAGGCGATCTGCTAAGATGGGAAGATTAAGGGAGAAACTGCATCCTCTAGTAAGCAGTTAAGTATTTAGGTTGGTATTTATTTGGCGTGATTTTGTGGAATGGGACGTGGAGGAAATGATGGGAGAAGTGAGACGCTTCCTGGAGCTAGCCATGGTACACAGCCACAGCCACTCACGTGCGTACAGTTCCACGACTTCCTCTTTTTAATTCAGAAATACCTTTGTGTGTGTGTGTGTGTGTGTGTGTGTGTGTGTTCAGATTATAAAAAAGAATTTCTGTAAGGTAGACTCATAGGAGGGATATCTCTAGGATGAATGATGGGACTTCTTAAAGTTTAGACAGAAAACTGTCATTGTTTAATATGCTGTTAATGTGCAGCTCCGTGCACAGCTGTTCCGTGGCTCTGCAGTTGTGAAGGCAGAATGCTGGCTCGTGGAACTAATAGAATACCTATGGAATTCAGCATCTGAGGTGTAACTAATAGAATACCTATGGAATTCAGCATCTGAGGCAGGACAGAGAGACAGGAAATTAAGGGTACATGGAAGGGAAAGGGACTCTCCTGTCTGAGTCTCTTCACCTGCTGAAAGTAAAAAAAAAGTCTCCAGGGCTAGGAAAATGGCTCAGTGGTTAAGAACACTAATTGTGCAAGGCAGTGGGAGACAGCACTTGGGAGGCAGAGGCAGGTGGATCTTTGTGAGTTTGAGGCCAGCCTGGTCTACAAGAGCTAGTTTCAGGACAGCCAGGGCTGTTACACAGAGAAACCCTTGTTTCTTGAAAAAAAAGAAAAAAGAAAAAAAAAAGAAAGAAAAGAAAAGAAGAAAAAAAGGAGAAGGAAAAGAACACTAAATTGTTCCTGCAAAAATCTCAGCCTGTCCCCAGTATCCACATGGCAGCTCACAATCACCAGTAACTCCAGTTCCAGGGTATCCGATGCCTTCTGCCCTCTGTGGGCACAGGCATGTGTGGGCACTAAGCATGTATGTGATGCACAGGTATGCATGTGGTGCACAGTCATACATGTAGGCAAAACACTCATATACATTAAACAAAATTAATTTAAAAATTCCAGCATAAATACATTTGCTGTGAAGGTTACTTACATAGAAATATTCCTTTTGTATTTTTCAAGTACGAATGTTTAAAGACATACAGAGATGTGGCTCAACAGGCATATGTCCTAGTCTCGAAAGCCTGGCACCCTGATTTCAGTCCCCAGAACCCTTTGTAACAAGCCGGATGTGGTGATGTGACTCTGTAATCACAGAAGTCCTGGGGTGAAAGGAGCGGTAGAGGCAGCAGAATTGCCAGGAAACTCATAGGCCAGCTATCCATGAGAACACAGCACAGCAGCGGAAACAAGGAAGGCGGTCCCACAGAGAGACAGCAAGCCCCAACTCCTAGAAAGCTGACCTCTCTACATGGACCATTGCACCTTGACATCAGAGCTATGATTCTACAGCTAATAGGCACAGCCTAACACACACACACACACACACATGCACAAAAATAAATACATTTTTTAAATGTTAAAATACCAGGGAGCCATGCTTAAGGTCCAAATAGATAAGGCTGTATTTCTTCCCGACTATAAACCTGCAATATTCTGGGTATCTCGCGTTATCATAAACTTTGTATTTATGATAGCATGCCTTAACTCCCTCATGAGAACCTAGTGTCTGTGGTTTTCCTTCGCCAGCCTCTGATCTGACTCAGTTCCCCTCCCGAGGTGCCTTTGAGGAACCCTGTGACCAAGAGAGAAACCCTGTGACCAACATAACCAAAATCATATATATGACTGCTGTTAAGACACTGAATGCAGGACTCTCTTAAGGAGCCACACCCACACCCACCCGTGACTGTGTACTTTCTTTACCTAAGCGGTTCACTTTCCACTAAAGACGGTGCTTAAATCTGCTAGAAATCTTATCTCCACCTGTGCTTTATACTGACGTGCCCTGCTCTCTTCCGTAGCATGGCCACATGGCAACTACACCAGAACATGCTTGAGAGGGAAGGTGGATGCTGTCGATTGTTATGGAAACACATGCATAAACCAGGACAGTATAGAGGAGAGCGGAACAATTGCTTTTCCTAATAATTACTAATACAAGCACTAAAGAAAATAAAGTATCTTGAAAAAGTCTGACAGCTCTGTAAACAGCTTCAATGACTTCCAGTACCCGCTTCTGGCCTCCAGCCCCACTTTACTGCTCCGCAGCACTGTGCTGAGAGCATAACTATACGAACCTTCTAGCAATCTGCTTGTTGGAACTTGTGTTAATGGCGCAAACAAAACATTTAGTGATGAGCGGGTATAATTAGCTTCTAAATATTTTGCACTATTAAACTTCTCATTTGGAGAAGGGAGATTCTCAAACGAAGGATTACAGAAGGATATAAAACTTTTTCATGGAACAAAAACATAATAAGGAAAAGGAAGATGTTTTGGAAAACAGAAACAGAACAGTGCCACAAAACATTCAGTTCTCCTGCAGCCATCTTCAGCAGCCCCACAAGCACAGAAATCCCAGGGTAGCAGACAAGACCATGGCAGACAGCTCTGAGGTCTATGGAGGTGTAAGGAGGCCAGATCTCAGGCGCTCCCTGGACTGAAGATGTTGACTCTTGTGGCTCAGCTGAGACCTTACATTCTGTTTGCCATCAGTTCTGTCAAGCATTGGCTTGTTTCCTTCGGCTCTTTGTGAACAGTCCAAAGCCCTAGCATATGAGATGTCTCATTGCCTTCTGTGAGCGTGTTCGAGAAAATAGATCGCTTCTCATTTCCAAGACAGCGAAGGGTGGGTGGGCTTATTTGGCTGCCAGGCAGGATCAATTTTTGTTGGAAATCCGTGTGGTTTCAAGGGACAACTGGTCACTCCAGATGGAAGGGAAAAGCCCACCTCAAGCCTCGTCTTTGTGTGTTCCCTCCAGCGGTGCTCTTTATACCTTGTTAAGGATTACATTCTTTTCTCTCTGGGTTTTCCCCTGCTCAGGAAGAAAAGCCCTTGATGGGTTAATGAATTGCCTTGCTGGGCATACTGAATCATCTGTCTTGTGTTTCTCACTGAATGAGAAGCTTTAACAGCTCTGAGCTGAGGTGTTGAGAAGTGCGTTTCTAGCTGGTAGCAAGCTGTTGAAGATGCCTGGGCCTGTCACCCTACCACCTAAAGGCAATTCCACGGGAGGGTGTTTCCCAAGGTATTCTTCATTTCAGCTTTGTCGGTTGGCTGTTCATTCAAAAGGCATATTTAATTGCCTAATTGTTTTCAAAGACTTAGTTACTACGGTTTGCTGTTTTGAGACAGCAACTATCAACTTTGAGCCCCCTCCCCCCAGAAATCTTGACTGGTACAATAGATAGCGATACCATCACTTTATCACTCTTGCTACATTGCCATTTACTCCCTCTCTTTCTGTCTCTGTCTCTCTGTGTGTGCATGCGCATGTGTGCATACACACACGTGTGTGTGCATCTCTGTGTGTGTATGTGCACATATACCCACATGTCCGCACTCGCTGTTGTGTATGTGTGTGCAGCTTCCAGAGATGGAACTGAGCTTCTCAGGCTTGCAGACAGGCGCCTTTAGCCGCTAAGCCATCTCTAAGACCCCAGTAGCATCAGTTTCTCACCTGGACCTCGTTTTTTAATTAACGGATACATCGGTAAAATATTAGACATGCATTCTGTTTTTGCAAAGTGCGTGTTTTCCTCTGTCAAAAAGCTGAGATCAGTCTAAAAGGTCCTGTCAAAGACAGTTGAGCTGTTAAGTGAAAAGCAAACAAAAAAAATGGTCAAATAGTATGGATGACAGATGCCATTTGTATAAAATATGTGGAAATACACTATTAGTGTAGAGGAAATATGAAGGGCTATGCACCATATCATTAAAAGCTGCTATTCTGGGGGTGGGACTGTCGGGGCTTTTTACTTCCTAAGACAGCTAAAATGTTTGCCTTTTCACTATAAGCATCTGTTATTTTTCTAATCCAAAAGGGAAGAGGCACACCAAAATAAAGTTACTCAGAAGGAGTCAATTGATTTCTTAGCTTTATAGTCAAGCTAACAAAATTCAATCAAAAGCAGTGCACCAGTGGCGCATGAACGGCACATGATGTATACGGCAGCATAGTTACACATTGATGAATATTATGTATATGTTTATCTGGGCAGAGGAAAGAGGCAAATGCCATAGAAGAATTTTCTCTAGGTGTTTTTTATGAAACATAAATTCTTGATTAAAAATAAACTTGGTTCTTCTGAGTAAATTGGGAGCATGGGGACCTTGGGAGAGGGTTGAAGGGGAGGGGAGAGGCAGGGAGGGGAGCAGAGAAAAATGTAGAGCACAATAAAAATCAATAAAATAAAAACAAACTTGGAGCTGGAGAGATGTCTCAGGAGTTAAGAGCTCTCTGTCGCTCTTGCAAGAGGATCTGGGTTTGGTTCCCAGCATCCATATGATGGCTCATAACTGTCTATAACTGCAGTTCTAGGGATCCAGTGCCACCTTCTGACCTCTGAGGGCACCAGGCACACATCTGATGAACATACAAATAGTTAAGCAAAGCATTCATGCACATAAAATACAATAAATAAAAATGAGAAAATTGCAGAAATTCAAATTCCTCCAAGGTCAGCATCAAAATATGCGCTCAAGGTTGCACTTGTGCTCAAAACTGGTTTCTGCTCACAACTCTGCTACTTTACGTTAACCAATAGCGTAAGAACGCGAGGCTGAACCGGGGAGAACGTGCCCTGCCCCTTGCTAATTGCAGCACTCACTCGGAAGAGAAGGCTCTGTGTCTTGCCTGGGCAAAGCAGTAGAGTTGCCCCTGTAGACAGGGGAGGGCTGGGTGGGGGATGGGTAGGGGCAGGGGTGTGGGGGATGTAGGGGAGTCTGCCCTGAGTGGGAGAGCTAGCCCACTGTCTGCCATGCAGTGTCATGGGTGAGGGAGAGATGCTCCTCTTGACCCTCACACCTCATCACCTGCTGCAGGAGGGAAAACGGGAGTGGGAGACCCTGCTCCTCACTGGCTGCACCACTCAGGAGAGCAGGCCTGCACCTCACCTGGAGAGCACGCTAGAGCTGCCCCTGTTGGCGAGGGAGCCGATGAGCCAGGCCTGAGGGTGTGAGAGCAGGAGAGCTGACTCTGCACCCCCTCGTCTGACATGTGGTGGCCTGAGTGATGGAAAGATGCCCCCTCTGCCCCTTGCCATCTGCAGCAGGCAGGAGAGCTGCCCCTGCCTTGCACTGCTGTAGCACATAGGTGTACGGGCCCTGCCCCTCACCTGGAAGCAGGTGAGCCAACCCTGAGGGCATGAGAGCAGGAGGGTGGCCTCGGCCCCTACCTCATGTGCCATGTGGTGGCCCCCTACCCCCACTCCGACACCTGAGTCAAGCCAGAGAGCCAGCCTTGGGGGCGCATGAGAATGGACAAGCTGGCCCTGCCCCTCATGACTGCAGCAACTGGAGAGTGGGCCCTGTACCTCTCCTAGCAAAACAGGAGAACTGGCCCTGGTGTGAGTGCAGGTGAGCTGGACCCAAGGGTGTGAGAGCAGGAGAACTGGCCCCATTCTTTCCTTCCTGCTTCATTTGTCGAGCTAACTGAGGCAGTGCTGGTGAGCTTGTCCTGGTAGTGAAGGTGAGGGAGAGCTGGCAGACTGAGCAACCCAGCAACCACCCAGGCCCAGAACTAGGGCATTGAGTTGGCCCATCCCAACACCCACCTCATCTATGAAGTGTGTGAAGGGGCCAGACCTGCAGATTCTAAGTTGCAGGATCTCCATAACACAGGACAACAATAGGATATCCAAGAGGAGTCCTAGTGAGGGACCAGTATTGATAGTGTAGCAGACATCAGGGGCCTCGAACCAGATCAATGACTCATTGAACAAACACTTACAAGTAAAGATGTATGCACTAAAGAGTACTGTGCGACTCAATGGGCCACACTACAGCTTCCACGCCGAGATTTTTACTCGTCTGTTTTTGGTGTTATTTTTGTTCTGTGGGGAAGGTTGCACAGGCAGAGGGCAGAAGCGAGGGGACAGGGAGATGAGTGGGATTGGGATGCAAGATGTGAAATTCACAAAAATTCAATTTTAGAAAGGTTAAAAAAGAAGGAGAAGGTGGTGAGGCTGTGCTCTGGCCACTTAAGAGTGTGTGGCACAGGACCCCAACGGGTGTGTGTGCTGCCTCAATTTGACAAAGCTGCAGGCCCTTCTGCAGAAGCAAAACTTTTTGGCATGCTGAAATACTCTGGACTCCGTGGTCTCTTTCTTGGGATCCTAAACCCATTTCTAGCACCACAGCCTCAAGGAGCATTTTAACTAATTTGGTGCCTGGCATGTGTGCAAGGGGTGGGGGAGAGGGGCAGTGAAATGGCTCAGTGTGCAAACCTGGTGATCGCACATTGATTCCTGGAATTCATGTGATGGGAAGGAGAGTGAACTCCACAAATTTGTCCTCTGACTGCACACACAGTCCACCCCCCCCCCACATCATACATGTAACCAGTACTAATAATAATGGTAAAATAAATTATTATGGAAGAATATTTATTTTGTTACATAATCTGAACTAATTTCTGTTTGGGAAAATGTCAAGTTAGAATATGTCAGATATTGGTCAGAAGTACCTAATGGCAATTAATTGATAGGTATAGTTCAGTTAATTGTATGAGGTCTAACATACTGTTTTTCAGTGGTTTATGACTTTTCCCAATATGGAGTAGTACTTGGTTTTAATGATTCAAATCTGCTTTCTCCCTCACTTTTCTTACAATTTGCATCTGTACAAATTCTTAACCCTCTTGAATTCAGTTTTTGAAGCCAACACATTATGATAAGTGATATCACACAGGCTTCTTGCAGGCTTAAATAAAATCACCTTAAAAGTCTGGTGAGGGCCTGGCACGTGAAGACGGCAGGGCCAACCAGCTTCTCTTTCAGAGGAAATCAAACCAACAGAATTAAATGATTTGCCTGTTGACAGAGAAACCCACTTGCAGAGTGAGTTCCCTTAATGATAGTGCCCTAGGGTGACTGTTCTGTGAGCCGAGTCTGTGCTTGGTCTCACAGTTAGGAAGGAGTAGAGTTGGTTAGATATAAGTGTAAGGACATCTTCAACACGGGAGTTTTGGAAAGAGTAAGTATCTAAGAAGTTTAAAGTTCAGTTCTATTTTATTATCTGTTTTAAAACTTTTTGAGTGACACGATAATTGTATAATACTTATAGAGTGTAATTATAACTATACACACTTATAGAGTACAACTATACAACATACACACATACATACACATACACACATTTTGGTAATGGTCACTTGGTAGGAAGGTAGAGACAGAAGAAATAGAACGGTGATCACTGATAACCCTTTCAAGATTGCCAAATAGGCTTGCCATCCTTCATCCTCTCTCTCTCTCTCCTATAAGGTATGTGTCATGCACCTTGAAATGGAGATTTGACCTTATCCTTCAGCAGCCTGGGAATCTTCCTACTGGGTCCCTCACCAGACCCATCTGGGATCTATTTTTCTGTCTTTATTTATAGACCCTTAAAACCATGCCTTTTTCCGCTCTCTGCCTAGAACATTTTGAATTGGTACAGTATGTGACTGTCATGTTCTCATCCTATTTTGTTTGGGACACTGCCTTCAATTTCCTTTTAGCTCCATGTCTGATGCTATGCATTATTACTGCTCCATATGAGCATTTGAGGTTTTACCCCAAGCTGCCACTTCACCCAAATTTAAAGCATATTTGGTTCTCCCACGGTGGAGAAGCGTCAAAGAAGGGGTCCACTCGAGAGACCACTCACGGGGAAGGAGCAGTAGGTGAGGAATAGAAGAGGGGAGCAAGGATGGACAGGACGGGTGTCCAGAGAAGGCTTCAGGATGTAGGCGAGTGTGTCAAAGACAAGAGGAAAGAGCGACAATAAGAATAGGCGGAGTTAGACTTGTGCGTGAGGGTTCTCCTAAGAATGGGGTCATAGGAGGTTGGGGAAGATTTCAAGGGCTTGTGAAGGCTTGGACAGCCACTCATGGGAAAGGTGAAGCGACCTAAGCAAGAAACAAGGTTCTAGGGTAACACCCTGGGGTGGGGGAGACTGGAGACAACATTTGCAGCAATGATCACTGCCCTAGGACTTGAGAACTGTGTTCTATGAACCTGGCTGGCTCAGTTCTGGTGGTTAATGCCAGAGTTCCCAGGGTCTGCCCAAGGCCCAGGCACACTGTCCTTAGGACTCTGCTGGAGTCCAGATAAAAGAGTCTTAATATCCCTGCAGCTCATCTCTGTGCCCCGCAGGCAACATACATGAATTTCATTGAAGCGTTCATGATATGTAGGAAGTGTTACTTTACATGATCAAGGCCTCACTTGCTACAGAACCAGTTCCATTCCAGCTAAGCCCAAATCTAGACCCGGCCTGCTTCCTGCTACGACTGGAAATTCTCATGGTTCTCATGACTCAGCTGTTTCTTTCCTAATGGAGGTGAAGTAGACAGTTTTCCGGGTCTCTCCGTCACACAGAAGAACGTGGCATGTCTTGCATAAGCCAAGCTTCAAGTGCTGAAGTTTGATTCAATTGGCATGCACTGGCCAGACTATTAACAAGCTCCGGCAGGTTAAACCCATGTCAGCTGCTCTGCAGCAGGACTCTGGATCCTGGCCCATGACCTGTCTGGAAGAGCAACTGCTGAGTGTTGTTCCCGGGAGCCTGGCTGAGCCCTTATGAGGAGCTGTCTGAGAATGTTCAGGGACTGAAGGCAAAGCTGCTGTCATTTTTCTGGGACAAAGTACTCCTCCATACAAGGGTGCCCAGTTTGGGGAAAACCCACACCTACCACCTAGAAATACATGCGTCCTCAGCAGGGAAAGAAGTCAGTCGGAGCTGAAGGAATCCTGCCTCCTTCCTTTGACTGTCCACATACCTTCCTAAGAACGGCACTCCTGCGGCTGCCAGAGGCTCACAGTTTCCTTATAGTCTAAACTCAGTGAGCTCAGCAGATCCCTTCTGCTGCTTGCAGACCCACGCTGACCTGAATAAAAAATTGTTTGCTTACCAGAATCTATTACGTCCTTCTCCCTTGGGTGATTTGAATGCCCATGTTTATGGCCACTCTGTGGTCAGGTTAGAAGATCAAAATGTAGTAATCATATTTTGACAATGTTATATCTAAATTTTTGTGGAACCTGGCATGGCCAGGTTCATGGCCATGAACCAGCCATATCCTATATCCTAAGCAGTCAGGAACACAGCTCATCAATTCCTCCAACATATGAGGCTCATCCTATCCAGACTGACATGGTTCCTGAGTCACGTGACGAACAAAAGGCCAAGGAGCCTTGTCACTTGAAAGTAGGCTGGGGCCTGGGAAGATAGCTCAATATAAAAAGTGTTTGTCACACAAAGATGAGGACCAGAGTTTGAGTCCCAGAAAGCTTGCCACAGCCCGGAGGTGGTGGCACGTGTGTGCATTTGACCCCAGCACTTGGGAGGCAGAGGCAGATGGATCTTGAGGCCAGCCTGGTCTCCAGAGTGAGTTCCAGAAAAGCTAGAGTAACACAGAGAAGCCCTGTCACAAAAAACCAAAAGACGGTATTTCGGGCTAGAGAGATGCTGTAGCAGTTCAAGAGTGATCACTGCTCTTGGAGAGGACCTTGACTCAGTTCCCAGCACCCACATCGTGCAGCTCACACCCACATGTAACTCCAGTTCCCAGGAATATGACGTCTTCTTCCAGCTTTTGCAGGCACTTGGACATATGTGTTGCCCATAAACTCACACAGACATTCAGGTATATATGCAAATAAACGAATATGTGAATACATGAATAAGTGAACATTCTTTAAAAAGTGCTTGCCACATAAGCATGAGGACCAGAGTCTAAACTTCCAGGAGCCGCATAAAAAGCCGAGAGCGGTGGCATATGCCTGAATCCCAGTGCTGGGGAAGCAGAGACAAGAGAATACCTGATAGTCACTATCTAGCCAGTCTAGCTAAATTGGTGAGCTCTAGGTTAAGTGAGAGATCCCCACTCCTGAAATAAACAAAATACAAACATATGGGATATCAATCAAGGAAGATACCTGACTTTGACTTTTTTTCTGGCCTCCACATGCACAACTACACATGCATGTGCACAAGCGTGCACACATACACAAAGTGGAGCTTAATTTCTATAGTATAAATATCTAACTTTCATGTGTTTATTTCTCTCTCTCTCTCTCTCTGTGTGTGTGTGTGTGTGTGTGTACAGAGAGAGAGAGAGAGAGAGAGAGAGAGAGAGAGAATATCCTGAAATCTTTCCTCTTTCTCCTGTTCTTTTTCTTCTTCCTTCTTTTTCCCTGTCTTTTCTCTTCCACCCCTTGGTATGCCGTGTAGCTCAGAAAAGCCTGGAACTCACTATGCAACCCAGCTGGCCTTGCAATCCTTCCTCTTCTGCCTCCCAAGTATGGAGATTACAGGCATGCAGCACCTTGCCTAGCACATCTTGTACACTAAATTATAGAGCTCAAGTCCTCTAGAATCTCACATGTATGCAGGGGTTTCTATATATCAAGGAGAAACAAGATATTTAAAATGAAATTCTTCTTGTCACAGGTTCAAGGTTTGCAAGAAAAAGGTGAAAAAAAATACAAAAAGTGGTGGTTTGAAAGAAAATGGCCCCCAAAAGGAGTGGCACTATTAGGAGGTGTGGGCTTGTTGGGGAAAGTGTGTCACTGCGGGGGCTGGCTCTGGGGTCTTTTTTTCCTCAAGTTTCCCTCAAAGTGACAGTCTGTTGACTTCCTGTTGCCTCTGAGTCAAGGTATAGGACTCTCAGCTCCAGCACCATGTCTGCCTGCATGTTTCCATGCTTCCCATCCTGATGACAATGGAGTGAACCTCTGAAACTGTAAGCGAGTCACCTCAATTAAATGTTTTTATTTATGAGTTGCCATGGTCATGGTGTCTCTTCATAGCAATAAAAAAACCCTAACTAAGACAGTCAAGTTACCCATCATTCCAAAACAAAGTGCTAGATCTCATTAAACCTGCCAGCCCAGCCATAATTCATCTCTGTAACATGAGTAATAAAACCCAGAGACAGATACTGGGGTTTAACCTGTAGGTCAGAAAAGCAAAACAGCCAGCCACAGGCTCTTACTTCTACCTCAGTCTGAAATGGTGATCCTACTTCCAGGAATCTCAGAATGAGAATGTGCCTGAGACCTGTTTCCTCCCATTTTATATTCCTCTCTAGGGCTGGAATTAAAGGCGTGCACCACTATCGCCCTGCTTCTGTGGCAAACTAGTGTGGCTATTGGGATTAAAGATTTGTGTCACCACTGCCTGGTCTGTGAGGCTGACCAGTGGGGCTGTTTTACTCTATGATCTTCAGGTAAGCTTCATTTATTAAAATACAAATGAAATCTCACTGCACATCTCCACCCTGGAAAGGAGTGGAAGGAGGTTAGTGGTCAGGAGGTGTGACTAAGAGAATGGGTGGTGCACTGTGCGTCCACCCATTCCTGGAGCCCTTCTTCTTGGCCTCAGGTACAGGGAACAGACTTCAAAGGCAAGGAGCTAGGGTGACATTTCCTGATAGATGGCTAACCGATTTGTGATGCCCAGGGGAACTGGGCAAACTCAAGGAACCCTTGATCAAAAAACAGAGGGGGGAAACAATATTAAAAGTGCTAAATTAGTTTAAAAACAAAGATCTGTGCTAACTCTTAGGAATAAACTCTGTCCTTGAGGTTCAGTTCTGGCAACATCTCAGGGCATCCAGAGGTAAAAGCAAGCATTCTTCTCACTCAGTGTCTGCAGTGGCTCAAGGGCTAATGGGCATCTTGAATGTGTTGTTCTGTTTAACCTCCATGTCAGTTCTGGTTGAGTTTTTGGTAACTTCGATAGGATCGCACAGAAAGCATAGATAGGTAGAAAAAGGATATGGGCTCAGAAATTACAGCCTGCAGCCTTAGTATTCCTTGTTTTTCTCTCAGTGTCCATGGAGGAAGAGACAGAGTAGAATACCGACATGTTCTGAGCGTCTGCAGTTCGCTTAAGGATGTTGGTCCAGCTGTTGGAGGAGGAACCTCAGCTTCTGAAGGATCCTCTCTTGGCCCTTCAGATATATACGTAATCTCCAACGTGTACCTCAGCTGGCTGACCATTAGGCAGAGCAGCTGGCAAGCAGATGGAAAAGAGACTAGAAGTGTCCTTCATTTTCTCATCCACGTTCGTCCATTCATGTAGGTATTTAATCAACCCCTCCTCCTTTACACCCCCGGATTCCCAGGGCAATTCCTCCTCCCATCTTTTCCCTCTCTTTAAAAATCTTCTTTGTTTGTCCAGGGCCAACAGAATCTAATGAAAAGGCAACCTAGAGGTTATGTACATAATGAAAGGAAAATAAATTATTTCAGGATAACATGCTTTCTGAAATGAGATTTCATGTATTAAGCAAAAAAAAAAATTGAGCTGTCTGTCCAATTATCTTTTTGTGCGAGAATTATTTTATTCCTCCATTTAGCCATACGGTCCATGTGTGTGATGGCTAATGGGTGCAACAGAAAGGTCACAATTAAGCAGCAGTTGAGCAAGGAGGCTATGCTCCTTTCCCTTAAGGTCACGGTCTTGGAATGTGTGTAAATTCGTGGCCATATTTGCTGTCTTGTCTAAAATATGTTCTGAAAGAATGGAGCTGCCAGTAACCTTGGCAACAAAACAAGGAAAGAGAATGGCTTGTTGAATCCAAAGATCTTACAGCTGAAAGCGGCACAGTGTGGCCGTTTGGTTCAGGGCCCTCCTTTGACAGACAAGGAAGCTGGATGAGAGATGCCAGATGGATTTTCTAAAGACATGGGTCCTTAAAGCCAAGTTGAGCCAGGACCCCGCCTCCTAAGCCTCCTGGAAACTTGCCTATGGTTTATTTTCAGTTTGTATATTCCCTAGCTTATTTATGTTGGATTGCTTTTGTTTTCATTTTGTTGATTTCAAAATTATGAAAGTGGTATATTTCTTACTGTAAAGAAATTCAAAACAAAAATATAGAGAGTAAAATGTGAGTTTCCCAAATGCATTTTTCTTTCTAGTAGAAACTTCTGTTAGTGTATCAGTGTGTGCTCTTTCTGAATCCCCCCATGCATTTACAGTACCATCTGACTTTTCTGTTTCCTGAGGCGACGCACACTGTCTGTGTTATTGGGGGGGGGGGCTGGGGAAGAGGCTTGCTTGTTTCATTTACTACTGTTTTTGTATTCGCATGCAGTTACCACCCTCTTTTGTTGCTGTTGTTTTTATTTTTTGAGACAGGGTCTCTCTGTGTCGTCCTGGCTATTCTGGAACTTGCTATGTAGACTAGGTTGACCTCAAATTCCTGAGGCTCCTGCCTCTGCCTCCTGAGTGCTGGGATTAAAAGTGTGCACCACCATCCAGCTCCTCATTATGTTTAAATTGAGACATTATTTGCTAATCCTGGGATTCTTGAGAGAAAAACCAGTTCCATGATTGTGAGCCAAATTTGAAGCAAGTTTTAATTAAGCACTGACCAGAGAAATGGCCAGGTCCATCCTTGGGTTTCCAGAGAATCAAGTTACATTTTGCAAGGGCTTAAAAAGGCAAAACCCACAATCCATTGCCTTTCCCATCAGGTCCAATCAGGGGCAAACATACATCCTGACATATTTCCTGCCTACATACCTTCCACCCACATGTGGTCAAGCGTATTTGGTGTATTTGATTCAGAAAACTTGTTTAGGGGAGTGAGCTCACATGGCTTTGTTATTTCTCAAGAACTACACCTCCCAGCATTCCAGGAAGTTATCTTGTTCCCGGGCAAGTGGGACTTACAGGGTAACTTTGGCTCTTACGTAGTCACACAACATGAAATTTGTTTTGAGATGAACAATTCAATGGCTTTTAGTATGCTGGTCAGTCACTACCACTAATTTCTGAACATTTCGAATACACACACACACACACACACACACACACACACACACACACAGTAGAAGCAACAGAAGCAGCAGCATGGTGTGATTATTTTTTTTCCAGAGAAACAAAACCAGTAAGATAAACACAAATATGATATGGTACGGACATCAGCTCACAAAACCCCTGGAGATCTAGATGTCCTGCAGTGTGCCATCTGTAAGTCAGCAGACCAGGAAGGCCAGAGGGAACTGCTTACCCAGTACTGGGTAACTTTTTTTGGGGAGATGTGAACAAACTTTAGTTTACCCAAGTGGGGCAGACATGACAGACAAAGACAAGGATTCCACCAGCGTTCATCTTGAAAAACCTGTGCATTTATAGGACTTAAAGAGCATAGATGAGGGATTACTTACAGGAATATGGTTGATGCCAAAACAACTCCATCTTCACAGAGTCCCAGCCCAACACGGATGAGGACTTCATGGAAGCTGAGTCATGGAACCCTACCTTCAGCGAACCTGCTGCTTCCTATATAGTCTACTGCCTCCCAAAATCATTTGTAACTAGTGGACAGGGGAGTGATGGAGGGAGCAAAGGTTGGACTTGCAGGTGAGGATCCTGTGACTCTTCTCTAGCCTTGGCTAACACTGTATTGTTCTGTTTATTTTGTTACCATGGCTACTGGACCAAGGAAGTCTGTATTCTAGAATGGCCATAGAATCATGCCGTGACTAGATGATAAAGCTGTGCTATCACACCCAGTCAAGTTGACACAAAATTAATCATTCCTTGTATCTACTCGTTGTTAGTCCCTGTTCTCAACTGACAACCACTAAGGTAGTTTGCTTTTCTAGATTTTCCTATTCTGAACACTTCATAACAAAAACGACAACAAAATGTGTATCACTTTTTCACGCTGCATAATGTTTGTAAGACTCATCAAGGTTGTAACTTAAAAAATGTGGCGCAAGAGAGACAGATGCCATGCAACATGCAACAACTCACGTGGAGGGGGAGACAGGCAGAGAAGCAGAAAGAGTGAGAGAAAGGAAGAGACAGGAGGTGAGCAAGACCCACCTTTTTTTTTTTTTTTTCGGTTTTTCAAGACAGGGTTTCTCTGTAGCTTTGGAGCCTATCCTGGAAATAGCTCCTGTATACCAGGCTGGCCTCAAACTCACAGAGATCCACCTGCCTCTGCCTCCCGAGTAATGGGATTAAAGGCTTGTGCCACCACCGCCGGGCAAGACCCACCTTTTAAAAGGGAACAGTAGCAAACATTCACAGAAGGTGCTCTTCATGACTGCAGCTGAGGACATAATCTGTCAGGACCTCAAGGGCAGCAACTGAGCGCGTATCCTGTGAGAACCTTAAGGGCAGGCCAGTACAGATGCCTGAGTACTAACAGTTGTAGCATGTGTAAGCCTGGCAGCTCAGGTGGAAAAGTAGCCTGGCAATTGGGAGCCAAGGAATCCCACAAAGTCACTGTAAGCATAGCAGCTTACAGTCCTGTTCCTGGGAAAGTTTTCTCCAGTGTAACAACTCTACTCCAGCAGGAGAGGGCTCCGGCAGGGAAGTTGTTCCAGCTCTGCTTTGGTCCTCTGGAGTGTAACAACTCTGTTCCCCTAGGGAACGGTTTCCCCAGGGAAAGTGTTACAATTCTGCTTTGCTGTGTTCTGGCTCCAGGGAAAACTGTTGCAGCTGAGCTTCACATGGGTGAGAATGTCACACCACACAACAAACCTCACTCAAGAGATTTATTGGGAGGTTAAAATCCAGGAGGGTGGCTGCCTTGGGAGAGAAACAGCAACAAACTGAACAGGGTACAGACCGTACGTAGGATTTTTTTTAGAGGGGGGGGTGAAGGCTTTTCCTGGGTGAAGAATTTTAAGGTGGGAATTGGTCAGATTTCAACCCCTGAGCTTGGACAAGCTCAGAGATTGGCTGGATTTGATGTTCAGGGATTGGTTGGTTTTCCTGCTCAGGGATTGGTTGGTTTTTGTGCTGAGTTGGTCAGGGACAGAGTGTGTTTCTTGGGCTCTGGTTTCAGGGTCAGGGTGTGTTTCTTTGGCTAGCCCTTTCACACTACAGTATGTAATACTACTTTATTCCTTTTTATAGTTGACTTATATCCATTGATTGTACACACTATTTTTTTATCCATCCCTTAGTGGACATTTGAGCTGATTCCAGCTTTGACTTTTATGAACAATGCTACTATAAATATGTGTGACTAGTACTTTAAATTCTTTCAGTTTCATTCTTTTTTAATTACCCTATAAGTGTTCTAGTGTTCTAGGATAAGAATTTGTTGTATGGCCACTTCTCAGGTCTGTAAACATTTATATTTTATTCAATTTTTTCTTATTATAAGAAACAACATATTAAATACCCCTGTATATTTATTTGAGAGAGATAGTACAGTGGTAAAGAGCATTCTGTGCTTGAGTCATTCGATTGCCGCTTCCTGGTTCTGCTACTAAAGTGACTGCCACAGGCCCTGCTTGTTTCCTCATCAGAGGACATGCAGAGAACTTGGTTTGCAGGGTTAATTAATGTGAACAGAGCAGTTACAGGGGACTTTATGCATGATATACATTCAAATGTTATTATATACAGATATTTCTATGAGTTAGGTTCATAGAAATAGAATTTTGGGTCAAGTGTTCATATTTATGATTTTGAAAGATAATAATTGCCATCAAATAAAGTTATAACAGTAGGAAGAAGAAAATGTCTATTTCCATACAATTTAGTCAATTCTGTAAATTGTTATGGTTTTAATATTTTAATTTTATCTGCCTCATAGGTAAGAATGGCATTTTGCTGCCATATGCTTCTGTATGTATGTACATGTATGTGTGTGTGTGTATGTGTGTGTGCGTTTGTTGCATGTGGGTGTTAGTGTGGGACTGTGCATGTATGTGGAGACCAGAGGTTGATGTTGAAATCTTGCTCAGTTTTTTTTTTAACCTTAATTTTATTGACCCTAGAGTTCATCATCATCATCATTGACTAGGCTGACCAGCCAATGAGTTTCAGGGGTCTACCTGTCTCGGCCCTTCCTTTCCCTCCCTAGGTCCTGGGGTTGCATACACACTGCTGCTGCAGGCTTTTAGGTGAGTTCTGAGATTTTGAACTTCGATACTTCTGCATGTACAGCAGGCCCTTTTCCAGTGGAACTCAGCCCCTTGCTGCTATGCTTTCTGTTTCTCTAGCTGCTCCTGAGGCTGTTTCTTTTGATGTGCTCATTGAAAATATATATTTCTCCTACTGTGAAAATCCTATAACTTAGGCAAACTTTTCTCTTGATTCCTTGAGTGTCTTTATACATAATTACTAACATTTCACTCTACATTTTAAAGTCTCTTCTCTCAGCTGCCCTCTTAGCATCCGTGTCAGATAGCTCACATTTGTCTGCAACTCTAGTTTCAGGGGATCTGAGACCCTCTTCTGGCCTCCTCAGGTACCCACCCACACATACAGTATTCTCTCTCTCTCACACACGCACACACACACACACACACACACACACACACACTACAGTAAAATGAATCTAAACAAATTTAAGTACAAAAGTATACTGTATTCTTCCAGATATTTCTATAACTCTGTTTTTACATTTGGCCTTAATATTCCAGTTGGAGTTTGTTTTTGTGTAAGATTACAGTTTAATGAGTTTTTTTCTATAGAAATATTATTGATACAATCCATTTCTCTTTAATTATTTTAATGCCATGTATAATGTACATTAATTTTGTTTACATGTTTGATATTTTAAGGGTTTATTTAATGTGTTCTAGATACTATGAGTATTTCTAAAATTGTAATTCTATTCATGTATTAGAGTTCTCTCTCTCTCTTTTTGATTTTTTTTTAAAAGACAGGGTTTCTCTGTGTAGCTCCTGCTGTCCTGGAACTCTCTCTGTAGACCAGGCTGGCCTCAAACTCACAGAGATCTGCTAGCCTCTGCCTCCCAAATGCTGGGATTAAATGTGTGCACCACCACCACCCAGCTAAATTTTCTGTTTTGACATAGCTTATATCTTAAGCAGATATAAGCAAATTAAGCATTGATAATCATAGTTTGATACATACAAATATGTAACATCTATATTCTACTCA
The DNA here is from genome assembly GCF_982192425.1 of Myodes glareolus. Lineage (NCBI taxonomy): Eukaryota > Metazoa > Chordata > Mammalia > Rodentia > Cricetidae > Myodes > Myodes glareolus. The sequence goes on from NC_142030.1 coordinate 68,823,376, forward strand.
GGCCATATTTTAGCTAGCTTATTCTATTATAACATTAGGCTATTATAATAATAAAATTTGCAACATCAGGATTATTGTTCAGACCCATAGTTAGACTTACGTCTGAGTATATGGGTATGTGGCGTTTTGACTGAAAAGCAATTGCTTGATTAAAATGCCTTTTGTTTGTTTACAAAATACTTCGCAACCACCTCTAATTTAGACTTGTATAAAGTTTGGCAACAACCAAATATGAAGAAAATCTCTGTGAAAGTTTACGATGGAACCTAAACATGGGAAGTTCATAGAACTTCATGGGAAGACTATGACCTCTTCCTGGTTTTTAGAGTAAGCGGGAGAAAGGACTGGGGGGTGCAAATGTGTGTAACCACTGACAGGAAGTCCCTTTGGGTCGCCAGGCGCACCTTCCCTTACCCCCTCACACTCCCTCACCACCTTTGTTTCCATGTACTTACAGGGTCTTCATGAGGCACAAACTCTATCCTCAAAATCACTCAGGTTCTCAGGCGGATGGAGTGACCACCATCTTGGAAATGGCTAGTTGCCTCAGCAAAGGAAAAAGATTTCTAGAGGGTCTTTCAACTGGTCATTGAAGATTAACTTGGAAACACAGGTAACTTCTGCTTGCAGCTCATTGATCAGAAGTGGTCACGCAATGGCATCCTCTCGGAGAAGGCTTAGGAAGTATATATAATCCTAGCCCGAGTCCAGAAGGGGAGGAATAGGTCATGATCTTTGAGGAGCTGTCATAAGAATCTAAGTTAGACAGACAAATGTGAACAAGGAAAAAGCAATAGAGACATACGGAAGGTGTTTACATGCCTGCAGCTGTTGGGTAAAAAGGCTGTGATCCAGAGATATAGGATTAATTGTATTTTGTGTCAGAAAGGTGTGGCTCCAGGAAAGCATTTTACACAAACTAGCTGGACCAGGATTTCAGTGAGGGCCTCAGTCACTGATTCAGATACATACAGTTCTTAGCACTTAGAGTACACATAGGAATTACCAGGGTTGCTCATCAGCCATTGATTTATTCCTGATGTGAGGAGTTTATATAGATCACCCAAATATTAAGTCACCAAGCCAGAGGGTATTCTGAATGCATTTGGGGAATGGTAGAGTTATCTGCTCTTGAATAAGTGCTTGCCCAACCCCCGTCTTCTGTAACCGCTCTTTGTATGTGTGCGTGTGCTTCTGTGAGTGGAAAATCAATACCCTCTTGGATAGATGGAAATTGAGCTGTGTCAAGGCATACATGCATTGTCTGATAACATCTTCCTGCCAGGAATCTAATATATTGATCAAATTTTCCTTGCAGAGTATCCCCATGCAAGACAAGCGAATGGCAGAAATATTAGCGGCGCATTTTTAAAAAGAGTCTCCTTTACAAAAGAAAAATAGTGATTATAAGCCTGAGACTTTCAGGCAGGGCATTGCCCCTCCTGATGAGTGTCCTGATCGTCTTGTAATTTCTGACTGAGGTCACCAGCTCTCTCCTGTCTGCTTCAGTGTTACACCTGCTTCTTACCGAGGGGAGAAATGATTTTCGCAGTTGGAATACTCCTGTCAAACACAAGCATCTACCTCCGGCCCTGCTTTGCCTCCTCCCTCCCCCGCCCCCTCTGAGAGCTCAAGCCCTCCACCCCCACAGCTAGCAACAGTTAATGTGTGGGAGGCTATCTGGCTGCAGCTCCACATGGCTGCCGAGGTTGTATGTAGCTTGATATGGTTGGTACGGTGATTCTGATCGTGGTTAACGCTTTTGTTATTATTGTTGTTATATTCATTGTTAAAAGGCCAGGATGACAAGGGAGAGCAGGAAGAAGACTCTGTGTGGCTCTTTTAGACGTGCGGTTTCTAGTTCGGAATGATGACCCACAAGCACAAGGGGCACTAGCTGGCTGACCCTCTGGCTATCGCTCATGAACCCTCCTTCTGCTGTTAAAGAGGAAGGGACATGAAGAAGCAGAGAGGGGGATGTGCCGGTATTTTAAAATAAAATGCCTTGTGATACAAAAGGCAAATGAAGCATCTGAGATATTGAATCCTAGATACATGGAAAATTACTCACTTTTTTTTTTTTGTCTCTAATGACTCTAGTAATCCAAAGGAAAATTATTCCAGCTAAATGACTCATCTGGAACACATTTTCCAACTGTATCTTGGGCAAGGAAGAATCTACTCAGAGATAACAATTTATTATTTAACTTTTTGACAGGTCCAAAGAAGTACAAGTCAATTGTGACCAAATTTTAAAAAAGCAAAAATAAAAAACCTGTTCTATTTTTAGCAATTTCTCGATATGCTCAACAGAACCCAGGTCAGGCATTCTTAAGGGCAGAACGGGTTTGAGGTTTGCTTTGTTTCTTTGTTTTTTGTTTGATTGTTTGTTTTTGTTTTTCTTTATTCAAGATTTCAATTGAGATTTGGTAAGCAGAATCTTATTTTAAGATTGGAAAGCCAAGAAAGAGAGATTTTTCATGAAAATATGATGGAAGAGCTAGTAGGGGGAGGGGATGGGGAGTAACGGGAACGCACACTCTGCCGGGGAGTCAGAAATAGATGCGCCTGTCCTTCCACTGATTTATCTCTGTAGTTGCATAGATTGTTAGAAGGGATTATAAACGTTATAATATGCTTTTTCCCCTACAATAAAGGAATTTAGTTCCATAAAGGTGAAAAAATACTATCCCATTGGAATTTGTCATTTAAACGCGCAAAACAAATTCATAGATATTTCTATACTCTTTATTTTCGTGTGTTCAGACATTTATTGTCATTTTATGTGAAAACTGTGCACCCTTGTCAGATACAAAGACAGACATTAGCATCCTTGTTTCATTGATGAGGCGATAGTCACACAGAAGAGTTATCATAAAATTGAATCATACATCGAATTTATTGCAACATGGGCCTTTTAAAGCTAAAACCCAGATTGGGGGCATACATCCGCCTTCATTGTTCTTCTTGGCATTGAGTATGAGACCATGGGAGTCCTTGACAAGTTTGGCCCTGATGCTTGAAATTTTTAATCTTCCTTTGGAGGGAGTAACAAATGAGAGTTTTATCCCTGTTTAAGTAAAAGTGGAATATATATATATATTATATAATATATACATACATACCCATAGGAAAGTATTATGCCCTTTTTAGTATCTTTGCTCAACTTAATCTATGTTAATTTTAATACTAAATGGAGTAATCCATATAAGGGTATCATAATAATTGAATATAACATTCATAAATTCAGTATGTGTTCAGTGGTAAAGACAGAATTGATTTTGCTTGCATTCTGCTTAAGTCGATTTTCTCATAAATGAAAGATTGGAAATATTTGGAAAAAGAAGGCTGTCTTTTGACTTAAGCTTAAAATATGGTATCCATGCAAGATTCTTGTTAGATAAAGACAACCAGCCAATTTGGGGAGGTGGCTGGATATTGAATGCTCCTGAAGCTATTAAATATTTTATCAATATGCTTGATTTTTTTCAATAGGTTGATATGTGCTTGTCATAATGTCAAGAAACCTCAGGTAGGAATCAATACATGCTATAAATGGTAGCAGAATTAACAGAAAATTATGAAAAATAAAGTGCATAAACGTTTCTATTTTTATTTGAAAGTCAGCGTCTGGTTAAACTGAGAAACCTTTTTGGAGAGTGTCGTAGCTGTAATAACATGCACTAACTGCTTTTGCTTGCTGAATTTTTCATTTGCAAAGATAATCCATGCTTTAAAACCTGGAAACCTTTGAAATATGCATCAGGCAAGGGGCTGGCGTGGGGATTGCCTTGAGGTCAGGGCTTTCAGTTTCTTGGTTGCTGAATCTGAGGTTTCTGCTAAAGGCCATGAGATATCCCTTCATTAAGTGGTTCTTGGTGGCAAATATAATTAAGAGCTAGCCAGAGATCAGAATGCTGTAAAAGGATAGATGTCTCCTGTGGTGTGAAAGTCGAACCAGAGACGTCGATCCTACGACAGGAGTCCTGGACAACTGCTACTCCTTAGTTGGCAGGGATGTGGTTTTTATAAAACAGAGTGGAATCAAGCAGCTGTGCAGCCCTGGCGGTTTCTGACAGATAGCGCAGTCGTCTGTGGTCCTGGCATGGGTAGAGTGAAGGGACTTGACCCCACATGTTGACAGTTCCTCCGTTTTCCCAGATCCTTTCCCAGGGCACACCCACAGCAGGCCAGTTAGGTGTGTGTCTGTGCAGGCGGTGGGGGACACCCACGGCAGACCAGTTAGGTGCGTGTCTGTGCAGGCGGTGGGGGACACCCACAGCAGACCAGTTCGGTGCCTGTTTGTGCAGGCAGTGGGGACCACCCACAGCAGACCAGTTAGGTGCGTGTCTGTGCAGGCGGGGGGGGACACCCACGGCAGGCCAGTTAGGTGCGTGTCTGTGCAGGCGGTGGGGGACACCCACGGCAGGCCAGTTAGGTGCGTGTCTGTGCAGGCGGTGGGGGACACCCACGGCAGGCCAGTTAGGTGCCTGTTTGTGCAGGCAGTGGGGACCACCCACGGCAGACCAGTTGGGTGCCTGTCTGTGCAGGCGGTGGGGGACACCCACGGCAGGCCAGTTAGGTGCGTGTTTGTGCAGGCGGTGGGGGACACCCACAGCAGGCCAGTTAGGTGCGTGTCTGTGCAGGCGGTGGGGGACACCCACGGCAGACCAGTTGGGTGCCTGTCTGTGCAGGCGGTGGGGGACACCCACGGCAAACCAGTTAGGTGCGTGTCTGTGCAGGCGGTGGGGGACACCCACGGCAGGCCAGTTAGGTGCCTGTTTGTGCAGGCGGTGGGTCAGCGGCTTTCCCTGAAATTCGTCCACGTCTTTTTCCAATTTTCCTGTTCAGGTCACTCAAAGGTGGCAAGTTTATGCTCCTTGAAGGCTGAGCCTGCTGTTGCTGTGGCTGCCAAAGCGCGGCCTGAAAGAAACAATGATTGGAACCTGGCTTGCTGACTGCAGCCTCGAGACTCCCTGGCACCACTCAGTTTGCAGAAGAACAACAACAAAAAAGTAGCAGGTAGCATTCAAGTCTAGGGCTATAATGAATTTAGAGTGTCCAGATGTATCCTCTGAAAAGGATCAAGCCAGTACCCAGGAAGCCCTTTGAGGATAATAAATTATTTACTTTTTCCAAAGCAGGCAGGTAGGAGTAGGAAATCTTCAATTGTGCTCATAGAGATTAGATTTTGAGATAGCCAGGCCTTTTTTTTTTTGAGTGGGACATAGCTGTTTGTGCTAAGCAGAGTACACCACAATTGATCTTTGTTCCCACCTAGGTCATTAGTGCTGGTTCTGATTATGCCCAAGATCCCCTGAGTACACCAATTATACTTTGCTGAAGTCTGCAATAACAAAGTTGGACCGTGTGGTTAAACAAAAATCCAGAACCGTCTTGGGCTGGGAAGGAGGTATTCTGAAATCCTAATATTTGTCTTTATAAGATTATATACTGTTGATAATCTCTTTTACCTTGCAACTCTCTTTGCTTGCTATGCAAACGAATCAAACCCTTGATATTACTTAAACTGGACTCCCTGCCATTTCCTGTGCATAAAATCAAATAAATACTTATCAAGTCCATATTCTGTTCCAGATATTGCATGATATGTCCTAGATACACAAAAGTGCTTCAAGGTAATTAATAATTATCTATCCTTTAATTTAATCAGGAAAAAATGCTTAATGGTTACCTACTAGACGTCAGGAAGTTTAGATGTAGATGTGACTATAGCAAACAAGGCTTTGGTTTCATGAAACTTATGAAATTGCTAAGAGAAAATAAGTGTTAAGTAATAATAAGGGGAGGGAAGGAAGACATAAGATACCGAAGAAGGAGGCCTGGCCTCAAAGAAGAGATGTTTTCCCTGAGGCATGAAGTTATAGGAAGCAGGCAGATGAAGAGGGTGGAGATGATCCTGTGGCCTAGGGAAGTCTGAGGAACAGGGACAAAGTCACAGAGTGACAGGGATGTAGACTGTACAGCCGGAGTATTCTTGATTCAAACCCTGACTTGTCATTTTTCTCATACCTGAGGCAAGTCTCTTAATTCTATGCCTCTATTTCCTTGTTTGTTTTTGTTTTGCTTTGCTTTGCTTCGCTTTGAGAGAGTTTCAGATGGCCCAGGCTGGCCTTGCTACACAGCAGAGGGTGAACTTGCTAAGTGGCCTCAGCTGACCTTGAAGTCCTGCTCCTCCGGGCCCACCTGGAATGCTAAGATTACAGGTGTGCACCACCTCGCCTAGCTATTCTCTTATCTATAAAGCAGCAGGGCTAAGCCAGCCATTGTTCTGGTAAATGAATTGCTGTGTGCCCAGGACATAGTAAACATCGTAAAAATGTTAGTTCTTTAAACAAGACAGTGAAAGTATATTGAGTTACCCAGAGCCTAGAGTGTAGTGTACAGGAGCCACAGAATAAAAGAGTTTAGGGAAGCTGTTAGAGCTTGGATTATGAGAACCCACCCAGTCCAGAAGGTAGTCATGTGAATGTGTGAAGGATTTTACTGATCTGTAAAACACAGGAAGTCGTTGACAAGGTTTAAGCGGCCAGTGACACAATCTGATTTGTGCTAGGCCAAGGGGGACAGACCAGTGGGTAGACTGCAGATGCCTAAATCAGAGAACTAACTACATTTGCCTAGGGGTGAAACTGTGAATGAAGAAGATGGAAGAGTAGAGGCAGCCAACATCTCTTTTCTGTCCAAATAATGGAGGGAAACACAACTGTGGGCAGATGTGGGTTAATAGATTAGGGGAACCTTCTTTTCTTTTTCTTTCTTGTGTCTCTCAGAGGTAGGCATGCTCCCAGTCTGCCTGCTGGGGTGAGCAGAGCAATGTTGGTGGTAGAGGACTGAAAGGCCATGAGTGAAGACCAAGCTATAGATAAAAGGTGAGAGGATCTACTAGGGAAACTGAGGCAGAATGGAAGACTGGAGAGGCGCTGTATCACCTCCAGATACTGCTCAGAACTGTTGGGTGGAGAGGCGACAGAAGCATCTATGCGTCCATGTCTGATAACAAGATCACTAACACTGCAGTATTGTGTCATTATTAAAGGTTTACTGGAGAGATGGCTCAGTGGTTAAGAGCATTGACTGCTCTTCTGGAGGACCTGGGTCCAATTCCCAGTACCCACAAGGCAGCTCACAACTGTCTGTAACTCCAAACCCTCACACAGACATATGGACAGGTAAAACACCATGCAAATAGGATAAAAAGAAAACAAATTGTTTGTTAAAAAAAAAAAGGTTTACTGCATACTCAGTGCTGTTCTAAGACCCTCACAGACACTGCCTCGCAGTCAGGTCATTCATGTGTTTCAGTGTGAGACCAGGCAGGTAAGGAGTTAGATATGAGGTAACCAAGAAAAACTCCAGCTGCATCTTGGCAGTTGCGTCTCTTGGTGGCTGGAATGTCCCCTTGTGGTTAAACAACTTCAAAACTACAGTTAGGTTCTTCCTATTAGATCAGAAACTAAGGCACCAGGGCACTTTCTCAATTGGTACAAATGTATTTTGCTTGTTGTTTGGTTGGTTAGTTAGTTTTGGTTTGTGAGAAAGGGTTTCTCTGTGAAGCCCTAGCTATGTTGAAACTCACTTTGTAGACCAGGTTGGCCTCCAACTCAGAGATCTGCCTGCCTCTGCCTCCTGAGCACTGAGATTAAAGGTGTATTCCACACTTAATGTATGCTTGGTATACATGCATACTAAAAAGGATCTGCATCCTCAAAAGATTCTGGCTTCATTACAATATCATTAGCATTGTTATTTTGATGCAACCCACTCTTACCTCCTCCTTTGGGTTTTTCAAGGGGATTATGGGAAGAATTACCCTAAATAAGAGATCTGGTCCTCCATAATTTAAGAGGGGAAAAAGGGTCACCTGATCCATATGAATTATACTATTCACCTCATAACTATTAAAAAGATTTAACAATCTACTACACAGACATGGTGGCACATGACTTTAATCTCAGTGCTCAGGAGACAGAGGCAGGTGGATCTCTGAGTCTGAGGTCAGCCTGGTCTACACAGCGAGTTCTAGGACAGTCAGAGTGATGTAGTAAGACCCTGTTTCCAAAACAACAATAGCAACACCAGAACTCTACAATTCAGAGTCTAAAGCTCTGCTGTGTTCCCTCGATGTCCCACCTCTTTGGAATAGTCCACTCCAATTTTTCTCTGGAGTCATGCTTTAAAAAAATTGATATAATTTTTAATTATGTGTATGTGTGCAGGTATATGCACACAAGCGCCAGTGCCCACAGATGTCAGAGTCATCGGGGTTCCCTAGAGCTGGTGTTATAGGTAGTTGTGAACTTCCTTTCAGATGTGGGTCCTGGGAATCAAGCTTGGGTCCTCTGCAGGCAGTGCATGCTTTAGTCCTCACTCTTAAGTGATGAGTCGTCTCTCATCTCTACCTGCTTTACCTGGTTTTGGTTTGCTTGATAAGCAATGTGTCGTGACTTAAGTGGCTTAACACAATAGAAAGTTATTGTCTCTCAGTTCTGGATACTCGATGTCTGGAAGCAAGGTGCAGCAGCAGTGCTCCTTCTGAGGAGGCAGAGGAGACTCTTCTTCTTCGCTTATGGTGGTGGCTGATGATCTCTGGTGTCTCTCGGCTTGGAGTTAAGTTACTCTGCTCTCTGCTTCTGTTGACACGGCCATGCTTCCTCTGTGAATCTGTTGTCAAATAGCATTTTCCTTGTTCTCTTTTTCTGTATGAGAATGTGTATGCATGCATATGTGTATGTGGAAGATTTTCTTGTTCTTTTTTCTGTATGAGAATGTGTGTGTGCATATGTATATGTGTGTGTGTGTGCGCGTGTGGGGGGGGGAAGGCTAGAGTTTGATGTCAGGTGTCTTGCTTAATTGTCATCTTTTTTTTTTTTTTGAGACAGATTCTTTAACCACACTTGAAGCTTGCTGGTTAGTCTGGGCTGCCTAGGTAGCTGCCCCAGGGATCTCCTGTCCCAGTCCTTCCAGTGTTGGGATGACCTGACTTTTTTTCATGGATTCTGGGGATTGAATTCAGATTTTAACATTTACACAAATTTTAATTTTAACATTACACTAGTTCTTTACTGTCTTGCTAGCTTCTCTTCTCCTGTTCTTTTAAGGACACCAGTAACATTAGATCAGGGTCCACACTCAAGCTTCATCAGAACTTGGTTACATCCACATTGACCCTATTTCCAAAGTCACATTTGGAAGTTAGAGAGCTTATGTTTCCAATACATTTTTCTAGAGCATGTGATATATTGCAAAACCAATTTCTTCCAATCATCTCTGAAAGTACAGGAGTGACTGGACTCTGTGTCAGTGTGTTTTTCTCCCTCCTGCTTTGGTTTGTTACAGTTATATCTTCCACAATGGCACCAAAGCCAATATATTACAGACCTACGAAGAAGCCTCAGATGGACGATGCTCTCCCAAAATGTTGGTATCTTCTTGATGTCATTGCAATCTCTTGTGCTGTCTTACACCATCTCTGGTTTGGCTATAGATGGTCTACTCGGTTCATTCTGAACCTCCACATTTCCCACATTGTTACCTTGCTACTCCCCCAGTTGGACAGCCCCACTCCCTTTGTAGATGGCAAAGCAGTGTTCTACCTCATGTTGAACTTCTTTCCACACCTCTGGAGGTCCCACTCCCTAAGCTCAGCAGGTCTAGACACCAATCAGAATGATGATGCTGTTCAAGGCTCACTCAGTCCTCCTGTTTAGGCAGACCTTGAACCAGAGTCCTTGAAACAACTCTGTGAGTCTTGTCTTCACCACCCACCCTCCAATCTGATGACAGTTTTTGGCATCAGCTGGCACAAATAAAACTTCTGCTATTCTTAAACATGCCCAGAAGTCTTCTAATAGTGTCACATAAGAGTTTAACAACTCTTGGGGTCATTTAAAAGAAGTGTGAGTCTGGTCTTTTTCAAAGATTTCTAATTTTTTTTAGACAGGTCTCATTATGTACCCCTGGCTGTCCCTGGAACTCTTTGTAGACCAGGGTGGCCTCAGACTCATAGAGATCTACCTGTCTATGCCTACCGAGTGCTGGGGTAAAGGTGGGCACGACCACACCCAGCTGAGTTCTAGTCTTTCAAACAAAGGATGACCTCTCTGCTTATTGAGCAGCATAGGAAATATGGTGTGGAAAAAGAATGAAGAACTTCTGTCTAATCAGCCTTTTATGGGAGTCACCCAAAGTTAGAGGTTGATTTTTTGACCCTATTAACTCAGAACAGCACACAGAGACCAACAGATGTTATCACTCCTTGTCATGTTGTTGTCAACATTTTCTGTGGGGGTCATGTTTTTAACATCTTGCCGCTTCCAGCCAGTAATCTGAGGTCTAATTACCACATCTTACACATACACACATTGTTCTGGATCAGGGGCGTGGATGGGTCAGGAAAGAGAAGCAGGAAGTATGGGGTAGGATTGAGGCATTTGATGCTATGTGTTTAGCTGAGCTTGTGAGAAGTAATTATACCAGAAATCTAAAGCACAGTAAGACTGGCTCCATTGTTTCTTTCCAAAGGTCGGTTAATTATAAACAAGATATTATTAACTTGGTTATTGGTTGGGTGAGAGTTTGATTAGTAAAAGCAAGCTACAGGCAGCATTTCTCAGAAAAATCATTCCCAACAGGAATCCTTGAATGAACAGCAATTAGCTTCTTAAGCTGCAACTATGGCTTCCTCTGATACATGTTTGAACTAATTTCACTAAAAATGTAACTGCAGCATGAGGTTTTGTTGTGGGATAATCTTTTTGTACATTGTGAAGATGTGTCTCTGCCAAGGCACCTTCTGATAGGTTTAATAAAGAGCTGAACAGTCAACAGCCAGGAGAGGCTAAGTGGGATTTCCAGAAGAAATGGAAACTCTGGGAAGAAGAGAGGTGGAATTTGGCAGCTAGAAACAGAAGAAATGGGACTTTCTGTATTGAGCAGAGGTAACGAGTCATGTGGCAGAACATAGATTAATATAAATGGGTTAATTTAAGTTATAAGAGTCAGTTGTGAGCAAGCCTAAGCTAAGGCCAAGCTTTCATAATTAATAAGAAGTCTTTGTGTTATTTGGTCCAAAGGAAATCCACTACAAGGCTTCTCATCAATAACTGTTAGGTTGTACTATTTATTGGGTCTGCTGCTGAAGAGATGGAAAGAATTTCTCCCCTTTAGAAAAGCTTTTCCCATACACCTCACATTTCATTTCAACACTTTTTCTGCCAAGTCTGCTAAATCCACTTTCTGAGATGTTTGATATCAGTCCACAGCCCTTTCAGCCAATCATAATCCCTCACTATAGAATAACACAACCATACTCTTCAATATTTAGCAGGAGCATGTTTTTGATTTACTCTTTTTATGACTATCCCTGTTATTAAAGTAATTATACAGGTTTGTACCTAGTTCCCACTATGACACTTTTCACTTTCACCACAATAAGAAAAGATTTGATTATAATTATGCCTGCATATTATCTACCTCTAAGATGTGATGCCATTCCTTCCACCCAGATATCAATCTACAGTTAGTTATTCAATCTATGTACAAGCATTTATTGAGTGTTCCATGTGTATACTGTTTTAGCAAAAAATGCAAGGAAATTAGCTTTCAGGAAACTTTTTTTTTTAACTCTTCAGACCTCAATCAATTAAATCCCCCATCCAAGAAATACTGAGGCTAAGTTTGGTGGTGCACACCTTTAGTCCCAGCACTCAGGAGGTAGAGGCAGACAGATTTCTGTGAGTTCAAGGCCAATTCAGGGCTACAAAGAAAAAGGGGGGAGGGAAAGAGAGAGAGAGAGAGAGAGAGAGAGAGAGAGAGAGAGAGAGAGAGAGAGAAAATCTATTATATGTTGGCACTGTGCTGTACACTAGGGGACAGACCAGAAACAAAAATTCACATCTGCTCTGAAGTCACCACCTGATGGGGAACACAGTAACAATCTTGCAAACATATCTTGATTCACAAACTTTAGTGAGAACTCTGGAAGAAATAGATAGGCTACTGCATACAGTTGGGAGAACCTAAATTAGACTGGGCATGGATAGTCTTTAACATTTAATCTGATGTTTGAAGGATGACTGGAAAGAAAACAATAACAGGGTTTTTTCCCCTCTCTGACTCAGGGTCTCATGTGATACAGGCTAACCTTGACTTAATAAGTCAAAGGTGCTTTTTAATTTCTGATTTTCTTGTCTCCACCCCCATTTGCTGGGAATACAGACATGCACCAAGTCCAGTTTATATGGTGCTGGGAATTGAACCCAGTGCTTCCTGCATGGTAGGCAAGCACTCTATCAACTGAACTACACTCCCAGCCATGAGAATGGCACGTTATGCAGGAGAATAGTACATGGAAAGGTCCTAAGGATGTGAAAAGTTTGATGACTTAAAGAAGTTGAAAACAAGACCACTGATCCTTCAGAACCATGAATTAGGAAAAAGCTGAGAAAATATGAAAGGGAGATCCCGAATGGGGATGGCAAGGATTTTGGAGTCTATCAGATGTGCCATGGAAAGCATCAAGAATTTTAAATAGAAGAAGGATACAATGAAATTTATGTTTTCAAAGATCATTCTGCATGCTGAGTAGATGAAGGAGTAGGCATGGAGGAAGATCAGCCAGGAAACTTGGATGAAATGAGAGAAGGTGGTGGCTATAACAGTTACTGTTTATAGCTGTGAAGAGACACCATGACCAAGGCAACTCTTAGACAAGAAAGCATTTCACTGGGGGTTTGCTTACAATTTTTAGAAGGTTAGTCCTTTATCATGGCAAGAAGCAAATAAGCATGGTACTGCAGCAGTGACTGAGAGCTTCAGATCCTGGTCCTCGGGCAGGGGAGAGAGAGAGAGAGAGAGAGAGAGAGAGAGAGAGAGAGAGAGAGAGAGAGAGAGAGAGAGAGAATGGAAGAAGCTTGGGCATTTGAAACCTAAAACCACCCCCAGTGAAATATAAACTCCAAAGAAGCTGCTCCTGTTCCAACAAGGCCACACTTCTTAATCCTTCCCTGAGAGGGGACCAAGCATTCAAGCATATGAGCCTATGGGGATCATTCTCATTCAAACCACCACAGTGGCCAATACTCTGCAGGCAGAGACACATGCTGAGATGTATTAGGGGTAGAGTAAGCAAATTTCTTTCCAGAGAAGTTTGAAAAGAAAGCCTTAAGAGTATAGGTGACTGAATTATTTGGGCATGAATCCAAACAACCTGGAAATTAATTACTTGCTAAACACTGGCATCACCACAGAGGATCTGTTCTAATGCTTCTCAAGAATGTACTACTGAGCAAGACCAAGTGCCTGATTTCTCTCTAAATGGGGCACTTGATTCTCATCTTAGTGCTTGCCTTTTCCTAGCTGTATGGTCTACGTCAGGACTTCAGGAAGTAAACAAATGTTTTTGTTCATTTGGTTTTGGTTTTTAAAGATTGTCGCCAGAGTTCATCTTTTCGAGGTGTTCAGACAACAGAAGGAAATCGTGTTTTTGCTAATAAAGTAGATGTTTTCTTGCTTATTCTTAGTGGTCTTCCTTGACTCTCACTAGTAAGAGTCTATAGAAGTTATCCTCAAAGTGCACATGCCCAGGAAACTTCCAGATCTTCACTCCTTTACACTGCCAGGCTCATGGACACACTCCCCTTATTCTATAGGCACAGGCTTCTCTCTGTCACCCCAGACCTAGTTGATCTTTTTTCAAGCCATTTTCTTGCCAACTTCTACCTAGATCTTGGCTCTCATGATACAACTAAAAACTGTGTGTTGCGAGGAATTGTAAAGTGTTTGCCGAACATGCTGGGCTTCCCTGACTGGTTTTTCCTAATGCTAATCAGTCATGCAGAAAGGACCGCCTTCACCCTGCAGTTCAGACAAGACTGTTTCAGCTTCAAGTGGAGACTTAGGGTGGCTTGTGGAGGTGTCTATGAAGGGAGGGTTTTCCCTAGAGACCTGCTCCCTGATGGGACTCTGCTTCTGATCCAAATATCACACATTTCCTATCTCCAAAATACAAAACTAATTTATCCACATGTTGATATCATTTCCTTCTGGATGGTGAGATAAAAATTTATTGTGGATTAAGTGTGTGTGTGTGTGTCTGTGTGTCTGTGTGTTACTTTATACTTTCTAGGTATTCTAGGTTCCCTAAGATTAAGATATATTAACTTGATCACTAAGAAACAGCCTAAAAATTTAAACCAAGATTCTACGAGACCAGGGTTTTTAATTAATTAAGTTGCAAATTAATGTGTGTGTGTGTGTGTGAGTGTGTGTGTGTGTGTTATGGATCCAATCCAGGGCCTTTGCTTTGATCTTAAATTTCTTTTTTATATTTATTCATTTGTTTAGTGTGTGTGTGTATTTGTACACATGCTTCAGCATGGTTGTCCTGCAGACAGACAATTTGTGGGAGTAGTTCCCTCCTTCTATCTTATGAGCTCCAAGGATCGAACTTAGGTCATCAGGCTGATTTTTTGTTTTTCGTTTTTTTTTTTTTTTTTTTTTTTTTTTTTTTGAGTGAATGTACTGGCAACTAAGCAGCACCACTCATGAACTTAGTGAGTTTATCCCATGACCTCCCAACCTCTGAATGCCTCAAGACTTCTTGCTTTCCCTTCTCCTGCCCCCTCCTCCCGCCGCCCCGGGCCAGGTCTCTTGCTCTAACTTGAATTTCCAGCTATTCTAAAAGCTGGGGGAGGAGCCAGATTGTGAAAAGAATGGATCTTCATAGATTCATAAATTGTCATTCTGATCACTCCTGGAGGGGAAAAAAAAAAAGAAAGAAGGAAGAAAGAAACCTTGTGTATAAAGAGCCTACTTGTGTTGCTATGTAGCATCCGCTGTGTTAAGTGCTGTTAAGAGTGACTGAGATAGGCATGGCATCTGTCCCTAAGGAGCCAACTGCAATTTGAGAAAGGTTATTTCTCTACCTTTAAAGCATTCGCAGAAAATAGTCAGTCTTTTCCTTTGATCGAGACATCTGTGAGAGGAATAAAAGGCAAAGCTGTGTCAAAGTGAGCTACATCATGGCCTGCAGCAATCTTCATTGCCTGAATACAAAGCAAAAGGCTCTTGGAAGTAACCCAAAACAAATAACCAAAGTCACTGTTTCCTAATCATTTTGATCCAAACCCAAAATAACCCGACTTGTGCCTTTTCATTCATGCAGGGTTGTTTTATTTGTTTTACTTTTTTGGTCAGGGCTTAGGTGCAGATGACAGAAAACCACCCTAGCAATTTAAGGGAGGTGGTCTAACTTCAGGGCACTGCTTTGGAAGGAATGGAAGTGTGGGTTGCTGGCTAAGAGGAACTCCTGGGGACTTGCAGTTTGGTATCAATACCTTTAACCTAAGAGTTAACATAAAATTTACCAATTACAACAAAATAATAAGAAATATTATGAGGCTAGGGATGTAGTTCAGTGCTAGAGTACTTGCCTACAATGTGAAGGCTCTGGGTTTGATCCTAGCAAAACACACACACACACACACACACACTCACGCACGTACACACACGCACGAACACACACATATAAGGAAAGCTAGGGAAAATAAAGAGAGCAAACACACACACAGACACAAACATGCACACACACATACACACACACAAGGAAAGCTAGGGAAAATGAAGAGAGCAAACACACACACAGACACACACACGCACACACACAGACACACACACGCACACACACATACACACTCACATATACAAGGAAAGCTAGGAAAAATGAAGAGAGCAAACACAAATACACACACACACACACACACACCAGGAAAACTAGGGAAAATGAAGAGAGCAAATGAAGGAAATTCACTGCAGGCCAGTGAGAGACTGTCTCAACTGAAGCAGGTAGAAGCTATTCCTGAGGATGATACCTGAAGCTGGTCTCTGGTGCATGTGCTCACACACATGCACACACATATACACACACACACCACTCACCACTGTTCACATACATACACCACTTACCATTGTTGATATACACACACACCACTCACCATTGTTGACAGACACACACACACACACACACCGCTCACCACTGTTCACATACATACACCACTTACCATTGTTGATATACACACACACCACTCACCATTGTTGACAGACACACACACACTCACACACACACACCACTCATCACTGTTCACATACACACACACCACTTACCATTTTTGATAGACACACATACACCAGTCACCACTGTTGACACACATACACACACACCACTGACCATTGTTGACACACACAGACATAGACGCACATACAGACACCACTCCCCACTGGTGACAGACACACACACACATGCACACACCAATGTTGAATCTCCAGATAGCAGTATCTTTTCTTAAGTAATTAAAACTTCAAGTGGCCAAAAGCCACAAGAAACGACTACAAAGATGTGAGTATGTACTCATCCACCACGTCTCACTTAGGTTTTCTGACTCATGCTGTCTGAATAGAAGTGGTGTCATTTAATATATATAATGTGCATTGGTGTTTTGCCTGCATGTATGTCTATGTGAGGGTGTCAGAGCTGCTGAAACTGGAGTTACAGTTCTTGTGAGCTGCCATGTGGGTGCCGGGAATTCAGTCCGGGTCCTCTGGTGTAGTGAGGGGCTGCGGGCAGGCCTGCTTTTCATCCTGCCCGGCTCCCGCACAGCTAGCTTAGCCCCAGAAATAATAACACACAAGTTATATTCATTTAAACACTGCCTGGCCCATTATCTCTAGAGAGTTAGTTACTGACTAACTCTCGTATCTTGATATTAACCCATTTCTAATAATCTCGTGGTAGCACCACGAGGTAGTGGCTTACCAGAAAAGATTCAGCATGTCTGACCTGGTGGCTGGCTCCATGGCATCTGCCTCATTGCCCTCTTCCCAGCATTCTGTTCTGTTTACTCCGCCTACCTAATTTTCTGTCCTATCAGAGGGCCAAGGCAGTCTCTTTATTGACCAATGAAAATAACACAATAGACAGATAACCCTCCTCCATCACTCTGGGACAGCAACCAGTGCTCCTAACTGCTGAGCCATCTCTCCACCCCCAAGAAGCAACTTCTTACATTGACTGCTGGTGAAAGCATCTCTCCTCTGGAAGTATAGTTCCCGACTTTCACTGAGTCATCCGCAGGTCACTCCTTCACTTTATGTTTGCAAGTACTTGTAGGAGATGATATACATGGTGAGACCAATAAAGCCATCTTTTCTTTCCCTCTCTTGCTTGGCAGGAGCAATAGCAAATGGTGGTTACTGGTGTTCACAGTCATATTACTGGCAGAGACAAAATTGGTCAAAATCCCACATCCAGAACAAGGGTCTGTATCAGTGAGAAGATATTACCCATCTCTCCTGCCCCTCCAAAAGAAGAGAGCGATGCAATTAACCTGCTCCCTCGTTACTGACTGGCCTCATCCCCCTCAATGTAACAGTTAGGGACTCAGCACTGGTCCCTGTTGACTGTCAGATCCTCGCTGATGGAGGGAATTTTCCATCCTTGCTACAATGGCCACTTTATTCATGAGCTCCATGGTCAAACCCTAGAGTAGCTGATGAAAGGGGCTGACTGACATCCATAGACAATCTGTGTGTGGTTGTGACTCTTCAGCAGGAGCCATGGGCACATTTCTTAATCCCTATGTCTTGCTCAGGGTTCTTGGCTACAAGTAGGAAAACCTGACTTAAGGTTACCTTAAACAGAAATAGATTTTATTGGATGGCTTTGGGTAGCTCACAGTATCAATGTGGAAGCAGGGAGACAAATCTAAGAAAAAAGCAGAGGCCAAGAAAAGCTCAGCAGCCAAGGATAGAGCAGAGGTTGCAGCAGCATGGTACCCTATCTTTAGCAGTCAGCTTTGGACACTCATTTTCACTGCTGACCCTGAAGTTTGCTTCACTCTCTGAGGCTAGGTTCTTGTTATTACCATGTGTTTGTCTACTGCCCCATGAAGCAAGATCCCTGGCAGGAACATGCATTTGGTCAAATCTGGACCTTATGCTCCTTGTCGAGAGCTGGGGTAGGGATTTAAGCTTATTTTAAGCCTAGAGAGAGTCATGGTCTTGCCTGGTGTCAGACTTAACATGGGAACTCAATGTCTAGGAAGACAGCGCCAATGCAGACAGCCAAAACCTGGTGTCTATCATGTCCCCTAAGCCTCAGTTTCCTCATTTGTGCAATGGAGACCATAATATTCTTTTAAGATCCTTGCCCTTTGTTGCAGCTCTTTATCCCAATATTAACTTTATCCTCCATCGCTATGATTAAAGGACAATTAACAAAATAGAATAAATCTCAGTTGTTATTGTATCTGTTATTATCTCTTTGTCTTGAAGAAAGTTTTGCAATTCCTGATCTCAGATCAATTGACTCTTTTCCTCGACTTCTGCTCTGGACTGCTCAGGGGATTTTGTTTCAAACAGATAGCTCCCCTCTTCAGGAGTCTTCAGGGGGCTCCCACAACGCCTGCTCAACTCAGCTGTCATTGCCCCCAGCAAATGGATTCACTTGTGTCCTTCAGAGAGTTTAGGGGAGTTCTTTTAGCTTCCTTCCTGAGCAGCAGGTAACTACATTTGCCCTGATTATCAGCATTGTTATCTCTGCTCCCAAGATTCATCTGAAGTCAGGCCCCTCCTCCTCTTAAGTCAGTTCCCTGTGTTAGTCTGCCTTCTCTGAGTCAAGGCTTGAGCCCTTTCTTGAGCTTCTGTCACTGGATATTCTCTCTCTCTCTCTCTCTCTCTCTCTCTCTCTCTCTCTCTCCCTGCCCCCCCCCCCCGCCCCCTTCCTCCCTCCCCACCCACTGGTTTCTGCCCTGGAGCTTGCACAATCAAATGCCACAGTGGCACATTTCCACACTCACTGGTTGTCACTGACTCTTCAGTTATTAAAATAGAACTCTGTTTTTGTAGATCTAATTACAAAAAATACAAAAAAAAGTGCAACGAATAAAAATCCCTTGAAATCTCTAACTCAAAGAAAGCCTTGCTCCTGTCTGTCTAGTCAAACACACAGATATTTATGGTTGGTTTTATGTCGAGAAAATTTATGTTTCCTCTCTTTCCTGCATAATCGCTTCCCCCCTCTCTGCACTGAATCATTCCCATCATAATATATTGCTCCTATCTTGAGAAATTCTCTATTACATTCTAGCCCGACTATCACCTTACTACTCTGCTCCCTTTTAAGGAAGCGCTTTTTAAAGCAGTGATGAGTTCCCATTGTATTCTCTCTCTCTCTCTCTCTCTCTCTCTCTCTCTCTCTCTCTCTCTCTCTCCTTTGAAGATTCCTCCTCCTCACCGCAGTCACCCCTGGAGAGCCCCAAGGGACTGTCTTTAGAGTTCTCTTTTTCTATCTACACTCATTCCCTATGTGATCCCCTGGAGACTCATGGCTTTAAATGTCGTCTTAGCCTGTTGACTCATGGACTTATAAGAGTTTGTATCTCAGCCTAGGACTTGCTTCTCTGCTGACCTTCAGACTCCAACTGCTATTGGACATATCCACCTGGATGTCTGACAAACATTCTCAATATAGCACGTCTAAAGTAAAATCTATGTGCTCCACCCACTACCTCAAATTTATCCTTCTGCAGTATTTCCCAGCCCTGCCCTTCTAGTTACTCAAGCGAAAGACCTTGGAGTCTTCCTTGAGACCTCCCTTTGACTCACGTGTACGACATCACAAGTCCTATCTGCTTTGGCTTTAAAATAGATTCCAGTTTCTTACCACTTCTCATCCCCTTCGCTGTTTGCTTCCCGAGCCCCCTTGGAGAGAGTGTGTTTAAAGTCTCTTCAATACTGTGTTTATAATCGCTTTGTGTTGTGGGTTTACTTGGAACCCTTCGAAAGGATATGTTGAGGTCTTACCTAAGGATATGATCTTATTTGGACTCAGGGCCTTTGTTAGTGTAACCAAGTTAAGATGAATGAGCTCTCAGTGTCTTTGAACGGGTTCTAATGCAATGAGACTGGTAATTTTAGAAGAAACAGTAGAAGGAGGGAGAATGGCGTGTGAAGTGCAGACCCACACAGGCAGAATACCATGTGACGAAGGAGGCAGAGAGCGGACTAGTGCAGGAACAAGCCGAGAATACCAACTGTGTCCACTAACAGAAGCTCAGGGAGGGCATAGCATAGAGGTCCCCCCAGTGTCATTGAGGGAACATGGGCTTCCTGACTCCGTTGGGTTTTTACTCCTAGCCTCCAGAATTGTGAGATAAATTTCTGTTAAGCACCCATCTTCCTTCTTCCTCTTCTTTGGAGACTTGTTTTGCACACAACAGAAACAGATGTGTCTCATCTGATGGATAATATCCAAAGGAGAGACATTTCTCTGGAAAGTTCAACACAGAAGCATCTCATGGTTCAAGAAGTCTACTGCCAGAGGCCCCCAGCAGCTTAAAGCAGGAACTCGGACAGGTGTGTGCACATCAACATCTATAGTAGCAGGGTACACTATAGTCAAAATGTGTGTC
This sequence comes from Myodes glareolus, assembly GCF_982192425.1. NCBI lineage: Eukaryota > Metazoa > Chordata > Mammalia > Rodentia > Cricetidae > Myodes > Myodes glareolus. The sequence continues at coordinate 68,843,865 of NC_142030.1, forward strand.
AGCAGATCTCTAGGTCTACAGGGCCTGCCCTGGAATATGACTAGGCCTTTAAAAAGGATGAAATTCTGACGGATTCGACAATATGAACACACTGTGGAAAGAACGTGCTGAGCGAAAGAAACCAAACACATTTGGAAACTAGAAAAAGAAAAATTGAAAGTCCAACAGAACTTTCCAGGGGCTGGGGGAAGGGAGGATGGAGAGTTATTGTTTAACAGAGACTCTGGAAACTGATGTAGTGACGGCTGTGCAACATGATAAATATACTTAATGCTATTGCTGTATAAGCTTTATGTACTACTTACTACTTTTAAATGCATAGATGAATTAAGAGAGATCTTATTATGACATATAAGGTCCCTCCCCCACCCTAAAAAAGGCAAACATGTAAAGGCCCCAAAGGTCTCAAGTCTCTCCTCTTTAGCCTAGTCAGTGGAGCCCCTCCTCCCTGTCTGGCTTTGCCTCTTTCCCTGGTACATTCCCACCACCCAGGTGATCTTGCTCCCAACACTGCACATCTCAGACTCAGGGCCTGTCCTTTGCAGATTCCTCAGCTTTGAACGCCATCCTCACCTCCCGCTGCTACCTCAAACCTCTGTTTACATAGTTCTCACCCTTCCTTCAAATTTCTCCCTCCAACTGGCCTGATCAGGAAGGCCTTGCTTCACTGCCCCACATAAAATTATACAGTGTTCTTTCTTTCCCCACCCTGGTTTCTTTTCCTCCATACATGTGTATCCCCAGGTAACCTGTTACACACTGCTCTGTTTTGTTTGTATATTTCAAGTTTCAGCAAGCTCCCCCAAATTAGGGACTGTCTGTCACTGCCCTATCCACAGTGCCTTGAAAGATGTCTGGGGTAGTACTTGCTAAAAGAGGATTTGGTGAATGGATGTTGAATAAAAGTAAATACCAAAAACATCTGTGTGCGTGTGTGTGCGTGTGTGTGTGTGTGTGTGTGTGTGTCTGTGTGTGTGTCTGTGTGTGTGTATGTGTGTGAGGCAGATTAAAATTAGGGGCCTAGGGGGTGGAGAAATGGCTCAGTGGTTAAGAGCACTGACCGCTCTTCCAGAGGACCCAGGTTCAATTCCCAGCACCCACATGGCAGCTCACAACTGTCTGAAAATCCAGTTCCAGGGGATCTGACACCTTCACACCAATGAACATAAAATAAAGATAAATAAATCATAAAAAAATTTTAAAAAAAATAGGGGCCTATATATGCTAAGCAGGCACTTTATTATGGAGCTGTGCCCTGGTCCAGAAATGCTCTTTTATAACTTGCAAAATACTTTACACCACCAACAAGAAAATAGTCAAGCAACTGAGAAGATGGCTCAGGCTGTAAAGTGCATGCCACGCAAGCATGAGGATGTGAGTTTGAATCTCCAGCACCCATGTAAAAGCTAGGCCCTGCACCTTGGCTCTGCAGCCCCAGTGCTGGAGTGGGTAGAAGAAGGTGGTTCTATTTAGGAATGGTCTCCTGTGCCAAAGCGTTCAAGTGCACTTCCCACTTTCTCTTCTATAAGGTTCAGTGTGGCTGGCTTTATATTGAGGTCTTTGATATATTTGGACTTGAGTTTTGTGCATGGTGATAGACCAGCAAGAATATTTAATTTCATTTGTGTTAAAATAGACGTATTTCCAGAAATCACACCATTGATGACTATCTTGAAACTGTATTTGAAATTCCTGGTGCTGTTTTTTTCTTTTTTAAATTATTTTTTGAGATTTATTTATTTTCTTTTTGAGATAGGGTTTCCCTGTATATCCCTGGCTGTCCTGGAACTTGCTCTGTAGACCAGGTTGGCCTCAAACTCACAGAGATCTACCTGTCTCTGACTCCTGAGTGCTGGGATTAAAGGTGTATGCCACCACCGCCTAGCTGAGATTTATTTATTTTTATTTTATGTGTATGGGTGTTTGGCCCACATGCATGCATGTCTGTGTAACATGTACATGCAATACCCAAAGAGGGTTTTGGATCCCTTGGAACTGGTTATAGAAGATTGCCATGTGGGTGCAGGGACTTGAACCCAGGTCCTTTGGAAGACCAGTCAGTTCTTTAACCATTGAGCCCCAAAGTGCTCTCACTTTAGAAGAAGGGGAATTAATACCCAGGGCCTATCAGTCTGAAATCTTTGAACTGGGCAAACATTAGAGATATGCACTCTTTCCAGGAAAATATTCAAATAACAGGAAACATTTTACATTTTTAATGTCATTTTAAAGGAGTCGCAGAACATCTAAAGTCCATCTATTGAACCTCTACCGAGTCTGTAGACTAACCATATTTTAAAGCTGCACTGGGCCTGGGATGCACTTGATCTTAACTCTTGTGATACCATAGTTTGCTCAGCTTAAGGTGTACCCCACAGGTCAGTTCCTCTGCCTTCATGGTCACCAGTCTTGTTTTCTTCAAGCAACTGCTTGGCTTTATATTTATCACCCATAATTCTAAGGTTTAAAACAGTTACTTTGTGGTGAGTATAATTGTTCCCAAACATAGAATTATGTGTGATAACTATAAAGTGTTCAGAGTTAGAACTTATGAATTTCTAAATAAATTGCTGGGTATACTATTAGAGCCTCATTCCTGGGCATTCCACAGCAGGTATGCGCAGCAGGTAAACAGAATAAATACAACATACAACGTAGGACCGCCAGAAGCAGATAGTCCTTACCATGATAACCTTTAAGTTATCAAAGCTGTTTTTCCCCATGAGATTATCAATAACTTCTTTTTTTATATGCAACTTTTAAAAATGATTTGTTTACTTATTTATTTGAAAACAGGGTTTCTCTTTGTAGTCCTGGCCATTCTGGAGATACTTTTTCTGTAGATCAGGCTGGCCTTGAACTCAGAAATTCACCTGCCTCTGTCTCCTGAATGCTGGGATTAAAGGGAAGCAATCAATCCCTTTAATTAAAGGTATGTGCCACCCCTGGCTATTCATTTTTATTTTATGTGCATTGGTGTTTTGCCTGCCTGCATGTCTGTGTGAGGGTGTCGTATGTCCCTGGAACTGGAGTTACAGACAGTTGTAAATGTGTGTGTCCATTCACAGACAGGTGCTGGGAATGGAACCCAGGTTCTCTGGAAGAACAGCCAGTGCTCTTAACCACTGAGTCATCTCTCCAACCCCTATTAATGATTTTTCAACTCGCTAAACCCAAGAGCTTAGATGTTGGACAGCTCAACTTCTCTATGACATTTTCCTTATCGATTAGCGCTTCCTTTATGAAACTTTCATCTTCTACATCTTCCTTGACATCACTCACTCCTAATTGCCTTACTGCTCACTCTAGCCACATCTCAGCCTCCTTCCTTGACCCCTATTCATCAGCCTTACACAGGGATGCTCCCTTGGCCTCTTTTTCCTTCCAGCCTATGTTTTATCTCTGGGCAATCTTGCTGGACTTTAATTATCATTTAAATCTTAATCACTCCCCCGTCTTCTCCCCAACCTGTTTCTAAAGCTCTAGAGCCACACACTCAATTGGAGATTTCCAAATACTTAACACATCCAGGGAGACCCCCAAATACTTAATGCATCCAGAGTACCCCAGGGATACTCCACTTGCATTCTTCATCTCAGTGTAGGGAAACACCATCTTCCCTGTCATTAGATTCATATGCCTCATCTGTCTTGAATTTTGCATCAACAGACACATAATGCATGGCTCAAAGGTACTCTGGAGCGGGGTGACAGGGGTTCGAAAACTACCACTTACTAGGTGGATAATCTCCTATAAGTTGCTTATCCCCTCTGCCTTTACTCAGCGTCCAAGTGTCCAAGCGTCCAAGAACCCTTATAGGTTCTTGTGAGGATTAGATTTGCATTTGCAAAGTGGTCAGGCCAGTGCCAGTACACAGTAAGTGCTTGCTGATACACCCACCGGTCTTGAGTTTGGCCCCACTCTAGTCCATCTCTCACCCTGCTGACAGGTTTTGAGAGGTTACCTGTTATGGGATGTTCAGTCAGGGCCCATCTTCATGCAAAGTGCTATCAGCGCAGTCTCATTTAACGCACAAATTTATTTTCTAATCTCCTTCTTAGGAATGTGGAAACTGGGGCTGTAAAGGCCAATGTACCTTGCTCAAGGCCGGTAGCTTGTAAATACGAAAGTTAGGATCTATTTCAGGTCTATCCCTAGAGTCAGTGTTGGGAATATTTATGTGCACTGCTTGCCCAGACCAGTCAGGCACTTACTAAAAATTCTTCAGACTCCATGTTGGTGTTGTGATCAGTTTCTGTCTTAGTTAGGGTTTCTATGGCTGCGAAGAGACACCATGACCATGGCAAGTCTTATAAAGGAAAGCATTTAAGTGACGTGGTGACATACAGTTCAGAGGTTCAGTCCATTATCATCACGGCATGGTAACGTGTAGGCAGACGTGGCGCTGGAGAAGTAGCTGAGAGTCCTACATCTTGCAATCAACAGGAAGTTGACTGAGACACTGGGTGGTATCCTGAGCATAGGAAACCTCAAAGCCTGCCCCCACAGTGATATATTTCCTCCAACAAGGACATATCCTTTCCAACAAAGCCACATCTCCTGATAGTGCCACTTTCTATGAGATTATGAGGGCCAATTACATTCAAACTACCACACTTTCTTTACAATCTTGTTTCAACTTAACTTCATTTTCTGAGATTTATTTCAGGTGGTCTGGACTGTCTTGCTTTTCTGTCTCCATCTCTCCTCCCTTCTCTTCATCCTTCCTTTCTCTCTCCTTCCTTCCTTCCTTCCTTCCTTCCTTCCTTCCTTCCTTCCTTCCTTCCTCTTTTTTCAATGCCCAAGAGCCAGGCACTGTGCTCAATCTTAGAAGACAAAAAAAATGAGCAATTAATTGTCAAAGAGCTCGTGGTCCGATCAACTGTCAATAGCACACGGTGAATGGAGAACGACGGGACCAAGGAGGAGAGGGGACCACGCAGACGGTTCCAGCTGTTTGGAGTACATTGGGGTCAGACAACACTGAGTCACTCTTTAGCAATCCTGCCATCATGCTATATGCCCTTGAGGTATTTGAGGTGTCCCTTTTTGTTTGTCATATTATTGTCTGAGACTGGATTTCAAAATCATCTCCATGACACCATCTTTTTCTTTTTCCTCAGCTAGATATTTGCTTCCTTATCCAGCCTCACTCACAGCACAGTTCACAGTGTAGGCGATTAGTCTGTCTGTTCATCACTTGACTAGACAGTGATTTCCTTCAAGGAAAAGACAGTTTTATGCTGTTTTGAACTGTCCTTCATTCCCAAGGGACATGACTGGAATGTTAGAATGCTCGGCAGCCTTTTGTTAGAGATTATGTTCACAAAGAGAAGTCTTGAGTAGAGGGCCCTGCTGGTTCAGAGCAGAACCACTCATGCTATCTTTAAAACATTTGGCTTTATACAGAGAGTATACTACAGAGAGTAAGTGTTCAGTTAACGTCATTCAAGTATTTGATGAGGCATTTGTAATAGTGCTAGGGATAAAGAAATTTCACCTGGGAGTGATGGTGTGTGCCTTTAATCCCAGCACTCAGGACACAGAAGTAGGTGAGAATTTCTGTTGAGCTAGAGGCCAGCCTGGTCTACACAGAGAATTCCAAGCCAGCCAGGGCTACATGAGTCCCTGTCTCATTTTTTTTTTCTTATCGACTCGTGTGGATAAATAAAGACTGTGTCTCGCTGGGCAGTTGGGCTTTGAGTCAGCCTGGAGAAGAACTAAGAATTATTGGTTTTAGAGCTAGAATGAAGGATTTCATTTTTCCCTCAACTGGACCACAGTTCCTGAATCTTATATACAATTAAGGCATGGGCGGGCTGTGCTGTGGCAGCAGTGTACCCAGTGTATAATGTTCCCTTTTGCCTGTGTTTTCCTCCTGGCATTATACTGTTGTAAAAGAGGGGGGCAGAGGGGTACCAGGCTGAAGAGGAGTCCTACATCTCTTACTTTCTTCTCTTTGACCTTGATTATCCTTTTTTTAAAAAATATTTTTATTATTTTTAGTTATGCGTATATGTGTGGGCTCATGCACAAGAGTGTAGGTGCTCTCGGGTGCCACAAATGTCCCTGGAGCTGGGAGTTACAGGTGGTTGTGAGCTGCTTGACCTGGATTCTGGAATCAAGTTCAGGTCTGCTTTAACTGCTAAGCCATCTCTCTAGGCCTCTGATTAACCCTTCACCAGAGGCTGAGGTTTTTGTACAGAAGTTTGCCAGAAAGACTTAGGCTTTTTTTCCACCAAGTCTCATGCCCTATCTTTCTTCTGAAGAAACATTTATAAAACCTTATTGACATGAATTAAGTGGAAGGGAAGGATAAAAAAAAATCTGGTGTGTGTGTGTGTGTTGGGAAACCAATAGCAGAGATCTACATTGTCCCAGGTACAATACTTCCTAGCAATCATTTGAATCTCATCAAAATTGTGAGAGTTAAAGGACAAAGGACATATAAGGGATTTAGAACAATGCTTGGTATAGGGGCAAGGACAGACAAGCTAAAAATCTCAGCTGCTGTGTTGTCCAGGGCTCCTCCACCCAGGGTGGCTTTTGCCTCAAATAAGTTCTCTAGGACAGTCATTCTCACACTGAATGTGGTACTTTGCTCTGGGAGTGGTGTCTTCCCAGAGGTTCAGCCTGGATACGGGACTGTCTCACCAGAGGGTGGATGCAAATAGGATTCTTTTTCCTCTCAGCGTTGTTTTCCTTCTCAACCCTTGCCCCAAGCCTCAGTCAGTTGGATCACAGACTAGTTCCAGTCCTAGTTTATATCCAGGTGTTTTGGCTTTTCTTGTAACTCCAAGACTAAATAGACAATTACATTGACAGACAGAAACAGCACAAATTTTTTGGCACTGACATTCTAAATTGAATTCAACAAGCATTTATTGAGCCCCTAGAGCATGCAAATACACTTCCTTTAAATGCATTTGGCTCTTAACTGTTTCAACTATTCAATTTGAATTAGTGCTGATTCATCTTTAAGGGTTTTATGAAGAATCAATATTAAGATGGAAAAAATATTTGCACAGTTCTCTGCAAATATAAGCGTCTTGTGTGGATTATTGTTGCTCCAGTACTAATATTAATTGAAATGACAACAGTTCTGCTTCCCAGGCAGACTGTAGAAAGCAGCTGTAGAAAACAGAAGACAGGCGGAAGAGGTCAGGGGAGGTTCCTTCACCACGTCCGGCCCAAAGGGGCGGAGCATAAAGGAAAGCCCCCGGAGGCCCCGCCCTGTACCCCGCCCCCTCCGTTCGAGCGGCGTAGGCGGTTACCATGGCGATGACGTCTAGAGGGCGGGGCGGGGCGGGGCTATGAAGAGGAGGAGGAAGATGGCGGGAGGGCGGCTCTGAGGAGACCTCGGCGGCGGCGGAGGAGGAGAGAAGCGCAGCTCCGCGCAGCGCCGGGGCCCATGTGGGGAGGAGTCGGAGTCGCAGTTGCCGCCGCCGCCGCCTGTAGCTGCCGGAGCCGGGTGGGAGTGAGGGGGACACGGCAGGATGAAGTTCGCCGAGCACCTCTCCGCGCACATCACTCCCGAGTGGAGGAAGCAGTACATCCAGTATGAGGTACCCGCGGCGGCCGGGTTTGGGGCGGGCTCGGAAGGGGCTGCCATCTCCCCAGTCGCGACCTCAGCCGCCGCCGTGAGCTCCCCGGTCGGGGCGGACTTTGACCCACTGCCGCGGGGAGCCACTGCGGCATCCCCGGCGCTTCTGGCCCCCGGCGGCCAGGCCGTCCTTCCCCTCCCCCGCAGCCCTCTGCCGCCGGGGTAACGGATATGCAGGCGGCGGCGAGAGGAAGGGCACAGCCGGACTGGGGCTGGGGAATGGTGGTGGGAGGCTGAGCCGCAGGTGTGACGGCGGCCCGGGGTCGCGGCGGTTCGGCGCCACCTTCTCTCATTCCCCCGACCTCCGGTCCCCACCGCGGAAGATTACCCCCTCGCCAAGGTTAGGTGCTTCTCGCCGCTCCTCTCTCGCCAAGGAATCGTGCTCTTGCAAGATAAGCCCCTCCAGCGCTTGCCTTCACCAGCCCGTCGGCTTACCCCCACTTGCCCACTGTTGACAAAGGCTTTGTAACAGGATTGAAACTTGGTGAAATGTGTTTCGCCTAATGCAGTGGTTATAGTTTCCAAACGCATTGAACTAATAGTTCTGTTTTGATAAGGAGACGGTGTCTAGTCTAGTCTTTGTACTGATTGCACGAACTATACAGAGGAACCTCATCTTTGGATTTTTCACTCTTCTCAGGTTTTGGAATGGAGGGAAGAGGAAGGAGGCAAGAGGATCATTTCAAATTTCAGATTTTCTGCTAAGTTTTTAGGGAGAAAATTCACTGTATTGTAAATACTGTACCTTACTTGTGTGTTACAGGAGTCATGTTCCTCCCTTCCTCTCAGTTTCTTCTTCCACAGCTTTGGGAGGCTATTTAATAGGTAGTGTAAGGAACCTTGAGTCAGTATTGGGAACAGTAAAGGCAGTGAAATCTACTCACATATTTAGAAGGTAGGGTACCTGAAGGGTTTTGAGCTTGCAATAGGTTATTCTCAGAAGCTAGTAGCTCATCTCCTGGATAGAGAAAGACAGCTGGGTCTGTAACCTCCAGGAATTCACATCTATGGTATGAGCAGGAACAAAGAGTATAAAATCAATAGGAGCACACACACACACACACACACACAAACACACACACACACACACTGGCTAGGTTTTATGATTTAAAATATTTTGGATCTCTTTTTAACTTTATATAAATTTAGTGATAGGATGTTTAGGCAACAGCAGTAAGTTCATTTATTCATGTAGCCAGTGTAATAATTGGAGACGGGGTCGGGGGAAGGGTGTAGTTAGGTTAAACAGAATCTTGAAGATTGTAAAATAAGTTTACGTACAGTATACTGCATTTAATGCTAGAGACGAATGGCTTATTATTAATACTTTCTTGCCAGTTTGCTTGTAGGGTTCTTTTAGCTGCATTCTGTAAGAAAAGGTTCTAACAGTTCAGGCTGTAGAGTGTTGATTTAATGTTTGTAATAACATTCAGTCAGTTTTAAAACCTTGGCTAGCCTCCAGATGGTGGGTTTCATTGAAAGGAGGCCTTGGCTTTTCATCCTGCTGCTAGCACTTTCAGCACCACTGTCAGTTCTTCAGAGAGGCTAGGACCGGAGCATGCCGAAGCACATCTTATTATTATACAGTATGGAATGCTTGATTTCTGCTCAGAGTAACAGTGGTCGAATGTATCCTATGATTTGTTTGAAGTATTTCAACATTTGACTATTTTATAGAATTAACTTGGACTATCTTGGCCTGGAAGGGGAAGCATATGATTTAGTTTAAAAATGCAATTAACCCTTGGTTTGTAATGTCAGCTTTGTGGCTGGAGTAATCACAGTGACTCTGGGACGCCTCAATTTACGTAGTCTATTTGGTTAGTATTATTTCTAAATGGTTACTCTAGATTAGTCACCGAGGGACAGAATTCCTATGCCTTTGAGTGACTGCATTTTCTTTCTCAGACCAATTATAAATTACTTTTAGAAAAATTCATTTATTGTGGATAATTGAAATTTGATTCTACAGAGAGATTCCCTAGTATGCAACTTCTATTCTTGGTAGACTCATTGTTCTATAGACAAGGTGAAAAATAAGGGGCTTTTTCTTTGTAAGTTGGAACCATTAAAGACGTTTGCATCAGAGTGTAGTCTTTGTGTTGTGTATTATTTCTAAAGATTTAAAAATAGCATAAAGAGATGAGTAAGAATTGCTAAGGTCTGGGAATGTTAGGGACTTAAAAATGCCAGGGAAGAGATGGTCTCAAAAAGAAAAAGTCAGAGGAAAAAGGTATCTATAATAAAAGTTAGCTTTTGCTAAGCATTTGCTTAATTTTTTGAAATATGTGTTTTCATGTAGTTGAAAATGAAACAGTTGGCAGAACAGACACTTGAATTTGTTTTTCAAGCCCTAGTGATGAAATTTGATGCATTTCCCTTAATTCAAGCTTAGGCTGCCTTCTAGTGCCCTAGACTAACAGAAACTGTTCAGTTTCTTTGTTTTATGTCAGTTTATTAATTATTACTTGAGTTAGGTGGAGCTTTAAGATAGAAACTGAACATTTTGCTTACATCTATAATTCTATACAATATATAATTCTATATAATATTATAGATACATGGCGCATGGTAGGTGCTAGTTCTTGTGTATGTTGGCTGTGAGGCCCTGGAGAGAATGTTTTTGCTCTTCCTGCTCTCTTCTTTTCCATAAAGAAACACATAAAGGGCCAGAGCCCTTTAAGGCCCATTCTAGTTCCTAAGTGTTTGGTTTAACTTTTAATTTCCTGAATTGCTAAAATTATTGATAGTATTATGTCAACATCCTGAAAATTATTAGTCTTTAACTAAAAAATTGTGGCATTCATAGTCAGGATAAGCACAAAAGAATAGAGCAACAAGGCAAAACCATATGCAGGACTTCTAGTTGATGCTTTATGAACAGTTTTACTAAGAATAAATACAAATGAGCAGAGACTATCTTTGTTTCTAATAACCTGAGTACAAATCTCAGGGTGGAAAATGGAACATCAATAAGTGCTGGAACAATCCTTTGAAAAACTTTAGAATCAATGGTTGTATATTTTAGAGGTCTGTAATAGGTTAATTGAATAGGTTAACTCAGACCAATTTCATCCAGATAGACTAGTGGGATCAGATAGTATTTTGCAGAATATTAACAAAAGAGGCCAGTATATTTGATGCCTTTGATTGCTGACATGATTTTTTTTTTCTCTCTAGGGTCCTGTGCTTTGGTGTCTCAGGAACCAAGAATGACTTTTTTCAATGTATACTGTAGTAAGCATAAGATACTAAAACAGTGAGCTCTCCAAAGTTGAGGAATTAAAAGGAATTTTAAAGATTATCTACTTCCTTGCTTTTTCAGGCAAAGAAACTCGGGTCTAGAAAGGTTAAGCCATTTGGCGTCATATAAATGTGTGGACATACACATGCACACATCTGACTTGTTTCTTGAGCACTGTATGTTTCAGAATTGGGAACCAGGTCACATTAGCTGTGTGACCCTATGAAATCACTTCCTCCTTTTGAGGTTTCAGGTTGTTTATCTGTATGTGGTGTTGGAGAACTAAACTTTGATGATTTCTAAGTAAGCCTTTTATAATCCAAGCACCCATTCAAGTCTAAATTTCTGTGTTTTGTTTTGGTTTAATTATGTTTATGAAGAGAGAATTTAAGGAACTATTTTTAAATCCTAATATAAAATTAATATTAAAAAAAAACTTTTCAAAAAACTTAATGAAAAGCCAAACAGTGATGTTCGCCTTAAATTCCAGCACTTGGGAGTCAGAGGCAGGAAGATCTTTGTGAGTTGAGGCCAGCGTGGTCTACATGGTGAGTTCCAGGACAGCCAGAGCTACATAGTGAGACCCTGTCTTCGAAACAAAACAAAAACAAAAATTCTCCAAATAAATAAATACGCCAAAAAATTAATAAATTAAAAAACGTTTTTAATTGAAATTTTGTTGTGACTTGAAAACTCAGAGAAATCTTTTGTTTCCATTGCTGGGGATTGAACCCAGGGCTTTGGGCATGCTAAGCAAGTCACTCTACCACTGAACCACATCTCCAACATGAGGCTTTTATTTTCCTTAAACAGAAAGCAATGGTGATGAACTGATTTTATGTTACATGATCTGGAAAACGTACTGCCTAAACTGCACTTCCCCATTGTCAGGTGGAAGGAAGAGTTGCTGTGATGTTCTGATTTTCACTTATAGAGCCCTCCCGTGGGAAAGCTTGTGTTACAGCTTCCGTGTCTCAGGAGTATTATGTTGATTAGTTAGGGTTCACTTGCCTTGCTGGAACTTGTTTGAAATTTTCAGTTTGGCCACCCGATGGGGCACAAACCACACTTTTTCTTTACGGTACTTCTGCAAATAAAGTACAATGTAGTATATTTTAAATAATGCTTATGAATGATTGTTAGTGAGATGCCTAATTTACAAATATAATTTAAATGAGTGAATAAAAGTAGAGCAGGAAGCTATAACTGTTCTTTATTGTCTCTGTAAAGTATATTAGTGTGAGTATCCTGGTAAGATTATACTTGTCTATCCATCCCTGAGGCTGATTTTGGATCAGCTTTTGGGTGAAGGCCCAGATCATAAGAACCTAAGAATCTTATTTGACCTGGGGTGACCATGGAAAACTAGTCCTGGCATCAGTCCTCATTTGGAAAACATTTGAGAGACTGAGTTATACTAGCTGGGGGTTTCAGGTACTTTTGACTTTTAGTCCCTAAAGCATTGTACCCCAAACTCTATGGCGTGAGATAAGATATTGTTAAAACCATTAGTTTTGTCAATATTATGCATATGAGAAGGAAGAAATAACATTTTCAAATGTTAGTAAATGAATTGGTGTAGCACTCTGCCAAGGAGGCTTCCCACAAGTGTTTTAAAATTCTGAGGGAGTCAGGGTTTTCAGTGATTTGTTCACTTCTTTGTTCGTTGTCAGCGGGTAGCAGTACAGTTTGCTTAGGTAAATGAATGCTGTGTAAGTTCAGCTCACTCAGCCTTCAAAGTCAATAAAACTTAGAGGAACCTAACAGGAGATGCTGTGAGGTAATGCCAGTCTGTAAGCATAGTGAACAGCATGGCAGTGACAACTGACTCATCCAGAAATAGCCACTAGCCAGACTCCAGGTAATGTAGCAATACTTTGTTAGATCTGACAAAAAGTTCAACAAAGTATTTCACAGTTTTAAGATAACCTTTTGAAGTCAGTGTTCATATCCTCTGACATCCACGATTAACTTATATCTCATGTGTGCCTTGATAGTTTGGTATCCATCAAAATTAAGTTCAAAATTAAAGCAGTCCTGAACCTTACACTAGCCCTTTGAAATACTGAGATAAATTATTAGATCAAAAATGTTCAGGTAGGAAAGGTGTTTTTTTTTTTTAAAGTCTTATTATTGAAGGAGGGCTATACTAGTATAAAGATCTTAGATCGGGAATAAGGAGCTAAGAATTCCTAAGGTACAGCTCTGTCATTTAGTGCTCATAAATAGTGAACACTTCTGTGTCCAGGTATGTACCCACTTATGTGCATTTTGTGTTTAGAAGCCAGAGGTTGACATTAGGTATCTTCTATTGCTCTCCATCTTATCTATTTTTGAGGCTGTCTCAAGATAGGCTCTAGCTGGTCTAGAACTCACAGAGATCCACCTGCCTCTACTCCTGAGTGCTGAGATTAAAGCCTTGCCCCACCTTATTTATTTGTTTTTTGTTTTTTTTTTTTTTTTTTGAAACAGCCTCTCTACAGGGCCTTGGAATGTACACTGGAACTCACTGTGTAGAATAGACTGGCTTCAAACTCAGAGAGATCTGCCTGCCCTTTCCCAGAGCTCCTCCTTAGTTTTTGAAGACAGATCTCTCACTGAACCTGGACCTTGCTGATTTTGTTAGACTGAATAGTCAGAAAGCCTCAAGGATCCACCTGCTTTCATTGTCCCTGTTCTGGTGTTACAGAGGAATTTCGCCATACCAGGATTCTCATGGAGGTTCCAAACTCAGGTGTTCATAATTGTGCAGTGAACTGTGTATCCACCAAGCCAGGTCCCCAGGCCTCAGCTCCAACAGTTGGTCTTTTGAAGATAAAAGGTGGGATGCAGTCACAGAGGAAAGTGGGGAAGTCTCAGTATCTATTCCTCTCATCCACTTAATCTCTCCATATTCCCTCTCCCTCTCTCGGCCTTTCCTTCCTCTTGTCTTCCCCCTTTCCAGAAAGCCTGGCTGGCCTTGCACTCCCCACATAGTCAAGGATGACCTTGAATTTCTGATCCCTTTGCCTATACCTCTAGTGCTGAGATTATGGGCGTGAGCTACCATTCTTGGTTTATGCCTTACTAGAGAAAGAACCCAAGACTTTTCACTAGTGCCAGGCAAGCACTCTTATCAACTGAGCTCTCTCTCTAGTTCCAGAAAGTATGCTTTGTGGGTTACTTTTTTTTTTTAATGCCTTAGAGCAATGGTTCTCAAGCTTTTTGAATCCTAGAACACTCTGAAAGTCTTCAAATTATAAAGGATGTCAATGTCTATTGATATGCTGTATTAGAAACTAAAAACCGAGGAGTGTTTAGTATGCAATATACAAACACATCTTTTACTAACCACTGGGGTTGACCTTACATTTCATACAGCATCTAAAACTACTTTGTATACCTGTGGGAGAAGGAAACAAAACAAAACAAACGAGTGGTAGGTTTATGAAGGGTTTTTTTTTGTTGTTTGTTTGTTTTATTTTTTTTTAATATAGGGTCTCACTATGTAGCCCTGGTTGACCTCAAACTCACAAGAGATTCTCCTGCCTCTGCTTCAGGAGTGTCTCCCTAGTGCAGGGATTAAAGGCATGTGCCATCATGACCAGCTCAGCAGTGCCTTCTATGAGCACAGGACTTATTTCAGAAAGTTGGGAGATGGCTTGAATAAAAATGTTCTGTTTTTACAAAGCATGGGAGAGGATAGGGTGAGGGTTTCCTGGTGCCTGCTACACAATGAAGGGCCATAGAGAAAAGAAATTTGGCTTCCCTGGATTTCACCTGTTAAGTCAGTAGAGCTAGAATTGAAATTAAGTCTCATACTATGGAGCTCTTCCTTCTGGGAGGGAGTGTAAATAGCAATGGTGGCGGTGGCGGTAGTGGATGGTGACAACAGCAGCAGCCGGGATTTGTTTGTTTGTTTATTTATTTGAGGGCTTATGTCACACCTTGTGATAAACACTTTAGAAAACATTTCTCTTAAAAGCAGGCTGTGTAGGTAGGTTGTTACTACTGTCTCAGGAGGGGTAGGCTGAGCTTGTAAATAACTATACTGCTGCTCCTAGTTACAGGAGCACACATGAGACAGTGAGAGGCCTCTTCAGTACCACTGACCTTTTATCTGTATCTATGGCATGGTGAAGTGATGACTGGTCTTTTCTGTCAGTAGGGTTTGGAGGCAGCAGAGCCCTTAGTAGGACAGAATTCACCTCTGTTAATTTATGTTTCCTCATAGTGGTCATAACATTGTGAATAAACAGCTAATACGATGAGCATAAGAAGGAAGGGATGAATTGTAAAAAGAGGAATGTGAAAGTGGATATTGCTATTGATTGCCTCAGTTGTGGCAGTTGGCTTTAAGGTTTATGTCAAGGTTACATGTTCCTGTAAGGAACAGTTCAGTTCCAGTTTTGTCCAAGTGAGAATGGAATCATAGAGATAAATGATGAAGGCCATTTGGCTTGGTCAGTGACTGAGCTAACCATTATCCTGACTTATTTTATTGGCTTTGTGTTTTAACACAGAGAACCTAAAGTCAGACTGTAGGTTCAAATCAAAGCTCACCGGCTTACTAGCTTAGTGACTGCAAGCAAGTCGCTTGTCATTTAGTTTTTTCTTAATAAATGTGTGTGTGTGTGTGTGTGTGTGTGTGTGTGTGTGTGTGTGTGTGTGTGTGGTGAGTGCACACTTGCGGAGCTCAGAGGACAACTGTTAGGAGTCGGTTGCCTCTTTCTACCCTGGGTCCTGAGAATGGAGCTTGTCATCAGGCTTGCATGGCTAGTGCTTTTACTTGCTGAGCCATTTCCCCAGCCCACATCACTTGACATGTTTGTGCTTTGCTTTCCTTCTGTGTAAATTAGCAATGATGATAGTAAGATTCTTGTAGGACTATTACAAAAATCGTCATTTCCAAAATTCATTTGTTCGATTGACATTTCCAAAGTCATTGAGACAGTCTCACTATGTAATGCAGGTCGATCTTGACATATTATGTAAGCACTCTATTACTGAACTAAAACTGTAGTTTGAACTTTTGATACTTTGGTCTCAGCCTATTGAGAAAATGCTGGGGTTGAAGATGTATGCAACATGCCTAGCTGTTGAGGATTAAATAAGTCAAACCACCAAAAGTTCTTAGAACAATGCCTGGCATATAGTAAGATGAATATATTAAAAAGTTCTTCTTTCCAAAGAATTCAAAGATAATGTATAGTGCTTGGTTAGTTGGCTTTATACTAGGGAGATGGAACCTCAAGCTTTATCTGCCAGATGTCATATGTAGATTTTTCTAGGAAATGGCTGTGTTCATTTGAGCTAATATTTCAGATGTCTGTAGTATTTGTTCTAATGAATTGTTCTTAGCTTTTTCAGTATACACTAAGGAAGACAGCCATCAATGATAATGTAGTTGTATAATAAGTTAGTTGTGATGGTCATTTTGTAAATTCGTTTGTTTGACTATCCCATGTCAAAATTTTTTGTTTTTTAACTGAGATGAAAAATCACAAGTGCATTCTTAAATGTATCCAAATAGCTTAAGTGAGCTTCTAGTGGTTACCTAACTTTAGTTCTTAGCAATTTTATAGTAAAAACAATATTTTGTCCTAAAAAGTTAGATTTGGAATTGAAAAAAAAAACTTCTCAATACCTTGTTTTTGAATGGATAAATTGAGGGCATACAGGTCACACACTGCATGGGATCAGCCTTACAGCTGGCTGCTTAGGTTTAGCACAGCCATATTGTAGTGGATTATTAAAAATTGCTGCGGATCCCTGAGTAGCTGCAGTGGCAGAAACGCTGCAGGCCGTTGGCAGGCAGCAGAAACTCTGCAGGTCCCCAAGTGGTGGCAGGCAGTAAGCCATTTGGTAGCAGGCAGGGGGCAGTGGTCCCAAGAGCAGCCGGTCCCAAGAGCCAGTCTCAGGCAGGGACAGGCCCAGTAGACCACAGCAGGTCTCCAAAGGTGGCTGGTCCCCGGCGGTGAGCCATGTGGTGGCAGCTGGCCAGAGACAGATGGATAGGCATGCCATGCAGAGTGAGGTTGGGTATTTATTTAGTGGTTATGGAAGGGAGGGAAAAAGAGCAGAGAGAGAGAGAAAGAGGAGAGAAGGGAGAGATGGAAACTGCCTCTGAGAGAGAGAGAGAGAGAGAGAGAGAGAGAGAGAGAGAGAGAGAGAGAGAGAAAAGAGAAGAGAAGAGAAGAGAAGAGAAGAGAAGAGAAAAGAAGAGAAAAGAGAGAGACTAAGGCTGCAAGCAGGAAGGAAGACCTGCCTGCCTCAGTGGATGGGGGAGGGAGTAGGCATGGCTTGTCTCTTAAAGAGACAGAACAATCATTACACATATAAATATTGCGTTTTGTTGTTGTTTTGCCTTAAAATTTCAAGGATGAATATTCTTTGTCCGGGTTAATAGATGTTCTGTACAAATACAGTTATCTGAATCTAATCTATTAGATCACATTAACAACCTAAAATGTTTTTTCTGTATGCCAATTAAAAGATTCAGTAAATGATAAGACTCAGGTTTTAATGATGCTGTTGTTTACTTACCTACATAAAATTAACCATTGCCCTCATTTATAAGGTATGCTCACAAGTAGAAAGCTGTTTGAATTAGGAGATAGAATTGAGGAAATATAATAAGGCTTGAGGGGTCAGGTAGAAATTAAAGGAAGACTCAGGAAGGTTAAGAAATGAATAGCCTATTCCTCTGTAACATACCTCTGCTTGTTTTGTAGCATAGGTTACATGAAGACTACATTTCCTAACTCCTATAGCCCAAGTTGACAAGCCAAAGTCAGGACAATGTACATAGAGCAGTGGTTCTCAACCGGAGGTTTGCAACCCCCTATCTCCAAAAATGATTTACATTACAATTCATAACAGCAAAATTGTAGTTATGAGGTAGGAACAAAATAATTTTATGGTTATGGGGGTCACCATACCATGAGGAACTGTATTAAAGGGTTGCAACATTAAGAAGGTAGAGAAGCACTGGTCTAGAGGATATTAGAGCATATATTAAATGTACTCATTATTCATGAGTGCCTCCCTTTTTTTTTAAAACAACAATAAAACAATAACAATGATAATAACCACAACTAATGTTTATTGAGTGCTCTGGTGTGCACTTTAATCTTCACTATCCAAAGTATATTATTATTCTTGTTAGGGGAAACATTGAATTTTAGGATGGGTAGGTTGCATAGCTGGAAAGTGCTTAGAGCTTAGAAAGCAAAAGCAGGGTGTCGAATTTTAGAGACTAGGTTCCTAACATGATGACACACAGTTGGGATCATACAGGGTGTGCGGTAGTCAGTGAGCATGAGTTTTTACTTTTGAGTAATTTTTAAATTATGTTGTCGTCTAATTACACATACATACATGCATATATGTATTGTTACACACACACACACATACACATATTGTTTGTTACAAAAGAATGACCAGTTGATTTTGCCCTAAAGAGCAAAGACATTTACATTAGAAGGATCTACAGTGGTATTATTTCAGTAAGATACAAGTGATTGAATATAATTTTATCATATAGGTAAGAAGGAAAAGGACACTGTAGGCAGAAAGTTGAGCAATGGCATAGGTAGGAATATTTATGAGGAGAGGGCCCCTTGTTTGTCCTGGCCACCTGGCTATCTTACACCCGAAATAACCATACAGAAACTGTATTAATTAAAACACTGCTTGACCATTAGCTCTAACTTCTTATTGGCTAACTCTTACATATTAGTTTAACCCATCTCCATTAATCTGTGTATCACCAGTTTCAGTGGCTTACCGGAGATTCTAACTGGCGTCCATCTCAGGCCATGGCTTCTCTCACTCTGTCCTTCTTCCTCCCAGCATTCAGTTCTGTTTTCTTTGCCTACCTAAGTTCTGCCCTATCAACTAGGCCAAGGCAGTTTCTTTATTCATTAACCAGTGAAAGCAACACACAAACTGAAGGAACTCCTATACCATATCCAGATATACCTAACGGAGTTTGATTTTATTAGAGCATTGGACAGTCTATAGAGTGAACCAGGAAAGGATCTGGGAGGGATTGAAAAGCCTAGAACACTGTGAAGATAAGTTCCTGGGTATGAATTGTAAATATTTATTTACTTATTGGCAGGCTCTCAGTATGTAGCTCAGAACTGTCTCAGAGTTGCCATCCTCCTGCCTTAATCTCCTAAGTGCTGTGATTATAGGCATGTATTACCATTCTTTGTCCATAAAAGATTTTAAAGAGATGATACAATGTGGTGTGTGTGTGTGTGTGTGTATGTAATTTGTATCTTATATGATGTTTTAGACAAATTATGTCAAAGACAGGAAAAAAGATAGTATAGTAAAAAATTCTGAAGACTTGAATCAGTGTTTTATTTAATTGGTTTTATATTTGGTTCACATTTTAAATGAAATTGGAATGTGTTAAAAATTAATGCTATATTGTTTTTCTGTTTGACATAGCATTTCAGTCTTAGAAGTATATAAACCAATGACGTATGTTGCTGTTAGTGGCTTTTTAGATTTGATGTTATAGTGTAACATTTACCAGATGCTTGCTGAATGTCCAGCCAGGTAGTAGATGTTGTCCATCTAGTATCTAGCCCACCATCTGTCACATTTAACTACTTATATATTTGTTGGATGAAGTTTCTCATGTGATCTTTACAACAGGCCTGTTGACATAGGTGTTTATCCTATTTTTGAAGACAAGTAATCTCTTACTCTAGTAGTTGTCCAAGGCTGCACAGTTAGTTTAGGATGAATTAAGATTATGAACTCAGTTTTGTCTTAGTACAGATTCTATTATTTTTAACTTTTGAGATTGCAATATAATTATGTCATTTTTCCCTTCTCTTTTCTCCCTCCAACTTCTTCCATGTACCCCATTCCCTTGCTCTCATTCAAATTCAATTCTGTTATCACTGTGATATGTTTTCTGTGCAGTGGTTCTGCTGAGTAGGAAAAACGTTGAAGGGGAAGAATTGTTTTTTATTTGGTACTTGGGAATCTTGGGGCATTTGCTACAGGAACTAATAAATGCTGCTGGAATTTGAATGAAAGGTGTCATTTGAGGTCAGTGCCTTGCTTGGGAACACCATTTTACTGGTTGCCAAGGAGTTTCACAGAATGTCTTTACTTTGAATTCACTGTGCCCCAAGTTCCAATCTGAATTGATCTTTTCAGTAACCCTAGATTGATGGGGCTTGGCCAATTGTATACAATTAAGTGGCTGGCTGAATATTGTAAGCTCACAAAGGAGTGATGTTTAGATACCCGTGTACCAAATTATTCATTACAATGAGAAATGTACTTAGCATCCATATTTTAGGCTAAAACAGGTTTTCCTTGTCATCATATTGTTTGTCTGTTCTCTCCACCAGCCTATTGAGAGGAGATAAATTATGAGACTGGCTGAGCATGTGATTAGAAAGCTAGAGTTAATGATGCACTCATTTCATTCTACAGGGCCTTGGTCTTACACTGTTTGGATGGATCAAATTCCTTGTGTATATCTTTTTTACTGGAGTATGCTTGGATATGCTGCCATTGTTACTGTTTTGAGACATTCTTTCCCCTTTACTTTTAATGTTGACCTCCTTTATTCTATTTTCTTTTTCTTTTTAAGATAATGTTAATGCTGGGCTGAGAGATGACTTGGCAGTTAAAAGCACCTACTATCAGCCCAAAGACTATCTGAACCGTATGATAGAAGGAGAGAACCAACTCCCATGGGTTTTCTTCTGATTTCTTCACATATGCTGCAAGACATGTATGCTTGCATTCACACATGCATGAATTTTAAAGACCGTTTTAAAAAGACAATGCTAATATCTATGTTGGTATATGAATGTTTTGTTTACAGTTTTTTTCCCCAGTACTAGGACTTGAACTCAGGGCCTTATGTATGCTATGCAGGCATTCTACCACTGAACTACATCCCTGACCTCTGCTTAGTTGGATTTTAAGAGAGCAATTTGAAGTTTGGCTTTATTATTTAATAGTTTATTACCCTTTCTGAATCTTAGATTCTACCTATGGAAGAGGCTTTCTCAGTCATTATGATACTATAGGTAAAACATCTGGTCTGTATATTATAGGCAGTAACAATGTATTATTTATTACCAAGCCAGGGTAGACAGTTGACTGCTATAGGTTTTATCACTGGAAGGCATTATTTGGTTTTAAGGAAAGCAGCATTGGCAATTATCTTGATAGGTAAACTGCAGTACAGCACTATGTAGTAGGACTTGCAATGATAGAGGAAATGTTCTATATCTATATAGTCCAGTATGTGGCCACGAGTCACATATGACTGATGGATCCTTGAAATGTGGTTCATGAGACTGCAGAACTCAATATTTAATTTTAGCTAATTAAAATTTTAATAGCAACATGTGGCAAGTAGCTACTGCAGAGCTCGAAACTTTTATTGTTCATGACCATGACAAGAACAGAGAATCCCAGTTTAGATTCCTTTTATTACTTTACAGCTTTCTTCTGTCACTGATTCTGGGTTTCCCAGCATCCACGATGGCCAGTGTTCTAGGCTTGTCATTAGCAATGGCTGTTCAGTAGCCTTGAATCAAGGTCTAATTTTTGAGTTGCTGGAGAGTGTGTCTCAAAAATTGACCCAAATGACTATTTGCTTTAGAGCCACACAGGCTGTATGTAAAACCAGAAATGCAGCCTAGAGAGATGGCTCAGCCTTTAAAGGTACCTTCTGTCAAGCTTGATTACCAGAGTTTGATGCCTGGGACCCACACAGTGAGAGGAAAGGACTTATGAAAGTTGTTCTCTGACTGCCACTGGCACTGTGGCACTTGTGCACGCCCACTGCACCCCAGCCACCCACACAACACACAAATAAAAACAACAGCCTTTATAAGCTGAATCAAACCAGCGTGAGTTCTGAGTTCTTGATGATGGAAGATACAAAATAATCCCGCACTCATTCAGAATTATGTATAATAAAGGGTTATTTATTTAGGGAAGACTTACAGATCACTGTCCTAAATCACAATCCTCTGCATGAATGAAGAACAGGAACAGAGTCTTGCAGCTGGAAATGAGAGCTGGAAGCAAGAGAGAGAGAGAGAGCGCTGGCGCACACGGTTTGCATCCGCATTTATAGTATAAGAGACCATGCCCAAGTGGACTGGTAACATAAAGGCTATTGACTGAAGGAGGCGAAGGAGCTCCCACAGCACCGTATCTTTAAGGCTATTGGTTGAAGGAGCAGAAGGAGCTCCCACAGCAAGCTATGACTCAGAAAGGTATAACTTTGCCTTTTCTTTTATTCTGTCTCTTTCTTTCTGCTGTTGGCCAGAACTTAGGTATTTCTTCACATCCTCTTAAGCTCCCTCACCTCCATGTGACTCCATGTCAAGTGGCATGGCTTAAACCTTCTCTCCTCCATTTTCCTCCTCTGGGTAGCTGCTGAGATGTACAGCTTGTCTGCTGAAGAGATTTTTCTTTTAAACTCTAATAAAATTGCTCTTGAACTTAAAAAAAAGAATGTAATTTGTAGACCTCAGTAGTGTAAGTATCTAGACCCCACTAATTCTGTGGAAAAGTAGAATTTCTGGAATTCAGACCACATACATATTCAATTAAAAGAGAAAACAACTTTCTGTAAACCACTGAAATGATTTTTACTATTTTCATAAATGAAAAAAACAGATTCACTTGTTATAGTAGTAAGATTTATAAGTTTGTTATTTCAATGTGTGTATGAGTAATTTTACAGTTAGCATCTTTACTGGGAGACTTAGTTTCTAATGTTGATCTTGTACTGGGTTCATGAAAATTTTGTTTTGTTTCTCACAATTCCTGTACACATATAGGAAGAGTATATCTGCTTTGTTTGTGAAACTAACCTAGAATAACATTTTCTAGTGTAAAGTCAATGACCTCTATACTTTGATTAAAGAATTAAAGATGGATAACTACTTTAAAGCAAACCCACAGGAGGATTCTTAATCTAAAATAAAATAGAAAGTGCTTGACTTTAGAGAACACTCTTGAGTGATGTATGCAAATGAGCTCTGATGAGGCTATTATATAATTGCCATCATATTCACATGCTATTGTTTAACTAATGAATAATTGGAACAGAGAAACAGAGAGGCAATATCCTAGTTTTCCTTCAGTTGTTCTCTCTCTCTCTCTCTCTCTCTCTCTCTCTTTTTCTCTCTCTCATGTGTGCTGTGTTGTATGTGCACGTCTGTCTGTGGGTGCTTCTACCTAAGCATGCTCAGAGATCAGAGGAGGCTATCAGTGTCCTACTCTATCACTCACCACTTTATTCCCTTGAGACACAGGGTCCCTCAGTGAACCTGGAGCCGTTCTGGCAGCATGTAAACACTGGTGACTTTCCTGTTTCTTCCCCCTACAGTTCTGAGATTACAGGTGTGTGTCACTACGTCCCACTTTTTACATAGGTGCTGGGAATTTGAACTATGGTCTTCATGCTTGCCCAGCAAGCACTTACCCACTGATCCTGTTTCCAGTCCCCCTAGTTATGTTTTCTTAGCAGGCATGTTCTTAGTTATGAGGGTTGGGGAAGAAATCAGCTTGCGATCCTACCATTCGTGTATACACTTCATTTTCAGTCTGTGCTTATTGCCTCTGTCCTCTGCTTGGTCTGCAGTCAATATCTTAATCCCTCCTCTCTCCTTCAGTTCAATTTCTTGGTCTAAACGATGTTAGTGTCTGGTGGAATATGTGTGGAAAGTATTGTGGTAAGCCAGGAGTAGACCTGTTAACTACTTTATTCAACCAATCCTGTATTTAGCCTTTCTTTAACTTTACCTTCTCAACCACATGATACTTCCAGTTCTTGGCCTCTTCTGGGTTTATAAACTTGAATTGGCTTGCTTCCTGTTAGGTTCCTACTCTGAAGGTATTTCAAGTTTTCTGTGTTGTGTGGTAAATCAGTTCACTCCTCTCCTGCTCTGTTTCGGGCAGATTTATTAAATCAGCTACCTGCTATATCTCCTTCCCCATTTTTTCCTTATAGCTTTGTACTTAAAAGAATTACTACATTGTCACTAAGCTTTGAGAGGGAAGGGGGATAAATATATTGTCTTACTTAGGGTTTCTGTTGCTGTGAAGAGACACCATGACCATGGCAACTCTTATAAAGGATAACATTTAATTGGGATGGCTTACAGCTTCAGAGGTTTAGTCCATTATCACCATGGTGGGCCATGGTAGCATGTAGGCAGACAGGGTGCTGGAGAAGGAGCTCAGAGATCTACACCTTGATATGCAGGTAACAGGAAGTGAACTGTGCCACTGGACATTGCTTGAGCATAAGAGACCTCAAAGTCCTTCCCACACAGTGACATACCTTCCAACAAGGGCATACCTATTCCAACAAAGCCACATTTCCTAATAGTGCCATTCCCTCTAGGCTTATGGGGACCAATTACATTCAAACTATGACATGTATGTAGTCAACATGTCATATTTCTGAAATATACACTCACTGTTAACTTAGAGTTACTCCATTACCTATATTAGTGCTGTTACTTGGAATGTCTAGGAGAACTATTTAAACATACTTTGAGGACTGAGAATCATAACTGGTAGAGTATATGTCTAACAACAGAACTCTGGGTTCAATCCCCAGTACACCACTCCCTAAATTGAGAGTGATGGTACCTTTCAGGATTTATGTTAAAAGTGTTTTCATTTATTGTTAGTTAGCAGTTTGTTTCAAATTAATATGAAGACTTCCACTTGATTTGTTTGACAGTATTTAATACAGTATATTGAGGGGGAAAATGAACAAAGAATTATCATTGGATTTGTTGACAGCTGGCAATGTGAGAGTGTTTGCCTAACATGGGCAAGGACCTGGGTTCAGTCTCCAGCTTCAAAACCAGAAGGAACCAGGGAGGGGGGTGCAGGCAGAGAGAAAGAAAACGTTAATCTGATTTCACATGGAAACTTTAACCTTCTATTAAAATGACTAAATGTCAGTGAGATCTGCCACTCTGACAAGGAGACGTGATTTAGAAGAGGAAGAGGTTGAAGGCAGTGAACAGCAGAGATGACATTTCATGTTTGTCTTCTGTTGCATGTAAGTGAGCTTTGGGGATTAATCTAAAGAAGTTTCATTTATTGATTGATTGCTGCTTAGTAAGTCTATATTTAGCACTAGGTTTTTTATATTTTCTCCCCTTTTTCTAATATTTTTCTAATAGCAGGTAACAAAACTATCAGTAAACAGAAGGACTGCCACATCTAATGACATAGTCTGTCCATCTTTTGACTAATCCTCTCTGTGTAGAATAAGCTTATGTTTTGAAAGGTGAGTGTCTCAAGCTGTTCTACTCTTGAGTATTTCTTAGAAAAGACAGAACGTTTTCTATTGGATTTGATTGCATTTGAACAAGGACCTTTAAAAATTCTTATTGTTCATTTGTTTGTTTGTTTTTTTTTAAATTCTGAGACAGGATCTCACTGTATAGCTTTGACTGGCTCAGAACTTACTATGTAGACCAGACTGGCCAGGAACATACAGAGATCTGCCTGTATCTGCCTCTGGAGTGAAGAGGTTCACTCTTGTTACTTGGTTCTTAGTAGAGTGATTTAGAAAATGTGTTGATTTTTGACATCACTTAAAGTAAAATTGTGGTAACACAGCTAGTGCAGGTTATTGTGCCTGTCTGTCACAGTTTTCTCATCCATAAGCTACAGAGAGCAAGACTGTCTTTTTAGGAGGAATATATGGAAGGGAACGAATTGATTAGTATTAAGTGTATAGACTGTGTTGCAGTACATAACGATACCTTGCTAGATTGTTGAGAATTAGATGTAACAATATTTGAAAGTGCTGAAAGACCTAACTTAAGTAAGAAAGGTTATTGGTGTTATTTTCTATTGTATATGTTTACATGTTTACTCAATATGTTTACATTATTCTACCCCCTTCTAGAAAATGTCAAAATTTTCTAGAAACCGGTTGATGACAACTGAGCATTTGGTCTTCATTTCCGGTGCCTAGGATGTGGCAGAGGTTCATTTGCTGATTTTAGAATCTTTAAGAGGTGTACCTCCTTAAAGGTTTAGGTTGTTGAGGATGCTGTCTTGGGGAGAGATTTATGTAGTTCTTACGTGATTCAGGTTAGGGTTTTTGTCTGTTTGTTTGTTTGTTTGCTTGTTTTGTTTTGTTTTGTTTTTCAAGACAGAGTTTCTCTGTAGCTTTGGACCTGTCCTGGAACTAACTCTTGTAGACCAGGCTGGTCTCAAAGTCAGAAATCAGCCTGCTCCTGAGTGCTGTGCGCCACCACCGCCCAACTCAGGTTAGTTCTTGTTAGTGCATTGTTATAAAAAGACCAAATCAGGCTTTGTCTTGTTCTTTGGCTTCCTGTGTCATGTGCTCTTTGCCTGTTACGTGTGCTACAACATGATACCATCTGCCATGTTTTGAGGTAGCCAGAGTGTCTTCACCTAGCTTAGCAGATGCCAGTGCCTGGCTTTGCATCCAGAACTGTGAGCTTAGTAAATTCATAAAAATGAAAGTTGTAGCCCCACGCATTTCCTAAGCCAACATCAAGAGTGGCGCTCCCGCATTTAAGTGTCTTCAGCATTGGAATGCATCTTACACGTGCCTAGTTGTTGGTGATTCTTTCCTTTCTGAAGGATATGAAAAATAACCATGCGTTCCTGACGAGAGTTTGATGAAGTAGTATTTTTTAAAAAATATCTCTCGAAATGTGAGCCATGAAGTAGTCTGAGATCCGTAGATTAAAAAGATAATTTATAGGCATGTAGGCATTGTAAAATTTAGTTCCCTCTGAGTTTACTTTCATTTTTATTTTTAGTCTTTTCATCCTATATAATGACAAGCTTGTACTAAGACGAATAGCTAGCAGTGTTACATTGTGGTAACGTTTATATTTGACCAAAAATTCAACATGTTTTTCTAAATTGAATAGTCATAGTATATATTTAGGAAGTCTAAAAAGCAAAACCTTGAAAATATTTTCTCTGTCTAGTGAATGAAAGAGATTGGAATTTTGTATAAAAAAATTAATGAAGTTTGGAATAACTAAGATAGAACTTTGCAATTTGATATCTCATAAAACTGGAACTGCTTTTAAATAAAAGTAACAATCAGCTAACACTTAAAATTAAATGATGAGTCAATATAGTTTCTAGATGTATTTTAACATGCACTTTGTTAGATGCTGGGGCTTACAGACGTTGAAGTGACATTGTGCCACAGGAATGTATCAATGAGTCATATGGACTTCAGTGGTAGAAGAATGCATCTTATCAGTTTTAGTTTTTCATCAGAATAGGATCCTTAGACAAAGACATGTTTTAGTCTTCTGTCAGATCTATTTTAGCATGGGTGTGAGTGTCTTTTCAAGGGTATTTGAATTGATGTAAGTTAAATTACGGTAGTAGTGGCTTTGACATGGGAATGTATTTTTTATTATTACTAAATAAATAACTTGAAGTTGCCATAGTTTTCCTTTCTATAGTTTTTCTGTATTTTATTTTTTAAATTATTTTTATTTTGCATGTATGAGTGTTTTACCTGAATATGTTTGTGTATCACGTGTGTGCCTGATACCCACAGCCAGAAGAGGGCTTTAAATCCACTAGGATTTTACGCGCGCACGCGTGTGTGTATGTGTATGAGTATATATATATATATATATATACACACACACACACACACACACACACACACACATACATACATACATATATACAGTAGGTTATGGTACACCATGTGGGTGATGGGAAGCAAACCTAAGTTCTCCAAAAGAACAGCCAGTTTGCTTTTAATGCTAACCCAATAGTTTTTTGTTTGTTTGTTTGTTTTTTTTTAGTTTTTTGAGACAGGGTTTTTCTGTGTAGCCCTTGCTGTCCTGAAACTAATTCTGTAGACTGGGCTGTTCTCAAATTCACAGAGAGCTGTTTGCCTCTGCCCCCTTGTGTTGGGATTAAAGGCATGTGCCACCACCACTGTCTGATAGTTTTGTTTGTTTGTTTTGTTTTCTTGTAGACACAACCTGCCTCTTCCTCCTAAGTGCTGAGATTAAAGACATATGCCACCACCGCCCAGCCATTTTTTTTAATTTAAAATTTTAGATCTTATTTATCTATTTTATGTACATATGTGAGTACCTGCATATATGTGTATGTACCCTGAGTGTGCCGGTACCCACAGAGGCCATAAAGATAGTGCTGAATTTCCTGGAGGTTGAGTTACAGGCAGTTGTGGGTTACGTGATGTGGGTGCTGGGAGGTGAGCTTAGGTTCTCTGCAGGAGTAGTAAGTGCTTTTAGCCACTGAGCCATCTCTCCAGTCTCACTTTTTTACAGTCTTTAATTTTATGGGAATAAAAATTTACTTTGATAAGAACTAACAAAAATGTTACTTATGATCTACTAACAGGTGCATTTGATCATATAACATCTTTTTTTCCAAATCTAGCTTGTTGTATTAATTATCTGTTGCATTATGGCAAGTTGTTAACAAAATGTAGTGGCTTAAATTAATATACATGTCTCATGGTTTCTGTGTGGCAAGAATTTGGGAGCAGCTTAATCAGATGATTCAGTGAAGTTGTCAGTACTTATCTTGAACTGAGAAGCAGTGTAGGGTGGCTCAGTCAGAGGGTTTGCACGTTTGTGCTGCACTTTTTATGAGGCCTCAGCTCTACTACATGGAGATCTTGGTAGGGCTACTTGAGGTTTTCTTGGCTGGCTTTCTCAGGAGTGGGTGATACTAGACAGAACAAGAAGAAAAACACTGTATCTTTTGATCTATCTTCGGAAGTTCTACCCTGGCGTCTCTGCAATATTCAGTTGCTTACACAAGCCTGCCATCTGTAGTACTAGAGGGGGCTGCACACAAGCACTACTACCAGGAGGCAAGGATTATTAGAGACTGTTTACCATACTTCTTATGAAAACAAAAACAAAAGAGATACAGGAGAAAAAATACAGAAATATATGGGAACAATCAGAAAATTTGAGACCAAGATAGAAGTTGTTTTAGGAAATAAGGTCTTACTCCCAAACATGAGCTATTTATTATCTTTTTCAAAGAAACATTGATTGTAAAGTGACTAATATTTAGCAATACTTGGCATGATACTTTGATAACTTTTCTGTGTCTCAGATCTTCAGTTGGTTAAGTGGGAGTCATATACTTAAAAAAGACTTGCAAGTTTCTCTTAAAATAATAAATTAAGATATTCATAATATCTGATGATAGACACTCAGTAAATATAGCTATTATTTTATAATTTTGATGATAATCTTCATTGGCATCCTGACTGAATTTCTTTTCACCCAAAAGACATACCACTAGGAGTGTTGGTTAGGGCATTTCCAGAAAGATTTAATTGAAAACCTACATGATGGTTGGTGGCACCATTATATAGGCTGGGGTTCTATACTGAATAAAAAGGAATAAGGAGGAAGTCACCTGAGTAACAGCATTTATCCCTGTCTGTTTCTGACTGGATGTGATGGGACTAGCCCCTCACATTCCTGTTGCTATGCTTTCTTTCTGTGGTGAACTCTGTCCTCTGAACCTTTCCCCCTTGCATTGCTTTTGTCAGTTGTTTGTCCCAGCAACAACAAAAAAGTAATATGGAAAATTGTTACATAGAGTATAACTTTTGCCATGATAAACCTGACTGTGTTCATTGCTGATTGTTAGTTGATTTCTGGAAGAAATGTGCAGGTGTTTGGAGCTGTGGACTAGAGACAGGCTCCACAGTGCTCTAAGTGGAGCTTACTGGGTCATTTTGGAAGGAGTTCAGAAAAACAAAATTCCAGGAGAAATGTGGACAATGAAGGCTTGACTCCTGAGGTTTCAGAGGGGAGCAAGATTCTGTTGGGGAGTTACTTAGAGGCCATTCATGTTATTTTCTGGCAAAGTATCT
Organism: Myodes glareolus; assembly: GCF_982192425.1. Taxonomy (NCBI): domain Eukaryota; kingdom Metazoa; phylum Chordata; class Mammalia; order Rodentia; family Cricetidae; genus Myodes; species Myodes glareolus. Next base: position 68,873,616 of record NC_142030.1, read on the forward strand.
GTTTTCCATATGCCTGAATTCTGGTAAGTCAAGTAAGACTTAAGGCAAAAGTAATGATCTATAATAATTTGTTTGGCAGAGGCAATTTTAAGATAGGATAGTGTGTGGTCACTGCTGACTGTTCTTATCCTGGTTTAGAGGAGAGAGTAGCAAGTGGAACTAAAAGATTGACAAGGAAAGGAGTGTGATTGAGTTTGAAGTTTTAACAAGGAGGGTGCATAGAAAACCCTTGCAGTTGTTGAAGAGACACACACAATTAAGGAGAAACCTTGTTCTTTTGCAATGGGACAATAGGGAAGGTGTCCTGAGGGCAAGACCACACCCATCAAAGGCTCCACTTTAGAAGAATACAAATATTTTGTTTGCGTGTTTGTATTTGAATCTTGAGATAAATGTATTCATTTGAAATACTCATAGATATATCAGGAAATTAATAAAGGGCAGGAAGGAGGCTTTCAAAGGAGCTGTCTTAGTTTCTTTTATATTGCTATGAAAAGATCAAGGTAGCTTATGAAAGAGAGCATTAATTGGGGGTTTGCTTATAGTTTCAGAGGGTGAGTCCATGACCATTATGGTGGGGAAAATGACAGCAAGCAAGCAGGCATGGTACTGGAGGAGTGATTGAGAGTTCATAGCGTATCCACAAGCAGCAGGCAGGCAGGCAGGCAGGCAGGCAGGCAGGCAGGCAGGCAGACAGGCAGGCAGGCAGGCAGGCAGACAGACAGACAGACAGACAGACAGACACACACACACACACACACATACACAATCGGGTCGGGGAGGGAGAGAGAAGAGAGAAAGACTGAATATTGGCTTGGCATGATAAGAGCCCACCCCCATTGACAGACCTCTTCCAACAAGACCACACCTAATCCTTACTAAAACAGTTCCATCAACTAGGGATCAAACATTCAAATATATTAGCCTTTGGGGAGCATTCTCATTCAAACCACTGTTTGAGGGGAGATAAAACCACTAGGAAGGAATATAAAATGCAGTGATATAAGGGAGTAAAGGAGAATAATGGAACAAGGTTTAAATTTGGGTGGGGGATAGTCGTCCAGGGTGCAGAAAGAAATACAGGGTGAGATAACAATAAAGACTTTTCAAAAAAGTGATATTGGAATTAACATAGAATTTCCTTGTTTGTATATATACTGTTATATATAGTCCATAAAATACATATACATATATACATACATACATACATATCACATATGCACATATATACACACATTAAAAAGAATTAAAGTGGAGTCACCCTATAACAGACCAACAGTGTCCTCACTATGTACCCAGGTTAACAAATAAAAATTCAATGCCAAGTTTATTTCTTTTGGCATTGTTAACAAGTGAGAATCCATGGACCCCCCCCCAACATTAAAGGCTATTGCACATGCTATGATTACCCTATTGCCATGGACACAACATTTTTTTTCCTCCCTCCCTCTCTCTTTCTTTTTTAAATGGTGTTTCCCTGTGTAGTCCTGACTGCCCTGGAACTTGCTCTCTATACTAGGCTGGTCTTGAACTCAGAGATCTGCTTGCCTCTTCCTCCCAAGTGCTGGGAGTAAAGGTGTGCTCCACCACTGCCCAGTGACATCACATTCTCACATTATAGAACATGGAGAAATCAAACTGACTTGGAATCTTCATCCTCACTGGCTAGCTTTTCATAGTTATAAAAGGTGCTGTGCACGCTGCCAGAGGAGAAAAGTAATCATCAGTCTTACCTATCTGTGGACTCTGCAAGCTATTGTAACAACTGGCCTCACAAGACATGTTCACAGATGGGAGTGACCAACCACTTTCTGATTGCATCTACTCCCACTCCAGAATATAAAACTCATACTTGACACCATTACTGGGCCGTGAACCTATGGTTAGATAAGTTGTAGGCCCTAGGGAAGAACCTTCTTTCTACTCTTTTGCTAAATAGATGTAGTATTCTATTGGTTCCTGGTGACTTATTGTTATACCCATGAATAAATGCACCTCTCAAGCCTCATTAGAAAAGCTTTTATTGGCAGTAGATGGTGACTCACATAGAGACTCACAACTGGCCCAGTATACGTAGAATAAGAGGCTGTTGAATGTTCATCTCTAGTGTGGGACATGTATGTCATACCTTCTCCTCCCAAGGCTCATGTATTATTTTGGAAGAGGAGGTAGAAAGAGTATGAGAGCCAGAGGTGGTGGATGGACTACAAAGAAATTGTGTCTTCCCCACACAATGAGGGTAGCTGTACATAATGAACTCACAATGGTTGTGACAACATGAACAAAATCTGAAGAGGGCCATTGGGCACATAATCCTATCCCTAGTTGTGGAACAATTGTTAGCTTCTGGGAGAGGGAGGGACAGTTTTCTTTAAGAGTGCAGCTGGTAAGTTGACCACATTCCAATGGAAGATCACACACCCAAGAATATATGGGCAGCACAAATTGGGCTTGATGAATGGAAAAAAAAATGACACAAACTTGGGCCAGTAGGGAGGGGGAAGTGGATCTGGAATTGGGGAAGAGAGGGTATTATATCTTTAAAACACATTATACAGAATTTTGCAGAAACTTTAAAAAAGCAAATTAATTTAAAAGGAGAGAGACTAAATTGAGAATGCCATTAAGGGGCCCTATTCCAAAACAACTGCGAAGGATTTAGCTGCCAAGATATACAGAGGGCACCATAGCTATGGCAGAAAGGAGACAGGCTACAACAAGCTGACAGCAGGACTTGGCAGTGTTGTACGTGTAGTCTGATTTTGCATGCATATGGCATATAAGACATGGGTCAGAGAGGTTTGCACCAAGATTCTAATCAGTCATTGAGGCCGGGTTGCATATGGCAGGGTAGATTCACTGTAAGGATGCCTCGAGAGGCCATTTCATAAAGTTGTGAAGGTGAAGCTTAAGTTGCAGTGGAGAAACTAGGATGTTGGAGGCTGTAGGACTATGGAACATTGGTGAAGAAAGCAGAAGTCCTGGTGTTGAGCTGGCTAAAGAGAGGCTACATGTGCTGTAGGCAGCAGGGCTGAAGGACTGGGACCATCCAAGCCCTTCAGATGCTGGACATGGAACTGCAAGATTTAGTGTTTGCCCTCTAGGTTCACCTTTCCATTCCTCCCTTTTGGGATGTGAATGTTTTTTCTCTGTCATTGTATATTAAGTGTATGTAATTTGTGTTTTGATTTTATGAGGCCTCATAGTTAAGAGATTGTCTTGACTCTAAGAAGAAACTTTGGACTTTTGAATAATGTAGGAACTGTGAAATCTGTGGGAACTTTTGAAATTGGAATGAATGAATGTGTTCATATTCATTGAACTATGGGTATGAGCCTTTTGAGGTCAGGTGTGGGTGGAATTTAAAGTAATCAGTTTAAGTCATGTTGACAAGGGTGTACTTAGTCTTCATTTCAGCTTTCCTGGATTTGGATTTGTCTAGGAGATTCATCTCTGGGTGTTTCCAGAGAGGTTTAACTGAGGAGGGAAAACCTACCCTGAACACAGGTAGCACTATGGGCATGGGGTCTAGACTGAATAAAAAAGGATTTTAAAAAAGCCAGATAAGAATCAGCATTCATCTCCCTCTGCCTCCTGACTTGGTAGGATGTGACCAACTCTGCCACTTTCCCACCACCATGTCTTCCCACAACAATTGATTGTTTTACAATTGATTGTCTTCTCAGACTGTGAGTTGAAGTAGCTCCTAAAATGCTCTTGTCAAGTGTTACTTCACAGAAATGAGAAAAAGGGACTTAGTTAATTATTGACTGGTATTTGTATCTTTAACTCTAATATATATGCAAAACAGTCATCTAAACAATGATTCTCAGACAGTTACTTTCAGTTTTAGTTTCTGAATGACTTGATAGCTTTTTTTCTTTATTTATTGCAATGTTTATCCATATCTGTTTGGGGACCAGAGGTTGATGTCGGGTGTCTTTCGCTATTGCTTCCCATCTTAATTTTTGAGGTAGTTGTCTCATTGAATCTGGTACTAACTAGCAGATTCTTTTTTTTTCTTTTTCTTTTTCTTTTTTTATCCTGTGTATTTGTGTTTGTGTGTGTACATATTTGAAGGCCCATATAATCCAAATGCTACATACTTTATCAAAGCTATTGAAAAGAATGACCTTGTAGATAGTCTTCTGAAACTTACTGTAGCATCTCTTAGCAGATAGGTCCATCTCAGTCTCTAAAGTTTACAGGAAGGTTTTCAAAGTAGTAGACCACCTTATACCCCACTCATGGGAAATATTCCAGAGATCATTTCAATGCTTTTTATTCTGAATTTGTTTTTAAAAGAAATAATTTAAATAATCTTAGTTATACATCATTCCCAGAGACTTTCTTTAAAATTAAATAGTATGTAAAGAAGATATCAAATTTAGAAGTATTTCAGACATCATGAACAAAAAAACTGTGTTAAATTTTAGAAATACCAAGGTATCTCATTAAATTTCCTATTGATAAGCATATGTATCATTGCACATTTTTCTTCTGTAAGTAAGATACTTTTGTGGAAACCTGAAACTTCAAATAATGGTTATATTTCTACTAGGCAGCCCCATATTAATAAGTGTAAATCTATTCTGGTAATTCAAATGCCAAAAAATATTCTAAAAAACTGAAAAGTACCGTTTTGAGTGTTTGTCAGTCACATGTTTGCAAATTTTCACTGACTTGTTGAGGAGTTTAAATTGTAGCATTCAATCTTCTCACGAACTACAAATAAAAATACCCAACAGTGATTTTCTACCAATCAAAAGTTACAATTGAGTTTTGAAGGCTCTAGTATTTCAATAGGCACCCTCAGTGATAACCAAAGAATTGCAGTTATTTGAAATGGATTAGGTCTCAAGGTTTTTAATATTGGGAAAGGGGGTTAAATTTTCATTAAATATACTTTACAATATTTAGATTATAAGCACATGGAATCTGTAAATATACAAATGGACACAGTAAAAATCAGTGTAATCTTTTTTTTCCTCAAAGTTTATTAAAATACAAAAGTCTCCATTTCTGCCCCTCCTCCCAACACCCTCCCACTCCCCCCCCCACTCCTTCCCCTCCTCCCTCTCTATCCCCAATAGCAGTCAGGGTCTCCCGCCCTGTGGGTAGGGTAGTTCAAGCTCCTCCCCCCTCCCTCCAGGTCCAGGAAGGTGAGCATCCAAACAGACTGGATCCCAAAAATCCAGTATATGCAGAGGAAACAAGTCCCAGTGTCATTGTCAATGACTTTTCAGAAAGACTCCCGGCCAGCCACATTGAGAGAATCCGGCCTCATTCAGAGAATCTGGCTGGATTATGTGCTCGCTCAGTCCCAGACAACTGGCCTTGATGAACGCTCATTAGATCAGTCCCCTTGTATCAGTGGGTGATCGCACCCCTCGCGGTCCTGATTTTCTTTTTCATGTTCTTCCTCCTTCTGCTCCTCGTTTGGACCTTTGGGGACTCAGTCCGGTGCTCCAACGTGGGTCTCCGTCTGTATCGCCATCCCTCGTCGGATGAAGGTTCCCTCTGATCTTGCCTTCCTTGCTCACGTTCTCTTTCCTTCTGCTTCTCGTTTGGACCTAGGGAGTTAAGTCCAGTGTTCCAATGTGGGTCTCTGTCTCCAACTCCATCCATCGCCAGATGAAGGATCTATGGTGATAAGCAAAATATTCATCAGTATGGTTATGGGCCAAGGCCAGTTCAGGCACCCTCTACTCTGTCCAGAGAACAATCTGAGGATCTCTCCTTGGACCTGGGATCCCATTTATAATCAAGTCTCTAGTAAACCCTACACTGACTCCCTTAGTTGAGATATATTCTTCCCTGATCCCATATCTATCCTTCCTCCCAGTCCCCCGAGCATTCCCCATTACTCCCCTGCTCCCTTCTCTCTAACCCTCTCCCCTTCCAGCAACCCTCCCACCCCCCCAAGCACCCGAGGTTACCTGGGACTCTTGTCTATTTCCAATCTCCAGGAGGAAAACTACCTGAATTTTCTTCAGGTTCACCCTCCTATCCAGCTTCTTTAGGATCACGAATAATAGGCTCAAAGACCTTTAATTATGGCTAGAATCCACTTATGAGTGAATACATACCATTTTCCTCTTTTTGGGTCTGGCTTACCTGACTCAGTAAAGAGTTTTCTTTTCTTTTTTTTATTATTATTTTTATTATTTTTTTAATTTTTTAATTTTTTAATTTTTTTATTTAATTTTTACTGGGAACCCCTCCAGAATTTTGCATGCAAATGGATGGAAATAGAAAACGCTTTACTGAGTGAGGTAAGCCAGACCCAAAAAGAGGAATATGGTATGTACTCACTCATAAGTGGTTTCTAGCCATAGTTAAAGGTCTTTGAGTCTAGAATTTGTGATCCTAGAGAAGTTAAATAAGAAGGTGAACCTGAAGAAAATCATATAGTTATCCTCCTGGATAGTGGAACTAGGCAAGATTGCCAGGCAAACTCGGGTGCATGGGGGGTGGGGGGATGGTAGTAAGGGAAGATGGTCAGGGAGAGGGGGAGGATTGGGGGTGGCTTGGGGGAATGGGAGGGGGGGAGGGAGGAAGGATGGTTGTGGGAGCAGGGAGGTTTATATCTCAGCTAAGGGAGTCATTTTAGGGTTTGCAAGAGACTTGATTCTGGAGGGGTTCCCAGTAAAAATTAACTAGCAGATTCTTATAAACTGGCTGGCCAACAAATCCCTGGGATCATCCTCGTCTTGCTTCTGGTGTGCACTGCCATGCAATGCAGGGCCTTTTTATGTGAGTCCTGGGGACTAAACACAGATTTTCATGGTTTTGGGGCAGGTACTTTACCAACTGGGCTGTCTCCCCAGCCTCTCTAGTTTTTCATTCTCACCCATAGTGTACATTCCTACCAACAATTGCCACCAGTAGTGTACAATTATCTACATTCTTACCAAGATGTTGTTGCTGTTGTGGTAGTAACGCTATCTTGCTGTGTCTTTGTTTTGTGTTCCTTTGATAATGAGTGATGTTAACATTTGTTCATGTGGCTATTGGCTCTTTGTATCTCTGATTTGGAGAAATAGCCTCTTGAAGTCCTTTGAATCAGATATTGTGTGTGTGTGTGTCTGTGTGTGTGTGTGATATGTTTGGCTACTAGGAATCAAACCCAGGGTCTTATTCATGCTATGCAAGCATTATGCTCTGAAGTTATACATCCAGTGCATTGTTGAGAATGTCTGCATTAGCTTTCATAAGAGATGCTCATCTGCTGTGTTTTCTTGTAGTCTTCCCTTCCTTTCTTCCTTCCTTCCTTCCTTTCTTTCTTTTCTTCTTCTTCTTCTTCTTCTTCTTCTTCTTCTTCTTCTTCTTCTTCTTCTTCTTCTTCTTCTTCTTCTTCTTCTTCTTCTTCTTCTTCTTCTTTTATTATGTGTATGGCTATTTTCGCCAGCATATTTATCTGTCTACCACATGAATGCTTAGTGTCCACAGAGGCCAGAAGAGGGCATTGGCTCTCCTGGAACTGGAATTACAGACAGTTATGGACTACCATGTGGTGCTGGAAATTGAATCTGGGTTTTCTGGATGAGCAGGCAGTGTTCTTAACTGTTGAATCATCTCTTTAGTCACTTATAATGTTGTTTTAGCTTTGATATTATGGTTTTGCTGGCTGGAAAGGAGCTAGGAAATTTTCTCTGTGTTCTTTTTTATTTTTTAATAAACATTTGAAGAGGTTTAGTATCGATTCAGCTTTCTTACACATTATATATCTATTCCAGTTTTCTGGGTTTTTTTCCCATGATTTAATATTGGTATGTTTTTATAAATTTCTAGGAATTTATCTATCTTGTCAGTACACAGTTGTTTATAGTGTCCCATAGCCCCTTTATTGTTATAGAACCTGTAGCAGTGCCCTCATGTTCATTTATGATCTTGCTAACTTCAGGTTTTTTTTTTTCATCTACTTAGCTAAAGATTTGCTAGTATTATTGGTACTGTCAAAGAAGCATCTTTGCTTTCACTGGATTTTCTCTTGTGTTCCCATTTTATGTCATTTACTTACTCTAATAATTTTATTTCCTTCTGCTAGCCTTAGATTTAGTTTGTTCCTCTTTTTATAATTCTTTAGGTTGTAAAGTTAGGTTGTTGGTTTGAGCTTTTTTAGCTTTTGTAGGTATAAATTTTCCTCTTTGCAACTGCTTTCACTATGTCTCATAAATGTGTGTTTTCCATTTCTAATTTGCTTGATCCATGAGTTATTTAAAGGAATATTTTTCAGTTTTCACATCTTATGAATTTTGCGATTTTATTAATTTTTTTCCTGATTTCTAAGTTCATTAGATTATGTTCAAAGAAGATACTATGTACCATCTTTTAATACGTGTTGTGTCTAAGTTTGCCACATAAATAAACACGATCCACATTGGACCCCTGAGACACACAACAAACAGCTGCTGTGCAGACAGCTCTGAGGACACTAGGCACTTGTCCAGTAGAAACTCAGTATCAGCGTAAACCAATAGAAAGGTAAGAGTCTATAAGTTGAACTATCCTCCCCATCCATCTATGTGTATGACTAGCAATTTCTAGCTTTCTAGAACCTAGAAAAGAAACCCCAATACTTCTTCCTCCTCCTACTCAAGCCTATTTCTTTTCTACACATTTGGGAGGTATCATTACACAGGCATGGTTGACTATGTATAGGGAGGCGATTGAACTTATTTCCAACACCTTGCCCTCCCCAGAAATTCAGAGCTAGGGTCGAAAGTTTCAACCCTGTAGTCAGTTGTTTTCATTGGCTAACCGCCATTCTGAAGCTGTTTGAGATTCTCCTCTAACTCCTACCCCTGGAGTGATTTTAGTATGTAAAAGACAGTAAATTCTAAAGTGCCAGCCAAGGACTATAAAGACCAAATACCTAATTTTTTTATTATAGTGCCTATTCAAATTGCATACAGTGAATCTTCCTGAATATTTTTTTCATTTAAACATGTAAAGTTTTAATATAGGTAATTTTCTTATATACCTATATTATAAAACAAAGTGAACTTTTATAAAACAAAGTGAACAAAGATGGATTAATTTAAGAATTTTAAACTTTCTTATTTTGTTCGAGATCTTTTTAGTTAGGCTTGGATAGATATGGAACTAACAGATTTATTATTAAGACAAAGCAAATAGTAAATTCACTTGGGAAGACTATAATGTGCTAGATGTGAATACTTTTGAAAGAGAATGGGCCACTCTAGAGGTTTATTTATTCCTTTTCTGTATTTATATACTTGAAAACTATCGGTGGGTGGTTCTGGGGAAGCGCGATTTTGTTTGCCAGGAGACATTTAGCAGTGTCACAGCTGGGAGGTGAGGATTGATGCTGGTGTCTCTAGATGTCACTAGAGATGCTGAGAACTCCTCGTCTTAAATTATTTAGTCCCAAATGTCACTTATATTAAGGCTGAAGAACTCCGTCATATGCCAGTTTGGGAATTGGCAGTAGTTAGCTGTATTTAAAACTTGAAGTGGTTAGAGTCACTAAGTTTATGGCTAGTTCTTCATCCCTTATCTACTTAATGGGTTGAATATTTTGATTTATATGGGAAGCTCTCTTTTCTTTATATTAGTGCTCTTTCTCTCTTTAAAAAACATTTATTTATTTTTTTGGAGGGGGAGTCAGGGAAGCATGCGCCATAGTTTATTTGTGGAAGTCAGGAGGCAGCTTGGGAAGTTGGTTCTCTCCTTCCACCATGTGAGTCCTGAGTTTGAACTCAGGTCGTCTGATTTGGCAGCAGTAGCACTTACCTGCTGAGCTAGCTCTCATCTCTGTCCTGAGAAATGCTTCTTATTCCAGCTCCCAACCTACTTATTGAGAAACTACACTGTAACTATCCAAATTACCTAAATCTGGTTGTTAGCTAATCTACTGTATAATTTGGGGGAGGAAAAGCTATAAAATCCTTGTTCTTTTTATAGTCCTAAGCTTTTCAGAGTTTCACTAATAAACATTTATATCTAAAATAGAAAGATTTCTGGGGATTAGGTATGGTGTCTCAAGCCTGCAGTCTCTGCACTCAGGAGGCAGGGCAGGATTGCCTTGATTTGTAGGCCAGCTCAGGCTACAGAATTTTTCTAGTTTTTTTTCACTTTACTATGTAGGTCCAGTGTTTAGTACCTTTTTATTACTAAATTTTATTTATTTAGTATGCATGTGCATATGCAGCCATGTGGAGAGCAGAACCTTTGGGAGTTGGTTCTCTCTAGTGTTTGAGTCCAAGGGATTGAACTCAGGCCATCAGGTTTGAGATTATATGTTCATCCACCGAGCCAACCCCATCATTAAGGGCATTTTTCTTTTTTGTTCCTTAAAAAAAATCCATCTGTCTGTCTGTCTATCTATCTATCTATCTATCTATCTATCTATCTATCTATCTATCTACCTACCTACCTACCTACCTACCTACCTACCTATCATCCCAGCCACAGTTTCCCTTCTCTCTCCTCCCACTCTCCTCTGTTCCTGCACCCCAATCCACTTGTCTTTGCTTTCTGTTTAGGAAAGTGCAGGTCTCCATTGAGTATCAATAAAACATGGCATATCAAGTTGCAGTAAGACCAAACACCTCCCATGTATTAAGGCTAGGCAAGGTGACCCAATATGAGGTGTAGGGTCCCAAAAGGCAGTAAAAGAGTCAGAGACAGCTCCTGTTCCCACTGTTAGGAGTCCCACAAGAAGAACAAACTACACAACTGTTCTATATATGCAGAGTGCCTAGGTCAGTCCCATGTAGGCTCCTTTGTTGTCAGTTCAGTTTCTGTAAAATGTATTTTGATCATATTTCCCCTTCCCAAATCTAAACAAGCAAACTTTGAAAAATCAACAAAATAAAAAACTACTCAAAACAAAAAGAAGAGAAAGAGAGAGAGAGAGAGAGAGAGAGAGAGAGAGAGGAGTCCATTTTATATTGACTAACTACTCCTGGCCATGGGTGTGATTGTCTGTCCTGGAGTGTGATTGATATATTCAGCAAGGAAGACAGTCCATTGAAGAAAACTGGTTTTCTTTTTCCATGCAGGTGTAGATTACACATACCTTCTTGATAGGGTTGAGACTTTCTGTTTACTTTTCCTTATTGCTGGCATTTTGTCTGATTTGAACATGTGCAGGTCTTATGTGTGCTGTCATACTCTTTGTGTTTGTGTGTATCTGTCTGTTGTGTCTGGATGGCAAAATATTGAAGTCATCAGCATTTTGGCTCTTAAAAATTTTCCCATTTCCTCATCTGTATAGATCTCTGAGCTTTGAGAGTACAGGTTTAATAAAGACTAGGATTTGATGCTTCAGTGTCTCTCAATCTAAGCACATTTCTAGTTCTAGGACTCTCCTGACTTTCCCCACCTACATTGTCCATTTCCACATTCCTGACTTATTCAGTGATTTCAATTATGTGCACAAATTTAAGGATTTGGAAATAAGATTCACCAAGAAGAGAGAACATGCGGTGTTAGCATTTCTGGGCCTGTGAGCCCAGGTTAGTTGGTTCAGTGAGTTTTCTTATGGTGTCCTTGACCCCTCTGGCTCCTATAGCCCTTTCTCCCCGTCTTCAGCAAGATTCCCAAACACCACCTAATGTTTGGCTGTGGGTCTGCATGTTTCTATCGGTTGTTGAATGATGACTCTGATGACAATTGGGCTAGGCACCAGTCTGGTCACAGAAGATGGCCAATTCAGGCTATGTGTGTGCTGTTGCTAGGAGTCTTAGCTGGGGTCATCCAGCTAAGTCTGTAACTTCCTGGGAGATTCCCTTGTGCCAGGTTTTTACCTGACCCTGAAATGCCCCCATCTCCAGTAGTCTCTTTCAGTACTTTCCCCTGTGCTCCCCCCTAACCTGATTGCTCATGTTCCCATCCCCACCCACCATCAGTCCACTCACGCAATCTCTTTTATTCCCCATTTTTCTTAATCCAGAGTGTTTTAGATCTTTTAGGTGTTTCCGTTGCCCTTTCATTGTAAAGTATATAAATGAGCACTCATTAAAGATTGTACAATGTGGGCTAGATTATTAAAGTTACCAGAAATAGTTCACTAAATTTTTAATTTAGGAAAATAAATGTGGTTACTGAATAGTAAAAAAGAATTGTTTAGCTCATGTTCTTTCAACACAACTTATTTTGTGATTTATTTTGTGATTTCATGTATTATTTTTCTTTTTTCTGATAGGCATTCAAGGATATGTTGTATTCAGCTCAGGACCAGGCACCTTCTGTCGAAGGTAAGATGAATTAACTTCTAGGTTTAGTAACAGAAAAACCTCTTTTCAAGGAAAAATATTTTAAATGCTGGACTATAAAATGAACACTATAACTTTCTCTATTATGTATGTCTTTTTGGTTTTGATATGACTTTTTTAAGTATTTTAGCTTTTGTTTGTCTGTTTCACGCTTAACCTTGGATGCTTGCGATGAACCTTGTACTATATTCTTGAGTCATCAGTTATTGATTGGATATAAAGTGCTTCCCTTAGGCTCATATGCAAAGGTTTGATCCTAGTTGGTGACACTATTGTGGGAAATTGTGGCAACTTTTAGAGCTCAGCTGGGGCCTATTTGGAGCAAGTAGATCACTGGGAATATGCCCCGGGTGGCAGACCCTGTCCTCAGCCCCTAGTCTCTCAATGTTCTGCCATGCACTGAGCTGCTGTGTTCCACCAGATGCTACCTGCCATGGCAGAACAATAGAGCTAGCCAGTCATGGACTAAAGCCTGAGAAACTGTAAGCTGAAATCAACCTTTCTTCCTTTTAAATTGTTTGTCTTGGGTATTTGGCACAGTGACAAAAAAACAAAAAGCAACAACAACAACAACAAAAAACCCCTGACAAACACATCATCTTAGGACTGTGAACCATACTGGTTTAGTCGAAGGTTTTTCTGTTGCCTTCATCAATCAGTGGTGTGTGAAGTCCTTCTGTATATGTGTTGCTTTTATTGGTTAATGAATAAAGAAGCTGCTTTGGCCTGTGATAGGACAGAATAGAGCTAGGCTGGGAAAATTAAACTGAATGCTGGGAGAAAGTAGGTGGCGGAGTCAGTGAGAAGCCATGTTTCCCTGCCAGAGACAGAAGCCAGCCACTAGATGGAACTTTATCCAGTAAGCCACAGCCAATACAAGAACTAACCAATACAAGCTAGAGCTAATAGGCCAAACAGTGATTTAATTAATTAATACAGTTTCTGTGTAGTTATTTCAAGTCTGGAGTGGCCAGGAATGAATGAGCAGCCTCCTACATCACCTTAGTGTTTATATCCATCCATCTATGAAGTCTTAGTCCATAATTAGTTAAACCAATACAACTTTTCTGTTTATACAGTATGTGAAGCTGTATCACCAAAGTCTAAAACAAGACTTTAGCTTCAACTTTTTTTCATTTTATGTCTTGCAGTGGTGGGGCATGCCATTGTATGCTTCCATAGAGGTCACTGTGTAGGTCGCAGGGATTGAACTCAGGTCGCCATACTTGGCAGCAATGCCTTTACCTGCTGAGCCATCTCACCAGCCTCAAGCTTTAACATTTTTAAAGGGAAAATATTTATTAGGACTTCATGATATCTAAAAAGTCCTTTTGTCTTCTTTCTCTTTTTCTTTTCCCCACAGGCCTTAAGTTTTAGTAGAGTTAAAAGCTTTGATGCCAGAGAGGAGTATTTTTATATTAAACTGGCGATTACCAGTTATGTCTCACATGCAGCAAACCAGGGGTTCTTTTTATTTACATAATTTACCATAATTATCTGAGTTCACAAGCAATTAAAAAAAAGCAGCACTTTTTCCCTATCTCAGACTATTTGAAATAGGATTATGGGGTGGAACATGGGCATTGTATTGCTTGGAGTAGGTATGCTAGATACCATAAGGTTTTATGCAGCTGCCAGAAGCTAAATTTTAAACCATTTTACAGTGATTCTCATGTATATTTGTATAACTACAGTAATGTCAGTTTAATTCATACTACCCCTCTAGACATTAATTAGCCCTCAAGTTAGTAGGTTTCTTAAATTCATTGATAATTTGGTTAGTTTATTTATATAAGGAATTGATATGGGATTCCTCTCTGTATGCCATGAATATGTTTTATTACCACTGGATAATAAAAAGAATCTGCTTTGACCGATGACTCAGGCATATTTGTAGTTAGTTCTTCTTCTTAAATTAATTCATTTCTGTTAGTCTGTGTATTGCCATGTAACCGTGGAATTACCTCATTTTCTACATGTCTTCTTTCATCAGTGGCTGGCTGGGGTCTTTCTCATTCAACAGATACATGGCATCTCCCTGACTCCACCTTCTTTCTGCCTGCTTTTAGTTTAGCTTTCCCACCTACGTATATTCTGCCCTGCCATAGTCCAAAGCAGCCTTTTATTAACCAATGGTAATAAAACTTATTCACAGCATACAGAGGGGAGTCCCACATCAAAGAATTTTTTTTTTTTTAAGACAGTATCTCATACAGCCATGGCCGACTTCAAACTCACCAGATAACCTTAAACTGGATCCTTCTACTTCTGCTCCCTGAGCATTGGGATTATAAGCATTTGCCATCACTGTAGCATGAATTCTAAATTGTCTTAATAATAAAAACCCAGTTATTAGGGGGTGAAAGGCTGAAGAATCAGAAAAACAGAGCAGCCAGTCACTAGAGTTCTTACTTCTACCAATGCTCAGACCAAAAGGAAGATCATGTCCTCAGACTGACTGCCTCAGACTGACTACCTCAGACTATGTCTGAGCTCCTGTCTCCTCCTGCCTTATAGTCCTCTCTCCTCCCAGCCATTTCCCTTCCTGTCTCTACCTCCCTAGTGCTAGGATTAAAGGCATGTGGCTCCCAAGTACTGAGATTAAAGGTGTGATTCACCACCGCCCAGCTGTTTTTCTTTTAGACTGGATCAGTTTCATGTATCCCAGACTGGCCTTGAACTCACAGAGATCCATCTGCCTCTGTCTTCTGAGTGCTGGGATTAAAGGTGTGCACCACCACTGTCTGATGTCTGTGGCTAACTAGTGGCTTAGCTCTGAACTCT
This sequence comes from Myodes glareolus, assembly GCF_982192425.1. Classification (NCBI taxonomy): domain Eukaryota; kingdom Metazoa; phylum Chordata; class Mammalia; order Rodentia; family Cricetidae; genus Myodes; species Myodes glareolus. The sequence continues at coordinate 68,888,645 of NC_142030.1, forward strand.
TACCTTGAAGCAAGTTTTATTTGTTAGATTACAAGCAAAATATCACTACACATTACATCTTGTCATATATAAAGAATATTTTTAATAGTATCTAATGGACATTTACTTTTAAAATGTTTATTATTGAATTGAATAAGTAAAAACTGTACTGTTATTTAGATATGTTACTTGTTTATAGCTTATTGTTAAGATTAAAGAATGTTTATAAAATTTGTGAATTTGTCTAATTCTCTAAATGCAATTTTTGAAAAGATTTAAGATAGCACCAGAGCAAGCTTCTAATAAGATTATAATAAATTATATAATAATAACTACTGTATATATGAAAGAAGTAACAGCTGAGGAAATCTGAGTAAATTTTGGACTTTGACTAATAATAACATAGCATTATTATTAATTATTAATTGTGGTAAACTGTTATATAAGATGCTCATGACAGGAAATGGGTGGGGATAGATGAGAACACTTTGTACTATCTTTGTCACTTTTTTTGGTAAATTTAAAACTATTTTAAATTGAAAATTTTATTTTAAAAGAAAATAGATACCATAAGGTTTTATGCAGCTGCCAGAAGCTAAATGTAGATTGAACTTTGCAGTTTTCTAAGGTTCCAAGGATAGTATAAAGGAGAATATAATTTCAAAGTGCACATGAAAGAGCTATGGAAATGGCTCAGAAGTAAAGGTGCTTACCATGCAAGCCAGATGACCTGAGTCTGATTTCTGGAGCCCAGGTAAAGGTGGCGGAGAGAGCTAACATACAGTTGTTCTCTGACCTATGCACATGTTGTGGCATGTGCCGCCACATACATACATCATACATATACCCACAATATCAAGATTTTTTTTTTAATTTAAACGTGCATGAGGCAGATGTATATTAGTTGCTTAGGAAAGGTGAACTTTGAGCAATAAATAAAAGGTTTCCTTTGACCTCTATAAAGAATATTTGGTTTATATGGTGGATAGGATCTCTAATAATAGTTTCCCAGAAAGCATGAGACACTGAGTTTCACAAGGTTGCTTCCTATGATCCAAGGATGCAATCTAAAAATGTATTACTATGATCCACAAGTGCCCTATTTGACTTTATGTTGATTTCACCTCCTGTACCCTCCACTTGCTTGCTAGCTCCAGCTTTGCCTTCCTTTCTGTCTCTAATCTGGCCAAGCTTGGGCTTGTATTAGAACTATAAGTATGGGCCACTGTGCCTACCTCTAGAATACAAATCTTTCGAGATCAAGTTTTTAAAATTTTTTTCTACTGTTTAATATTTAGTATCAAATATATATATATATATATAATCTTTACACATTCACTTGGTTCATGAATGAATAAGAATACATAAAATTTTTACCTTCAATTTTATTTGAAGCCTAAGTATTGTCTTTAGGGAGAAAATCAACCTAGTTTGTTTCTTTATGTAGTGATTTTTATATGTTTGTTTTGTTTATTTCCCTTCTCCTGTGGGTGGACTTTTCTGCCCCACAAGCCACGCCCCAGATATCCACACAGAAACTTAATATTAATTATAGATGCTTGAGTGATAGCTTAAGTTTGGTTTTAGCTAGCTCTTATAACTTAAATTGATGCATTTCTATTAATCTGTGTGCTACCTTGAGGCCTGTTTACCTCATGCACATACTTTGTATCCTGCTCACTCCATGTCTCATGGAGTCTCCTCAGACTCCTGTGACTCCTCCCTTCTTCTTCCCAGTGTTCTTGTTGCCCCCAAAATACTGCTTAGTTATTGGCCAGTCAGGTCTTTATTAGCAATGAGAGCAACACAACAATGCACAGAAGGATTATTCCACAGCATTCTCCTTTAGAATACAGGATTTTACCTGCTGCTTAGATGATTGGACATTTTGTTTGTTGTGTTTTATAATGTTGATGTAATTTGAAGTGACAAATACCTTTCTTTAAAATGAGTAAAACACATCCTAATTTTGTGACATTATATTGTTTTGATGCCCAAGACATGACAAATTATTGAGGCTATATTTTCTTTGCAGGAGGATACTTTTTTATGTGCTTTAAAAGATATGTGAAGTGTAGGTATAGACTTTAAAGATCACATGTGAGTTGTTAGGCTTTTTTTTCCCCTCAGTGTAGTTAAAAATTTAAATAATACTAAATTAAGGTAGAAGGAATGGCCGTTTTCCTTTTCACTATTTAATAATGCATTCCTCTTGGTGGGAAATACACTTAGCCAACCTTTGCTAAATACAGCTAGTTCACTAGTTTAAAACAGTTATCTGACTTGATGTAAGTAACTGTCTATCAGCCTATTCTGTGTTTGTCTAACATTTTTCTTTAATCTCACCACCTCTCCAATCTTATACATGATTTTGTTGGAGCATTTAAGCCTTTGATCTGTTTATTTTTGATTAGCAGATGTGTTACAGTTTCTCTAAGCTCCTTAAGATTGAGCTCTTAGTAGTGCTGAAGATAAAAGTATGCTTGTAAATAATTCATTCTGATTATCTGCTTGAATGAACAGAGTCCACTTTAGGCATTTTCTTGTTTCTCACCTCTGTCCCTAGATCTTTGTTGTTTTTAGCAGATGTGAGCTCTTTTCTCTGGAGATTGAACTGCATTTCTAAAATGAAATGAAGTAGTTTCTGCATGTGTAGGATTACTGTGAAGTGTACATCCATAATATGTTACTTTTTCACGATGTTTATAATCTGGTCTCATAGTCCCCAGTTTCTTTTTTATTAGGTTGTCTCATTATCTTTAAATATTGTTTTTTATAGGTTTTATGTTGCAGAAATAAAATCCTTGATGTTTATAAAAGAAAGTGCTATGTTAATGTGCCACCTTTTCAGCTGGGCAGCTGCGAAGAGTAGCTTTTCCTGTCTGGGTGATGGTTTTGGCGTTATGTTTTCAAAAACCCTTCTGCTTGAGATAAGTTTGTTGTAAGAGAAGACTAAGCTAGGGGGTGGTGATGGAATGCTCAGATTATTTCTAGCAACTATTTTTTGAGAACCGTGAAGAAATAAATATGACTAAGAATTGAAAATTGAGGTAAGACCCAAACCATCTATTGTCATTTCTTTAAGATTTTTTTTATTCTTTCATTAACTTCTGTTAGAAAGGATATAAAACCCTGATTGATGCCACAAGTCATGAAATAGAGTTAAGGGCATGCCTTATTTTCTTCATCTCATGTTTGTTTTGGAAAAGGATTGCATATTTATTTCATTTGCAGTGTAAAGTGACAACTTGTAGATGAGAACGACTTATTCCCTGGAAAACTGGTCTTGTGCCTGTGTTCTGGGAGATGCTGCCACCTCAGTGTGTTTGGTAATAGAGTGCTTCTGAAGAACAAATAGCATTACTGTACAGAGATGAACTATCTACTCTTTCTCAGAAAGTGAATTACAGATAATTTAATGCTCATTCGTAGACATTAACTAATCATATAAATAGGTAACAGAATTCTATTATAAAAATAAATGCAACTCAGTAGCCTATAGATGGAATACTGGAGGAAATGAAATGTTTTTGATGCAGGTTTTTAATCTTGGTGATCCTGCAGAGTCAAGTACCTTTAGTATAACATATAGAGTCACCATTAATCACACAGTGCTGTTTCTTAGTTTATAAGAACAGCACAGAACAGACAACATGAAAAATGTGTGCTCGCATGTAAGATAAGTCCTTTGAAAAATATAGTGAATAGATAGGATCTACCATGTGATAAAAATGCTACAAGCACCATTTATTTGCCGCTAGTACAGAATTTACATTTTTAAAAAATCCAACTGGGCAGTGGTGGCACACACTTTTAATCCCAGCACTTGGGAGGCAGAAGCAGGAGAATTTCTGAGTTCATAGTCAGTCAGGTCTACACAGTGAGTTTCAGGACAGCCAGAGCAATACAGAGAAACCCTGTCTGGAAAAATTGAACAAAAATCTAGAACTGGCAAGATGATTCAGCAGGTGTCATACAACCCTGATGACCTGTTTGGTCTCTATAACCCACAGAAAAGTTAAAACAGAGAACTAACTCCTGAAAGTTGACCTCTGACCTCCACGTTCATGCCATGTCATGTACACATGCACATGTCACACATACAAACACCAATAAAAATAAATAACAAATTTTTTAAAATCCTTTAAAAATCCGAATGCTGGCATTATCCACAATAATGTAGCAGGTATGATAGTTAATATTAGTTCTCAGTTTGCCAAAATTTAGAATCACCTGGAAGGTGGGCATCCAGACAGGTCTATGTGGGACTTTTGAATTACATTACTAAATGTAAGTAAGAAGCCCTATCTTTTTTTGTTTGTTTTGATTTGATTTAGGGTCTAACTATGAATCCCTGACTGTACTGGAATTTGCTATGTAGACTAGGTTGGTTTTAAACTCACATAGATCGGCCTCTGCCTCCTGAGTGCTGGGATTAAAGGCGTGTACCACTGTGCCTGGTTGAGAAGACCCATCTTCATTGTGGACATAACCTGAGTTGTATAAATGGAGAAAGGAAACTGAGCACTAGATTACTTGTGTTCATTCCTCTTTGCTCCTGATTGTGGGTATCATGTGACCAGCCACCTCAAGCACCATGGGCTGTGACTAGGAGGCTGTGCAAGCCTGTAACCACCAGCAGATAGAACTATGAACTAAAATAAGCCCTTTCTCCCTAAGTTGTATTTGTCAGAGTATTTTATCATAGCAATGGGAAAATAAACTAAGATAGCAAGTTTATAATTATTAGAAGTTTGAGCTATGTTCACTGAAACATATGTCTTGCATTAATGCTTTACATCCCATATTTGTACTAAAAATTTATATAAAATGAAACTACAGTCAGTACCTGATTGCTGTTCCCCCACTTTTCTAATTCTAGTCTGGGACCCAGATAGACCTTGCCAATTTCTAATGGAATCTTGACTCTTTTATTTGCTTCCAGAAAGGTTTTCTTCCTGTAGAAATTGCATACTGGGCTCTTTTTTAATGTAATTGCATTGGGCTGTTCATTGAAATGAAATAAATACATGTATATACCAGAAGACATACAAAAATAAACCACATGTGTGTCTGTTTAAAAAACAAAATACTTTGTTAAATGTTAGATTCTTAGTTAGTCTACTTTGGATTTGAAAAAGTGTGCGTTAGTTGAAATGTGATAGTTTTTAGGTTGAGTAATATTCTCGAGTAGCAACCACAAGCTCAGGTCCTTAGGACTAGAGTGTGGAGGATGAGGAATCCATATTGATTACATTTTCATTTTTTTAGTCATAAGGTGTGGGGTAAAACATTGTTTATCACCTAGGAGATTGAGTGGCAATTTGTGGCTCTTGATGAGAAACTGACCTGCTATATGTTTGTTATAAGAGATGCACTCAGTGGGATTGGAAAAGGAAATTGAGTTTATATTGATGTGTTATCACATGCAATTAATGTTGCATATATACCAGAGAAACATGAATGTTTTTTCAGGTTGAAATATCTATGCCTTGACATAGTATGATAAATATATTTTAGAGTTTTGTTCTACAATCACTGCACAATTTTAAAATATGAAATTCTCACTAGGTTTTTCATAAAGGAATGCTTTTTGTTATTACAATAAGAAAAGATAACTGTGTGCATTTCTTTACAAAGACTAGATCAGAATAAGGTAATTCGTATGGTGAAATGTACTATTTGCATATTGGTGCGGGAGAATTGTCTGTATTCTGTCAATCATGTTTTAAATAAATGCTGGTTGGCCAGGCAGGAGGTGTAGGTGGGAAAACCAGACAGGAAGTGGAAATGATGCAAGGAGAGCAGGAGAATTCTGGGGAGGAGAAAGTTGATTCCTCTCACTCCTGCCCAGATCTCCGAAGCAGCAGGATGTGATCTGCCAGCTGAAAAAGGTACCGAGCCACATGGCTAACATAGATCAGAGAAATGGGTTAATCAAGATGTAAGAGTTAGCTAATAAGTAGCCTGACCTAATGGGCCAATCAGCATTATAACTTACAGAGATCTGTGTGATTGATTTTTCTCTGGGACTAAACAGCTGGGGGGCCGGGCAGGACAGAAACACAAACAAGCAGGCCCTTTTATGTTACAGCATAGTTTTGGTTTTTTTCCTATATTAAAAAAATACAGATCTCTGTGTGTTAGTAAAATGTCATTATCTTTTAAGATGCCAGCAACTTTTTGCTTTAAAAAAATATCATGATTCACTTATGACATGGTAAATAACATTATGACAGAAAAAGTTAAGAGTATAAAATAATATTGTAGATTAGAAAAATATATATCTTCATGGGCATTTTATCCAGTGACCACAAAATCATCTTATTTTTAAGTGAAGTAGTGGGAGTATGCTTAGTAGAGGAGATGGGATTTTAATCGGATCTTGAAGAAAGAGCCTTCTAGGCAGAAGGAAATTATATAAAAATCATACTTGTAACTTCAGTGCTTGGGAGACTTGAGACTTGAAGATTGTGAGTTCAAGGTCAAACGTCAGAGGTACTATGTCTCAAAAACAATTGTAATTAAGAAACAGGTTACAAAAAAAAAAGCAAAAACTATTGGCAGTAAGCAAATTAGTAACTGGAACTGTCAAATCATTTTGTTGCCTGGCATATTAACTTTGCCTTTATGCTGTTATATTTTATTAAACAGATTTGTGTTTGTGTAAAAATAATGGTACTTTTGGCATAGTTAGTATAACCCTTGGCTTCTGTAGCTTTCACATATACTGAGAATGTAGTCAACACCATAGTTGTGATCTTTGGGCAAACCAATTACTTTTGTCTTTTAACATGCATACATGCTTAGTTCTGTTATATAGAATGCACTAGTAACTCCTCCTCCTTTAAGGCCCAGCTAAGAGTCGTGTCCTTTCTGATCTTTAAGGATACTGTATTACCATATATTTTTCAATGCTGCTTATGTTATGTAATGTGTAGGGAGACCAGAAAAATGAATGAAATTACGGTGTACAGTTACATGTGGTGGCCCAGGCCTGTAATCTCAGCCCATTAGAAATGGAGGCAGGAGGATCCTGTTTTAAAGCCAACCTGGGCTACAGTAAATAGAAGTCTATCCTGAGCTACATCTAAGACTCTATCTAACCTAGTTTCTTACTCCAAAATGTTCAGGGCACTAAATGGCTGACATGGTCTTATATCATTCATGGCATATAAATCCCTAAACAAAGTGGCCGACAAAACCTGGAGAACTGCAAACTATTATTCAAACTTCAGAGAAAAGCCTTTATAGATATTGCTACATGTGTGTGTTTGTATGTATGTATATATATATGTGTGTGTGTGTGAGTATATATGTGTGTGTGTGTGTGTGTATATATATATATATATATATATATATATATATATATATATATTGTGTGTGTGTGTTTTGTTTTTGTTTTTTTAAAAGACTATGTAGCTCTGGCAGTCCTGGAACTTTTCTCTGTAGACCAGGCTGTTCTCAAACTCAGAGATCTACCTGTCTCTGCCTCTATAGTGCTAGGATTAAAGCCATGTGCCACCACTGCTTACATACTGAAAATCACTAGTTGGTAGATGAGAGAGTAAGTGGTAGGAAGCACTCAGTGATAATTCCACATATGCAGTGCAGTCCTAGAGATCCAGTTTTGAGCAATACCAAGTAATGCTTGGCTTTTAGAAGGAGCTACATAGTGGATTGGGTTGTGTTTTTGGCACCTAATGCTCATGTTTACTTGAATGTTATTTGACTCCCTGAGAAGGTTGTCAGCTTATTGGATATGGTAGCGGTGTAATTTAAACTTCATTATGCCTCCTTTGGTTTGTGTCAAGACCATAATAGCTGTCAACTAATTAATTTTATTGATCAGCAAGGCTCCTGATTGGATTTAGAATATCTTTTGCTCCAAGACTAATAATTACCCTGGCCTCTCAAACCTTTTGTTCTGGGAGTCAAGTTAACTTCTAGGCCTAGAGGATCACAACATTTTTTTTTGTAAGAAATATGAGACAATAAGGAGCAAAACTAAGGAGTTTGTAAGTAGGCTTACTATTATCGATTCTTATAATGTACTTGCCCTTCTTTTAATATAGGGTTTTAATTTATTGCTACAGCTATTACTGTTATTACTCTGGTTTTCAGATATATTTTCTATCTCCTGAATGTAACTTTGAAAAAGTAATACTTTTGTTATATAAGCTCCTAGAAATAAGTATGACTATGTGATGAGTGGCTGCTGTCATGGTCATTGGCATGTTTGTTATGTGTCATTAAGAAGGTTCTGTTAGAGGTTTCAACACTGTATGTTGGACATGCTCAAATGTTTTTCTTATACTTAATTGGGACAGGCTTAAGTATTTTCTCTTTTTTAAAACATGAATTACATTTATTGATGTATCTTTATTTTTCTGTTTTATTTTCATTTGGTTTAGGTTTGGGATAGGGCTCCAGAATGATTAAAGAGCTGTCTAGGGTTGAGTGTGGTGATGCAGATCTGTAACCCCAGCACTTGGGAAGCCAAGGCAGGAGACAGTCTGAGGATACCTGTATGATGTAGTAAGACCCAGACTCAACAAAACTGAAAGAAAGATGGAAAAAATGCTCTCTGGGTGATCAAGGGACACAGGGATAGAGGGGAGCTCAGGAAGAAACCCAGACACCTGGAAGTGCAGAGCAGCTTCTCAGAGGTCCCTGGGCTCTAGAGGCTCTTGGTCTTGCCTGAGGGAGAGCATTTCTAACAGGTATCTGTCTGGGACTGTCAGTGTGTAGAGGTGAGCCAGATGCTCATCCATCTTCTTGTTGAGCTTTACCTTTTTATCTAAGAATTGGGTCCCTAGGATGTCACAGAGATTGGGGTCTAGGTGGACAGAACTCAGGGTATGACGTTTGACAAGGTTGAGGTTCTTCTTCAAGTCCGTATTGGCTTCTGGGGTACTGAGGGTTTTGACTCATTTTGAGAAAGTGCCTGAATATTCCTGAAGAGGGCATCATGAAGCTCCTGCTCTGGTTTTGTATGCTTGGTACCCTTGTGCTTTAGATACAGTGAGTTGGGGAGGTCATGGTTGTTGAATAATAATAGGTCAACCAAAGGTATGAATACACACCCACGTCTCCGGTTGTTTGCATGACAGGTGTGTGTGTGTGTGTGTGTGTGTGTGTGTGTGTGTAAGATATATTGGTCTAGTTTTATGTTGTTTTGCTTTTAATTCCCCCTTTTTTGAGTTGGGTTAATGTTGGTAGCATAAATGAGTTGGGATTTTCCCTCTGTTTTGCGTTTAGACTTTTTGTATAGAGTAATGTTTTCCTTAAGTGTTAAATTCCTAATCAAATCATCTTGCTTTGCATTTTTCTTTTTAATGAGTGCTTTCCCCCTCACCTCACAGGCACTCTGTACCCCTGAGCTCCATCCTCCAGTTTCTCTTTTTTCTGTTTTGACAGGATTGCAATGTGTAGATGCATATTCCTCTTGCCTCTGCCTCCCTTTCTAAATCTTGGAATTACAGGGAAGTGCTACCACAGCTGGCCTCTGTCTTTTTAATGCTTCTAAAATCTATAGTTATAGATCTTGTTTCTTGTTGATATTAGGGATTTATACATTATCTTCTTTTCCTAGTAAATTTGAAGAAAATATTATGAGTTTTATGGATCTTGTCAAAGTATCACATTTTTATATCATTAGTTGTCTTTGGAGTTTTGATCTTTATTATTTACGTCCTTTTTTGGTTCCTTAGACTTATCTTGCCCTTCCTTTCTTATTTTTTCAACTATAAGCTTTTGGCTATGCTAATGATTCTTGCTTTATGTGGATCCCTCTGCATGTCCAAAGTTCAGGCTTCATGCCTGGTAGCTAAACTGGTAAGCATGCAAGACTGAGTGGCACAGAAGGTCAACTTACCTCTCTTTGGTTCTTTCTTCTCTGGAATTAGGTACTTCACCTCTAGCTTTTGCTCTTTAGTTATTTGCTACTTTGAAGCAGATACCTAAAGTAAATTCCACTCTCTGGTTTATACCTTGTGAGTGTTGCTACTTCTTACCCGGAAGTAACCCCTCTAAAAGAGACGAATTTTGAGCTTTCAGCAGTTTGCTCATCACCTAGCAGTTCATACTGGTTCACAAAAGCAAGCTGTGTGATTGTTGACCGAATATTCTTTTGAAGTTGGTTTCCCTAAATGACTGGACAAATGCTGGAAGCATGTCATTTCAGGTCAGATCCTTCAAGCCTCTCAGGTTCTGCTTATGGAGAATAAAATGTGAGACAATTGAAAACATAATTAGTGGAACTTTTAGCTAACTGAACAAATTCTATTCAAAGAGTATTGACAGTTTCATGTGAGCCAAAAGTGTTTTCATCCAAGTAGATGCTTTAGAGATACCTGAGGATTATTGAAAATGTCCTAGTATCTGAATCCCATGCTATACTCACTGTATCAGAATCTTGGAGACCAGTTAAGAAATGTTACTTTCAAAGTGCATTTGTAGAAACTGATGGAAACGTCTAGCTAAAATGGTGAATTGAGCACTGTAGTCCCTGAACCTTCTCACACAAGCTTGTGATCATTGTCTACATCTCTTTTCAATCTTATATTTAGTGTTGGTAGCTTGAAATTAGATATGATGGCATTGTTTCTATCATAGAAATTGGTAATGTTTACAGACTAGTCTGTCACTCTGGGGAACAATTACTAGCTTAATATTAGTTAAACTGAATAAAATTGAAGAGTTAAGTTGAAGTTATAAACACCTGGAGGAAGGGAGAATGAAAGCATGGTTAAATATAATTTAAAGATATCTAGGGATTTAACTATTTCCCTGGTATGAGCCATGAGTAAAATCCTAGTCATCAGTATATAGTAAGTTTTATAGAACAGCAATAGCAAAAACGGTAGAGCACCCTCAACCCATGTCTGGAATATTGAGTATGATAATGGGTACCATGGATTAAAAGGTTACTGAACTTTTCTAGAAATGAGCCATTAGCATATGGGAATAGGCATGGAGTAGCAGTGGTTAAAGAAGCTTAGCACAGAGTACTTGGGGGATACATGGGTAATTAGAAGAACTTGGATGGTGAACAAGAAATAGGACTAGGTGGCAATTTTTGCTTTTCAGAACTTCCAGAAAATTAAAATTGCTCCAAAATTAAATTGATGGATATATAGTAGGTTTTCAGAATGTATGATGGGTAGCTGTTACAATAGATTTTAGAGAAAAAGTTTGCTTTAGGTAGGAAGATGGGTTAAATTGGTGACTTAACTGTGGTTGCAAATCAGAATTACCAGAAAATTTAAAAAAGAAGCTTGGTGCAGTCTGGTGTGGTAGTGTATTCCTTTAAGCCCAGTGTTCCTGTGCTGTGTGAGATGGGAGACAGAAGCAGGCAGATCATTTAGTTCAAGGCTAGACTGGTTTATAAAGTTAAGTTTCAGGACAGCCAGAGCACCATAGTGAAACCTTGTCTCAAAAAACTAAAACCAAAACCAAAACCAAACCAAACCAAACCAACAAACAAATCAGAAGCGTGATGTTACCTTATAAAACTGATTAAGTCAGAATCTGTGGACTTAGCATCTGTATGTTTTTATATAGCTTTTCAGGTATTATATTGTACAGCAAAGCTTGAGAATCTTTGGAATAGATAAATCTTAGTTGAATTCTATCTGTACAATGGTCCCACTTTGTTTTTCAGGAAAGGACTTTAAATAATCTGACTTGTAAATATAGATTCATTGACTCTGAGGACAGGAATTCTCATTCTAGAAACTATTAAGTATCTGTATGATGATTTCATAATGAATAGCAAAAATTTTATCTTTAAGATCCCTAGTCAAATAAAAATGTGTTTAAAATCCACAAAACAACAAAGAAAAGGTTTTGTTTTTAGAGTTTTATTTCTTGTGTATAAAATGTGATGAGATGACTTTTGCAAAATATTGGTTAACCTCAGCATTAATCATGTTTGGGCTTATAGTCTTTTCAGCTTTCTTCTTTGTTGGTTTTAAAATCAGATAGAAAAATAAAAACAACAGTAACAATCACACACACACACAAACACACACACATGCATGCAGCAACATGCAGCTCCAATAGTGCTGGTCTTAGAGTGAAAGGAGATTTGAGGCTGATAATGTCCTGGAGGTAAGCTGCATTATCATTTATTATTTTACTCTTTTTAAAGGTGTTCATATATAATTTTATGTGGTTATAATCTTTCTAGAAAAATGAATTATTGGCATACTATATTGAGTGCTTGGAGCACAAACTCTTGGAAACACACATAGCATCTCCCTGAGAGTATTAATATCTGAAATAAGAAACCAGTTGCTAGTAATATGCAGGAAGAGACCCTCCAGCTAGAAAAAAACTTAGCATACAGAGTTCAGTGTCATTAATAATGGTTTCGATAATTCATAGTTCATTTTCATGCACTAGTGAACTGTAGGGACCATGCCTTTAAATGACGAATTAATGGGTACAGTCCTGTTCCCCAGGGTGGAGGGGTTGGGAAGGGAAGCTCCCCCCTCACCCCCACCACTTACACCACCACACCCTAGTTCCTTTTTCCTATTCAGGACTGAACAGCCTGATTCTGCTTATCTTCCAGGATCAGATGTGCTTTCACAGTTGTATAGTTTTGCCCAACCTGAGTTCTTTTCTCCTTCCCCTCTCTCAGGCTGAATCCACTATCTTTCTTGGTATTTCTGCCTTTCAGCTACTCCTGTTGTTTTCTGATGTCTGCATTGACTTGTCTGTTTTTCTCTTCCTCATTTCTTGGTTTTGCTTTTCTCATTCTGATCTTTTATTCATACCTTTGTCTGATCCTCTTTTTTGTTTGCTCAGTTTGTTCATCTGTTTCAGTCTGTGTTTCTGCCCCATTGACTATTGCTCAGTCTCTTTCTGTCTGTCCTTGCGTTCTTTGTTTTTTCTGTCTTTTACCCAGTCTGCCCATTTCTCTCTCCTTTTTTGTCTTTCTGTTTCTCTTGGCCACCTGTCTTTCTTAATGTCTTGACCTCCCCCATTTATTATTTCTTGTCTGTGTTCTGCTGAAAGATCTCCTTGAATTTATGCTTGCCCCAGTGCCCTTGTTGCTTTTTTCTCCCTCACCATTTATTTTCTTCCCCTTCTTATTGATACCTGTGATGCCTGTCACTCACCTTTCACGCATTCTTTTACAGTATTCTATACTTCTATTACTGAGAAGTTCTTCAAGTGCTAAAACTGCAGACTAGTCCTGGGGTGGTAAAGGAGTATTAATAGAATACTTAGATTATACAAAATGCTAATGCAAGATAGTTTTACAATTTCAGCATTAGATTTTACTGTATTCGATTCATTGCTATCATATATTTGTATGGAATTTGGGGAACTTGAGGGATAAAATGTGGGTACTGTGTAAAAATCATCAGGATATGTGGTTGGTGGTGTCCAGTGATTTCAAAGTTTGGAAGTTATGGCTTCATTGGCTATAACTGTTAAGATGTTTGCACTTAACTGCTTTAGTAAGTGGAAGTATGAGGTCTTTCTTTCTTTCTTTCTTTCTTTCTTTCTTTCTTTCTTTCTTTCTTTCTTTCTTTCTTTCTTTCTTTCTTCCAATGGGTGATGGCTCCCCATGGATGGAGCCCTCTTCTAGTATTTTTTAGTTAATTTTTTTGCCTACCAATCCCAGTTCTCCATCCCTCTTCTCCTTCTGCTTCCCCTCTTCCCTCTACCCCACCCCTCATCCACTCCTCAGAGAGGATAATGCCTCCCCTAGGAAATCAACTTAAGTCTGTCTCAAGCCACACCATTGTCACCTGTAATCAGGGGGCCTAGTTCAGTCCTATGCAGGTCTCCAGTTGCCAACCTGAAACTAGTGATCAGCTAGTTTCAGCTGGATCAGCTTGGATCAGCTGATTCCATGGGTTTTCCCATTATGGTCTTGACACCTTTGTTCATATTACCCCTTCTCCCTCACTTCCTTTGTACTCTGAAGCTCAACCCAGTGGTTATTTGTAGATAGGTCTCTGTATCTGCTTCCACCTGTTTCTGGAAGAGAGTTCTAGCTTCTCTTGGGTTGTGGACTGTAGGCTAGTTATCCTTTGCTTTATGTCTGGTATACACTTATATTTATCTTTCTGGGTCTGGGTTACCGCCATTCAGGATGTTTTTTTTCTAATTCTATCCATTTGTCATTTTTTTTTTTTTTACCACTGAGTAGTACTCCATTGTATACCATATTTTCTTTATCCATTCTTTGGTTGAGGGGCATCTAGGTTGTTTCCAGGTTCTGGCTCTTTGTAGTATGGAGGAGCGGGCTGCCTCCTGCTACCTGGCTAGCTTAACCCCCAAAATAATAACACAGAAACTGTATTCATTTAAACACTGAAACACTGCCTGGCCCATTAGCTCTAGCTTCTTATTGGCTAACTCTCATATCTTGATTAACCCATTTCTATTAATGTGTATCACCACTTGACTTTGGCTTACCAGCATGAGTCTAACCAGCATCCGTCTCGGGCGGGAGAATCATGGCGTCGGCCAGTCTGTCCTTCCCAGCAGCCTGTTCGGTCTACTCCACCTATCTAAATTCTGCCCTATCAAAAGGCCAAGGCAGTATCTTTATTCAACCAATGAAACAACATAAATATGGAAGTACCTCCTATACCAGCTCTTAAGAATAATGCTGCTCAGTGGCTTCTCAATCAGCCCCCCCATTTCAGCCACTTTCAGAGAGTCCGGTTTGGTCGCATGCTCATTCAGTCCCAGTCCAGCTGGATTTGGTGAGCTCCCAGTAGATCAGGCACACTGTCTCAGTGGGTGAACCAACCCCTCACAGTCCTGACTTCCTTGTTCATCTTCTTCCTCCTTCTGCTCTTCTATTGGACCTTGGGAGCTTAGTCTGTTGCTCTGATGAGGGACTTTGTCTCTATCTCCATCTGTCGCCGAACAAAGATTTTATAGTGATATTCGAGATAATCATTGGTGTGTTCTGGCGATGGATAGAGATAGAAACAGAGACCCACATTGGAGCATGGACTGAGCTCCCGAGGCCCAGATGAAGAGCAGAAGGAGGGAGAACATGAACAAGGAAGTCAGGACCGCCAGGGGTGCGCCCACCCACGGAGACAGTGGGACTGATCTAATGGGAGCTCACCAAGGCCAGCTGGGATGGGACTGAACGAGCATGTGATCGAATCAGTCTCTCTGAATGTGGCTGACAATGAGGGTGGACTGAGAAGCCAATGATAATGACACCAGATTTTGATTCAACTGCATGTACTGGCTTTTTGGGAGCCTAGTCTGTTTGTATGCACACCTTTCTAGACCTGGATGGAGGGGGGGCCTTGGACTTTCCACAGGGCAGGGCACCCTGACTTCTCTTAGGACTGGAGAGTGAGGGGGAGTGGGGAGAGTGGGAGGGAAATGGAAGAATGGGAGAATGGGAGAAGGTGGAAATTTTTAATAAATAAATAAATAAATAAAGTATTATTAATAACTGAATAAAAATTTCCACAAAGAAAAAAAAAAGAATAATGCTGCTATGAACATAATTGAGCAAATGCCCTTGTGATATGAGTGTGCCTCCTTTAGGTATATGCCCAAACGCGGTATTTCTGGGTCTTGAGGTAGATTGATTCCTAATTTTGTGAGAAATTGCCATACTCATTTCCATAACAGCTATACAAGTTTGCACTCCCACCAGCAATGGAGGAGTGTTCCCCTTACCCTACATCCTTTCCAGCATAAGTCATCTTCAGTGTTTTTGATCTTAGCCTTTCTGACAGGTGTAAGATGGAATCTCAGAGTTGTTTTGTTTGCATTTCCCTGATGACTAAGGATGCTGAGCAGTTCCTTAAGTGTCTTTCAGTCATTTGAGATTCTTTGGTTGAGAAATCTGTTCAGATCGTCCCCAACCCTGCTTCTTCTTCTTCTTTTTTTTTTCTTTTCTTGAGAAAGTCTTTCTCTGCAGCTTTCGAACTTGTCCTGGAACTCGCTCTTGTAGACCATGCTGGCCTTGAACTCACAGAGATCTGCCTGCCTCTGCCTCTGCCTCTGCAGGGATTAAAGGCATGTGCCAGCACCTCCCAGCTTCTGTACTCATTTTTAAATTATATTATTTGGTAATTTGATGTATAATTTCTTTGAATATTTTAGAGATCAGCCAACAGTGCTCGGCTTAACCAAGTTTTCTAAGCGACACTGACATCTTCTGCATAGCTATGTTTATTTTTTAAATTATTAGAACAGATGACAGGCAGACTATAGTTGTCCTCATTTGGATATTTTGGCAGACATTTTCTCAAAAAAGAGGGTAAAGTAAGTCTCTTACTTCAAGAAAAACCTATATTATTGCTGCCAATAATAAAATTTGAGTTTTGGGATATTTTTATCTGCCACTCTGAGTTTGGTAGTTCTTCATACTTTGTTCTTTGACCAATAGTTTTGTTAACTATTTTCTTCGATAATTGTGAAGCATGTAGTAGTTGTAGGGTACAGCATGGTTGGTGTAATGAGGGTGTTCTCCCAGACTGCGGACTGATGTTCTACATTCTCACATGGCATAGAGAGGAACATAGTGCTCTCTGCTGTCTCTCTTATGAGTCTTCTACCAAAATAGTTATTTTTTGTAAAACATGTTAAAATACAATGTTATTTGTTTGCTTGTTTTTTTTTTCTTATTTTTGAGACAGAATCTTGTATATTTCAGGCTAACCTCAAGCTGGACATATATAGCTTGTGGCCTTAAACTCCTTCTCCTCTTATGTCTAGCCTTGGGTTTGTTATTTTTAAATGTATTAATAACTAATGAGTTAATCATGAGGATTCTATCTTTATGACTGATTATTTCTCCCAAAGGCCTCAGATCCTATTACTATCTATCACATTGGGGATTAGGATTTCAATATATGAATTTTGAGGGGACCAAAGACATTCAATCCATAATTGTCATTTAAAAGTATTACATAAGCTGGTGGGGTATATGCCTGTAACCCCAACACTCAGTAGTTGTGGTAAAATTGAAAGTTCAGGATTTTCCTAGGCTATCTAACAAATTCAAGCAACTTAACTAGATGGTGTCTCAGACAAAAATGTAGAAGCTGGGTTGAGGCTGGAGAGACGACGTGGTGGATAACTGCTGCAGAGGACCGCCTTCCGTACCAGAGCCACATGGCAAGTCACAGCCTTCTGGGACTCCAGTTCCCAGGGAGGGAACCAGGCACACATGTGGTACTCATGCATATATATGCAGATATGCAGGCAAAATACCCATAAGAGAAAATTCAGTCTTTTTTTATTTAAGGTACCGATGGTGCACCTAATAGTAGAGCACTTTCCAAACATGCAGAAGTCCCTGAATTCACATATTCAGCACAGGCAGGAAATGCGTATATGGTAAAATACATTAGCTCTTGGAAGAATTACATAATTCGGTAAGTATTTTCCAAATGACAAATATTATTATCATTTACCTGCCCCCACAGACATCATAAACATAGACACAAAATAACAAGTTTTGACAAGTGTGGATTCATTTGTGCATTTGTATGCGGATGCGAAAGAGGGAACAACTAACTACACTCGTTAGCAGTAACACTTTATTTCACATTATTTAGTAGACTTGCTTATTTGTCAAAGTTACTATATTAAGCTAGCATTTATTATATGCCTTCTTTTTACTGAGTAAAGTTTTCTTTAAATGAAGGAATGAAAGAATTTTGGTGGGTTTTTTTTGTGTGGGTTGCTGTGGAACAATGGTCTTTCATCCTATCACTTGTATTATTTTTAATAAAATGCTGATTGACTAGTAGCCAGACATGCAGTATAGGTGGGGCAACCAGGCAGAAGATAGAGGTGGGGCAATGAGAACAGGAGAATTCTGGGAAGAAGCACAGTCTGCAGTCATGACCCAGCTGCAGGGGAAGCAAGATGGGACTGCCTCGCTAAAAAAGGTACCAAGCCACATGGCTAACATAGACAAGAATAATGGGCTAGTTTAAGATGTAAGAATTAATTAATAAGAAAAGTCTGATCTACTAGGCCAATCAGTTTATGATTAATGTAGATCTCTGTGTATTTATTTGGGACTAAACGGCTGTGGAGACCTAGTGGGACAGAAAACCTCAAACCGGAGTAGGGAACAAATGTATACTGAGTGACATAAATGTAGTTTTTCAAAAATCAAAACAATAGTCCACAGTAAATATATATACTTATAGATCAAGAATATCAAGATGACTGTATGAGACCAGGTGACTATAGTAAGAGAACAGAACATTGGTATTTGGTTCAGGTGTACTTTAGAACTGATAATAATTTGAAAGATTGCAGAGCAATGATTGAGAAGGATGATATCTAAGAAATGTTAGCTGTTAAGCTAGGGATTGAATGTATTTAAGCTAGGGATTGAATGTATTGGAATTGGAAAGATAAGATTTGAAATATATATATTAGGCTCATCTTGTTTAATATTTAGGAACTATTGAAGAAACAAAACACCCATCCAACAAAGACAAACTTAGATATTAGTACCTAGACATATAATCATACAAATCCAGATGCTAAACACCAGTGTAAGAACACGTCAGCAACAGCCAGGGCAGTATGTCACCACCAAAGTTCAGCTATCCTATGACAGCAAAACCTGAATATCTTAGTGCTTCTGAAGCACAAGAAAACGACCTTAAAACCAACTTTATGAAGGCGATAGAGGCCCTTACAGAAGAAGAAGAAATTAAAAAAAAATCTTTTAAATCAAGGAAAAGACAAACAAAAAATTGGGGGAAATCAATAAATCCCTTAAAGAAAGCCAAGAAAAAACAAACAGGGGAAGGAAACTATTCAAGGTCTGAAAATGGAAATAGAAGCAATAAAGAAAATCCTAACTGAAGGAATTCTGGAGATGAAAACTCTGGGTAAGTGAACAGGAACTACAGATGCAAGCATCACCAACAGAATACAAGAGACGGAAGAGAGAATCTCAGGCATTGAAGATACAATAGAAGAAATAGATTCATCAAAAAAAATGTTAAATCTAAAAAACTCCCAACACAAACATATAGGAAATCTGGAACACTATGAAAATATCAAGCCTAAGAATAATATGAATAGAAGGAGAAGAATCCCAAATCAAAAACCCAGAAAAATATGTTTAACAAAATTATAGAAGAAATACTGATTTATTTTAGCATCCATATTTTATTTTGTAGCGATCAGTTGAGCCAGAGTCTTTGCATTGGTTTATAAATGGGTAAGTGGCTCTATTAGGTCGAAGGGAAAGTGCTAGGGCATAGGGAAGGGTCACTCTTAACCCATGCCTAGACTATGGCATGTTTAAGATAATCATATAAAGATTATTAGATTATCTTTCAAGAATTATTAAAAGGAAGAAAAATACAATTGTAGTTCATCTGAGCTAGACTAGAATGTTTTAAGAAATAAATTTGATTATTGAAAAATGACAAATATACTGACATAGGATAGAATATTAGAAGATGATGGTGCTGTCTAAAGTGGTTGGTCCCTTAGCTTTGGGAAAACTTTCTTTCCCATGTACCCTTCCTCTATTACTTCCCTCTTTCTTGAAACAGAGTTTCTCTGTGCAGCTCTGACTGTCTTGGAACTCGCTCTAAAGACCAGGCTGGCCTTGAACTCAGAGATCCCTCTGCCTCTGCCTCTGAGTGCTGGGTAACTGAGTGCTACCATTGCCTATGTTCTATTTTTATTTTTAAGGTTTATTCATTTTATGTGTATGAATGTTTTGCCTGCATGCATGTCTGTGTGCCACATGTGTACCTGATGCCCAAGGAGGCTAGAAGAGGGGGTTGGGTCACTGGAAGTGGAGTTGGAGATAGTTTTGAGCCACCATAGGATGCTGGGGGGTAGGGATCAAACCCGGGTCCATGCTTCTAACTGCTGAGCCATCTCTGCAGTGCCCCATCTCTTGTTTTAGATAGAGTCTTGCTTTTTTGCTCAGTCTGGCCTCAAACTCATTGTGATCCTCCTACTTAAGTCATCAAGTGCTGGAATTACAGGATGTGCTACCTTTCCTGGCTAGAGTGTTTCTTTTTGATAAGGATATATCATAAAATTCTTAAGGAGCTAGAACATGGTAATTTTATATTAGCCAATAAAAGAAATTTGAAAATGTTGGCATGAAACAACATTCATAAGTTTGATGAGCTAGAACAAGCTGATGAATGACATAAAAATTCATGTTTAGCATTTTACCAGATCAATAATTTTCATCATATGTTTTTGGACCAATTAAAGTACTAGCTTGTCTTGATCACTTGATAGACTTGAATCAGGAACTCAGGGAATGGATGTGAATCACCTGTTAAGTTTGAAAACCTAAGACCTAGAATATTACTCCCACTTAACCAGATTCTGTGCCATTCAAGAGTTAATCATTTATAGACTGTTCAATCAGTTTATACCACTTATATCAGAATGTTTAAAAGAATTGACCAGAGGGAAAAATGATAACATATTAGGTGTCATTTAAATCAAGACAAAACCCACCTCATTCTGTTCCCATAACTTGCGAAAACAGATGATCAGGTTTTGGTGTTTTAGATAAATTTATTACTTCATTTTTCTTTATGTTATTTGTTGATTGATTGAGCTGCTGGGTTTGGCAGACTAAGGTAGACACTGTTAGTTGATCTTGGTCAGTCTGGAATGTCATTTGAATGGTGTCAGAATAAGTCCTGAGGGAGATGAGGGAAGAGATTATTCTTGTCTTGATGTTGAGCAAGCATTGGGATCGTCATTTTTGTCCCTTGTATATGGGTCTTAATTTGAGATTGTTATCCTAATGTGTATAAAGTGTTTATTTCAAAAACATTGTGTTGTTTATAGAGAGTGTTAAACTAGAAATGCTTGGTTTTTTATTTTACTTGATGCCTAGATTTTATGAAAAGGTGAAATGAAACTGCAGACCTAGAGAAATGAAGCTGGGTGTTTCAAATTGGCTTGTTGTAAAATGACCTGGTATAAGATGTAATTTAGTTGAACACAGATGTAATTTTATCAGTTTTGTTTTAACTTGTAACCTCATTGTTTTCCTAGGCAAGAAAGCAAATGCTTGACTATCAGAATACTGGTCCCAAAATAGGATTCACACTGTTTTCAACTTGATACATTTCCTCCTGAAATGTTTCCACTGGGGACTGGAAGAGCTGTGATTATTTATAGACTAGTGTGCTTTAGACAGGTGCTGAGTTTACATAGATCAGTAGAATTATCAAATGTCCCTGAGACTATCTAATGTCAGAGCATTTCATTTTGTCATCACATTTGTAGTTAAAAGACAAGAATAATGATGTGGGTAGACAGAGATATCATTTGGGAGGGGGATTCTTTTTTGATCTTATTTTGTTTTTTGGTTTGAGACAGAGTCTCACTATGATCTCACTAGATTTCAGAGATCCTCTAGCATCTGCTGGGATTAAAGGTGTGTGCCACCATGCCTGGCCTTGTCATAGTTTTCAGACTGTTTCTCTGTGTCTTTGTAAAGAAAATGCCAATTTTAAACATATTCTTTCTCCTCATAGTTTTGACTTCAGATGATAGGAATATTTCTAAGACGTTAACCTATATAAACAGGGTATTTATCATGCATTAATGAGACTCTTATTAAAATTCTAAATTAACTATATTGTATTAAAACTAATACTGTGCTAGTTAATATTATAGCTAAAACTTTGAAATTTAACCTTTGTACCAATTTTTTATCTTTAAAACTATTGTTATATTAATTGGGCATTTTAGAATTACTTCTCCAATTGTTACACTAGGACCACTTTGACATAAAGGACATCATATAGCACCAAACAAAATTCTTCTTCCTACTCTACCTTTATTTAGGAGCTGTCTTCCCTTCTAAGAGTATTTCTGAAACTTTCATTTCCTTTCTTTTGCTTTGTTCTGTAGTGATATTTTGTTTATGGTTTAACCAATAAAGTTTACTTGAAGATCAGAGTGCAGAACTAAGCCACTAGAGGCCAGGGAGTGGTGGCATACACCTTTAATCCCAGGACTCAGGAGACAGAGGCAAAGGGTGACTTTGTTACTTCAAAGTCACCCTGGGCTACAGGAGACTGAGTCTGTCTAAAAGAGAAACAGCTCACACAAAGGTGATCCTAGCACTTGGGATCACCTGCCTTTAATTCCAGCAATAGGGAGGTAGAGACGGGAGCCATATGACTGGATGGAGAGAGGAATATAAGGTGAAAGGAGACAGGAGCTCAGATGCAGCCTGAGGTTTGGTGGAGACAGTTGCAGTCTGAGGGCACAGTCTGAGGACAGGATCATGCCTTTGATCTGAGCATTAGTAGAGGTAAAAGGTCTCTTTAATGACTGGCCTTTCTGCGTCTCTGATCTCTCAGCTTTCACCCCCTAATATCTGACTCTGGGTTTTTATTATTAATACCAATTAAAATTTGAGCTACATTGTTCTTTTTTGAAAGCTCGGAGTCTATTTCCGTTTAGTTAAGAGCTTAGGTAACATAATGTAAATATGTCTCCTTTTCTTTGCCTTACATATCTTTATCTCTGTCCAGAAATTCTCTGTCCTGTGTCAGTTAAGCCATGGATAGTTAAAGCCATCTAAAGTTTAAATTCTTCTTACTGTTCCTTTTTGTAGCACATTTACTAGAAGAAACAGCTTGTGTCTTGAGACATTGGCTCTTTTATAAACTAGTATTACATGATTGAAAATCTCTTTGTGCATATTCTGTGTGATCATTAGTGCTCATCAGTCCTTTCTGATTTTTTTTGAAGATGTATTTTATTTTTCTAAATGATAGATATTGGTGTATTGGAAGGGTATGTACATGTGAGTCCGGGTGCCTGAGGAGGCCAAAAGAGGGTGTCAGACCCTGTGTAACTGGAAGTACAGATAGATGTGAGCCATTCAAGGTGGGTGCTGTGAACCAAACTCAGGTCCTCTGCAAGAACAGCAAGTGCTGTTAACCATCTCTCCAGCCCCTCCCTTCCTCCCTTTTCTTTTGTTCTGTTCATTTAATTCTTATTTTTACCCCTATGTCTACAAAGATGGAGAGGACTGTGGGTTCTCTCTGAGTCTTTGTGCATCTGTTCTTAGTCTGTCAAGTTAACAGTTTCAGATTTGTCACCAACAATTACACCAAAGAGAAATAAATTTGATAAGCTTATCTAAAAACACTAAAATGTGATGATGGAAATTTCTGAGAGGTAGTATTTGAAAAGGAAACCACGTAAACCATGAATAGAGAGGCTGCAGTGCTGTCCTGGCAACTTTGGAAGGAGATCAAAGAAGAGCTAAACAAACTGACTTTATTTACTCGTTTTATTGATTTATCTTGTTCAGTGCCTTGAAACGGAGCTGTGCATTAGATCAGTGACTACAGTGCCTTTTCTGCTAGTGTGAACCGCCTCACAGTAGCCCCACAAACAAAAGAATCCGTGACTGTGGGTGACTTCTCTCAGATATTTGTCCTGGGTGAGAGCTGACTTGCATGAAGTCTGTGGGTGGTTCTGGATAAGGATCCCAAAAGAAAGCCTGGAAATTAGAAACCTAGAAATACTGACTGGACTCTTCATTTTTTAGCCCATTATTTCTCAAAAGTTGACTTGTAGGGCATCTCGGGGTTCTTGTTAAAAAAACATAAACATACTGATTTTGGTAGTTTAATGTATTTTAGTAGAAAGCTTCCAGGAGTAGCACAAACGACAGACACTAGAACATGCACTTGCATTCAGGACAACTCAGACAAGTACATTGAATGGATAGTCTAGTATTAATAAAAATGCTGCAAACACCATTCAGTTGTTACTCATCAGAAACTTACCTTTTTATTATTTTTTAAACTTGAGGTACAGATGAGATACAGTGGCCTGTTATCAGTATGGCACACTAGTCTGAGGACTAGTAAATGTTGGATTAGAGATTAAGATTCTGAAATCATCATATTAGTTGGTAAGCTTCGGTAGGAAGCACCTACCATGAGTTTTGGTATTGTGGAAATGAATATGCAGAGGGGTATGGTCAAAAACTATGAGTGGGGCCCAGTGATGATGATATATGCTTTTAATCCCAGCACTCAGGAGACAGAGGCAGGCGGATCTCTGAGTTCGAATCTATCCTGGTCTACAGAGTGAGTTGGAGGACAGTCTCCAAAGCTACACAGAGAAACTCTGTCTTGGGGGAAAAACAAAACAAAACAAAACCCAACTATTAGTGTGGTCAGGACTGTGAAATGTGCCATGGGCGCATCATCTTAGCAATCAAGATGGTATTTTATAACCAGAAAGAGCCCCTAATTCAAGTAGAATGAGCTCGTTACCTTGACTACTCATGGGAACATTTTGGCTTTTCTCAGCGATGCCCTTTTAGAGTGCAGATACACACTTCAGTTCAGAAATACATATTGTCAGACAGACTGTGTCTGTTCTCTGTTTAATGGTTCAAGTCTATTTGAAAACTGATTAAGATAGTGTTTTTTAAAAATGATTTTAAACAGATTTTAGTATTGTATTATGATTCTCTCTAGACATTTAACTTGTTTAGACTTAAGAAAAAATTGATTTCCAATTAACACCAGATTTCATAAGAAATAAAATATTAACTAAACAATTCCATCAAGTAGTGTGTATTCCAAACAAGACCAGACACATCTGTTAATTCATTTGGGAAGACAAGACTGAGCTTCATCCTTTCCCTTTTTTTTTAAACTAGACTAGTTCTGCATTTACTAAATCAGTATAGTATAAGTGGGAATAAAATCCTTTTGAGTTTTAAATTATTGTTCAGAATTTTATTTCAAGTATGCTTTTTTAAACATTTATTATTTTGGATATATATGAGGCCAGCCTTGTCCATATGTTGAGGTTCTGTCTAGCCAGTGCTGCATAATGAGACCTTAAATTTTTTTAAATTTTTTTTTATTATTATTTTATGTGTGAATGATTTTGCCTGCATTTACACCATTTGCATACTTGGTGCACAGGGAGTTCAGAAGAGGGCATCAGTTCCCGTGGGACTGGAATTACAGATGGTGATGATCTGGCATGTGGGTGCTAGGAATTGCACCCAGATACTCTGCAAGAGCAGCGAGTGTTCATAACTGCTGAGGCATCTTTCCAGCTCCCACCACACTTAAAAAGTATACCTCACCCTGTCCCTCTGTTTCTCTCTCTTAGACAAAGTCTCACTCCAGTTCATAAAGTTCCACCTACCTCTGCCTCCCAGTGTTGGAATTAAAGGCTTGTACCACCACACCCTGTCTAGTCATGTATGTGTCTTTTAATAGCAGAAATCCTTCTGAGAAATGTGTCTTTAGGTGATCTCATTGTGCGAATGTATTTTAAGGGTATTTACACAAACCAAGATGCTACAGGTCAGTTACTTGACGTGGTCTTTTTTGTAAAATGAAAAAACCCGATGACTCAGTGAGTAAAGCACTGCCATCCAGATGTGGGGACCTGAGTTTATATCCCCAGAACTCGTGTAAAATTGGATGTAGTCAGTATGTGCCTATAATTCCAGTGTCCCTGTGGTAGGTGAGATGGCAGGCAGAGACAGTAGAATACCTGGAGCAACAAAGGGAGAAGACAAAGGGAAGGACTGACACCCGAGGAACTCTGATAACATGTGACACATGAACAGTGTGTGTACTCACAGAGGTACATATAACACTGGGGGAAATGAGGGAAATACAAGATTTGTAAGGCTGCTGGTGGCCTAGCATAGCTTACTGTTTTACAGTAAGCTTTTATAAGTAGGAGTCCACTCAAATCATGAGAAAAGGTATAATGTGATAAATACATAAACCAGTAACATTTATAGATGGCCCTCAGTTACTGTACACTGTGCACGATTGTGTTCTGTATCTTCACATATAATATAGGCAGTTTGTTTATATCAACACTACCTCAAACATAAATAATGTGATGTACCAGGGTGTTATGTTGCCTTCATTGTCACTAGCTGAAAGTTTTTCAGGTTCACTATAATTGTTCAATAGCTGATAGCTTTTTAGGTTCACTATAATTGTAAGGATCTAATGTGGTGTATGTGGTCTATCACTAACCAAAACCTTACTATATAGGGAATGACTGATTTGTTTATGATCCGTACATTTAATATTTTATAGCTAGATCTAATGGTAACATCTGACTTGTGTAGCACTCTCTTAGCTTGAATTCTTCATTTCTTTCATTGATAATATAATTAATGCTTCTTTAAATTTTTGTTTTATTTACATTGGTGTTTAACCTGCATGTATGTCTGTGTAAAGGTGTCAGATCTTGGAGTTACAGACAGTTGTGAGCTGCCATGTGTGCTGAGTATTGAACCTGGGTCCTTTGGAAGAACAATCAGTATTCTTAACTGCTGAGCCATTTCTCCACCCCACCATAATTAATGCTTTTTTCTTCCTTCCTTTCTTCCTTCCTTCCATTTTATTTATTTATTTACTTACTTACTTATTTATTTATTTAGGTTTTTCAAGACAGGGTTTTCTCTATAGTCCTGGCAGTCCTAGAACTCACTTTTTAGACCAGGCAGGCCTCAAACTCATAGAGATCTGCCTTCCTCTGCCTCCTGAGTGCTGGAATTAAAGACATATGCCACCACTGCCTAACTTAATTAATACTTTTAATAACTTTGAAGCACTGCAGTTTTAAAAACAGACTTTTTAAATAAGAATAAATGATGGATTTTGTTTAGAAGTTTTATTATGTACCACCATCAAATCTTAAGTATTTGAAATGTTAAAAATCTTTATTATAATAAAAATATTGCAAAGGATTCTAAAGGTTATCTAATTCCAGTTCCCATCTTTTACATGAAATTTTTAATTATTTCCAGGATGGATATGGTCACATGGCTTTATTTTTTCTTCTCTAGAACTCATTACTTTTCCAGTTACATTGCGGCCAGTCATAAGTGCTCATACTACAGGAAACACAAGGATCTGGAAATGGACAACACGGACACTTGCCCTGTCTTCATTAGAGCTTAAAACCTAAAACCTATTGGTGACTTTTCTTTCTTCCTTCCTTTCTTTCCTTCCTTCCTTCCTTCCTTCCTTCCTTCCTTCCTTCCTTCCTTCCTTCCTTCCTTCCTTTCAGAAATCTCAGGTCTGTTTGAAACTCACTTTGGAGACTAGGCTAAGTTGAAACTTGTAAACTCTGTCTCCTCAGTGCTAGTTTCCCAGGCATGTGACACCACACCCGGGCTTAGGGTCATATTTTAAATTACTGTATATGTGCATTGTGGTGGGATGGGGGTCCTGTTTGTGCCATCACACATGTGTGATTAGAGGACAAACTTTGTGGAAATGGTTTTATTGTCAAGCTTATGTGACAAGCACTTTTACTCACTGAGCTATCTCTCTGAGTTCAGTAGTGAACTTATAAACACATCTTTCTTGAAGAAGGAATATAGTTGATTTTCATTGTTTTTTTTTTGAGATAGAATTTCTTTTTGTAGCCCTGGTTGTCCTTGATCTCTGTCAGCTAGGCTGGCCTCAAATTCATAACGATCCACTTGCCTCTACCTCCTGAGGGCTGAGTTTACAGTACGCTTGGCTTGGAAATAGAGTGTTAATAGAATATGACAGAATTTCATTTAATGTATGAGAATTAGAGAAAGTCTTAAGGCATATGTGTTTTAGCTGACATTTGGAGGATAAATTAGCTAGAGATAGCTGGGAAGTTTTTTATGATGAAGAAAAACATATCCCAGGATCTAGAGTTGTGAACATGGCACACTGAAGATGTGAAACAATTCCAGTAGGAAAGCATCTGTCCTTTTCTGCAGGACCCTAGCATGGCATTAATGTTTAGAAATAAAGGAATCCTTTAAAGGCTTGATGCTTTGGGAGTGACCTACTAGTGATGGGGAAGCACTTTCCTTCAGTGACTTTATAGGAACCAGACATAAACCTAATGGGAACAGAATATGAAAAACTTAGGAATGCTGTGAGACATCTAGAGAGCAAAGGGGAGATAATAAGGCATTATGTGTGTTAAAGGCAATAAGCAGTAAACACTGGAGTTAATACACCTGTAAGCTGGTAAGGCAGAGGAATATTTGAATTATCTATACCCAGTAAAACATTTTGTAAAGCAAATTATTTGACTTAAACTTTCCCCTTTTTGTTTCACCCCCACACATACACTTTTGGGGGGGTTAGAAAATAGAATCTGGAAATAATAATCACATACATTGATATTGTAATTGATTGACTTTTAAGATTTTATATTTTTAAGTAAACATACATTAGAATTGAGCTTTTATTTCTTATAGTTTATGGATTTTAACTTATGTAGAAGTGATTGCTATTATTTCCACATCAAGACGCAGAAGTTCCTTTGTAGTCACACACAGTATACAATCCCACCAACCACTAAGATTTTTCATCTCTGTAGTTTTGTCCTTTTGAGAATAACATCTGAGTGGAAAAATACAATGTAGCTCTTTGCTTCTTTCACCTTTTGTACAGCTTTGTGCCTTTGAGGTTTGTGTGTGAGCTTATACCAATAACTCATCTCTTTATTGTCAAAGTATCCCATTGTGAGCCATTTACCTGCTGAAGGATATTTGAGTTGTTTTCAAGTTTCCAGTGGTTGTAAATAAGGCCATCTTAGACATTCATTTGTTTATGTGAACTAATTGTATTCCTTAGATACTCAGGAATGGGATTATTTGGTCATATTTTAAGTACGTATTTAACTTTTTTTGATAAAAGTTCTCACTGTGTAACTGGAGCTGGCCCAGAACTCAGCTATTCACAAGCTGACTTTGAATTCAAGAACTGCATCTGTCTCTCAGGTGTTCTCATAAAGTGTTGCTACTGGAGATGTCCATAATCTGAGGAGAGTGCATTTCTCTACTGATCAGTGAGCTGAATGTGTGTGCTCCCTCTGGTCTGCTGGTATGCACTAGTTCCAGGCACAGTGGGCCAGCGAATCGATGCTGCTTCTCCTTCTCTTGGAGATTTCGCGTGCTGAAGCAGTGGGGCCTAACTTTCCAGAGGAAAGAAATGATTTGTAAACATTTCAAGAAAAATATAGACAATATGTGGGGTATACATTGTTTTACATCTAGTTTCAGAAAAGTTCCCTTATAGTCCATCTAGGAATCACTGATGAAGAATTACATTTTGAAAGTATCTTTGATTTTGTTTTTTAAAATTCAATTTGCATAGGTTTATCTTTTTCTAAAGAACTTCCATTCTTTTGCTTTGTAGAAATATTAATGCTTCATATCTTATTATCTATTTTCTTACTCTGGTGCTTCTTAAATAATAAGCAAAAGATCTAATTTTCCTATGAAAGAGCCAGTGAAGGTGAGAAGTTACAGCCTGCATACATAGAGCCTGCCCTTCTGTTTCACATTTCATTCACTTGAGATTTGCAAAGCAAAAATAGGATTAAGTATCTTCTAATCTCAAATTAAGGATAATCTTGATTGGTACAACTATGGTCTGTCTTAGGCCTTATCAAATAGGAATAAGTGTTCACACACTTATTCTAGAAAGAATCTAGAAAGAATCTGGAAGCCAAGGACTATATAGTCTTGTGCCTTTGATATAGGTTGCCTGAACATAGACAAGCTTTTAGTTTGAAATTCTGTATGCACAAACTGATTTACTTGATGACAGAGACCCATGGATTCAAGGCTTATGTATATTCAGGTGTGTCAATAACGTGTGTTCTTTCATTATAAACAAGTTGAATGACCAAGTAAAATGAGGATTTACTGAAGGGTACATATGGTAGCATACAGATTGGAAGGAATAAATTAATGTGAGCAGCAAGAAAGTTAAAAAAAAAAAATCTCCACTTGGTGCTTCTAATGGTGTGGTCCACGAAGCACCTTCAGAGAAAGCACATCAGGTTATCTACAGCAAAGCATAGCTATACCTGTGTTTGAAGTCAAATGATTATGTGGAGTTTTAAACTAATGACTATTTATATGTAAATACTATTTAATTTGGATAGTTTTGTTATTTCACCAGCCAGCATGTCTGTAAGTCACCTTTAGTGTTTAACCCTTTGTTTCAGTGCTCAGTAAACTTCCAGGGTTTTTTTTTTTTCCTATATGTTTTAACTCCTGAAAATTTCCCTTGTTCTTTCTTAGTTACACATTTAATGAGATGGAAGCTTATCTCAGGTTACTGAAACAAATGATCATGGACTCTCTAGCTTAAACAACATTCATTTATTTGTCATAGTTTTGGAGGCTGGAGGTCCAAGGTCAGGGTGCCAGAAATTGTCAGGTTCTAGTGAAGTTTCTCTTCCTGGTTATGTCATCACATGGCATGTCCATGGTTTGTGCTAGCAGAGAGTGATCCTGATCTTTATTCTTTTTCTTGTATGAGTTTCACCTTTTTTATCTTATCTGAACCTTATTACGTCTAAAGGTCCCACTTCTGAATAACATATTGAGGTTTAGAGCTTCAGCATTTGAATTTTTAGTGGGCACAGCACCAGGTGTAGTGTATTATGAGGGGTCCTCAAGGTATTGAGTCCCTTTGTGATCCTGAAATGTCTCTTTGCCTTTTATTATTCATAATGACTGCTAAAAATGCTTCAGACTGTATTATTAGTCTGCCCTGGTCTCATTTCTCTTGCTTCTTCCTATCCACATCCTTCAACTTCTCCTTCATACCACACCTGCAGTGTCATTTCCTCTGCATGGCTTGCTTGAACTCTTAGTGGATTAGTGCCTGTTGGCATGTGTCCTCACAGCCTGCGCTTTCCTTTTTATTATTGCAAGGTTCTTCCGATTACTAACTGAGTGACTGTTTTCTCTCAAAGTACAGGGACTGAATTTGTTTTCTTGGTCAGCAGGTTAGTGCATTTTGGAGGGTTGCTTTTTGGTTCCTGGCCACCCGGCTAGCTTAGACCCAAAATAATCACAGAGAAACTGTATTAATTAAATCACTGCTTGGCCCATTAGCTCTAGTTTCTTATTGGCTAACTCTTACATATTAATTAAACCCGTTTCTATTAATCTGTATATCACTATGAGGTTGTGGCCTACTAGCAGAGTTTCAGCACTTCTGTCTCTGGCAGCGGCTCCATGGTGTCTCTCTGACTCTACCTTCTTCCTCCCAGCATTCAGTCCAGTTTTCTCTGCCTACTAAGTTCTGCCCTATCAACAGGCCAAGGCAGTTTCTTTATTCATTGACTAATAAAAGCAACACATAGACAGAAGGACCTCCCACACCAGGTTAGTGCTTGGCACATAGTCAACATTTTTGGGGAGAGGAACGCCTGTTGTAATTATTTGTATACAAAGTTTCTCACAAGCATAAAATTTCTAAAATGGGATAGATGATATTCTTCCACACTGTTCATAATGTGATGGCAATTTAATATCCATTACTCTTGCAAGTAATATATTTATCTTTCTAGTAACAGGATATTATCTATCAAAGAATATATGAACTAGTTTGGAGGAGGTTCTCCATCCCTTTAAATATGAAATTTATTTTCAAGTCTTCAGTGATGCCATTTTATCTTTAATACTTATAAATATTGATGTTTTGATATAGTGCATTCTAATAATTGTAGTGAAATTTCAATGCAGGGCAATTTTTAATATTTAAAGCATGATAGTTAGAAAAGTTTTGGTATTTAAATTTTAATTCATATGAATATTTAATCCCCAGGAAATAATAGTGCTGTGTTCAATAAATGACTTAAACGTAAATTTTGTGATCTAAAAAAATAAAAATATGTTCAAGAAGAAAACATAGTAATATAAACAAACATGTCAGCTCTTAAAGATCTTGTGCTTTGGTTTTGTTTGTTTGTTTTGAGACAGAGTTTCTCTATCAGCTGTGGCTGCCCTGATACTCTCTCTGTAAACCAGGCTGGTCTCCACCTCAGAGATTCATCTGCAAGGTGTGCACCACCAGCAGCCAGCAAAGAATTTTGTTTTTATGTGTTTGCCAAATGCTTTTGGTTTTCATGCATTCTTGAGTATTGAACCCAAAGCCTGAGGCTTGCTTGGCAAGCATTGTACTGCTGACCTGTGTCTCTAGTCCTTTATTTATGAGTTTTAAAGTGAATAATAGTGAATTTTGGTAGTAGTGATGAAATGACTCTGGCATTTGAATTTCATTATGCATTTTCTCAGTGTCATTTTAATCACAACCTATCAGAAATTACATTGTTTTAACTACTTAAGTGTTTTAAAACCCTTTGTCTTAACTTCAAAATATGTAAGATAGTTATTCAGAATTGTTTTAGGGGTTATAAGAGCAAAACACTTCTGAAAGTCACTAGCTGTCCAGCTCATTTTAATCTTGAATGATGCCCTATTTAAATTTATATGTCAGTTATTTTCATGTTAGAGTTCTTTGTTTAGCAGATATTAGGCAAATATTCAGTGCCACAGTTAATACTTTAGATTGTATTAGAGCTACTAAAAATGAGATTAATTTCATCTGTTACATATTATAAATATAGTTCAAAAACTTTTTGGTCTGTATTCTGCCAAGAATATTTTAAAACCACATTTGATTAAAACTTTGTGTGATAAAACCTCAAAGACAAACTTGCATCAGAGGCTTCTGTTTAGGACCACAGAAGACAGGCTGGATTCAAAATCATTTTGTACAAATTAGCCATTTTAATTATGGAGTGATGGAGGAGGGTTAACTGTCTATGTGTTACTTTCATTGGTTAATAAAGAAACTGCCTTGGCTTTTGATAGGATGGCAGCTTGGATAGGCAGAGTAGACAGAACAGAATGCTGGGAGGAAGAAGGCAATGAGGCAGTCGCCATGACTCTCCTCTCTGAGACAGCTGCAGGTTAGAATTCTCCTGGTAAGCCACCACCTCATGGTGCTACACAGATTATTAGAAATGGGTTAGATCAATATATAAGAGTTAGCTAATAAGAGGCTACAGATAATGGGCCAAGCAGTGTTTAAAAGAATACAGTTTCCTTGTAATTATTTCAGGGGTAAAGCTAGCGGGAGGCGGGCGGCAGGAAGCGGCCCACCGCTTCTTCTACAATTTTGAGCACAAAATTTTTAGATAAGAGAGAATTTTTTAATTGCTTATTCAAATGTCTTCTCTTTTAAAGAGAGAATGTAGAGAAACATCAAATTCATACAGGCAGTAGGCAGCAAAACCGGTCATGAAAACTATTGATTTTTACCTCTAAAGCAGCTCTTGAATTTCTTTTTTAATATGAAGCAGAGAAAGAACTTATTCAATGGGGATGCATTGAGAAAAGGAACAGATGAAGAGGTCCATTGACAACACACCCTGCTCTTTAGTTCCAGCCCACCAGATCCATCATCTGGATCTCTCTACCTCTTATCCTCTCCCTCATCCATGCTACTGTGGTCTCTCATGTTTTCTGTCTGTGCCTAGTTAATCCCCTCTACCCCTCATTTAGAAAGCATATCTGCTGATAACTGCCCTCTGCTTAGTATCCTCTGCAAGAACCCGCTGTCTCATAAAGAAGGTTCATCTTCTTGGGTCCCTACTGGCTAGACCTTGCTTGTCTCTATCTTTAATAGTCACCATTGTTCCCTTGTTATCCTTACAAACTCCAGTCTCTCAGATTTACTTTATTCCTTCCTTCAGCATTTTGTTATATGCTGTTCTTCTGCTTGGACCATTACTGCTTCTTTAGTGAGTGACTGCTTAATCTTCATCTTCCTTCTTAAAGGACACATCTCTAGAGACTCACACATTTCTTTTCCACGTCCTTTTAGGCTTGACATGGTCTCACTCCTGGGGTTTTTGTTAGCTTTATGCTTTGTACTTTTATATTAATGTTTATACTTTTGTGCCATTATTTGATTGACATATTTTTGTAGGTAGGCTGTAATCTCTGAGTGTGGAATTAATGAATTCTGCTCATCACTCTTGCTATTCCTGCCATATTGCTTGATGTGTAGGAGGGACTTAGTATTGTTGAATGAATGACTCCCAGTCTGTTCCCATTTTCACTACACCAGTGATTTCAGAGTAACATTTTTATCTTTGGAATCTTATTTGCGATATGCTTTTTATAATTTATCCTCCCATCTGTGGATATAGTGTAGTATCTGGGGAAAAAATAGAATTTCAAGTTAATTATTTCCATTTATAAATTTCACACTCTTAAAAACTCCAACTAGTTTTCTCAAAAGCATAAAATCAGTAATACCAAATACTCCTATTTTTGATCTAGTCTCATGTTGAATTTTATTTAAGTTTTCTCATAAGTAGGGTAAGCTAGGAAGTCATTGCCTGTAGAATACAGAAAGGTAGTCATGGTGATATTCAAGTTAATGTCTCCAGAAGGAGTGTTCTCCAGAATACTGAACCTGAAGATTTTCTCAGGATTGCACTGTTATGTGTAACATTGGGAAACAATATCCTGAGTCCCCTTGTTAGTTTAGTAAAACTTCTTTGCTTTAAAGCAAAGTTTTTCAGCCTGTACTTTAACATTTGGGGATATTATTTGGGAGGGTCAGGGACAGGGAAGGTTTGCTGGGCATTGGAAGACATTTTGACAGTGTACTTGGTCTGTACCCATTAGATTTGTAGTACCCTGTTAAGTCAGTTATGACAACCAAAAGTTCTCTAGATACACTCTAGAAGGCAGATTTCCCATCCCTGAGAGAAAAAAAAAAAGAATCACAGTAGGTGGGAAGCGAGATGGCTCAGCAGATAAAGATGCTCACTGCCAACCAACCCTGATGTCTGAGTTGTGATGTGTGGACAGAACCAACTCCTTCAAATTGTCCTCACCAATTCCAGCTAGTCTAGGTAGCCAGCTTGCCCTAGGGATCCCCTTTTTCTATCTCCTATGTGCTATGATAGTAAACAGTAGCCTTACTTACCCAGCTTTTTCTTGGACTTTGGGGATCCAAACTCCAGTCCACAGGCTTATGTAGCTTTGTCCATTGAGCTATTCATCATCAATTGTGGACTTTTTTGTTTTTTGTTTTTGAGAGAAAGTTTTTCTGTGTAGCCCTGGGTGTTCTGGAACTCAATCTGTAGACCAGGTTGGCCCCAAACTCGGAAATCTACCTGCCTCTGTCTCCTGAGTGCTAGGATTAAAGATGTGCTCTACTACTTACTACCCAGCCAATTGTTGACATTTAACTTTAATAAATCATTACAAAAATAAATTGTCCTCATGTTAATATAATTTCAACATTTATACATTTCAAACATAATATATGGATTACATTATATAAGATAATATATTTGACATAGGACTTTTAAAAATAAAGGAGGCATAGTTCTAGCCTAGGTATCTCTCAAAGCTGGAAATTAGGAGTATTCTTTATAGAAGAATATCAAGATATTTGATGAAACACCAGAAATGAAATGGAATTAATAGAAGCTTTAAATTTAGTTTTGAGGGGTATGGTGTTGATCTGTCTAACCCAGATACTGCACTAGAGATTAAATGACCTCTTTGGTATAAAATTAAAATATTCCTGAGAGTGGTTGTAAAGCCCTTGATGGTGATTTCTGCACAGTGGTAACTGTTTGCTTTGATTGATACCCTTAAGAAGCATGGCAGGCTGGATGAGAAATTGTTGTTCACAAATGTGAAGTAGGTATAAGACAGTTATAGAATGACAAAATCAGACTATGTTAGCGTAATTGACTGCTTAATCCAGATCAAAGGGATCTCTACAGCAAGTCTCTGAGTCATTCTTCATCAGCTCTCAGTTTTTTGTGCACTTCAGTTTTTTTCCTGTTAATGCTAATCAACAGAAGATGTTGATGTACCTTACCAAGATTTGCGCTTTTTCATGCTAGCTCTCTTTGCATTAAGCTTAGTCTTTTTTGTGACTAATTATTGAGTTTGGGGCATGTTTGACTGTAGCTAGCCTTTCTCTGTCCAGTCAGCCAGCTCTCAAGTAATGGCATGGAGAGTTATTAATTATGTAAATTTGGCCTTAGTTTATGTTTGTCCCACTAGCTCTTATTACTTAAATTAACCCAGCCTCTGCCTGGGATCAAAGGCGTCACCGCCACCACCCAATTTAGAGATTTATTTTTGACTGGACTCAGAATTTGAAGTTCTCGGAGAAGACACAGCCAAAGTCTCTTGGCAGTCTGTTCTGGCATTTTTCTTTGGCATTCTTCATTCTCTTGGCCAAAAGTTTAGCATATTCTTTAGCCTCTTCTTTGTTTTCCTTAGTTCATTTTTTTCTTCCGAGCAATACATTAGATTCGAGTTTCAGGACATGTGGAGTAACAAGATGATGAATCATGGGTGCCTTGGTCTTGTACTCCATACCTTTTTTGTTTAAGGGCTTTCAGAAAGCATTTTGGAGGATATCATCTTTAGAGAGACTGAAAAGTTTTCAGATTCTTCAGGCTTTTGGGGGATCCATCCACCAGAGCAGAGTAGTAGCTGTCAGTCAAGGAATATCCTTATCTCCTTTTTTTATAAACCAGCACAGCCAGGGCTACACAGAGAAACCTTGTCTCAAACAACAACAACAACAACAACAACAACAAAAAAGCATTCAGATTGACATCCATAAATAGACTTGTGCTTCTTCCTTTCAATTCTCCTTGGTCTTTTACAAAAGTGCCCCTGATTCAACAACAGGCATACTCTGCTGTGGGTCAAGAAACCCTATTTCCTGGGAACTGTGTTTTTTCCATTGATTTGGACTCCACAACTCTTTCTTCACCCAGAACATCAACAACTACTTCTGTGGCCATTCACTTTTCATAGACAGTACCAAGCTTGTGTTCATCATTGACTGCAATGAGTTTCTGATGGTCAGTGGCTGGAGAGCAGATACTGAGCTTAATCTGGACACAACTGACCCCTTAGGATGTGCCACCAAAAAAAAAAAAAACAAAAAAAACAAAAACAAACAAAAATGTATACTTTTAAAAATGAAAATGATTGCTGTAGTGTAACTACTGGACTAATTTGTTTTCTTTTTCCTTATTAAAATAATGATGTGTGAAATCCATGCAAATACATTATTTTATGTAGATTCCTTTAGAGCATGTTCCTACGTGTGGGATTGAGCATACTGAACATTTTGATAACTACTGCCAAACTGTCTTCCTAGGAAGACTGCAGATTCACATAGATACCGACAGGGAGTAAGAGTGTTGGTTTACCCTTACTGCCAAAATGATATCACTATTTTAAAATTGCTTCCAATCTGATGTTGAAATTTCATTTTATATTTTAAATCTTGAATTTATTTGAGATCTTGATGTTGAACCTCCTTTCAATTTCTTTTTTTGGCCAGTTATTATTTTGCTTTAATTGCTTTAATTGGCTCCTTTTATTAAGAAATTAAAAATCATTTAGTAATGGCTTATAATCATTTTCAAAGATAAATTTTGCTGGGATCTGGGGATCTGAACTCAAGTGCTCTTTTAAGTGATGAGCCATTTCACCAGCCCCAAAATAAATTTGGAATATGAATTTTTTATTAAATACTGCACATATAAATTTTCCTAGTGCCTGCTTCTCTGTTAACTGCACTTATGGCATCTCTTAAAGTGAGATACTTCATTTTGTAGACTTGTTAACTATTTATTCATGGTCTCTGTATTTGCATAGTGTTTAAGAGAGACTTCTTTTTATAATACACTCTTTTATATGCAAGTTTATTTTGAGTTGTCCTCTCTGTTGTTTTCTGATCTTCTACCAGTAGTGTGCTTCTGTAGTTCCTGTGTGTGTCAGGTCTTTGAAATCTGACAGGACAAAACCACCACCTTTCATTAATTTCTGCACAGCTACCCTTGCTGTTGTTATTTATGGTTTCTCCTCTTTACCCTCAGATATCACTCCCCTGTGTTGCTGTAACCCTACTGTATTCCGTTAAGATTTGTGACATTTGCGTTATATATGAATAGAGATAACAGACTGCTGGTGATTTAGATGAAATAGTCTTTGAAATAAGAAAGTTGTTCACAGTTAATTCATAAATGGATGTTTTTGTTTCCAAGTCTTTTGCAATATTTGATGTTGATGTTTTTGAATATGTAGCTTCTATATAAACCTTAATGTGTATTACAATTATTTTAAAGAATAGAAGCCATATTTAAACTAAATTGCTGGACTTTGCTACTTTGTCTTATTATTGTTAATAGAGAAGCAAAGCAAATATAACCAAGCCTTTTTTGCTTTTGGGGTTTCTTTCTTAACAATAGGGAATAAAATTAAAATGAAGAATGTAGGAAATTAATTTATTGTTCTTATTTTTAATTAGCTGGAGTTAGATGCTATTCTAAGCACAGCTTCTGTTACCATGGAGTTTTCTTAACCCAGGGTCAGCTTCCTTAAAAGCGCTGGGGCCTGCTTTATGCTTTGAAAAAAAATAATTCTCAGTGGCCTTGAGTAGTAGCTGTAGCCTTTGTTATATCTTAATTGCTACGTTTACATGAGAAACATAAAGTCATCCCTGTATTTCTGAAGAATCAATACAACACTCTGCATTGTATGCTTAGATTTAAAGCATATGAAATAGAATAGTGGGTATATAGAAATAAATTTTTACAAATAATAAATAATCAATATTAATTTGTTTTGCAACTATGTTGTTCAAATTAAATGAATAGGTTTGATAACCTTTTTAAAAAGTTATTTAATTATACTTATTTATTTGTGGGGGGCACATTTGCTATCCTGTGGACAACTTGAAGGAATCTGTTCTCTCTTTCCACTGTTTGTACTGCAGGAATTATCAGGCTTGATGACCAGCACCTCCACTCTCTGAGCCAGCTCAGTGTTCAGATTCGACAAGCTTTTAAAGACTATTTAAGCTGTTTGTCTCTCTTTAAAGTATTTCTAGTGCTATGAATTTGTGTGTGTGTTATATTTCTTAGGGAAATACCATTTCATTTATTCTTACACAGGTGGAATATTTAAGGGTTTCTGGGTTTGCACTCGGAGTCTAGGATCTGGGGGATGGAAAGGGGCCTATTCTTTTTCTATACATCTCAAATTAAGTTACCCTAGGTCCAGAAATAGAATGTTTCTATATTTTGGTTAAGATCTGGGAAGTGTCTAGGCAAATCTCACATGGTTCTTAAAGTCCCTGAAGCCACTTTTCTTCAGCATTTCTAGTATATTTAACAGTTGGTAGGTCTAGCACAAAACGCACAGAGTAGATCTTGTCAACAGAAAGACATGTCATTGGTCCAGAAAGATCTTACAAGTCATATTAACACACAAAAGTGACCAAATGGGCATTTCCAGAAGTCATCCCCCTCCTTCCTGAAGGTGTCAGTTGTTGTCTACTTATACAGGTGTCTTGTCTGTCACTGCCTTACCTAGCAAGCCTCTGACACTATGGATCATCTAATTTATACCCACTGGTCCACACCACCTTCCCTGTCTGTACAACTAAAATAAAAATGAGGAAATGCTAGCATAACATAAAACAGAATCTAACCTATTTTTCTAGAAACATACTGCAGTCTCATTTCTTTTATTCCTTTGTTGTATTTTTTTCCTTCTCTGAAATATTTAATTTCCCTTTTCTTACGCGAATTCTACTCAGCTCAGCTGCCAGCACCTTGAAACTTCTTTGATTAATTGTCTACAGAATTTTCTCTGTGTTCTGAAGTCTTAGAGCATTTCTCTTCTCAACATGATAACTTGTATTATACTTGTAGTGTGTTTGGATTAGCCTCTTTCCACTGCCAGGCACTTATATACAGACATCTACTGGCTTTTTGAAGACTTGAAGTACTATTTTTACCCTACTTTCCCACTTGGCCTTCTGCCTTAAATTTGAAATTTTTTTTCTTGCTTTTCAGTTACAGATGAGGATACAGTTAAGAGATATTTTGCCAAGTTTGAAGAGAAGTTTTTCCAAACCTGTGAAAAGGAACTTGCCAAAATCAACACATTTTATTCAGGTGAGTAGTCACAAAGAAAAAAAAAGACATTCTGCAATGCCCTTCAGACATGATCAGTGTTACTTGAGACTGACTTCTCTTGTTTATGCTGCAGTAATGTGATTGGTACTGTAGTGTATATACTTTTTGTGGTCATTACCTAGGTTCCCTTACAGGTTGTAAGACCTTCTGTTATAAATTTGATTTTATCTTTTATAAATTTTAATCCTTATTTCCATATTATTACTTACGTTAATTTTATGCCCTTTCATGGCTAGAACACTCATCTTCATCTCTCTAAAGCATAATCTCACATGTGTCATCTGCAAGATACTATTGGAGCTTGAAAAGAAAATATTAACTTTATATTTTTATATGCCTAGCTTGTTTAAAGTATATGTTTTAATATTCTTAACAGAGATTAGTAAAGCAATGTCCTTGTAATGGATTGCCTAGGGCATTGCCTTAAGCATCACAAATCCTGTGGAGCCTAGTTGATAATTATAATGTTTTGTGAGTACAGAATCAAAACAGTGATTTAGATTCAGAGAGACTTCATCCAGACTTTGAATAAACCTTATGTGTATTCCCTTGTACATTGCTCAATGTACCCGCTTTATGCTTGGAATCACCTACTAGATGCAATGATCAATAA
The DNA here is from genome assembly GCF_982192425.1 of Myodes glareolus. Taxonomy (NCBI): domain Eukaryota; kingdom Metazoa; phylum Chordata; class Mammalia; order Rodentia; family Cricetidae; genus Myodes; species Myodes glareolus. Next base: position 68,929,086 of record NC_142030.1, read on the forward strand.
TGGATTTCCCTCTTCTCTTGGCAAAGGCTTTGGAAATACCATAGTCTTAATACTGACATAATCATTAAAAGCAAACAATCAAAACGATTAGTATGGGTTAGTCCGAGGATGACTAGTTGCATGACTTTATTAGTTTCTTTTTCAAAGGATGATTTTTTTTCCTCCTAGCACGTGTAGAACTTTTGGAAGCATCTTATTCAGATATTTTCTCAGCAACCCTCAGATAGGTCTGATTATTCTTGTGTATGGTGCAGTGGGAGACTGAGAGAGGTAAGAAGCAGTATAAAGCAGATGCCAAAACCCTAAGAGGCTTGGTCTGACATTTTTAGGTGCTGTTGTTTTCCAAAATCAATACTGCTGTGTATCCTGCAAAGTGGATCTATGAACATCTGGTATCTTGTGGAGTTGGCCACTCCTGTGTATTTGCTACTGCGGATCTCTTGGTTGCTCACTGAGAATAAAGATGCTTACCTCCCAATGTAAAGTTTTATCTCAACTTTCTGTATAATTCTGGTGACTTAATTGCCTTTGTGGACAGTCCATTTTGGGTTCCAATCTACTTTTTTCACATTTTCTTATGGCTGTACTTGCCCAGAATTGTTCTCCTCCAGATTAGTAAATTCCACAAAATTCTATGACCATATTTTCTAGGCTTTAAGCTTTTTACACACTTTCTCTAACATCTGGATGGATAAATACATACATAGCATACATACATACACATGTATTATTATTTTGTGTTTATGGGTTTTTTGCCTGCATGCATGTCTGTATACCATATGCATGCAGTACTGCAGGGACCAGAAGAGGGCATCAGATCCCCTGGGACTTGAGTTACAAATGGTCATGAGCCACCATGTGGTGATGTGGATTGAATCTTGGTCCTCGGAAAAAGCAAACGGGTCTCTTAACCACTGAGTCATTACTCTAGCCCCCTATTATTCCAGTCATGTCACAACCTGTATTGATGTCTTTTTATCAGTCATTTTAATCATTTTGTCCCTGTACTTTCAATTCCTTTACCTCTATTGCTTTATATTGTGCTCACCTAGCAAACTCAGTGCTTCTTGTACCTTAGTGCCAACCTTCTGGACTGCCTCACATAACAATAGAGGAATTGGAACAGATACAGATTCACTGTTGTACCCTTAAGGAGGTCCTCAAAACTTTAGAAGGGGATTTGTTCTGTTACTTTTCTCTTTCTTTGCTAAGATCAAACTTGAGTATTCTGGGAAGGTCCTGACTATTGAGCTATCCCTGCCATCACTCTTGAATTCTTTAAAACCCTGCCCCTTTCTTAAAACTCTGCACCCATTATTTAACCACTTTCTTTACAAATAAAAAGTAAGGCAGACAGTTCAGATGGTAAAGTGCTTACTGTGGAAACATGAGGACCGAGTTCAGATCCCGGTACCCATATAGAAACTGAGCGTGATGATGCCCTCTGTAACCCCAGAACTGGGGAGCAGAGACAAAACATCTTGAGGACTTGCTAGCTAGCTAGTCTAGCTGAAATATAAACTTGGATTCTGTGATAGACCCTGCCTAAAAACAATAATAATGTGCTGTTTTTTAATAATGAATTTTATTTTAAAAAATAAGGTGAAGGACGAGGGAGATGCCACACTGAGTAAAGTACTTGCCACCTAAGTGTGAGGACCTGGGTTCAAATCTTTGGAACCTACGTAAAGCTAAATGCAGGAGTGCATGTGTTGTAGGGGAAAATATGAAAGCCTGTCTCAAACAAGGTAGAAGACAAGGAGTGATCCCTGATCAGTCTATCTTTCCTGTCCACCACATTCACACTATGAAATTTGAATGGCCTCATCACACTCACAAATATATGTGTATGCACATACACATTGTGTACAAACACACACACATATATAGAGTGTGGTAGAAAGGGAAAGAATGAGTAAAAATAAGGCGAGAAGTGATTGAGCAATTCTAATGTCAGCCTCTGCTTCCTATAGGCACTCACATGAAAGATACACTCAGGGACACATACCCCCACCCACCCACATGATAAATAATTTAGAAAAATGCAACCACCTATTCTGGTTGACCTGTAATATACATATCTATGCTACCTCTTTTCCAACTGTCTATAGATATTCCTTATTTTCCTCTATAACACTGCTTGAATTCAGTTTTCTGAGGCTTGTTTCAGTAATGATTTCCTCAGAGAGCAAATGAATAAATAGATTTGAACCAGTTTAGTGTTCTTAGCAAGTCATTCCTTTCAAACCAAAAGAAAATAAGCAAGTTTTTTTAAAAAAAAAAAAACTATAGCCTTCTCTTTTTTCATTTATGTCAGGACTCCTTCCCAGGTAGAGAGAGGAGTTTATAAAAAGACACAATGTCTATGCATGCCTTTATTAAGAGATTACAGGAACCTTCAAAAGCAGGAACAAAATTAAAATATTGTTTGAAAGCATGAAAAAGGGTAGACCTTCAAGAAAAAATTGTACAGAAAGAATTGCAGTGTCCCAAGGACAAATGTGATTTCCACTTCGGAGGTAGAAGGTCAAGGAAGAGCCAGCAGTGTAGACAAAGAGAAGGCAACTATCATGGGAAGATATTGTGGTTTGAGTGTGAACTGCCCCTCACAAGCTCATGTTTAACCCTTTGTTTCTGAGCTGGTGGTGCTGTTTTGAGAAACTGTGGATCCTACAGGAGATGGGTAGCACAGACAAGCCACTGGGGGTGGACTTTTAAGGGTTCACTTGGCCCCTAGTTGTAGCCTACTTTTCTCTGCTTCCAGTTTTGGATGTGAACAGCCTCCCTCACACTGCTCTGCCATTTCTTCCTTCTGCACTCAAATCTGAATCCTTGCACTGAAACAAATCTTCCTTCCTGCTTCTGTCAGGGATTTTGGTTATCATGATATAAAAGTAAGAGCATTGGAAAGACTGTGGCTGCACTAGAAAATGCTATTAGATAAGACTTAAGGCTGTAAATGAAATATATACAAGACTAGGTTTATTAGTATTTCTCTTTTGCTGTGGTGTTTAAAAGACCTCTGATCTCAGATCTAAAGTGGTAATTTGTGTCCAGAGGATAGATAGTGCTTCTTAGTTTACAAAGAAAAATAAATATCTATTCTTAGCAATGGAGAATTTTGAGTTATAGTTTAAAAATCTACTTTATGACTAAATATGCAAATATACAGCTATCCACCTTGTTTTGTTTTGCTTTTTTTCTTCCCAGACAGGATTTCTCTATGTAGCTCTGGCTGTCCTGGAACTTGCATTGTAGACCAGGCTGTCCTCAAACTCAGAGATACATATACCTGCCTCTGCTGGGATTAAAGGTGTGTGCCACTACACCTGGCTAGATCTTCAGATCTTATGTGTGCTTATGCACCTATGAGTGTGAATATGCAAATGTTTAAATCATTTAAGTGTTTTTAAACAAACAATATTTGTCTTCTTTTAATCTATTTTTTAAATACTTTTTCTGATTGATTTTTAAAATGTTGATTGTGTTTCACTAAATTTTGGGGGTTTTGTTATTTTTGTTTTTGTTTTAAGACAAGGTGTCACTGTGCAGTTCTGACTGGCTTGGAACTTGCTATATTGACCAGGCTGGCCTCAAACTCACAGGATTAGGCTGTCTCTGACGCCCTAGTGCTGGAATTAGAATGTATCCAACCTAAATTAGTCTTGAACATTGCTTTTGATCCATATTGGGTTGCAGGATTCAGTTTGAAAAATAATATCATTGAGTAGATCAACTTTCAAAAATTATTTTGGGTTGGCTATTATTAAATTTTTTGGATGCTGTAAGATAATAACTTATCTATGTGTATTGGCAGGGCCATTGGGGTACAAATTGATAGTCACTGACTGAGTTTTTGCAAGGTCAGTAAGGGGTAAGTAATGTGATTGGACATGATTGGAAGACAAGAAATAGAATTTGGCAAGTGTAGACAGTATCACTTTCCTCCCTAGTTAGCTGCTTTCTGCATAGCAGATTGTCTTATAGACTGCAGTGTTCAGGCACTCATGCCTGAGAGAAGACATAAGTAACTAGTGAGTTACCTTCTGGTAAGGGTTAAGAGAAGCTCTATTTGGCCCAAACCAGCCTCTGATACCGTCCTGACAGGGCTTTCTAGTGCTGGGTATAGTTGTGTGCGCCACCTATTTGAGCTTATTTATTAACTCACCTTCATCCACTAAGGTAGCACAGATTACTTAATACCTAAAAATGGTCAGTCTTTAAGTGACTTATATTCTAGATCCAAACATTTTACTACCTTTTGTCTTTCTAATCATACCAAAATTCCAAAAATAAATAAAATAATAAAGTGCTAATTCCATTAACTAATTACATTTTGAATTTTTAAAGTTTAGATTTTTGTTTAATTTTTTCTTTTGGCTTGTTTTTTGTTAGTTTTTCAAGACAGGATTTCTCTGTGTAGCCCTGGCCATTCTGGAACTTACTCTGTAGACCAGGCTGACCTCAAACTCAGAGATTCTCCTGCTTCTGCCTCCCGAGTCCTGGGATTAAGGGTGTGTGCCACCACCACCTGAATGATTTTGTTTAATTTTATCATTTTTAAAAACCATTTAACCTTCCTACTCCAACAAACACTTGCTTATAAAGAAGATTAATTCCTGGGCCTCTTAGGATTGTGCTTATTAAGAGTAAGAAGCTGTTTTCAGTTGAAAACCTGATGTAAATTACTTTTCTTATTTTTTACTCTCAGTTTTGTTTAATTTTAAAAGAACAGTTGTTTATATTTATAGAAAAATGTTTTTACAATTGAAAGACCATGGGGAAAGAAGGAACTTTTAAAAATGAGGGGCCCCAATTTTCAAGATGAACATAAATGAAAACAACCTCAATAAAATACTTGCAAGCCATATTCAATAGTACATTTTAAAAGATCATATGTGATCGAGTTAGTTTTATTACAGGAATGAAAGAATTTCAGCTTATGCAAATCAATAAGTGAAATACAGCATATAAATAAAATCACGTGATCATTTTGATAGATGTAGAAAAATTCCATTGATAATATTCCATATCCATCCTTCCATTATAAAAAGCCTGAATAAAACAATCTAATAATAGAAGGATCATACCTTGACATAAGGAAGGCAGAATATGACAGACCCTTTCATAGTTCATAGCCCATATAATAAATAGGGACAAATTGAGAGCATTTCCTCTAAAATGAGAGGTGACATTTATTCTTGTCACTCTTATTCAGTGTAGTGCTTAGAATCTTAGCCAGACCTTTAAGGCAAGAGAAAAGAAACGGGATGCAAAGAGAAAAGGAAGAAGTCCTTGTTTGCAGGTGATACAGTCCTACACTGGAAAGATTTTAAAGACTCTATGAGAAGCAATATAATCAACCTACTAAGTGTCTGGGTAGTCTTAGTGGGTAGCGGGGCCATATCTGAGGGTCAAGAATGGTCTCTACTTGGTGAATAGCTCCTTGTCAAGAGTTTAATTGAATACTTGCGTTATCAGGTGTGCAGGTGCATACCAGGTGCTAGGGACTGTATTTATTTGCTCCAATGAAGCTACCTTATCCAGAAGCGCAGCTGCTATGGGAGAGAACACTTGCTTAAGTTAACAATAAAATCTGTATTTCCCAAGAGTCATCCAACTCTGTACAAAGTAAAGCGTTATGTTAAGTGGTAGTTTGTATAGGCATCACTATCCATTTGTCTTTCAACTGTCTGCTGACACCTTTAAAGTTTTATTGTGATACTAGGAAGTTATAGGAACTTAGGCTTAGCTCCCTGTACCACACTGTTCTTACTTCTGGATCACAATCAGTACAGAAATCCTACTTGCAGCCTAAAGTCTATTCCAGTTACCCATTTTAGAACTGAGAAAGTTGTCATAGGATGAGTCAGTAACCCAGCTTTCTACTATGAGCCAAACCTGGACGAGCACTTGATGGCTTGAGCACCTATGGTTAGTGTGATTGTTAAGTTGCAGTAGTGTTTGGAGAGTCTGGAAATTTGTGTCAGTGCGTTGTTATTGTAGACATAATTTTAAGATAGCCTTCAAGCACAGAATGCCTGCTAGAAGAGAGTTTTTTCAGGAATAATTAAGGTTTCAAATCAATTGCTTTTAAGTAATGGCACTTAACCCAGGTTAGCCCAACCTGGCTAGGTGAATCCTTAAAAGTGACTTAGTTAGCCCTGCATCCAAAGTAGAGAAGGACTTGAAGTGAGAGTTTCTCTGTTGGTAACTTTGAAAATGTGGAGAGGTAAAAGTGATCTCTGTGACTAAAAGTGACCCTCTAGTGACATTCAGTAGAGACCTCAGTCTTACAACTGCAAACAACTAAATTCAGCTACATCCCAGGAAGTGTGACAGAGGATCCCAAACTCTAGAAGGTCCTGAGAACTGTACTGGCAAGGAACCCAGCTACATCATGCTTGGTTTGTTTATGCCATTAAGTTTATGCTGGTTTGTTATATAGTAATAGGAAACCAATACAAAAGCTGGTGCCTGGGAATTTTAGAAATGTCTGGAAGTTTCCTTTTCCACAAACCACAGTCACCCTAGAAGATGGCCACTAGGCCCTTTGAAGAAGGGTTGGGGAAAGATTTAACAATATATTCCTGTGGAAGTGGCAAGAGAGAGCAGCCTGCTGTGTTTCAGTAAGGGGTCTCATTGTTGTGAATTACCTCTAGGTCTGGAAACGAGATCAGTTGACTAAACTCAACTGTCTGCCACTAGACTGTGCAGACTTTACAGTGATAAAGCAATAGTCTAATAGTTTGCCCCTTTGTTTCATTCCTATGACAAACCTTTATCGATTAACCTTAGCTGAAAATCCTGTGGGCTAAACTGTTCTTGTTCGTGATTCACTCAGTTACCTTTTATGACAAGCACACCCACTTTGTTTTGGGGGTTAAATGCTTCCATCTGGTCTTTCTCTTCAGGGTCCTTTTGTTGCCACTAAAATCAGTGAGCCCTAATGGCTTCATCTGGGCCTGTTCTGCAGTGGACAGCAGACTCAGAGCTCTTCAAAGAGGAAGGCGCTTTCCTCAGTGACTTACTCCCTACCTGCCCTAGTTAAGGGGGTTTCTGGGCCTCCCGGGAGAGAATGGAGTTGGTTTTAGAGATGGGGAGCGTGATCTCTTGGATCTAAAAACAGACCCCAGATAAATGAAACTATTAGGATGGATTAAATTAATTTGAAAAGAACACTGAAACCTGATTTTAGTTTTCAGTATAGTTTAAAATTATAAGATATACATAAAATATAAATTATTAAACATAAAATGAAAGTCAGGTGGTTAAGGATAGAGATGAATCTTGGAAGCATCCAATAGAAATAACTTCTGAGAAAGAGAATTGTGTAAATTATGAAAGAAACAGCAGTGCCAACGAATATAAAAATACTAATACTACACTTCAGTGTGTATGACAGTCTCCACAACAGAGAAGTCTAGAACTCTGAAAAAAATGATAACTCCTTCTTATTGCTATTGTCTAATTACCATCGTTATTTACTGAGCGCTGGCTGTGCCCCATGGCATTTTTATGCTGCGCTTAAACTTTACAAGTACTTTTTAGGAGAGTTGTATTTTTTTTCACCTATGAAAGGCTTACAAAAGTTGAAAAATAAACTCAACTAAAATCATATGAATTAATAACAAATATTTGACCATAAATCTGCTTAATTCCATATACTAAAGTGTGATCATGGAATGTAAGATACAGTTATTTTAAAGTGTAATTAACCCTTCATACCAATGGAATCTGTGTCTATGAATTCAACCAGTATATTTAGAAAAAGAAATCAGGAGCGCAAAGTGCATAGCTCAGTGGTAGAGTACTTGACTAGCATGTATGAGACCCTAGGTTCCATCCTTACCATGGCAAATTGTGTGTGTGTGTGTGTGTGTGTCTTCTTTTAGCATAGCCCCCACCCTGATTTTGTTCCTAGGAAAAATTGCATCTATACTGAACATGTTCTTACGCTTTTTCATCTCTTCTTTAAACAATGCACTTCGACAACAGTTTATATTGTATTAATATTATAAGTCAGGGCTTAAATTTTTTTGGTTCATGACACCTTTTTACCTCCACCGTTTTTACCTGACTTAGAGTATATAAAATTGGGTTATAGATCACACACTTACTAGTAAAAATAATAATTGTACTTGGTTTCATTTCACCATTTATTAAGGATAAATACAAATTTGCATACTAGCGAGGTGGATGTGCTTATTTACTTTTATCTAACTAATTGAATCTTTGCTGATTCTTTGATATTGTAGAAAACAGCCCCTTTATTATTTTTTAGAACTGATCAATAGTTTATAATTGTCTTTAATGACAATTTATAATGACTTTATAATTGTCAATAATGAGAATGCTTGTTTCTCATTAAATGTGTAATAAGAATGGCAGCAAATTTATAAGGCTTATTTCAGAAATTGTTAGAATTATTTTATTAATCTCAAACCAAAATTATCTTATGATATTTTAAAATTATGAATTTGCCAACTTGGTCTACAGAACAAGCTCCAGGAATCCAGAACTGCACACAGAGACCCTGTTTTAAAAACAACAACAAAAATAAATATTTTTCTCTCAAAAAAAAGGAAAACAAAAAAAAAACAAGCAAAAGCCAGTAAGACAAAAATACCAAAACAAAACAAAAGGCCCAGGAGAAAACTTGGAATCTGTTCTGTGTTGGCCAACTGCTTCTTTCTGTGCACGGGGCTTGCCTTGGAGTGTGGCTAATGTGTCTACCCCGTGACACTGCCTAGGAGAAAACTCATTTTCCCTTTCCCAGCAAGCATCAATTGAAATAGCCTGTTGGTTGGGGGTGGGCTTTGTATATGTTTCTCCTTCTCAATTTGTAGAGCAACATAGTTTTTTTATATATAATCAAAATTAAACATAAGAATTTTTGAAACTGTCTCCAGACATTTCAGATAATCAGTTATAACTCTTATGTTTAAAACTTTGAGAAAGTTATTTTTGGTTAAACATTTTAAGATATTTACAGTAAATGCTTCTAAAGAATGATTTTTAACTCTATTCTTCCATTTGTTAACTATTTAGTTAAAATTCCAAAGAAGGGTTTAAAAATGAGCTACTGTTTTAGGCACAGCTTTTAATGAAGCTACTGATTTTTCTGATATCATAAAACATCATCTCATTGGTGCTCTGATGGGGACTGTGAGTGCCTCCCTGTGAAACACTTAGTAAAAGTGATATGTTCGCCACCATTTTTTTTTTTTTGCCATAAATTCAACTTCTCTCACACAGTGTTGCTCCAGCACCATCTATACAGACACTCGTACCATATTTTCACTGGAGAAAGCTCCATTTGTGAGGAGTTTAGCTCTCTGGTGACATTCCCCCTTCCTGATGGGTGGTGAAACAATAATCTCTCACACATAGTTCCTTCATAAACATACTTACATAAAAAACAATTCTATTCTTTCAGAAATAGATGTTTCATCTAGCTGAATTACAAACTTTGGGTTGTTTATATGCTTATAATAAACTGCTTTCATTAGTCATTACAAATTATAGAATTTTGTTTGGAAACAACTTGATTTGATAAAGAAATTTTATTAATTTCATACCTAAACTTTTTTAACCTGTGAACTACTCTGCCACCCCTGCCCCATGAGAGGGTTTCCCTGTGTAGCCTGGCTGTCCTGGAACTCCTTCTGTAGACCAGGCTGGCCTCAGACTCATAGAGATCCACCTGCCTTCTGTCTCCAGAGTGCTGGGATTAAAGGTGTGAGCCACCACTGTCCAGCCAAAACTATACATTATATTCATTCAAAATAGCAGCAGGTAACACAAGATCTCCTTTCATGTAATACTTTTTAGGTTTTGGAATTAAATAAGAAATTTCAAACAAGGAAACACTTCTAATTGACAACAAATTTCTCAAAACATTGTTTTTATTTATTTCAAGATTTGTTAAAAGTATTCAAATAATGCTGCTATAAACATAGTTTAGCACATATCCTTGTGGTATGACTGAGCATCCTTTGGGATCGTGGAACCAGTCCTTACTGGTACAACTGTATGTGTATAGCAGAAACACATGTATCCTTAACAGTCTAATTTTTAACACATATCTTAGTTTTAGTCTGTTTGGAACACCTGCTTTAGAGAAATGGTGAGGTACAATGGGAAATATGGCAATCAGAGCTTTGATTCTACTTCTGTTTTTGTATGAAGTTGTAAACACAGGAACATTTCTCTAAACATTTTGTAAAATTACATTTATTTAGTGTTTGTTTGTATGCTTCAGTGTGTTTGTGGAGGCCACATTACAATTTGGGGGAGTTGGTTCTTTCTTTCCACAATGTGGGTCTTAGGGATTGGACTCGGGCTGTCAGACTTTTGCAGCAAGTCCCTCTGGCCCTTTTGCTGGGCCTTCAGAAATATATCTTATATAGAGCTCTTTTGAAATAAGATACATAAAAGAAAATTTATTTTAATTTTTTTATTTAGATGCTGGGGTTGAATCCCAGGGCTTCATGCATGCAGAGAAACACTTTAATAACTGGACTATATCCCTAGCCCCAATGTTTACTATTTTATAATATGTAATTTTAAGTATAGTCACGTTGTTGTACAATCATCACTATCTAATTCCAGAACATTCTTATCATTTCTCAAAGACATACTACTCCTTATTCCTGCTCGCAGTCACTCTACCTTCTCTTTCCCTGGCTACTGCCAGCTGCTAATTCCCTATTTTGGACAGTTCATCTAAGTGGAGTCATATCATACTTGGGGGTGGGGTTGTCTGTCTTATTTCACTTAACATACCTTTAAGGCTTATCCACGTTGTAGCATAAATTGATACTTACTCTTCTGTATGGCTGATACTCCATTTTGTATATATGTTTGTATATCCACACACTATCTTTTGTTTATCCACTCATTACTTGATAGATATTTGGCTGGTATAATAACTTGTTTATATTGTATGCAAGGTTTTCTGTGAATGCCTTATGTTCAGTTATCTTACATATATACCTAGCATGGGTGTTCTGATCATATGGTAAATTCTGTGTTTGTTTTCCAAATTCATAATATTTGTACTGTTTTATGTTTTCACTCTTAGTGACTGCACATTTCTTTAGTCTATGAAAATAGGTGCAGTAACAGTTTTGCAGGGAGTAAAATATGAGGTAGAATGTACAGATGTTGTGCCAAAATGTTTTCTTCCATCTGGTTCTATATATCATGTGTAATATTTTTCCTAGAAATTCTAGGGAAGAAAATTAGAATTCAGTAAAAACAAAAACAATTCAAAATTGAGAGCACTTGTCACTTCTTTTTTATATAAGATTAGAAGATGAGTATACTTTATTTTATTTTTAGATTTTTAAAAAGTTTTTATATGTTTGGGTGTTTTGTTCACATGTATATCTTTAACCTGATTGGACAATGCCCTTTCCTTACAGAGAAGCTGGCAGAAGCTCAGCGCAGGTTTGCTACACTTCAGAATGAGCTTCAGTCTTCCCTGGATGCACAGAAAGAAAGCATTGGTGTCACTACATTGCGACAACGCAGAAAGCCAGTCTTCCACCTGTCCCATGAGGAGCGTGTCCAACATAGGAATATTAAAGACCTTAAGCTGGCCTTCAGCGAGTTCTACCTCAGCCTCATTCTGCTGCAGAACTATCAGGTGCTTAGATTACCCTAGGGAGTGGCATTTTAAAGTAAACTCAGTAAGTGGAATTACCTTGATTTACACTGAGTCCCCCAAAGGTGACATCATCTTTATTCTTGGGGTTCTTGTTAGAGTTTAGATGTCTTTGTTGGCCAAAAACCAGGCATTAGCAGGATTAAAACTATTAAGGCTAATAGTTTTTAAGCTACACACATGCGCACACACACACACACACACACACACACAGAGAGACTTTTGTAGGGCGGAGGAGATGGAAGTGCGAGCACCAGAGTTCAGGTTCCCAGAGCCCACGTTAAAGCCAGGCCGGCATGGCAGCCACCTGTAATTTACACATACAGGAAGGAGATGGGAAGTCCTAGAGAATATAGGTAGCCAGACTAGCAGAAGCGAAGAGCTCTTGACTCAGCAAGACAGCCTGCCTCAGTAATATAAAGTGGATAGCAAGTGAGGAAGACACCCAACACCAACTTCAAGTCTCCACGCACATGTACACTTAGTTAAAAAACAAGTCATGCGCTATTTATGGGTACCTTAGGCTAAGAGAATAGCAGTTTGCTTACTATTTGAAGTGTAGTGATGAATAAAAATAAATGTCTATCAAAATGTTAGCTGTGAGGTCTTTATATTCCTAATGCATAGCTAAAGTTCAGAAAAGCATTGGATCTTTCTGAGGCAGACATTAAGAAAAGAAAAGCAACTGGACAGCTAACATTTTTGCAAGTTTGCCATAATAAAACAAAAAAGCTGAACATTTTAGCTTGCTACCAAAAGAATCCCAGTTTTGTAAGTGGAGACTGCTCTTTTCGTTTCCCGCCCGCCCTGACCCAAATAATCACACAAAAACTATATTAATTACATTGTTTGGCCTATTAGTTCAGGCTTCTTACTGACTAACTCTTACATTTTAAATTAGCCCATTTCTATTAATCGGTGTATCGCCACAAGGCTATGGCTTACTGGGTAAGGTTCTGTTCTGGCATCTTTCTCCTTCTGCAGCTACATGGCATTTCTTAGACTCTACCTACTCTCTTTATATCTCCTCCAGCCTGGCTATATTCTGCCCTGCTATAGGCTGAAACAGCTTTTCTTATTAACCAATGGTAATAAAATATATTCATAGCATACAGAGGGGAATCCAACATCACAATTTTATTATTTACAGAATACAGTGTAACCATATCAAAAATAAATTAGGTCATGCTAGATATGTGTAAAGGTTAAATATATAGACTGCTATAGCACTCAATAGTTTTTACACCCAGTATGAAAAATGTGAACATCCATTAACCTTATATTAGGGTATTCATTTATTTGTAATTCGTTATAAGTTTGTTTATATAATTGTTATGAAAAACAATAAACAGGTTATGTTCAATAATAAATATTTACATCTCTGAGTCTGATGTACTACTTTGCATTTTATTCTCTAATATAACTTAAAATGAATGATTAGCACATTGCAGGATGATGGAACATCTAAAAAGTAAAAGTTATGCAATTAAAGTTTTACCTGTAGTGACTGGTGACACAGCTCAGTTTGTAGAGTGCTTGCCAGCAGGCATGAAACCCTAGGTTGGATCTGCATAAAACTGGGTGTGGAGGCACATGCCTGTAATTCTGGTACTAGGCAGATGGAGACATAGGAATCTAAAGTTGAAGATCATCCTCACGTACACGAGGTTGAAAGCAGCTTGTGTAGACTTTAAGACTCTGTCTCAAAAGAATACATAAAAAGATTTTCCCTGAAGTGTTGCAATTTTAATATACAAAGTACTAGAAATGCCCTATCTTCAATGATCTCAATTGTTAATATGTATGCTTTTCCCATCGCTTTCATAATTTTTTTGGCAGTTTAGTAGTTTGTCAAAGAAGAACCCAGTTGAGAAATAATTCAGCAGAAAAGTAATAACATAAGAGAAATAATTGATAAGTCCTTTGTTTCTTTTATATACCCCAGGCTGATTTAAACTTGACATCCTCCTACCATAGCCTTCTAAGTGCCAGGTTCATTATCTACACACCTAGGCCCCTTTTTTGACATTTTCCTCAAAGCTTTATAATTTGATTTTTTTAAAAGATTCATATTAATAACTAAATATTTAAAAGAAACAAAATGCTTTTCCACAGGTTTTAAAGTATTAATCTTGTGAGTTGGAGAGAGCATTCAATTGTTAAGAGCACTTGCTGCTCTTCTAGGGAACCTGAATTCATTTCCCAGTAGCCCTGTCACTACGCTCACAACTGTCAGTTGTTGTTGTCCTTTTCTGGCCTCCACAGGCACCTGTACATGTGTGACATTTAGTTACACAGACATATATACAAAAAAATAAAAATAAATCTTAAAAAAGTAATAGAAAATATCCACATTTCCAGCTTATTTTGTGTTGTTAAAAAACAAACAAACAAACAAAAAAAACAAGAACAAAAATGCTGCTTTGTATGCTCTGGAACTGGAGTTACAGACAGTTGTAAACTAAGAATTCAATCTAGGTCCCAGGTCTTCTGCAAGAACAAGGCTCTTAACTGCTGAACCATCTCTCTAGCCTCAATAGTAATTCTAAAAGTTCTGTTGTGGAGCTGCAAGGATGACCTGACTTCAGATTCCTAGCATCCAAGTAAAAAGGCCAGGTTTGACTACTCTGGCCTATAATCCCAGGACTGGGGAGGAAGGCAAGAGGATATCTAGGGTCAGTCTGGACAAATTTGAGCTCCAGGTGAAAGACCCTGTCTGAAGAAAGTAAGAAAGGTTGGAGAGCTGTAGAATATGATGCCTAAGATCACCTCTGACCACCTCTGCATCCACACACATGCATGAACACACACACTCACACCTGTTTCTAAGTGAGCTGTCTACTTACCCAAGAATAGTTCATGATCATGCATTATGGTATGAGGAATGTATTCTAACAAGTGAGCAAGAAACCTTATCAGCAAATACAGACAGGCTCTGGTTGGTAGATCTTACCTAGACTTGCAAATCTGTGGTTTTCTGCCTTTCAGATGATAGGCAAACAACAACTGAAGGTGAGAGTGTAGGAAAATACAGTATTTTGATTTTGTAGAAATTGAAGGAATGTCAAGCTCCTACCCATTGTCACCTGCCCTGTGCAATGGTTCTTTTCTGCTGACCTCCCCTGCTTACTTCCATCCCTAAATGGAGGAGGATGAAAGGAAAAACAGAGTCAAGAGAACTAGATGCATGTCCGTTGCACCTGCCTGGAGGAGTGAAAACACTCTCTTTACCACCCTTCATAGAGCAAAGAGTTAAAACAGATGAGTTCAGTGCATGATAAATGCAAAAAAAACCATTTTCTGAAAATACTCTTTTGGTCAAAGCAGGAAAACAATCTATTTTAAAATGGTTATATGTGGAAAGTTGGAAATGAAAATGTTCTGAGCTTAGAATTTTCATTAATTTACTTGGAAGAAAAATAACTGAGTTGTGTTTCCAGTAGGATTCTACCTTGGAACCAGTAAGTTACAGGAGAGCCTTATCCTGGTAGCAGTGAATGCTTCTAGGAGGTGCTGCTGTTCCCCAGGGTTCTCAGTATTGACTCAGTAAACTCTGTTGATGTCTGTTGCTTAATTGTTTTAATGTTCTCTAATGATCATAGAATGATAATTGCATTTCTCTTTTCTTCCTATAGAATCTGAATTTTACAGGGTTTCGAAAAATCCTTAAAAAGCATGACAAGATCCTGGAAACATCTCGTGGGGCAGATTGGCGAGTGGCTCATGTAGAGGTGGCCCCATTTTATACATGCAAGAAAATCAACCAGCTCATTTCTGAGACTGAGGTACAACACCTCTGCTTGCTTGCTGTATATGTTCAGTTTCATTTGTATGTATTTTAAAAAAATAACTCACTATTTTTCTTTTATAAATTGCTGGTTTAGATACCAGTGCTCTTACTGAGGTCTCTTCCCTTTTGCTTTATCAGTATCTTTATCAAGAGGCTATCAGAACAGTATACACATGTGTATTTATATGTATTGCTTTTATTTAGATTAATTTATGCCAAAACTTGACAATTCATCTTCTAGGCTGTAGTAACCAATGAACTTGAAGATGGTGACAGACAAAAGGCTATGAAGCGATTGCGTGTCCCTCCTTTGGGAGCGGCTCAGGTTAGTATCAACTTCTAGTGGCTTGTTTCCTTTTCCTTTTCTTTTCTTTTCTTTTCTTTTCTTTTCTTTTTTGTTGTTTGTTTGTTTGTTTGTTTGTTTGTTTGTTTTTCAAGACAGGGTTTCTCTGTGTAGCTTTGGAGCCTGTCCTGGAACTAGCTCTTATAGACCAGGCTGGCCTCAAACTCAGAGATCTGCCTGCCTCTGCCTCTCGAATGCTGGGATTAAAGGCGTGTGCCACCACTGCCTGTTTCCATTTTTCATACTTAATAATTAGTACAGCATTGTTGTTAACTGTTGTCATTACCTTAAATTTTTTAAGCCAGATTTTTTTTAAGTAATTGATATTATTATTTCTCTCATTACAAAAAAAAAATAGATTCAGGCATGGCGGCATATGTTTTAATCCAGTACTTAGGAGGTGAAGGCAGAATAACCATTAGTTCAAGACCAGCCTGGGTTATATAAGACCCATGTCAGAGAATAGAAAGAAGGAAGAAAAAATTAGATACAAGCTATCATATCATAATGAATTGCAGTATCTTACACCTATCTCTTAATGCTCCCCCTCAACTCCCTCTCCTGTTTGTTCTTATACACACTTGCTTCATGACAGTTGCCTTATCAACTAAGACGAAGTTTTTTGTTGTTGTTCATGATATGAGAAGTTTAGATGTACTGGGTTACCATATAGCTTTTTCCAAAATAGCAGTTTATACCCCAAGCAAAAGAGAGGAGGGGCTTATTAAATGCTATGTAAATATCTTTTGTCACATAAAGCATGTCTCAATAAATTAAAAAAATTATCATGGAGTATTTTCTGTTATCACAGTGTGTTGAAATTAATAATAAAGAACTTCTGTAACTTAATAACTGGCATGTTTAAAAAATTAGACTTGATGTCATATTTAACAGAAAAACACTGACACTTTCTTTACAAGACCAGGGACAAATTATATATTCAGTCTTAGGACTGTCATTAAACCTTTTCCTGGTGATTATAGCCAATGTGATAAGATCAGAAAAAGACATAGAAGGTATTCAGGTTAGAAAAAAAGATGAAAATACTGGAGGTTTTGTTGTTTGCTTGCTTGTTTATTGTTAGTAAATTGATGATCTCTGTAGAAAATCCAGTGATTTGTATAGCTACTAAGCTGATCAGGGAGTTAGCAAGCTTGCAGAATACAGCACCTGTTTACAAAGACTCAAGTGTATGCCTGCACATCAAGTACAGTTAAAAGTCAAAACTTTACTAATAATGCCACAGAAATAAGAAATGCAATAGTAATAATCCTGGCAAAAGAGCTGAAGAGTTTTACATTGGAAATTACAGAACATTGCTGAAATAAACTACAGATCACTTAAGTGAGAGCCAGTTGAATTATGAATGGGCTTATTATGTAAGTAAGCTCAGTGCTTTTAGGAAACCATTTTTTAATTTTAGTATAGCATAATCCATCTAAAATTATCTCAGTCAGGATATGGTATAAGGTGTGTGTGCACGTGTATGTGTGTGTATAAATTGGTAAGCTAGCTTTAAAATGCATGGATGGAAATGCAAAAAGCTTGCAATAGTCAGTACATCTTTGAACCAAATTAAAGGTTAAAATATTAGTACTACATGGTATAAAGAAGCTGCAGTAGAGTCAAGATAGGCAGACACTTCAAAGGAGCAGAAAGGAATCTAAAAATATGCAAAGATATGTATACGACTAATTTTCAATATAGGCATAAAGCGTGCTAGTGGCAAGAATAATGTTTTCAACAATTCAACAGTTGGATTCTCTATACAAAAAGAAAGCACAAGCCTTTATTTATATTTTATACCAGGGATTTCTAGACATAACATGGACCTAAGTTAAACCTGAAGCAACATTTTAGAAGAAAATATAGAAGACAGTCTTAGCATCTTTGGATGACTCAGAGACTTTTTAGAAATGGCATCAAAAGCACTTCATCAAAATTAAAAACAAATCTTCAAAAGACCCTGTTAAGGAGAATGAAGAATATTAAACTAGTATAAAATATTTATAAAACATGTCTAGTAAAAGGCATATTTTACTAAGAACATATAGAGAACTCCAGTAGTTAGCAAGGAGAAAATGACCTGAGTGTCATCAGAGCTAAGTGGAGAATGGGAGCATGGCAAGGTGTTCCACTCCAGTGGCCTGTCGAGACAAATTAAAACCAGAGAAATACTAACAGTAACCATAACCAAAATTCAGAGATTGACCATGCCTGTGAATGGAGGACCAGAATTCCATCTCATATGCTGCTGGTGGAGTAAATTATATAACCCTTTAGCATATAGTTGGGGAGTTTCCTAAACAGTTAAATGTGTGTCTGCCACATGACTGGCTATTATATTCCTAGATATTTATCTAAAATAATGCAAATATATGTCCACAAAGAAGTCTTCTAAATAAGTGTTCATAGCAACTTTATTTGTAGTAGCCTAAAATTAAGAAACAGCCTGTTTCTATCAGTAGGTAAGTGGATAAACAATTGTACTGTATCTTCTCAGCCTGAAAAATAATTTGTTGATACATGCCATACATAGGTAAAAAGAGAGAGAAAGAAGGCACCTTTTTTTTTTTCAAGTATACACTATCTGACTCTATTTACTTACTATTTTGGAAAATGTAAACCAGTAAACAATGACAAAAAGCATAGCATTTGTTGCCAGTCAAACTGGAAGTGGGGCAGGGAGGCTTGGGCAGGAAGTAAAGACAACAAAGGGGCATAAGGAAACTCTTAGGAGTAGTGACTGTGTTAGGGTATTTTTGTTGTTGTTGAGACAGGGTTTCCTATAGCCCAGACTGACCTCAAACTCACTATGTAGCCAAGATGACCTTGAACACCTGGTGCCTCTGCCTGAAGTGCTGGGAATATAGACATGTACCACCATGCCTTGCTCCATATATTGTCTTGACCGTCTTCATTATGATTGTGATTTCATAAATATCTATATATATTAAATCTTATAAAATCTTATCAAGTAAAATAATTTAGTGTGTGTTCAATTCATTGTATGCCTGTGTATTCAATAAAACAGTATTTAAAAAAATAGACATCACAGTCAAACTGATTGAAAGATAAAGAAAAAACTATAAAAACATCATAACAAACAGAAATTGTGTACATTAAGTGTATACAGTTTATTATGCTACTTATAGCAGAACAATACTTTAAAATGAGAAAAAGTAATTAAAAAAACTAAAGCACTTAAAAGTGTGCTTGGAGGAGACAGTCCTGCAGAAAACACAGAAGCGGTTACCTGGCGAGGAAGGAAGGTATGTGATGAGAGAGGGAAGGGCTTCAGGGTAGGATGGTATCTAAAGACTAGGATAGATACTATATATGTTCACTTTACCAGTTATTTCCAACATCCTAAATATATGACGTACATTCTTTTATGAATAGAATGTATTGTGCAATTTTTGTAGCATTTAAGAGAAGATAAATGACCATTTCCTAGATGCTTTCATTCAGAAACTAACACTACAGATACCTCCTGTGACAAGTAATGAGGGTTTTGATGCTTTGTGGGGGGATTAAAGGTGTGACCTCTCACCCTTCACTACATTAGAAAGCTGTAGGTCTGTCTATCTGTCCTTCTCTCTGTCCTTCGTCCCTTTATATTTAAAATCTAAGGAATTTTCTATTTGCTTTAGAAAAAAGTAATTTAAGATCAGTTATAGATATAAATCAATTTTTTTTTCTTCCTGAGTGAGGTAACCCAGCCCCAGAAAGATGAACATGGTATGTACTCACTCATAAAGTGGATACTAGCTGTAAAGCAAAGGATAACGAGCCTATAGACCATGATCCTAGAGAAGCTAAGTAACAAGGGGAACCCTAAGAAAACACACATAGACCCACCTGGAAATGAGGAAATAGACAAGATTGCCTAATAAAAATTGGGAGCGTGAGTGTGGGGGAAGAAGAGAGGGTGGTAGGGGAAGCGGGGGAGAACTTAAGGGAACGGGATATTCGAGATGGAGGAAGGACAGAGATGAAAGCAAGGAAAGATATTTTGATTGAGGGAGCCATTATGGGGCTAGCAAGAAACCTGACACTAGAAAAATTCCCCCAGGAATCCACAAGGATGACCCCAGCTAAGACCCTGAGCAATAGAGGAAAGGGTTCCCAAACTGAGTCCTGTAGTCAGACTGATGAATATCTTAAATATCACAATAAAACCTTTATTCCTCAACTAATGGAAACAGAGGCAGAGACCCGCAGCAGAGCTCTGGGCTGAGCTCCCAAAGTCCAGTTGAAGAGTGGGAGGACTGAGAGTATTAGCAGAGAGGTCAAGACCATTATGGGGACACCCCCTGAAACATCTTATCTGAGCTAACGGGAGCTCACCAAATCCAGCCGGACAGGGACGGAACCAGCATAGGGCCAAACTAGTCCCTCTGCATATGGATAAAATAAAATTATAATAAAGAAGGATACAACAAGTCTATTGCACTGGAGGTTTTAATATGCCCAATCTCTTAATAACTAGTATAGCTTAAAATGTTTCATTTAAGGGGCTAAAGAGATGGCCCAGAGGTTAGGAGTGCTTATTGTTCTTGCTGAGGACCCAAGTTTGGCTTCCAGGAAACTACATAGGAAACTCAAAACTATCTTAACTCCAGTTTCAGGTGGGTCTGATGTCATATGGCCTCTGTGGGTGCCTACACATACATGGTGCACATAAACTCACACAGACATGCATATATATAAATAAAAGAATAAGTAAATGTTTAAAATTTCTCACTTAAGTTTTTCTCAGTATAAGAGCATAACGTATTATCAGAAAGTAAGTATTCTTGTTTTTGCCATTGACTCTCATCATTCAGAGTACCAAAAAGTAAACTCTAATTGAGTAATTCTAACTAAAGAAATGTAGAGATAAATAAATTTTATAAAAACTAAATTGCATTCTAAATCACTCAAAATATTCTTCTATGTGTTCATCTGAAGTCTGAAATTACCATCTTATTTTGACTCCTATTTCTGTCTCTTTTTTTCTGTCTCTCTCACCCCTTTTCCCTTCCATCAACCCCCCCCATGTGTGTGTGTGTGTGTGTGTGTGTGTGCGCGCGCGCGTGCGCACGTGTGAGCTTGTGCATGTGTGTATGTTCCTTAGTCATTTTCCAACTTGTTTTTGGAAACAGTCTCTCACTGAACCAGGAGCTCACCAGTTTATCTCAACTCATTGCCTGCAAGCTGCAGGAATCTTTCTGTCTTTGCCCACCTAGCATGGGGATTACAAACATGTTCTGTACCCAGATTTTTATGTGGTATCTGCCTGACTTTTTATGTGGTTGCTGGGGACTGTCCTCATTCCAACACAACAAGTACTTTACTGTATGAGCATCTCCCCAGCCCCGCAATACAGATTTCTGTAAAATAACTCAATAGTGTCCCTATTCTAGTTATAGAATGATGGGGTGTAAATGATCCTCTGCTTCGAAGTTATAAAAGTTAAAATAATAAAATATACTTTCACTGTAGAACTTTGGGGTTCATACTACTAAGTTACTATACTATAGCATGCTTTACAGGTGTGTTTGATATCTTTCACTCAAAATTTTGTTTTATGTTCACAGCCTGCGCCAGCATGGACTACTTTTAGAGTTGGTCTATTTTGTGGAATATTCCTTGTGTTAAATATTACCCTCGTGCTTGCAGGTAATTCTTAACTTTTTAACTCATTTGTTCTTAATATGTTTATGTCATATTCTGCCCTTTTATAAAGAATCAAGCATATGTCTACCAATTCTACTGAAGTGCGAGGTTTTAGAAAGTTGTTTGTATCCTTTGGGATATAATTTTTTAAAACATTGACCTCTTGTTTACTATCAATTTCTAGTCTTTAACTTCAGGATTTTTAGAGTTCAGTTGTCAAGAACTTAAGCTTAGGCCAGTGATATGGTTTAGTGGGTAAAGATGCTTGCTGCCAAATCTGACTACATGAGATTGATTCCAGGTTTCACATGGTGGAAGAAAAAAGCCAACTCCCACAAACTGTCCCTGACCTCCTCACGTATGACATGGTACACACACACACAAACACACACTAAGTAAAAAGTGTAATTAATTTAAGAGCTTGTTTCCTTGGTCATAGATGAAGATAAATATGTTACAAGTTCATCCACTAAGCCTTATTTAATTCTTATAGTGACCCCCACCCCTTCATGTTTTTCCAAAGCTGCTTATAACTGCTCCGCATGCTTGGCTTTGTAGTTTTCATTTCAGTGAAATTTCAAAGTAGGGACTAGAGTATATGTTTAGCATGGATGAAGTCCTGTGTTCAGTCCCCAACACTACATAAAACCAAGTATAGTAACACATACTGATAATCCCAGCATTTGGGAAGAAGCACAAAGATCAGGAATTCAAGGATTTCCTCAGCTACATAATATGTAGATAGGCTTCCTAAGCTTGCCCAAGAATTTATAGAGCCCTTCAGTAGCATTTCACATTATCACTGTTGAAAAGCTTCAAATACCACACCTGTTATTTTTCCCATTATTTCTTTAGTATTTCTTTCCTAAGCCATGCTTATTCTTTGTGGCATTGAAATGTTAGGTATTCCCAATATATTCAATTCTCACATATGAACATATCTATGTTCATTTCCTATCTAGGCAAATTATTCAAGCCTGTGGCTACAAATACTATCTATATGCTAATGGCTCACAAGTATATATCCTCTCTCCTCTGAAAAAAAAGATCTAATGGCTGTTTGGAGATCTAATACTCATTTCCCATTTAAGTAGACAAAAAGACCCCTGGATTTTTTTTTTTTTTTGGTAAGTCCCCCAAATAGAGCCCAAACCTTTTAATTCCTATTTACCCTGTCTTGGCTGAAATTATCAACTTAAAAAGAAGAAAGATTTATTTTGGCTTATGGTTTTAAAGATATTAGTCCTTGATCACTTGGCACTGTCAGTTAAGACCTGTGGCAAGGCAGAATATTATGGTGGAGACTGTGTTAGAGTGCAAAATTTCTCACTGAATGGAAGCCAGAAAGTGTACGCTGGGGAGGGAGGATGTTCTAGTACAGGCTTCTTCCTCCAACTGTGCCTGACCTCTTCAAGTTTCTCCCTCCCGGTAACACCAGGAGCTGGGAACCAGCACACATGACACATGACCAAGATATGTGAGCTTTGGCCAACACTTAGGGTCTAAACAACATCCCTCATATTTTATCACTAATTCATATAAGAAATCCTATTGCTCTGTCTTCATACTATGTTTGAATTTGATCACTTTCACTATACCCATTAGTTCTGGACTTGTCTCTTTGTTTGCATCCAGTGTTGCCCTCTTCTGACCACAAGTTTGTTGAGGGTGGTTTCTTCCTCCTTTCTCCTTTCCTCAGCCCCTCTTTCATCAGCCCATGTCCCCATGTAAAATCTATTTATGGCTTCTCTTACATTCAGATTCCTTACCATAGTACACAAGACCTTCGAGGATATTGCAGTTAGTCATTTCTTACTTCCTATCCTTTCTTTCTCCCCATACTCACTTTCATTTACTATTCTTTAAACACATCTGTTGTCTAAGGGATTCTTTTCCATCAAGGGTGTCTGTTTGCTTTTGTTTTCCCTTCACTTAAACATCTATTCAAATGCTGTCTCTTCATTGATTTGATATCTTCTGTGGTCACCCTACGCTAAAACGGTTTATTCTGTATCTTTCTGTTCCTTTAGCCTACATTAATTTTCTTCAGAATGCTTGTCTGACAGGTATCACATATTTATGTCTCTGCTTTCCCACTAACATGTAAACAATGTTTGGACTTAATAGAAAACGTCTCAATGCCTGGGCTTTCATCTCTAGTACTGGAACACTACGTGGAGCATAATAGGAATTCAAAAAATTTTGAAAAAGTTTGAATGGATGGAAGAGATAAAGAGTTGAAATTAAATGATGTGCAGAACTCATTATTCCTTGCATGCATCCTCTTCAGCACTGCCTACTTTGCATTATAAAGTTATAACCCAAATTGTAAAGGCTTTTACATGAACTTTGCCTGTTGCCTATGTTTTCATTGTATTATTAGAGTTCTTTGGCTAGAGAGATGATTCTGCCATTAAAGGCGAGGTTCACAACAACAGCATCAAGAGTTCTCCTTTCCACCAGTTGCTAAGTATTATGCACCCATAGCTTACAATGTAACATTGATGAGATTTATGATCAATTTGTTATCTGTTTGTTTATATAGGGTAATTATAATCTACTTATGTAAAATACATGGAAATTCTGCAGTACGAACCCCAACCTAGAATATCAAACTGCCATAAAGAGAACGGAAGTCCTGCCTGAGTTTCAGTTTCAGTCCCACCATTCATTGTTAGCTGTTGTGGTTGTGTGGACAACCCTTAGATTTTTCTAAAACAGTTTTCTCATCTATTGAATGAACTCAGTACCTTCAGTTTACAGGATTGCTTGAGAATTTATTTGTTCATCCACAAGTAGCTTTACCATCTGGGGTGTGTCTGTGTTGCATGGATGTGAATTCAAGCACAGTCACATACACGTGTGGGAAGTCAGAAGACAACATCCACTATCACTCTATCTTGTTTTGAGGAAGAATTTCTTTACCTCTGCTATGCCAGACTGACTGGCCCACAAGATTCTCCTGTCATCTTATTGCTGGAGCATTGGGGTTACAGATTAATGTTATAAAATCATGTTTTTTATGTGAGTTGCTAGAATCCAAAGTCATACCGTCACACTGGCCACACAGGCACTCTGCTCACCAAGCCCATCCACAAGTCACTTTTATGTATCTCCCAACTGTTCCTGATCCCATGAGTCTTAAGATATAAAAAGTTGTGGGGGGGGGGGGCAGAGGGATTGAGTTGTGTAGCTCAGTAGCAGCATGGTTGCCTAATATAAATTGAACTCCTGGGTTAGAGCCCCAGTACTGCAAAACCAGATGAAATCAATCTCTTAGACGGGTGTGTGGCATGCTTGTAGTCAGCATTTAGCGATGGGACTGGGAGAAACAAATCGTCAGTGTTATCCTAAGATAATAGTTCAAGGCCATCCTGAGCTACCTGTAACCCTGCCTCAAAAATAATGAAAGATGATAAATGTTCTAAACAGTACTATGAGACTACTGAGTATTTTCTTAATTAGACTATTGAGGAAGATGCTGTGGAAGAAGTGACATTTAAGTTGGTGGGATTAAAAGCATTACCAGAGAACAAAAGAGAGAGTAACTTAGTTGGTCAGGAATAGGAGGAGGGAGGGAATTACTAGAGGGGCTGGTTAGTAGAACAGGGTGAAGCCCAGCTTTGAGAGCAGTGCACATCTGGTGAAGCACATCAACCCCAAGTATAGTCTGCACACATGGCTCTCTCTTTAGGAAAATATTGTTACTCGTTTATGAGTAGATTTACTTGTCTAATTTCCAAGATGTATGTGGTGATTTTATCCTCCCTAGCTTAAGACAAGGGAAGAAGCAAATGTCTTTCTTTTTATGTGAATTAAATGAAAAGGGTTTTTGTTTGTGTGTTTTATTTCTTAATTTATGTCAAGCTTAGGTTTTAATAAATATAGACTGTATTACTGTGATAGTTTGATTTTTGAAATGCATGCAGTTTATCCATTTAGCTTTATGTATTATGTTCTAACCTCAGAACCCTTCATTGTTTGATCTTCCTGTGTACTGGTGGGGGGGAGGGTAACCAGAGATAAAGCCAGCTGTCTATCCTTATTTATCTCCCCCTGGGTACTCAGAAGATAACAGTGTTGAGAGTCAGAGGGGATCGCAGCAATAGTAATGCATGTACAAGCACGATTCTTTTCTTAGAGCATTCACATAAAAATTATGTGCATAATTGCTGTGGTCTCTCATGGGGACTTGGCCTAGTGTTCAATAATTTGCCAGAAAAAAAATCACACATTATAGAGTTTTAGTTTCATAAAAATGAAGTTTTTGCTGTATAGGTTTTTAAAATTTTCTTCTAGAAATCTTGGCTCTATTTGAAATAACCACAGTATGCCATATTTCACCTACTAGTTTACCATTTACAGGAATATAATGGTGTAAACTAAGCACTTGTAATTAATAAAACTATTGAAGGTTGAAATCTCTTTTGAAAATAATGTGGTAGTATATGTAAAAATTTGATAATAACTTTAACTAACTTTAGTTTTTTTTTTTTTTTACAAATTTAGCTTACAACTTAGGCTCCTACAAGAAATTATTTATTGTCATGTTGCTTATGACAGCAACATCTTAGAAACTGATTGTAAACTGTACAAATGAGTTGTGTTGCCATATACAATGGCATATCATGGTTGGTCAAGCTGGAAATGAAAGGGAGGCATAGCATTTTGGAGAATGACTTGGCACTTTTACCAAAACTGACTGTATATTAGCCTATGATCCATCTCTAGTAATAGAAATGAGTGCATATATCTACCAGGAAACATTCAAGAACATTAGTAACTATACTGTGTTAATGTCCCCAAACTGGAACAACCCAAATGTTCATCAACAGTATAGCAGATGTCTTTACCCAATAGGATAGTATGTAGCCGTGAGAAGATTGAAATGTAGCCCATGCAAAAACATAAATGAGTCTCACAAGCAAATGAAAGTGGGGTTTATATAACATAAAATTAACCATTGTAAAGTAAACAAAAGAAGCCAGACACCAAAAGTACACATTATATTATTTAATTTACAGGAAGATAAAAAGTTAGTGTTAGAAAAGAGTGCTTACCATAGATGGAAAGAAGATGTAAAGCAAGGCCTTTGGGCACTGTTTTGTATTCTGGGTCCTGATTCACTGTTGTTGAAATTTATCCTATCTTCTATAGTGTGTAACACCTACATTAGAAAATAAGTGAGATCTTTGTGTGTATTTATGAGAAAAATAACCACTCTAGAATGTAAATGAAAAAATAAGCTTTAGGATAGCCATGTATGGAATGCTGTTAATTGTAGTTGGTTAGTTGCTTTGTTTTGAAAGTTATTTGGTATTTTTCAGTATGTGAAGAATTTCTTGGAAGGTAATAGATAAAACTGTTAATATGGTAGCCTCTAGGGAAGGAGGTAGGGACTTGAATGTAGGGAGCTTCTTACATCCTTTATATTTGAGAGCCTTTTCTCTTATACATATATTCCTTATTCCTAAATATTTTTAGCAAAAGCAAAACTGGTTTGGTCATTCAAAACCCCAGCGTGGAATGGGGAAAGGTCATGAAGCCCCACCTGTGGCTGAGGATCCATTGGCAATTGATGGCTCCTGGTGGACTGAGTGTGTTTTCTTCAGGGATGTGTTCCCGGAGAGGCTACCCATGCTCCAGTAGTGTCTTTCTCCCATGTCCATAAACTGCGTTAAGTAGTCTTAGTGTTTTGATCACAATTTATATGTATGAAATTCTTAATAAAAAGAATAACAAATCACAACAAAATGAAAACCTATTTAGCAATTTGATTCAGTACCATGAGGACTATAATTTTGTAAGGTTTTGAATAGGCTTCTGTTTGAGTTATTGATTTTGTTTTGTTTTAAAAAATGCATAGTAGTTTGTATATAATTTAGCTACATTGTTAAATGCATCAGGCTCTAGAGCCAGATTACTGGGATTTAATCCCTGTGTCATTAAACAAGGGGCTTAATTTAACTGTTTCTTCAATGTGTCTACTGTAGAAAACTGATATATGTGTTTTGCTGTGAAAAATTAATGAAATTATGCACTAAAGCACTAAAACATTGATTGACTTCTATTTTTCTGAAAATAAAGTGACCATTGGAATTTTGATAGGGATTTAATTAAATGCATAGATTGACTTGTCATCTTAACAATATCAAATCTTCCAATCTATAAGCTTGACATTTCTTTCTATATACTTAAGTCTACTTTAATTTCTATATATTTTGTCACTTTCAACATACGAGCCTCTCATCTCCTTTATTAAAATTACTACTAAATGTTTTATTCTTTTAGGTACTATTATAATTAAAAATTGTTTTTGTAATTTTATTTTCAGATTGCTTATTGCTGATGTATATAAACACAGCTGAATTTTGTGTGTTGATGTTGCATTCATGACCTTGTATTCTACAGCTTCGCCATTTTTTACAGTTGTATTGTGGTTGCTTTGGAATCTATGCTTTGTTTTCTAACATCTTAATGTCTGGGGTCTTTGCTTAGGATTCGGGATGCAAAGCTACAAATGTGCTTTTCTACTCCTCTAATTTTCTAGCTAATCTTGACTCTGCTGGTTCTCTTGTGCTCCATTGTCACATAGCAACTAGGACAGTCTTTTAAAGTAATTACTTGGGTCTTAACCCATTCAAAACCTTCTATTAGTTCATACATCAGAAATAAAACTTAAATCTGAACAAAGTACTACAAAACCCTGTCTTGTCGCTGGGAACTTTATCTCTAGTTCTTTCCAATAATAGTGACCTTGGCCTTCTATAACTAAGCTTCATTCTTCACTCTTTAAGGCAAGTGTATCTCCTGAGAGTCTTTATCTGCTGATTTTACTCTTATCCCTCTCACCATATACTGTTAGATAGAAGTTAAATGGAAATTGGTATCTTGTCTATTATTCACTTGAATCCCCAGTTCTTAGGATGATGTTGGGTGTAAAAGACATCTAATAAGTACTTGTTGTATAAATGTTTTATTTAGCAACTAATAGAAGCTAATGTAACTAATATATACTGAATACTGATAGAGTCAAACATTAGGCATTTGATGTGTTCTTCACGTTTAACTGTCACAGGCATGTGAAAGTATGTTGTTTGTTTTTGTTTTGTGGTTTGTTTTTTAAATAGGTCTCATGTAGTCCAGGCTAAACTCAAAGTTCTGTGTACTTCTGATCCCCTTTTCTCCACCTCCCAAGGCCTGGGATAACAAGCATGTATAATCCCAGTTTTATGCAGTACTGGAGATCAAGTCCAGTCTGAGAACAGACAATATTTTCATTGGTCAAGAGGAAACTGAGGACTAGAAACTCTTAAGTTAAACAGTTTATTCTACTAGGATTTGATATGCAGTTTATATATTATTTGATTCCAAAACAAACACTTTTTCTCCCCTGTTATTTTTAAATTATTAAATGTTTTCATACTGTAGAGACTACAAAGATAAATAACAAATCATTATTTAAATTAAGTAAGTATATAAATTGGTAGAGATGAAATAAAAGAACACTGTAGATCATGGGAAAAATAACTTTTTTAAAAGATGAAATTCATCGGGGTTGGCCATTGGGGAGTACTGTAGGATGAGTTTGGAAAAAGTAAGTTGGAAACTAGATTTTTTTTTAAGAGCTTAAGTTTGCAGACCTAAGGTTTTTGAACAATATAATTCTAGGAAAGCTGTAAAATAATGAGGGTACTGAATGTTTGTATGGGCATATGAACAATATAGTTCTTGAGAACATGGGCTTTGCACAAAATTATGTTGTAAGCAGGTATGGTGGTGATGTCGTTAATCCCCACAGCGAGGCCAGGTCAGCCAAAGGCTACATTTAACTCTGACAGTAAACCTGAGCAAATTACTTAACCTGTCTATGCTCTAGTTTCCTCAGACAACATGGACATAGTAATTTTTAACTTATAAAACAATTATAATGAATTAAACTAATTGTTACATGTAATAGCACCAAGAATAAGGGTAAACACTATATTAAGCACTCAATATGTGTCAACTATTGTCTATTTATATGACATTTAAATTCTCACATTGTCTTCTTGTGCTTTGTATCTTTTCATTCTTTAATAACTTTGTGAGGTAGAAGTTACTGTATCCAGTTTAATGTTAGAGAAAGCAATGTTGAAGAGGGAGGTATCACAAAAAAAAAAAAAAACTCAGAAGACAAAACTAGTCTTAGACCTGGCTGGCTTGATGTTGTATGCCTTTAATGCCAGCACAGGGGAGGTAGAAGCAAGAGTTCGAAACCAGCCTGGTTTACATAGCACACTCCAGTATAGCCAAGATTACATGTCTCAAAACAAAAACAAAAACTGGTCTTACTGTTTCAAAGCAAGATAAAAATCAAAACAAGATAAAACGCTTATAGGACAATGGAACAACATGTTAAAAACCAAGTTTGGAGAAAATTATTCTAATGGCATTCTGCAGAGTCTTTGAGGCAGAAGAGGAAAGAATCTAGAGGCAAGTTTATTGGATTCTTAAAATAATCTAGATACAGATTTTCTTTATGAAAACTTCCTGCTAGGGTTGTATCTGAAAGAATGAAGAATGAAGATAATTAAAGGGAACATTGTAGATTTTACAACTAACTAATACATTTTTTTTTTCAGCCGTATTTAAACTTGAAACAGATAGAACTGTATGGCCCTTGATAAGAATCTATCGGGGTGGCTTTCTTCTGATTGAATTCCTTTTTCTACTGGGCATCAACACGTACGGTTGGAGACAGGCTGGAGTAAATCATGTCCTCATCTTTGAACTTAATCCAAGAAACAATTTGTCTCATCAGCATCTCTTTGAGGTAATAAAGCAGAGTCTCATGAATATAGTTTGCAGTAACTGAATGTAGTTTGCAGTCTTGATGAGTACTCAAGTCCATCTTCCACTTGAAGATTGTTGGATTCTTTATCGTTTTTCTTACCTTTGTTTGGGTTTTTCTGTGTAATGATAAAAAGTAACTTTCTTTCTTTTTGTGTTCCCTGTGCTTTATAGATTGCTGGATTCCTGGGGATATTATGGTGCCTGAGCCTTCTGGCATGCTTTTTCGCTCCAATTAGTATCATCCCTATATATGTGTACCCACTTGCCCTTTATGGGTTTATGGTCTTCTTTCTTATCAACCCCACCAAAACTTTCTACTATAAATCCAGATTTTGGCTGCTTAAACTTCTGGTAAGTCTAGAAAGCTTATACAACATTTTTAGAGTGGTGTTGTTAGTCATTGGCTACCTCAAAGGTCACTCATGGCTGCTGAATTGTACAGCCCATATGTGTAGTTCACATTGTGCCACATGAGTGGTGCCCAGCTTTAGGAGCAAAGATGTTTTTGACAGATACTGGATAACCTTAAAAGTTTACAGCTACAGCATGGCAGCTCTGGGAAAGTGCTTTGTATTTTTTTCCTCCAAGTGACCAGATAGTGATTGATTTTGCAAATTATGATTATTTATTTTGTTATACAGGTTATTTAACCAGTGTGATAATATGTAGAACTTAGAACTTTTGGCTTCTTTCTAAAGAGAAGAAAGGCAGACATAGTGGCTTTATGTAATCCCTGTATTTAGGAGATAAAGGCAGAAGTATTAGAAGTCCACAGTCATTCTCAACTACATAACAGGTTTAAAGCCAACCTAAACCTGTCCCGTTAAAGTTGTGATACTATTGTTCCTAATTGTCCAGTTGATGTGACTAGTTAGCCAAGCCCTTTATTTTAGGAGCAATTGGTCCTCCACCAAGCTGAATTTGAAGCCAACTTGAATTTTTTGTTTTAGTAACTTCTTTCTTTATATGATTTTGCATTCACTTTTTTGAGGTAGAGTCTACTTTTCTAGCCCAGGCTGACTTCAGTGTCAGGGTTTTCCTGCCTTAGCCCCAAGTGTACCACAGTGCTTGGCCTTTGCCTGATTCTTAATGATCTCAACATCTTTTAACAGTGGAATAGAGAATGTCCTGGAAAATTACAGCTGTGTTGTTTTGTGATAGTGTAAAGGTAGCTGTGGGAGGATCTGATACACTCTTAAATAAGGCCGGTTTTATTTTTGAAGTCAATTAAGAATGTTCTCGTGTGTATAGTTCTTAGATGATGGGTCGCAGCTGATAATAGAAGGAAGAATGGTGGTTCAAATGAATCACCGTAACACTTTCCTCCCCGAAAAATATCATTTCTATTTCTTTTGCTTTTTGTTTTTCCCTAGGGGATTAGCAATACTTGTTTAAAATTTTAAAACTGAAACATACTACACTTGGTGGCTCATTCATGTAAACCCTGCATTCTGGAGGCTGAGGCAGGAAGATTGCCATGAGTTCAAGGCCAACTTGGTTTACATCGTGAATTTCAGAGTTAGACCCTATCTGAACTTACACGCCAATGCATGCACACACACATGCACACTGCCTAAAACCTGAAAACCTAAAATACAGCTTTCTTTCCCTATTTGTAAATGCTTATAGCAACGAAGAAAATAATATGGCCAAATTTTCTTGGCTTTTCCAAAGTTGAATATTATGAGAATTTTACTTTCTACCAAGATTTTTATTGCAAATTAAAATTCTTCCTTTTTCCCTCTTGGGAGTGGGGAAGACAACAAAAACTCAGAGCTCGGAATGCACCTCAGTTGATAAAGTATTTGCTAGCTGAGGCTAACCTGAAATTTAATTTGTAGACTAGGCTGGTCTTGAATTTGCAACTTTCCTGCCTCTGGAACATGAGTTCTGGAATTACAGGCATGTACCAGAACCTAGTATCAGCATGCTTTTAGAGAAGGTGGTTTGGGTTTTAGAGGGGGAAGAAGAAATAGAGCTGCCATTTATCTCTTGAATATATTAAAAATATTTTCTTAGATTAACTGTAAATGTAAAATCCCTATAAGGTATTGGGTTTTTTTTTAAAGATTTGTTTCTTTTTATCTCATATATGTGGGTGCCTTCATATGTGTATGTATGGTTTGTGCTCATAGAAACTAGAAGGTGGCATTGGATTCCTGGAACATATAGACGGTTATGAGCTGCCATATGGGTGCTGGAAACTGAACCCAAGTCCTCTAAAAGAGCAGCAAGTACTATTAGCCACTGAGCCACCTCTTCAGTTTATGTATACAATTATTTCTAAATGAGGTTTTTTTGGAAGATTCAGGAAGCTTATTATAATAATTTCATTGCAATAACAGGATGATGTAGTTGTGTATGTTGTGTGTTAAGTGCGCAATTCCCCAGTGCATCCTTTACTTAAGTAGAAAGCCACAATTTCATGCATGGCTACTTCCTCTGATTTGTAGAACGATCCCTGTTGAGTAGATGTTTATGTATGTGTCTGCAGTGTGTGTTAATAATGCAGATTGGTTGATTAAATAGGCTAGCAATGATGTATAAAAAGGAATCATAGACTAGTAAAAAGCACTCTTAGAAGCAGTGAAATGTAGAAAGAAACACTGATTTGTTACTTTTGTCATATTGTTACCAAAACAAATAATATTACTGTGTATAGGTCATTTAAATTCAGTTGACATATTTATTTTATTCAAATTTCACTGATCCAATTAGTCCCCATAATGTATGACAGAAAATTAACAGAATGTTTTCACTGTAGCTATATTTCTTTGAAATTGTTTTTTAAAGATTTGTCCTAAAGTAAAATGCTATTTCTCTCTCTTTTTTTAACCTCCAATTTTTAGTGTGGAAAACACATATGTCATGTGATCATAATAATAAAGTACTATTATGTTCATAGTTATATGGGAATATGTATTATATTCATAGTTATATGGAAATCTTTGAAATTGGCAAATGCCACCTTCCCTTAAAAAAAGCTCAAGAACTTTAAGTAGCAATATTAATATGTCTAGTCTAGTACAGTCTGTTTATATCCATTAGTCTCTTTTCCTGCATCTGTATTTGCCCCAACTAGAATTTCAATTAGGAAGTATAAACAAAGCCCCAGATTTCCAACAGTATCTCAAAATATTACAGTAGCTCAAAGCAGAGTCTACATACATGGACTGCTACGACCTCATTCTGCCTCTTCCCTGTAAGGAAGTGTCCTCTATCTGGAGCTTATGGTGCAGTAGCATAACTTGTAACCTGGATTTTTGGACTTAACAAAATATAAGGGAGCTATCAAGAGAATAAGTCCTGGAACCCAAAGATACCAGCTCCAGACAGCAATATCACAAAGCCTGTATTATTGTTTCCTGGTCTAGTTCCAATTACAGTATCTGTTAGGTGACACTCAGGATTGAGTCATACCATTTAGTCCTGTGTCTCTCTGAAGAGAAATGCTTATGGATTGAATTTGTCTACTAAATGAATATATCCAGAGAGCTAGAAATTTATACTCAGAGAAGTACATCATTATTATCTTACTCTTCTTTATAATAAAATCAAGGGAATCTGACAGGATAAATATAAAAGCTATCTGCATCCATACTCCTTTGCATGGGGTCATCCAGGCACTCCACAACTTTTTATTCTTGGTGACGGCTTTAGTATCTGAGTCTTCTCTGCAGTGCCAGAATTTCTCTTTGCAGTTATAACAGGTTGATATAGAGCAAGCCACGCTGAGTTTGTGTCTAATGGAATAGCAGTAGTACCTAACTTTGGAATTGAGTTGGACTTGATAGAACACAGCTATGATCCTAGCACTTATTGTGTAAGGGTGGAAGGATTTCAAGTTAGAGGCCAACCTGGGCGACATAGTGAGGCCTGTCTCAACCTACTCCCCTTAAGAGGAGTTATTATAAAGATTGAGCTGTAGTAGTCTATAACCCCTAAGAAAATATAGTTTTTTAAGTTAGTGTTCAATATATTTGCTTAATAGATTGACCATTTTCAGGACAGTGGTAAGAGAAGTGATTTTGTGGTGAAATTCAGGGTTAACAAGCCATTACTCTTACATTAGTGGAATAAATATTACATAGGCTGGGGTTGCAGTTCAGTGATAGAGGGCTTGACTTATGCACAAGACCCTGGGTTTGAAACCCCATGCTGTAACATTGTCATTTAGGTTAGAGAATGTGAATGCCTCAGCTGATATAACCACCCTTCCCTACCTGTATTTTACAGGCAAAGAAGAGCTTTGTATTTAGTTAGCTAAGTGCTCCCCTGTCCAGCAAATTTGCTTTGTAACCTAAATATTAGATTTCCTCTCTGTATTTCCAGCACTTTTTTTTCTTGACAGGATTTTACTCTGTAGCTCAGGCTGGCCTCGAATTTGTGGAAATCCTGCCTTAGCCTTCTAAGTGTTGGGCTTACAGGAATTACCCACTCTGCCTAGTTTATTCTCCCTCCTCCTGTTCTCTGCTTTTTTACCTGCAGTTCCTACCAGCAGCCCCACACATTTACACAGGCACACTGTTGTCTTTACAGTCATGCTTTCAATGCAATCCCCATACTGCTGCTTACCCCAGCCTTTGTTGTCTGGGCTGTGTGTGTGTGTGTGTGTGTGTGTGTGTGTGTTTCATCAGCAGTCACTCTGAATGGTCAGACATCAACTGCAGAAATTTAATGTACGGTTTCCTGTTTCTATGC
This sequence comes from Myodes glareolus, assembly GCF_982192425.1. NCBI lineage: Eukaryota > Metazoa > Chordata > Mammalia > Rodentia > Cricetidae > Myodes > Myodes glareolus. Next base: position 68,964,087 of record NC_142030.1, read on the forward strand.
CTCTCTCTCTCTCTCTCTCTCTCTCTCTCTCTCTCTCTCTCTCTCTCTCTCTCCTTTCTTTTTCTCAGTTTCGAGTATTTACAGCTCCCTTCCATAAGGTAGGCTTTGCTGATTTCTGGCTGGCCGATCAGCTGAACAGCCTGTCAGTGATACTCATGGACCTGGAATATATGATCTGCTTCTACAGTTTTGAGCTCAAGTGGGATGAGAGTAAGGGCCTGTTGCCAAATGATCTACAAGGTAGGCTATGATTTTGTATTCACACTGCTGGATTGCCAACATAAACCAAGAAATATTGGGAATGATAACTGCGACAGTTAAGGTCATGGTGAAAACTCATCCAATAGCATTCAAATTTAATTAAATGTACTTGGCATTCTGTTAGCAATCTCCTGAACTGAAATAATTTGGCTTTTAAATTGTGTTATTTTAGCCATCCACTTACCAAGAAATTTACAACTTATACTGAAGAACTCTGCAGTTATTTCTCAACGTTCCTATGTGTTGGTAACTGTATCACAAATGCTAGAGTGCCAGCAATTAGTCCTCACAAAAATGCTTGGGATAGCATTGTAGGTACCGTGATCAAAGTACTGACTGCTTAGAATCAGGTCAAATGCCTTGGGAAAAGTTGTGGTAGATTGCTTTACAAATCTTATTTGAAACCTTTATTTTTCTTCTGGCTCTTTACCCACACTTAGGTAATGCCAGGTTTGTATAGTTAGGAAGTTTGCATTCGTCACAAAGATCTAATGTAGACAGGTCATACATAGAGCATTTATTCACAAAAGAGAATGAAAAATTGGGTGTGACAGCCTACCATGCACTTGCTATTCCTTCACTGAGGAGGCCAAAGCCGTAGGATAAGTCCCTGTTCAGCCTAGGCTGCATAATGATGCAACCCTGTCTCAGAAGTAAAAACACAACAAAGTAGCAGTAAAAAATTAATAATGAACCCTATACCTTGTTCTTGATTAAAAGGGAGTCCATAGAATATGTACTCTGTGTACATATTTTATAGTACTTGGCACTTATGAAACTGTCTAGGTACCTGTGATTTTTGTTGGTTTTCCATATGTTTAACATCATAGAACAAAACAGTTTTTTTCTTCTTTTGATTCATAGACTTTTTTCCTATAGTTTTATTGCACTTGAAAAAAACATTAATTCTAGGATATTAAGAAGTCCAAGAGGACAGATTTTTCCCAGTAGTTCCTCTGGAGTTTTTACCTTTTCTCATTGGCTTATCCACCACTGAGAAGCTTGAGCACACAGTAAGTAGTTACATAGGAGAGAATGACTGAACCCATGGGGAGGACTTGGATTTTATACGCTGATGGGTATTTGGACTGTGAGACTAAATGGTGTGAACAATTCATTCTTTTGAATTGTAATTTTTCCTTCTTCTTCTTCTTTGAAATCTTCACAGAACCAGAATTTTGCCACAGATACACATATGGTGTGCGAGCCATTGTTCAGTGCATTCCTGCTTGGCTTCGCTTCATCCAGTGCCTGCGCCGGTACCGTGACACAAAAAGGGCCTTTCCTCATTTAGTAAATGCTGGCAAATATTCCACCACTTTCTTCACCGTGACCTTTGCAGCCCTGTACAGTACTCACAAAGGTATGCTGAGACTTTCAAATCTGAGTTGTTTCTTCCTGAGTCTGTTGCCCTGGACCTTACTATTTGTGCTGTTGGTTTCCACTGAAGCTCCAGCCCCTGATTGTTGTGGTTTATCCTTGAATACAGTTTTAGTCTCATTCACTGTATATTAACAAACATCATTAACAAGAATCACAGTCGATCAGATAGGAAGAATTATGTTAATGTTCGAAACCCTGAATTATGCTCAGTGGATTTAACCTATGAATGCCTTGGATTTTCATTTAGTGTTTTGGTTTTTTTTTTTTTTAAGATCTCCTTGTTCATTAATGAGGTTAGGAAATGGGTAAGTGTACAAGATTCCCTCTGGCAATCAAGTATATTTTTAATCGTTTCCCTTCACCAACTAGTAAGGATTGTTTCCAGCCCATTTAACTGCAAATTGAGTTCTCTGATCCCTCTATTTTCTTGTCTCCATGGCAACCTGCTATTACTTGCTACTGCTCTTCTATTGGGAAGAGAAAAAAAGCTTTTAAGTTCTGAGCCACATGCAGACACTCCTTTTGAATTTTTAACCTTTTCCCAAGAACTGTCAATCAGTTATTTCACTTCCTTTTACTAAAGCGCATTACAGTATCAGCCCACGACTTAGCCACTACAATTTCTCATCCGTAGGTGGTCCAGAAATGTGACTAATGGAAACCAGTAGAGTGCTTTTAAATACTCAGGTAAACTGTTTTCAGAAACCATTTTTGTGAGGCTGTGTTTGAGTCTTAATTCAGTGGGACAAAACTGCTATTGCAGTAGCATGTATCTGCTGGTCCTGAGAGTTAATAGTGTAAGATTGTTGTCCATACTATGACATAGATTCTGTGCTTAGAATAGCATGTGGCCATTCTGGTTAAGTGATAGAATTTAAATGGAAAGCTCCCGCAATTTTAATTTTGCTGAGGAATGCCACTAGTCAGTTATTACTAAATAATTTATAAATTTGACAGTTGATCTGATACAAGAAGCTTTATGGTTTCTCTTACTAAATTATCACAAACACTTGCCCCCCACCTTAGGTAAAAATGAGCACCACTATTTTGGGGTAAATATTTTATACTAACAATACATTCATTAAGAAGCTGACAGTTGCCAGGGCTGCTGGTGCTGTTGACACAAATACACACCTCACCTCAGGAAATACAGCTCATACTTGTTCCAGACATAAGTGATGATAGCCTGGGAGCACAGATGAGGTTGCCCTGAAAGACATATTCCACTGGAAGTAGTTACATGAGAGTTTGCAGTTACAGAACAAAGAAAGCCGTAAGTCAGGGCATTTACTGAGTGCTCTGGTGGTGGCTGCAAGTAGGCAGGCTACAGCAAACCAAGGGAACACTATAGGTCTGAGGTGTTGTCTGATAACACTTTCAGCTTTTAGATTGGTAGGAGCTAGTGTTCTGCTGAAATTAGATTTTAGGGCTGGTAACTCATTCAGGAAAATGCTCGCTGCACGAAGTTGAAGACATGAGTTTGGTCCCCAGAACCTATGTGAAGGCCAAGCCTGGCTGCAGGCACCTGTAATCCCCACTCTGGGAAGACAGACATGGATCCCTGTGGCTTGCTCACTTGTCATTTCAGTCATATCATCAAGCTCTGGTCTAAATCAGAGACACTGTCTCAGAAAACAAGGAGAGAGAAATTGAGGAAAACATCAATACCAAACTCTCCATACACACAAAGAATACATTTTAAAGATTTTGATAGTCACAGGGATGTTCAGACACAGGAGTAGACAATGGATGGCTTTTAAAGGGACTGAAGACAGTCTAAGATAATCTGGCTCTGGTCTTCAACACTATCTACAGTCACACACAAAGTTCAGCCATTCAGCCTTGTAGAATCCTTTAACACAGGTATGACTTTTCTTTTTTTTCCCCCTGGGAACATCAGTTTATACAAAGACCTATAATGAGACAAATGATCACAAGTTCAAGGCCTGCCTTAATTACAGAATTAAGTTCAATATATACATATATTCTCTCTGTCTGTCTATCTATCTATCTATCTTTTTTGTCACACACACACACACACACACACACATATATATATATATATATATATATATATATATAGTTTTTTGTTTTGTTTTGTTTTTTCAATAAAGCGTTTCTCAGTAACTTTGGAGCATGTCCTAGAACTTGCTCTGTAGACCAGGCTGGCCTCAAACTCACAGAGAGGCCTGTCTCTGCCTCCCGAGGACTGGGATTAAAGGTGTGTGCTACTACTGAACTATATTTTAATGTGATACAGTTTTACATTTGTGTAAATGTATTTATAGTTGTTGATTTACCTGCTGCATATATATGTAAACTGATACTAAATTATATCCTTTCACTAAAAGGTGTTAAGAGAAATTTTTCCACTTTTTTGTAATTGTTGAGCTTTGTTGAGCTGTATACTGAGAAATGGTTAAAATGCTAAGTTTTATGGGGTTTGGAAACTACATGTTTTGAAAGACTTCAAAATAGAGTACTAGTTTGTATAAGCAGGGTACTGGGAAAGCACACAGCACAAATCTCTGACCCAGCCTGATAAGCCACAGATGAAAGATGATGCTCAGATGACATGTAGCTAAGGATGGACTTCTGATCCCCCTACCTCCGCCACCCAAGTGCTGGGATTCCAGATGTGTGCCACCATGCCTGTCTCTTCATTTTTATTTTTGTGATACTAGGATGCTCAGAGTCTTGTGTGTGCCATGCCTGGAAAGTACTGTATCACTGAGCTTATCCCAGCCTTACCTTGCAGTTGGAGGGTAGAAGCAATCCTGTTTCCTACGTCTGCTTGCCTTGGCCTCATTTGCCATGGCTGCTTTGTTTCACAGAAAGCCATATCTTTACCTGTATCTATTTACTTCACAGATTTATTGTAAGAATTGCTCATGAAATTCTTACAAAATAAGAATTTTGTATACTACAAAAATGGGGTGGATGGGAAAAGAACAGCTCCCTTTGCTGACCAGTGCTGATGAATTTTAGGACAGCCGGGACTACACAGAAAAACCCTGTTTCAGGGGAAAAGAAAGAAGGAAGGAAGGAAGGGAAGGAGGGAGGGAGGGAGGGAAGGAAGGAAGAAAAGAAAAGGACAAGGTCTCACATAGCTCTTGCTGGCTTCAAATTCACTGTGTATCAAGGATGACTGAATTCATGGTCCCCTTGCATCAGTCTCCCTTTTGAGTGCTGGGATTATAGAAATGTACAATACCCAGTTTTATGTGGTGATGGGGCATCAAACTCAGGGCTTCATGCGTGCTAGGCAAGCACTCTATACACTGTGCTGTATCCCCAGCCTTAAGTTCTTTGATTTTCTTGGGCAGTATTCTAAGAAAACACAGACTTTAGAAATAATTACTGAGTCAAAAGAATCAATTCAAAATGTCTAATTATGTACTCTTCTATGGAGTGCATGTGCTGTTGCAAAAGCTACATTTATGAGGAAAGAAGAGTAAAAGATCATGACATAACCTTGTTCAGACTCAGATCTGAGTCTTTTCAAAAAACTAGCCTGCCAGGGTTACCATAGTAACAGCATTATATTAAGTGCACTTTCAAAATTGTTACAGAGGTTGTTTCTTATGTTATGCTGCATGATTTTTAAAAAATGGAGGTGTAAGCATTAACCCTAAACCTAGAATCATTTTTTAGAAGGTGAGGGTTTAGGCAGCCCATTTAGGAAGATTAATCATGATAATATTTTAGTTAGGCCTCTTTTGTTGTATTAAAAAAAAAAGAAGCACATTTGAATTAATTCAGGGCATTTTATTTTCTGTCATTAATTTTTAGAGACAAAGGAATTCAGCTAGCAGCCAATCTCTGTGTTTAAAAATTCATATTTCATTACATGACCACATTTGAAACAGCTCCTTACAAGTGTTGTCTTGGAATTGGGATTAGAGGAGGTGAGGAAGTGTTTTAAATGGGTTTTGGTTTCCTTGAGGTTTCTGGGCTTTGCAAGAAAAGATCTTTGGGAAGTATAATAGCAGAAAGACTGTGATGGTATTACTTCTAACAAGTTTTATTTCATCAGCTTGTATTGCATTTGTAGCTTCTAAAATTCTGTTATCCTCATAAATTCTTAGTGGAGTTAGACCTGTGCTATTCACACACACACACACACACACACACACACACACATACACACATACACACACACACACACACACACACACACACATATATATATGTGGAAGGGGTGCTTACACTTCACATTCCCTGAGACGTTTGTGGGCAGGGTGGAATTCGCTATAAAGTTTTTGAAAGAGCGTTTCTTGTGTTCATTTACATCCATGTTATTGGTGCCCAGGTCTCGTCTGAATCCCCTTGTGCATTCTGAAGGGTGTTACGCCTCCCTGTGAGGTTTCCTCCGCAGCAGTTAGTGCCTCCTGTGCAGTAGCCACTTCATTATTTTGAGTGAACACACACAGTCCTGAAATGCTGTTTCTCTGGGGTACAGCTAGTTGCTACCCTCTTGCTACCCTGAATAATAGGCTTCTAGTCCACATTTTAATCGTCTTACATTATAATAGAAACAGTAATTGTGGTTTTTTTAAATTCTTTGGGGAAATTTTTGTTCCATTAGCTTTAAAAGACATACGTTCAATTAAAAAAGAAAACTCATTTGGATAAATGTTCTCATTTTTTTGCCTTGATATTTAAAGTAGTTCAAAACATTAACCCTTTTGGAACTTAATATATTCTGTTGTAATTTCCTCATAGAAGGAAAAACTGTTTTACAGTCTATCTAGACAAGATTGGCTAAAAGACCTGTTGATATCAGAAAGCAAAACAATAAGATACTGGTTTCTTCTCATTAGTAATTTAATGCTCTTTGCCATTTCCAGCTATCATTGTACTAATTTTCAAATGATGTAATTGTTTCTATATATAAATTTATATATTTCTACATGTGATAGATATCTTTGAATAAATTAAATCTTTTTATCTTCTTTGTCACTTAAAAGACTTTTAAAAAGTAACACACACATTGACACCTTGATATCATTTTGGTTTTCTCATCACATTGGTTTTCTTAATTGTTCTTACAACTCATGAAAACAGCATTTCTATATGTCATGTTGCTTTAATAACACTAATATTTGTAATATTTTATTGCTCAGAATTATAGGATTTTTGCTAAAAAGAAGCAAAGGAGCCAGTCGATGGTAGCACACACCTTTTAATCCCAACACTCGGGAGGCAGAGACAGGCGGATCTCTGTGAGTTTGAGGCCAGCCTGGTCTACAAGAGCTAGTTCCAGGACAGGTGCCAAAGCTACAGAGAAATCTTATATCTCGAAAAACCAAACAACAAACAAACAAACAAATAAAAAGAAGCAAAGGTGAAAATTATTTGAATTCAACTTACACAACAATGCCTGATTAGAGAGAAATTTGAGGCTTGATAGAATTTTTAATTTTTTCTTTTTTTTTTTTAGAAAAAAAGAGATGAGATCACATTTATTTATTGAATGTTCATGTAAAACTATTAAAAACATCTTTTACTTAAGATAAAGTCCACTTACACATAGTTTTAAAACCTTTAAAACTTTAGGCATGTGATATATATGTATATATAATTTTACACTGGTGTTATCAATGAAAAACAATGAACTTATTGTGTCTACATATTTTTAGCACAAAAACAAAAGGCAAAAAATAAGTGAGCAAATAGACTATAAGGGCTTATTCCTACCATATGTTGTACTTTAGGGAGAGGGAGAGATTTTATGTGGATCTCTTCCAGTTGTTTCTATAGTTCACTACAGTAAGTATACTTACTCATCAGCTACATAGTAAATCAACCCAAAGTTTGGTAAGTGAAATAACTCTAATTTCTTCTTGCTTGAGCCTCTTTAGGTCAGCTGGAAATTGACTGGAATAGGTTGGGCTCATATGTTAAGGCTGCCTCTCCTGAACTATCTTATGTGGATGTTGTTCTCACTGTTGTTTGGGGTGGGTCTGTTCCATGTGTGTTTATTCTGGAGCCTCACCTCATGGAGTAACACTTAGAAAGAAATCTCCTGCCATGGCACTGAGGAAGCAAGTCCTATTGCACAAATACATGCAAAGCCTCTCTGCTCACCATCTGCCTGCTTCTTGTTAGCCAAAGAAATTCACAAAGACAGGTCAAAAGAAGTCTGTCTTTTCCGACACAAAACCAATCACCAAACCCAACATCACTGAGGCAAAGAATATTCTTGTCTTGGAAACAGGGATGGGCTGAAGGGAATGAATATTTTTCAGCTGTAATCTAATCTACCATTATTTGGAAAACAACTTAAATTGATTCTTTAATTGGCAAAGGACATAAACATAATTTTGCAGAATAAACACATTAACAGTGTTTCAGTTCACTAATAGCAGAGTAACGCAAGTTAAAGTAGTATTGATGGGAGAGTGATGGTGTTCACTGCAGGGTAGGTTGGTGAGCAATCCCTCTCTGGTAATTGGTTATTTATTTTGTTAAGAGTCTGGCATGGTAGTGCATACATATCTTTAATCCCAGCCCTTAGAAAGCAGAAGCAGGCAGATCTCTGAGTTCAAGGCCAACCTGGTCTAAAAAATGAGTTCCAGCACAACCAGGGCTACACAGAGAAACCTTGTCTCGAAAAACCAAAATATATGTCTTTTATTCTAGTAAATCCAGTTCTATAACTAGAATAGAGAAGTTGTGAAAAATTAAGGTGTGTTCATAGCATTATATAGTAAGAAAATAAAACAGTGTAACAAGTTTGTAATAGATTTAGTAGCAGCAGTCCCTGAAACATTACACAATAGCTTACCAAAGGATATTGCAATTTTCTGCAAAGAGTAGATGAAGACTAGTGAGTGATATCACAGTCTACAAGCCAGGTGTGATGGATGGCACATGTTTGAATCCCACTGCTGAGCAGGTAGAAACAGGTGGATTGACAGCTTATTGGCCAGCCCACCAGCACTACTTGGCAAGTTTCTAGGCTAGGAAGAGATCTTGTCTCAGGGGGTAGAAATAGCCCCTGAGGAAGGACACCTAAGTCCTTCCTCTGACCTCCATGCATACAGCACAACACAAAAAGAATACTTGTATTATCAAATGTAATATTTATGGGATACATCTATGGACTGGACACTATTTTAATTTAACATATACTAACTAGCTTAAATCATAGCAATCTTGGATATTAAAAGCAAAGCTAGGCAGTTTTTTGGGTTTTTTTGTTTTGGTTTGGTTTTGGTTTGGTTTTTGGAGGCAGGGTCTCTCTTTGTAACCTTGGCTGTTCTGGAATTTACTCTGTAGACCTGGCTGGCCTTCATCTCACAGAGATCCACCTGCCTCACCCACCCAAGTGCTGGGGTTAACGACATGAGACACCACCACCCAGTGCCGGGAAGTTCTTAAGGTGGCATATTATTGAGAAGTATTGCCAGTGAGGAAGAGTGATCATTATTCTTTTTGTGTTTGTAACTCCACTTCTGGAAGAATGAACAAATGAGGATTTATAGCCAAGAAGGAAGGTAAGGATGGAAAGTTACTAACTATAAGGGAACATCAGGATTAGGCACACTGGCTAAACTGACTTGACAGGATTCTTACTGAAGGTTGACATAGGTTCTCTGATGCCTGTTGAGTTTGGAGACTCTAAACTTAGCAAGATGCTTGCTACAGGTAGGTGATATGGACCTATAAATCCCATATGCTAGGGTTGGGGCCTAGAGAGAGTAGAGAGTCCTAACTAGGCAGATCAAGGAGAGAATCTTTCATATAGACAGACATTTGATCTTCATGTGACAAGGAAGGAAATTAAAATCAGTGGATAAGATATTTGCCAAAGTCTTACAGCTAGGAAGTAGAAGAACCTATGACTATTTATAGAGAGAGTGTACTTCCAAAATCAGCTAGCAAGTGGGTAACAGAGCTAGAATTTACACCAAGGCCTTAGGATTATTTTTGTTGTGCCATTCTTCTAAGCTTGTAGAATGCCCTGAGCACTACCCAGTGACACAGTGTTAAAGCCTAGGTAAACAAAACAGAACCAGTCAGGTACAGTAGCATGCTGTCATTCCATGGGACAAAGCTGTCTTTGAGAAAACACGGAAGTATAGTGATCAAGAATGATGTAAGCTCTATTTATAAGGAGATACCCATTTCCTGGTTCTTGACCCTAATTGCCACATCCACCGAACACCGAGCCAGAAACTTACCTTTCATACTAACAGCCACAGCAGTGGTTCACGCAGTGTGGAGTCAGCTCCAAGTTCCCCTTCTGCCAGAAAAGAAAAGTTACCTATGCGTCAGAGGAAAACAGGAGCATTAATGCTCACCTGGCAATGATGGTGCACACCTTCAGTCCCAGCACTCAAAAGGCAGAGACAGGTGGGTCTTTGTGAGTTCGAGACCAGCCTGGTCTACAGAGTGAGCTCCAGGACAACCAGGGCTACACAGAATAAACTTTATCTTGGAAAACAAAAAAAAAAAAGAAAAAAGAAACATTAATGCTATTTCAAGTAGTGGGAAAATGATTTAGCATGACTAACTTGCTTAGCGTTGTGTTTCTTTTACATTTTTATTTCATTATTATTATTTGTCTATATAATGGGAGAGCATTGTGTGCTGTCGTGTACATATGCATGTCATAAGACACCTTTGTGGAGTCTGTTTTCTCCTTCTACCTTTACGTGAGTTCTAGGCATCAAACTCCAATGGTCAGGCTTTCACAGCAAGTGCTTTTTCCCTCCAAGTCAGCCTACTGGTCTATATCGCACTCCATTTTATGATTTTAAATTTGCGTCTTAAGAACTGTGGGGGCGGTGCTGGAGAGATGACTTAACTGTTAAGAGCAATGGCTGCTCTTCCAGCAGACCCAGGTTTAACTCCCAGCACCCACATGGTGACTCATAATAGTCCATAACACCAGTTCCAGGAGATCCTATGTGCTAGTCTCTAAGGGCACCAGACACACAGATGGTATACAGACATACATGCAGACAGAACACCCATAAATGTGAAAAAATAAAATATTTTTTAAAGGAAATATCAAAAAATAGGGGGAAGTTTGCTAGTATGCTAATAAACAAGACATGACATCTATATGCTTCTTCGAATGTAGTGGACAAAATGTAACACACACACACACACACACACACACACACACACAGGATTGAACCCAAAGCTTTGAGTATGTTAAGCACATACTTAGACTGAGCTACACCCTTAGCCTTTTCAGTGATACTTTGAATAACGTAGAGGATGTGATTTTCATTAAAATTTGGAAAGAATTTTTGCTTCTTGCTTTTGTTCTATTTAATGAAAAAGAAAATAAAAATCTACTCATCACCTAAATATCTCATTGACATATAGCATTTGCATTGGAGTCCTCATATAGGCTTTTTGGGGCTTTCTACATATTTTTAATGGTTATAGAATGAGACCATAGAGTATATTTTCTTTAAAGACAAAATGTACACCTGTTTACAGAAGGGAAATCAACACCTATCAAACAAAATGGAATATTAAAGCCTACTCAACACATTTCATGTCTGGGACAGAAATTGAATAAAGTATAGAACCCGTTACATGGTCCTCCTTGTCCTTGTCAGTTACAGACACACTGTTTTAGTTCTTTATCAAGAACTTTACAGCTGGTTGTGGTGGCACATACCAGGGATCCCAGCATGTGAGAGGCTGAATCAGAAGGATTTTGAGTTTGAGGACAGCCAAGATTGCATACCAATACCCTGTCTCAAAAACATTCCCTCTAATGCCTACAGTAAGGTTTCACTATCTCCCTCTTCTCAGTAACCAAGTCCTTTACCAAAAAGCGCTTTTTCTGTGACAAGCGCTCTTGTGTGTGAAGAACTGGTATGTGGACTTGGGAGTTTAGACAGAAGAGGACTGGCTTAATTTATTCAGGTCTTGACTGTGTTACCCTGAAAAAGACACTGATCTGGATTGTAGATTCATAAATTCAAAACATCAGTTTCTGCCTCTCAAGTTTACCTGTAAGCTTTAACTTTTGTGTAAGAATTCTGTATTTGGCTGTGATTGACTGATCTCTCCATGGTGTGATAAAAGTATATAGAAAACACATGTAAAATGTAAAGGGTTTTTAAAAATATTTTATGTATGTGAATGTTTTGTTTGCATGTATATCTGTGCACCATATGTGAGCCTGATGTCGTTGGAGGTCAGAGAGGGTGTGGAACCTCCTGGAACTGGAGTTACAGATGTGAGTCACCATGTGGGTACTAGGAATTGAACCTGGTTCCCTTGGAAGAGCAGACAGTGCTCTTAATGACTGAACCAGTCCCAGAAAGGTGTTTGTTTTGTTTTTTAATGCACTTGTGGAGGACTTCAATAGATCAGTGGTCCCTTCAGCTTCCTGTCTGCTATTCTTGTGGAGCTGTTTGCAAGTATGCCGCTTTGTGAGATGTTGATTTGGAATTTATATGTCTTTTTTGATGAGGTACCAATGTATACCTTTTACCCATCTTTGGTTGAATTTACTATTACTTTTGAATTTGTTGTTCTTTATATACTTTCATAGAAGTCATCAGATAGTGTTTAAAATAAGTTTTGACATCTATAGCTTTTTATTCTCTTAACATGATCTTTTTCAGGGCAGAGTTTAGTTCATCAACATTTCCTTGTATGGACCATTTTTTTTTTTTTTAGTTTTAAGACTGACAACTCTTTACCTAAGCCTAGGTTTTTCTTTTTTATCTCAGTCTTTTTATTATTAACATAATTTTTTATTGACTCTTTGGGAAATTCACATTCCACACCCCAATACCAAACCCATTTCCCAGCCTTTCCATGTCTGTCCTCAATTCTTGTAGCTGTCCCCTAAAAAGAAAATTTTAAAAATAAAAATTAAAACAAAGCAAAACAGAAACAAAACCACTTCACTCCTCCATCTTTCCCACCTCGCCATCACATATTCGTTTGTTGTAGTGTCATTGGGAGCTGTGGTGTTTCTTACAATGTGCCTTTTTGTCCAGTTAGCTTTACTAGCAAGTGTTCATTGCAATGAGTCATTGGTCTAGTTTAAGGCTTTTGGTACACCATCAATACCGGACCCTCACCGAAACCCCTCTCAGATATCCTGCTTTTACTCTGAGTCATGGACATCCTGCTGCTGTAGTTCCACAATACCAGTCCCCTTTTATGTGCTCCAGCAGGTCATAGATGGGGTAGATGTTGGGATGGACCAACTCAAAACCATGAATGTATGCCTAGGTGGTAGCAGAGTTCAGTCTGTGCCGCTGGGACCCCCCCCCCCCATCCCTCATTCTATGGTCCAAGCCAGTTCTCTCATACACATGGTAAGAGGTAGGGCCAGCCTCCCCTCACACCCAATGGGACCAACTCTCCTATTGCAGCAGCCAGCAAGTGGGGTGGCCAGTTGGCCCACGGCAGTCGAGAGAGTTTGGGTCAGCTCTTGTGCACCTATGCCACTGGGACCAGTTCAGCTGAGGCAGTCAGTGAGAGATGGGCAGGACCAACTCTCTAGTGTCCAGGCCACCTGGGCCAGCTGTCCCATAACTCCCAGTGGTAAAACAGGCCACAGACATAAATACAGACCCCTGCTGCATGAACCAAGACATGGCCCTGAGCTGCAGCTCTGGACCAGATGTCATGGTGTCTGGTGGCAGCACAGGGCACTCAGATTAATATGGCCTCAGTAGCAGCATGGCCCTTGGACATCAACGTGGAATCAGTGGCAGCCCAGATCACAGGCATCCATATGACCTTCAATGGTAACAGGGGGCATGGACGTCAGCATAGGTCAGCACTGACCTAGACATGGCCCCAGGTAACAGTGTAGGCCAGCCATAGCAGCCTGTTGAGTCTTCAGTTCTGCTTCTCTCCATAGCACATGAACTGTTCCGCTTCTCTTTCTGTCCCATTGTCTACCACTTACCTGTTCATCATAGTGGCACCCACCTGGAGGACCTACGGCTGGCTTCTGCCCACCAGGGCTATTGGGAGCCCTCAGTCTTACATTTTTCTCATCCTAATTTTATGTTTTACAGGTAAGCCCATGGTGTATTTTGGCTTAATGTTTATGTATAAGTTACAAAACAGTCAAAGTTTATATTTGACCTATGGTTATCTCGTTTTAGTAGCACTATGTTGTTGAAAACGGCTGTCTCTGTTCTATTGAATATCTGCTTTCATACCGCTGTCAGAAACAATTAGGTATTTTTATGTGGGTCCTTTCCTGAATTCTCTTTAGTGTTTTCTGTTTGCCAGTATCACACAGTCTTGATTCCTGGAACTGCATATTATATCTCAAAATTTGGTAGACTGATATCTTACCTTACTATGCATTTTTTAGATTGTCTTGCCTATTTTAATTCCTTTGCCTTTTGTTATTAATTTTTGAATTATGTTGAACATGCTTATAAGTTTAAGAATTGGTATCTTGTCTACGAACATACTGTACTATACTTATTTAGATATTCTTTTATTTCTTTCATTGGCATTTTATAATTTTTGCTTTATACTTATGCACAGATATTTTACAAATGGAGGGTTTTTTTGAGGGATTGTAAATAATACCATGGTGTAGACTGTTCATTTCCCGGCCACACAGACCTAAAATAATTACACAGAAACTATATTAATTATAACACTGCTTGACCAATAGCTTAGGCTTCTTTTGAACTAACTCTTACATCTTAATTGAACCCATTTCTATTATTTTGTATAACTCCCCAAGGCTGTGGCTTACCTGGTAAAATTGCAATTGAAGCTGCAGCGTCTCTCTCCTTTGGCAGCTATATGGCATCTCCTTGACTCCGCCTACTTTCTCTGTATAGCTCTGTTTGGATTTCCTGCCTGGCTTTATTCTGCCCTGCCATAGGCCCAAAATAGCTTCTTTGTTAACTAATGGTAATAAAAACTTATTCATAGCGTACAGAGGGGAATCCCACATCACCATGGTTTTGGATTTTTACTTTCAAGGGTTTTAAAAATATCTAAACTTTTTACAAGAAAACTATAGGTTTGCATTCAAGTTTGAAATATATATTTATTGGGGCTCGAGAGATAGCTTGGCAGCTAGGAACACTTATTACCAGAGTTTGGTTTTGGCTTTAACTCCAACTCCAAGAAACCAGTTCCCTCTTCTGACCTCCACAGGCATCCACAACATGTGACAGATACACATATACATAGATAATATTAATATTAATATATATTCATTATTATTTTAAAATGTGTCCATATAATTTTATATATGTTGTACTCTTTACACAGTTTTTTTCCAGCAGTGTAATTAGGATGTTAATACAGTCGAGGTAGAAAATATTTTCAGTTGCACAAGTTTACCTTCTATTTTATCATATGTGTTTAGCATAGAGATACAGTTTCATTTCATATCCAGAGAACTGGTTGTTATGCTTTAAAAAAAAAAGTCCTTACATAGTTCTGACTGTCCTGGAACTCACTCTGTAGACAAGGCTGCCCTTGGACTTACAGAGATCTGCCTACCTATGCCTCCCAAGTGCTGGGGTTAAAGGTGTGCACCACTACCGCCTGGCCTATTTTCCTTTTCTCATACTGCTCTTGATTCTGTTCTTCGAGTGATGCTGGCTTCATAAAATCAATAGAAAGGTATTCTCTTTTTTTTTTGGAAGAAATTGTACAAAATGTGTATTCTTTAAATATGTGTTAGATTTTCCCCCAGGAAAACCATCCTGAAGTCTTTTTCTTTGGGGGACAGAGAGGCTCTCTGTGTGGTTTAGGCTGGCCCCAGTCTTCCAAGTGCTGGGATCATGGGCATGTACACATGCCTGACTTGTTGGGAGTTTTTAAATTTGCAAGTATTTTTTTAAGATCCAGTCCAGCATGTATCTCTTTACTCTTCTAGGCCATTTTTCTGTTGTCTTCCACTTTGAGAATTGATAGGAACTCCTTTCTATATTTATTTCTCTAAAACTGAAATTCCTTGCAGTCTTTTTTTCCAGTCTCAGGAGACAAGGTGTCTTTTTTTTCCATGCTGTGCTTTCACTTCCTGTCTTGGGGTCTGACTGTGGAAGTCATCCTTGTCTCTGTCCTAAAGTTCATCATTGCTGGGTCTTTCCTTCAGCCTATGCTCAGGAGACCTCTACTCTCAAGCAACTTCCTATACCACACCAAGCCATCTAACATTATTTCTGTTTTTTGTTTGTTTGATTGTTTTTTTGTTTAGACTAGTAGTCTGCTTCTCCACACTATCTCCATTCCTTTCAATCAGCAGTGCTGAGTAACAATCACAGCATACTTGGGGGCTAAGGCTGTTGCTCTTGGTAGAGTGCCTAGCATGCACAGGGTTCATCCCAGTACTACCAGTTTGCAGAAGTAGAACAGGAGATGTAGCTTATGTCTCAGCAGTTTGCTTACCAGCCACATGCATCTGATAATGCACTTGAAGTTACCTCAACTGTCTTTTCTCTCTATTCTTATCGTTCCCTCTTTCCATCCATTTTTCTGTCTCTCTTCTTTCTGTTCTATTCTTTTTCTCATTCTTTTCTTTTCTTTGTTCCTCCCTCCCTCTCTTCCTCTGTCTTATGCATTGGGTTCAAACTTGGGATTTCATATGGTAGGCACTAAAATGTGTCTACTCTAAATTAAAATATTCCATAGGTATAAAATACAAGCTAGATATTGGGGGCTTAACATGAAAAGGAATATAAGATATCTCAATTTTATAATGACTAAAATATTTTGTATGTGATGAATTAAATAAGATGGATTATTTAAGTTAACGTGTTTCTTTTCACTTTCTCTAACATGGTGTCTAGAAAATGTAGCATTGTATCTGTAATTTCTTTGAGTTTTTCATGTAGCTGCCCTCTCTCATCTCAGACATTCTCTGCCTGGACACTGCTTGAATACTGTCTGAAAGAGCTCCTCCCATCTGCTGTGTCACCCTGTTCTGTTTCCCTCGTGCTTCTTTCACTGTCCACAATCTTCTTGTTCATTCATGCATGTGATAATTATCTCCCCCACTAGACAGCAAGACTCAATGAGGCAGGAAATTTGTCTGCCCTTTAGTAAAAATAAGATTCAATGCTATGTACCTAGCATCTAGGATGATATCTGGTTCACATTCAGCAGATGCTCATATGTTGGATGAATGGTTTCCAGTCACTGGAAATGGTTCTCTCTGCACCTATAAACTGTTCAACTAAGTCTCTTTAAGAGTCAGTTCAAGGAGCAACTCCTTCATGAAGCTTTTCCTAACTGTTGCCTTTCCCAAAAGCCACATTCTTCCTCCATGCACAGGTCTCTAGTTGTGCTTACAAATTGGTTTTGCCTGCACCAACTCTCCTCTTTTAAATGTAGCCTTTACTTGTTCTTCAGCACATCCCTAATTCTCCAGAATAGGTTACCCAGGCCACATTCTCTCTGTAGAATGTACCAAAGAACACACTTCTCCTTAGAAGTTAATCTTCAGTGCTACATCCGTATAACAAATAATGTAAGTTACAGCCCTTTGTTAAATAATGAAATTCCTATACGATTTAATATTATAAAACCAATACATCATTTATAAATATCGTCATGCTGACATCTATTTTCCTTTGTCTACTTTTTTCCCTTCTACTTTTAAAGAAATTTATAAACTTAGTGAATGTGACACATGTATATATACATTGAAGCAAACACTGTACACCAAAAATAAAAATAAATCTTGTTTAAAAAAATGCAAGCAAAATATAGATATATAGAGATAGGTAGATGGATGAATGATTAGGTAGATAGATATGTATTACTATATAAATATACATTACTATAATTGTCAAATAATACAGAAATAAAGCTAGAGTGAGTTCCCTCATCTGAAATAATCATCTTTGTCATTGCTGTAGTCATCATTTTATATACAAAAATAATTTGAAATAATATATATATAGTTGTTTTGGTTTAGGGTTTATAGGGGGTGGCTTTTTTGAAACAGAATCTCATGTATGGCCCTGGCTTGTCTAGAACTCACAGAGATCCACCAGCCTCTGCCTCCTGAGTCCTAGGATTAAAGGTGTGCACCACCACTCCCTGGCTAGACTTTGTTTTGTTGTGAAGGTTGAATCCAGGTCTTACACTTGCTGAGCATCACTCTACCTCAGAGATATTCCTTTAGGTTCTATAGATAGTGTTTAAGTCATTTTTCTACATCATCTTAGAAATATTTTCATGGTACTCTATAGCTGCTAGAACTTCCCTTTCACTTTGAATGTGAGAGGCTCGCAGGAAAGCACGCTGTGTGGTACAAAAGTTTCTTGAGCTGCACGGTGGTGGTACGTGCCTTTAATCCCAGCACATGGGAGGCAGAAGCGGGTGGCCTACAGAGTGAGTTCTAGGACACCAGGGTTACACAGAGAAACCCTGTCTCAAAATACCAAAAAAATAGTTTCTTAAATGGGGATGCTATTTTTCTTTTCCTCTTTTATTTTTGGGCCTAGTTAGTTGTATTTTTGTCTTAATCATGTTAAGACTTTATCTTCTCTAACCACAAGGTTGGGAAGTGATAGAGTCTATATTCCAACCCAGATCTTTTAACTTCAAAACCAGTTATTTTTCTGCTTCCTTTCTCTCTGAACTTTAGATTCTTTAACTGTAAATGAAAATAAAAATAACTGTTTTGCTTGCTTCAATTTAAAGATGGTCATCACCTAAGGAGTATTATGCGCAGTCTTACATGCTAACTAAAACACAGTAATGATTAGTGACTGTGTACTGATACTTCTGTAGTGGGGTTGTGTCCTGTAAACCTGTGTGCACTGAGAATATTGTAAATCAAAATATATTCAGGACGCTTAACCAACCACACATCATAGCTTGTGCACTGTGGAGGACCAGCTGCTTGAAGTTATGAACTCATGACTGCTGGCGCTGTGCCCGCTGCTGCTCCCTGTCAGGAGACTATCATGAAGGATATAACTAGTCAAAATGCAAACTATAATTTTCTCTGAGTGCATATGGCTTTTACGTTATGTAAAACGTAACAGATTATCTGTATTTATTCAGAATTCTGAAATTTTCAGAGAGAACGATATTAATCTCATAATTCAGTGATTTGGTTTGGAGGCTATAGGAATAAATGTAGACTATTACATGATAAGTTCAGGCATAATTCAGTTTACTCCAAGGCTTGGACTTTGAAAACAGTGCCCTCTCTATTTCATTTTTTATTTAGTTTTAGTGTAAAAAGTGGTAATTAACAGAGTAGGACTCTCTGGGTAAAGACTACTCCTTTCCTTCACTTTAAAGCACCCTTCCTGACAGAGACGGAGTGCTGTGTGATATTCTGGTTTTCTGCCTGTCACTTCCTCTGGCTCTTACTTCAATTTTCATTCCTCTCATGGCTGTGGGTATGCAACTCTTACAAAACTTATTTTTATTTTAAATTCAATGGATGTCATTTCCACAAATTTATTCCATATATTCTGCTTCTAATGTGGCAGATGAGTAAGAGAGAGACTCCTAGTAGAATAGCAATGACTTGATTTTCTGTGATTCTCACCATTATTAAAGTGGACTACCAGTGTAAGCCAAAAGAGAATATGGTGTAATTGCTTGCCTAAAGTGATAACACCCATCCAGTGTGTCCCTGAATATCAATGAAGGAGGAAGATTTAAGGGAGAAGCATTCTTTATTTGGGATATGTTAAAGATCAAAAACGAGACCAGAATTTAGTATATGTTCATCATTGAAGTCTATGAAGTAAAATATTTATTTTGAAATCTTATATAAGAATATTTGTTTATCTTAAAGGTCAGTAAAATCTCCATGTCTGTCTCATAGAAACTCCATAGAATAATTGGACCTAGAAAGAGGGAGGTACCTGAACCATTGTACCAGTTTAAGAATTGTACTATGAAGACAAAATAAAATATAGAAATGCAGGAAAATTAGCACACTGTGTTTTGTTTCACTGATAATTCCTTTTCCTTTGACAATAATGTATATTTGATTATTTCTTCAGTAATTAATAAAGAGCATCAGTTTTCAGTAGAAGATTTGGTAGTACCTATACTCACTTGATAAACACCAATTTGTGACCTACCTGTTAGTCTGTGTGCAAATCCTCACTAGCAAACGAATTAATAGATTATTATTGGGAAAGTTGATGTGATATTTGTAGAGTATAAGGCTTATCATAAACATTTTATTTGATAAGTTACTAATATAATTTATTAACAAATTGTTTATCTTTTAATCTCTGTGTTCATCTTGTTTTTGAAACATGAAGAGTGGGTTTCATTCCATTCCTGAATTTGCTTTACTTTTTGGAACCCTTGATAGATGAATTGTGAGCATGTTTTAATGCATTCATGAAGCAGATAACTAATACTAGTTACCTGACCTCTGAACAGATCCAAATATACCTAGGTAATTAGTAATGTGTTAGACACTTAAAACTCCTATTCAGTGTTCTAATGTAAATATTCATATCAGTATACTTTTGAAGAAGAAAACTTTTATGACTATAATTTAAACCTGATAATTAATTTCTGTCGAAGCAGAGCTTTTCTGCTCTTTTTTTTTTTTTTTGGATAGATCAATCAGAATTACTTGCCTTTCCCTCCTCCTGACTGTCTAAAAGGAGCTAAACAAGGGATATACTGGTATGTGTTTATTCACTAAACCAGCTAGCTCTTGGTGACTAGAGATTGGGGACACTGGTTTTAGTGTCTGTTGATTTCCATGATGTAAATTTTTCTATCAGACCCAATTTTAGGCTCCTAATGTTGAATGTAGAGTTGAGAAAAGATGTACAGTGTTTTCATCATGCAGACAGAATGTATACAACCTTGGAAGGGTAGAAAAGAACAAGGTTTAGCACCTTGAAGAAGTGATGAATCCCAAGTATCTATTACTTTAATATTGCTAATTATGTCTATGTGACTTAATGTTTAATAATGATCATTTCAGCAAACAATATGTATCTCATGATCTGATAGATACTAATTCTGACTGTCCTAGACCTTTAAGGTATCAGTTTTTTTTCTAACTATGCAATTCTGGTGTTAGTAAATGTCTAAGCATTTAGTTTTCTAAAATACGGAGCTGATCCTAAGGCCCAAGAAGACATTCTGCAGTCAAATCCTACATATCTTTTCCAATGTCATTTCAGGTTGTTACAAACTGTCTTATGTTCTGTGTCCCCTGCCCTAGATGTAGATGACTTGTAATTTTTTAAGCATAGCACACTTTCCTACCCCAAACCTTTTCAAGGGTGTCTTCAACTGGGCAGTGGTGGCGCACACCTTTAATCCCAGCACTCAGGAGGCGGAGGCAGACAGATCTCTGTGAGCTCAAGGCCAGACTGGTCTACAAGAGCAATTTCAGGACAGCTAGGACCATAACACAGAGAAACCTTGTCTCCGGTGGGGGCGGGGGGGGGGGGTGTAGGGAGTGTCTTCAGTGGGGAGTGAATGACCTCACTTCATCCACCTGACTTTTGCAATACTGTTTATTTCTCTTTCTAGCAATATCACAAATGCTACTGATGTTCGTTTCCTTCTGTGGGAAACTCCCATTCTCCTTGATGTTTTTTTCAGTTCCTTGTACTTCATTTGAACTCAAGTTTACTCTTGTAGCAAATGTCTGTCACTCAGTAGATAGTTAATTACCTTTGGATCAAACTGTATTCAGCACATTAATAACTTTAAAATGATTAATACATACTTGTTTATTTTAGTAGGACAAATTGGGGAGAGTGCATGCTACAGTCTGAGAAACTGGCCAAACCTTAAAGGATTTTGAAACTATATCACAGGCACCATTCTTTCTCCTGACAGTTCCATGCCAGATTGTTATCTCTCCGTGTCTTGAAACTGGAGAGCATCATGGGAACTCTGGAACTTACTGAAGGAGAATTTTAGAGAGCAAACAAGGCTCTTAAGACCAAAAAAGATCAAATTGATTTACTATGTTTACAAATCATTTTATTCTGTTTTAGTGTGCTTTATGGTGTTCTCAGAATAAAACCGAAAGTACTGTTTATCAGTATAAAGATGGATTGGGCCTTTATATTGGTAATATCCCTGTGAAAGAAGCAAAACTAATCAAGCTCTGTGGCTTGAGGGAAACTCATTCTCATAAACATAAAGGGTGAATATCTCATCGGTCTGTTGGGTTCTGGGGCATTTTTTTTCTGGAATTGTCTGATTGTCTTCACAGTAATATTGACGAGATCAAAGTGTGTAAAGGAAATGCTCTAAAGTCAAAAACAACTCAAGATTTCTTTTTTCTGTCTTTTACCCTAAGCTGCCACCTAATGGCAGAAGTTTAAATGACATGTTTATAAAATCCAAAGAGTACATTGAGATGTTATAGATTCATTATAGATCCTTACTCCTTAATAAACATTTGTATAATTTTGGACCTCAGAGAAGTCATATTTATTACTAACCTTTGTTAGGTGATTCTTCTGCTAAGGATGTTTGTTTTAAAAGTTGGATTTCTCTTATGGGACACTATAAAGCATCTATTTTTTGGTTCAGTCTAGTCACTTTATCTTGTCCATTTTGCTTCTCCTTCTCTTTCTACAGAACGACGGCACTCAGACACTGAGGTGTTCTTTTACCTGTGGGTTGTCTTCTGTGTCATCAGCTCCTGCTATACCCTCATTTGGGATCTCAAGATGGACTGGGGTCTCTTTGATAAGAACGCAGGAGAAAACACTTTTCTCCGGGAAGAAATTGTATACCCTCAAAAGGTATGTATGGAATGTTCACACTTAAGGAAAAGAGTTTTAAAAAAAATCATAGCTATATCAGTAGTTAGATCATACAGCAGTATCGATTCAAAGTTCTAATTACATTAACCTAAAAATGATTTTAAAAAAAAACAATTATCCAATTGGGCGGTCCACACCTTTAATCCCAGCACTTGGGAGGCAGAGGCAGGTGGATCTCTGTGAGTTCAAGCCAAGCCTGGCCTACAGGTGAGTTTCAAGACAGCTAAGATGGCTACACAGAGAAAGCCAGTCTCCAAAAAAAAAAAAAGTTCAAGATACCAACCCAGTCCACAAAAAAATTTATCATGTTTGCCATGTGGTAGATGCTGTGGGAATGTAAGCAGATAAGCAGATGGCAATGCTGTGTCCTAACTAATGGAGAGGGTGACTTGCTCTGAGAAGCCTCTATTTTCTTAACGTGTCTGGCCATTTATACTCTCTCTTTTCTAACTTATATGATCTCCCTTGATATAATTATTATGTTATAATGGTGCTTGAGTGTTCATGTTCCTCACTGCTCAGAATAATTCTTGTAGACTTGGTGTGCACCGAATGAGTAGCTGCATACTTGACTGAAAAAGCAACTTTATGAACACTCATGGGGAAAGGACTGCCAAGTGCGCAGATTCTTTTGTCTATGCAATGAGTAGTTGTTAGTGCCAACCCAACTGGGAAAAAAGTAGAGTTCTATAGGAATCATTTTAGTGTTTTACTGGCATATTAGAATAAAGGGAATGGGAAGCTGAATTTCAAATAAAAAAAATTGTCTTTATACAGATGCTTTGGTAAAGCTATATATACCATGATTAGACCTTGAAAAAAATTGAACAATGAGCTTAGAATCTGGGTGTATATATATATATATATATATATATATATATATATATATATATATATATATATATATATATATACATATATATATATGTGTATTACAATCCCAGCTGTATTACTAACTAAGCTGTTTAGTCAGCCAGACTGAAGGGGTATAGACTACATTAGCTCTTGATATATTCTCAGGCCTAAAATTCTGTTATGGAAACATATAATTCATACCCAAATGTTGCCATTACATCATATCTGTATTTTGAAAAGTATATGATTGAATAGTATGGAGTAGAGAAGGCTGTGACTAAGGCATTAAACATTTTTTTATAATTCATAATTAAAAGGAAAATGAATGGGTTGGGGCCAGGCAGTAGCATGCTGGTAAAGCACTAGCAGGAGCAATATACAGATTAATCTGTAGTGCCATTTTAAAAAAAGAAAAGAAGACCAACAATTGGAATAATTATGAATTCAGTTAAAGCTGCCTTTTCTATTCACCACGTCTGTGCTTTTTATTAGTGCGTGTGGTGTTTGGTGAACTCTGCACTTATTTGTTACTTGTGGTGATTGCTTCACTTCGTTGTATCTTTACATAAATGTTAGGCTATTTTCTATTTAAATGAGTTCTGATTTACTGTTTTCTTTGTAATGAAATTAGTGAGTAGAATCTTTCAATTAGTTTATTATTATTTTAATGCCATAAAAAATAAAGTATAAATTTTCTTAAGTTATAGTTGCAAATTTATAAGGAAAAAGTGAGGAAACTATTTGTGAAGTCCAGTGAACCTTCATTATAAAATCCTGTCACAGTCCTCATAAAAATTTTACCTGCTTTTTCGCATGTGCGGAACCTACATTGTTGGGGGTGTTTTATGAAACTGGAAAGGGGCCTGTGAAAAGGTTAAAAAAAGACCTTAAGGGAGGAGGGAGATGAAAATGATGACACACATGGGGCATGAAAATAAAAGTGGAGCTATTGTTGAGGGAAAGGGGAGAAGGACAAAGAGATGGGTCAGGGGTGAATACAAATAAAGACTGAAAATACCTACTGAAGCTTACTGCTTTTTGTATGCTTGCTTAAAATTTTAATTTAAAAACTAATCAATTAGCCAGGCGGTGGTGGTGCATGCCTTTAATCCCAGCACTCGGGAGGCAGATGCAGATGGATCTCTGTGAGTTTGAGGTCAGCCTGGTCTACAAGAGCAAGTTCCAGGACTGGCTCCAAAGCCACAGAGAAACCCTGTCTCAAAAAAACAAAACAACAACAACAACAACAACAACAAAACCTAATCAATTAGTTGATAATGTCTAAAACTGACTAGTCAAAACATTAAATACATTACTTAAAGTTATGGAGGGCAAATGGAATGGATAGTTACAAATGACTGTCTCTGGGGAATGGAAGAGAAGTACAGGGATCAATTGTCAATTCCTATTAATAGCCCTCTGATGGTGACTCATACGCTTTGTTAAAAATTAAACAGGCCTGGAGAGGTGGCACAGGGCATGGGAACACTTACTGATCTTGGAGAGGACCTACATTCAGTTCCCAACACCCATGGCCGCTCCCAACCACCTGTCCCTCCAGTTCTTCTCTGACTTCCAGAGGCACAGTGCACATACACACATGCCAGCAAACACTCGCACACATAAAAGAGCAATACTTTCTAAAGTAAAGTAAATTAATACAGCTTACTACATAGCAGTTCTAGTTATCAAAATGACACAACCTTTAAATACATTTTGAAGTGCGAATTTTGCTTAGTAATAAACAAATCCATGAGTTTTGGGATCTATTGGCAGTTTGTATTTTTAAGACTTTTGTGTAGTTAAACTGGATTAGTTGAATACTATCTTATTTTCAGCCGTGTTTGCGAAATACTTATCATTTGATTTATCAACATAAAAAAACAAGACAAAGCTTGTTTATATATGGGATAAAGAAATTTGGAATTTTAAGTACAAATTGTACAATTAATAAATCTGCTAATATTCTTTAGTACTAGTGACTTAGTCATCGTCTTACCATGCTTCTCCTAGACTACAATCTCAGTTGATCAGGGGTCTCATTTAATTTACAAGAGAGGCTCGTGTACAATGTGGACATTAACTGTATTTGTTAAATGATTTCTGAAACTCAGTACTACATCATCATTTTAAATATTGCACTATTTCGGGAAACTAAAACCTATGTAATGTTTCCCTATTTATCTGTTGGTGGGATATCTGTGAGTCTTACCAGCTGGTGTAGGGGTACTTTGTAAGAAGAGTGGTGAGAAATATACTCTATTTCCTTGTATTTCTTAGGCCTATTACTACTGTGCCATCATAGAAGATGTGATACTGCGCTTTGCTTGGACTATCCAAATCTCTATTACTGCTACGACTTTTCAGCCTCATGTTGGGGACATCATTGCTACTGTCTTTGCCCCCCTTGAGGTTTTCCGGTAAGCAAATTATTGAACAATCTATCAAGGATTCTTTTAAAAGATGCCCAGTACTGGGCCAGCAAGCTGACTCAGCAGGTAAGGTACTTACTACTACCATGTCTGATGATCTGAATTCAGTTCTGGAACCCATATAGTAGAAGAAGTTGTCCTTGACCTCCACACATGAGCTATGGTCTTTTTGCCCACACAAAAACAAAGAAGACAATTAGATGTAATAAAAACTGTTTGGGCATGGGATAGTGCACACCTTTAATCCTAGCACTCAGGAGACAGAAGCAAGTATATTCTTGTGAGATCAGGGCCAGCCTAGTTTGTATATAGAGTTCCAGACCAGCCAGAGATACATATGAGACTTTGTCTCAATAATAATAATAATAATAATTGTTATTATTATTAAAAATCACAAAATGATAAGTTTAAAAATGGCAATTGTTTAGAAATGAACCAAAGCATGTTTGTGCTATCACTGTCCACTGTGAAAGAGAACCAAAAGGCACAGCGTGGAAAGGACGGTTTCAGAGAAACTTGGGTTTATGGCAGGGGTGGCATGACAAGGCAGGGTGACATAGCATGTGCCGAAGACTTGTCCATCACGATGGACCAGGAACCAGAAGGTGGAACTCAGAACTAGGGGCAAGTGTAAATTTCAGAGATCCCAGTGATCTTCTCTGGCCAGGGCCCCACCTCCTACAGGTTCCACAGCCTTCAAATACTGGAAAGACTCAGCACGTGCGCTTTTGGGAACATTTCAGACTCAAATCATTGTGATGTCTAGTGCCCTGAAGTCAAAGTTAAAATTGTAACAAAATTGTTAAGATATTTTAATAGACTGAAATTGAAAGTGATAGCAAAAAAAAATGAAAATGCAACTAAAAAGCCACTGCAAAAAACCATAAATATATGTATCAGAAAAGTAGAAAGCTTAAGAAATTATAAAAAATTAAAGCTGCAAATCAAACCTAAAAGAAAGAAACATATAGACTAGAAATTACCAGGATAGAAAACAGATGTGCAGTGGAGAATATTAAAAACAGAATTTTTAAAAGAATAATAATTGATGAAGTGCTCACATAAGACTAATCCAGAGAAAAAGGGAGGAAGAGGACACATCCAGCAGAAACCCTAAAGAAGGCTAGGATGTGGTTAAGAGGCAGAGTTTGACCAGTGTACTCAATGCTCTGCATCCCATCTCTGAACAGGAGGGAAATTCTGAAGGTTTTTAAAGAGATATAAGTGCCATTAAATGAGGTAGTCAAATTCCTCAAAATATCATAATCAATAAGAAAATAGAAAATCTGAGAAATCTGTATCTTTCAAAATATCAACATTTAAATCAATATCAAAATATTTCTCATGAAGAGAACTCCAGACTCAGAAATTCTTTCTAATAGTTGAAGTCAAAATTTTTGTTTTTTTACAAAACACTTCAAAAGAAAGGGAAAACTAAGGACTATGAGGCCAGCATGACAGTCGTCTGAACCTCCAAGAATATTCCTAGAGTGACCCTGTGTGCCTCACTGTTGTCTTGCAGCATAGTTGCAGAAATCCTGAACACAGCATTAGCCATTAAGTTCAGTAGCATCTACAAAGGTTAATACTTCAAAATTTAGGATCATTCTGTGAATTAAGGTTTAATATTGGTCTTAGTTACTTTTCTGTTACTGTGAAGAGATACCATGGCCAATGCAACTGATAAAAGGAAACATTCAATTGGAGCGTCACTTCATTTCAGAGGATCAGTATGTGATCAGCCTGACAGGAAGCATGACAGCAGGCAGGCATGGTGCAAAAGCAGTAGCTAAGAGCTATATCTTGATCCGCAAGCAGTGAGCAGAGAAATTAAGACTGATTGTTCAAAGCCTATCCCCAGTGACATACCTTCTCAACCAGGCCATTCCTCCTAATTCTTCTTAAACAGGTTCACCAATTAAGGACCAAGCTGTCAAATATATGAACCTATGGGGGCCATTCTTATTCAGACTATCACATGTTCAAAAATTAATTCATGTCATTTAACTCAATAAGAGAATAAGAGAAAGGAGCCTGTGACATGTGGAAAAGGCCATTGTTAACAATACCTGGTTGAGCAAAGGAGTATGTTATTTATAGTTGTAGCTGTTTTTTGTTGTTGTTGGTGGTGGTGGTGGTTTTGGTTTGTGTTTGTCTTTTTGTTTTTTGTTGTTGTTTGTTTGTTTTTTGAGACAGTTTCTCTGTGTAGCTTTGGAGCCTGTCCTGAAACTCACTCTGTAGAACAAACTGGCCTTGAACTCACAGAGACTTGCCTGCCTCTGCCTACCAAGTGCTGGGATTAAAGGTGTGCACCACCTCCGTCCAACTAGTTGTAGCTGGTTTAAAGGCTGTGGCAGGAAGACTGTTGGAGGTCAGTCTGGGCAACATAGGCAAAGCCTATTTTAGAACCAAACAAACAAAAATTTCAGCAACTTAAAAATTGATACTTTTTCCTAAAAGATCATAAAGCACATAAACACATTGTGGCTAGGGTGATGTCTGCTGTCGACAGTTATGTTTACCGTCATAATGCTGCAAGTGTGGGTAGTGCAATGAGGAGGGTTCTAAAGACCTTAATCCATGTCCTTTAATAATGCCAAGTACATTAAAACACCCAGAAGTCAATCTAATGAGAGATTGGTGTATGGGTGAAAGTTGACAAGCCAATTCTATAGTGACGCAAGTGTGTGCGTGCATGCATGCATGCATGCATGTGTGCGTTTCAGATGGAGTATCACTAAGTTACCCAGGCTGGCTTCCAATTCCATGCTGCCTCCCTCCCAAGTGCTGGGATTATACCTATATGACAAACATGCCTGATAGTTTTGTAATTTATATAGGAACACAAAGAATAACCAAGACTATTCTAAAAAGAACAAGGCTAGAGTAATGTTATAAGTTGAAGACTGGTCATACAGAGAGAAGAAGGCTGTGCACCGTGTTAGTAAGAGGTTAAACAAGAGACGTCCCTGGAACAGAGTGGGGCATCTAGAGACAGACCCATAATCATGACACCACCTGCTGATAAATGTAGCTGCCTAACAGTGAAGAGAGGACATCATACATGCGTCAGGAGGTCTGGAGAGATGGCTCCAGTGGCTAAGAGCACTGACTGCTCTTCCAGAGGACCTGGGTTCAATTCCAGAACCCACATGGCAACTCACACCTGTCTCTAACTCCAATACTGGGGAACCCAACACCCATGGCAAAACACCAATGCATTTAAAATAAAAATAAATTTAAAAAAGAAGAAGAATTTAAGAATGAAAGGGCTTAAAGATAAAAAAGTCAAAGTATTTTTTAAAAAATAAGAAAATTTTTAAAATAAATAAATAAAACATAAGTCATCTGACTATATAGAAGAAAATAAATCCTGCCGCCTGTCACATTCAGTATACAGAATCAATTACAGGGAGGTTACAGAGCTAAATAAGAGTAGCACATAAGCTTTCTAAATGTTGGTAGAGAGCCCTAGAGGTGGCATTCAGTGTAGTATTGTGTGTCATACTTCAGGATATTGGATATGCAGTGTATTTTTGTATAATTAGCCAAGCTATATACTAACATGCAAACTTTGAGGTGTATGTGATATGCTTGTTCTGAATTACATATTTATAATTATCTTGTGTACATATGTGTGTGTGTATGGATGGATGCATGTGTGTCATCATGCACATGTGGAGGTTAGAGGACAGCTTATAGAAACTGGCTCTCTCCTTCATATGGGTCCCAGTGATGGCACTTGAGTCCTTTGGCTTGGCAGCAGGCATCTGCTGAGCCATCTCACTGGCCTACATTTACTTTATTTTTAAGTAACCTTAGAGAAATAAGTGGCAGTTGGACTGACAGGTAACTCCTCAACAGTAACAGTGAAAGTCAAAAAGCATGTCTTAAATATGCTGGGGAAAAGTGAAGGCCTCCCTCCCTCCAACTCTTCATCCATGATGATAGCTTGCACAAATGAGAAGATAAAAAGATATTTTAGAAAGGTGTATGGTGTTCTTGCGAGCCAGGAAAGACAAACATAGCCTGATAAATAACATAGGATTGGAAGCAAAGCTAGCCCTGAAAGGCAAATGAGGGCTCTTTACAGAGTGTGCTTGTTTGTGGGTGCCACTGACCCCTCTGGACCCTCGCCCCCTCTTCATTCCCCTAAACATCTGTATGTGAGGTCCAAACCCTCCATAGTAACCACTCTCTGCCCTTGACTGTCTCTGCTCTCATTTCTCTCTGTCCTTCCTTTCAACCCTTGTATTTGTTCCCAACACAGGAATTGGGCCACTTTTAAAAACTACTTATGCGTATGCACGTGTGAGTATAAGCCTAAACATGCCGTTCTCACTGAGAGTGTAGAGGGCTGAGTGAAACTCAGTCAGTTCTCTCCTGCCACCTTGTGGAATTCCAGCATCAAACTCAGTTTAGCAGGCTTGTCCTCAAGCACCTTTACCTGCTGAGCGTTCTCACTGACCCGCAGTCAAATCCATTTTTAAATGATCTGTAATAAGAGTTATAGACCAAGTACTCTGTAGTACCAATTATACTTCTGTCACTGTCCCTCGGCCTGCCCAGCCAGGGTGACATTTCAGTGTTACACCATTTCCTGGTGACAGAGAAGCATAGGCAGAGAAACTCATCCATCATCTTTATAGCTAGTAGTGGTGGAGCCACGATTAGAACGTAGACAATGTTCTAGAGTTGAAGCTCCCAGATTATGCTGTTTTGAAGTCTTGCCTTTGATCCTCTGTACTTATCTTTTATCTTCCAGCAAAGCCCTGTCCTCACTCAGCTTCTCAGAATCCATGTTTTCCATTCCACCTTTTGTTTGAGACAGGGTCTCTCATCAACCCGGAACTTTACCAAGTAGGCTAGCCTGGCTCTTCTGGTCCAGTACAGATCTACCTGTCTCTGCTTCCCATCTTGCCCTTGCTGGAGTTCTGAATGTGCATCACAGTGCCTGGCTTGTTGCATGGGTTCTGGGTTTCCACACTCATGTTCTCGTGCTGGTGAGATAAGTGCTTCACCAACTGAATCATCATCTCCCTAGCCCTCTGATTTTAATATTCTAGCCTGTAGTTGTTGTTTTGTTTTGTTCTCAGTGAGCAGGAACTTGAGTCTCCTGAAAGTTTACAGGAGGTAATATTTTCAGATCTTCACTTGAATGCATCTACCCCATTTTGCTTAGGCGATTTGTATGGAACTTCTTCCGCCTGGAGAACGAGCATCTAAATAACTGTGGTGAATTTCGTGCCGTGCGGGACATCTCTGTGGCCCCCCTGAATGCAGATGATCAGACACTCCTTGAGCAGATGATGGACCAGGAAGATGGGGTGCGAAACCGCCAGAAGAATCGGTCATGGAAGTACAACCAGAGCATATCCCTGCGCCGGCCTCGTCTCGCATCCCAGTACGTATAGCCACCACTTCTGAGTAGAGTACTTCTTTGGTCTTCAACATCACATAACATTAGCTAACAAGCCCTAGACTGAACCAGATGAATCAGCAACTTGCTGATACTCGGCCATGCTTCTTCTCCAGACAGTAGTAGTAACCAGCCACTCTGTGTGATCAACTTCTGGAATGTGTCCTGGGTAATGAAATTTAGAGAGAACAGATAGCAGACTGGAAGGAAAGAGACTGAAGCTAAGCAGTTTCTAAAGGTAGGGAATGTTTAGATAATACTATGAGTGGAAATGAAGGGTAGAAAGGAAAAGCGTGTGTCCAGAACTGAAGTGAGAAAATATAATTGGGTGCACTCACTTGAACTGTCAGACTGGCCAGGCATTTAGACAGTGGAAGCAGGAGGATCAGTTCATGCTTATCCTTGGCTACATAGCAAGCTCAAGACTAGACCTGACTCAAAAAAAAGAAACAAATAGCCAAAAACTAAAAACTGCAAGCTTCATTTTGTAGGCAAGAAAGAAACATGTTCTTTCCGAGGAGTGATATGAAAGGAGATTTTAATGACACTGCACAATGCGGTAGGAAGTTGGGGCAGTAAAGACCTGGATTGGGATCTTAACGTAGGACTAGAAGGAACATGAAGGGCGCGAGCAGAAGGTGCTGTAGCCCGCTGAGCACGGGAAAGTAGACAAAGTCCTGCCGAGCTTTAGCTAGAGATTGGAAAGAATAGAGAAGGCAGGAAGCAGGAAGCTGAAGGAAGTCTTGGGCAAAAGGAAGAGCAAAGTAGCAGAAGTCAACAGGGAAGTCAGCCAGAAGAGCATCGAATCAAGCCAGGCTTCTGCCAAGGAAGGCTTTGACAGACTGGGACTCTGGGGACTGACTAGGTAAGAGAGGGGCCTCAGAGCTGAAGAAAATGTTGGCGGACTAGAATTCCTCGCTGTGAAGGTTTCAGAGCTACCAGCAGAGGGCAGTCTAAACACACTTTCTGTCTCAGAAATGGGGCTCTTAGGCCCCAGATTATGGTCACTTCAGGTGTTTAACGGGAAACTAGATGGCAACCAGAGGATGACGGCATTTAGAGGTAGAGGTTTATGGTACAGAAAGTGCAGGGAAGCTGAGTCTGAGTTCTGACGCTATGATTCAAGCAGCTGTGGCACACCTTCTGAATGTCAGCTTCCCCATCTGCCAAGTGGGAATAATAGTCTCCTTTCACAGACACTACCTTCACACTTGGGGCGAACGAGTTGCAGGACGTTTTCATGTTACTTAATCCCATTTCACACAGTACAAGAATCTCTGCACAGAGTCCTAAGACCGATCATTTTGTGCCAATTGACAATCAACAGTGCTAACCATTTAACTGAGGCACCTGCATTATCATTAGGTAGTCGGTACTCAAACTCCCGGCTTTGTTTTTGAGAGCTACTCTGATGTTTAAGCATAACCCACTGTTGTTCTTGCAGTAGATAGTTCCTGTTTAAGATGAGCACTGTATGAGATCAGTTACATGTTTATTTCCTCTGATTACCCTAGATCCAAGACTCGAGACACTAAGGTATTGATAGAAGATACAGACGACGAAGCTAACACTTGAATTCTCTGAAGTCTCGATTAACATCCTTGGTTTCCTACTCTACAATTCTTCCCTTGACCAACGCAACCTCCAGCACCTTTTTCCAGCTGAGAACAGGAGAAAACAGAACACGTTCCCGGGCTCTTCAGATCGGGTCCTATGGACTCGAGCAAGCTCACTGTGTTTCTTTTCTTTTCTTTTCTTCTGGTTTAATCTTCATTTTCTATTTTTAAAACAAAAACTTCATTTTGCCAATCAGAGGATGTTTTAAGGAACAAAACCTAATATCTTACGAATTGTTTACAATCACAAAGACACAGATGCCCATCAGGATGAAGAACAGGCATTGGAAGAAGGCCTCTGATGGACGGCAATGGACATAACTCAGCTTCCGCCTAGCCCGGTTTTGACTGTTTGAAACCGGACACTGGTTTTTAAATTTTCTGTCAGTTTCTGTGGAGAGCTTTTTCCCTTCCTTCCTAGCCAGCATAGAGCCACTGGCAGCACTTGCAGGGAAAGTGCAGCTTGGAGCAGCACCCTCCTCCACGAAGCTACTTTTTAATTTGATGTGGGTTTTCTCATTTGGGGAGGGCTTTGGGTGGGCGGGGAATATGATGTATTTGTTACATATGGTCTTCTCATTATTTATGAAACTTAACCATAAATGAATGATACTCCTCCTATGAAGGGAGGCAGGAGGAACTAAGGGTAGATGGTATTTGGGAAGGTCAAGCCCGCATACCTTTTCCAGGAAACAGTTTGTACCAGTTTGTACTTTTCCTCTTTCGTTTTAACTTTAAGCCAAAGTTTTATTGCTAAATTTTAAGTTGCTGCTCTAGAGTTCCAAGTGTCACTGTCATGACCTGGCATCCACTTGCTTCCCACTGGTAGACATTCAGAGCGAAGGTTCTGATACTTGTGTCTTTAGGGACAGGTGCATGACTCGCTCATTTA
Source organism: Myodes glareolus (assembly GCF_982192425.1). Lineage (NCBI taxonomy): Eukaryota > Metazoa > Chordata > Mammalia > Rodentia > Cricetidae > Myodes > Myodes glareolus. The sequence goes on from NC_142030.1 coordinate 68,997,665, forward strand.
CCAGTCCCAACAATGAAGTTCTGCCATCTGCTTCTGCATGGAGGAGAAGTGAGTCCGAGTTCTCCTGACTGACTGGAAAGGCAGGCCTAATTTCAAACTCTTCACACCCTTATTAAATATTTCCCCTTCTGATCTCATCTACCTTACCCAGAATTTGATCAAACTAAAAGTCTTTGGTGGGGACTGTACTTTTGAGCATGTAGAACAAATCCTTCCTCCTTCAACTTACCTTGGCAGCCATTTTTAAGGCCAGCAGTATTAAAAAGTGAGTGTTGGATTTTATGACCCCCCATGATAGAAACCTTTTAAATTTGGGGCCTCTAAACCTGGCCATACTTTTAAAACTATATTTCTTAGAAATTTCAGGCTATAAATATACATTTTTATTTCTTTATCTCATCCCATCTTCCTAAATTCTCTAGAGAAACCTAAAAACATACATTTGACTTTCTTGAAATGGTTGGTATCAAATTTACTATTCTTCAGAACTAGGGGTATAGATCATTGGTAGCAGTAATTGCCTAGCATTCTTGAGACCTTGGGTTTTCTCTCAGCATGGGTGGGGAGGAAAACCACTCTTTAATAAAATTAATATAAATACTAGGAAAAGGTAAGGTCAACTTTAGTGCCCCCAACCCTGGGATCTAGGAGAGCCATCAGAATTCATTCACTTGCCCTTTTCACATTAACTACAGACAGAGAACTAATGACTAGGAAGATGGCCATCGACACTTGCTTTGTTTTAAAAAGTTGGCTGCTGCCCTTTAACCTCCCTTTTGTCGTGAGCCCTGCCTATGCATCATAACAATCCCTCGTTAAAGTTACTGCACTACTAAAATTCCACCTATTAACTCATCAGCTTCTTTATAGAAAGGGTTTCTTTCATTTTTATTCTGACAGAGTTCCAATTTCTTCTTTCAGAATTGAGATTTTAACACATACATTCATATCCCCGAAAGTACATCCAATGTTGTAGGTTCTCTTGCATTTTGTTATGCCAAGCATGTCCCTCGCCCCAAAACTAAAGAAGAAACATTTATTTTTTAAAAAAACAAATTTTAAATAAATTGTATGCTTTATAATAATCAGTGGTAACAATTTAGAGACCCTTTGTAAATTAAAGGTTGCATTATTTCTATTTAGAATTTTTTTTTTCCTAACCTGGGTTTTTGTACTTTCAAGTAGGTGATCAATCTCACTGGTCTCTGAGGTAACATCAGCAAGTACTAAGACTCTATAGAAAAGTCCAGTGACCTATGATTTCTTGTACAAATAAAGTCAGTGGTACTGTGTATCCAGAGCCATATGAATTGGCGGCTTCTTTCTCTGGTAGTCAGTCTGTGTGTGACATGCAGAAACTCACACAGTTGACTTCCACCATTCCAACTCCTTGATGCTTTCACATCAGTTAATATGTGGTCAACTTGGTCTTTCTTCCCCTGTTAGGATCCAGGCCCTAATCAGTATTATTTCTTTCATAAATAATGCAGTGATAGAGTGTATTCATTTTTGGTGTTTGTCCTGTTGCCTACTCGAAGTAAGGCTAACATGTTCTCCAGCTACCACGGCAGATGCCCAGTACTTGCTTACATGCTGCAGCTTCATCTCCCTTGGGAAAGCAAGCATGCACTTCAGTTTTTCCTTTCAAAAAGGCAATGTGCATTTTTCTCACCTTGATTTCATCTGCCCTGAGCACTGTGAACAGTGTGTCCTGTACCCTGAAACTCCTGATGAAAATCTTAGAAGTGAATCCATACCACAGTCATGTTACAGACTAGTCCTTAATTTTAGTTTTATTTGAAAAAGACTCCATTTTTAGTAGTGCTTAAAATACTCCCAAAAGGAACAAAATCGAGAATAAAGTCTGTTTTTCATTTTATACTATGTAGAAAGCAAAGGAGTACAAAGAGCTATTAGCAGTTTGTTCTTAACAAGTGAATACCTATAGCAGAAGCTGCCAATAAGCCTCTGCTGTCAAGCAGAGGCTTGACAATGGATCATTGATAATGTCCTCTCATACAGAGACAAAGGCGTGATCAGAGATGAAGTCATCCGATAATTTGGTGTGACAGTCACGTGTGTCATGTTGGCTTTTTGTCTCCAGCACCCTATTATTAGAAGACTGCTTAGGTTCGGGGACACAGTGTGAAAGAATGCCAGTAACTCAGCAAGAACCTGGACGAACTCTTAGAGGAGGCCCCACTTCTAGAGCCATGACTCCCAGCATTCTGAATGAGAGCGCTGCTGTTTCAGTGGCGTTAGTTCACAGGTGGTGTCTTCCCAACATGGCTCCCTAGTTTCCAAATAGATGGACCTAGCGCAAGGCAAGAGTGGAACTGAGCCGCACAGAAACATGTTAGCACTGAGTTGGAGATGACAGAGAAGACTTGGGCCTTGGCAGCAGGAACAGGGCACTAGGTAAATCACATGACCTTTCTGTCCCTCTACGCCTCCATTTCCTGTCACTGCATCATTTAAGAATAGTTTTTTATACCTAAATTCAATTTTCCATGCAGTAACTACAGAGATTTCTTATTCTAAGGAAAAAATTTAGAAATAACACTGTCTGTGACATTATAGTAAACCCCTGGGATTCTCTGAAGTGATGATACTATTTCATCAATATGTTTTAGGTTATCATTCTTTTACTAGTTTAATAAAATTTGCCTCCCTCTTAATAGATACATCTTACTATAAACAGTGTGCTCTGGTGTCTAAAATTAAGGTAACTTCTTAGACTAAAAGTTGATCATGTTGAATCTTGATCTCCCTCAACTACAGAAACCATACTTTACTCTAATAAACCAGTGTCATTATTGACCAGGTGAAAATAGAAATTCAGATTGAATTTTGAAAATGGTGATCTGTTTTCTACTTGGTCTAATTGGTTTTTACTGGTCATTCACTTCAACATGGATTTCTGCGGTTCTGCTATCAGTCATGATATTAAATCCTAGAGCTCCCAACATGCCTATTTCAAGTTTATACAGTGTCAGAACATGTGGTTGTGTGGGACAGAGCTGGTTCTGTTGTAGCATCCATTTGTGGCATGCTGTGTGACAAATCAGCATTCTAGCCTGCATTAACCACACTCTTCAATGAATAGTAGCAAAAAGCATCTCCTTTGATTTGAAAGAGCTGAAGTCAGACAGTACAAACATTTGCCTGATGGAGAAGAGGTGCTGATGCCTTTCTCACACAAACTTTCAAAGCCGATACTGAGCTGCCCCCGGAAGCAACTTTCAAAATGTATTTTCTTGTGGTGGATGAGGAAGTGATGGGGACAAGATGAGTTTTCCCTGAAGTGGGGAGAATCCTATCAATTTATAACTGAATGTGTTTCCTTGTAGCAGACCTTTGGATTATTTTATTAAACCAATGCCAGCTTCAGTTTTTTTTTGTTTTTGTTTTTGTATGGTGCCATCAACCTAGGAGGACAATCAAATGACCTATTGTTTGCCTTGGATTCGGTGTCTATTGATTCTCATCTTGTATACCTCTGAACTTAATTTCTACTTCACGCCTATCCATGTGAGCCATGACGAGTCAGAGGGCAGCTAGCAGCACTGCTGGATGGCTGTGGACCTGTGAGAAAGGGCAGGGTCCTGCCTCCCTGTTTCAAATGCTATTCCTGAAGTTCTTGCCTACACTTCTCCCAACATCCTTAACAAGACTAGTGTGCTGTGGACATGGAGAAGGAGTTTTTGTGACATTGTTATTGTTTGAACTGTTAAGGTAAAATTGTAAACCACTCCTGTTTCATCTGCAAAAAGAACAAAACCCTTGAAGCTTTATCACATTGTGAAGACTCTGGGTTAGCACAGGAGCTTGTATCAGTGAAGAGCAGGACGGAAATGGGGTGAAACTTGTTATTTTTCTTTCAAGTCCTCTCTCTACTGTGTTACACACACACACACACACACACACACACACACACACACACACACTCCTCCACCCTGCCACACCGTGTTGGTCAGATGATGCTGTCCTGTAACTCCCTGAGCTATAGTTGTCAAGAGTAACTATGGATTGTGATTAGTCCTCTGTGGGTGACTCTTGCCCCATTTGCCCCCTTGCTTTCTTCCCTACTCTCCACTATGGTGAATGGAAAAGGTGACGTCAAAGAATCAATGCTTGCTTGGACTCACGTCGTATCTGTGACTATACTATTAGCTGTCTCCTTTTTCCTTCTTCTATGGGTAGAATTCTTATGACCTGTGGAGTTCTTTTCTGGATAAGTAGGTTAAATGCACAATGTGGTACTGTTCTATAGTTTCTAGATGGTTAATGTGCTTATGTGTTTTTAAAAGAAAATAAGTGATTGGTTTCAAAACTCTGGCCTTTTTCATTATTATAAGCTCTGTTTTCCAGCAGTTTGCTGACTTGTCTCTGGGGAGTGCTTTGTGTCACTGTGTGCCTTTCTCTCTGGGGGTCTTGGAATCTTGATTATTAATCCCCTTAGTACTAATAAGTATATGGACCTAACACAAACAGCTTACAATGGTGAATTGGAAAAACAGAATTTGCCATATTCAAAAACAATTTTTTAAAAAGGCAGACATAGTCTTCTAAGCCTATAATCTCCAGCACCTAGAGGCTGAGGCAGGAGAATTGCTATGAGTTTGAGGCAGACCCTGGCCACCTGGATTAGAGGGGGGGGGGATTCAAATAATCTTAAATGGCTTTTTTTCCCCAAGGTATGGCTCTAAAACAATGGAATTGATCCAGCAAGCTTTGTCTTTTCTTACACAAAGAATCTTGCTGTTAAATGAGACACCGTGTGTAACTGCATGCTGGACAGCAACACCCTTGTTGCCTCACAGCTCATGCCCAAGGTGGGGAACGCAACTCTTCCTGCTGGGTCCTGGGTGACTAGGGAAAGTTAGGAAACTCACTGACCCTGAGAGGAAGAGAGGGAAACGGTCTGCTGACTGTATGGTAGAGCCGTCACCTTCATGCTGTTGCTGTCTCTCCGTCTCCTGTTTCTCTGCAGGCTGAGACCTTTATGGTGATGGGGTTTCCAAGCTAACGGGCTAGGCTGGAAGTAGCATGAGCCAGAAGAGCCACCCCTTTCCTGTAGCCCAGCATTTGTGTGCCTGTGGCCTCCATGCTTGCCAAATACACAGCACTGCAGTTACATGTGAGCCAGTGGGCAGTTTTAATTTTAATTAAGACCCAGAGCAGATAAATCTGTAATCCTAGATAATCCCAGAAGCCCAGTGGCTCTTTTTACCAGCACATCCAAAATCCTTGAACTTTTAGCATCTGTATCTTTATGATTTTTTTAATTAAACCTTTTCAAAGGTTATGAAAATATTAGTTTATTCTTTCTGACTTTCCACTTTCCCCCTTAAAGACATTGTTTAGTTCTTATATTTTTAAAGATTTACACATTTGTTGAGTCCCTGCCATGTACTCAGTCAATATTACTTGACTTTCACTGAAGTTGGTTTTGTTAACTTTATGAATCTGAGATGGTAAAAGTTACTTTTATGAAACCATTAGCAAAATGATCTAGACTCCTGGATGTTTGCACCAGAATAAGCTGGATTTTTCTCTCCCAGATCACAGGGGCTCTTCATTCTGTCTGGGGCAATCATTAAAGCCTATCCTGGGTACTTTTCATCCCTTAAAAAACAAAGTGTGGGGGCTGGAGAGATGGCTCAGAGGTTAAGGGCACTGCCTGCTCTTCCAAAGGTTCTGAGTTCAATTCCCAGCAACCACATGGTGACTCACAACCGTCTGTAATGAGGTCTGGTGCCCTCTTCTGACCTGAGGGCATACACAGAGACAGAATATTGTATACATAATAAATAAATAAATAAATAAATACACCTTTGTTTAAAAAAAAAAGTGTGGAACAGAACAAGATGGCAGTCAAGATGCTCCAATTATCATCTCTCTACAGACATTGCAAGTTCAGGTACCAAAAACACTACACTCTGGACAGCTAAGGAAATTCAGTCAAAGCCCACAGTGCTTGGTGTTAGCATGACAATGAAAAGACAGGCTAAAAGTCCCATGGTGGTTCATGACTTTAATCCCAGGACTTGGGAGGCAGAGGCAGGTGGATCTCTGTGAGTTCAAGACCAGGCTGGTCTACAGAGCGAGTTCCAGGACTGGCTCCAAAAACTACACAGAGAAACCCTATCTTGAAAAACCAAAAAAGAAAGAAAGGGAGGGAGGGAGGGAGGGAGAGAGAGAAAGAAAGAAAGAAAAGAAAAAAGAAATATATGCCCTTGCCACCACACTCTCTTCTACTTCGGTGAGCCCAGCGGAGGCATTTCCTATTTTATTAAAGGGAGCCCTCCTCAGTTAATTCCCATTAAGTCGAGGCCTTTGACTCGAAACCGAGTTCCAGGCTTATCATGGTAAAATCCAGTGATAATATGGCTTACTGTGAGCCTCAGGCAGCTCAGCTATTAGCTGGTGCCCACAGGTTTTGAAATTGCCCTGGTATCAGAAAGAGACCTGCAACCCAGTAGGATAGGTCCATGTTGGTCTGCATCACTGCCAGCTATGGGGTGGGCTCTGATGCCACTCCCCAAAGTTGTACAGGTCTCCATGATCATATAACCAGGTTGTAACGAAGCTATCACTGGTCTTGAAGGCCAAGTGCAGTGTAGTGTGCTTCAAGTACCTATTTACTGAAGCCAGGGTAAGCACAAGAAGACATCGCTCTGGAACTTGCAGATGAAACCCCATTCCTAGGCCTGCCTATGCATGGAGCCTTAGGAAGAGCTTCAGTGCCAAGAGAATACATATAACCCCAGTATGCTGGCCTAATATTGCAGCTAGCATCACCTGTGGCTAGTTGCAGGAATCTTGGACCACAAGTCTCCAGCAATAGGCAATCTATAGCTGTGTGACTCTTGGTCCTACCCCAGTGTTGTGTTGGTCTTAAATGGGCTATTTATTCAGATTACATTTAGTATCAATAGTGGTCATGGTTATGACATAGGAATGGAATTGGGGTTAGTTCATCTGTGGTGAGTCTGCATGTAGTTACATAGAATCCCACAGTGCCTGACCACATCGTGGTAACTATGGGGAAAGTATGCAGGCATCCTCCAACCCCAGAGGGAAGTTTAAGAAGACAGACTGCTGCTATTGCTTAATAGTCTCCTGGTTCTTTCTCAACAACGCACCAAGAGTAAGTATATCTGGGATAACCCGGCATAGGCCATCCTCTATAGTGAAACAATTCATACACTAACAACAGACTCCCTGCAAATCGGGACCTAGGCATCAACCAGCCAGTGTGGAAATGGTGACTGTAGCCAGCTTAGGAAATCAGGAAATACGTGCACAAACAAAGCCAGATGAAGAACAGTGGAATGAATAACTTGTAAATACCTACTCCTTCAGTGTGCAGATGACCCAGGAAGAACTTGAGGAAAGCATGACCTCACCTCATCAAATCCAGAAACACGTGAGAATAACCAGTAAAAGAGAAACTTGAGCGTGTGTAGCCACTGTATGAGGATACTCAAAGAGATGAAGAAAACAAATCTTTCTTACTCAGAGAATATAACCACAGATGGAAGAATCTTAAAAATAAAATATTTGGGAAAATTCAAATCAATAGAAAGAAGCAACAGCAGGAAAGATCAAACAATAGAGACTCCAAGCTTAAAAATGGTAATGTAAGAATATACAGTTGAGAGAGAGAAAGAATCATGGAGAAAGTTTACAGAGACTTTGTGACAGCATTAAGAGAAAATATTTGGATTGCTGGCAGAAGAGGCTTGGAAAGTTTATTGAAAGAAATAACACAAAAGTTCCCCGAGACTAGAAAAGGGCACATCTGGGTAAAGGAAAGTCAAGATCACTAGTCAGTTTAACTAGATCCTGAATCTAGCCCAAGCTAAAAAAAAAAAAAAAAGAATTAAGCTCTAAAGGGAAAGAAGGAAGAGAAAGGTCTCAAGACTGCATGAGAAAAAACATGCAAGAGTGCCTCAGTTCTCCTGCTGGCAGTCATTTGACAGGCCAGAAGAGAATGGTGTTAGAGTCCTGTAAGTACTGAAGGGAGAATAAAATGCTCAACCAAGATCACTGTATCCAGGAAAGCTTTCGTGTAGAAAGACAGGAGAAACAGATATTCCCAGATCAACAGAAGTGGAGCGTTCAGCAAGACCTGTGCTGTAAGAAATGTTAGCCAGATACAGTGGCTGGCCCCCACGATCTCAGTAAGGAGGAATGGAGGTGTAGAGCTTATTTGTATATTTTGTGCTTCCATCTCTATGGTAATGTTAAATTTTTATTTCCAAGAAGTAATCTCTACATATGTTTTTGTAGGAGTTATAATAAAGAGAAAGCACACTACTAAATTACTTAACCGCTCTAGGAGACGAAGAAAGCAAGCAAATGTGAGAGAGTTACCAGTAGGAAAGAGATGCTCCAACACAGACTAGGTGAGCACCCCACTTTCAGCAATGGGCCAATCGTACAGACACAAAGCCAACAAGCGTCAGAGTAAAATTGTACCCCAGATCATATGGAGCTTGCAGACACCCATAGAACATTCTGTCCAACAACCTCAGGCTATATGTGAGTGCATGGAACATATGTCAGAGCATGGAACATCATCTACGATAGATGGAGAAAGTGATCTAGCTGTCTGTACATAGCAAGAGAAAAGGCCTGCAGTGAAAACTGTTACTCACAGTGCAAACAGAGGTTGGGGTTAAGGCAGCAAGGTTGAGGGCAGAAGGTAGATAAAAGGGCTTGTAGCTGGGTGTGAAACGATGGAGCTACACGGATGGGAGGAACAGAGCTCTGCAGGGATGGCAAGCCAGCTGCCCTCCACCCTGAGGCCCTTGAGGAACATAAGACATCATTATTCTCCCTCTCCCTCATTTTGTAAATTTAATTGCATTTTATGTGAATGAGTATTTTGCCTACATGTATGCATGTGCACCATGTGTGTGCCAGGTGCCCACAGAGGTCAGCAGAGGACATCGGATCCCCCTGGAACTGGAGTTACAGATAGTTGTGAGCCGCCATGTGGGTGCTGGGTCTTCTGCCATAGCAACAGTGTTCTTAGTCATTGAACCGTCTCTCCACCCCTGCTTTCATGCACTCTTGCATCTAATGCAGTTTGTAGCAAGCTGAACTGTTAAATACGAGGTAACCAAAACAGACTGCAGCAACTGTGATAGAGTGAACTCCCATGTAAAAACAAAGAAGAGTCTACTTAACACCCAGAAAGCCACCTGTGAGGTCACCACTGGCAACACAAGCTGGGGCTAAATCTACAGGACAGTCAAGTTCAAGGTCAGCAGCTAGCAAAGCACAAGTCAGAGGTGGGTGTGTCAACCACCCCTAGCTGGGTGGGCAGTGCATGAACTGTGTGTGACCTACCTTGAGCCATGGCAGACAGACAAAGAGCATAACCCTCCATGGTCTTGGCTCATGGTAGCCCAGAGACTAATTGTTGTGGGATATTTTGATCACGTTCTGACACTCCTGAGATTGTCCAATAAAGTAATACCTTGAATTGGGGCAGAACCAGTGACTAGCTGACCAGAACTGGTCATGGAGAAGCCGGCAATTTGAATAGAGAAGAGGCCCAGGAAGGAAAGGGCAGGGGCTAAAGTTTGAGCTTGCTTCGTTCTGGGATGACAACATAATACCCCTGACAAAAGTAAGACATGGCAGTACCTGGTTGTAATCCCAGACACTCTGGAGGCTGAAGCAGGGGGATTGTGAGTTTGAGGTCAGCTGGGACACACAGCAATACCTGGTCTCAAAACATAAACACTCAGAAACCAGTAATAAAAACTTGGGAAATGACACCAAATACATGGAAATGATATGACTTACTTTTGAATAACCCATGAGCCAAGGAAATGAACAAAGGGATTTAAAGAGTCTTTAAACATAAATGGAGACATAACACACAAAAGTCTATGGTCTACACCCAGAGCAGTGTTGATGGACATTTACAGCCACCAGTGCCTTGAGATGCAGTGACAGATCTTGTGAGATCTTTGTACTTTAAATGTAGGCAAGGTACCAACCATAGCAATCCATTCTTGCAGCTCCAGCAGGGAGAATGCAGGGGGCTGGGGTCGGGAGTGAACTCTAGACTAGACTGGACTATGAAGCAAGAGCTTGTCTCAAGGGCCAAGAAAAGAAAGAATGAGGAGACAGGGAGAGGAAGGGGATGAAAGGATATAAAAATTGAGACAAAAATATGCAATATCTATAAAACAAAGAGTCACCTCTTTGGAAAGATAAAACGGAGCAAATGTTTTGCTAAACTAATTCCTAAAAGAGACTGGGGTGGTGGCGAAAAGGAGGGCTGAGGAGAAAGCTCAGCTGGTGATGTGCCTCACACACACAAGAACCTGAACTCAGTCCTCATGTTAAAAAGCCAGGCATGGAAGACACTTGTAATCCCAGTACCAGATGGAGACAGGAGGATCTCTAACCCTCAGTGGTCAGCCAGCCAATCTGAATCTGTAAGCTCCAGGCCAGCGTGAGACCCTGTCTTAAAGAACAATGATAGCCCCTGAGGAACAGTATTTGAGGCTGTCCTGTAGCTTCTACATGTGATGGAGGAGGGTTATCTGTCTATTGTGTTATTTTCATTGGTCAATAAAGAGACTGCCTTGGCCCTTTGATAGGACAGAAAAATAGGTAGGCGGAGTAAACAGAACAGAATGCTGGGAAGAGGGCAATGGGGCAGACGCCATGGAGCCAGCCACCAGGTCAGACATGCTGAATCTCTTCCGGTAAGCCACCACCTCGTGGTGCTACACAGATTATTAGAAATGGGTTAATCAAGATGTGAGAGTTAGCCAGTAACTAACTCTCTAGAGATAATGGGCCAGGCAGTGCTTAAATGAATACAATTTGTGTGTTGTTATTTCCGGGGCTAAGCTAGCCGTGCGGGAGCTGTGTGGGACGAAATATAGGCCTGCCCGCAGCCCCTCACTACATACATGCGCACACACACACACACACACACACACACATACACACACACACTGCTGCACCTACACACAAACAGGCACATGCACAAACATGAAAACAGCTGGGTGGTGGTGGTGCACACCTTTAATCCCAGCACCAGGGAGGCAGAGACAGGCAGATCTCTTTGAGTTCGAGGCCAGTCTGATCTACATAGTGAGTTCCAGAATAGTCAGAACAGCTATATGGTAAGACCCTGTCTCAAAAAGAAAAAGAAAAAAAAAAGCAAATAAAATTAATTAAAAAAAATGTCCTGGAGTGATAACTCTGTGATCACTTGCTGTTCTTACAGGGGACCCAGGATCTATCCCCACCACCCACATGATGGTACACATGTCCACAAGCAGCCACAGGCATATGCATGGTATATACACATACATGCAAGCAAAACACCCATACACATAAAACAAAAATAAATAATTCTTAAAAAGTAGTAGTTTTAAAGTGACAACTAAAGCTACAGAAACATAAAAGATCATTAGCATTTGTCATGAACAGTTTATACCAATGAATGTAAAAAAAAAAATGGAGGGGCTGGAGAGAGAGCTCAGAGGTTAAGAGCACTGGCTGCTCTTCCAGAGGACCCTGGTTCAATTTCCCAGCACCCACATGGCAGCTCAAGACTGTCTGTAACTCCAGCTCCAGGGGTTCTGACACCCTCACACAGTTGTATTAATAGATTAAAAATAACTACATTAAACATTTAGTAGCAATACATAATAAAGAAATATATATATAAATATATATATATATATGAGAAATTCCTAGACATACTTGCCTCCCCAAAACTGAATCATGATGAAGTAGAAAACATGAACAAATCAATAAAAAAATAATGAATTTGTATTAATAATTAAAAGTCATCAAATAAAAGTCCAGGCCAAATAGCTTCACTGATGAATTCTACCAAACATTTAAAGAGGAAAAAATGCCAGTTATTTTTCTGGGGGGGTGGGGGGAGTGCTCTTGAGACAGGGTGGTTTGAAAGAAAATGGCCCCCAAAGGGAGTGGCACTATTAGGAGGCGTGGCCTTGTTGGAGTGGGTGTGGCCTGTTGGAGGAAGTGTGTCACTATGCAGGTGGGTAAGCTCCACCTCGTGAGAAAGACCACTTCCTCTTGCCTACAAGTCAAGCTGTAGGACTCTCGGCTACTTTCTCAGCACCATGTCTGCCTGCACACCACCATGATGGTAACGGACTAAGCCTCTGAAACTGTACGCTGCCACCTCAACTAAAAGTTTTCTTGTACAAGAGTTGCCATGGTCATGGTGTCTCTTCACAGTGATGATGACCCTAAAACACAGGGTTTCTTTGTACAGCCCTGGTTGTCCTGAAACTCTGTTTGCAGACCAGACTGGCCTCAAACTCACAGAGATTCACCCGTCTTTGCCTCCTGAGTGCTGGGATTAAAGGCATGTGCCTTTAACCACCTCTTGGTTCACCAATTCTTAAGTGAGTTCAAAAAACAGGCCATGTTTGAGGTTATGGCATAGCTTCCATCTTATTGCTGCCTGCATCCCTCACCTACAAGTGAAGCTGACCTGTCTTATCTTTCCCCTTTTGTTTCAGCTGGCCTCACAGGGTCCCCTACTCTCGTAGGTCTGCCCCTAGGGAGGAACAAGAGACAAGGAGCTGGCTCACCTCGCAAAACTTACTTGTGCTCAGTCCTGGAGATATCATTTGTGTCTTATGATGGGCTTGTGACAAAGCCTGTCTGACAGGACTCAGCATGTATTGGGCAGTTGTAGTCACAAGGTCCTTGTTGACCTGGTGATTGGACGTTTCCTACCAGTAGATTCAGCTGGTAGCTGCACTTCAGACCCCACACATGGAAAGCCTTGAGAAACAGTAGGGGTCAGGCTTTGACTAGTACACCTGCCCATCTACTCGACAAGGTAAGATCAACAGTTACAGGGCTGGGGGAAATGGTCTGACCAGCTGGTCAGAAAAAATGAAGGTTTTAAGGAGTCAGGGGGAGTCTTACAATCACATGTTAGCTCCCATAAAACAGTATCCATCATAGACAACAAAACAGACAAGTGTCCAGTGACTTAGCCCATAGATGTCAGGAAGTCTCTGTCACTGGCCACTCACGTTGGCTCAGTAACAGCAGGTCAAAGTGTCTATCAAACACTTGGATGTAAAGAGGAGACAAGCTATTCATGGGTCAACAGCATGCAGAGTCTATAGAAAAAGGTTTATAGATCTATCACCAAGGTCCAACCTGCCTGGGCATGGCTTTGAGAGCGTTTGATCTACTGGCATAGAACTCCATATAATATCACCGTAGGCCCAAAATCCAGCTTTGCAGCACAAGAGGAATATTATGGGGAACATGTCCCATGGCTATGACACTCACTGATGGTAGCACAGAGGCACAATCTAGAAGCTTCCGGGTTAAATGAGCGTTGGACTAATATACTGAGAACATACCTGTAGTGCCAGATCAAAACACGTGCTGTGAGCATGAGGAATCTCTTTTAGGACATAATACATGCTTTGAATCAAAGGCTCAGATATAGTACTGTTCCCTCGAGAAAAGGACACATGGGATCTGAAGATCAGGAAGTGGACTTGGAGCCCTGCTTACCTTCATGGTCCTAGCTCTCCTTTCTCCTCTCTGTCCCTCTAACTCTGAGCTCACAGGGTTCTAGAGATGGAAAAAGTTCTCAATGACCAGAGACCAAGAGTGGCTGATGTTTCGGCAGGGCAACTGGCCCTGGCCATTAGGAAGCATGGGGCTACCGTTACACAGTGCCTGGGGAGCGGGGTCCACCTTGTGAGTACAGAGATGCCCTGAGAACAACCGAAGATCTAAAGCAGGTATTTCCATCTGAGAACAGCACACCAGAGAGGAGGGTATCAGCAGGTGGCTGCAGAGGTGGCCGAAGAGGTAAGAAATGCTCCTGAGGTTGAGGTGGCTGCCCAGACTGAGACTGTGTGGTGCTTAAGGAAGGAACGGCAACAGAAAAGTGACATGTGCCTAGCGTCTTCTGCATAAGCCTCTGAATCACTGGGGAATTGCATAGAAGAGAGACTGGTAGATGAGATAGAGGTGTTGGCTTCCCACTTCTCACAGCTAGGAGACAGAAGGGTAAACACAAATCAGATCCATATTAATGAAGCCTTCCTGGGACCCCCTAACCTAGGATCTATGAAAGGAGCCAGGTAACAAAGATGCCCCTCGGGTGTGATCTTAAAGACAAAGACAGGGAAAATCCAGGACCCCCACCCCACCCACCCTGCAAACAGGAAGAGGGAGGTGACCTGTGGGACATGCTGGGGGACATGTTCTTTCTTTGTTTTGTTCTTTGTTTGTTTGTTTTTTGAGACAAGGTTTCTCTGTATAACAGCCCTGACTGTCCTGGAACTAGCTCTTGTAGTACAGGCTGGCCTCAAACTCACAGAGATCCATCTGCCTCTGCTGGGATTAAAGGAATGTGCTACCACCACCACCCAGTTGGTGGCAGTTCTTAAGAATGATTCAGTGTGAGAGATCATGGGAATCGGAGCTTATTCAGCACTGGAATTCCTGGAATCAGGGAAAAGCTTCAAATATGCAATGAAAGAGTCTCTCGGGCTGGTTTGTGGGAGATGGAGGCAGATGGGTTCCGTCTGAGTGCCATGGACACACAAGCTGAGCATGTCACTGCATATCTGCCCTTAAGACACAGACTGCAGAACCTGAGACACTCTGAGGGGGATCAGTCCCTGGTGGATTGATTTACCATTAGAGAGATTTGACCATCACCAATGGAGGTTGCCATGGAGATAACCAACTGGAGGGCTATGGAGGAGGGACAGGTGCTACTGAGGGAAATGGGTGCAAGGAAAGCAGCATATGATGCCCAGTTGACTGGGTCTCATGGGATTGTTCACCAGCGACTTTAAAGGATGACTTGATTCAGCTGTGAACTTGAGACGGACTTGGAGCCCTAGTGGCTTTCCTGAGCCCTTTAGTGGAACAAAACCCATAGATATGAAGTAGCCAGGGCTTTGACAGATCTTAGTGACTTAAGCCAACATATAAAGGGTGTCCATCCATAGTCATGGTTGAACAGTGAAACCCTGTCTCAAAAAACTAAAAGAAAAAAAAAAAAGGAGTATGGTCTTTGGACCAGG
Source organism: Myodes glareolus (assembly GCF_982192425.1). Taxonomy (NCBI): domain Eukaryota; kingdom Metazoa; phylum Chordata; class Mammalia; order Rodentia; family Cricetidae; genus Myodes; species Myodes glareolus. Next base: position 69,012,763 of record NC_142030.1, read on the forward strand.
TGTGGTGGTGCATGCCTTTAATCCCAGCACTCAGGAGGCAGAGTAGATCTCTGAGTTCCAGACCAGCCTAATCTACAGAGTAAGCTATTGGATGGTCAGAGTTACACAGAGAAACCCTGTCTCAAAAGAACAAAATAAAACAAAACAACAACAAAAATAATGTGGTCTCTGCCATTAGATGTATCAACAACCATGGGTAATAACTAAATGATTTGATTTTTTAAGCTTTAACCTCACAACATGATATGCTGGGGTTATGGCTCAGTGGCAGAGCACTTGACTAACACTGTTCACGGCTCGAATTATCCCCAGCACCGCCTAAATAAAGTAAAATGGAGAAAGAAAAAAAAGGAGAAAAAAAAAGGGTGTCTATCAAGTGAGAGAACAGCCAAGAGGAGCAAAGAGAAGGGTCTTTCCGGGCTACTCAAAGGCAAATGTGCAAGAATTTCATCAAGTCCAAATTCTTGAAGGAAAAACAAAATGGACAGAAAGCCAGATTTGGTGCTAATGAACTTCTGGAAGTCTTTAAAGCCAGAAAAAGTTTCTAGAAAGCATCCCTGTTCAAATAATGCAGGTGCAGAAGATCAAACCCATCCCAGGGGTGGGCAGTTATCGTCCCCCGAACCAAGCAGGGCGCCTTTCTTTCTTGCGATATATTAGGCTATGCTAGGAGTGAGATAGTTTGCCCAGCACAGGCTGCCCCCAGCAGCCAGTATGGTGGATGAAGAGGCAACAGCTGCAGCTACAACCACAGCGCTAACCTCTAGGCTCTCTGATGCAGGGAACCAGCCCGAGTAGCAGGTTCAAAAACCAAGTATTACTGTGGCGTTCTTGGAAGGGTGACGGCTGTGTAAGATACCCAGCAAGGTGCTTAGGGTAAGCCTGCAACAGTCTTGCCTGTAAAGGCTAAAGAGCAAACAAGAACCTTGTGGAAATAGCAACAGATGCTCCCAGGAGCACTAAGACTGTTAAGAATCCCCATGCTAGGGAGTGGGTCACCACCCTGGGAGTGGTGGCCACAGAGGCCATAGAGACCCTTAAACTATAATGTCTATTACAACTGCTGCTGGCTGCGTTCCAGAACTAAAGACAGAAAAATCATAGAGCTTTGGCTTCAGAATTTGGGGAAATAAAGCTAGGACTGGTCTGGACTTGTGTCTTCTACGCCTACTAGCCCCTGTAGTGTTGGAGTGTGGTTCTGAAGATGCTGGGAGAATTAGGACAGAGTCCTCCACCACTGTGGATCCTACATGCTTCATGATGGAAGTACGAGGTGAGATGTGCCAGCTCGTGGAATATTGACAGGAGTTGTTATGAATCGAACCAACTTTCTGATTGGACAAAAGGCCCACTCTGCAGGATATTGGGAACTTAGATCGTGTGACCAAGGAAGCCATAACCCATGGAGATGCAGCCATTGTTGCTTTGTTAAATGATGTACCAGCTAAGGTGCTTGCCCACATTCATGTTTACAGTCATGGGCTATTACTGCAGTTCGTGTCCATTTTGGTATTTTTCTCTTTCTTTCTTCCTTCCTTCCTTCCTTCCTTCCGTCCTTTCTATTATTTCCTTTCTTTCTTCCTTTCTTTCTTTCTTTCTTTCTTTCTTTCTTTCTTTCTTTCTTTTTTTTTTGAGACAGTGTTTCTCTGTGTAGCTTTGGGACCTATCCTGAAACTTGCTCTGTAGACCAGGCTGGCCTCAAATTCACAGCAATCCACCTGTCTCTGCCTCCCGAGTGCTGGGATTAAAGGTGTGTGCTACCACCGCCCAGCAATATTTTTCTTCTCATAATTTTTTATCCTTTTCCTGACGTGCTTTGTAGTAGGAGAACACCCTGAAACTTTCCAACAACCATGTTCTGGAGACAGAGGGATTTATCTCTGGGCACCAGAGTTTGGTAACTCACTGGGGTTAGAGAATAATCAAACACTCATGTCCCCTTCTCCAGGACTCAGACATCCTTCCAGAAGAGAAGGGGATTGAGTGTGACCCAGGACTGCCCTTTGAGCCAAACTGTTCCTGTCCTCAGGAGTTCAGCTGTGTCTGCTTTAAAAAAGGGCATCACAGATGGGTTTGCTGACTGTTGGTGCTCCCCCATAGAAGTAGGGGGACTCATCTGACTACCCAGTCACTCAAAATCTCTGCCCTAATTGCACTTGACCTCAGGGGCAACTAGTAGTCTATATGTGAGCAGACCTAGTAAAAGAGGCACCGTTTGGCAGACTTTCCAGCATGGCTGCCTTAAGGTCACTCATACTCTTGCCGGAACCCCTCGCCCATTGCTCTGTATCTAATTATACCTAACAGACTCATTGGTTCTGCAGCGTGCTCTTTGGTTGCAAGTACCTTGGTTTGTCTTTGGAGCCTTAGCAAGAGAGGTAAACGCTGTTTATATTGCTCCCAGGGAAGGAATTTTAGCAACAGTTATGAAGTGAATGTGTCAGGAATTTCTAAGTCACTCACTAATTAGAGGTTCATTAATTGTTACAATTTGTTCAAAAATTAATCCCAAGTGTTCAGCATCAGAAATACGGAGAATTTATAAACAAATGGAAAACTCAAAACAGGTCACTATTCATGGAGCCGTCTCACCAAACACAATTTGCGTTATTATGGTAAAATCACTTCTATGACAGTTTTTCTGAAGTTTGTGGAATCATAAAACAGCAGCCAGACATGGCGGGTGCATTCCTGAAGCAGGAGGATGGCGAGCTCAAGTCTAGTCTGGGCAACTTGGAAAAACGCTGTCTCAAAGTAAAATCTTAAACTTTAGAAAGGGCTAAGGATGTAGCTCGGTGGTAGTGTTTGTCTGATATGCACGGTGCCCCGGCATTGATACCCAGCTCATGTAAGCCAGCAAAAGCTGTCTGTAAAACAGTACCGAAAAGATGAAGACAGAGCACTCAGAAACCTTTTCAGATCTCCAAAGTCTTTCATTATCCCCCCTGTATTTCAGTTGATAGTTGACTCCTCCACCCAAAATTATGCACTTAGCTGTCAGGCGGAAGCTCAGCTGGTCAGCTGGTAGAGAGCCTGCCTTGTAGGCACAGGGCCCTGGGTTCAATCCCCAGCTCTGCGTGAAGTCAGGCAAAATGCATGGTGGCACACACCTATAACCTGAGCACTTGGATCAGGAGCTCGTGTCTTCCTTGGCTAATTGAACAGGCTGAACAGTGACTCAGAGGGCAGCCAGGGATGGACGAGATCCTGCTTTGAAAAGCATTTACATGCTCTGTCCTGGATAACCTTGAAAGCGATCCTTTTCATCTGTAACCAGTTAGCCAAAGCTGGTAGGCAGGAGCATCAAAGGGGCAGGTGGAAATACACCCAGGATCCTTTTTTTTTTTTAAATTCTTCACAGAAAGTCACTTTTCTTAAAAATACGTATTAGCAATAGCAGAATTGACGAGAGAATACTGAAGAATCGGCCAAAGGCGACCTCGCACACAGGTTTCCCTCCGCTCACACTGCCGGACCTCATTCCTGTGCTGTGCTCATGCCGGGTGAAGCACCTCCCCTGGTGGCTAGCCCCCTTCTTTTCTCCTAGGAAGCAGTTGGTGACCTCATTCCCGTTACCTAATACTCAGTGCTGTTGCATCCCCATCGCATGAGAGCCTCAGCAGTCTGGCTTGGCTGTGCCCAGATGCAGAAGTGACCAATGCCAAAGTGGACAACAACATCACAAGACGTGGTGGCCTAGTGGTAGCTCCAAACAGATCAACTGCGGCCCAGGTAAGGACCTCTGCTCCCATGTACCAGGAGCCCCAGCTTACCCTGACAAACCAATGGGGCAGCAGATGTAACAAGTCATACAATCAATAAACACTTAAAAAATAAAAACGGGGGGCGGTGGTCAGTAGAGAATTACCCGCCCCAGGATTTGGTGGTTTACTTGCCTGTAATCCCAGAACTCAAGGTGAAGACATAAGAAAATCAGAGTTCAAGGCCAGCTTCTGCTAGCCTGAGCTGCAAGTGACAGAGTCTCAGAAAATATAAACCGAAGATAAAAATAAAATTATAATTATTATCAATCAGGATTTTCACCCCTGCTCTCCTGGGGGTCAAAAAGACATCTCTGCCCCAAGGCTGCTTAAAATGGGGTTGAGCATTGGTCAAGAGTCAACTTGCTAGTGACTGTGGCAGCGACCCTGCGAACAGACGAAGAACATTGGCCACCCCTGAGCTTCTCCTGAAGACACCACTTCCATAGAGCTGACATGCCTGGCCTCACAGCTTCGTAGCACAGCCGGTGACATCATGCTGAACCCAGTGCTAAGTAACAGGACTGGAACGGCGAGGGTTTAGATAGTTTTCACCTTGAGGGTTTAGATAGTTTTCACCTTGGGGCTCTGCAGTGTGAGGCTGGGTCAGATCCTGAGGAATGTCCCAGGGGCTGACAGAGAAGGCAGGCGGGGGCATCCCCAAGCAAGGTGGAGAGAGAAGGCTTGTATGTATTCAGGGCAAATTGTGAAAATACAGATATGTCAAAACATAAAATAAGACCCCATTCATCTTTACAAAGTATCCCTTTGCAATTTCTGTGCGTGTATGCGTGTGTGTGTGTGTGTGTGTGTGTGCCACTAAGGATTAAAGATGGAACCCAGAGTGCTCTTCTGAGCTATGCCCCAGCCCCACCTTTGCCTTTAGAGCTCTCTAGTCCTGCCCAGCTGCCAGTCCCCTTCTCATGCTGAGAATGACACTTTGATTGTCATTAATTATTAATGATTGATCATTAATAATCGTCTCGTTTTCCACACTAGTCGTACCCCATGCACATGTGTCTTTAAGGAGTGTATCTTGCAGTTTTATGTGTGAGGCTCTGCAAGTGCTGAGGCCGGAGGTTGTTTCCGAGCTCCTGAAAAGTTTCTGCACCCCAATAAACCTCCCTGCCAATGCAATAATCCAAATCAGACCAAATCAAGTTAGAAAAGGCCCAGGTTTAATGGATACAAACACTCTGATGGCTTTCCACCCCCCACCTCCCCGCCCCCACCTCCCCGCCCCCACCCCCCAGAGGAGAAGGGAAAGAAAGAAAAGAAAACCACGTGTTTGTTCTCTGGGGGGAGGGGGCGCTAAATAGCCTGTGGGAGTGGTCTTGAGCATCTCTGGGGAGAGGTCATAGATTGGCGGGCTTTCTCAGGGGCGGAGTCTGGTCTGAGACAACTTCCAGGGGAAGGGGCTTGTGGTGGAACTTCCACCCGAACATTCCAGACTCCTTGGATATAAGGATGCCAGCGGCTGGAGGGAAGCCTTCACCCATACACCTTCCTCAATCACCTTCCATGTTAATGTTTTATTTTGTTGTTGTTGTTGTTGTTATTTGTTTGTTTTTGAGACTGAGTAACTCTCTGAACTGGAGTTCACCTATTGGCTACACTGACTGTCCATCAAGCTCCTGTATCCTTTAGTCTCAAGGCTGGATTACAGGCCACCTCCAGCTTCCTCTATGGGTTCTGGAGATCCAAATCCAGACCCTCTTGCTTACAGAGCAGGCACTTCTTTAACTTTTTATATTTTTCAGCTGACTTTGTTCCACAAAGTGGTAGTGAGGCTCAGTCGTGTTTGCACTGTGACCATCTCTTGTTCATTTCCATTGCTGTACTGTACACTATTTCATTTTACACTTAGGACAAAATTATCCTTTCTGTCACCAATGGACATCTGAGTTGTTTTCAGTTATCTTGTATTGTAGGCACTATCGCTATCAACACTCTTATAAGTGTCTTCTGTTGTAAAGATTATTTCTAGATGAATTATCATTATTTTAGTTCATTTGTTTTTGAGATAGGATCCCACTTATATAGCCCAAGCTGGCCTAAACTTGAGATCCTCCTGTCTCAGCCTCCAGACACTGGTGTTACAACTATGCACAAACAAATCTGTCTCTAAATGGATTAGTGGGTTTTTTTTTTACCTAAGATATTTTTTCTTTCAATTCTGTATATTTGACTAGTGTTGGTATTTAAGGAAATTACATTTTAATATTTATTTTGTGTCCATGTTGCTTCAGGTTTTCATGGGAAACAATCATGTAAAGAAGGCAGGATATTTGGGAGGAGGTAGGGGACTAGCAAAGGGGGATGGTGAAAAGAGGGGAGGGAGAAAAGGGGAGGGGAGGAATAAGAGCGAAGTAAAATGGCACGTATACGAAACCCAAAACTTCACAGCAGCCTTCAAAAGTAAAATATATGATCATATCAACATCAACCAATAAGTATAATGATTTTGACTGCACCTTCTAAGTGATCCCACATCTTACTAGATCACAATAAACGACTATGGCCGTTCCAAGTGTCCTCACTCAATCTCTACCTTTGATGGGGCCGCCGTGGAAAGCACCATTTAGTAACATGTTGGCAGTTTCATGGAGGATTTGAGAGAGATATTTTTATCCTGTTTAGGCAGACTCTACTCAGCATAGTGTTGAATCCTGTCAAATACCCTTTTTTAGCTTCCCCTGAAATAGGCCTGGCCTCGCACTGAGCTGCTGGTGTGAGATGATGCCAGCACAGCTTTTCAGCGGCTCCGCTGTGCACTAAGCCAATTAGCATAGAGCAGAGAGCGGTTTCTGTCTCTTCTCAAGGTCGAAGGTATCACAATAACTACTTCCAAGCTTCCTCACCCTCCAAGGTTTTTCTTCTCCCAGAGTCTTTGGTTCAGAACTGAGGAGCGGACTAGGCCGTAGGGACAGTGACTGTTGAGTGACAGGACCCTGTTCTTACGCTAATGACAGCTCTCACAGAGCAGGTGAGGTGGAGCGGTGGTGGCGTGATTTCCTAATCTCAGTCACTACCCTGTGATTGGGGCTCTGAAATCAAAAGCTGCAGCTGGACTTCAACTCGGAAGCAGCTGCCTGGTAGAGTTAGCAACCATTTGGCCAGGGTGAGAAGCTCCCAAACCAGCGAGGTCTGGAGTTGAAGACCCAAAAGGTCCCTGTTCCATTGGGCTCCTCACCTGCCAATCTTGAGAAGCGGGAGACGCTGACTATGGGCAGGTAAGAACCACACTCTGCTCTCCTTAGATTTTAGCTGCGGACACTGTGGCATGGGAGAGCTGGGGTGTGTGTGCATGTGTGCACATGTGCGCATGTGCGTACAAGGAAGTAGAGAAGAAAGTACGGTAGCTGCTATCTGAGGGTACCCAATGGCTACATGGCTGACTACACCCCTCTCAACCTTCTAGCTTGTCATTGTATGTCTCTCTCACTCTTCTCCCTCCCCATTATCTTATCTGCTACCTCTTTTACCTCCAAATTACTAGGCTCTCTCAGAATTGGGGTGTAAGAGCAGCACTGCTGTCTGTGATCAGTGGCCCTTGGAAGATGGACTGTGTGAAAAGACCCAGGCAAGCATAAGGTCAGGTGCGTGTCAGTCAGAAGCCTGAATGCTGGTCCTGGCCTTGCCCTTGAACACCTTTCTCAAAGAGTCTAGGGCAGGATGGGCTGTTTGGAGTGGATGCTCAAAGCCCTTGAAAGTAACCTAAGTCTACTTGGCAAGCAGCAGTCCTTAGGCAGCCTTTTGCAGGAATTTCTCTCTTTTTTCCTTAGCCGTTGACAGACTTTTTATAGCCAGGGACACAGGGAGGCGCAGACACCAGGCTACTATAGGGATTTTTCTAATGGGAAAATGTTCGGTCAGTGTTTCAAAAGTACCGGACAGAATATTAGGACAAGGATAGGATGCTACGGATGAGTGTGGAGGAGCACATCTGTGGTGGAGCACACCTGTGGTGGAGCACACCTGTGGCGGAGCACATCTGTGGTGGAGCACACCTGTGGTGGAGCACACCTGTGGCGGAGCACACTTGTGGCGGAGCACACTTGTGGTGGTGCACACCTGTGGAGGAGCACACCTGTGGCACTTACAAGGTGGGGGGGATTAGGAGCTCAAGGTCATCTTCAGTATACAGATGAACTAAAGGCCAACTTGGGCTACAAGAGACCCTTTCTCAAAAAAAAAAAAAAAAACAGAAAAAGAAAGAAATACAGTGGATTGAGTGGCTTGGGGGACAGACACTTCTTTCTCCTAGTCCTGACGTCTGTGAGCTAGGGAGGCGGTCTGGGTGGGGTCTGGTGAGGACCCTGCTCCTGGTTTATTTCTGTTCTCATTTGTCAGGAAAGGGGTTGGCAGAGAGAAAGCAAGTTCACCAGCATCTCTTCTTGTAAAGTCCCTCCTCCCATTACAGGGACCCATCTTTGTGACTTAACTACCTTCCAAGAACCTCATCTTCCAACAGCCATAATAGGGATTATGGCTTCAATACATGAAAGGGGGTGTCCTCAGTGGCTGGGTCCTTGGGTGACTGGACTGAAGTCTGGGCAAAGAGCAAGGAGACAGAATCAGCCTCTACAGCTGGGGATACGAAAGCAGCTCAGCACTGTGGGATGTGAGGGTAACTGCCGAGGTTTGCGAGAGCTGAGGCTGGAAGGACCCGTGGCTTCACATTGCCTGGCACGCCCATCAGGACGTAGATTCTGGGGTCCCCTCCATCCCGAAAGAATGAATGCCCATGGAGGAGACCATGGAAGTAGTCTTTTGCCAATGACCAGGGAATCTGCACGTGCCCTGGTCAGTCTTGTCCCTAGGACCCCAGGTACCCAAGGGGCACAGAGCACCGAGTCTGGTTCCTGCTGAAGAGATGTTTGAATGTCCTGCCTATAAGACCTGCTGCTGGGGCCACCTGCCTCCTTCCTTCACCATGTGCCTGTCCAAGTACAAGACAGAGAGCTGGGGAAAGACAGGTTTCCAGCTGGGCGAGCTCCCTTAGTCTGTGCAGCAGGGCACAGACAAATCTCCCCCACCTTGTTTCTGCTTGGCTGGACTCTAGCCTTGTGAGCTGGAAGGACAATCTTTCTCCTTTCTCTGTCCTAAGTGAAACCCGACTCACACCTGGGCTCCTCAGCCCTGCTGGGTTCAGAGCACCGTGGCGAAGCTGGGGAGGAGGGGAGGCCTGCCTGTCCTTCACCCAAGGTGAATCTGAGGCTTCTAGGAGGGAGGTCCCTGTAGCTGCTCACGTGGATGAGGCGCTGTGTGTTTGGCCGGCCCCTCTCACACCCCATCTATGCTGTGTGTACGCTATTCCTTCTCAAATGCGTCTTCCTACCACTGGCTAACCTCTGCTTGTTCTGAGCCCCCGTTCTCTGAGACACCACTTCGCACACGACACCTCACCTCAGTCAGCTGTTCCAGTCTACACCACCCTGCGCTAGACTGACCTGAAACTAGAACACAAAAGTGGACACACCTGTCCCCTCCTGCTTCAATTTTGCTGCAAACTCCTCAAGGTCCTAATCGATGGTGCTTCATTCTGTTCCCCAGTCCCTGGCACACCACAGGAGCGCAACAGATATCTGGGGAAACAAGCAGAATCTGGCCTAGGAGAAAGGTGCCCTCTTTGTTTGGGACAGGTCTTGCTATGCAGCCCCTAGTGGGACTTCCTGTCCATATAGCCCAGGCTAGTCTCAAATCTGTGGCATTCCCTTTGCTTCGGGTTCCTGAGCAATGGGTTTATAACCTACCACACCCACGTGACAAGACGATTTAACATAGAATGTAAAGAATTTGCTCTTTGCTATATTTAGGATTGGAGGCTTCTCCTCTTCCCCAGACAGATTAATGAGTAAACCAAAGGTGACTGCTTCCATCTTAGAGGGCCAGAGGGAAGGCAGGGCTCCTTTAAATATTAAACCTTCATTGAAACTTACAGAAATCTGCCTTACAGATCATTAACTTCTGCCACAGGAAGGAACCAGGAGCCAGTAGGGGTCTGAGTTCGGAGAAGAACCAAGGCAGACTACCTTGGAACCAGATAGGTTTGGGTTCATAAAGTAGCTACACCAGCTGTGTGGCCCAGAGCAAGTCAATGTCTCTGGACCTCAGATTTCCACATTGCCAAAGTGGAGGCACACTGCATTATTAAGAGAGCCCATGAAGTACCTTAGTTTTGAAGGTCCCAGTGGCAGGCAGCAACTGCACTGTGATGTTGCCTGGCGAAGACATGAATGGGCTAAGCTGTTCTCAGGGTTCACCTTGGACACCAGGAAGAAGGTATGGCAGGTAGAATCCAGAGAAGGGCCACCCCCTCCTTGATAGCACATTTTCTATATTGAAAAATTTACCCCCCCCCAATGATTATCATTATTATTATTATTCAGCTTTACTTTATGTGTATGGGTTCTGTGACGGTTATCCTTGGTTGTCAACTTGACTCTGCCTCGAATGAACTACAATCCAGAAATGGAAGGCACACCTGTGATCCGGATCTCGAGGCAGGTGACACAGGCTTTTGATCTGGATCTTGAGGAGGTAAGAACACCTTTAATCTGAACCACAGCTTCTGCTGGAAGCCTGTGTAGGGATGAGGGAAGAAGGAAGGGGTTGTTCGTTCTGTTTGCCCTTGCCTTGGCAGCACATCCGTTCCTTCACCGGCGTTGGAGCCTTTGGGATGCCACCGTATACAGAAGACCAGGTGAGACACCCAGCCTCGTGGGACAGAGCAGCTACTGGATCCTTGGGCTTGTGGTCCTCCTACCTCTGTTCTCTTAAGTGTTAAGATTACAAGTGTGTACAACCCAGTTCAGGTAGTGCTAGGCATCAAACCCAAACCCAGGGCCTCACGCTTGCTAAGGGAATTTCTCCCGGCTGAGCTACATCCCAACCTGATTCGAAGTGTTTGGTTTACTTTGTTGACAGGGTCTCACTGTGTAGCACTGGCTGATCTGAAACTCACAGAGATTCACCTGCCTCTGCCTCCTGAGTTCTGGGATTAAAGGCGTATGCCACCACCGCCCAGCTTCAGTTTGAGGTTTTAAAGACTAAACATCTCATATTGTGCTACAGATGCGAACAACTGCACTGAACAGTGTGATGATCGAAGTCCCTAAGTCTTTGGAGACCTGCACTTACTAGCTTGGTCCTGACTGTTCACTGAATCTGCACAAAGGGACAAGACAATAGTGCTGGACTCCTGAAGTCACAGAATGCCTGTCCAAGTAGACAGACCCCTCACCCCTACCCCATAATATGAGTCACCACCATGACTGATCATCTCATGAATGATGTGATCAGCATTAAACCAAAGCAGAAAGTGCCTCGTTTAAGGAACTACTTATTCTGGGAACATGGCAGGGGGTGCCTCTGACTCTGTTAACCAGAGCTGCAGTGAGTGAGTTAGATTCGCTTACTTATATGGGGTTTGCCCTTTGGTTCCTAAATTGGTCCTGCTGTCAGTTCCTGACAGTCTGCTCGGATCTGGGCCGGATTACCTGCCCAGGGTCTTCCTCCCACAGGCCAGGGAAGGCAGACATCCTTTTGGTTTCTGAGTACTCAGACGGAACCCAGGACCTCTGGCACAGTAGGCAAATTCTCTACCCCAGCACTACATCCTCAGCCCATTTCTTCACTTTTCATTTCGAGAAAGGGTCTCACTAGATTGACTATGTTGGCCTTGAACTAGCAAATCCTCCTGCTTCCGTCTCCGGATCAACTGGGATTACAGGCACACACAGCACACACACGGGGCAGAACTGGTTTTTCGCTTACGTGCTCTGCTCAGACCTTTAGCTTTGTGCAGTAGCTACACTGCCTTCTAGCAGCTGCCCCCCACAAAAAATTAATTATTCTAGTTGAGGTAAAATGTGCTGGCGAAAGGGACGATGAATGAGCATGTTCTCTTTTCAGAGGTTTTGGATATATTCTGGTTCCTCTTACTGTCTCACCCCACACACACACACCCAAAAAAAAAAAATTTGGTTTGGACATTAGAGAGACTTGGTCACCTCCCTCTTTTTCCATGGAGAACGCTCCATGGATCTAGGGCACAGTTGTCAGCCCTCTGTCGCTCGTTCAGCAGAGGCCTGAACCCAGCTCTGTTCGGGGATCCTCAGCGCCCGGAGAACCGGTCCCTTCCAATGTGGCTGGCAATGCAGACCCCACTTTTGGCTGCCTGTGTGAGCTGTCCACTCCGGCTTGCTCTGGCGTCTCCGCAGAGCCAGAGCAGCGGCCAATGACCTTGACCTAGGAGGGCGCCCAAGGTCGATGTAGCTGGTTCTTCGGGGAAGTCCACCTACTCCACCCGAAACGTTCTCTACCCCCAGCGTTCCTCAGCTTCCCCTCCAGTGGAGCTGGTGTAGTGGGTTGAAACGTGGCACCTCCGGCACCCCGGCTGCGCCTCACCATCACCTCGGCTCCCCTCCGCCTTCGCGCCCGCGTGCCCTGGGGGGAATTTGCTCGGCGTCCCGGACGCGGTTCGGTGGCAGCCAGTGCGCCCCACACTCAGGGCGCATCCCCTGCTGTCTGGGAGGGGAGCGGAACCGCGGCTGCTCCTGGCTCCCAGCGTTCGCCCCGTAGGAGCGGCCACGACCCCGGGAGGACGCGGGAGGCTGGGGGTGGGGACAGGCAGAGGTCGCGGCTCCTCCAGCCCCTTCCGCCGCCCCTCCTCTAGCCTTCCTCGCCCTCTCTTCCCTGGCCGGCCTCTCAAGCCGCCCGCCCGCTGGGCCTTTCACCTTCTGGCAAAGCCAGGGAATAGCGGTCGCTGCGGGGCCTGGGGCGCAGCACACTCCCGCTAGCCCGGCCTCGCCTCGCAGGCCCCGGGGCCGAACGCCATCCCAGGGGCGAGGCCTTCGGGCCACACTCCCGCCTTCCCGGATTTAGGGCGAGTCCTTCCCGGGACTCTGAAGCGGCCCGGGACGGGGAGCGAGCGCGGGCTGGGGCCTCGCCTCTCCGAGGGATGCAGGGGATGGAGGCGGCAGTGAAGCCTGCGCGCCGCGCTCAGTGAGTACGGAGAGGAGCCGGGAGGGGTGGCGGGGCGCAGAGGGGACCTGGGCCGCCCGAGACCCGACCTCCCACCGCCTTAGAGCCGGAAGAGTTGAGGAGGCCCGCTCTTCACGTCCATTTTCATTCCAGTTTTCCTGACTTAGAGCATCGGTGCTGCTAGAAGCGGAGGGCTCGATAACTGTCTTCCGGGAAGACCGTCCAGAGGCCTTCACCGGGAGCGTCATGTTCTTTAAAGTCTGCAGACAAGGATGTCTGGAGTGCAGTTCCAGAGTTTACCGGCCCTGAAGATCTTTGGGTTTTACTGAAAGGGCTCATGTTACAATCCCAACCCTGGCCTCTGGATTGGACCTCAGAGGAGAAGAGGTAGCTGGGCTGCAAAGATAAACCTAGTGTAGTCTAGATCACTGGCTCTCACCCTTCCTAATGGTAAAACCCTTTAACACAGTTCCTCTTGTTGTGCTGACCCCCAACCATAAAATTATTTTCGTTGCTACTTCACAACTGTAATTTCGATACTGTTGTGAATCGTAATGTAAATATCGGTGTTTTCCAATGGTCTTAGGCGACCCTGTAAAAGGGTCTTTCTACCCACAGGTTGAGACCTGCTGCTGTAGGTGATCCGGTAGAGGAGATGACTGCTGTCCTAAAGACAATCCTTAAACTTCACAGAGTTACTTCCGTGAAACTTGATTTATATCCCCGAAAAGCATATAAACTGAATGTAATAAATGACTGTAGAAGTTAACCCTTTAAGAACATCTTGTGGTGGATCCTTATTGTGTGAAGGGAGTAATTAGCTCCTAATCTGTTGTTTATGCATGGATTCCTTATCCACGGAGTTTACTTCATGTGGGACACATCTAGACATAGGATGATTCCTCAGAGTGACCTGACAGAGTAACCGTTAAGACCCAGGAGCATGTACAGTGAGTAAGACAGTTGCTTCTTTCCTTATGGAAGGCCATTGGAATCAGCCCAGCCACCGCTGGGCTGTATCACACTAGTGAGGCTGGTGACCTCTGCGGACTCAGATCATACCTAAGAATAAGGGGCTGCAGTTAAACGCTAACTGTCCTGGCAGAGTCCTGGACTTGGAGTGAAAAGCTTCTGGTTATAAGCCGGACTCCCCCATGGCACCCATGGGGTGTAATTTCTCCGTGCCTCAGTTTCCCCACCTGTGGAAAAAAAAGAAGATACTAATAGCATTCTAGCACAGACACGTCGGAATTATCTTAGAGAATGTTGAAATGTTTGAAAAGTCTTAGTTTGTGACTGTCCCTGTCTCCTCTTGAGTACGGCTTAACTCTGGCCAATGGCTTTTGCATTGGGGCTGGCATGAGGCTGGCAGGCACCGCTTCTACTGGAGGCCCAGGTCCTTCATCCAGAAGGAGGAGCATGTTGGCCTTTAACCAGCATTCTCCGAGGCCGTCCTTTAGCCCAGCGTTGGGAAGTCACACTGCTTTTCACAGTACTCCACATTTGCCATAGGATTCGTTGTCTGAAGCCTTGCTCTGTTTATCTGTAAAATGGGTTTAGAAAAGCCAGGAACACAGCACACATAAGGCCCCAGACCCTCGGAGAGACTGTTGACAGGTAGTGGTTGCTTGGGAAACAGTGTCATTTTCTTCAGTAGTGCAAACACTGGTACGTTGTCCATGCTCCAGGAAACACCCCCGTTCCTTCCTCGCCCATGAAAGAATATTACTCATAAATTCAGCAGTAATGTGTTCACACTATTCTTTGACTTGTCCTTTCCAGTGTGTGTCCACATTATGTAGTGAACACCCCTCTATGCTGTCTTGATATCTGAGCAGGGGTCCATATCAACGCACTCTGGGGGACCAAGCAGGTTCCTGGGCCATCCAGGTACAGGGTTTCAACTTCTCCTTTATCCTGCAGAGCATCCAGGCCAGGGAGCAGAACACCCAGCACCATGCAAGTGACTCCAACTGTGGCCAGAAATGGTCCAGAGCAGCCGGACAGCGGACCTCTCCCAGGACCCACGCTCTGCCTCCGGGGAGACCGGATGCCTAGCCTGGTAGCTCCCAAGCCTCCCCGGACATGGAAGCTGCAGCTCCAAGGCCCCTCTGTGCTCGAGTCCAAGGTGAAGGCCTTGAAGGAGAAAATGACAGCAAGGAAACAGGGGGCAAATCCCTGCCTCACTTCCTATGAGCGTCCACCGCCCCCCAAATCCAAGTGCTGCCAAGTCAAGCCCGAAGCTGTCGGGAGCCTACTTGAGGGCTCTTCTGAACTACCAGATACCCCGGTGGTTCCCCATGCTCAGAACCAGATTGATGGGCAGCTAGACAGCAGTGTTAATGAGAAGAAACCTGCCAGGAATGGTGGATCCAGGCCATCTACCCCTGGCCTCGAGAGTTGCAATGGACAAAGCCTGTGGTCTCCAGAAGCAGCGTGGCTGCTGGCTGATCATGAGGCTGGCCCGGCACCAGGATCTGGCTCTTTACAAGAGGGCCCCAACAACCAGGTTTCTGTGGGCCAGCCAGAGGGGCCTGGTCCCTGCAAAACCACCCACCTGAGCAGCCTGAAGAAGAGAAGACCCTACCCACTTGGAGCCGGGGTGGTGACAGAGAGAGATCTAGACAACAGAGCCCTAACAACCTCCAGGGAGCACTTAGTCCCCAGAACAGACCTGCCAGAGATGTTCCGGAGAGCTGGTGGCCTAGAGGCACAGGGCACTGGGACAAACGCTTTGTCCCTGTCTGAACAGGTGGAAAAGAACCGCCTCCTACTGCAGGAGATGCTGAAAGTTTCCAGACAGAGTTCTTCCACGGTGGGAAGCCCAGACTGCACTCCATCCTGGGACAGGGCTGCATCAGGTCAGTCTCATTTTGCTGGCCTGGTTTGGAACAAGTGGGAACTTGTAGGGAAGCTGGAAAGATGGGAGAACATGATAATGTCACCCAAATAATTGGTGTCCAGCTGGAACATAAGGTCCTTTTATACCTCCCAGGCAGCCTTAACTGCCTCACCCTGTGGCTCTCCAGATCAGTGGGAGGCCATCCTTTGTGCTTGGGGGACAGAGGCTATGTGACTCTTCCCTGTGCCTTGTAGCTCTTTGCAGAGTGGCCTTTTGCTCTCCCTCTGATGCTGTCCTGTGTCACCCCCATTGTGCTTTGTGCCCTCGGGTGGGCTAGCAGCAGGAGCACTTCCCTGCAGAGGTTGTTCAGAGCGCCACAGGAACACTGTTGGGTGTGTGCTCAGACTCTAAGAGACATCCTTTCTTAGCTTTTTCATTGCTGTACCTGAGGGCGTGTATGGGGTCCTCTTCAGCTATTCTGGGTTCACTCAGTCTTTGTGACAGCCTGTGCCTCCACCTCTCAGACCAGAACCTGGGTCCCAGTCCCCCCCACTTTCTAATCTCATCATCCTGGAGATTAGACTTCAGTGTGTGACTTTTGGGGAACATAGGCCTACAGCCCACACAGGGAGCAGAGCATCTCTCCCGAGTTCACCGAGTAGCAGCTGAGAGCCCAGTTGGTAGCTCTGTCCTGATCTCTGCTTCTGCTCTGGGCCCTAGAGAGACCAGCGGGAGACGTGGACTGGGACTCGGGCACCCCCCTGCAGGACTCAGGTCAGAGCAGGTAAGGGCTCTTCCTTACCTCCATTCCTCCTTTACTCTGCACTAGATCAGCAGGAAACCTAGCAAAGACCAGAGGATAAAAAGGCAAACCTTCACCAGTGGATAGTGGCCACGGCCAACCATCGTCCTTGAGACTCTGTGGAAGGTACCAGGCTGCTGTCTGCCTATCAATTAAGCAAAGCCACTAGGTGCAGAGGTCTGCAGAGCCTTCCAGTTACCTGCTCTGTGTCCTGGAGGCCATTTCCCCTGCCTAGGCTTCTGTTTCTTTCGAGCAGGAGGAATTGAGACGTCATAGCTATCTGATTAGTTCATAGGGTTATTGCAAAGATAAAGGGCATGGATGTGAAAATTATTAGGGAAAGTACTTCAAACCCAAAACTTCAACCCCTCCTATTCTTTTCCTAATCAGAGGAATGCGCCGGGCTCAGGGTTAAGGGTTCCCCTCCAGCCTCTCACTGGGACCCACGGATTGTTTTCTAGCCCTTCCATCATTGTTTCGGGGAAGCTGGTGTCCAGAGTATGGTGGGTGGATGGAGGCGGTGTCCTGAGCCTGGAAGAGTGGAAAGAGAGGTGTGGTGGGGGCTACGTGGAGGTCTGAACTAGTGCCCACTTGGAGGCTGGCCCCAGCCTTAGCCTTTGCTGGGATGTTGGCCCATGAGGCTGAGCTAGGCCCTGGGACTGGGAGTGGCTGACATTTCCACAGCTGCCCATGACATCAGTCTCTGCAGAGTCCCATGATGTCTGCCCACAGCTGTCAGCTTTGTTCTTAATGGCCAGGCTGCTCCCCGGGTAGCCTATTGTCCCCCTCAGAACACGGGTAAGACCTTTCTCTGCCTTCCTTAGCCCATGCCGGCTGCTGTAACAAAATGCAGCCGGTAACTTAGAAATCTCAGGCATGTCATGCGTGCAGTTCAAGGGTGGTAATCAGTCCCCCTTTCCCGATCCCCTCACACTGGGGGTGAGATTCCAACATGAAAATTTTGGGAAACATAGCCCCATCTCTGCTTCTGCTCTAGCAAGATGAGGGTGCCCAGAGTCAGGTAATCAGGGTTGCGCTCAGCTGGTGGTGGTGGAGGGTGTGGAAAGAGGGATGTCTGGCCCTTTAGTCCCTCTGTGTTCATGTCTGGTCTCTTCTGCCTTCCTGGCTGCTGTCCTCAGCCCTCTCATCACACCCTTCTCTGCCCTGCCCCTATGGCCTTCAGCATCCACTGCTCCCTGTGTAGCGACAGAACCCCTCCCCCTGCAGTGCTGCACTCTCCCTCGACTCCCCAGGCAACACAAGGAAACACAGCTTTGAGGTCCTCAGAGAAAGAAGGGCAGCCCCTGGCTTGCACTGAGATAAGTAAAAACAACAACAACAACAAAAAATATACCCTGCTTCTCCTGATGAAGTGACTCAACCAGGAGATGGAAGGACCTTCACACACGTCTGTGAGGATGTTTAGAGCTCCCAGGACTAGACTCCCAGTTTAGTTTAACCTGGCAGGCCATCTTTACCCATGGGCTATGTAGCAGGGTTCATGCAGAGAGGCAGGTGTGATGGCACATAGCTGGCATCTCACCCCTTGGCAGGCTGAGGCAATAGGGCAACAAGTTCCATGCCTGCCTGCACTATATAGCAAAACCTTGTCTAAAAAAGAGACAGACAGACAAAGAGATCTCAGGTATGGCTTGTATGTATATGTATTGTATGATTCGTGTGTGTGTGTGTGTGTTGTATATGATGAATCAGTGTATGTGTCTGAGGGGAGATATACACACACAGAGAAAAACAGACAAACTTGTTTTAGGACCCTGTTCAAAGACTAATAAAATGTCTCCTTAGAGTGCCTGACATGTAGAGCCACAGGCATGAAGGGCAAGTCCCTGCTAGGTAGAAACTGGCTGAAGGGCCAGGAAACATAGGTTCAAGGAAGAGAAAGTGCCAGCCCCACTGTGATACCTTAAGACATGGCAGGGCTCCCGTCTGAGTGAGATAGTTTAAAGGACACTACAGCAACGGAACCCACATTGACCAAAGACTTGGTTTCCCTGGCTCTGTGCCCCAGGAGTGCCACAGGATCTGTGCTGAGGGGTGTAGGACTCTGGGCAGAGCAGTGCTCTGAGGTAGTAACTGACCATTTCAATGGCCACCCATCAATGTGTACCATGGCACAATGGCCACTCATCATTGCGTGCCGTGGCACAATGGCCACGCATCAGTGCGTGCCGTGGCACAATGGCCACGCATCAGTGCGTGCCGTGGCACAATGGCCACGCATCAGTGCGTGCCGCGGCACAATGGCCACGCATCAGTGTGTGCCGTGGCACAATGGTCACTCATCAGTGTGTGCCGTGGCACTTCACTCTTAAAGCATTGCAGACCTTCTGAGGGCTTGAAGAGCAAATGAGTCTGAGTCCCATTCTGTCAAGTTTAGAATCTGGATTATTTTTTTTTAAAGATTTATTTATTTATTGTGTATACAGTATTCTGCCCACATTCATGCTTGCAGGCCAGAAGAGGGCACCAGATCTCATTACAGATGGTTGTGAGCCACCATGTGGTTGCTGGGAATTGAACTCAGTACCTTTAGACGAGCAGGCGGTGCTCTTAACCTCTGAGCCATCTCTCCAGCCCTAGAATCTGGATAATTTATGTTACAATCAAATAACTGTGACAGCCAGGTTAGCCCAACATGCTCTTAATTGTCACTGTTCTGCAAGGTAAGACGACAAGTTCACAGAATGGCCTTGCTTGCAGAGTCCAGTGTCTGAGTCTGGGGTATCTGGGCCAGCTTGTTGCAAGGCCTGAAGGAGTCATCCATGGAGGTGAGCCACCTAAAGACTCAGGGCCTCAGATCCTGCAGGGGACCTCCATCCCCTGCGCGCAGAGTTGTTCTCTATTAAGGGTCAGGCTTTTGCTCAGCCCTATAGGCCTAAAATATACTAGTGGCCAGATGACAGAGCAGGCCAGCCACTGCCATTTTCACCCCCTGGTTATGTGCCAGGTGCTATGTAAGTGCTGTTCCTGCATCTCACTTTGCCTGTGCACACATCTTAGCCGTTGTTCCTGCTTTACTGGCAGAGGCTCCAGAGGAGGCCAGGTGACATGGAGTCAGGACTTGCACTCAGACCCCAAGACTTATGCTCTGACCGCCTATGGGGCACTGCCTTGAGCTGTCCTTTCCATGTCTCTGTAGGCCAGCCCTTGGGTAAGCAACCCTTGGGCCTTCTACCTCCCTCCAGCCTGGCCTGTTCTCCGCTGTGGGCCAGCTTGTGTGTGTCCGTGTGCTTTCCGGTGGAATCCCCCCCCCACACACACACACTTTACTGTCATCACTCTCTGCCCACTGGCACGGCCTGCCCCTATGCCACCAGTGCCTTCTCTGGTGTCTTTCTCCTTGAATTCCTGGAGACAGAAACAGGTGCTCATAAAATGTCCGTCAGAGGAGGCAGGAGAGAACTGAGGGAGGGCTCGCTGACAGCCAGAGCCTGTGAGGGCTTGCAAGGGTCTGGGTGGAAGCTGAAGGAGCATTCCAGATGGGTGAGGCTGAGGAAACGCTCGGGAGCATCTGAGGTGGAATGTGTGGTGATCCGTGGAGGGTAGCCACCCGCCCGGGGAGAGCTGGAGTGAGATCTCATCTGAATACAGAGGCATCCAGCGGTCTCCTTCCTGCCCCCACGGCCTCCTCCTGCACAGAAGGAGGACTTCAGCTCCTGGAAACACGGGTGGATGTGAGTCCTGTGGGCTAAGAGCATCGGGGACCTGGGAAGAGAGTTTGGAAGCCATCTTGAGTCACTGGCCAGTTTTTGTATCTTCTGGGCCCAGAGTGTCAGAGAGTTATGAGCCTTGTAGCAAGACTAGGGGACAAGACACAAGACACTGGTCAGCTCCAGCGTTCTAGGGAGCCATAGAGGTTGTTGAGGAGCGTCCAGGGTAAGATGTCACTGAAAGGGGTCGAGCCCCGTGTGGCTTGCTTACCCTTATCCTGCACCAGCCATGTAGATGTACAGACACAAAGAGAGCTCTGTGCTTGCAGTCCCAGGAGACTCAAAGGAAAAAGAAAACACAACAGAACAGTACCCCAAGCCTTTAGTGCTTAACCAGTTCCCCAGTGCCCAGTGTTCTGTCCCCTGTGTTGATCCCACTGAAAGCCACTGCTAGAACCTTCAGGTGGACTGTCCCATGCCACGCTTGACTCCACACGCAAAATTCTCATTGTGACTCCATCCTGAGCAGGGAGGAGCTCACAGAAATGGACAGTGTCAAGGTAGGACTAAGCTGACCTCACCAAAGGCCTTTCTGGGAATGTCTCAGACATCTGCCGCTCTGGCTGCCCGTGTGCCCATGAACCCAGGCAGTGCTGACCTGGCCAGTGCCAGGCCTTGTTACTGGGGAATTTGTCATCGTTCTTTGGGAATGTGGGACAGGCCTGTTCTGACCTGCCAGAGACCTTTCTTCTTCTCTGCGGAAGGAAGAGCGAGCATGGGCCTTCCTCCGCTCCCTGTCAGCCTCCTCCTGTCCCGTGTGGAAGTCACCTTTCCAACAGAGCTTTTGACAGTCTAGAGCAAACCCAGCAAGCCCTCTCAAATTGCCCGCAGATTGTCACTTCTAAACATGCCTTTCCCTTGCCAGCAGCAGGGTAGTCTCACTGGTGGGTGACCTTAGTTCATGCTCAAAGGTCCCCACACCCAGAGTGAAGGGGTGAAAGTGACACCGTGCTAGTAATAGAGCAACAGTAGTAAATGCTGACCATGTTTGAAGAGACCTTTTCTCCCAGATTAGCAGGTGGGGAAACTGACGCCACTAGGAAGAGATGGCCCAGGGCTGAGGACGTGGGCAGGTCACCCTGACACACTGTAAACCACCTCCTTAGGTTCCATCCTGTGGCTGTCCTGCAGGCGGAAGAAGGGTGCGCCCCAACAAGCCTGAGCTCTCCACCAGTGCAGACACACTCCTCGATCCCTCAGAAGCAACAGTAAAGACCTCTGTCCTTGGCTAGCACAGGCTTTAATATACACAAGTGGAGAGTAACTAAGCAAAGGCCTTGGATATTCTCTGTGTGCTCCGGGCTCTCCCGTCACTGTTTGCCTCCTGGAGTCTAGTCCTGGTTCACATTCCTGAGATGAAGGGGTTAACCCCAGACTTGCTGGAGTTTTTCATTGTAATCCTGGCTTATGCTGGCTGCAGAGAAATGTCTCTGTCCCCTTGACTTTTCTGAATGGGAGAGCTAAGGGTCTCCTGATCTGCCCAGCTCTTGGGGTGCTAAAGTCACTGTTTAACTTTTCCCCCGCTCCAAGAACCTGGCCTAGAGCAGAGGGCCAGAGTCACAGGCTCCCTTTGTCGTCAGGATGCAGCTAGCAGAGGGTAGAGGCGAGGACCTGGACACATCTGTGGACCTGTAGCTTCCCCCAATATGTAGTTCTTTGGGTGACCACTCCACAAGAGCCAGTCCTTGGTCCAAATGCCCCCTAAGTGGGAACCTCAGAACCCCCTCCCCACCATAGCCGGCCTGGCCGAAGACCCAGACTCAGGGTAGCAGTGTAAGCCCTCTCTCTCTTATAAAAGCTCATGTTTACTGATGGGAAACTGAGGCCTTGGAGGGAAAGCACGCAGCCACCTTATTCCTGTGCCCTACCCACAGAGGTAATGGACTACAGAAGCTCGGACTTCAAGAAGGTGATAAATACTGTTTGTTTGTGGGTAGTATTGCCTGTGCCTGGCTGCACACTGCCTGACTTGGCCAGGAAATTTTCAAAGGAATTGAAAGAGCTGGGATTGTGGGTTTTAATTCATGATAGGAAGGATTGGTTCTGGGGCTCCGTGCCTCCCTCTGGTCCAGGATCAAATGAAAATAGAGTCTTCCTCAGTTGGAAGTTTGAACCCCAGCTTTGGGGAATGGAGGGCCACCAGTGGTGAGGAGATACCTGCTTGGTGTGTGTGGTGCCTGTTTGCTCCTCCCCTCAGGAGAGAGAGAGAGACCTCCCACTCTTCCCCAGCGGGCAGAGCCCCCATCTCCTG
This sequence comes from Myodes glareolus, assembly GCF_982192425.1. Classification (NCBI taxonomy): domain Eukaryota; kingdom Metazoa; phylum Chordata; class Mammalia; order Rodentia; family Cricetidae; genus Myodes; species Myodes glareolus. The sequence goes on from NC_142030.1 coordinate 69,035,138, forward strand.
GGTGCACAAAGTCCTTGCTTTGCTGACCTTGGCTGCAGTCTGTGAAGGTGGCTGCTGCTCTCCTCCCTGCTTGCTGGGTTGCTGCATAGACGCCTCCAGGCGGCCAGAAAGCCTGCCTTTCTAATCAGTGGAGAAACCAGCTTTGTCTGCCAGACTGAGGCAGGGCAGTAGATGAAGGGGGTGGGGGTGGGGGGTGGACAGCTGTTCCAAAAAGGAAACAGCAAAGCTGGAAATGGCTTAGAAACCTGGAGGCGAGGCTGATCGCAGCAGCATCCGGCCAGCTGCCGAGGGGCTCTCCTGCTTGCCCACCAGGCCTGTGACAAATGCCCGCCGACAGTCGCAGAAGCACAGCTGTCACCGGAAAGCTGTGAGCATGCAGGCTGGTAGCCAGAGGCCCGCGGCTGCAGGAGAACCTCTGCCTGGTAGCCTCATTATCTCTGCTGTTGGAACCGGAGCCCCCGGGAGCACAGCTGCTCTCAGCTGCGGTTTGGGGAGCTCTGGAAGCCATGTCAGGGGAGCCTCTCCTGCCAATGGAGGCCTCATGGGGGCAGCAAGCCTGGAGAAGGACTTTTTTTTTTATTTTTTTTGCATCACTCCAATGAAGCCCTCCTTCCAAGCCTGGCCTCGCCCTGCCAGAGCTCATGGCACAGATGGTCCCTTTATGCCTGCAGCCTTTCCTCCTCTGGCCCAAAGCGGTGTTCAGAACACATGACAAGAAGAAAACAAAAACCCGTCATCTGCTCAGAGCCAGTTCAAGGGTGTCCCAAGGAGCCCTTGTCCTGAAGGCCTTTGTCCACTCCTGTCATGAGAGTCCCTCATACGTCCTGAGGTCAGGGTGGAGCCTCCCACCCCGTGTAGCATATGGATGGAGTAAGGGGTACCCCGGGTGTGAGAGCTAAGCCCTGCTGAACCTTTAACTGAGTTCTCTTTCTGGGGACCCTCCCTGTGAGCAGAGCCAAGCATGTGCGACAGCGTGGATGCTGGAGTCACATCAAAGCCCCTCTGACCTCAGCCACAGACATCCCTGCTCTCCCTGGCGCCCTCGGAGGAAGGGGGACAGGATGTGAAATGAGGCTAGAGACTGGAGCTGGCTGTCCTCTGCCTCACTCTGCTCAGTTTTCAGTTGATGTTCGACCTTGAGCGGTGTGTCAATACTCCCCTCCAGTGCATTCGCCTAATCTGTCAAGTTCAGGAACACCTGCCCTCATCCAGCCCGGCTGTGAAAAGCGAGCTGTGCAGAGAAAGCCATCTTGTCACGGGGAATGTGGACTGTTACTTCCATAACCCAGAGCAGCTGGAAGACAGCTCTGGACAGAGGTGCCCGTCATTCCCGCAGCTCTGGACTGGCGGGGACGGGGAGGCAGCACATCTGGTGGGTGGCGTTTACCACCACATGACCCTTATTATTAGGAAACTCGAGCTATGTGCTGGCTTGTTTGAATCCAGCTTAGTTTCTCTCTGCCCTGTGAGCCCTGAGCTGACTCCTGACAGGTCTGGATTGAGATTATGAGAGGAAAACACCAGGATTTAGGAAACGTCATCTGCCAAAGGCCCAAGACTGACAGGCAGTGCCTTGGTCCTGTGTCTTTGATAGGAGCTGGGGACAGTTCTGTGTGGACTCCAGTGGGGGTGTGTGTGGACTCTGAGAGACAGAAGGAGACAGGGAGACCATGCATGGAAAGACCATCTGTCTGGGCACAGACCCAGATCCATAACCCAAGGACCTTCCTTTTCCTCTTTCCAAAAGCTCCTGCTTATGCCCTGAAGGAACAATAAGACAGCCAGACTCCCCAGCCCCTTTTCCAGCCCCTCCCAGCAGATATCCAAGGTCAGGTTGGCTCCCCAGCTCCTGTCTGAGCTCAGGGTGTTTCCCAGGCCTCAGGGAGTGGGATGGGGTGGGGAGGAGGGAGCCCTATGTGTGAGTTAGAAGGGGAAGGCTGTATATACAAGGCTTTTCCTGGCAGAGCTGTGCTTGATACCGTTAAAGCCTCCTAAGCCGTGTTATTTTCTTTTAATCCCCGTGCTGTCCATCCCGGCCTGTGCTACCCTGCAGGATCTGCGTTCCCAAGCTGGAGCCTGTTCTGAGTGCCAGGTATGAGGGATCCAAGCATCTGACTCAGCATGCTCGCATGAAGGCCAGGACTCAACCACTCCGAGCCAGCCATGATATTGTGCCCACCATTGCTCAGGGCAGCCGGTGAGTGGAGCCTAAGCCAGGCTGGCCTGGGAGGGCTTGTGGCAGGGAAGGGTCACTAGCACAAATAGTTCCTATATAGCCAGAAAGCATTTGTTCTCTTCTCTCCTGTCTCCCTCCCTCCCTCTCTCTCCTCTCCCTCCATCCTTCCCCACTCTCTTTATGCATGTGTGTGCCTATGTTTTCTGTGTCAGGCACTTGCCATGATCATTTAGTCAGTCAACACATCATTCCCCATAAGATGAGATATAAAGATAATATCTATGTGACCTGAGCTCTCTGGGGGCATCGAGATCACAGTCTCCAGGGAGAGAGACAGCCAAACACCCAGTCGGGTCTGTGGGTTCTAGTGGAAGAGGGGAAAAGCATGTGTGCAGAGCTGGCAGCATTTGCTCCATCTGGAAGGGACAGGCGAGGCTCTCAGGATGTGGCTCCCCAGATGGGGCTTATAGGAGTTGTGAATCTTCCCTGGGTAGGGAGGAAGGGGCACCATGCTAAGGGATGGGAGCTGTGAGAGGCAAGGCTGTGCTCAGAGCTCAATCAGCTTGGAAGAGAGAAATGTGTCAAGTGCAACATGAAGGCTAGAGAGCTCCTTAGAGGCCGGCCATGGGGGCATGCCAGGCCTGCTGAACATCGGAGCATGAGTCCTGTACTAGTGTGGGGCCGCAGAGATGGGTAGACAGGTGGGTTAGAGTTAGGGTTATACTAGCATGCTCACGGGCCCCTAGCCAGAGGGTGATGCCTGGGTTCAGGGTCAGGCTGGAAATGCCCGTTGGACAGCTGGGTGCAGGATCATTGGCGGTGAGGCCAGAAACAGAGATGTGGGTACCGTGGTGACGTCATCGTGCTGGGGCTGCGAGAGCGAGCACATCCAGGGTGAGGGGACGGAAAAGGAGAGGCTCGGGCACTCTTGGACTAGCGTGTCATTACGTGACTGCCCAAACCACACGCCTGTCCCCGGCGTTGTGCTTGTTCTTTGCATGGTGTATCTGAAAGCAGTCCTTACGTGTGGAATTCTCCAGCACACAGATGCAGCCCTAGCGGTGCTCTGCCGCGTCAGGCCGTGCCGGATCTTGGCAGGCCCCAGCAGGCCCACCGTGGAAATGACAAGGCCTGTGGCTTCACAGCTATGGTGGGCACACTGGATTTGCTTGTCTTCTTTATCAGTGTGGTACTGGGGTAACGAGAACGCTTAGCAAAACACAACTCTGTGCTCTGTGATGGGGCTGCTGGGTCTGCTCACTAAAGGCTCGGGACATTCACAGAGCCCTATCTTGACTCCACGGCAAACAGAAGTCTCTTCGTTCGATGTCATTGTGACCCTTAGGAGGAGGGCACAAGAGACCCCCAAATGCTAGTAAAATCTGACCTTGGGGTGCTCTTCCGTTTCCACATGAATGCCTTGTTTCCCGTCCACTACAGAGCACTCACTGGAATGACATGGCTTCTTTGAGGTGTCCCAGTTGTTTTCCACATGTGCAGAGAGACGCCTTGACAGCCACGGCACCCCTGCCCTGTCCTATAGGAATGTGTGCTGAGGCACACACAGACAAGACGGTGAAACCGATTTCAGTGTGCTTTGTCCTCTTGGGCGCCTTCTTCTCTAGTTTATTGCCCCTAGTCTTTACATCCAGTAGCTATTGTGAAGTAGGTTTCCTCTTCGTTGGCTATAAAAATGCAAGGTGACCTACTTCAACAGCTGCTGTGTCCAGAGAAGAATTACTATGACTTGGCAGCGCTGGCGAATCCTCAGAGGGTAGAGCTGAAAAATCCACACCAGATGGCTTGATGCAGCTGCTCGGAAAGGTTACGCTCCATCAGATCACCCTGGAGGGCAGGCAGAGTTAACGCGGTGATGCCAGGCAGGCCCCAGGCCTCAGCTAGAAGCAGGAGGTCCTGCCCCAGCCTGCCTTATCACTCCTTCCAAAAAACAGCCTGGCAAAAGGTAAGGGAGGAATGGGGGCAGGCAGAGCAATCTGTAGAAGGCCCTCTTTAGCCTAGGTCTACCTAGAGGCAGCCAGGTGAGCCTGCATCTGCAGGCCTCTCCCAGAAGGGGGAGGTGGAGACATGTATTGTCTGGAAGCTGGTCCACATAGAAATGGAGCAGCTCCCGGAAGGGGAAAAGCTGTTGCCACTTGGGGAATAGGCAGACTCAGGTTGGTATCAGTATTCTTCATCACAAAACACAGTACATGTCACTTTATCGCAGGAGCATAGGATGTGTCAGCAGGCTGCACCCTGGGAAGGATTGTCCTGTGTGAGGCTGCAGAGCTCACAAACATCACATCAATTGTGTGCCTAGGATAGCATTGTTGTAGAAAGTGAGGCAGTGGACAGGGACTGGCCTCCTCAAAGGCCATGTTACTTCAGGGCAACAGCAGAGGCTCTGAGCTTGACTGGAATCCTATCCTTGGGTGGGATGCCAGCAGCTCTGGGATTTGCTTTTGGCTTAGCTGCCTCTTGTGCATGGCTGCTGAGGCCTCCCCCTGCTTTCCTATGCTATTGTCTGTGCGGCTGCCTGGGGCCTTGTGTTCTGAATAATTGCATTGAAGACTCCTACATGGTTAGCTCTCCTTTATTCTACTTATGACAATGAATTTGGGTTTGTGGGATTTTGTTTTATTTTGTTTTTGAGACAGGGTCTCACTGTGTGGTCCTAGTTGGCCTAGAACTCACTTTGTGGACTAGGATGGTTTTGAATTCACAGACGTGTATATCTCTGCCCCTCCCGCCGCAAGTGCTGGAATTAAAGGTATACACCACCATACCCACCTTATCGTTTTGGAGATGGGATCTCACTCTGTAGTCTAGATTCCTTTGAACTCAGAATCCTCCTTTTGCCTCAGCCTCCTGAGTGCTAGAATTGGGGATATGTATCACCACACCCAGTTTTCCTTTGCTTTGCTTTTTTCTTTGTTTGTTTGTTTGTTTTTGAGACAGGGTGTCTCCTTGTAGCCCGGGCTGTTCTAGAACTCACAGAGATCTGCCTCTGCCTCCCAAGTGCTGGGATTAAAGGTGTGCACCACTGCTGCCTGGCTGCTTTTTTTTTTTAATTTGTTTTTGTTTTTTTTTTTTTAAATTTCTGTCTTTGGAGTGAATTCTAAGATGGATCAGTTCACCACTACTGCCCTGGAGACAGGTTGGTTTCTTCCCCTTCCAGCAGAACAGGGCGCTGGTTTTGGAGCCCGCAGGTGGAATGGGTTCTAAGCCAGACACCGCGTCTCCAGTGAGCCATGCTGTGCAGTATAGACCTGGCTGCCTGCCTGTCCCCCTCTGTGCCTGATGAGGTGGCCTTTGTTTGCTGTTACTCGGTGGCTCCTTCCAACCTAACCCTCTGCGACAGTAAATGTGTGGTCCGGGTGTTCAGGGCAGGGACACATCACTGAAGGGTACTTATTCACTCTAGCTCTCTAGAGAAGCGTAGCCTATAGGATACGGCTATGTATGGAGAGGGTTACTTTAAGGAGTTGGTTCGCAAACTGGTAGACACCTGATAAATCCTGAACCTGCAGGATAGATCAGCCTTGGTTTCCCTCAGGCCTTTAACTGGTCAGATGAAGCCCACCACAGGATGGGATGTAATCTATTTTGTTCAAAATCTGCCAGTTTAAATGTTAATTTTGTCTTTAAAAAAGAAAGCTTTTGTGCTGTTAACATCCAGAATAATGTTTGACCGAGTCTTTAGGTCCTGAGGCCTCCACATTGACATTAGATTAAGCGCCATGTTTCCAGCCATGGGAGACGGTATCCTCTGCAATCTGAGGACTTCTCAGAGATCTCCGCTCTGGTACAGCCATTGTGAAGCCAACTGGAGCATCTTAAACAAAGGAGGCGCGAGCTCAGAGAGACAGATGGGCGAGGCATCGAGAAGGGCGCATGTTTAAATATCCCAGCAGTGCTTGTGTGTGCGATTTTGTGGCCTTTGAAGTTACAGGGTTCAATGGGTGGGAGTCAGAGCTGGGGAGAGAAGAGGTGGCAGCCCTGTATGCTTACCCCAAAGGCTATCACTGTGCCCTTTGCTGGGTAATGTGGCACGATGCCAGCTGTGCTCCGGGAGGAACCAGGTCAGGAAGTGCGAAGGAAGCAGGCTAACTGCTCTGTGAGATAAAGTAATGAGTGGGAGAAATTTGGTCAGCTCCAAAGACAAAGGCTCCAGAGGGAAAAGGAGGAAGTATGGGCCTTGGACCTGGGTCCATTTGCATAACTTTGTAAGATGGCTACTGGGGTCCTGAGATGAGGCTTGTGTGGATCTGAGCAGGATCTGGCCACCAGCCAGTGTTTGCCAGAGCCAGAGCTAATAAAAGATATGAAGATCTCCAGGATGCACTTCTGGAGGCAGATGTGGGTGTGTGAGGTGGGATGGGGATCAGAGGCTTTGGGGCTACCTCAGAGAGGCTCCAGGGGCTGCTGATCTGCAATCCATCCCAGCAAGGCCTGAGGAATGCTTAGTGGGAATGTCAGGTCAAGAGCCCGCCAAGTCCCAGACTTCCAGCCTCATAGAATACCCATGGAGACTTCTTCCCATGAAGGCTTTATAGCACTTAAAACTGCTCTTCGGTGTTCACAGGGGGCTGGTTCTGATCTCCCCCTTTGATGCCAAAACCCACAAATGGACAGGCATTTTCCTGTATGCATTAAGCCACCCCTTTAAAGCGATAGGTGCTTTACAGTGGTTGCCATGGCGTCATGCTTAGGGGATGACAGGGAGAGTGAGGTCCCTCCATGTTCAGTACAGATAAGGGGTTTTGTTTTCAAATATTTTTATGACGAGATTGGACTCCCTAGATGTGGAACCCACGCACACAGAACTGACTCTACATGTTTCTGCAACTCATCACTGCCAAGTTAGGCCACTTTCTTACCCTAAATACACACATGTGCACACACACGGAGTGCACATATAAGCTCTGCCATCTTCCTCTGTACCATCCCTAACTTTTCTTTTTAACTTATACTGAGCCCAGCAATAGAAAACAAGTTAAAAGTAAAAGATGTTGTATTGGTTTTGTTGAGCAGTGTGTACTAGGACGGACGTGTGCTGTGGGTAGGACGACGAATGTGTGCTGTGGGGTCAAGCTCTTATACACTGTAAAGGTTTGTTACTTGTACTGGTTTAATAAAATGCTGATTGGCCAGTAGTCAGGCAGGAAGTATAGGCAGGGTGACCAGACTAAGAGAATTCTGGAAAGAGGAAAGTCAGAGACGCAGCCTCATCTTGGAGGAAGCAAGATGAGAATGCCTTGGGGACCTTAGGAGAGGGTTGAAGGGGAAGGGAGCAGCTCAATAAAAATCAATAATAAAATAAAAGATGAGAATGCCTTACTGAGAAAAGGTACCAAGCCACGTGGCTAAATACAGATAAGAATTATAGGTTAATTTAAGTTGTAAGAGCTAGTTAGTAATAAGCCTGAGTTAATAGGCCAAACAGTTCATAATTATTATAAGCCTCTGTGTTTCTTTGTTACTGAACAGCTATGGACCGGGGTGGGGGGGACACAGAAACTTCCATCTACAGACTTGGGATGTATATATCCTGCAGGATGGGCTTGGGTTTGCCGTATGACTTCCCAGGAGCCTGACTTGGGGTGACCTTGTAGGTGAGGCCTGGGGCAGAGCACATCCAGAGCAGCTCTTCCCTTCCTCACCACTCTCTTGTATGCATGTGACCTCTCTCCTGTCTCCTCACTAGAAATGGCCAAAGCAGTCCAGCTCTGGATGTCAGGAGCAGCTCTGCCTCCAGAGAGAGCCTCCAGAATGGGAACCTGAGTGACTCTTCCGATGTGGAGTCTGGCAATGGGCAGTGGCCCAAGCAGGGAATGCCGCTGTCTCATGTCCGTTTTGAAGATGAGTCTGCCCACGAGGCTGAGTTCCGGTACCTGGAACGGCGTCAGCAGCGCCAGCGTCAAGTGTTAAGCACAGTGCTACCAGCTGTGGGCCAAGGACCTCTGCACTCCAAGCCTGACTTAACCAACTACATTAACCATAACATGGGGAACAGTGCATTCCACAGGCCTATGGGCTCCCTGGACCACAGTGATTTCCCTGCACCACCATCGATATGGGACAGTGAGAGGACGTGCCCAGCCTGTGGCAGCTGTCTTGAAGAGCGTTGCCCTGCTGAGGGGAGAGCAACGCCTGACCTGAGGGTCCTCCAGGGTCTCCAGGCAACCTGTGAGCAGACATTGCTGCTGGGACCCTGTAATTCCCATGACTTGAGCTCCCCATTCCCAGGGCACCACACAGAATGGATCCGGGAAACACACATCACAGACACTGTTGCCACGCATCCTGAGGAGGGGGACTCTGTCCTCAACAGCACCGTCAATTCAGATAGCTGGACTGACATTAAGGATGCCAGGACCTCTCAGCTCAGCAGGGCAGGTGGGCAGACACAAGGCAGCAGCCCCCAACAGTGGCACTGTGACTCTAGACCTCAGGAAGGCCCCAGGTGGCCCAGGACTGAGGTGGAGCTGCCCTGGGAGCTTCAGGCCTGGCCTCACCTACATGAGGTTGGTGATGTGGTTGTAGGAGGGGAGATAAAAGGAGCCACAGGACACATTCCCCAGGGGACTTTGTTTGTAAAGGAAGATGCTGAGCCCAAACCTGCCTCCGAACCCAAGAGGTCTTGGTCCCCAGGGCATCTTGGACTACAGTTAGGAAATCACCGGACCCAGCCTGAGGATTCCTGGACTACATGCAGGACAGCTTATGCTGTGTCATCTTCCAAGAAGCTTGGGTCCTCAGGGTCAGGTCAACCAGACCAAGTGTCTGAAAGCCACGAGTCTCTGGAACCTGCGTGCACTTCTTCTCTCCAAGGAAGTCCTGAGGAGCCCTCTGCACCTCACCCAGCCCTGCAGCCAACTTTGCCCCTCTCCCTTGAAGGCTGGGCGCCAACCCCTCCCTCTTCAAAGAAATCCTTCTGCCCGATGCCTCTGAGGAAGTCAACCTGTACTAGACATCACAGGCAGGAACTCCAGGTTGAGCATAGGGATATCCCCTTGCCTCTGTCCCCTCCAAGAATCTCAGTTCACACCTCGCCCCAGACCCAACCCAACAGGCCCCGTGTCAAGCATCCACTACTGGACCTGTCTGCCAGCACCAATGGCAGTGTCCCTCTGTGGCTGCAGGAGCCCCGAGGAGCAGCTGTCCCCAAGAGTAGAGCTGACAGGGAGTACTGCTGCCAGGAGCCTGGACCGCCCCTGGAGAGTGACAGAGATGGTAAGGATCGCTGTCCTTCATGTCCAGCCTAGGCCAGGTCTGGGGCACTCCTCTGCACTCCGTCTTGATCACCAGACGATAAGGCCACACACCATGCCTCGTATCCCTGTGGGTCCCTCACGTCAGCAGCAGGTGGCAGGGAGGCGGCAGAGTGTGGACAGGGTGCAGGATTCAGCATTAGCACGGAGCAGGTTAACCAGTTTTCTGTGCTTGGGGGATGGGGACGCAGGCAAGGTGGGGATGGTGCCCTCTTCTTGCTGAGAAGTCTGAGGTGTGTAGGGAAGCTCCAGTCCACAGCTGCTGGAGGCTTTGTGTAAAGTCTGACGGGCCAATCAGCAGCTCTGGAATCCACCATTGCTTCCACTGCCCCTGCTCCTGGGGCTCCCACCTCTCCCCGGTGTCTCCTGTTCCTAAGCTGGGGAAACAGACTTTGCCCCACTGTGACCTGTGGGGACGTCAGTGTAGCAGTGGGGGTGTCATGCTGTTACAGGAACACTCTGGGACTCTCTCCAGTCAGCAGATGTCGCCACTGTCAACTCTACAGCCGTCACCCTTTCCCTCACCTCAGAGGAGCCTGGGTGCCCCCTGGAGTCACACAGGACAGAATCCAGCTCTGGCGGCCACATGCCCACTGGGTGAGTGGCAAGAACGAAGCCCGACTACAATGGGCATGTTGGATGGGGAAAGAAGCTGTAGCGGTAACATCTCTAACCCCGCCCTCCCAAATCCTGGAGGGTTCCTAAACCATGTCCTGGCACCTTAACTCACCCCTCACCCTTCCCAATCCTTTCTCTCTCTCTCTCTCTCTCTCTCTCTCTCTCTCTCTCTCTCTCTCTCTCTTTCCCTCTCCCTCTCTCTTTTTGTGCTCTTTGTGTGTGTTGTACATATGTGTTCATGTGGGTGTGTGCACATGTGCCTGGTTTGTGCCTGGTTTTTGAGCCCCAGGGATTCACTTGTCTCTGCCTCCCCAGACCTGGGGTGATTAAGATGCTCTGCCATGCGCCTGGCTTTTAAACGGGTGCTGGGATCTAACTCGAGTCCTCAGGCTTGCGTGCCGAGCACTTTATCTACTTCCAGCCCCCACTTTTTCCAGGTCTTTTTATCTGATGCACCTTGAAGAGCCACCGAGTTATCTGCTCACCCTTGAGCCCCAGCTTCTAATGCTACAACTGAGAGCCACAGGCCTCAGGGAGCTCCTAGGATGCAAATTGTTTCCCATCTTTGCTTCAGCTGGGGTTAGACATGTGAGGTCTTGCCTTGGGACCTCCTTAGGCCGAGTTCAAAGCCTTGGTGAACCTGGTACTTCCCTGCTCCCAACTGTATCTGTGACCACACGGCAACACCCAGCCTCCCTATGGCCTGGGCGTTTGCCAGGAAGCAAGGTCTGTCTTCAGTCTCTCCTGGACATCTCTCCCGGTATCTAGCTGACCCCTCAACAGAAGCCGAACCGTGGCCTTCCCAGCCCCCTTCCTAGCAGCCACGCTGCTATCCACACACTGCTTAAACACACACTGTCTGCGTTTCCTCCTGCTTCCCCCACCTCCACCCTCTGGCAACCCTCTCCAGCCCCCAGCCCCTCTTTCTGCCATCTGCTCTGAGCTGCCTCACTTCTTAACTGCACGAGGGAATATTTTTAAAAAACCCAATTAAATGGAATCATTGCCCTACTTAAAGTCCCAGGGCAGTCTCTCTTCCCTTGCCTTCCCGAGGCTGACAGCGCTTGGCAGTGTGCTGGGCCTGCCTGCCTGACCTCCTACCACACCTCTTCCTGCCTTTCTCATTACCTGGCTGCTGCCGTCGCGTCAGACTTGGTTCTGCTCTGGCAGCGGCCCAGCCACTCTGTGCGCCTGCGGCTCTCACGTCTAGGATTAATGGCCAGACCCCTGCCTGTCACTGGCCCGCGGTGTAAAGATTGTCTTCTTCCCAAAGAGACCTTCCCTGGAAACTATTTAAAACAAGTGCCTGGTCACACTCTGCTTCACACACAACTGTGAATGGTTTTTCTCCTTTAGAAGCTTCTGTACGCCCTTAGCTGAGGGCCGACAGATAGGAGACATCCCGAAGGAATGGAGTGAATGGATGATGAGCCCATAGCTGTGTGCTGTGGCGGGGCTATCCTGGACTCATGACTGTGTGCTGTGGCGGGGCTATCCTGGACTCATGACTGTGTGCTGTGGCGGGGCTATCCTGAACTCATGACTGTGTGCTGTGGCGGGGCTATCCTGGACTCATGACTGTGTGCTGTGGCGGGGCTATCCTGGACTCATGACTGTGTGCTGTGGTGGGGCTATCCTGGACTCACGACTGTGTGCTGTGGCGGGGCTATCCTGAACTCATGACTGTGTGCTGTGGCGGGGCTATCCTGGACTCATGACTGTGTGCTGTGGTGGGGCTATCCTGGACTCATGACTGTGTGCTGTGGTGGGGCTATCCTGGACTCATGACTGTGTGCTGTGGCGGGGCTATCCTGGACTGTTCTCCCCAGAAGATGCTTTCACTCAGCACCTGGCGGTCTCTGCATGACTCCCCTTGCTGCAGCCTGATAGTTCCTCCCTGAGGACATTGGCACTGGTCCATCTGGGGCCTATGGGACCCTAGGAAGCAGGATGCAGCCAGCTCTTGCCTGCCTATCAAGCCATCTCCAGCCACATTATGTTCCCCCTTGTGTTTCAGAGTATCACCTGAGGCCAGCGCAGGGCACGCACCACCCTCAGCTGCCCATTCTGATGGGAGCAAGAAAAGGAGGAGCAGTATCTCCTCTACCCTGGGGCTCAAAAAACTCTTCTCAGCCCTGGGCCACACCCCCCAGGCCAGACTGGGCACATCCCGGAGCTACAGTGTGGAACAGCTGCAGCCCTCAGCACTGGCTCCCCAGACCAGTACCTCCAAAGTGAAGAGAGCCCCGTCATTGCAGATCCTGCATCTGGTAAGTCCCCAGGGCCCTGGGCGATAGGGTGTGGCCCCAGGTCCTTGTCTGGAGCCCAGGTCACAAAAGTGGGGACCTGTTGGTGTCCACACAGCTGACTCATAGGACTTGTGCTCACTGTGTGTGCAGTACCCCTCAATTCTGTTCTTCTCCCCAATACCTACTCTCTTCTTTCTCCTGCTCAATTTTATTGCTTCTACTTCCTGGAGAGTTCAAGGCCTGGTTTCTTTAACTTTCTCCTTGGCTGCAGTGACTCTTCTACTCCAAACACAATTTATTCTTGCTTTCTTTCTTTTCTTTTCTTTTTTTTAAGTTATTTTCTGGTTTTGTGTGTGTGTGTGTGTGTGTGTGTGTGTGTGTGTGTGTTGCCTGCATGTATGTCTGTGCACCCTGTGTATGTGGTACCCACAGAAGCCAGAAGAGGGCATTGGATCCCCCCAGGACTGGGTTCTACACAGTTATGTGCTATTATGTGAGCTCTAGAGATTGATCCTGGGCCTCTGGAAGAGCAACCAATGCTCTTAACCATTGAGGCATCTCTGCATTTCCCAAACATAATTCATTTCAGTCTGTATTGCTACAGCAGACTTTGACTGGCCTGCCCATTCTGGTCTTTCTCATGTGACTTCCTTAGTAGTATATCTGAGGTTGCATACCAACTGCCCTTGCCAGGAATGCATCCATTTTGGTCATTTATCATGTTCAGGACACAGTTGAGACCACTCAGTGCTGTGAGAGGATCTGTGGCCTGTCTGCTTTTATGTCCCATCACTTCCAGAATGCTTTTGGCCTCTGCTGGATAAACCCGTTCTGACAAGATCCTCCCTGAATGTGTCTCCCGTGTGACACCTGCTATGTCCCCAGTACTCCAGCTGTGTTTTCAGAAGGCATCACTGTCCTTAGGCCGATGGGCCTTCTGCTCTGTCCTCTCACCAGGGCTCACTCCTCCATGTCTCCCCCTCACTGGAGTATGGTATCTGTACTCCCAATACCCATCTCAGTCATTAGTCTAGTGTACCCAGTTCACACAGAGTGAGCACAAGGCACTGGCTAAACGTCTCCCTCTCCGTGTGCTTAGCAAATCACCCAGCACACGAGCCTCGACCAGGAATCCTGCTCTGTACTAGGAGCGTGTTGGTATTCTGTGTATTCTGTCCTCTACCTCCTCTGTGCAGAAGGTAGAGGCTGCTGGGCAGTAGTGCAGTGGGAGGCAGAGGCAGGTGGATCTCTGTGAGTTCAAGGCCAGCCTGATACACAGAGCAAGTTCCAGGACAAGCCCCACAGCAACTAAGAAACCCTGTCTTGAAAAAACAAACAAACAAAAATAAACAAAAAACAAATAAGGTAGAGAGCCGTGGTCTAAGGCACTGGAGCCTTTCATTTCAAAGGCCACGGAAGGAAGAGTGCAGGGCGAATGACTACTTTCATGGACTCAGGACAATATATAGGGGAGGAGATCCTCGTGCAGTATCTGCTGTCTGGATGAGTAGGGAGGGAAGACAGCATGGTGACATTGCTCCCTGGAAGCCGTCTCAAGCTAAACTTCTCTGGCGTCGAACTGTCAGCAGTGGCACTTGCATTTATTGGCATTGGAGTTTCTGTCTCCAGAAACCCTCAAGGGAAATGACAATGCACTTGTGTCTCAGAGGTCTTGCTGCAGTGTAAGATGAGTGACTGAAAGCAGAGAGCAGCCTGGCTAAGAAAGGATGGGGCATGCAGGAAGGATGGTACAGAATTCCAGAACTGAACCAAAAGAAGCATTCAAGAAGCTGAAAGAACCGGTCTCTCCCAGCAGAGCAGATGCCTGAGCATCCGCCCTCCCCCCAAACACATCAGCACATACTGTGCCCTCTCTCATGTCCCTATGCCCTCTTTCATGTCCCCATGCCCTCTCTCGTGTCCCCGTGCCCTCTTTCATGTCCCTGTGCCCTCTCTCGTGTCCCCGTGCCCTCTCTCATGTCCCCATGCCCTCTCTTGTGTCCCTGTGCCCTCTCTCATGTCCCCGTGTCCTCTCGTGTCCCCATGCCCTCTCTCATGTCCCCGTGCCCTCTCTCATGTCCCCATGCCCTCTCTCGTGTCTCCATGCCCTCTCTCGTGTCCCCGTGCCCTCTTTCATGTCCCTGTGCCCTCTCTCGTGTCCCCGTGCCCTCTCTCATGTCCCCATGCCCTCTCTTGTGTCCCTGTGCCCTCTCTCGTGTCCCCGTGTCCTCTCGTGTCCCTGTGCCCTCTCTCATGTCCCCATGCCCTCTCTTGTGTCCCTGTGCCCTCTCTCATGTCCCCGTGCCCTCTCTCATGTCCCCGTGCCCTCTCTCATGTCCCCATGCCCTCTCTCGTGTCCCTGTGCCTTCTCTCATGCTATCTTTTTTGGGGGGTGGATCTTGGGCACCTGTGCCCCTCTTTTCAGCTGGAGAGCTCTTGCTCACAGCCTCATTCGAGTGCCAGCTCCTCGTCTGTCCCCATACCTTCTGAACCAAAACATCTCTGCTTAAGGAACTTGTTAGAAGCTCCAGGAGCTATCAGGTAACTAGACTCATCCTCACTCCCAACTGGGAGCATTCTGCTCTAAGGTGTGTCACGTTGAGTATGCCACCAGTGAGCCACATTCCCCCCCCCACCCCCACCAAGGAAGTGTCTCCTAAGGGATTTAAGGTCCTGTTCCTCCTGACACAGTGTCTGAGTTCTGGGGAGAGTTCCACAGTGAGCTAAGTGCTAGCACAGTGCTGAGTTGTTATTGCTTTGGATGCCGGTGTATTCCCATCTCTCGGAGCAGGTTCTACTGACTTTTGCTAGGCATCTGGACGTGCTGACCTTTGCTTTCTTTGAGTGACTTCAGGTTCATGGTTCTGGCAAATCCTATGTTGGGGACCCCTTTCCAGGCTGCTTTTCTCACCGGCAATATTGGGCCTTTCCCACTAGGTGTCACCCTCTCATCAGCATCGGAAAGCAACTTCCTTCCAGAACCTCCATTCTCTGCTAGGCGGCAAGGTAGACCGGTCCAGCCTCTACCTGGTAGAGGGGTCAGAGGACCCCAGTACATCGAGCAGGTAAGTGTGGCTCCAGAACCTAAAGGACAAACTCAGAGTCGCCAGTGGAGCTAGACGCTTAGTCCTTTCTTCCCTCAGCACCACAGGCGTGAGCCCGTCTGTCCCTTTAAGGGGAAGTGAGGCAGTGAGTGACCTCTGTGCTCTTGCCTTGTGCAAGTGAACACTGAGAGGTAGGTTTGCTGGAAGGTGGTGCTGGAACGCTCGGAAGCCTCTCTCGGCTGTCCCAGGACACCCTAAAATTAACGTACAGAATTTCTTTATCGCAGCCAAAGATCCTTCTAAACTCCCAGAAACAGGATCCCCAGAGGCCCTTGGTTCCTGACCTCTCTGCCCAGGCCTTCTTACCTATCTGCTTTTACCCAGGGCTTCATGGGAAGACTTTGGGCTGGGGAGTGGAGGTGGGGCAGGTAGCTCTTGAGAACACTATATAAAATTTATATATAATTCCCTCTCATTCTCAGAGGTCTCTTCCTAAAAATGTTGGAAACCACAGTCCTTGCTTCAAGGCACTTTGCCCTGAGGAGCTGCCAGCAGATGCAGTAACTGCCTGTCTCTAGCCTAGGGAACCCCAGCCTCTAGTGCCCTAAGTCAGAGGTGCAGGTCACCTTAGGGCCAACAAGGAGCTGGCTCTATCTTATTGTCTTTGGTCTCTTTGTAGGCCAGCCAGAGCCTTTCCCCATCGTGCCCTCAGCGTGGAAGATGTGGGTGCCCCTAGCCTGGCTCGCACTGTGGGCCGGGTGGTAGAGGTGTTCCCAGATGGCACGAGTCAGCTGCAGCTGCAACGACCCCCAGAGGGCACTTTTGGTTTCTGTGTGGCCTACGGCAATGGTCGTCGAGACTCAGGTATGCCCTTGGTATCCTCAGTAGCGTACCCAGGGTGTGGTCAGGTTCCTTCTGGGCTTGGCTGAGCAATGGAGAAAGGCTCCCCTGGTCCTTCCAGGAGCTCCTGCTGCTGGGGGGGGGGGGGGGCTGAGCTGGCAGATTTGATCGCACTGTCCCTCTGTTGTCCTGTGACATCTTGAAATCAGAGTCCTCGAGGCTTTTCCAGAGAAGCAGAGGAAAACTGCCTGTCTTGCCAGTTCTCGGCTATTCCTTTGATGTGGTTGATGTATTTCAACGGCTCCCGGCCTCCAGCTGCTGGTGTGTCTGGGCATGTGGAGTGGGCCTGCCTGTCTGCAATCCTGTCCACAGCCCTCCCTCACCAGCTCCTCAGGGCTTTGTTCAGATGGATGCTGGCTCCAGGCGCCTGGCCGGGTTGCCTGCTGTGGGTCCTAATTCAATCCCACTGTCGCTGAATTCTTGGTCCCTCTACATCTGTGAGTCCTTCGTGGCGACCTGACTTGCCTAGGCCAAAGCCTGTGGTCCAGAGTGCATCTGAGTACAAGAGACCATGAAAGCTATCCACAGGCTGTGCTAAGTGGGGAAGGTTGGGAGGTGTGCTGAGGGAGGGCAGGCAGGGGAAGAAGGGAAGGCGGGCAAGCCCAGGGCTGTGCTCCTGGGCCCTGCAGAGAAGGCTATCCTGCTCTTGAGTGTCCTAGGTCCAGGCTGTTTAACTGAGAAAGCCTCCTGCTGCTGGGCTTGCAGCACAGCCTGTGTTCTCGTACCTGTCCTGTTGCTCAGCACCCAGCAGCTTCCAGGAAATATGGACATCAGGTGCCTTCTCCTGCGCACTGTGGCTACGGGGTCACAGCACCAGGAAATATGGACATCAGGTGCCTTCTCCTGTGCACTGTGGCTACGGGGTCACAGCACCAGGAAATATGGACATCAGGTGCCTTCTCCTGCACACTGTGGCTACGGGGTCACAGCACCGCAGGGAGCACACAGACCCCTGACCTCACGGGCAAGCACTCCAGCTAGGGTGCTGGGCCAGTTCTAAAAGTTTACTTCATCTATTTCGTATTGTGACTGTGACCTCGTGAAAACCACCAGGAAGCAAATGTAAACAAAGCAGGCATGGCAGGCGCCCTGGAGACCACTTGAGACCTGAGTGGAGATGGGACACGAGAGGGTGGAGCCATCCAGGGCTGGGAGATCAGAGGTCCTAAAGGCCATGGCGTTCGTTGCCTGTTAGGGAAGTGAGGAGGTCAGGCTGGAGCTGAGGGCAGACAGGGACTTAGGGTTCCTCGCTGAGGAGGGCAGGGACCGTCTACTGAGGGAGATTTTAGAGCAGAGGTTTGAGAAGACACAGTGGGACAGGGACCGGCACGAAGCCGACTTCCACAGCCCAGGAGACAGACAAGACAGCGGGCGGCACAGGGCGGCCGTGGAGATGGTGAGCAGGGACTTTAACCTGGCTGGTGTGCAGTTAACGTGACCCGAACTTCTCGGTGGGAGAGGAAAGAGACAGAGGGAGAGATTGGGAACAGGAATGGGGTGGGCCTCCCCCAATCTGGACTTGAGGAGGGTCAGATGTCAGTGAACACAAGGAGCTGGCGTTGGGGGCACCAGACAGCGGCACCCAGGCTGTCTCCATGTCCCTCACTTGGATGGTCCTGTCCAGGTGATGTCCCACTCTTGCGGCTGTATTTGGCCACCAGATATCACACGGGGATCTCACACTAGGCAGTGTGGTGCTGTAGCTGTTCCCACCACAGGCCCTCCCCTAGCTGCTTAGGGCCACTTCCCCTGAACCTCGGAGGAGCCACGGCCCTGGCTGCTCTGGCTCCCTGCTAAGCATCAGTCAGGATGCCAGCATGTGTCCCATCTGACACCACACCCACGAAAACAGCAGGTCCTGCCTTCTGGTTCTAACTGACTACAACATAGGCATCCATATCCTTAACAAAGGCTGCCTCCAGCAGACCATAAATGCCAGACTTGCCTTGCAGTCACGATTTCAGCTGGGAAGCCTACCCAAGTCTCCCCAAAATGGCTGGAGTGACGTCAGTGTCTGGTCTGGCTTGGCTACATTCTTCTGGGTTTTGTCATTCCTCCCCACCTGCCTCTCCTCCTGCACACCAAACACTTCTGTGGGTTCGTGTGGGGAGGGGGGGTGGCTCCCTCTCTCCCTGCCAACAGTGTGTAGACCCAGCAGGTAAGCTGTTCAGGCATCAGAGAAAGGAGATCAAGGGTAGGGCAGGGCCCCAGTGGAAAAGCCACCTGCCAAAGGATGTCTGCTAAATGATACTTGGTCATTTAGCGGCTGAGCCTCACTGGGAAGGCTCATCTTGGCCAAGAAGCGCAGAAAAGGATATCCAGACTCCAGACAGGAGAGGAAGTGTGACTGCAGCTCAGGTCGGCCAAATGGCCTCAAACTTTTAGGTGACTTGGTGAAGGACTTGTCATCTGTATTCAGAGCCTGGCTTCTCCGGGACCCAGACGTTGCAATAAAGGGCTCCCCCTGGTCCGTGGGCTCCCCCTGGTCCGTGGGCCAAGGTACCACTTTCCACAGGCCACGATGCTCCAAACCAGAGTTGGAGGCACCAGAACAGACATCCGTGCTAAGCACCTGACTAGGAAGGGCCTTGGGGCAGTTGCTGTGTTTCTCAGCCAGCTGGCGAAGGGGTCAGGGCTGTGCTCAGCTGTCCCCAAATCCTATTATATTGTCAGTTCAGGAAAGTCACCCACAAAGGCTGTCCCCTGCTGCCCTCCAGCAGGCTGGCTATGCTCACACTGCAGAACATGGTAGTGGGCTCCAGCCTTCTCCAGAGGAACCTGCCTGTGTACCCTGTCAGATGGGGGCAGCGGACAGAACTTGCCTGGCCCTCAGCTGGATACCCCAGTGCTGTAGCAGCAGCGGCTGGAGCCCTGCCTTGTCAGCCCGAGTCCACATAACCTCTCCCACAAATGGATTTCCTGAGAGTAAGCTGTAAATGTGGGCAGAACGTTCACTTTGGCTGGACTTTGGCCCAGATGCCCCCACTCCCACGTGAGAAACTGTGTGCGTGATGGTGGAAGACAGGGCTGTACAGTACTGTGCGGCAGATTTGGTCTCAACTACTCTAGTGCCCCCACCTTGGCCTTTGGACTGACCCTGGGTCCCTTGATCCATCAACTACATCTGTTTATGAGTCCTAAGCAACAAATGCAAGGCACACAGTTCTTCATTTTTAAAATGACTTCCTTATCCTAAAAGCTGCCATCAGAAAAGGGTAAGATCAGTTTATTCTCCCTGAACTATAGATAAATAATGTCTTCAAGGATCAATTGCATGGATTTTCTTGTTTTGAAAGAGGCTGCAGAGAATGAGGTTATGCATGGGGAGGCAGGGAAGAGGAACACGTGACATGTTTCTATGAAGCCAGTTGTGAGGCGTGTGTGTCACTGTGCCCTGTATGATTTCTCACCCCCATCTCCTCTCCTCCTTTGCAGGACTCTACGTGCAGGCCATGGCTGACCGGGATACTGCCAAGCTGTACTCGGGGCTGCTTGGGGTGGGGGATGAGATCCTGGAGGTGAATGGGGCCAAGGTTGCTGGGCTGGGCTTGGCTCACATCAAGGAGCTACTGGCTCGTGTGGAGAGCTTGTCAATCCGTGTCTTGAGACAGAGGCCTGTTCCCCAGTGACCCAGAAGTACTGTTGCCTCCATCGACACTCCCTTAGAAGTCCTGACCCCCACACTGCGGGGGGTGGGGGCTGGAAATGCACTACTCAGAGATAATTTGTGGCTGGAAAATGCGGTTCGCAGATCAGGGTGGCATCTAGTTGTCTGGGCTGTGGCAGAGCTGCTCTGATCTGACCTGCAGAAAGACACGAAGAGCCTGTTTGTACGTAGCGGTTAAGGTCACTAATTTATGCAGATCTGGGGAAAGAAAATAATGGTCTTTTTCCACGACAGAAGTGGTAGCAGCAGGATGTGTCCCTTTGTTGGAGGGAAAGGAGAGCGAATGACTGTCTCCTTGGGTTGGACCCTGAGAGCTGGCCTCACGCCCTGGGTCACACTCACTGAAAAGCCTCCTCAGCCCCCAGCACACCAGAGACAAAGTGGCCCCATGGGCCTTGTTCAGTCTCTTTCAGCTGTGACTTGCCTGGTTCCCCTGTGCCTGCACCTTTGCTCCTGATCCAGAAGGGGCTCAGTGTCTTGGCACAGCATGGCAGCCAGGAGTGCAGGTTCCAAACCAAGCGCTGGGAAGTACGGCTGTCAAGAGTTCTGAGCCCGCTCTGGGTATATAGACATCCGAGAGGTTCTGAGAGCCAGAATGTTAAGTTCTGAGCCCCCTCTGGGTATGTAGATATCCGAGAGGTTCTGAGAGCCAGAATGTTAAGAAATTCTAGGAAATTTTTATGATCAACACAAAAAAATGAAGTTGAATAAATGAATGAAACTATTGCCATTTTAAGTAAGTGTGGCCATGGTACTAAGGGTGCAGGAGTAGAGTCCAGCCAGTCCAGCCAGCCCTTTGGCGCCACCCCTGCCTAGCCCGTGGCTGTTGCAGCCTGGCCTGGGCGGGCCTTGGTCTTTGTTCTCTTGTCCAGCTTGGAGACAGGGCTGCAGCTGGTGTCTGGCTGTCCCCCAGCTGCAGGATTCCTGTCCAGACCTCCCTGGTGGCAGCTGTGGGTGGGCAGCAGGCAGGGAGGCTCTGTGCTGGGGGTGACCATCCCACCTAGGCACAGCCTGCCCAAGGGGTCAGGACTCCGTAGATGTATGGACAGGTGTCAGTCTTAAATTATTAAAATAAAAAGCTGAAGCTGCTTTCATTGAAGTTCCTGAATTCTGTGTTCTCTTGACCTTCATCGGCCCTGAGAGAGCTGAGGCAGGAGCAGAAGGGACGTGGGGGGCTGCAGAGGTCGGGTCACAGCCAGGGCAGATTCAGAGGTCTGTAGGCCTTGAATCAGCAGAGGAACCTGGCAAGGCCGAGGATGGGGAAGAACATGGATAAGAATGTTAGCTAGGTGCGTCCAGGGGTAGAGTGGGCAGCTCATTGCTAGTTTGGAATTTGCCATGGTGTGAGCTAAGGTTAAAACAAAACAGGGGCTGGAGAGATGGCTCAGTAGGTAAGTGCACTGGCTGCTCTTCCAGAGAACCTGGGTTCAATTTCCAGCAACCACATGGCAGTTAAGAACTGCCTGTAACTCCAGTTTCAGGGGATTCAACACCTGCACACAGACATACATGCAGACAAAACATGAATGCACAGGAAATAAAGATGAAAAATTATATATAAAAAAACAGCTTTCATCTAGATTGTGATGACATGAGTGTTGTGGGCAGCTTTCCTGGGACAAGGAAGACACTGAGGGAGGCATGGGCCTGTGGAGAGGGGACAGTGTAACCTCAGCCTGGGAGGCAAGGAGATGGGACCGGCTCAGCAGAGACCACAAAACCTGCTGCTGCTGCCCCAGAAGCTGAGGAGAGAGGGGGAGGAAGAGACATGGGGGAGTGTTTCAGAACCCCAAGAATACAGGGCAGGTTAGCCAAGGCTACCCCAGAAACTTCAGGGTATAAAGAGGGTACTGAGGCACCCCGGAGATAAATCTGCCCCCCAATCCCTCCTCCACAGAAACAGCACCCCCTAGCAGGAGACTACAGCCATGGGGGTGGGGGAACCCTGGCAACCCCTAGAACTATTTCCTAGCCTGGAGCTTCAGCTGGAGAAACATCACCCTGGAAAAGACCTCAGTAGCAAAAGTCACCTGTGTTCTGTATGGCAAGGACTCTTGTCTTCTGGACAAAGGCAGTGAGGGCCTGAGGCTGGGAGAGGAGGAAGAAGCTACAGGGGTAGGGGATGGGGGTTGCAATCACTCCAGGGATGGGCCAGGGTCCTGTGTATCCTACTTAGTGTCTAAAAGGGTTCTCCGAGGAATATCCTGCTTCTTGTCCTTTCAGAGGTGGGAAGCCCAGCTCAGTGCCACCAGCCCTGTCTGCCTGTCACTGTCTTGTCACTTGTCACTCTCTAGTCTTCCCCTGCTTTTCCTCCCCCAGTGCCAGAGAAGGAGAGAGCCAGGATGTGAGAGAATGTGCAGGGCTGCGGAGGCTCTCCAGCCTCTGACCTGGCATCTGAGGCACCCACTGTGGCCCCTGCTCTTGCCTGGAATAAAGCAACGCTGAGGTCCCTGACCTGTGTGCATGGCGGGAAGGGGCTACTTACTCCAGCACCTTGTCTGATCTCCAACATCTGCTTTACCTAGAGAGCTGCTGACCAAGGCCTGGTCCAGCCCTTCTCTAAATACTGCGCTATCAGAACCTTCTAGAACTAAGTTAGTTGCCATAAGTCAGGTCTGGTGCAGGCCAGAGGGGCAGGGGAAAATGAGGAAGACTCCATCAAGAGGGGCAAGAGCAGCGCACCACCTGGGCAGAGCCGCTGAGAGCCAGACATAGTACAGCCCGGTGCAGAGCCAGAGACCTGGCAATGGGAAGGGGAACAGTGCACCCAAGCAGGGGTCTGAGCATGGAAGCTTGCAGTGAGAGCAAGGCATTAAAAATATACACCCTGGCAAAAGATGTGGGTTTCCCCTGAATAACCTGTGTCCCCTAAGCTCATGAATGGCAGTTGAGTTAGGGACCACAGAACAAGAACCTATTTTGGCCTCAGATCAGCCAATCTCCTGAGGGGTTGCAGGGCAGGAATGGGTGAAGGTGGGAGAGGACCTCAGAAGACACTATTGTTAATCAAGCCTTGCTTCTGCTTCCAGGAAGAGGACACAGAGTGACCCCTAAGGTGTGCCTTGAAGGTTGCCCAGGACCTGGCAGGAGCTGAGAGCAGCATTCCTACCACTAGGCACTGTGGGTACTGGTTCACCTCGGAGTGTAGCAACGTGTGCTGTAGGCCTTGTGGCTAGGAGGTAACTGTCATCCTGCCAGCCATCCAGAAGCAACTTCGCTGCTTTCTAAGACAAAACAGTAGCGTGAAGTGCAAGTTCAGCAAGTCCGGGTGTCCCTGAGTCTGGGCAGGCCACAGGCTAGTCCTCAGCTGCACCTTCAAGGCCACAGGCTGCTGAGGAAGGTGCCCAGAGGGCCTCTCCTGCCAGGCCCAGACTACCACAACCTCGTGTGCGGTGAGTGACCTAGATGACATCTCAGGAAAGGTACTGAAGGAGGCACCAGGCCAGCTGGGGGTGAGGGGAGGGTGCTGACCGAAGCTGACTCACAGCTGGGCCCAAGTGTCTGTGTGCAGGGGTGAGCACTGGGTACACGGTCCCCAGTCCTTAGGTTAGGGAGCCACAGGAGGCTCCGAGTTCTAAGTTAGCTAGGGGGTACAGGGGCAGGCAGTGTGCCACCCTGATTTACTGACCTTCGCAGGGTAGGGGTGCTGTACTTCACTTTCAGCTTTGAGGTCCTTTGGGAGAAATGAGGTCCAACTTTGCACCACCTGCAGGAGAGACAGTGTTCCTTCCCTGGCAGTGTTTCGGACCCTAGAAAGTGGGGCGTGTTGGGAGGAAGGGCTGGCAAACAAAGAGACCCTCCCACAGAACAATGACAGATTCTCTAGCGTCACCTTGGGCCGAGTTGGTGGAACTGATGAACCCAGATATGATTTTTGGAGGAGGACATCTCTGGTTCTGGCCCCCGAGTCACCAAGAAGCCAGAGACCTAGAAGTAGATGTGCGGACACATCTGGACTTGCAGGCCCTTCAGAGTGGCTCAGGGAAGGGGCTAACCACTGGGCATTTGCCCTTTCCCTGGGCTCCAGCTCCACACACTCATTGATCCTCTCAGTCCGTGTATCCGCGGCCTTGGCTGGGCTGCTGCCATCCACCAGCCACTGCCTGGCAACCTTTAAAGGGCTGGAGAAGTCCTCTCCCGGGCACAAACCACAACGCTGCGTGCTGCCTGGCATTGTTTCCCCTTTAATTCTCACACAATCGTGCAAGCAGGGACTTTAGACTGTGACTTTCTTCGGTGGAATTATCCTTTAGACTTACCTGGCAACAACTGCTCCGGCCTGCTGTACCTGCACCTGCCTGGGCCATTTCTTCTGTCCTCAGGCCCACTCTGAGGCTATTCAAAAGGCTACCGTCCCCAAATCCCTTCCCACCGTGCTCTGGGACGTCTCTTTCCTATGGAGCCAGGGCACCTGCTCAGAAATGGCAACAGCCTTTCCTTGGCAAGCTCTGCCCAGCTTGCAAAGGCTGTGGGTTTGGCCAGGTCGCTGTGCTGGGCCCGAGGAAGGGAGCTGCTGGGACTGGCTCAGATATTGTGCCCCTGGAGCCAGGACTCAACAGCTGCCCTGCCAGTCCTGGAGGGTATCCGGGGCTGTTCTGCCGATGCCCAGCCACCTGCCAGGCCCGCCTTTGTCTCGTCCTTCTGCAATCTGGACTCAGGCCTCTATCGCAGCATGGGGCTGCCCTTGGGGCTCTGGCCAGATGCCAAGCATTAAGGCCAGGCCTGCTCTGCCCTTTGGGATGCCAACACCTCCAGAATGGAGTCAGCTATAGCTGTGAGATAAGGCAAATCAGCATGTCATGGGCTACAAGAGATGCCAAGGCAGGGGGCCCATCCCCACCTGGGGCCACAAAGGCTTCTGGGGAGGGCCAGCCTCAACACCAAATTCACCAGCTCTGGAGCTAGATCGGGAGGAAGAAACATGGGCGTGGCGGGAGCTCGTGCTACTGTTGGCCTCCGGAGCTCATCCATCTCCAGGTTTTTCTAGGTCACTGTAAGCAGTTGGGTTCACTGTTCTTATAGACAAAAATCCAAATAGCAGTGTCTTAGTTAGGGTTTCTATTGCTGTATTGAAGACACCATGACCAAAAGGCAATCTGGGGAAGAAAAAGTGTTTTTGGCTCACACTTCATGTTACTGTTCATCTTTGAAGGAAGTCAGGGCAGGAACTCAAACAGGGCAGGGACCTGGAGTCAAGAGCTGATGCAGAGATCATGGAGGGGTGCTGCCTACTGACTTCTCATATGGCTTGCTCAGCCTGCTTTCTTAATGAACCCGGGACCACCAGCCCAGGGACAGAAACACCACAATGGGCTGGGCCCTCCACCATTGATCACACCTACAGTCGGGTCTTAGAGAGGCATTTTCTCAATTAGGTTTTCCTCCTTTCAGATAACTCTAGTTTGTCAAGTTGACACAGATTAGCCAGCACAACCACTGAGGCTGACTTCCTGAACTCCTGAACCAGAATTATTATTTTGGGTATTCCAGGCTGGCCTTGAACTCATTGAGATCCTTGGTCTCCTGAGTGGCTGGGATTACAGGCCTATGTAACCCTGGCCTGGATCCATTTTCCTGACTTAACAGTAGACTTTAATGAAGGTTCTGAGACATAGAAGACCAAGGCACAAGACATCCACACCTTACCTCAGGCACTGAGGAGTTCGGTGTTTTAGGGGCTGGAAGGTGGCTCAGTCAGGGAGTGGCGTGTAAAGTGTGAGGACCAGTCTGTGAACCCACAGCCTTTAAAAAGCCAGCTATGGTAATGGATGCTTGCAATCCCAGGGCTGGGAAGGCAGAGGTGGGAGGAGCCCTGGAGTTTGCTGGCGAACCAAGCCCCAGCTTGGAAAACTTGTTTCAAAACCAAGGTGGCAGGTTCCTGAGGACCAACATCAATGTCAGGATAGGAGAAGCTTAGTGAACACCCGTTTGCCATCCCTGAGCTCAGACCGGCAGTTTTTCCCCTAAAGAAGCCTGTGGTGCCAGCTGTACCCTTGAGTGAACTTTGACCATCCTTACTAGAGGCTGGACTTGGTTTCATACATAGCAGGCAGGCACCTACCTCCCAACTGCTATGCCTCTAACTTCTTTTTCTTTCTTCCTTTCCTTTTTTTTTTTCCGAGACAGGGTCTCACTTTTGGCTCTCCTAGAACTGGCTCTGTAGATCAGGCTGGCCTCAAATTCACAGAGATCAGCCTCTCTGGTGCTGGGATTAAAGGCGTGCACCATCACTAGATAGCCTTAGCCTTTTTTTCTACATCAAAAAAGTTTTATGTTTGTTTATGTAGTTTGTATGTGTGTAGGTACGCGTGTGTCATGGCACCATGTGAAGCTCAATACCTGGGCTCCCAGGACTGGACTAGGGTCATCAGGCTTGATGGCAGGCGCCTCACCACACCATTTCATATTTCTTCCCAGGGGGGGGGGGGGGAAGCGGGGAGAGATAAGGTCTCATTAAAGCGGCTCAGGCTGGTCTTGACCTTGAAATCCTCTTGCCTCGGCCTTTGACACTACACTGGTGGTTAATTTCTTTTTTAAGACTTATTTTGTGTGTTGGGAGGTGGTGATACGTGCCTTTAATCTCAGTATTTGGGAAGGAGGCAGAGGCAGGTGAATCTCTGTGAATTCAAGGCCCCCTGGTCTACAAAGTGAGTGAGACAGCCAGGGCTACACAGAGAAACCCCGTCAAGAAAAACGAAAGCAAAAAAAAAAAGTTTTTTATGTATATATATAAGTGCCTGCATGCATGTATGAATGCACACCTGTGCATGCTTGGTACCCAAGAGGTCGGAGCCCTGAAAATGGAGTTATAGCAGATGTGAGCTGCCATGTGGGTGCTGGGAAGAGAGCACAGGTCTCTGCAACAGCAAGTGCTCTCGCTGCTGAGCCCTCGCTCCAACCTCATGCTGGTGCATTTCTAGTAGCTTCATGCAGTCTGCAAGCAGAGGCCTGTAATTCCAGCTACTTAGGAAACTGAGGCAGGAGGATTGAAATTCTGGCCCTCCTGCTCCATCTTCCTATGTACTGGGATTACAGGCAGATACCACATCTGGACTGCAGGCAGGCACCGCATCTGGACTGCAGGCAGGCACCGCATCTGGACTGCAGGCAGGCACCGCATCTGGACTGCAGGCAGGCACCGCATCTGGACTGCAGGCAGGCACCGCATCTGGACTGCAGGCAGGCACCGCATCTGGACTGCAGGCAGGCACCGCATCTGGACTGCAGGCGGTACCCGGGATTGAGCCCTAGACGCTGTGCAGGCCAGGCAGCACTCTACCAGCTTTGCTGCATCTTTCGCTCCCGCAGCTCCTAATTCTGCTCTTCTAGCAGCTGCCTGCTTTCTCTGACCCAGGCAGATGTCTACGCCAGTATTTAAAAACTGTTTTATTTAAATCTTTTATACATATTTTGATCATACTTTTCCCTCCCCCAACTTCTCCCAAATCTTCCCCACCTCCCTTCCTACCAACTTGTTCTCTCTCACTTAAAAAAAAAAATCTAAACAAACTAAAAAGAGGAAGGGAAAAAATAAAATAGTAAGACAAAAATACCAAAACAAGAATCACACAAAACAGGCAGGAGAGATGGCTCAGAGCTAAGAGCTCTGACTGCTCTTCCCAAGGTCCCGAGTTTAACTCCCAGCAACTATGTGTTAGCTTCCAATTTTCTATTGAGATCTGGTGTCCTCTTCTGGCCTGTAGGCATACATGCAGGTGGAACACTAAAAGCAGAAAGAAAAAAAATCCCACAAAACAATATGGAGTTCATTTTGCGTTGGCCAACTATTCCTGGGCATGGGGGCTGCCTTGGAGTGATGATGATATACATATTGATACTCCATAGAAGAAAAATGATTTTTCCCTGATACCCAGCAGGTATCCATTGCAAACAGCTCCCTCCATATGTTAGTAATCTTTAAGTGTATGTGTGTGAATGCACCAGCATGCGCATGTACAGCGGGCAGAGAATGTGGTCAGGTGTCCTCCTCTACCTGGTTCCTTTATCTTCTTTAGGGTCTCTCCCTGAGTTTAGAGCTTGCTGGATTTCAGCTAGGTTGGCCAGCAAACCCCAGTTATCCCTGTCTCCATCCAACCGCAATACTGAGGCTACAGACATGAGTGGTCGATCTAAAGACTTGAGCAGCCGGCCTACAGACATGAGCAGCCACACCCAACTTTTATCTGAACTCAGGTCCTAATCCTACGCAGTAATGCTCTTCTCCACTGAGCTGTCTCCCCAGCCTCCATATGTTCTATTAATTAGTGCAGATGGGGAGGAGTGATAACCTGTATTTCAGTGTGAAAAGACTGAAAACAAGAACAAGAGGGCTGGGGATGTGGTAGAGCACCAGCCTAGTACGGGCAGGGACCTAAGTTCAATCCTCCATTAAAAAAACAAAGCAAGTAGAAAGAAAGAAGCATCCAGGACAAAGGTCTGGTGTCTTCATCTCGCTTTAATACAGAATCCTTTTACATGGCTGCAACACAACTTCAAGAGCAGGAGTAAGAAACGTGAGCGACAGACCTCAAGAAATACGAACACCACTGCTGTGGATGGCTGGTTATTCTACACAAGTATGTGCTAGAAGTTCTCAAGTGTGTAGTGTCGTCAAATTTTAGGATTACCAAAGGATTATCAAAGCAGGGATGACTCTGGGAATGTTTCCCTGCAGATGGAAGTCTCTGGTGCAGCGGCAATGGTCCTCAGTGGCGTGCGTTGGAACCTGGGGTGGGGGTGCTGGCCTCATCTCCAGACTTAATGATTCCACAGAAAACGTAACTCTCATAAATTTTTTATTTTTCAAGACAGGGTTTCTCTGTGTAGTCCTGCCTGTCCTGGAACTCGCTCTGTAGACCAGGCTGGCCTCTAACTCACAGAGATCCACCTGCTTCTGCCTCCCAAGTGCTGGGATTAAAGACATGTATCACCACTGCCTGACTCTAACAAGCTTCTTAGCCTGGGAGAGTCACCATATAAATCTACCTGGGGCAGAGGTGACAAAACTCTAGTCCCAGGGATCTGGCTCACTCTTACTATGCTGTGGGGAAGCACGACCTAGAAGCCACCAAGTAAAGTTCTGACATCCTATTTGAAAGTAAAATTCAATAAAGCTATTTATCCTTGGAAAAATATATAAGGGTTTATTCCCTACTATTTTGTCACTTACATATTCTAGTTCCGAATTATACCAATCTCTGATTAAAATGAGCCAGGGAAGCTACTTCCACTTATAAAACTCAAATCTTCCTTTGTCCTTTTCCTAGATGGCCCTCATACGTGCTAGCATGGTCCAATTAGGAAAAAGTCAGAGGGAGCTGAAAACACTTGCCAAAGCTAGGGTGTGACTCAGTGGTACTCAGTATGCTGCATGTGTGAGGTCCTGGGTTCAATCCCGAGCCATGCCAACAGCAAAAACAGAAAAACGTGGAACAAAATTTAAAAAAAAAAAAAAAAAAAAAAAAAGCAACTCCAAAGGCTCATCAGTGGTGGCTGGCGGCCCTCACCCCAGACAGCCAGGGTACAGACACTCTGCTCTCCCCAGAATAAAGACACCTGCTTCTCCCGGGACAGACCTCGGCTTCAGGGTCACGCTTGCTGTTCACAAATTGATTCCAGCTGAATCTGCATTCCGCTGAGCTGGAATGAAGAACCTGATCTTGGTCCCACCCCAGGGCTCATGAGAGCGAGAGCTCAAATGGAGCAGGGGTTGGCTTCCATCAAGGCAAGGAGGCAGGGCCCAGATATCTGGTCAGCAAACAATGAAGCTGGGTGGTCTATTTCCAACAGCCCCTCGGGACCAAGTGGCCTTTCAGTAAATAATTCATAACCATAGAAAACAAACTGTAAAATATACTCTCTCATAAAGCCCTGGCTGCAGTTAGCCAACCAGGTCCATGAAATGTTCGTGCAAAAGCCCAGCCGTGGGGCAGGCGCTGCCTGAGCAGCTAGGATGCACAGCCAGGGAGAGAGCATTTCTGGATTAAGGTCAGAAGAAAAATAGCACCAACATGTTAGCTGACAGCAGGGACACGGGGAGCTACATGCATGTACATGTGCACGCGCGCGCACGCGCACACACACACACACACACACACACACACACACGCACGCACGCATGCACGCACGCACGAGCTCTTTTCCTCCTTCCTCACCCTGCCCTGACAGCTGACGAGACAGAGGCTGTAGCATATGGCAAACGTTCAAATGCAGCCAGTCAGCAGCCACCTGAACGAACGGGCACCACGCAGCTCCCAGAACTCCGGTGTTTGTCCCAAGGCAAAACACAGCAGGGTGAAGAGTTGAGTACAAGTTAGCAAAGCCTGAGCCCTGCTACTGTGACTCGCTCCCGACGGCTAAGTCCCACCCACAGTGCCACTCCTCTGATGGCCCTCTGCCCCTCGTCTCACTGAGTCGGACGACAAGGAGGGCAGAGGTGGCTCTTTCACGGCTTCATTCCTGTCCTGTGTCACAGCCCTGCTGCCCAGGTCACAGGAGCTGCTTCACTCCAAACTCACACTTTTCTGGATTCAAAACCAGACAGCAAAGTGGCCCAGTGAGCTTTAATAAGAAACGGGTGACAGTGGCATCCATGTTTATATACATCAGGCCAATGTCATCCTTTTTTGTCTTTAAAAAATGTACATCTATACATTTGTGCATGCGTGCACACCCACGATATAGCATGAATGCGGAGGTCAGAGGACAACTTGTGGGAGTGAGGTCTCGTCTTCCGCCAGGTGGGTTCTGGGGAGCACAGGCAGGTCACGGGGTTTGTGAGGAGGTGCCTTTCTCAGTTCTCAAGAGTGAGATCATTTTCAGGGAAGATCCTCTGGCTGGGTCTCCAGTGGCCTGGTAAGGTCTCCTGCTGGGGAATCTTCCCTTCGGGAACTAACTGTGTGGGGTGGGCACAGTGATGGAGAGCTGACACACTTGGGAATTCTTTTTTTTTTTTAAACATTTATTTATTTACTTATTATGTATATAATATTCTGTCTGCAGACCAGAAGAGGGCACCAGACCTCATTACAGATGGTTGTGAGCCACCATGTGGTTGCCGGGAATTGAACTCAGGACCTTTGGAAGAGCAGGCAATGATCTTAACCGCTGAGCCATCTCTCCAGCCCACACTTGGGAATTCTTTTACTTTTATTTATTTGTTTGTTTGTTTTTTGAGACAGGGTTTCTGCGTAGCTTTGAAGCATGTCCTGGTACTCGAGACCAGGCTGGCCTCGAACTCACAGAGGTCAGCCTGCCTCTATCTCTCGAGTGCTGGGACTAAACATGCTCCATCACCGCCGGGCACATTTGGGAATTCTGATGCTGCCTTCTCTCTACTTTTGATGGACAAAGTACACTTTTTAACAATAAACAAAAATCCATCATTCCTACAAATCTGGGAGGGGAGGCTATGCAGTGAGAGAGAGGCGGAAGAAATGGCAGGTGCTGCACCCCACTTTATAACCTGCTTTTCACATCCTCCATTTCTGCTTTGTTCACAAATTCACTCTGTGCACAAAGCAAAGCCAAACCGCACTGAGTCCACAGAGGTGAACTCATTCCTCCCGTGAGCTCTGGGTCTGCAGGTGCTAAGAATGCCCCTCTGGTCTCACTCTGTGGGCAGAGAAATTACCAAAAGAAAAACCTTGGCTGCAGCACCTTTCCTTACAGAAGGTAGAACCCTTGACAGAGACAGACGCCCGCTGGAGTCGGACTAGGTTTTTCTTCACAGCCTTTACTCGCACGAGGTGAGAAGGCAGGGGAGTTGCCAAGTTGTTGGCTACCAGACCCACCAGTCTGTTTAACTCTGGCTAAACGCAGAGAATAATGGGCAAGTTACCAAACTTCCTGCTTCAGCTCTAGCGTGAATTCGGAACTGAAGGAAAATACACCCCGCGTGCTCAGGCATACGTGACAATTCCCTGTGCTCACAGTCCGGAGCGTGCCCAGCATTGTGACTTCCCAGCTCAAACAAAGACAAGACCCAAAGTGTGGGCAGACTCTGGCAAACGCTCTCTATGGATCACCCTCCATCTCACCTCCAGTCAGTTAAGTAAAGTGTTCTTCCAGTAAACATGCTGAGCTCTTTCTGCTCTCCAGCATCTTCTGCCAGTTCCTTAACCATGATGGATGTGAGACCAAGTGCAGAAGGCTGGGGTGAGGGGCATCTGCAGGAGACACTCCTGAGCAATGTGGGGTACCCTGCTGCCTGCCCCTTCCCTGTTCTCTCCGGAGCGCTAAGGAAGAAAGCACAGTCCTTGTTCTCTTTGCCACAATTTTAAAGGAGCCCTGGCTCTGAAGTGACTGGGCCAGCTGCTGTGGGAGGCTGTGGCCCAGGAAGGAACCCCTGCGTATGAAGTTGGCGTTCTCTCCACACCCAGCGCCAGCCACACTCAGTTTCAGGTCTACAACACTGTTCAGCAGATAAGTCAGTGAGGTCCACATACCAATTCAAAACAGAGCCAATAAAACTAAGCCCAGAGTCACAAAACTTCATCCCTGACCTGATGGGGGAATCCTGCTGAAGCAGTGGGCATTTCTGAATGGGTCGGAAGGGCATTCTCCTAGTAGCAGAACATGGCTTTAAACAGGGTAATGTTAATTCTTTGACTGCTCACGGCTTTGTAATGTGGAGTGTGGGTTACAGTACTCAGACAAGGCCCACATTGACTTTTAACAAAAGGCTTCTATATTTTAATGCAAATCTAAGGACTATCCATGGTCTAAGTTCACAGAAGACTATTCAAACCTTAAGATTCCATGAAACATAAATAACACAGAACCCTACATTGGAGCCCTTTGTAATATTCACATTTTCCCCAATCTGAAAAGAAATAACATCTCTGTATCCAGCACCAGAGCTGAAGGTAAACGTGGTGCTGACAAGCCTTTGGGTTTTACAAATCTTTAGCTTTCACCAACAGGTAGATTTCCTTACCTATCATGATCCTAAACCAGATAAAATATCCTTCGTTTAAAAACTGTTACAAATATTTATTTAAAAGTGCAATTTAAAAGTTAGCTGGGCAAGCACATCATTGGGAATAACAAAACAAAAAAGGGATCCAAAAATCAAATCCCAAGGAATATGAATGACCCAGAATTTTTTTTTAAAGTTGGCGTGCTAAGGAATGCACAGAAAGGCAAAGCAAGGGAGGTCAAAGGTCAAACTCTGTCCAGATGCCGCTCTTCCCAGCACAGAAGATGACAGAGTGGCAGCCTCCTTTGTGAAGGGTAGGCTCTGGGTCTGACAGCGACTTTAATACCAGGTTAATGCATCAGGGACGGTATAAAAATCCTCCATATATGTGCTCATCAGAAGCATCGAAAAAGTCACCAGAAGCCTGAAGTTTAGTGTCAGCAGCTCTCACAACTTCAACCCAATAAACGGTCTGTCACAATGGAGTCAAAGTGTCACTTAGAGAACAAAGTATCAAGTTCCCTCACCCACCCACGCTATTACAGAGTAACCGGTGTCTGACGCAGACCAGCCTTTTTGTGTCAGGACAGTTTCTGCACAAATGTAATAAATGCCTGACCCCTCCCCCTCACTCTGATCGCAGTCAGAATAAAGGCACCAGGGGAGGAGGCGTGTCTCACCCACCCGAGTGCGAGTGCGCTATGCTGTTCAAGGCTGTGCGCAGGGGCGCTCTAACATGCAGCTGTATCTCTGGGGAGCAATCCCCGGGACAGGCAGTGGGTATGGCCGGCCTCTGGCGATACTGCCAGCCCTTCATAAAGCTGGACCAACACAGGGGCTGCTGCTCTCAATTGCTCCTGTCCATTAAAGCCATTTGTCCTCGGCACCTCCAAGCCCCCAGGGATTTCACTATTTCCTGTGCTTAGCCCTGCCACAAACACACCTGGAAAAGCAATTTACCCTCAGCCCTCACCCAGCAAAGTGAAACACTGCATTTCTGTCATGAACGGTTTCTGAGCCTCTGTCCTCACCAACAGCCAGCTCTCAGGGGCTAATACAACAGCCGTGGGAAACGTCATCCCCAAATGCCTCATTCTTGCCGGATTTCTTTCGAAGGGACGGCGGCACCCATCTAAGCTGGGCAAGGGTCTGAGCAGAGGGAAGGGGCTGCCAGAGACCAGAAAAATGAGCAATAAGTGGCGCTGTTATTTCTTCAGATGATTCTGAGTCTTCCTCGAGGAGTGAGGTCCAGTAAGGCAAAGCAGTGGCTAGCTGTCCTCAGAAAGATGGGCAGCTGGGGCTTCTGCTGTCCAGCCGGGAGTGCGGTCACCTCTTTCCTCTTCCAGCCTTGCCCTTCCAGTGCTGGGAGAGAGGGCTGTCTCAGTGGCGGAGTCACACAGAGGAAGCAGGGCAGAGGCGAATCTCTGGGAGAGGAATGTAAGTGGCGGAGTGCTTGCTTCTCCTCTCCCCTAGGTCCAGTGCAGGAGGCTGAGGAGGCCGATCATCACAGCACCAGGAAGAGGATCAGCACGACCAGCAGGACTGCGAAGAGGATGGCTATGGCACACCACTGGCGCCGATCTGGAAGGCAGGACACAGAGGACCTCCCTGAGACACAAGTACCCAAACATCTCAGAAGCAGAGGAACAGAGCAGATCCTGCCCCTGCCCAGGCACCAGCCCCCCACCCCCACCATGCTGTTCTGCCTGGAGGCTACACTTCAAGCACATCCACAACCCTGCTAGTAAGGACAGGCTGAGTCCCAGCCGTTAGCTGGAGGCCGTGGGTCTTAGCTTTCTGCTGGTGGTCATACACCAGTGAGAAGGTGGCTGGCACTTCGTGACAACCTGCTTTAGTCTCCCACCGAAGGACTATAATTCAGCGGTGCAGAGACTCTTCTCTTAGTACCGTGAGAGATCGGAAAGGAGATGAAAGTCACTGCTGGTCGTCCAGGAAACGGACAGCCGAGAAAGCACTCCCATGACAGAGAACGATTAATTCCATATCACACCTGTAGTCAGGTAAGATCACTTAGCCAGTGACTGTGTTCAGATGACTTATGCAGTGCATCTGTGACCGGAAGCCAATGTCTTCTGAAACCCACAGCTCTACAAAGAGCTGTGAACAATTGCACAGGATACAAAGAGGCTAGACTTCCTCTGTGTGGATGAGAGCATGGAAGCCCTCTCAGACAGCGCAGATAGGCCCGGGGACGCCTGCTGCAGCCCACAGTCCTGGCAGTCTATATGACAGCTGCCCACAGAAGGTGTGAGGGCTAAATAACAGCTGAGCTACATGCTTGCTGGGAGTATCATTTTAAGGTGTGTTACCTTTGCTTATGCTGCGTTTGTTTAAGCTGTGAGTCTTTGCCTGTCTAAACACCTGAGGGTCAAATAAAGAGCTGAATGGCCAATAGCAAGGCGGGAGCAAGGACAGGTGGGGCTGGCAGGCAGAGGGAATAAATAGAAGGAGAAAATTGGGAGAAGGGGTTCTGGAGAAGTAGCTACAGAAGGAGGAGGACATCAGGGTCCAGCCATCCAGCTACACAACAATCCAGAGTAAGAGTAAGATTTACAGAAGAGAATGGGAAAAACACAGAACCCAAAGGGCAGATGGGGTAATATAAATTAAGAAAAGTGGGCAAGAAATAAGCCAAGCTAAGGCCGGACATCCATAAATAAGAGTAAGACTCCGTGTGTTATTCATTTGGAAGCTGGGTGGCAGGCCCCCCAAGAGTACAAAGAGCATAACATCATATTACAACAGACGCTGTGCAGGGCCCAAGCTTGAGACACTGAGACACTATCATCATTAGGGCACGTAACTAACTTGTAGAGATGTAGACCATGTAAGTGGCATCTCCACTGGCAAGTCCTAGTGTCCTCCACAAAGGACCGGGAAGATACAAAAGAATGTCACTAAGGAGCTAGGCATGCGGGGTATGCCTGTTAAGTCAGCAATAGGAAGGTTGAAGCAGGTGAATTCCCACAAGTTGGCAGTCAGTCCGTGCTGCACAAGTACCAAATCAGCCAGAGCTATACAAATTCTGTTAACAAACAAAAGGCAAAGAACAACAGTGGGAGGTGACTGAGCATGTGAATGTCTACTGGACTGGCACCAACACCCGGAACCGGGTAAGAATAAAAATAATGCAAGCAGCATGCATCTGAAGCCCAGGGTTGGTGGGTAGCAGAGGCAGGTGGGTCCCTGGGACTATGCTAGCCAGTAGAGCAGAAATTACAAGTGTTAGGCCTCAAAAAGTAAAAATAATAAAGGAAAGTGATAGAGGAAGTCATCCAAGGTTAACCGGTAACCTCCACATAGATGTACACATGTCACAGTCTATGAGATGCAGCTGAGCCATAGAGCAACAACTCCACTGAAACAGAAATACAGCCGGGCGATGGAGGCACACACCTTTAATCCCAGCACTCAGGAGGCAGAGGCAGGAGAATTTCTGTGAGTTCCAGCCTTGTCTGCAGAACGAGTTCTAGGATAGCCAAAGATACACGGAGAAACCCAGCCTCGAAAAAAACAAAATAAAGCAAAATAAAATAAAGAAAAAGAAGTATAAAGGTGTAGAGGCTGTTAAAGTCTACTGAGGAGTCTACGTATTTCAGTACACCATGGCTTTGATGATAATATTGTAGGAATGCCCTGAATTCAGGGAAAAACTGATAGTAAAATGTGCACTTAATAAATGCCATGGATATCAACATCTTAGTGGTCAAAAGATGTGAATGCCAACAAGCACAGCACATCCCTTTTTCCTGGACCAATCCCCTTGTCTACCCCAGACCTACCAGAAACTCACTGAGCTAAGATCTCGAGTCTGTCTCCTCTGAAGAGAGAAGTGAAGCAGACTGAAGGGCATGAGAGGCAGAGCCGTCTATCACAGGAGCCAGGGTGTGGACAGCGCTCACTAGCACACTCTCATCTCTTTAAAGATACTGGACTCTAGTTTCCAGTCCAGTGAGGATCGTTCCTTACACTCCTTCTAACAAGAACAGGGTGACCACAGTGACAAAAACAGCTCTTCTTCTTAGATCTTCCAGGAGTAAAGCTACAGGGTGGACTGCTGCCCCTAACAGCAGAAAAACTACAGACAAACGATGGGACTCTCATAGCAGAGCGGGGCCCCTCCCCCATCTTAATCCCAACAGTGACCAACCAGAACCAGTATGGAGCTGGGAACTATGATGTGTAACTGGTCAGCTGCTGGGAAGTCTGTGTGGTCATGTCTAAGATTTCGCCAGTTAAAGGGAAACCCAACACTGGTGAGCTTTACTTCCAGAATTCAACCAACCTGTCAGGGAGCGTGAGAGAAATGGAAACATGGCAAGGTGCTGGATGTGCAGTTTTTTCACTTGATCACTGCTGAACATACACACAGATCAAAACACCACTCTGTAGCTCATAAAGACATACAAACATTATGTGCTAATTCCAAAAATTAAATTTTGGAATTTTTAGAGAAATAAGGCTCTTTTGTATGACAGGATGACAGATACACATATTTTTGTCAAAACTCATACAGTGGGCCTGATGTGGTGGCACACACCTTTAATCCCAACACTGGGAGACAGAGACAGGCAGATCTCTGTGAACTGGAGGCCAGCCTGGTCTACAGAGTGAGTTCCAAGCCAGTCAGGGTTGCACAGTGACACCTTGCCTCAAAAACAAACAGAAGGGGGAGGAGGAGGAAGCAGCAGCAGCATCAGGCCAAGTGTGATGGCACTTGGAAGGCAGAGGCAGGTGGATCTCTGTGAGTTCCAGGACAGCCAGGGCTATGTAGAGAGACCCCGACTCAAAAAGCAAACAAAAAGAAGAGGATGAGGAAGAAGAAAGGAAGAACGCTTATTAATATAAGAATGTAATAATAAGTCACTTTTATTAAAAACAACTGACACTTAGCAGGGCAAAGTCAGAGAAGGACCAGATTTCCTAAACCCACTCAGCCTTTGACAGTCCAAATTCCATATTCCCCCAACGGCTTTCTCTTGAGCATCTTGGTGAGAACACAAGGATGCTAAGCCAGCAGACACAGCCCAGGCCTGAACTTTCAAGGCCACTTCCTCTGAAGTGGCAAGTTGCTTCTGTGAGGTATGAACTAGGCAACCCTAGGGAGCTATTACCCTAGCAGACATCTGAGTTCTTCCTGTATGGCTTCAAGCACACCAGGAATGGGTCCTATCTACAGTACCAGGCTTGTAACTCAGAGCTAAGCCCTCGCTCCACCACCGAGCTCCACCTACGGCACAGAGCCTGCTTTAGCTGAGCAGAACAAAGGGAACTCCAATGGTAGTTTCTTTCTCAAAATACTTCCTGTCTTTAAGAGAAAAGATGAATCACAGACTGTTGATGGGGGAGGGGATCTTGGCTTTATTCAAAAGAGTATTTCTC
Organism: Myodes glareolus; assembly: GCF_982192425.1. Lineage (NCBI taxonomy): Eukaryota > Metazoa > Chordata > Mammalia > Rodentia > Cricetidae > Myodes > Myodes glareolus. The sequence goes on from NC_142030.1 coordinate 69,073,388, forward strand.
TGGGTAAGAGAAAGGCAAATTAGTGTCTCTCTTGGGTCATTTACAAAAGTGTGTGTGGAGTCCTGGCCCATTTCTCCCGTGAAGCAGTCAGCCAAGAATGAATGGAGGGCCTGGCTCTAAGGAGCTGCTCATGTGTGCTCAGGCCTGCTCGACCGAACTCTGGTGTTTTCAGACTGTCCTGACATACAGGTTTGAGAAAACAATGAATGTAACCAAATGCTATGGCTAAGAGACGATCACACTGAAGCAGACATCATAGCAATATTTCTTGGGGAGAAAAATTAAAACGAAGTGTCTTCCATGCTAACTGCTCTGTTACCTGGCTCTTTTCTGTATACAATTATAACCAAATATCTCATGCTGTTTCCCAAACTTCCCTTTCTGAAAAAAGTAGAATAAAGCATAAGAAAGTCTCGGTGTTACAGACACATTGCCAGGACTTTCTAAACTATTCACACCCAGAATGCTAGAAAAAAAGACACAGGTCACCTTTGCTCACCCACTCTTCCCTGACAGAGGCAATGCTTAAGTAGCTACTTGACAGGAGCGCTACCACATAGACCAGCAAGAGGGCTGATGTTTAAACTGGTTATATAATACTTCCTCCTCAAGACAACTTTTTTTTTTTTTTTAAATACAAGGGTACTGAGGAGCTGACAGTGGGTATAGTGTCTGCTGGGTAAGCATGGGAGCAAGAGGTTGGATCCCCACAGCCATGTAAAACCCCATACAGTGGCATGTGCCTATAACCCCAGTGCTGGGGGAGGGAAGGGCAAGGGGCAGACACAGGTAGATCAGGGGCTCACACTGATCAGTCAGTCTAGCCAAAATGGTGAGGTTCGGGTTAATGAGTAAGGCTGAGAGGCTGGTAAGAGGGCTGAGTAGGGAAGGTGCTTGCTGCCAAGACCAACAGCCTGAGTTAGATCTCTAGGACCTACATGGTAGGAGGAACCGACTTCCTCAAGCTGTCTTCTGACCTACACATGCATGTGCATACACAAAAAATAAACAGTCAAATTAAAATGGCCTCTTGTCTCCACACATGCACATAGCTGCAAAAACACATGTACACGCATGTATACCACATGCACAAACATAAAATTTAAAAACAAATACATAAATAAAGTAGAGGATTATATAGGTAGAAGACAGAACAGAGGGAACCAGAGAACAAATTTCAGACCTTTCTCTAATCATGGGGAAGAGACACTGAGATGGTGCCAGCTTCCTGTATGTGCTTAGCTTTAAGCAAAGAACCTGCTTGAAGCAGAAAGACATCTGGCCTAGACAGAAAGGAAAACACTCTAGATATGAGCTTCTTTTTGGTTTGGATTTGATGGTTCCTTGTCCTTTAGGGTCTTTTCTACCATAGTGTAAAGCATTTAATAGCATGAATACCTGGTTAAATAACTGCATTATCATTCATTCAGTGCTCACCTTTCTGCGGTGCTCAGCATAGAACACGGGCCTCCCCCATGCCCGGTCAAGTACTCAGTTGAGCTATACCTCCAATCCACTGAGCTATACCTCCAATCCACTGAGCTATACCTCCAATCCACTGAGCTATACCTCCAATCCACTGAGCTATACCTCCAATCCACTGAGCTATACCTCCAATCCACTGAGCTATACCTCCAATCCACTGAGCTATACCTCCAATCCACTGAGCTATACCTCCAATCCACTGAGCTATACCTACAATCTTCCGTTTTTTAGTTAAGAAATGAAGCTCCAGACACTATTCTGTAACTTAGTTAGGATACAAACTGCTGAAGCGTACACAAGCATTTGTATTTTAATCTTCCATATCACATGTACCTGACAGTAGAAAACCAGGAATGAGGTGTCAGGAAATGGGGGAAGAGTCTTTTAATGAAGGAGGCATCTTATGGCCCCAAAGTATTCAAATTACCTCAAGAAATATCCTAGTTCTTCCTTTCACCAAGCAATCCCCTCCAGATAAAGAGGAGATATTGGGTATTGGTTTAAAATATATCCTGTCTGACAAGGAAGGCGATTTGTAGGAACCCCCCCAAAAAAATGTAGTCATTAGAAAACATCTTCAAACACAGAAACTGAACTGAAAACTTCTCCACCCCCAGTTCCTGGCACACATTTGCTAGGACATCACTTTATAAGGCTAGCATAGTCTGAAGTAGTAGGTATTTTTCTAATGATGAAAGGAAGATAGTTGTATATCAGTTGTGCTTTAAGTAAGTTCCCTAGGGTTAAATAAATGCCTGCTGTCATGCCTGATGCATGCGTGTGGCAAGTATGCACACACACACACATATACATCCTAAAATAAAAACACCAAAAGAAAAAAATTGTAAGTTCTCTAAAGTGACAAGAGAAATAAAAAGTAAAAACGGGATTTTATAATTGCAAGGAAGTTTCTCCATGGGGAGAACAGTCAACAACAAGTGTTGGGCACAAGACCCTTCTCCAAAGTCTGATCACGGGCAGAAGTTATGGTCTCTACATAGTAGCTTTCTCCTTTCTGATCCTAAAGTAGCACAGACAAATAGGCTGCAGGCCGGAGAATGGCACCGGCAGAGTTAGCAGGAATTCCCAAGAGTCACACATACATACCACTGGTCATGTGAGACACCTTTGCAAGTTTCTTCATCACATTGTCCAGTCGAGACTGAGTGCTCTCCAATTCATGAGAGAAGTCGTCCAGCATGCTGGAGAGGAGGAGGAGGAAGGAGGCGGTCAGCAGACCTTGTATTTGCTGTGGATTAAGTGAGGCCTGGGCCTCTGTCTCAATAAATGTAAAAAGGGGCCTCTGGGACTCAGGACTGCATTGTATTAACCCAAATCCTTGGGACAACTTACATTTTTATAAATTTGGGAAATCTATGGGGTTTTTTTGCTGTTTGTTTTTTGTTTTTAAAGTAAGTTGCATATGTTATAGATTAGTCAAGACCCCTTAGAAGGGTCTGGCATAGTTCCCATAATCAAGCAGGCTTGTATTTCTGCAGAAGCATGAGGAATCACAGCTACAGTCAGTTCAGCTGAGGTTCCCCCATCAGGAGTCTGCCTGAACACGTAGATTTGTAATTTCAGATTTGCAGACGAGGCGGTAGGGCACTGACTGTACATCACTGCAGCTCAGGCACAGTGCCAGCGGAGAGGCAGCCTTTGTCTCCTGCTACCTTGAGCAAGGCACCCCATACAACTCTTTGAGACTCTTTAGTCACCTGTTAAATAGGATGATTCTACCAACCCAAATCCTGTTGAGGGGTGCCTGTGAGAATTTCACAACACACAAAAGCACTTTGTGTCAGTGTGAGTTAAGGAATAGACTTTAAATCAGTCGGATTCTCCTTTAGAGCACTCTGCCTTATTATAATATGTCAGGATACCTGACATCCCTGATGGTGGATGGGGTAGGGTGTGGATGGGGTGTGTGTGTGAGAGAGAGAGAGAGAGAGAGACAGAGACAGAGAGAGACAGAGAGAGAGGGTGTGTGTGTGTGTGTGTGAGAGAGAGAGAGAGAGAGACAGACAGACAGACAGACAGAGAGAGAGAGAGAGAGAGAGAGAGAGAAGGTGTGTGTGTGTGTGTGTGTGTGTGTGTGTGAGAGAGAGAGAGAGAGAGAGAGAGAGAGAGAGAGAGAGAGAGAGCCCATCTCTTCAAACAAGTGGTGTTTCTCCAGGAACTGGAGACCAGCTCAGGAGGCCTCCACTATGGTGCCCCAGCACGCTGCTGGCAAACACAGCACTGAATACTGTACTTGTATTCTAGCAACCCTTATTTCATAAATTACTACACATTCCAGACTTTAACTTCTGACTAGAACATGATTAGTTTGCGGCTAAAATTAACACACCAATTAGTAGCAGGGCCTTCCTACAAAGACCTTATTTACTCTGACCATGCAACCGGCAGCTATAATCCATTGGTCTGGGTGCAGGCCCACAAAGGAGCATGACAGTCCCTCAGGATCTAGAGCCACCAAACCCTCATTAAGTTAACTATCAAACTCCACACTGACAACTAAGTAAATAAGTCTTTGTTCTATACCTGAGTTTTCAAATTAAAACATGTTTAGTTCATCTCAGAACCTGGCAGCACTGGACCTGGCTGGCTGGCATCTCCAGGCTGAGCACTGAAAAACAAGGGCTACTTGTGTGTGCTGAGAGTAACTTTTCTTACTAAGATGAAACAGGCATGTCACTCAATCTTCAGCCAAGGACAGCCACAGCCAAAGTTCTGTTGACAGAAAGAGCATGCAGGTCACAAATGCTACTTTGCATTTTGGCAGCTGTGCTTTTAAAAAGGTTTTTAAAAATTGAGCCAGGATCTCTCATGTGGTCCAGGCTGGCCTTAAACTTTCAAGTATGATCCTGAACTTCTGATTCTCCCACTTCTACCACCCCCCTCCCCAACTCCAAATGTGTGGACCTCCACGCTCGGCTAATGCACTGCTGGGGACTGAGTGCAGGATCTCGTGCACATTAGTCTAGCACTACACAACTGAGCTACAGCCCCAGCCTCTGAAATTCATGTTTAACACTGTTTATCTAGACTACTATATCCAAAGCACCATTTTCACAGTAACATAAAGATTACTAATAAACTCCTCCGCCCGTTACTTCAAACTGTAGCGTTCACTTTGTGCTCACAGCACATCTTAGCTCAGTCTGGCCACATTCCACACCCTCAGTAGCTGCATGAGGCTGGTGGCTCGTCTCCTACACAGCATATATATCAGCTCGAGACTCGTATTTCTTCCCTTTTATTGTTACCAGATACAGGAACACCCAGTTTAAATAGGAAAGCAATCTGACAGGGATTTTATGTTAAACTATAGCTCTCCTCTGTTTCCCATGTGTTCCCATCACTTAGCTTCTTCAGGTACTTTCTCCACTTCCGAGGAGCACGCTTGTATGTTCTGCAGATTTTTGTGCTCAGACGTCATTTGATGGTGCAGCGCTATTAGACTAGGATTTGGCCCTCTGAACTCTCACCTCGGTTTCCTTCCCACTTCTCTGATACAGCTGTGTACAATTGGATTAGATCAATGTTCAACATGAACATGAAGTCACCTGAGTGCAGACGAGTCACAGCTGAGCGGTTTGTGTTGGGAATCACACTGCTTCTTGCTCACTCCACACTGGCTCAGGGGTCAGCGTTCTTTGGCCTACTGAATCTCTAGCTAGCCGCCTGCCTGCTGTCCGTCATCTAAACTGCTATAACTGCTGTTTCCTGTGCTATGGTCTCCAGAGGGTTTTTTTTAATTATTTTTTTAGGTATCAATAACAATAACTTTATTTTCTAACAGGTAATTTTCCTACTGCTTCAGCATTTTCTTCTCAAAAACACAAGTTTTAGAACTGGATCACTTGGCCCTTTCTCTTCTTGTCTCCTCCCAGTTCAAAATGCTTGCATCTCATAATGGCCAGCATCCTCTTGGACCTGCAGTTGGACTCCACACTCTCAAGCCTGAGCACGATCTTCTTTGTGGTTTTGGCCTTCTTCTGGAAAATTGGCTTTGTCTGCCCAAGGTAACCACTCTGCTTCCAATCGTAGCGCCGCTTCCCTTGGGCGTACAGGGAAATCTTTGCCCTTCTTATATGGGTCACTTTATGAGGTTGATGCTTGCCACATTTCTTACAGAAAATCCTTCAGGTTTTGGGTACGTTGACCATCTTTGCAGTAGAGCGTCTACCCGATGGAAACGAGAGACCTGGCGTCCGAGACAGACGCCTCCACCATGCGAACCACACGGGAAAGGGTCTCCAGAGGTTTTTACCTTTGCGAAAACATTTGTTTCTGCTGTGGCTTTGAAGGGAATGGAGCTACAGACTGTTGTCACTTCTGCATCTTCAGAACTAGCGGTAGCTCGGCTTGTCTCTATGCTCAAGCCGCCGCACCAACCAAGTGGCTCAAGCCTCTTTCCATTTTAAGTAGAAACTCAACCTGTGCGTTTGGGTTCCTGTTACTCTGCTGTTCCCATCTGGCATACCCACCTGGCTCCACTATGGTACATCACCCGAATCCCAACCCCCATTCATGCCATCACTCCACACACTGCCTCCCGGCCCTCCCAGCCTACTGAAAAGGCAAAGCCCTGCCTTCTCACCACACTGATAAGGACCTCCCGGCTGTCCTGACGCCCTGTCAGGACTTCTGCTCCCTCTTTCCCCATGCTAGACACTTACTTGTTCTGTGCACACCTGTACCCATATAACTGCTGGCATCCCTGCAGAGTCACTGGCTCTCACTCCACCTCCAACCTTCTAAACATCCCACGCCTTCAGCTGACCCTCTTTCTCGGAGAAGACAGGGTTCTCCAGCCAGCTGCACGAGCTTATCCCAGGAAAAGTGGCTCTCTCCCCACCACACGGGACTACAGGATGTGCTGTACCCGAGAAGCAGCAAAGATTCTGAATGGCAGGCAGAGTCTCACTGCTCACTCCTATACCCACAGAGCCTCCCAGAAGCCTGGTGCAGAACAAGGGCCCAGAAGGAACTGATAATGAGCATGTATAGAGTTTCTGGAACATCTTAGTAGATACCCCACCCACCCAGGGTCGGGGGAAAACAGAATGGTATTATACAGCAGTATTCAAGAAAGCTGTCTCTGCTTATCATACTTTTAGAGTGTAAAAAACAAGGTTCTTAAGCAAAAGCGACTTTTAAGAGTTATGTTTTGTTTTTTCTTTGTTTTGAAAGGAAAGATTGTTTTTGCTAACTAAAATCAAATTTAAATGTTCTTTCATAAGAGTATAATTTATGTTTGGTGTAGTAGGGTCCTGGGATGAAAGCTGAGAGTTCTAATGCCACCTTCACCCATCTCCCTGCATGCCTGCCATCCTCTCCAGAGTGCTGTCTCCACAGTCTGCAGCCCTATCTGGACGCCTCAAGAATCTACTTAGAGAGCCAGAGGCAGGAGACTCGTGGTGAGTTCAAGGCCAGCCTGGTACAGAGTAAGTTCCAGGACAGCCATGAACCCTGTCTTGGGCGGGGAGGGGGGGTGATCTGCTCAAAGAAATTTGTATATCTTTTAAACAATTTTTAAGTAAACAGCTTTGCCTAACCCACCATTGTGAATTTTATTTGGTAGATTTGCCTCTTTGGCAGAGCTAACCTGTGGAACAAAGTAAAAACTGTAACTATAAATGAAGTTATTTTTTTCTTTCTACCAGTCACGTAATTCACTGCTGGGCTTTCAGGGTCTCATGGGATGGCTCTCCCTCACTTCACTGCAGATAAGGGCATCTCACTACTCACACTGCCTGTTCCTCCAGCTCCCCTCCGATGCGCTGGGACATGTTCTTCAGCACCCCGATGCTGCCAGAGACCAGCTCCAACTGCTCATCCTGCTGTTCCACAATCAACTGGTGCCAGAGAAACGGAAATAAGCAATTAAAATCCATCTTACCTGGTTCCAAGCCCAGCACTCCAGCAGCTGCTAGTTTCTTTGCCAGCTTGGGACAATTCACATTCAAAAGCAAAGCCCAGAATCAAAGAACCAGACCATTGGCTCTGAGAACACACTGCTCCAAAGACTGGATTGTCAAGCTACCCACACCGCTTGCTGATCCAACTTGTGAACAGTCAGCAGGGCTTGAAACCACCAAGAGAGATTTACTCTGCTTGGCTGAGGTCCAATAAGGGAACAGACAATGGTCGACAGCACACGAGCATATGACCACCGCATCAGGGGTTGGTTAGGAAGAGGAAGCTCACTGCCAAGATCAAGGTTTAGTGCACACCACATTGCCACAGCATTAGCAAAGGAGAGCCTAGAAAACAGCTGACGCTGGAGGACCGCAGAGAATCCTTTTCCTCTACTTCAAGGACAATAATTTGCCTCGGTGACAACTGTGGGCTGACAAAGACATACTTTCAACTGTGCTGTGGTTCCCTTACTCTCTATTAAAAACTTTGCTTCATTATAACATTTTGAGAACAAACAACTAGTTAGGCCAACATGATAATGTAAAGAAAGCAAAACAACACAGCCTACAAATATACATAAAACACAGTATTTATGAACCCAAGTTTCAATGGACAGATGATTCTCATATCCTGATACATAATGTAATTGTTACCTTCCTTTTACTAGCATTGCTATCCATAAAAGCAAGAACACAAGCTGGCATGGTGGGCCAGGCCTAACATCTCAACACACATGAAGCTGAGGCAGAACAACCATGAGTTCAAGGCCAGCCTGGACTACACAGCATCATTCTGCCTCAATAAGACAACAACAATAAATACACAAATATAAAATGTAGTAACATGGAGACAAGTTCATTTTCCCTCTATACCTCAATCTCCATCAAAGCAAGTGGTTTTTTATATATAATGGAACAAACTGACAACTTTCAATAGAAAAAACAAGAACTCAATGTTTCTGAAAGTATCTTTGTTAAAATAAAAAGCTGAATATATAAAGGGGAAGAGGGATTGCTTTCTTTTTTAAAATCCGTGGCCTTATTTGGGGGTAGTATACATTTTTAAACTGCACCGAGGGCAGCAGGAAGCAAATCTCCACGATGGAAGCCGGCCTGCCAACCACAGCCATACAGTGAGAAATCATCTCAAAACAGCAACAGAAACAGAACCTGCATAGCTTGGGCCTCCTCAGTTTTGATGTCAGCCCTGTGTTTCCTGGGGTCAAGTCTAGTTCCTTGGGACACCATGCTCTCAAGATTTTAAACAGTGTATACAATCATTATACACCCGACAACCAAACATAGGACATGCTCAGGTCTAACCTGCTTGTCATTTAGTAATAAGTCTGTGGCTAGCAGAAGACTCAGGCGAGGCACCCTGCCTGCCACCTCCTGCCCTCCACCGGCTGTTCTCAGGTACCTGCTGCTGTGCCTGCTGCTCCTCAATGAAATGGGAGTTGGCTAGCTGCAGCTCTCGATCAAGGCGCCCGTATCGATCCGTCATTCCTGTGTTCCAGTTCTGGCTGCTGCTGTCTCCGAGTAGCGCCTGTGTGAGCAGGGACAACCAATCAGGAGAAACACTCAGAAGCTATTGCTGAGCAACTCAAATGGTCCTCAAGCCTGAACCAGACTTGGATGTGGCAGGGCAGGGTGGTACCTGGCGGGATGGTTAGAGCAACATCAGGAAGGGCTCGCTCTGTCTTTAAGACACCCAAATGGGCCTCATGGATGAACTCTGTCCCTAAGGAGAGCAGCTAGGAGACGATGAGAAGACGCAGTGGCGAGCAGCGGTAGGGCAGTCTGGCTCTGGCTAACGTCTACTTAAGTGTCTGCCAAAGGCCCATGAGGTAAAGACCACCTTGACCACTCACTAGCTTTTTTGAAGGGTTAAAGTAAGGTAGATGGACAAGCTGACCAATAGCTTTTCCTATAATTCCAAAAAAGAACACAAGAGGGAGAGGTAGATAAGAACAATAAAAACCACAAGGTGGGGGTGGCACATGCCTTTAAGTCTAGCACTTGGGAGGCTGAGGCAGGTGGAGCTCTGTGAGTTTGAGACCAGTCTGATCTACAAAGCAAATTCTAGGACAGTCAGAGCTGTTACACAGAAAACCTTGTCTCAAAAAACAACACAAACAAAAACAAGACAAAAACAATGAAAACAAAAAAAAGTACAACATAAACAACCCAAGGAAACAAGAAAAACAGACTTGAAGGGATATTCTACCTCACCAAAAAAACTCAAACAAATCAGAACTTGAATTCGAGTTTAAGTTCTAGGTGATAGCTGTAAATTCTTTAAGGATCATATTTTAACCATTAGAAAGGAGTTTCTTCTTTATTTTTATTATTTCTAATTCTGTGTGAGTGTGTGTGCCTGCATGTGGGCATGTGCATGTGGATCTCTGGGCAAGGGCTACAGGTAGCTAGTATGGGAGCTGAAAGCGGCATGTGAGGCTCAGGCCTCTGGAAGAACAGCAAGTGCTTGTGATCACCGAGCCATGTCTCCAGCCCCCAGGGGAGTTTCCTTTCTACAAAAGTGTGCCATTCCTTAAAATACTTGCAACAACCCGGCATGGTGGCTCCAGTCTGTAACCCCAGCACTCAGAAAGCTAGGGTAGGATGATTGTTTTTGAGTTCTGAGACAACCTGGGCCAGCCATAGCTACATGCATGGCAAAACCCTGTCCCAGAGCAAACAAAACAACCCCCCCCCATCAATAATCAACATTTTTAAATGAAGAGATTTAACTTGAAACGTGGTGCCGGGCACGGTAGCATGCCTTAAATCCCTGCACTTAGGAGACTGAAGCAGGTGGATCTCTGTGAATTCAAGCTATGTAGAGAAACCCTGTCTCAAAAAGCAAAAATAAATTTGAAACATTTGAAACATTTTAAGGATTACTCAGATGTCTCCATCAATTCATTTATTTTTGAGACAAAGTTTCACTATATATCCCAGACTAGTGTGAGCTCACACTATGTGGACCTGACTGGCCTTGAACTTGTAGCTAAACTAGGGGCACAGCAACTTCCTGGCTACACCAAAACTGAAACATAACCATGCTATTATCAAGGAACTTGTAGTCCCGTAAAAAGACACTAAGTTATCAAGAGTCTTTAGCAGATGCTGACTCACAGGAGGTGGGAAGAGCAAAAGATGCTGTGGGCCCATCAGCAGGAGCAAGGGAACTGGGGGGAGGGGGCAGTGTTGAGGAAAGCTGTCTAGAAGGAAATATTTGTCTAAATGTCTGCTGAAGGCCAGGTGGGAAAGTCTTGGGCCCGAGCTTGTGGCATGCCTGTGAGGTAATAGGATCTTTGAGAAGAGTAGCTAACAGCCATAAAATCAGCGCATCAGAAAAGCTTCTTCTTGTAGTAGATGGGAATTAGAACAGAGGCCCACAACTGGACAACATGCAGTCAAAGACTTCGGGACGTCTGCATCACACCCCTCCCTTCAAGACCAGAGAGCTACACAGTAGAGGAGGTGGAAAAGCCAAGAGAGCCAGAGACGGCAACTGCAAGGAAACAGCATTTCCTAGACAAACAGGGCTGACGCACATATGCACTCACAGGGGCTGTGATGGCAAGAACAAGCCCTGCACAGGTGCAAACCAGACAAAAGCCCGGCATGGAGAAGAGGATGTGGGCACCAAGTCCCATCCCCAAGCAACACTATTTGCTACTAAATGATGCTGGGAGAGAGAAATCTACGTTCTTCAAAGGAGTGACCCTGGGCGATAGAAACTGCACTTGAAGCAGGCCACATGCTCAGGGTACTTCACCAACACAAAGTGGACTACATACATGTTGTTGATTGCGTGTGTGTGTGCTCATGCTTTTTTTCTTGTTTGGTTTTGGTTTTTGGTTTTTCTCTTTTAGGGGGGTAGAGCTGATTTGGTTTTTGGTTTTTCAAGGCAGGTTTCTCTGTGTAACCCTGGCTGTCCTGGAACTCATTATGTAGACCAGGTTGGCCTGAACTCAGAGATCCGCCTGCCTCTGCCTCTCAAGTGCTGGGATTAAAGGCTTGTGCTACTACCGCCCAGCTTGGTTTTGTTTTGTTTTAGAAAAAGAAAGAATATAAAATGGAGTGGGTAAGGAGGGGAAAATTTGGGAAGAGTTAGGGGATGGGCAAATAATATGAACAAAATATATTATACGAAAAGAAAAATATTTAAAGAAGTAGAATTAATCTATTTTGTGATCTCCTATAATGATGCCTTGGCACATGCCCAAAAGCATGTGATCGGCTCTGAGTTTGTTACAGTGGCAAGTTACAAGAATAGGACCAACAAACAAGAGATAATCGTACCACCTACCCCATCACCCAGGACCAGTGGACACAGCGCTTGATCACAATACCTACCCTATCACCCAGGGCAGTGGACACAGGGCTTGATCACAATACCTACCCCATCACCCAGGGCCAGTGGACACAGCGCTTGATCACAATACCTACCCCATCACCCAGGGCAGTGGACACAGGGCTTGATCACAATACCTACCCCATCACCCAGGGCAGTGGACACAGCACTTGATCTTGATCCCATGAGCCAGGGTAGTCAGCAATTTCAAACCCCAAGTATCTAAACACATATTTTCCTTAATGGACACTTATATTCGGGTATCTTCTCACCTGTCTGTTTTTCCTTTCAGTCAATGCCTGCACAGATGAAGATGACATCTGATCCTTCATGTCCTAATGAGACCAAAAGGGAAGAAAACAAAGGAAAAAAATACTCTTAAAGAAAATCATGGCTAGTACTTCCCATATTAGCAAAATACACACTTGATTGTCTATCTTTAAGCAAAAAGATAGCATTCTTTGGCTTTTGTTTTCAATTTCAAACATAAAGGAAATGGGAGAGACTTTCCCTTAAAAACAGCTAATACAGACACTAAATTTATCTGGAAAGAAAAGGCAAATACCAGACAGAATCAGCGCTCCCCCGAACTTTCCTGGGGATCGAATGAGTTGATGTGGTTTCCATTTTCAGGCTGAGGGGCCCGAGGTGCAAAAAGACTGACAACTTCTCAAAGTCATACAGCCAATAAAGGACACGTGAAGGGAAAAAACCTAAAGCCTGTGCTCAGAGACTAGCATCCTCTAAAACACATGTAAACCTGTTCTTCTTAAAATGCATTTATCATTAATACCAAGAAACTCTTGCAGTGCACTTATGAATGAGCTGCATTCATTCACAGAATAGACTAACAGCTGAGTGAATTTCTAAAGTATTATCAAAAATCAGTGGATATATTATTTAATCTTAAGTAAAACTTTATTAAATATGAACCATTTTAATTCTTATATTTAACTATAATGGAAAACACTAAAAAAAAGTCTAAAGTAAGCATATTGTAATTGCAATATAATTTTCTCTTTCTTTAAAAAAAAAGAGTCAAGATACTTTGGGATTTTCTGTTTCTCTGAATTTTTTTTCTGAAATTTTAAGTGGACTTATTCTAACAGATGCAAATGTTATGGTATTCAACTTTTGTTGTTGTAAACAGGGTCTTACTTTGTAGCCCTGACTGATATGGAACTCACTACTTAAGACAAGGCTAATCCTGAAATCAGAGACCTGCATGCCTCTGTTTCCCTGTACTGGGATTAAAGGTGTGCACCATCACACCCTGACAAGAGAGGACTGTATTAGGCATGCCATGGCTTTAAAATTCCTACTGTGGTTAACTCTAAAAAGAGCCATCTTGCTTCAGCGTTCGAAGTCCACGACCATCCATGCTGCAAGCACATACTGATATCTGATATGTCCAAGCATGCGGCAGGCCCCGTGCTTAGTTCTCTGCTCCCTTGGCGCTCACATGGTGAAGTGCCCGACTCAGACACCTGAGAGGTTACTGAAAATGCACTTCTCTCTGCCTCATCCTGACCTATGCCACTGGCTCTTTATGGCAAGTCTTTATTAACAAGTCTCTCCGGGAGTCTTAAGACTGGAACTTGAACCAGGAGGTGGTAGCATACACCCTTAATCCCAGTACTTGGAGGCAGAGCCAGCCTGGTCTACAGAGCAGGTCAGCCAGGGCTACACAGAATAGTCCTGTCTCAAAAAACAAACAAAGAACAAACAAACAAAAAAGACTGAAACTTTAGAACCTCAGTTATATACACACTCTAGAAACCTCAAAACAAGATGGTTATGACAACATGTCCTGGATTGCAAAATCCCCTTTCTATTTATCAACTGAATTAGTTTAAGATAGCATTTATTCAATCCAGAAATTACATTTATTTAATGTACACTGAATGAGAAAGAGCAAATCGGAGATGTTTAGCAGTTTGCCAACTTTATAAAAGTCTTTCTAAAACAGTTTATAAGTATTTCTAAAAAAACCAAACAAAAACAAAAAGCATGATACTTCCATAGTGGAATCATTGTATACACAGAAAATGTGGCACCTTAGCCTTCAAATGCGGTATGTAGAATTTGTCTGCTATCTAAAGTTGGAGGGTAGGGGTAGGTAATGACTTAACACACCTCCAACAGGCTCCTGAAGTACTGTGAAAATCTACTTATGCTTGTAGGTGCTGCTCAGATGCAGTATCCCTGCAATACACTCACCAAGCTGACTGCTTAGAATTTGTGACTTTTTCTAATATGTGACTGCTTCTATATTGTTGTGAATCAATAAAGCATTTAAGAAGCCATTACTGTTCCCATATAATGGATGAATATAACAGGATGAAGTCTTCAAAATGAATTTTGTTGTTTTATATTGAACAATGTAAGAATATTTACTGCCAGCTGAAAGGTAGTGGCACACACCTTTAATCTTAGCACTCAGTAGGGAGAGGCAAGTGGATCTCTGAGTTCGAGGCCAGTCTGGTCTACAGAGGGAATTCTAGGACAGCCAGGGCTACACAGAGAAACCCTGTCTTTAAAAAAGTTTCACTGCCTTGACCCTATCAATAACAATTTATGTAAAGATATGAACCAAAATAGATGTGGAAAAAAATTTTAGTGTCATTTATAATATGAAATCAAGTAGAAATAAAGACTATATCCAAATAAGGGCAAAGAACATACAGTAACCCATACACTACAGTATTATGGCTACACAGCCTGCTTATAAGGAGATTCCTTTCTGAAAGCAGATGGATATGAATGATCAAGTATGGGAAGAGCCCACTAGTGGTCAAAGCAAAGCTAGAGGCATTTTCCCAGTTAGACCAGGAAAGATGAACTGAGTTCAAGACTTAGTAACATATGACTGGGTTAACTGGGCAGCTTGCTAGATTTTGCATTAGTACCTAACGGCCACTGTGGTGACTAACAGTGATCACTAAAATGGACACATATCTAAGTATGCAGCCATTGAAAAGGATTGTCAAAATTTGCTTCTGTCCAAGACAGGGGCCACACCAGCTGCAGTTCCTTCAAATAAGGTCAGCACATTATTTTAATTAACTAAAATGTAAATTCCATTATTGATAAACTCTTTTAAGCATGCTCATAGAAAGCTGGTTTTATAAATCTACTTTTCAGTTACAAGTTTTATAAAGTTGAAATGAAGACTGTTATTTTCTTTTTTGGTTTTCTGAGACAGGCTTTCTATGTATGGCCTGGCTGTCCTGAAACTCAATCTGTAGACCAGGCTGGACTCTAACTCAGAGATCCACCTGACTCTGCCTTCTGAGTGCTGGGACTAAAGGCATTTGCCACCACTGTCTAGCAAAGACTTTTATTTTCAATAAAAAAATTCACAATTGAACTAAAAATTTAGAGTTTTTAGCATAACAATTAAAAATACTTTAACCTCCAATATTTCTTACATTGTTTATATGTTCAAATGATATTTTTGATACATTAAGTTAAATAAAGTATATTAAACAAACTTGTTTTTTAAAAATAAGTCTACTAGACATAAATGGTTTATAACGTATTTCAATTATACAGAGCTATTCTACATTTATTGTATTGACACACATGAATTTTGTTGTTATTGTTGTTTGAGACAGTTTTCACTACATAGCCCAGGTTGGTCTTCAACTCATGATCTTCCTGCCTTCGCTTTCCAAATGCTAAGGCACCAGGTCCAAGACACAACACATTTTCTCCTCTCTTCCTTACTCCCATTCTTTCTCTCTGATGGGTTTGGAGACTGAACCCAAACATTATGCGCGCTAGGCAACTCTACAATCAAATTCTTCATAGGAAAAAAATGACAGGATATCATTTCCTTTCACTCTAAGAGTCTGTGTTCCAGTACCAGAAACAGACAGAAAACGGTTATTTTTTTTTAAGTATTTACTTACTTATTTAATGTGTATAGGTGTTTTGTCTGCATGTATGTCTGTGAACTAAGTATGTGCCTGGTGCCTGTGGAAGCCAGAGGAAGGTGTCAGATGCCCTGGGTCTGTGCTTACAGACAGTCCTCAGAGCTCCAGTCCTCTGGAAGGGCACCCAGTGCTCTTAACAACTGAGCCATCCCTCCAGTCCCAGAAAATGCTTATTTCTAGAGAGCAAATTACAGAATGAAGAGGCATTTTCACCTTTCAAACAGAACTAGTTACATTAAAAAACAGAAAGCAGAGAACAATTTTGTTGTTGTTGTTTTGTTTTGTTTTGTTTTTCAGACAGGGAACTCCTGTATGAAAAGTGAGTTCCTGTCCTGGAACTAGCTCTTGTAGACCAGGCTGGTCTCAAACTCCCAGAGATCCACCTGCCTCTGCTTCCTGAGTGCTAGGATTAAAGGCATGGGTCACCAGTGCACAGATGAGCGTATTCTTTTTTTTTTTTAAGATTTATTTATTATGCATACAGTGTTCTGCCTGCATGTATGCCTACATGTCAGAAGAGGGCACCAGATCTTATTATAGATGGTTGTGAGCCACCAAGTGGTAGCTAGGAATTGAACTCAGGTCCTTTGGAAGAATAGTTAGTGCTCTTAACCTCTGAGCCATCTTTCCAACCCCCCCGAGAGTATTCTTAAGACATAAACATGCACTTGACTAACGACAGGGTTCCAGCTGTCCGTCAAGAGGAAGCGAGAACACAGTGCTGGAGCAGGGACTATTGTGAGTTATGGTTTTTCCCTCCTCTTATAAAAAAGCCACTCTAATTATAACAAACATGCAGTAGGCAACAGTTGAATAAAATATGCTTTTTAATCTTAGATTTTTTTAAAGTTTCTATTTGATAGAGGACAGAGAGAGGGAGAGAGAGAGAGAAAGAGAGAGCCAGTCCTGATGGGTACCTCCCCTTACAGCTCTGCGGTGTGCATCCTATACATGTTCACTGCTGTGGGAGTACAGCCTTCACATGTGGAGGGCATTTATATAAGCAGGCTAGTCACCAGATGCCATACAGAGGACCACCTTCACACTGGGATATGGAATTTTAGCTGTTACTAAACTGTTTTAAACATCCTGTAACAATCTATCATGCCAAAACCATAATTACTCATCCTCTTTTTAACACATGAAGCTTAGGATCAGCAGTTAGTCCCAATAACACAAGATCCATCTGCCAAAAGAACAGCAAATGTCCTGGTTATTTACTCTCTTGTTTCCACACTGAATGAATGAGACACTGTGGATCCCAGCACTCCCCACTCACAGGTCCCCGTCCCAGTGCTATCTCAGCCTCTTAGACTAACCTTTTAGTCACTTCTGCTCTAACCAATGGTAAGCAGTTCTTAGGGGAAACATATTGTGGACTGTTGGGTTTGGGTGCAGGGTACAGTGTAGTTCTGATTTTCCTCCCAAAGTCAAATTCAGAGAATGTTGGTAAGTACTGTCTCATTGACAAAATAGAGGTCCAGGGAGGCTTATGGTTTGTGATGAAACTCTATTAAGGTTAGAGTTTAGCCTACAACTCCAGTTTCCTGGGGTCTTATTCACTGTTCTCCTGGTATATGCTGCAAAACTAAATGTACTGAATCACTAGAATTACCCAGAGTCACTTGTGGGATATAGTTACAAAACAAAAAATTCCTATGTGAAGCCTCAAATAGCAAATAGATGATTCTACAACGTAAAACTATAAATGAGCCAGGATGTAGCTCTGTGCTAGAGGCTTACCTAGCATGCATGAGGACTTGGGTGCGATCTCCAGCACTAAGCCAAAAGGAAAGGAAGAGGCAAAGACAGGCTGTTCTACATAAAAACTAAAATTTATTTTTTTCAGCTAAAACTTCCCAGGAAAACTCAATAAAAATTGGACAGCCTTAGAAGATGCTTAGAAAAACACACACAAAACTCGTAAGCAAGAGAAGTGTATAAAGTGCACGGCCAATGAGTCACTTGAGAGAAGGGCTGTCACTGCAGCTCAGGGGCAGAGTGCTTGTCCAGCATACCAAGTAGCACACATACAAATCACACAGGAGAAGATTGCTTCTTCACATAAAGAAGTCATTACATATCACTGACTCCTCTGCCTGACAAAGTGATACAAGCAAGTTAGCATATGCTCTAGACCAGGCAGTGGTGGAACATGCTTCAATCCCGCCCAGCACTTGGTCTACAAAGTAAGTTCAGGATAGCCAGAGCCACACAGAGCAACCCTGTCTCAAATCAAAACTAACTAAATCAAAAAAAGCAGAAGGATAGATATGGTGCCACACACCTTTAATTCCAGCATTTGGGAGGCAGAAGCAGGCTGATCTCTGTGAGTTCAAGACCAGCCAGGGCTATGTAATGTGATTCTGCCTCAAAAACACAAGAACAAACAAACAAATATAGGTCAATAACTTTTCTCAACTAGAGTAACTCCCAAATGCATTCTAAATGTTATCCATATCTCACAGGTCAGCATAATTCTCACTGGCGGCAAACGAAGACCACGACAGGAAGCGCAACTGGTCAAAATGCAAACAACTGACCGTGGGGTGCCCAGTCCAGTAGATAAATCTACAACACAATCCCTACACTGAAGGTGCAGGGAACATCACCGTGACGAGGGGCTGGAAAGATTCTAAGTATCAGAGGACCAGGGTGTCTGCTATGAGATAGTGTCTTTCATATATGTCAGGGAAATGCACCCATGAAATTTTAACAATAGTCACCTAAACAAGACCTGCACAGTGACAATACCACTGACATCCTAACGTGGATGGGGGAAACATCACAGGCTCCACTCCCAGATAGAGAGCTACAGGCTATGAATGGCTGCTGGGAGGGAGGCTCAGTCTTCTCCAGGACAAGTCTGTGGCAAGCCAGCCAATCCCAAGTGGTCAGAGTGACACAAATCCACATACAGACAACACTAAAACAGAAACAGTGGGCTGCATTTACATATTCATATGTGTGCATATACAGACAGACAGACAGACATTCGTGTGTGCGTACAATAATAACGAACAAAGAAGAGGTCCCAGATCTGAGTGTAAGTGAGGACAAAGGAGGAGCTGAAATGAGGAGAGGGGAGAATGGAAATGATAGAAACTATACATGAAATTCTAAAAAAATTTAAAAAGTTAAAACATAAAAAAAAAGTAGGGCACTACTAAATGACAGGTCACTAGGATCACTAGGATTAGTGAAACCACTAAGCCCGTGGTTTCAAAGTTCTTGCGTAAACTTTGTCTTGTCCCAGTTCTCAAATCTGATAACTCTGTCCCTTCACCAGTTTCTACCAAAAGCCTGAGATCTCTTCAGCTGAGTACAGAGAAACTGAAGTCAATACAAGCAACTGTTTTGGATTTTTGTTATTCGTGGTGGTGGTGGTGTTTTTTTTTTGAGACAGGGTTTCTCTATGTAACAGTCCTGGCTGTGCTGGAACTAGCTCTTGTAGACCATGCTGGCCTTGAACTCACAGAGATCCGCCTGCCTCTACCTCCTGAGTGCTGAGATTAAAGGTGTGTGTCACCACTGCCCAGCAACACTTTTGGTTTTTAATGAAGTTGTTTCCTTCTTTTCTGCAAGATTGTCAATTAAAAGTTATTAAAACCAAATCAGCAAAAGTTCAGGTGTGATTACTGTTAGTAAAGCTGGCAAATATTAACAGCTTCCCAAGGGGGGTACGGGAAATAAATTACTAAATCTATCAAGTAGTCCATTGAAAACATAGCTGAGTGTGGTTCAGATCTCAAACTCTATAAGGATAATAAAATTCTGATGTACTGCCATGATTTAAAATAATTCCAAGGATGCTGGAGAGCACTGGCTGCTCTTCTAGTGGTCTTGACTCCAATTTCCAGCAATGATATGGTGGCTTACAACCATCTCTAGTGGGATCTGACTCCTTCTGATATAAAGTTGATAGAGAACTCATAAACATTAAATAAATAAATAAATAAGTCTTTTAAAATAAAACAAAATAATTCTAAGATGTACTTTAAATAGATTTTCAAATATTAAGAGATAAACTTTGGTATCTACCTCCAGTTATAGTTATACCAATTTAATTTTCAATATACTGATACCTTTGAATTCCAATTTTCAAAACTCACAAATACCACCTTACAGAAAGAAGAAATGCACTGATTAAAGAATATATACTTTACAGCAAGGCACCAACCAAGAAATATTAGGGTCAACAGTAGCATCCTTTAGAAAAACCAATATTTAAAAAAAGGGAGGGAAGAAGAGAGAGGAGAAATGAGGAAAGGGGCGTGAGATAGAAGAAGCAAGGAGGGAAGGAGAGAAGGAAAACCAGCTGTATTAAAGAGATCAACGAGGACTGGCGATGGGTCGGCAGCTAAGAGCGCCTGCTGCTGTTCCTGAGTTTGGTTCATGCTGGTAGGCTCAAAGAGCCAGATGTGGTCGTTAACACCTTCAAGGCTAGTGCTTGGGAGTCTGGAGTCAGTGTGGGCTATGAAGTGAGGTCTTGTCTAAATAAGTAAATAAAAACAACTGAGGGACTTGCACACAAAAGATGTCACCTAACAATGTGCTTAGCAGAACAGCATCTACAACAGCCTACAAAGTCAGAATGTTGAACACAAATACTCATTGTCTCCATGGGGCACCTGAAGTCAAAAGGTTTCTGCTCTATTACATGTGAGTGTCTATAAAAACAATTTAGTTATAAATACAGAGAAAAGCCAACTACTGGGTGAAACAAGAAACAAATATGTATAAAGTTCAACGAAATCTACCATTTGAGATCATTTCAAGAGGAAATCACATGATGAAAGTCTCTGGCAAGCACATAGCAAGGTTCCTGCCATATGTCAGCACTGGTCTGATCCCAAGTCTTTTTCTTCAAGGAAGCTACTTTTGAGTACATATGTTAATGGCAGCTGCTTCTCTTACATCTAGTTATGCTAATCAAATGGCTTAGCCATATAGTTTCAAAATAAAAAATACAACTGAATGACACAAGATTTTACCTAAACTACATTTTCTTGTTTATACTTGACCAGTGGGTAGTATTCTAAATAATTTAGTACTAAAGGTGAATCTACTTGATGGCTTATTTTTATATGCCATCCTTGATATACCTGCTCTGGGTGACTCCTGAGAGGTTGTCAAGCAGTTGTCTATGGCAATAGTAATGGCATGGGTGGTAGGAGTTCCAGAAGCAACTCAGATGGCAGAGAGGGCCACCAGCCAAGCCTAGGAAGAGCCACTCTTCAGCAATGCACATAACCAATCAATCAGGAAACCAATGGCTTCCACAAGAGACTTTCCTTTTGTCCAGAAATAGGGTACAATAAGAGATTTTTAAATCACTATTTTAAAGGAACTAGAGATACAGACAAGCGGGATCGTGCTGTTAAAGTTCCCTTCCAGCCAGCAGTTTACTGTCTTGTTTTCATTCTAACTAACCAGGCAGTATTAAAAGTAGACCCCACTAGCCTGGTGATGGTGGTACACACCTTTAATCCCAGCACTCAGGAGGCAAACTCAGGCGGATCTCTGTTGAGTTCAAGGCCAGCCTGGTCTACAGAGTGAGTTCCAGGATAGCTAGAGATACACAGAGAAACCCTGTCTCGAAAAAGAAAAAAAGGGAAAAAAATTAGACCTCCCCACCACCACCACTCCACTTTCACCCAGCCAGAGAAGCTGTACATGGGACACTTGCATTGAGTTCATGCTAAAAGGTCATTCAGAGTCAGCCTGCTGGCCTGTGACTGAGGGACAGTTCTGAGAAGTGTACCTCTTTCCCACACAGGTGACACTGGAAGGAGAGCTCCTTACCCTGACAATCTGCCGAGTACTTGTGATGAAGGCTTTCCTTATGCTCAATTCAGTTGCATCCAGGTTGAATTTCCTAGGATTTGCTTCAACTATGCGTGGATCAAAAAGTTAAGGTAAAGCAAATGCACCATGAGAAGCCTTTACAGCATCTTGTTAAACGACAGGACAGGAAAATAAGACTTCCTAAACCTCTTGAAAACACCAACTTGACATAAATATTCCTAGACTTTCTCTCCAACCACAGCTCTGAGAAGATTCCCCTGTCCCAAGACAAAGATGACCTGGCAAGTTAAAAATAGCCTCTGTAGCCGGGCACAATGGAACACACCTATAAACCCGGCACTTGGGAGGGGGATCTTGAGTTCCAGGACAACCTGTGTTTCAAAAATCAGGAGCTGGGAATGTAGCTGGGGTGAAAGGAAGCAAAAGGGTGAGAGGGGTATAAAAGAGCTATGGGGCTCACCATAAATTCATGGCTACCACGGGTCAGTAGTAGCCAACCCTTGTGGCTATCCTTTTGTGCCTTCTGATTAATGACACAGGGAACCCAGAGTGGGCTGGAGCTCATTGTGTAGCCAGGCTTTGAACCTGGAGTGCTAGCACTGCCTCAACCTCCCCAGTGCTGGGAATCACAGTCACCGCAGTCAGCTTCTGAAAAATCTTCTTTATGCCAAATGCTAACCTTTTTCCTCAACCTAAAGAGATCAGGGAGCTAATCTCTGATTCCTTTTTCCTCAGGTCTGGTTAAACTGCCTTAGGACAGACACTAGAAAAACCTTGTGGTCTCTCTCATAACCTGTAATTACAGTATCTGCCATATTATTTACTATCTGTTCCCAACCCTAATTCCAGGAGGCCTGGTAGTTAGTTTCATTTGACCTAACCTTAAAAACCAAGAAAATGTTTAGCACACAGAACACTCAATAAATGATTGCTGAATGAATAAAAAAAAAATCAAAACTTTTGTCCTTTCTCTCAGTTTCTTTGAGACAAGGGCAGACTATGCAACGAAGGCTGGCCTAGAATTCACTATATAGCCCCAAAGCCCAGGCTGGCATCTGATTGTGACTCTCTTGCCTCACCCTTCTGAGTGCTAGGATTGCAGGTGAACACCACCATGCCTAGCACTAACAACTGTCCTTTCTGTCTCATAGGTTTTTACATTTTATTTAACTGTATAGTCTTTTAAAAACCTGGTTAAAAAAAAAAAATCTGGTTAGCAGGAGAAGAAATGGCTTCCTCCGTGACATGCCTTATATGTGTATCATTATACTTTGCCCTTTGCCCTTCACTGCCCTCCTTTTCTCTTTTCTCATAATTTATGCCCCCCAGTCCATCTTAGAGGAAACAATATCCCTTGAAATTGCTTATGATCCTGTCCCCTCACATTTTACTTGTCTTTTAATAACATAAAAGGTACCATGAAGAAAGTAATGAGGAACAACTACCATGGTCACTAGAACAGCAATTAAACACTCTACAGATCAACCCCCTATAAGCCCGTGCTGCCTAGCAAGAGAACCCTGTAGAGACGGTTTCCTTGATGGACAATTTCAAAGAAAAACACAAACCAGAGCTCAGACACGGAGCTGGTGTGTTTTCTAACTAAAGCTTTGGTTACAGAGACTTCCCAGCCGAGAACAGAAAGGGCACAATCCCACGTCCGCAGCTCTCTAGTTCATAAGTCAGATCTGTGGGCTCTGCCGGCAGCAGCGGCTACAGAAATCAGCACAATGGATCCGCTCTCACCAAACAGTTCCAGGGTAGAAGGCAGCTCTTCAGCAGACAACGGCATTTGAAAATCACTTAAGTGGCAGTGGAGTCTCTAAAGAGATTTTCTTCTGAGTTCCAGTTACCAAGCTGTAACACTGGTCTGTATATTCGGGTGCATAGCAAAGACCGCTAGTGTGGTGTGAGCACTCACGCCTGTGTTTCTGTGGGGCCAGAGCCCTGCTCCGCAAGCGTTAGGTTAGTCAAGTACTGTATCACCAAGCAGTCTGCCCAGCACACTGCTCATCCTTTACAGTCAATCACTCTGGGCAGGCATCATTCTAAGCTCTTGATACATGGAACCCTCTTGACACTGTAAGCCGGGCACTCTTGCTGTCCTTACATTCTTCTGAAGACGAAACTAAAGCATAGAGAAGCTTACTAATGTGGCCAAAGCCAGAGTCACCGTTGTGGCACAATTATCAAGTATATATTCAACACTCTCTCTGGCCCAGAGCGCCTAAGGCGCTTGGAGTCTCTAGGTTCCATTGCTAGTAGATGACTGATAATTCCTACACAGCTCCTCTGATCACCACACAAACCAATGCTATGATTAGTGATGTGAACTTCTAGCCACAGTTGCCCCTGGAAGGAGAAAGGGACTATAGGCTGACCTAATCACCAACGGCCAATGACTTAATTGATAATGTTTCTGTGATGAAGTTCTCATACTCCTGAAATGGACAGGGTTCCTGTGGAGTGCCTGCCACAGGAGGATGGCATTCTTGGGGACCACACAAGCTCTTCTACCATATTTTCCCTGCAAATCTCTTCTACACACAGACTTTACAATACACAGTTAACCTAAGCAATGCATTTCTCTGAGCTCTACAAGCTGCTCTCGAAAATTAAACAAACAGGATGTGGTGGGTCAGAACCTGGGGTTTGCAGGTGGCATCTGGTATGGATACTACAGCAGCCCATGCTATCTCCAGGTAGATAGTGTCAAAACCGTAGGCCACTCAGCTGGTGTCTGCTGGAAAACTGTTTGGTGCACAGATATCACAAGTATTAGTATTTTACTGTGCATGAACAGAAAGTTTATTTGTACTCTTACAACAGTGGAGTAAGAAACTGAACACCAGCAGACTGACTCCAGCGTCCAAAGTGACGGTCACTGCGCTATGCGGCCTGGATAATGCAGGACTCGCCATCCACGGAAGAACAAGGCCAGACTACCTGAGCTCCCTGGGCAGACTTCAAATGTGTCACGGTACAAACAAGAAGCAGATAAGTCACTATAGAAGCAGACCTCTCATCTATGGCTCAAGGTCTGCACAGAACTGCCCTCTTGCCAACATTCCTGAGTCCCTACACCAGACACCACAGAGAAGGAAGGATATTGATGGTCTCATCGAGGTCCTCCAGATCCCACTCTATGCTGCGGAGGTTGTTCCTCAGCTCGTTGGTGGTCCAGTCGATTTCTTCCCTTGTTGCTGCAGAGGGGCCCTGAAGGAGCTCCGTCCATCTCTGAAACAATCCTTGGGCAGTGTTGACTGCTTTCTGTACCTCTCTGTAGTCAAGGTGAAGGGAAAGAAGGGAGAGGTCACACATAACTCATTCTATGAACTTAAGAACAAGAGAGCAGAACTTAAGGCAACACCACCACACGTCACCCTCACAACCACATCACAGTGCCACCCTCACCACCCTGAACAAGGCCCAAACACACAGACTGGGTATTTTGTTCCCAGCAGATGCAGAATAAATTGGCCATTATTGAAGCAACTTTAACATCATGTTTGTTTGAGGAAGACAGTTCAGTTTCTTTTTTCTAAACAGACAATACTAAAGTGACACAAAGAAGCAATCCTATAAATTAACTAAAGGGTCCTTCACAATGAAATACAGCTTTCATTGGGTGTGACAGTCAATCTTTCTTTTCTTGGGGTAAGAGCAGTTGAGAACTACTCCCATCTTGGCTTGTGTTTCATACAGTATTTTAATCTGAGACCTTTCAAATCCCTGGAAGACACCTAAACATTTCAGCTTTGCTAGTATCTGCTTCCCTAGAGTAAGCAACACTGTGTACCAGACCAATACTTTTCTTGTTTAGAGTGTGGGACTAGCCCCAGCAATGCTACCGTTCAGCATGCTCTCACAGCAGATGCAGTTAAAAAGGGTACCCTCACTATCACTGATCTTAAATCCCACTTCAGTGTTACAGCCTGAGACTACTGCACCAATTAGTCAGTTTGTAATGTATGCATGTGTATGCCAAGGTCAAACAGCAACCTTGGGCGCTGTTCTTCAGCAGCTATCCACCCTGTTTTTTGAGACTGGGTCTCTCACTGGCCTGGAGCAAGCCCCAGGTATCTCCCTGTCTCCACCTACCCAGGCTGGGACAACAAGCTGTGGTCCCTGGAGAGCTAACTGACTCCTTATGCTTGCCCAGCAAGCGCTTCACCAAATGAACTGTCTCCATAGCCCTGTCCGGTGTCCTAACGACCGTGATCGTAAACCTATGAGTCCGTGTAATTGTGCAGAAGCAGACACTAAAAGGGGTGGATTTTATTATAGGTAAAGTATAACCTTAAAAAAAAAAAAAGAGTTAAAAAAAGAGTAAAAAAGGTGCACACCTTTAATCCCAGCACTCAGGAGGCAGAGGCAGAGGCCGGCAAATTCTGAGTTAGAAGCCAGCCTGGTCTACAGAGCAAGTTCCAGGACATCTAGAGATACACAGAAAAACCCTGTCTTAAAAAAAATAAAAAAGGTAAAATGATCATTAGTTCATATTTCTAAAGCAGATGTTTTAAGCAGTGGCTCAGACCTTGAAAGAAAAGCCAGACTCACAGTGTATCCAGAAACTCCAACTGAGCAGTACTGAAGAGGCCCAACCTGCTAGTAACACTTTCCAGGCATGAATAAGTAACAGGGAATAATGTGGGTCACAACCAAGTATGCTAATGGTGATAGGGTTTTTTGGTCTGGTTGTTATTGTTGCTTGTTTGTTTTTCAAGACAGGATCTCTCTGTGTAGCCCTGGCTATCTTGGAACTTGCTCTGTAGACCAGGCTAGTCTAGAACTCAGACCCCCAAGAGCTCAGATTAAAGAAGTGAGCCACCATGCCCAGCTGGAAGTAGATTCTGAGAGTCTCGCTATGTTACGTAACCTAGGTTAATCCCTCTGCCTCAGTTTCCTGAAGGCTGAGCTTATTGTAGGCATATGCAACTAAGCCTTGTAGCAAACTTTTGGAAACACTTTGCAGAACTTTCTAAATGACCTGAAATTTCCACATAGTCCAAGAGCCACAGTCCACCTCTAACAACGCACAACCGACCAGGACACCCTCTCCATCACAACTGCACACAAGCACCTCACAGTAAACACTGAGGAGACCTAGCACTTCAACTAAGTCAATCCATGAACCTCGGCAGCACATCATCCTGCCACCCACCCAATTGCCATCCCGGAAGGCAGAAGAGCCCTTCTTTCCTTCTCAGACTTCTCAGAAAAGGAAAGGGAGGGGCCTCAGTCAAACCAGCTGAGGAGGCGCTTCCAGGAAACTATCTGCCCTACCCAGCCAGTCCTGTCAGTGCTTTATTGAATGAACAGCTATGACCAAAATACTCCTTTATTTGGACAGTCCAGCTTAGCAATTTCCAGGCTTCTCTCCCAAATATGCAATGGGAACGATTAAAGAACACGCAAGAGCACAGATGCACTTTGACTTCTTAGGGATCAGCTAAGCAAGCTTCTTAGAAAGCACCCGTTGGCTCAGCAGCACTGGAATCGTGACTGCCATTTCAATGAAAGCTCGCCCGCTACCTTCCTAGTGAGAACTGTGGCTCTAGCTCCTCATGCAGAGAAGCCATGAGCAAGTCACTGATGAAGAGAAACAACTAGCCTACAAGCCAGGCAAGTTTTCTGCTCCGAGCTTCCAGAGTCAGTCTTACACACCACGTCACATCAACAAAGCACCTGTGCTAGTAAAACTTCACAAGTGGACTTTACCCACTTGCTGTCCGAAAGCCTGTCAAGTTCTCAGAACCACAGCCTGAAGGACCCTAACACTATCCCACAATATGGCCACAGAAACACTTGTAACACAGCACTTCCTTCCTGATAAATAAAAGACTGCACCTTTGCGAAAAGAAGAGCCACCCAAACTTTCCAAACGAGATTCTTTTACCCACTTTAAACAAAAGTTGACAGCAACAGGACTAACCTTTGGAAGCTAATGCAACACTGACCAGTGCTATTGATTTTAAAGCCTCTTCCACACCACATTCCAACCTGTCACACCGTAGTAAAGGGCTTGCCACCCCAACCAATAGAGCTTGGGAGGGCTACAGAATATTCCCAAATGTCACCCCCTCCAAAAAGAAAAAATTCACGATGTTTTCTTACTTGTAGCTAATGAAGTGTAGCCCGGGCATGGTGGTGTACGCCTTTAATCTCAGCATTCAGGAGGCAGAAGCAGGAGGATCTCTGTTAGTTCAAGGCTAGTCTGGTCTAGTGAGGCCCCCTCTTGAAAAGAACAAGACAGTTTGCCAAGTATAAAAAGAAACAAAGAATGTCTCAGCTAATAGCGAATGTCAAGCTTTGGATAGGGTTTGAGTGTGTCTCTAAGGGCTCATACATGTTAGTGACTTGACCCTCAATATGGCAGTGTGGAGGTGTTGAAAGCCCTAAGAGGCATGTCCTAGTCAGAGGTAATTAGGTCGTTTGGATACAGCACTCAAAAAGCCATAAAGGTAGTTCTTGTGGGACCCCAGTAAGCTCCCGAAAGAAAAGTTGCTACAAAACACAGAGCTTCTCGCTTGTGGCCTCCACAGTATCTGTCCCTCTCATAAATGACTGATCATCGAGTGGTACAGCCCAGGGGCCTCTCTCTACAGGGCCCAATCTTGGACTTTCCATGAGCTAAATAAACCTCCTCTCTTTACAAAGTATCCTGTCTGGCTACTGGTTAGACCAGCAGAAAGGGGTCTTGTTCTTAGCTGTTACTCGGCTATGTAGAACTGC
Source organism: Myodes glareolus (assembly GCF_982192425.1). Classification (NCBI taxonomy): domain Eukaryota; kingdom Metazoa; phylum Chordata; class Mammalia; order Rodentia; family Cricetidae; genus Myodes; species Myodes glareolus. The sequence goes on from NC_142030.1 coordinate 69,101,644, forward strand.
AAGATTGCAGTTCCAGCTTCCCTCTAGAGTCTGCCTTCTTTGCCCATGCTGACAGACTGAGTTGGCATCTGTCCCTGCTCCTCTGCTTGTGCAACAATTGCTGCCCAACTCCTTGTAAAATAGTGTTTGTTGTGCGCTCACAGGCTCTGTGGGGGAGTAATCAGACACAACAAGGATGACCTGTCCCAGGTCTGAGCTAAAGTATGTTTAGAACAAGGGCTCCCCAGTCACTTCTCCCGAGCTCTCTGAGGTCTCCCCTCATCCTCTGTGTAGCTGACTTCTTTCACGTCTGCTGAGGCACCCTAAGCTTGTGACCTAAGAGAAGATGACGCAGGAGAAAGCTGCATCAGCTGAGGGACTTCAGGAATCGGTGTCGCTGCTTCATTTTGTCAGTCAAGGCAGTTCCAAAGGTCTGCTCAGGTCTAACACTGGGAGCATAGACTACTGATTGACAGAAATGAATGCCAGCTTCCCAATTTAAGAAGCAAACGGGACAATGCAGACACTGGTGCAGCCTGTATCTGGGACAAGGAACTTCTCTGTAAAGCTTACAGAGAAGTTTCTGGTTCAACAACAACATACAAGAGACTAGTAAAGACAAGAGTCTGATCCAGAGGTGCAACCTCAAAGACTCAGGCTGCAAGCTGTGCAAGCCTCAGCAACCACTTTACTCACCCACCTCCCACGCTCCCCCAGATTGCTCCTGCCCTGCACCCCACACAACTCATTCTACTGCCAATCAGGATGAGAGAGGAGCTCTTCCCATTGCTTTACTTCCACACACACATCTTTTGCATTTAAGGGAAAATCAAAACACTCTTTGCTTAGTCTTACTGCCAACCAAATTCAGGCAAATTAAAAAAAAAGTCTCCACTTAATTATCCACACTACATATATTTTGACCTTAACACGCTGTTGTACATTCACTTCCATGCTACTGTGACTGAAATAAAAGAGAGAATGAGAGGAAAGACCGATTTCTGCCTCAGGGGTTCAGAAGGCTCACTCCATGGTCTCTTGACCTCACATGCTTGATGCTTGGGCAAAACATGCTGTCAACACAAGAGAGTGGCGTTTGTTCATGGCAGTAGGTAGTGGAGAACGCGAGACCACCACTTATCCAGGGTTAGCCGGGTCCTGGTGGAGCACCTTCCCTGAGCCTGTCCTCACTCTGCTCCCTCTTGCCTCAGTGCTCCAGAATGCCAGTCCAGTCCGGGTCTGCTACAACGCTAGGTGCTCTTGCTTCACAAACACCCACCCTGCCTATTTACACATTCGGCCTCCATGAGTCACTGTGAGCAGCTCCACGGCCTCCAGGAAGGGCTTCTCTTGGTGCCTGCCATTCATTATTATGCGGCTGCTTCTCTTGTCTAAATTGACTGTGAGCAGAGGGATGACATTTTGGTTTTTGGCCTTGTTTTCTGTGTTTCCGGCCTTAAGGCACAGAAAGAAGTATGCACTCTTTACTGGTGGTGGTTTGAACAGAGAAGGTAGGGAGCTTCATGGAGGGCAACACCATCAGCGGAGCTGGGGGGCAGGCAGCACTGTGTGTTCAGAAACCATAGAGCACTCAAGTGGAGTGGGCAGTGTGTTGAGACTAACATTTAAAGGATGCATCTCCTGAGCTAGGAGCACTTTATATGAATTGTAAAGACAGCCAGACAATGGAGAATTTTGTCTCATTTCAAAGAGGAGAAGCTGGGGGAGTATCTAGGGGGTCACACTGCTAATAAATAGCTGCAGGCTCCACACTTAAATAATCTAATTTCACTGAGGACAGATACAACAGGGTCAATTATGTTGACCCAAGGAAGACCTCATCTTGATGTCATTGGAGACTTTTGGAACTGGGAAGGAAGTGAAATTAGGGATTTAGGAATATTGGTTTGGTAGCAGTGCTAGCTACATCAGTGTGTCAGTGTGAGGGAAATTTAAAAAGGAAGTCTTGAAAAGCACTGATCTAAGTGTGCAATGATCAGCAAGCAGTCCTGCAAGGGGGTCTGATAAACTGTCCCATCAGGTAATGGTAGTCCTTGTCATTAGGAGGGACCACTGTGGCTCCTACTAGATGAGCTGCTGCAGAGAATAGTCTCTCCATCACAGACAATTGTTCTCATTTTGGGGATAGTCTGTCCTCATAGGAGGCCTTGTTGTCCCTTGCAGGCCTAGAGGAGTGGCCAGTGGTTTTTGTTTTTGCTTAGCAAAAGCAGTTTCTAAGTAACTTTTTACTCTTAAACATGGAGGTAAGCTATGTGTCCCAGCTTTGTTCCTGCTCTGGGTTGTTTCCACGGGCTGTATTTCTGCAGCATAATAGCTAATTCAGGGCACATGCACAACAAAGCTTTTCATCTATTGCCAGACTACCCCTAGAAAGTGCCAGGGTGTTTTAACAGACCTGTTTTACTAATCCTTTGCTAGTACATAGATTCAGTACTAATTTGCTGGGTGAAAGAAAAATACAGTATAGGAACTTATTCAGTGTTTGATGAGTTATTCAGTCAAGTTTTTGGTTCTTCTCTCTCTCTCTCTCTCTCTTTCTCTCTCTCTCTCACACACACACACACACACACACACACACACACACACACACACGTTACCAAGTTTTCAGAACTAGCATTTTCAAATTTTCAACTTCTAGTGAAACAAGACACCAAGAAAATCACAAAGTTGAGCATGCTGAGATGTGTCAGTACCATCACGTGCTGCTGGTGATCAGACTATAATCTGAGAATCGTCTCATTAGACAATGCTGTCATTGTGAGATGACACAGATGTACTTAAATGAACTAAGAAGGCTACACCACTGGGTCATATAACCTTATAGGTTTGTTTTTTTGTTTTTTTGCTTTTAATTTTGTTGTTGTTTTGTTTTGTTTTGTTTTGAGACAGGGTTTCTCTGTGGCTTTGGAGCCTGTCCTGGAACTAGCTCTTGTAGACCAGGCTGGCCTTGAACTCACAGAGATCCGCCTGCCTCTGCTTCCCGAGTGCCGGGATTAATGGCGTGCGCCACCACCGCCCGGCTGCTTTTAATTTTTTAAACCAAGTTTGCATTTATCTTGTGCTTGTGGTGGGGGCATGACACAATGAATATCTAGAAGTCAGACTGTGGGAGTCAATTCTCTCCTTCCACCATATGCTTCCCAGGGAAGGCAAACTCTTCGGCCACTGAGCCATCTTAGAGGCCCTGCTTTAGGTTTCTGTTTTTGAAACCTAGTTTCACCATGCTGCTCAAGATGGTATGAAATTCAATATGCAGCCCAGGCTGACCTCAAAAACATGGCAATCCACTGGCCACCACATCCCAAGTGCTGGGGTTCTAGGTTCACACCAACCACTTCTTGCTTAGGAGGTGCTGCTGTTGTTGTTTCTGTTTGTTTTGCTACCCTCCCTCTCTGGGTCGAGGAAGCATTTGGGAAAACAAAGACTAATTGATTTTATGTATATGAGTGTTGTATTCCCAAGCCTGCCTGTTTCATATGCAGGTCAGACGACCGCACCAGATCCCCTGGGACTGGAGTTATAGACAGCTATGAGCGCTATCTGGGTACCGGGAATCAAACCTGGTTCCTCCACAAGAAAGTGCTCTTAACTTCTGAACTGTTTCTCCAGTGGTTAAAGAGAACTTCCTGTTCACTAACTTAAAACCAGTTTTCCAAGGGCTCAAACTCAGATCTGCTCGTTCCATAAGGAAAACAGATTTGTTTGGAGGCTGAGATTAAACAGGTCTTGGTAAATGAATGCTTTTCATTCTCAAGGTCAAAGAACTGAGACAAGCAGCCAAAAATGTCTGAGCCCTAGATCTCTTTAGCTGTTCCATGGATGAAGGGTAGGTTATCTTGAAAGTTCCTTGCAGATCTGAGAGCCCAGTGGTTGACTTAGTGGAGGCTGTAGAAGATGGGAAGTGAAGGAGAGTCACCAAACTATTTAGGTGACACTGCCCACTACCATAAGAGTGAGAGAAGGAAGCAGCCTTTTTTTTTTTTAAGTCTATCTTGTTTGCTTGTTTGAATACTTACTTTTCCCATAGCAGAGATGATGATGTTTGGTCTTAGCAAGTGGAATGTTCCTAGGTAGCTATCAATGGAAGGGTTAACCCTGGATAAGGGGTTAGGTTGGAAATACAGCTGGAAGCTTATCAGAATAAAAGAGGTGCTCTGAACCCATGATGCTGGGAAACACCAGCAAGTTGTAAAAGAACACTGAGGAATGCTGGGTCTAAGTGGAAGCAAGGGAAAACTGGTCTGCACTAGAAAAGCTCAGGGTCACAGAAACAAATGCTGTTCCAAGAAAGTAGTGGGATGGGTCTAGAGTCAAGTACATTGGAGGAAGGAGTAGTCAGATTCACTCTCGACCCATCTGCGGTGTCAGTGGTGTCAGTCCTGTCACGGGGCAGCGTGGGGGAAGCACAGGTATGACGGGATACGAGGGATTCAGAGGGCCACCTCACGAGGCCCTGGTATTTACAGGCTGGGCCTCAGCAGAAGCTGTTTGGGAGGTCTCAAAACTGTAGCGGGAGGTTTTAGCTGAAAGAAATAATCAATGTGTGTGTGTGTGTGTGTGTGTGTGTGTGTGTGTGTGTGTGTGTGTGTGTGTTCTTGAGGGAATCTTAACCCTGGCCCTTCCTGTGTCACTTTCTCTGCTACTACCTGCCATGAACAAACATCTCCCATCGGCTACTTTCCTGTTGACAGCATGTTTTGCCCAAACATCAAGTATGTGAGTCCAGGAGACCATGCATTTTATTTTTTAGGCAATGGGCGGCCACTAAATGATATTAAGTAGATTATACCTGCTCAGGCCTTGAAGGGCTATATTGTACTGTCCAATATGAAATTCACACGTGCTTATTCAGGTATGCCTAAAGACTTTAAAAGTAGTGTCATTAAGGAACTAACATTTAATTATTTTAAAAACTGATACACAATCTGGTTGCCCAAAAAGTGGTATGTATGTTTGGAACAATTGGGGTATGTAAATTTTTTCTTCTTTTTTCTTCTCTGAGACAGACTCTCATATAGCCCAGGCTAATCTCAAACTCATTGTGAGGCTCCTTTTGAATATCTGCTCCTTCTGCTTCCGACTTCCAGGTGCTGGGATTACAAGTGTTCCTTATGACCCAGACTTTGAATATATCTTTTGAACTATAAGTTTAAAGGAGTCTAAATATAGGACAGTATGTTCAAATTTTTAACAGCCAAACAGAAATGAGATAGAAATTTAAAATAACAAATTTTGAAGACTTAATACAAATAGTTGAAGCCAAGTGCATGTCTACAATCTCAACACTCAGAAGGCTGAGCAACGACTGCTGAGTTTAAGGCTAGACTGGGTTATACTGCAAGTACCAGGCCAGCAAGTTCTACATAACAAGATTCTATCTCAAAAAAGAAAGAAAGAAAAGAAGAAAGGAAGGAATCACAGCTGGCAGTAATATTTTGAATATATTAACAAAAACATTGGTCAGGTGGTGGTGGCACTCGCCTGTAATCCCAGTACTCAGGAGGCAGAGGCAGGAGGGTTTCTGTGAATTTGAGGTCAGTCTGGTCTACAAAGCAAGTTCCAGGATAGTTAGGTCTGTTACACAAAGAAACTGTCTCAAAAAACCAAAAACTGAAAAAATAAAGTCATACTTGAGACATCTCTACTTTTTCTATTTGTGATTTATTTTCAATAATCTTGTTTTTTAAACTTTTCCTGTGTGTGTGTGTGTGTGTGTGTGTGTGTGTGTGTCTGTGCGCACATATAAATTCCTGCATGTGGAGGTCAGAGGACAACAAGCAGAACTCCTGCTGCGTGAGTTCTGGGGACCAAGATCAGGTCATCAGGCTGGGCTGCATGTGGCCCTATCTACCAGGACATCTCACTGGCCCTCGAGGCTGTTAACGAACAGATATGCCTGGGTATGCTATCACATGTCTGGAAACACACATGTGGCTGGCTTCACTTAACTCTTGGATAAAGTGCAGACCACTACTCTTCCTTCAAGCACCTTAAAGACCTACGACAGTTCCAATCAATTAGTGATATCCAGTCAGGAAGGAAGTGCTGGTAGACTCTCGGGGGAAATATCTATATGGCTGAGCAGTGAAGAGTTTTCAAAACTCTCACTCAAAGGCAAGCAAATAAAAATGTTCTGGTTATCTCTAACATGTACTCACTAACAGATATAAACTTAGCAACTTGAGTGTTAAAAACTTCAATTCTGTCAGGCAGTGGTGGTGCATGCCTTTAATCCCAGCACTTGGGAGGCAGAGGCAGAGGCAGAGGCAGGTGGATCTCAGTGAGTTCGAGGCCAGCCAGGTCTACAAAGTTAGTTCTAGGACAGACTCTAAAGCTACACAAAGAGACTCTGTCTCGACAAGAAGAAGGAGAAGAAGGATGAGGAGGAGGAGGACGACGAGGAGGACGAGGAGGAGGAAGAAGAAGAAGAGGAAGAAGAAGAAGAAGAAGAACAACAACAACAACAACAACTTCAATTCTGGGGCTGGTGAAATGGCTCAGCAGGCAAAGGTGAAGACTTGCCACCAAGCCTGAAGACTTGAGTTTGATCTGAGACCCAAAGAGAGGAAAGTGAGAAACGGACTCCTCCAAGTTTTCCTCTGACTTCCATGTGTGCCATAGCATTCACACACACACACACACACACACACACACACACACACACACACGCACGCACGCACACACGCACACGCACACACAAAAAAAATTAAAAAACAAAACAAAAACCCTTCCATTCAAGAAAAAAGTATACAACTCTAAATTAAAAAGCAAAAAAACAAAAGAAGACATCCTAAACCAATTCCCTAATAACACATTTTCTAAGTAGGTAAATTTTACTGTTGATCTATATCTTCCTAGTCTCCCATCTAAATTAAAGCAAGGTGAAAGAAAAACCCTTTGACTAAAATGTTAAGAAACAGTCTTAATAGATTTGATTGTATACACTATGGATAATAAAGTATCTCATCTAAAATACCATTTAAATTTTCCCAGTACTTTTAAGTATAAAAACAACACCCACACAACTGGTCAGCTTTTATCACTGCACAGATAAGATGCAAGGAGCAACTAGTTAAAAACAAAAAACACTTCACAGTCAGTAGAACTTCTCTCTTAACTTCGCAGTTCTCAGATTTTTGACATTTCTCTGACATTCAAAGCATAAAGCTGACATGTTATTAGAAATGGGTTGCGACATCATAATTGCACTTTCTTGCATTTGTGTAATGGCTACAAAGTTGAGACAACGAAGCACAATTGATGTTTCCATCTCCCAAAAGACAATCAAAGATGGAGTCAGGACAGCTCCCTCGCAAAAAGAGGGCAGTAGGCTTCTGAAAAGCAGAATGTGAAGTGAGGGAAACCTGTCAAACGCCCAGGACGAAACCAAGGAGTTCAAAAGAAACACTCATTTCCTTCGATACGGTGGGAAAATCCCGGTGGCTCACAAAAAGCCTCGGAAAGTTTGGTTTGGCTGATTGCATCTTGTTTTCCTTCCAACATCAGTACCGGGCCTGGAGGACTTTTCCTCCCCCGGGAAGCCGCGCGTCCTCCCGCACCCAGGTCCCGCACCGGCTGGACGCCTCCGGGTAAGCCGCGGGGTGCCAGTCCCGGGCTAGCTCCGCGACTCCACAATGGAGATCGCCCCCGCGCACGCCCACTCCAGGAGGGCCATTTCCCTTTTCCTGCCCAGATGCTGTCCGCCCGCTCCAGCGCGTCGCTCCCCACCTGCGGCGTGCGACCCCGAGGAAGTGGCCGTGCGGGCCGAAAGGAGGACCCCCGGGGACCCAGCCCTGGAGGACGCGCGGTGTCGGGGTGCAGAGGCTGTGCCACCCTGCCTCGATTTCCCTCCCTTCCCCCTGCGGCGACTGTCCTTGGCCCACACTCACCCTTTCACCACAAAGAAGGGGTCCTCCATGGACATGGCGCCCGGCCCGGCAGCCCGAGCCTTCCCTGAGGTCTCCCGCGGCCAGCGCCTCGGCCGGGCGACCCGGAGCAGCGGTGGGCGCAGTCCCGGGAGCCCGACGGCCGGCGGTCCAGCACTCGGTCAGCGCCGTGGGCCGAATCCCACTCCAAGCCGGCCCCCACGGCAGCCTCCTCCCCCGGCACCTCCGGGGCCTAGCCCCGCCCCCAAGACACTCGCCGCGACCAATCAGGAATGCGTACCTCAGCTCCACTTCCGCACTCTAGATCACGTGACTCAGATCGCCCAGGCTCTGGGCCAAAGCGGGGCGGGGCTTGAGCTAGCGTCTCTGGGCCCGAGAGGTGGAGCTCTGGAAAGTAGGGGAGGTCGTCTGCCTCCGCTGGGAGAAGGCTATGGGGACTTTAGCAGTAGCTAGTCTTATTTGCATAGACCTCTTATCTTTCCTCTACTTTTAAAGACTTGCTTTTAACGTCGTGTGATTTACATGCCCATCTCATCCTCGACTTGCACTGTAAAATTCTCAGCCTGATTATGGTAAAGTCTTATATAGTGTGTAAAGGCTGTGTAAACATCCTCAATACTCTTTGGGGGATGATGCTACTGTTTCTATTTTATGAGGCTTCAGTCTCTCCTGTATAGGGTCATACAACCCATACATCACAGAACCATAGATCCTGGGCACTTTCCTCAAAATGAACAGTATCATCTTTTGAAACACATTCTGAAAACGAACTTCCCAGCAGAGAGTTAAAGGACAAAGGAGCCAGGCAGGGTAACTTCCTCTCAACTATGAGTCCTAAACGTCCAGAAAATTTTTCTCTGACACAGTTAGTGAACTGGAATATTTGACACGCTGTCCATAGCTTTCATTGTTAAGTCCTCTGACCTTTCATTGCTGATAACCACCGGGCATTTACTGTGAATTAGGCAGGATTCTAAGCTACTTTATTATCTTCAGAAATTACTGTGATTTATTATCTGCATTTTATAAATGAGCTTTCTGAGACTCTGAGGTGAACTGACTTGTCCAAAGTCTCTAGTCTCTTTGGAGCTTGCATCAAACAAATCTCTTTTGAACCTGTAGTCCTTCATTTGATCCCTCATCTTTAAGATGTACACAAACCAGGCAGTAATGGTGCACACCTTTAATCCCGGCACCCGAATCTCTGTGAGCCCAAGACCTTCCTGGTCTACAGAGCTAGTTCTAGGACTGCTCAGGCTAATGCGGGGAATGTAAACAATAGCTAGCTCTTGTGTTGTTATGTGAACTCTGAGGCCCCAAAGGAAGGCGGTACTGTCAAGGACACCTGAAGGAAACTGTTGTTCAGAGGACAGCAAGAAAGACCTAAGGGAAGGATGAACCTGATGTTTCCCAAGGAAACAAAACAGAGTATGAACATACCGGGAAAAGGGGGAGGAGAGGAGAGAGAAGTCAAAGTCGAAGACTAAACTGAAGGAGCAGTGGGTGGTGGACGTAGAGACAGGGGCTGCTGGGTGAGTTGCAGGCTTCCGACTGAGATGGGGAGATAAAAATGCCTTTAGACCAAGACAGGTAATTGAAGGGCAGATGAGCCCAGGGGTTCCAAGTGATACTTGGAGCCTGATCCTTGAGTTTAAAACCTCAGCTCTGCTACTCTCAGCGGCTGTTTGAGCAGAGCCCCTAATTGTTCGCTGTCCTTACTGTGAATGGGTGCCATAGTAACATCTTTCTCTGCGAAAAGGCCTTAGGACAAAGCCTAGTGCACCTGTTCAAGGAGGACTCAGAGCTGAATAACCCTAGCCTTCAAGGAGCTCTCAGGCCTGTGGGGAGGAGCATTCAGTTGTAGATAACAGGAAACCAGAGAAATACGTTGTTCAGATAACAGAGTTGAGACAGTAGTGTATTTGTGGGTGTGTCGGGGCTGGGGTGGGAGTTTCCTAAACAGTGACTAATGGCAGGAGGGGTCAGTGAGGTAGACCAGCAGAACAGTCTCCTGAAGCCAGAGCAAAGAGCATTGCTGGAGTGTCGGTTGCAGCAGGGAGACACAGTTCAATGTGGTGACTGCCAGGGGCCCTTTGCTGTTCAGGACCTTCACTCATGTACTCTCAGAATCTTAACTATACCTCAGAAAGATTTTCAGGATGAACTGTAGTCAAAGCAAGTTAGTAACTTTACTACGTATTTAGAAATCAGGTTGTATGGGGAAGGGGCAGGCAGAATCCCGAGACACGCGTGTGGGCTTCTCCACAGAGAGTGGATGACTTTGTGGCTTTGAGAAGTTTGAACTGTTCTAAGGTTGTAATTTACCGGGTTTAAAGATTCAGCAAAGTCTAAAATTTAAAGTTTAAAAGTTGAGTAGTTATATGAACTTGTTAGCTTTTTTAATAAGATTTTTGGTAGTAAATGAAGCTGTAAAGTGATTCTATGAGGTGCATTGTTTAGATTAGGGGTGAGGGATCTGGAGCCATCTCAGTGGTTAACAACCCTAATTGCAATAGGGTGATGGTGGTGTGCGCCTTTAATCCCAGCACTCAGGAGGTAGAGCCCAGCGGATCTCTGTGAGTTCAAGGCCAGCCTGGTCTACAGAGTGAGTTCCAGGATAGTAAGGGCTACACAGAGAACCCTTGTCTTGAAAAACAAAACAAAACAAAAGAATAGTTCCTCTTAGGTTAGTGAGCAAAGGTACTTACCACCAACCTGAGTCTTGAATTCCCTTCCCAGAGTTCACACAATGGAAGGAGAGAGCTGATTGCTGAAAAATACTCTCTGACTACTCAAGTTGTTTTTGCTTTTTTAAAGATTTATTTATTACATATACAGTGTTCTGCCTATATTTTCCTTGCATGCCAGAAGAGAGCCCTAGATCTCATTATAGATGGTTGTGAGCCACCATGTGGTTGCTGGGAATTGAACTCAGCATCTCTGGAAGAGCAAACAGTGCTCTTAACCTCTGGGCCATCTCTCCAGTCCTATCGTTTTGTTCTTTTAACTCTTTGGGGGCCCGCCACCCAGTTTCCAAATAAACACATGGAGACTTACTCTTACTTATGAATGCCCAGCCTTAGCTTAGCTTATTTCTAGCCAGTTTTTCTTAACTTAAATTGTTCTGTCTTTTGCCTCTGGGCTTTTACCTTTCTCTATTCTATGTACTTCTCTTTCTTTCTTACACCATGGCTAGCTGGGTGCTGGCCCCTGGTCCCATCCTCTCTTTCTCCTTCTCTTGCTCCTACCCTCCTTTTGTTCTATTTATTCTCTCTGCCTGGCAGCCCTGCTTATTTCTTTCTCCTGCCTAGCTATTGGCCATTCCTTTCTTTGTTAGACCATTCAGGTATTTTAGACAGGCAAACACAAGTTCACCAAGTTAAGCAAATGCAGCATAAAATAATGCAATACATCTTTTGCATCATTAAACAAATATTCCACAGCATAAATGCATGTAACAATCTTCAACTAATATTCCACAAAAGACCACCACATATTCATTGTGCTGTGTGTATGCACAAGTATACACACATGTACATGTAAATAAATGTAAATTTTAAACAAAATTAAAATGAACAGACTAGTTCATTGGCTGTTTTTAACATCTGTATTGAGATGTCTTTAAGAAAACACACGTTATCTTTGTAAGCAATTCTTTTATCCTTTGTATTGGAGGTTCTTGGTTCTGTCTGCAGGAAAGGCACATTAGATCCCAGGGTGAAGAGGGTCTTTTTCAAGTGGTCTATGAATTTCCCTTGTATTTCTTTCATGCCTCGGAAGGAACAGACAGCAGGAGCTAAGGCTGTAGGTGGGCAGGACTAGCTGGTTGGAAGTATTAAGTACTGAGTCTTCTGTCCTCTAAACCTAGGAACCGAGAGAAATGGCTGGGTCAGACTAACTATGGTTGCTTGAATGAGAATGGCCTCCATACCCTCATACATATGAATGCTTGGTCTCTACTTAATGGAACTGTTTGGGAAGGATCAGGAGGTGTGGCCTTGTTGGAGGAACTATGTGGACTTTGAATTTCAACAGCCCACGCTATTCCCAGTTAGCGCTCTTCTCCCCCTCCTCTGTTGTCTCAACATGTAAGCTCTCAGCTACTATTCTAGCTTTATGCTTACATGCCTGCTGCTGCTCTGTTCCACCATGATCATGGACTATATATCCTCTGGAACTATGAGCCCCAAACTAATTGTTTTCTTTTGTAAGTTGCCTTGGTCATGGTGTCTCTGCACATCAATAGAAAAGTAACTAAGACACTGGCACTGAGACAGATGGTGCAGTAGCTAGAAAGTCACAGTCCAGAGGATGGAGGAGGAGATCAGGAGCCAGTGTGGAAATGAAGACGTAGAGGGGGGATGCATTTGAGCAGAGGTGTGGAGACCACAGCGGTGGATGTGGTCGGTTCCTGATGAGGAAAAGATGGTAAAACAAGGATGAGAGTGAATGGATTTGTAGGGAGAAGGCTTGCAGTATGGAGCTGTCGGTGAGGAGTACTTAGTTGCATCCCCAAGAAAGAGACTCCTACTATTTGGAAAAATGAGGCAGTCAGTGGAAGTAGGGGGACAAAAGAGGCTAATGCGATGAGAAAGAAAATGACCAAAATACATTATATGCATATATGAAAATGTCACAATGAAAAAACTATGTCTAACATATGCTAATATAAACTTAAATTTTTTAAAAAAGAGACTCCAGAAGGTGATCCGATTTAGAGTATGTATATATTGGCTTAATGTATGTTGGTATTTCCCAACAAACTAAGCTTCTGGCAGGTGGGTCTGGGGTACTATGTAATCACCACACCAAAGACTAGTACAGACCTTTATTATCCAGCTAATAGGTTTATTAATTGAGCTACAAAGACATAAGAGTCTTTTTTATTGATTTTTATTGATCTCTAAATTTTTCTCTGCTCCTTTCCCTGCCTGTCCCCTCCACTTCAACCCTCTCCCAAGGTCCCCATGCTTCCAATTTACTCAGGAGATCTTGTCTTTTTCTACTTCCCATGTAGATTAGATCCATGTATGCCTCTCTTAGGGTCCCCATTGTTGTCTAGGTTCTCTGGGATTGTGATTTGTAGGCTGGTTTTCTTTGCTTTATGCTTAAAAACCACTTATGAGTGAGTACATGTGATAATTGTTTTTCTGTGTCTGGGTTACCTCACTCAAAATGATGTTTTCTAGCTCCATCCATTTGCCTACAAATTTCAAGATGTTGTTATTTTTTTCTGTTGTGTAGTATGCCATTGTGTAAATGTACCACATTTTCCTTATCCATTCTTCAGTTGGGGGCATTTAGGTTGTTTCTAGGTTCTGGCTATGACAAATAAAGCTGCTATGAATATAGTTGAGCACATGTCCTTGTGGCACAATTGAGCATCTTTTGAATAAATATCTAAAACTGGTATTGCTGGGTCTTGAGGAAGGTGGTTTCCTAATTTTTTGAGAAATATCCACAGCGATATCCAAAGGGGCTGTACCAGTTTGCACTCCCACCAGCAATGCAGGAGTGTTCCCTTTACTCCACAACCTCTCCAGCAAAAGTGGTCATCAGTGTTTTTGATCTTGGCCATTCTTACAGATGTAAGATGGACTCTCAGAGTTGTTTTGATTTGCATTTCTCTGATGACTAAGGATGTTGAGCATTTCCTCAAGTGTCTTTTAGCCATTTTAGATTCCTTTGTTGAGAGTTTTTTGCTTTTCCATATGAAGTTGGCCTGTACTCCATCTTTTATTGGATTGTTTGTTCTTTTGATGACCAATTTCTTGAGTTCTTTGTATATTTTGAAGATCAGACCTCTGTCTGATGTGGGGTTGGTGAAGATCTTTTCTCATTCTGTAGGCTGTTGTTTTGTCTTGTTGACCGTGTTTTTTGCTTTACAGAAGCTTTTCAATTTCAGGAGGTCCCATTTATTAATTGTTCCTCTCAGTGTTTGTGCTACTGGGGTTATATTTAGGAGGTGGTCTCCAGTACCAATGCATTCAAGTGTACTTCCCACTTTCTCTTCTATGAGATTCAGTGTGGCTGGCTTTATGTTGAGGTCTTTGATCCGTTTAGACTTGAGTCTTGTGCATGGTGATAGATATGGATCTATTTTCATTCTTCTACAGTTGATAGCCAGTTATGCCAGCACCATTTGTTAAATATGCTTTCTTTTTTCCATTTGATATTTTTTTGCTTCTTTGTCAAAAATCAGGGGTTCAAAAGTGTGTGGATTGATATCCAGGTCTTCTATTTGGTTCCATCGGTCCTCCTGTCTGTTTTTATATCAACACCAGGCTGTTTTCAGTACTTTCAAGTAGTAGAGCTTGAAGTCAAGGATTGTGATGCCTCCAGAAGTTCCTCTGTTGTACAGGATTGCTTTGGCTATCCTGGGTTTTTTGCTTTTCCATATGAAGTTGAGTACTGTTCTTTTGAGGTCTGTGAAGAATTTTGCTGGGATTTTGCTGGGCATTGCATTGAGATTGCTTTTGGTAAGATTGCCATTTTTACTATGTTAATTCTACCTACCCAAGAGCATGGGAGGTTTTCCCATTTTCTGGTGTCTTCTTCAATTTCTTTCTTCAGAGATTTAAAGTTCTTGTCATGCAAGTGCAATGGTTTAAGTAAAATGCTGTGGATCCCCCAAGTGGCTGTAGCAGCAGAAACTTTACAGGTCCCCAAGCAGCGACAGTGAGCCATGGGTCCCGAGAGCAGCCAGTCCCAGGCAGGGATGGTATAGTTCCCCAAGTGGCTGCATTGGGCCACAAGGGGTAGCGAGTCTCACGAGAAGAGACAGACAGATGGACATGCCATGAGATCATGCCACAGGTCTCCTAAGGTGGCTGGTCCCGAGCAGGGAGCCATGTGGAGGGCGAGAGACAGAGACATGGATAGGCACCCCATGCAGAGTGAGGTTGGATATTTAGTGGGTTAGGGAAAGGAAGGAGAGAGGGGGTAAGGGGAGAAGGGAAAGAGCAGAGAGAAACAGAGAGAGGGGCAGAGAGATGGGAAGGGGAGAAGTGGAGAGAAGGGAGCAAGGCAGAAGCTGCCTCTTTGCGGAGAGATGGAGAAAACAAGAAACTAAGGCTGGAAGCTGAGGATCAGCTTGCCTCGGAGGAGGGGGGTGGGGGGTGGGGGAGTAGTGGGCATGGCTTGTCTCTTAAAGGGACAGAGCAGACCATTACAACAAGTCTTCCACTTGTTTGGTTAGAGTTACTCTGAGGTATTTTATGCTATTTGTGGCTGGGAAGGGTGATGTTTCTCTGATTTATTTCTCAGCCTATTTATCATCTGTATACAGGAGGACTACTGTTTTTGTTTTGTTTTTGTTTTTGTTTTTTTTAGTTAATCTTGTATCTTGCTACATTACTGAAAGAGTTTATGAGTTGTAGAAGTTCCTTGGTAGAATTTTTGGGGTCGCTGATGTAAACTATCACATCATCAGCAAACAGTGAGAGTTTGACTTCTTTTCCAATTTGTATGCCCTCGATCTCCTTTTGTTGTCTTATTGCTTTAGCAAGGACCTCAAGAACTGTATTGAATAGATATGGAGAGAGTGGACAGCCTTGTCTTATTCCTGATTTCAGTGGGATTGCTGTGAGTTTCTCTCCATTTAGTTTGATATTGGCTGTTGGCTTGCTGTATATTTCCTTAATTATGTTTAGGTATGTTCCCCATATCCCTACTTTCTCCAAGACCTTTATCATGAAGGGATACTGTATTTCAGACATAAGAGTTTTACAAGTAGAAACAGAGGATAGAGGACAGATGCTTAAAGAAGCTTAATAAGTAGGGTCTGAGAAAAGCACCAAGTGTGAAAATAGTGGAGGACTGGGAAAACAGGTGGGTATGTGTCGGGGGGGGGGTCGCTCTCATTTACCCTCTCTCAAGCCAGAACTTGACCTCTACTCTCCAAGGAAAGGGAAGTTTTAGCTAAGTGTGAGAAATAGAGGAAGTTATTTCTTTGTTGTCTGTGTTTTTGTGCTCCCCACCCCCATCCCCATTTAGCAGGTCCCAGATCTTGGGTGAAAAACAATGCTTCAGGAACAATGCTCAGCAAATAGCCACCTCCTTCCACACTCCCACTCCTGCCCCCATCCTCTCCAAAAGGGTGAAGGAAGAGCCAAAGGGTAGGTAGAAGCTTTGGGGCAGAGTGGCAAGCTTTCTGGGTTGCTAGAAATAGTCTGTGTGTGGACAAGGTGTGGGGTACAAGGGTGCATGTATTTGTCAGAGTTCACCCAACCATGGCACTAAAATTCTGTTCAGGTTGCTGAGAGAGGCTAACAGGTCAACTCCGTTTTCTATGGAGCCCTTGAGAAAGTTTCCTGTGGAAACTCTAGTCCCTGAGTGGGTCTCCAAAGTTAGAAGGGTAGATGGTGGGGAGAGCTCACCATCATCTTGCAAGATAGAGGGTCCTGCGAGATAGGGTGTGTAGAATTAAGATACAACAATACAGAAAGTAGGGCGCAGGCATCGGCATCACAGAGGAGATCACATCATAGCTCATACCCACCACAGATGCCAGCATCAAGGTTCAAATACAGGGCCCGAGGTGTGCACAGCTAAGTAGTCATCTCTGAAGCGTAGTCTCCCCCGTCACTGGCCCATCATTGTCTCAGCTCAATCTTTCCTACAAGGTGGTCTATTACATTGTCATACCATATGAAATTTCTTTACTGGAAACAAACTTCCTCCTCAGAAAACAAGCAAATAAACAAACAAACAACAACAACAAAAAAAGCTGGGCATGGTGGTGCACATCTTTAATCCCAGCACTTGGGAAGCAGAAGCAGGTGGATCTCTGAATTCAAGATCAGTCTGACCTATAGAGTGAGTTCCAGAGTATCTAGTACTACACAGAGAAACCCTGTCTTGGAAGAACAAGAACAAAACCATGTTTCTCTTCTGGCTGGCACCAGGTTTCAGCCTTCTCTTTCTCCCAGCAAGAGATTCCAGGGAAAATTCCTATTTCTTGGGGATCATTGATCCCTAGTCTGAAAGTCAAAGGGAAGGGAACAAATGTCTCTTTAGAATATCCCCATTCCTGTTGAGCTGGTTACAAAACAAACAAACAAACAAACAACAACCCTACCCCTACGAGGAATCTCTGCTACTCCAAAAGGGAAGTAATAACATTCAACCTTCTCCCTTAGAAGCTGTTGTAAGTATCTAATGTGCTCATATACATGAATGCATTTTACCAAGTATGAGATACTAGAGATCATCCAAGTTCATTTTTATTATTACTTTTTATTTGTGGGTAAAAATACTTAAAACATAAAGTCTATCATCTTCAATGTGTGTGTGAATGTTTTTGTGTGGTCAGTGGTCCATGGGTGTATGTGCATGGAAGGGCCCAATGACAACCTGTCTCTTGTCGACCTTGTCTTCTGAGATTAGGTCTCTCATCAACCTGCACCTTGTCGATTAGACTAGGCTAGCCAGCCTTCATACTCCAGTGATCTGCCTGTTTCTGCCTCCTTAGCCCTGAGGTTGTAAGTGTAATGATCTGTCCTGTTCCTTTAAGAGACAAACCTTGTCCACTCCCTCCCCCATCCACTGAGGCAGGCAGATCTTTCTTCCTGCTTGCAGCCCAAGTCTCTTCCTTTCCAACTCTCTCCCAAATAGGTAACTGCTGCCTTGGCTCCTCCCCCCCCTTTCTCTCTCTCTCTCTCTCTCTCTCTCTCTCTCTCTCTCTCTCTCCTCTGCCCCCATTCCCCCTTTTCCCTTACCCCTCCATAACCCAATAAATAAATACCCACTTCCTCTACATGGCATGCCTACCCATCTTGGTCTTTCACCCATCATATGGCTCCCTGCTTAGGACCCACTGGCCCTCATGGCCCACAGGCCACTCAGGGGCTCCCTGTCTGGGACCTAGCTGCCTTCGTGGCCAGCCATGGTCTCGGGACTGGCTGCCCTCTGCCTGCCACTGCTCAGGGACCTGGGGCATGGTCTCACAGCCCGCTGCCCACTACCACCACTAGGAGACCTGCAGCGTTTCTGCTGCTGCACCCCTCGGGGATCCACAGCATCTTATTTAAACCGTAACATTGGTGCCTGAGACTCAGGAGCCTCACCCGCCCCTCTTCCGGGGTCGGGATCTGGAACTGAGTATTTTTTACACAACAACCACATGTTCCATCTGCCTAAACATCAACCTGTATGTACACCAGCAGCTTTGATGGTGAGTTTTCCACCTCCAGCCCCCAACCACAGCCTTCACGGCTATGGTTGCGCCCTTCGCTGCTTTCCATAGCAAAAAACATGACTAGATGACCTGGGGTCAGTCCTCCTGCATTAGAACTGCACACCCTATGCAGTACATTCAACTGGGGGGGTTGGGGCTAGGGTCCCTCAGATTTTTCTTTCTTCTTTCTTTTTCTTTTTTTTTTTTTTTCTTTTGGTCCCAGCCATGAGAGACAGCTTGGAGCGGCCTCCAGCCTCTCTGGCTTCCGAGTTTCCTGGACCGGAGCCAGTCAGGTTTTAACACCCTGACTGTAGAGAGGAAACGTTCTTCTATAGGCCCTGTGGTGTTTGCCGCTGTTTTCACCAGTTTTTACATTTTCAGCTATGGTATAAACCCTTATTCCACCGGTGTCCCGCCAGCTCCACTTCTCCTCAAACTGTCCCTGCCACCACTGTCAACAAGATTGGTTGGATCCACGAGGCAGCTGTTTTCAATTCCAGCCTTTGCTTCTCTCTGCGGCTTGTGGTGGCTCGGCAACAGGGCAGATCATGTCTCTAGGTCTCTCTTCCACACAACATGTGGTCGCTGCCATTTTGACTGAGGTCAGGTGACTTCACCACCACCATAACTGAGAGCCAGGTCAGGTGACCAAGTTCCCCCATCTGAGGTATTCCCTACCTATTTCCCTGGTGTTGACTCTGTTACATGTGTGTTTTATGCAGTGGCATGCCTTTGATAAGGCCCACCAAGAACATTCACTTTGCCCAATTCCTGTTCACTGTTTCACTGTGTGTGTGTGTGCATACATGTAACTTAAATACACCTATGTTTACTGTTAAATGTCATAATTGTCTGTTCATAGTATCATTTAAAACTACAAAGCAATAAGTCTCATGTTTTAAATTGGTATGTACTTTTAAGTCTCTTACATAAAATACTCTATATTTAATCTAACCCTGCATTACCTGTTAAATTGAGAGCCAGTACAGTCAAGCTCAGACCCAGCTCTCCAGGCAGATTCTATACTGTAGTTGTACCTGATAAACATCCCTCAACTTCTCAGATATCTGGGGAATATGGCATTTAAATATTTAATTATTAAAAGACTTTCTCATAACAAAAAGAGACAGGTTGACTCCTAGCAGCAGCACTCTGTTTCCTCCAAAGAAGACAGATGGACACAGAACAACGTCCATCCACAATTTGCTTCAACTGCCAAGCAATGACCACTGGGTAAAACTGTCTTTCATCTAAATTGAAGATCTCCGGACATGGACAGAATCACTGGAATTGACAGCCTAACTGCTCAGGTCAAGGTAGGCTTGTCTTCCTACAGATTTCTTAGCCCACAGGATCTTCTGGAGCCTGGCAGGCCTTGTGCTAAACAGCAAAAGGCAAATACGACCCTCAGTGACTATGGAGGACCCTGAGGAGTAGCTCTAGGTACCAACCAAGTAAGTTTCTTGTCATTTTTAAATCAATAACTCTTGTAAAATTTTATCCTTCTCAAATATCTCTGATGCAGTTTGACAGCTGAGAGGTTTTGTCAGTTTAAAAGTACAACCTCACTGTACAAATTTCAACAAAACACAAATACAAGTTATTAAGGTGTATACCTGCAAGTTATAAAGGTGTGAGGACAAGTGCACGCTACTAAAATTTTCTCTCACACTGCCTTTTGTAGCCTTAAAGATACTTTTCATTGTGCAAAAACAACTGTCACAGTCATTCTGACATAAATATGCTACTGTTTATTCAATGCATATGTCTAAAACTTATGTTTTCACAAACCCAAAGAATTCTTGTGAGTTCCAGGGAACTGAATTGAAGGATCCACCTTAAACAGGTCAGATACATCCCTCTCAATTCCCTGCTCCTAAATTTTTTTCCCCTAAACTTAACTTTGTCCTGTGTTCTACCAATCCCTTAAACAGGTGTAAGAGACACCAGACATTTCCATACCATAAACATTGGACAGGAACAAAGAGACCAGCTACCCCAGGATGTGTCCAGCACCCAGATTTCTCATGCTCCCCCCAAGACAATGTCCACAAATCAGCAGGAAGCAGTCTTGAGAATCCACCGTCCCAATTCCTTTAACCTGTTGTGCCAACCTCCCACCTTTTTATTATAAAAAAGAGATGGGAATGTAATGGTCTGTCCTGAGCCTTTAAGAGACAAGCCCCACTCACTCACTCCTCCATCCGCTGAGGCAGGCAGATCTTCCTTTCTGCTTGCAGGCTGAGTCTTTCCTTTTCCATCTCTCTCTCAAAGAGGTAGCTTCTGTCTCGCTTCCTTCTCCCCATTTCTCCCCTTCGCCCCCTCTCTGGTTCTCTCTCTCTCTCTCTCTCTCTCTCTCTCTCTCTCTCTGTGTGTGTGTCTACCTCTCTCTCTCTTCTCTTCCCACTTCTCCCTCTTCCCTTCCCTTTTATAACACACTAAATAAATATCCAACCTCACTCTGCATGACATGCCTGTCCATGTCTCTGTCTCTCACATGCTATGTGGCTCCCTGCCTTGAACCTGGCTGCCTTCGTGGCCTGCCATGGTCTTGGGACCTGCTGCCTGCTACCACTCGGGGGCATACAATGTGGCCTCATGGCCTATTGCCCATAGCCGCCAGTCAGGGACCTGCAGCGTTTCTGCCACTGCTCTACTCAGTGAACCTGCATCATTTTATATAAACTATAACTATAAGCACATGCTACCACATCGAGTTTTTTTCTCATGTGTCCTAGGATTCAAACCTAGTGGTCCTCATGCTTGCATGGTAAGTGCTTAACCAACTAAAGAAACTCCCTAGCTTCTCTCAGGCATTTGAAGTGTAGAGTAGTACAAGCCATCTCCAGAAATACTATGATCATGTACCCACGAAACATTGTCCCCTGCCCCCAACCTCTGACATCAACCACCCTACTTCCTGTGTCTCTAGCCACCTCTGATGAGTGGACTCAGACAGGATCTGTCTTTCTGTGATTTTCTGTTTTAGGTAGACTTTCTCTGCCCTGCCAGCCACCTTCCAAATAATCATACAGAGACTTATTAATTACAAATGCTCAACCAATAGCTTAGGCTTATAACTAACTAGCTCTTTTTATTGTTTTTATTGAGCTCTAAATTTTTCTCTGCTCCCCTCCCTTGATCTCCCCTCCCCTTCAATCCTCTCCCATGGTCACCATGCTCCCAATTTACTCAGGAGATCTTGTCTTTTTCTATTTCCCATGTAGATTAGATCCATGTATGTCTCTCTTAGGGTCCTCATTGTTGTCTAGGTTTCTGGGATTGTGATTCGTAGGCTAGTTTTCTTTGCTTTATGTTTAAAAACCACTTACGAGTGAGTATATATGGTAATTGTTTTTCTGGGTCTGGGTTACCTCACTCAAAATGATGCTTTCTAGCTCCATCCATTTGCCTGCAAATTTCAAGATGTCATTATTTTTTCCAGTGGAGTAGTCCATTGTGTAAATGTATCACATCTTCTTTACCCATTATTTGATAGAGGGACATTTAGATTGTTTCCAGGTTCTGGCTATGACAAATAATGCTGCTATGAATGTGGTTGAGCACATGTCCTTGTGGTATGATTGAGCATCCTTTGGGTATATACCCAAAACTGGTATTTCTCGGTCTTGAGTTAGGTTGTTTCCTAATTTTCTGAGAAATCGCCACACTGACATCCAAACCGACTAAACAAGTTTACACTCCCATCAGCAATGGAGGAATGTTCCCCTTACCCCACATCCTCTCCAGCCTAAGCTGTCATCAGTGTTTTTGATCTTGGCCAGTCTTATACTAACTAGCTCTTACAATTTAAATTAACCCACATTTTTTTTTAAATCAATGTTTAACCACATGACTTGGTACCCTTTTTCAGCAGGGCATGCTTGTGTCCTGCTTCCTCTGAGTCTGGTTGGTGACTTTGCCCTTCCTCCCAGCATTCTCTCAGTCTGCTCTCCTGTCTAGCCTCTTCCAGCCTAGCTATTGGCCAGTTGGCTCTTTATTAAACCAATGAGAAGAACACATCTTCACAGTGTACAGGACTGTTCCACAGCATTGTTTCTCGTGGCATAGTGTTGTCGAGGCTCACTCATGTTGTACTACTTTTCAGAATCCCACTGTCAAAGTTGGACGATGTTCTGCTGCCACGAGCCACCTTTCGTTTGTCCTTTCACCCATCGTGGGACAGTTGGATCGCTTTCAAGTTTTAGTGTTTGCAAATGCAAATAATGATGCTTTGAGTACAAATCTGTAGATATCTCTTCAACACCCTGCATTTAACTATTTTGAATATATGCAGTAACTAAAGTTTAATTGCTAGATTATGTGGTAATTATTTATTTTTAATTTTGGGGGGACCATTTTCATAGTGACTATAACATTTCACACTTTCACTAGGAGTTCACAAGAGTTCTAGCTTCTCCACGTCCTTGCCAACACTTGTCATTTTCTGGTCTGTTTAAGTGGGTGTGAGTGGTATCTTATGGTTGTGATTTTCATTTCCCATATAATTTATGGCACTGAGAATTGTATCATGTGTTCAGTAGTCATTTATATAATCTTTTGCTTGTTCAAGTTCTTGGCCTGTTTTTAACTGGGTTGTTTGTTCTGTTGAGTTCATGCTAAGTCTTTTGTGAAAGAAGTTAAAGAAAAGGTACTATGGGTAAAAAATGTTATATACTTTTATTATTATTGCAACTTTATAAAAATGTATTTGCTTGTTTTTTTCTGTGTATGTATGTTTGACTGCATGAGTTAATGTGCAGCAAGAGCCCTTGTAGGTCAGACAAGGGAGTTGGATTCCTGGAATTGGAATTACAGGAGGTCGTGAGCTGCCATGTGAGTACTGGGAACTAAACCTCTGGAAGAGCCTGGGTTATCTCTCCAGCCCACTCTCCAACCTAATAACTATGAAGCCCATGTGCATTCTCTGGGTCATTCCAGGAAATATTTCACTCATTAAATTCCGATGATCTGTCTGTAATTTTCCACATTAACACCCTATAACAGGAGTGTGCACACTCACGCACACACTGGTTGTGTTTTCTCTGTACTCTTCTGTTGTCATCCACATGTCTGCTCTCGCCTTCTACCTGCTGCTTAAAATAAACAAGGACCAATTTTAGTCAGTTTAAATGTTAAATGCTAAAAAGTGAATAATTTATGGAATGTTCGCTTGATGGTTATTAAAAATGTTTAAAAGTAAGTCATGACAGGGGAATGCCTTTAATTAAGAAAAAAAAGTCAAGTGGTCACATATGAACAAGGAACCCCTGAAGACAGAAGGCTTTTTTGCTTGTTTGTTTGTTTGTTTTTATTTTTTGTGTTTTGGTTTTTTGAGACAGGGTTTCTCTGTAGCTTTGAAGTCTGTCCTGGAACTCACTCTGTAGACCAGGCTGGTCTCAAAATTCACAGAGATTCTTTTGGTCTCTGTCTCTCAAGTGCTGAGATTAAAGGTATACACCATCACCCAGTCTGAAGATAGCAGTGTTAAATACTTTTTACAATAATGCAAGATATTGGCCAATTTGATTCCCAGAACCCACACAAAGATGAAAAGAGAAATGACACACAACATTGTCCTCTGACCTCTACATAGGTCCTATGGCAAGGGCACCCATACTCAGATCATGTTCATAAGTACAATATTAATAAATACAATTTTTAAATTATGTAAAGAAAGCGAATCTTGATTCTGATAGAACTTTAAAGAGCAATAAAGTTACACCATGGATATGTATCTCAATCCTGGGAAATATAAATTTAAAATAATAAGAACTTGCAAAAGAGAATTAGAACATGAAAGGAGCTCTTTATGGAGTGGGAGAGAGGTAAATACAGAAGAAGGTTGGAGGACGGTGTCTTAGTTAGGGTTTTATCGCTGTGAAGAAACACCATGACAAGAGCAACTTTTATAAAGGAAAACATTTCATCAAGGCTGACTTTCTGTTTCAAAGGTTTAGTCTATTATCATCACAGTGGGAAGCATGGAAGCACACAGGCAGACATAGTGCTGGAGAGGTAGCTAAGAGTTCTACATATGGATCAGAAAACAGCAGGAAGAGAGAGCAAGACTGGACCTGGCTTGAGCATCTGAAACCTTAGAGACCACCCCCAGTGACATATTTCCTCTATAGGACACACATACTCCAATGAGACCACACATCCTAATCCTTTCAAATAATGCCATTTCTTATGAGTCTATGGGGATCATTTTCATTCAGACCACCACAGAGGGTATCTTAGTTTGAGATTCTGTTGCTATTGAAGAGAAACCATGAGCATGGTAACTCTTATAAAGGAAAACATTTAAATGGGTGGCTTACAGTTCAGAGGCTCAGTTTATTATTGTTATGCTGGGATACAGTTGGACTTTCTTTGGACCACCATGGTGTAGGAGTTCCTTCTGTTTGTGTGTTGCTTTCATTGGTTAATGAATAAAGAAACTGTCTTGGCCTGATTGATAGGGTGGAACTTAGGTAGCCTGAGAAAATAGAACTGAATGCTGGGAGGAAGAAGGGCAGAGTCAGAGAAGCCATGGATTCTTCGCCGGAGATGGACGCTGGTTAGAATCTCTGGCAAGGCACTGCCACGTGGTGATATACAGATTAATGGAGATGGGTTAAATTAATATGTAAGAGTTAGCCAATGTGAAGTTAGAGCTAATGGCCAAGCAGTGTTTTAATTAATACAGTTTCTGTGTGGTTATTTCAGGTGTAAGCTAGTCCGGCAGCCAGGACAAACAAGGGGCCTGCTCCTTACAACACCACCAGCTTCCAAATAATGACTCAGAGACTTGTTAATTATGAAAGTTTGGTCTTAGTTTAAGCTTGTTCCCAATTCTTAACTTAAATTAGCCCATTTATATTAATCTGTGTTGTATCACATGGCTCATTACCTCTCCTCCATACTGTACATCTGACTTGCTCTGCATCTCATTGATGAATCTCACATGCCTCAGATTCTTCCCAGAGTTTCTCTCTCTCTCCCTGAAGTCTTGCCTACCCTCTTTTGCCTAGCTATTAGCCATTCAGCTCTTTATTAAACCAATCAGAATGTACCTTGACAGAGACACATCTTCACAGTGTACAAAGAGATTATCCCACAATAGTGGGACATAGTGGTCTGCAGGCAAATATGGTGCTGGAGAGTTAGCTAAGAGTTCTGCATCTTGTACAGACAACAGGAAGTGAACTGAGATACGGGGTGAGGCTTAAGCATATATGAGAACTCAGAGCCCGCCTCCACAGTGACATACTCCAATAAGGCCACACCTCCGAATAGTGTCACTTCCTTTGAGGAGCATTTTTTTAAAATCACCACAGAGGATAAAGGAAAATATTAGGATATAAGTGATCTGATTGAGGAAATGGGAAAAGGGGGGTTCTTTAAGGAAAGGGAGGGAGGAAACACTAAAGGAGGGAGGGAGAGAAAATAACAATAAGGATGTCTGAAAAGTCTTCACCCCTTATCAAGAAAACTTCTCTTCACTCTTTTTTTGTTTTTGTCTTGTTTTGTTTAGTTTTTTTTAGACAGTTTTTTTTTTTGTAGCTTTGGTTATACTGGAACTCACTTTGTAGGCCAGGCAGGTCTCAGACTCAGAGATCTACCTACCTCTTTTTCCTGAGCACTGGGATTAAAGGCATGTGCCACCACAGCTCACCTGAAAACTTATCTTTGCAATAGATGGAGACCATTACAGAAAACCACAACCAACAAAAATGTAGAATTATGGAGTCCAGTCCCAACAGATACATCTATAAAACACCCCACACCCAGTGCTCAGAGAATATTGAAGAAAAGGGGCAAAAAGATTGTAAGAGTCAGATTATTAGGGAGTTGACTACGATATTGTGTCTCTTAGTAATATTAGAAGCTATACTCATAGAGGCACATCAACATGACTGCCTGTCTTCTTTACTGTTCTATCGCTGTGAAAAGACACCACAACCAAGGCAATTCATAAAAGGAAACACTTAATTGGGAGCTTGTTTAGAATTTCAGAAGGTTAATCCATTATCATCATGACAAAAAGCAGCCAGGCATAATGCTGGAGCAGTAGCTGAGAGCTTTGTATCCTGATTCACAGGCAGCAGCAGAGAGAGTAACACTGGACTTGGCATGAACTTTTGAAAGGTCAAAATCCACCCCCAGTGACACTCCTCCTCCAACAAGGCCATGTCACTTAATCCTTCTAATCTTTCTCAAACAACTCACCATCTGGGGACTGAGTAAGTAAATAGATGAGCCTGTGCAGTCATTATCATTCAAACTACTACATTCCATTCTTTGGCCCACATAAACTTGTAGCTATACAGAATGCAAAATGTATTTAGTTCAGCTTCAAAAGTTCCCATAGTCATTCACAATCTCAACACTATTTAAAAGCCCAAAGTCTCTTTTGAGACTTAAGGTAATCTCTTAATTGTAACACCAAAATAAAAAAGATAGACCAAAGACTGGACAATGGTGGCACACATCTTTAATCCCAACACTCAGGAGGCAGAGGCAAATAGATCTCTGAGTTCAAGGCCAGACTGATCTATGGAGTGAATTTCAGGACAGCCAGAGCTACACAGTGTTATTCCATTGGGACACTTTAAGAACTAACCACGCCCATCCCAGCCACTTTTGACCCCTCCTCCCGCCGCCATCTTCTCTCTCTCTCTCTCTCTCTCTCTCTCTCTCTCTCGTGTGTGTGGGTGCGTGCGCACGCGTGTGTGTATGTGTGTGTGTGTGTCTTTGTTTTATGTTTGTCTATATCTCCCTTTTTAAAGTAATAAATGTCTAGCTTTATGTATAGCCTTATGTCCATTTACTCTGCTGTTCACCGCATCCAGCCGCTTGACTCTGCTGCTCGCCCAGGGACCCTGACTCCCCCCCCCCCCCCCCCCCCCCCCCCGCATGGCACTTCCACTTGCTCCGCAAGCTGCCCGGGACATTCTATCATCATTATCTTTTTAAAAGAACAATACACAGAGTATCTTGAGTTAAAAAAAAAAAGTAGACCATATATTTTCAACATACAATGGCACATAATATACATTACCATTCCAAAAGACAGGAAGGGGAATGTAGTGAAGAAACACTAGACCAAAGCAGAAACAAAACCCAAGAGGACAAACTCCAAACTCTGCATCTCCAGTTCCAATGTCAAAGCTCTCTCCAGAACTCTGTCTCCTTCCAGCAGTTTTGTTTTCTGCAATACCATAATCTCTCTGTCTCTTTCTCTTTTTCTGCTTTGTCTCTCTATTTCTCTCTCTGCTTCCCTTCGGAATCTAGCTTCAGCTGCTTTTCTTAACCATGGGGGATTAGTCTATAACTTCTTTCCTGTATCTTTCTTGATAAAACCAGAACCACCTGGTTGAAGCAGCCAAATTCTTCTGCTTGCTGGGGCTGGAACCTGGTCTCCTCCCTGACTTTCATTTGCATAAGCTTTCTATTGTCGCTGATTTCCTTTGCTGCTTAAGCTTCCCTTTAATTCATTTTCACAAGTTGGAAGCTCAGTTGGGTGGGGTCTTGCCCTGAGGCTACCACTCCCTTTGTTCTGTTTAGCATTAGACTTTTCTTTAAATCTTGTGTTTCCTAGTGCACAGAATTTGGCTCCAACACTTCCCAGGTGCTCTTTGTTGATTTTTTTTGACAGGGTCTCACTAGGTAGAACTCACTGTGTAGACCAGGCTGGCCTTGAACTCACAGAGATCTGCTGGGAATAAAGGCTTCATGCCAGAACTGTTTGGTTTTTGTCCTTTTTGAGGCAGGATCTTACTATTCCTGGTGCTCCTTTTTCCCTCAAACTGTACATTTTGTATTCTTTTACCCCTGATTGTTCTTTTTCATTGTAGCTCTGCATAAGAGTGACCATTAATACTGCATGACACAGTCAATACTAAGCTATCTTGAAATCTTCTCTGCCAAAGCCATTAATCCAAAACTCTTCCATTTTGCCTCAGGCAGATTTTTAGGACTAGGGCAAAAAAAAAAAAGCAACCACATTCTTTGCCCAAATCTCTCAAGAACGATCTTTAGGCCAGCCATATTCTTCCTTCCTCTCTGAAATCTCTTGAGCTGACCCCTCACATTCTACATTGCTCTCAGCAACACTGTCTACCATGATCTTATTAGGATGTCCCATTAGGTCACACTTAAAGCACCCAACCACTTTTCTAGCCCAAAGTCCCAAAATCTTCTGTGTTCCTCCAAATCACACTGTGATCAGGCCTGTCACATCAATACCCTACTCCTGCTACTACTTCTGTTTGGGTTACTGTTCTATGGCTGTGAAGAGACACCCTGACCAAGGCAACTCTTATAAAAAGAAGCACTTAATTGGGGGCTTGCTTACAGTTTCAGAAGGTGAGTCCATTATCATCATTGTGGGAAGCAGACAGGCAAGACACTGGATCAGTAGCTGAGCACTTTACATCCTGATCCACAGGCAGCAGCAGAAAGAGTGACAAAAAGAGTCCCCCACACATAGACCTACATGCATATCCACAGCCAAATCATCAAAGAAACATACACTAAAATATACCTGGTGTAATATCTGTTCTGTCTCTTTAAGAGACAAGCCATGCCCACTCCCTCCCCCATCTGCTGAGGCAGGGTGATCTTCAGCTTCCAGCCTGAGTCTCTCTTTTTTCCATCTCCCTCTCAAAGAGGCAGCTTCTGCCTCTCCCCACTTTCCCCCTTCACTGCTTCTGTCTCTCTCTCTCTTCTCTCTTCTCTCTCTCTCTCTCTCTCTCTCTTTCTGCCTCTCTGTTCTTCTCCCCTTCTCCCTTCCCTTCCATAACCATTAAATAAATATTCAACCTCACTCTGCATGGCCTTCCTATCCATCTGTCTCTCGTCTGCCACCACATGGCTTGCTGCCGGGGACCAGCCACCTTGGGAGACCTGCCACATGGTCTCATGTGCTGTCCCTGCCTGGGACTGGCTGCTCTCAGAGCCTGTGGCCGGCTGCCACTCGGGGACCTGCAGCGTTTCTGCCACTGCAGCTACTCGGGGATCTGCAGAATTTTTAATAATCCATTACACCAGGAAAGGTATTCTCTGCTGGGTGATCCTTCCTGCCTTTTACTAATTTACAGTTAGAATAAAATGATTTCAATCTACCCATTCTTTTCATGCTTCCTTTTTAAGAGTACAGTATGTATTTTGGGGGACAAGCTATTAAGAGAAAAAAAATCCAAAGGAACAAATACACTGGCATGGAACTTGAGCACCACTGAGCAATAATTAGAGGTCTCTGGGAGGGGCACATGGGTACCTATATTTTCTAGATGGATAACCAAGGGAGGAAAAAAAGGAGGAAGTAAAGGAAGAAAAAGATACAAACACCCTAGGAGTAGTCTTAAAATAATTTCATTTGACCTTCTGTGGAGAAATGAAGACATAGCTATTGTTAAGAAAAAAATCTTAAAATGAGCCACTCCACCGGTGCAAAGAAATCCAATCAGACCAGATTAGCCAAATTAAAATGTTCATGTTTAATAAACGTTGCACTCTTGGGTAGCCAGGAGAGCACAACAGGAGAGCACAGCAAGGGAGAGAGAGACAGAGTGGAGGATCCATGCAAACCCAAAAACCACATGTTCTTTTCAGTGTAAGCCTAAATAACCTGGGGGAATGGTCCTGACCCTCCCCGGGGAGGGGTCACTGCTTGGCAGGCTGGAAGTTGAAGTCCAAGCCAGGGCAGCTGCCAGGCCATTGACTTCCAATCATCCCAGACTTTTTGGATATAGGTGCTAGAGGGCTGGGGTGATGCCCCCAGCTTAATAGCTATGATGTGGGATTCCCCTCTGTATGCTGTGAATACGATTGGTTAATTAATAAAGAAAATTGCTTTGGCCTGTTGATAGGGCAGAACTTAGCGAGGCAGGGAAAATTAAACTGAATGCTGGGAGAAAGAAGGGCAGAGTCAGAGAGAAGCCATGTAGCCCTGCCAGAACTTTAGCCAATAAGCCACAGCCACATAGTGATACACAAACTAATAGAAATGGGTTAAATTAATATGTAAGAGTTAGCCAAGGGCTGGAGAGATAGCTCAGTGGTTAAGAGCACTGACTGCTTTTCTGAGTTCCTGAGTTCAATTCCTAGCAACCACATGGTGGCTCACAACCATCTGTAATGAGATCTGGTTCCCTCTTCTGGCATGCAGACATAATGTAGGCAGAACACTGTATACATAGCAATAAAATAAATCTTTAAAAACAAGCAAACAACAACAACAACAAAAAAGACTTAGCCAATGAAAAGCTAAAGCTAATGGGTCAAACAATAATTTGAATAATATAGTTTCTGCGTGATTATTTCGGGGCTGAGCAGCCGGAAACAAACCAATGACCTCCTTACAACATAACTAAAAGTGTCCTATTTTATTAAAAAGCAAAAATTATGTGACTAAGCCAGACAGTGCTGGCATACACCTTTGATCCCAGCACTCAGGAGGCAAACTAACAGGTGGATCTCTGTTAGTTTGAGGCCAGCCTGGTCTACAGAGCAAGTTCCAGGGCAGCAAGGGCTACACAGAGCAACGCTATCTTGAAAAATAAAAACAAAACAAACAAAGAAAAAATTAGGTTGCTGAAAACAGTATAAATTTTCTCTCTCTTAATTCAGGAGGCTGAAGTTCAGAGGATAGGTCTTATGGGCTAAAGAAAATCAAATATTGATGTATGCATTCTCTCTCGAGGTTCTGGGGTAACATGTGTGCCTGCTCATTCCAGGTCTAGGGACCACGGGCACTCCCTCACTTGGTCCCCCTTCAGCAATGCACTGCTGTCACCTCTGCTTCTGCTGTCACTGTGCCTTCTCAGATTCTGACTCTTTGCCTCCTTGTCATAAGAACCCCCGTGACCCCGCTTTCCATGGGAGAGTGCCCCCCCCCACTCCTCTGCACTCCTTGCCAAGGGTGCTATGGGCCTAGGAGAGCTGGCTCTGCCCCTCGTCCTAGGGGGTGGCCCCAATAGCCCCAACCGACCAGCTCAGCTACCACTCAGACCCACATCTTGGGCCTTGGGTTGGCCCACTCTAACGTTTGCCCCATCTATGACCTACAGGAGTGCATGAAGGGACTGGTCCTGAGGAACAATAACCATAGGCTTGGATTACAGCAGGATATTCGAGAGGAATTTTGGTGAGGGTCCAGTGGTGATGGTGTGCCAAAGGACTTGAACCAGACCAATGACTCATTGCGATGAATCTTTCTCAGGTGGGGCTGACTGGACAAAAGGGTATACTGCGTGACACACTGAAGCTCTTGATGCTAGGATGAATAAGGAAGTGTTGGAAAGATGGAGGAGCAAGGCGATTATTTTTTTGATTGTTTTTCTGTTTTTAATTAATTTTGGGGGGGGCCATGCTGCAGGGATGAGGGGCAGATATGAAGGAACTGAGAAGTGAGTGGCATTGGGGTGCATAATATGAAATTCCCCAAGAATCAATAAAAAAATCACGCTAAAAGCAACAACAACAAAACTCGTGATTAGACTGTGTCTACTAGATAACCCAGGTTCATCTCTCCTGCTTGCTGTCTTTAATTCAGTTGCATCCACAAGACTTCCTTTGGTGGGAAAAGGAAGACAGCTAAAAAAGTCCTATTTTTTAAAAAGCAAAAATTAGGTGACTAAGCCAGGAAGTGGTGGTGCACACCTTTTGCCGCATAATGAGCTGCTATACGCACAGCTATGGGGCTAGGTCATCACTCAACTCATCACTGTAAAAAAACAGGATGTTTAATTCTACTCCCCTCATGCGCATGATAAACAGAACCTCACCGAGTTTTTCAACAGTCCTGTGGAAGACACGCCAGATTCCTTCTGAAGTGGAAGATGCCCAGCCTTGGTGTAATTTGAGGTTCTGCCCCATGTGAGAGAGCTGGGATCAAACCCAGGTCCACAGCCTGGACCCGAGCCAAAGCCTGCCTGCTCACTGCCTTGCCTCCATTCTTCTTGCTATTCTGTCGCACTTCCTTTTTCCTGTCTAGCTCTGTTGCCCTGAACAACTTCAGCTGCTGTCTCCTAACCTGCCACGTGCTTCTGACGACAACGTGACTACAGCTTGGTCAGGAGATCGCTGTTTTCCTGCTTCAGCTTGCATGTTTGGGGCCTATTGTTCCAGGTGAAAAAGTAGAGGAAAGACAGATGTAAGTAAAAATTACAGGGTGATCTAAACGATACAAGCTGTTTGAGACAGGTGAATGGGGAAGTCAGACGGAGCAGGGAGTTCTAAATCCTAGAAACCAGGTGTCATTTTCTTTGTCCCTTGGTTTAAAAAAAATCGAAACTCCAAGAAAGAACCAAAGGCAATAAATCTGAGTTATTAATTTTTGCTTCCTTATGCCTTACAAGTACTTGTGCAACAGTTGGGGACTGGATAGAAAGGAGCTGATGGATTGGGGCAAGCAGTGTCTGCAACCAACAAGGGGTTAAGTTCTATTGCTTTCATTTTGTAGGTCTCTATCCTACCTAGCAACTGATGATACCAGATACCTTTCCCAGTTCTTATTGGAGAAGGCCTTTCAAATTGCTAATAACCAAATTTCCCCATGAACAGGTAGAGTACAGGTTCTCAAAAGATTCACCAGGGTCCTGTCACCGCTTGAGGTAAAAGAATCTGGAAAGAAAAGGACGTAAGTTGGGGTTAACGATGCTACTCTTCCCTCTTCTTACAGTACTCTGGGTGCAGCATAGCCATATCCATAAGTATCCCAAGCGCTCTTTACTACCAAATCCCGAGCTGACGCACAATGGCTAATTCCTAAACTTGTGCAAACTACAGAAAGGCCAGGGGCAAATCTGCAGGCCTACTACACCCAAGACTTGAAGGGAGATGGACCAGCTGACCTGTCGCCCAGTGTGTGTGTGTGTTAGTGTGTATATATATGTGAGTGTGTGTGTGTAATGTGTGTGTGTGTTTGTGTGTGTGCAAGCCTTTCTAGAAAATTCTGTAACTTCCTCACTTTCCCTCTGGGAGCTGTCTCCTTACTTTTCTGCTATACCCTTGCTTTTCCCTTCCTGTTTTCTAACAGTGAATCTCGTAGGTCTGTGGGTGGAAGTTCCAGAGATGTTAAACAATCCAATGGGTCCATTATCCAGGTCAATAGATGGTTTTCCTTCTCCACTCCAAGGGTTACCTATAAGAGAAGATCTAAGAAAAACAAAGCAAATTCTGAGCTTGTTTACTGGGTGTAGAAAATACTCATTGATAGAAAGGAAGGAAGGAAGAAAGGAAGGAAGGAAGGAAGAAAGGAAGGGAGGAAGGAAGGAAGGAAGGGGAAGGGAAGGAAGGAAGGAAGAGGAAGGGAAGGAAAGGAAGGAAAGAAAGAAAAAAGAAAGAAGGGAGGAAGGGGGAGAGAGCGAGATTGGTAGTACTCACACAGCAGTCAGAGCACAGATCTCTCGTCTTCAGTCCAGGCCTTTGCTGTGATACCACTAGATTTATGAGTAGTTGGATAATCTGTGGGAAAATACAGGGGGGGGGGTCGCTGTGTGCTTCACTGTTGCCTTTTGGCTGACTCCTTAGATGCCTTGCTGCTCTGTTGCTTACAGCGCCTGTCGTCTTTTTGCAGATTATTCTGGATTGGTTCTCCTGGTAGGAGGCACCACAGAAGAGAGACCAGCGCACAGGAAAAGAGAGATGGGGTGTGCCTAGCTGGCCCCTTCCCGTCTTTCTGAGTCTCTGGTTGTAGTTATAGCTCTCTACAATGTCCATTGTTTTGTTTTCCTTTTTCTGAAAACTCCTCTTCTTTACAGATTTCTGGGTTTCAGTAACGCTTATTTGCTGTTCATTTCCCTTCGATCTTAGGGGTGAAAGTGTTTTTTTTTGTTGTTGTTGTTTTTTATAGTTGCTTCATTACTGTCTCTCCATGGTACCTATCTGGTGAAGGCTGTTTCCTGCTGGTGACGCTCGCTAAATGAGCTTTGAGGACAATGACAGGGAAGGGATTTCGGGTTTATGGAAAATGGCTTAAGGTCTACTTAATATTTGCGCCCAGTGTTACCCATAAACAGATACTTTTACACCGTAGATGGATGGAGGATATGGGGAAGAGAAACCCGAATGCTCAAGACATAACTCCCGGAAGTGTTAAGATAATTCCCATATTACTCCCAGCATGTCGCTTCTTAAGCTGCGTAGCCCACCAGTGACTGCCCCTGCTCCTTCCTTTCATAGCTCCTGTTCACCATTCTCTAACTCTCTTTCCCCAGAATCTTCCCCGAACTGCTCCCCTGAAAGGCAGGAAGAGGCAGCTCCATTTTCCCTTTGTTTCTGTGACTCTATCTATTCCCAGCAGGCACTGAAACGCTTCCTGAAAGGCCTCATGTTTCAAAGTAACGTTCCTAAAGCACTGAACCCACCTGCTGGAGTTACAGTGAGCTTGGATAGTGGTAATGAGTTTGAAACTGATCTACCATAGTCGCAGAATTTATGTAAAAATGGGTGTTTTGTGCTTTTCCAGGTTTTCTTGCCCTTCATTTCAGCGGGTGTGAATCTGAGCTGATGAGGTGTGCCACTGTAATCACACTGGGGGCATCAGGCATGAGAAGGCCGCTGCCTAACCATATGTAGTATGTGTGTTTCATCTTGATATAATCACAGTTAGTCTCTTTTTGTTGTTGTTGTTGGTGGTGGTGGTGTTTTTAGTTTTTCGAGACAGGGTTTCTCTGTGTGTCTCTGGCTGTCCTGGAACTCACTCTGTAGACCAGGCTGGCCTCAGACTCACAAAGATTCGTCTGACTCTGCCTCCTGAGTGCTGGGATTAAATGTGTGTGCCACCACCAGCCGGCACAGTTAGTCTCTTGATGTTATTAATAATTTAATAGGTGTGTTAGCTCATTCCATCAATCTACTTTATGAGCAATGCTTCAGAGACTGGGACGGATCACAGACAACAGTAGTGCTACGGTTAGAAGACAACATTTATAGACTATCTGTTCAGAAATCTTGAGTTCAAAGAAGTAACATGAGAAAATATGGACATTTGCTAAAAACTTCATTAGACTTCAGACTGCTTCCATGGAGCTCTTGCCCAGGTCCACGCAGAAGAAATTTCTCCAAGGTAGTATTTCACTTCCTTAAGGTTCTCTTCTTCATGGGTGACACTGAATATATCTAAATCTGAAAAACTCAACTGATTTATAGATTTTTATTTTAACTAGGCAGAACAACTGTCTATTCTTGCTTGACCACAACCCTCTCGCCCGAGAGGATTGCTGAAGATTGGAGGGAAAAGGTCTAGATTAAAGATCAAATATATATAAATCTTTAAATGCTTTGATTTTATGAAGTTTAATTTGAGACAGATGACAAAAGGTGTTATTTCTAACATCTAAGTTTATATTAGAGAAAAATATTTTTTAAAGACAATACTTTTTTTAAGAGTATATGTATGAAATCACATTTTATTACAACTTCAATGAATCATTTTAAAGAATAAGATTTGCCAGGTGCATGCCTTTAATCCCAGTACTCAGGAGGCAGATCTCTGTGAGTTCAAGGCCAGCCTGGTTTCCAGAGCAAGTTCCAGGACAGCCAGGGCTATACAGAGAGGCCCTGTCTCAAAAAAACATTAATAACCCAGGCAGTAGTGGCATAGGTTTTTAATTCCAATAATTCTGAGACAGAGGCAGGCGGATCTCTGGTTCAAGGCCACCCTGATTTACAGAGTTCCAGGACAGTCAAGGCTATACAGAAAAATCAAATAAATAAATAGTAAAAGGAAAAACCAATAATAATGATATTGAGATTCTTCTGGGAAATACAAGACGTGTGGTCATTATTGTACCAGGGTGTATGAAAGGGGAGAAAAAGCCTTTCAGTTCACTCATTCATTCATTCTGCGAAGCATGACAGTGGTCTCTGCAGTGCGATTCTAATTGATCTTAATAATAAATACCCAGAGTCAGATATCGGGGGTGAAAGCTGAAAGATCAGAGAAGCCGAACAGCCTGCCAGTTCTTTTTTTTTAAAGTTATAAAATGATTGGCTCATTAGCTCAGGCTTCTTATTAACTCTTATAACTTATATTAACCCATTATTCTTATCTATGTTAGCCACATGGCTCAGTACCTTTTTCAGCAGGACAGGTCACATCTTCCTTCTCCTGTGTCTGGGCAGGACTGGAGGAAGAGCTTCCTTCTTCCCAGAATTCTCCTGTTCTCATTGCCCCACCTCTACTTCCTCTCTGGTTGTCTTGCTTATACTTCCTTCCTGCCTGCCAGTTCTTAACTCTATGAAATCCTCAGATCGAATGGGTTATCCTGTCTCTACAAGTCCTCAGATTGAGCGCCTTCTCTATAAAACCTCAGATTGAATTCTGAGCTCCTGTCTCCTCCTACTTTATATTCCTCTCTCTACCCGATCATAACACTTCCTGACTCTACCTCCTTGGGACTAAAGGTGTGAACTACCAGGGCTTGGCTCTGTTTTTCTTTTAGACTGATTCAATTTCATGTAGCCCAGGGGTAACCCTGAATTCACAGAGATCTATCTGCCTCTGTATCCCGAGCACTGGGATTAAAGGTATGTGCTATCACTGCCTGGCCTCTATGTCTAACTACTGTGGCTAGCTCCGCACTCTGATCTTCAGGCAAGCTTTATATGTTAAAGCACAAACAAAATACCACCACATTGCTGTTCCTCCAATATGTAAAGCATGCACCCTCAAGGATTTGGGCTTAGCTGTCTGGAAAGGCCTTTGCCAATGGACTCCTCCTTCACTAAATGCTTAACTCTGGTCAATATTATCTGATCATAGAAGCCTTTTCTGATCCCTTTAACATATTGGCCCTCTCCACACCATCTCCTTTCTCTACTTTAGTTCTCTTTATACAATTTATTACCACTTGGCCTCATATTATATATTTGTTGATTGGGAATATTCCTTCCAGTAATTATCTCAGAGGACTGGGACTTTGATATATTCATTATTGTACCCCTAGGACCTAGGACTATGTTTATCAGAAATTCAGAAAAGAATAATACATGAAACAAGATCTTGGTAACCTTTGAAGGAGTAGTGTACTGGCTGGTTTTGTGTATCAACTTGACACAAGCTGGAGTCATCAGAGAGGAAGGGGCCTCAGCAGAGGAAGTGCCTTGATGAGATCCAGCTGTGGTGGGTGGCACCATTGCAGGGCAGGTGGTCCTGGGTTCTATTAGAAGGTGAACTGAGCAAGCCGTGGAGAGCAAGCCAGGAAGCAGCACTCCTCCATGGCCTCTGCATTAGCTGCCTCCTGAGCTCCTATCCTGCCTTCCTTCAGTGTGAGCAGCAGTGCTGACATGTAAGTCAAATAAACTCTTTCCTCCCCAATTTGCTTTTAGGTCATGGTATTTCATTGAAGCAGTAAAAAACCCTACCTACAGAGTAGCTGTTATGGTTTCCATGGGTGTTCCTCACAGGCTTGTGTGTTTGAACACTTGCTTTCAAGATGGCGGCGCTGTTAGGATATTGTGGGGCTATAGGATATGTGACTTAGTTTGCAGGCTTAAGGCTATGGGGGCAAAGGTTGAGTTATTGGTTGGCCCTGCTTCTATCCTAAGCCCAATATTTCCTGACTGTGTAATGTGAGGATCGTGTTCTGCAAGGTCCTCCCTCCCTAACCAAGTTAAACCCAGCTTCCATGCCTCCTCCATTTAATGTACTCTGTCCCCTTTACCCGTTATACAAATAAATCCTTCCTGCTATAGGCTGTCTCTGTCAAATCAAGTATCATGTCACAGCAACGAGAAAAGTAATGCACACAGAATATGGGCTCCAGAGGTGGAGTCATTGTAATGGGAAACCTGGCTGTGCAGTTTGCAGGACTTTGGAAGTGATGTGGAAGAGCAATACGAAAAGGTTTGGAGCTGTAGGCAAGCACAGACTTAGAATGCTGTAAAGAGAGCCTCGTGGGACATTCTGGCAGGAGTGTGGAAGACCAGATGTTGAGATGAAGGAATATTCCCTCATCTGAGAGACAAAGAATATTTGCTCATGAGTTTCAAATGGCAGCAAGGATTTTTTTTTTCTTTCAGAAATTGAACTAGAGGATATTTGTGTTATATTCTGACAAAGAATCTATGTTCTTCCTGTGTCCTGCGAGTCAAAATGAGGCTGAATTAAAAAGTAATATACCAATTTGTTTGGTGAAGAAAATTGCTAGCCAGAGCAGCATGCAGACAATAGCAGTTACTGTCCCATGCTTTTAGCCACAGGACAGTGATAGACAGCAGAAACTAGGAAAGAAATGTTTCAAAAGTGTGTGGTTTGATAAGGAAAGGAACATGCGTTCAGTCGTTGTCAAAGCAACTGCAGAAAGAGCTGGGATAATTAATAAAGATATTAGTACAATTAAAGGAAAAGCTCGCATTCTGTATGAGGCCATTAGAAATGGTAAGATTTCTTGAAGGCAAGATCTCACTCATCAAAGACTCCACCTAACCTACCCAAATAGGACCACTTAGGAGAGTGTTTTCTCAGGGTCAGCTATGCAGGTGCTCAGAAGCCCCCAGAGCTATGTTGAAAGGCAGGCATCTCAAGCTGGCGGCAGAACTTGGCAGAGCAGCCACATGGTGCTGGCTTTGCAAGCATGCACAATACACTAGTTATCAGGTTAAAAAGGCTTGTATCGAGGTCTAGAAAACCACTGAGGTAAGGCGTTGTGTAGAAGGGTAGGATTCCTGCATGGAGTTCCCGAGTGGACTCTGCATGGACAGTGAAGGTGAAGCCTAGGATGCAATGAAGATCCCAAGATGTTGAAGGACTGCCCACAGTCCTACATCTGCTGAAGAACACTGTAAGCACTCTGGGCAAGGCAGCCTGCCGGGAGCAGAGCTGTAGAGGTTGGACTCCCCAAACCCACTGGAACACAAACGACATTGCCACATTCCTGAGGTACTAGACACGGAGCTGAAAACTACTTCTGTCCCTTCCCACAATGCCTGAAACCCCAAGGCTAGCTACCGGGAATCACAACCGTATTTGCCTTATAAGGCATTGGGTTGCTTGGACCACACAACAGATGACCTTTGTTGACTTGGCTAAATCTACTAGCTAGCCTTGCTTCGGTCCTATTTTCCCCGGCTATACTTTTGTTCCTCCCCTTCAGAAGGGCCATGTTTACTCTGTGCCAGTATATTTTGAAAGTATATTTGATTTTTGTTTTGCAGATGTTCACAGTTAAAAGACTGTCTGATCTTGGGAAAATCTTTTTGGACTTTGGATTTTTCTTAAAAGATGTTTTTATTTGCATTTCTGGATTTCTCTTAAAAGATGTATTTATTTGCATTCTATAAGTGAATGTTTGTCTTCATGTATGTATATGTATCAAATGTGTGCTGTGCTCATGTGAGGCCAGAAAGGGGCATCGAATCTCCTGGAACTACAATTACAGTTTTGAGCTGTCTGTGACACTGGGGACCAAACTTGGATCCTCAGGAAGAGCAGCAAGTGCTCTTAACCACTGAGCCATCTCTCCAGCCCCAAGATGTTGGACTTTTTGATCAATGTTGGAACTCTTAGGACTTCGGGGGCTTTCGCAGTAGTAAAATGCATCTTACATTATGAAATGCCATGAGCCTCTGGGGCCAAAGTGGAATGCTGTAGTTTGAATGTGAAATGTACTTCCAGACTTGTATATTTAAGAACTAGGTGCTCAGTTGATGGCATCTCTCAAGAGGCTGTGCAGCACTTTGGACACGGAGCCTAGATAACAGATGTAGGGCCTCATGGTTAGGACTTAAGGGCTATAGTCCACCACACTTCTAGCCTGAGCCCTCTGCTTCCAGACCCTTTCAGAGGTGAGGGAACTATACCATAAAATCTGGCAAATCCAGACCGGAGTGAGCCCAGCCACCTTGCCTTCCCGACTGTACCCCTTTATACCATGAGCCAAAATAAGTCCTTTTCCCCTTATGTTTCTATCACTTATTTTTCCAGAAGGACAAGACAAGTAATTAAGATTGTGGCTAAGAAGCCAGACTGTCATATTTATCATTTTTAGACTCATCATAAGATCCTGTCATGTGACAGTTGCTAGGACAGAGGACTATTGGTTCCCGCTAAATGTAGAGCCATCAACATTGCTACACGCTTTGAGAAGAGTCCAAAGGCTGTTTTAACTAAAAACACAACCATCTTCTTCTCTCCTCGCTCCCACAAAACCCGGAATCCTAAAGAGTAGTTATCAGGAATCATCTTTTCCTTACTAAGACATTAGGTTTCTTGAACAGGCAACAATAAAACAGTCTTTGTTGACTTGATTATCCCACCAGAGGAAGATGTGGCATGTGGGCCTTAGGGACTGGAAAAATCAGAGCCTGAAACATGTTTGACACAAGGGGGCAGGAGAGAGCACTGATACTCTAGGGTCTAGAAGGCTGTAACATCTTGTACTGGGGAAGTGCCTCTCTCTTAAGCAGAGTTGGGTAGTCATAGGTAGAGAAGCTCCCTATATGAGATCAGATTTTGATTCCTGGTTCTTTCATCATAGTTTCTAAGGCTGTCCTTACTTAGTTTAGGTAATTTTGAGCAATGTACTTGATCTCTTTGCACTTTTCATCTGTGAAATGGGAATTATGGGACCTACCTTGAAGGGTTTATTGGGAGGGCTGGATAGGTAGCCCCGTAGATAGATATCCCATAAATGCAACTCTCTGTGAATGAATGCCTGAAAACAAATGTTCAATTGCTTTGTAATCCTGTAACTTTCCTTAGAGATTTGTCAAAATGGCCCGACTACAACTCTACCAAGTTAAAGGGACAAAACTCAGGACGGTAAAGTAGCCAGCATGTTGGTGTGAGAGCTGCTTGCACATTTGGATGGGATCTCCAGAAATGCCTAGCAGAAGCAAGCAAGCAGCAAATGCCCCTTGAGAAACAGTTTGACTGGCCCAACTAGACAAGGGGCCAAATTCTAGATCATAGATTTCAGCTCAAGTGACTAATGGTGATGATTCATGGAAAGGGAAGAACCAAACCTGATTTCATAATTACTGGAGCAAAGAAGGGGTCAGAGCAAATGGTGCGGAATTGACATTTGTGCAGAACAACGTTAGTCTTTCCAAATGACTCGACCTTAATAGTATATCTTTGATCATCTGAGCGACATATTCTGGTAAGATGGAAATTGTCACAGACCTGACATGCTATGAAGGAGAGCATAACATGGACTTTTCCTCATTTTCCCTGTTCTGAATTACTAATTTCACATCTGGTGCGGGAGAATTATCTGTATTCTGTCAATCATGTATTTTAATA
This sequence comes from Myodes glareolus, assembly GCF_982192425.1. Classification (NCBI taxonomy): domain Eukaryota; kingdom Metazoa; phylum Chordata; class Mammalia; order Rodentia; family Cricetidae; genus Myodes; species Myodes glareolus. The sequence continues at coordinate 69,142,946 of NC_142030.1, forward strand.
AAACGCTGATTGGCCAGGCAGGAAGTATAGGCGGGTCAATCAGACAGGAAGTAGAGGCGGGGCAATGAGAATAGGATAAGGCTAGGGAGGAGAAAGCTCCCTCAGTCACTCCTGTGCAGACCACCGAAGAGACAGCATGTAACTTGCCCAGCTGAGAAACGTACGGAGCCATGGGCTAACGTAGATAAGGATAATGGGGTAACAAAAGTTGTAAGAACTAATAAGTAGCCTGACCTAGTGGGCCAATCAGTTTATAACCTTATGGAGTCCTGTGATTGATTTTCGTTGGGAGTTGCCAGTTGTGGGGTACCGGGCAGGACAGAAACCCCGACAGGCCGGCCCCCTCATGCTCCACACATCTGTCAGCCGACATTCCTATATAGTGAAGTATCATTTTAGAAGTCCAGCTAGGGGCCAGGCATGACTTGTATCTGTAGAGGTACCAGCGGGATCCCAGGGAGAATGAGAAGATGGTTGTGGCGTCCTTGGCCAGCATGCATGCTCTGCCAACTCCCACTACCCTCTCTCCCCCTGGCCTATTGTTAACCTCTTGTTAACCCTGAAATCTCTTCCAAGATGTCGCTTTCCCTGTCAAAACGTCCCCGAGAGCCCACATTGACATGATAGCCCCTATGGTGTTACTTTGAAACCATCTTGCTTGTCTCCACCATGCCCTGAACTTCTTGGACAACCTGAGGTGTTCAGGGTGGGTGGGGAGGATTGTTTCATTTTGATTTACTTTTAATTCTTAGTGATAATCACAATTTTCATATTGGTATTTAAACAGAAGAAAAAGTTGAAAAATAATAAGAAAGGCGATAAGAGGAGTGGTTCAGTAAGGCAAGAAAAAGCGCTGGGCTTTCTAAAGTGTTTTCCCCAGGAGGCCTGACTCCTAAGAGCTGTTCCAGCTCTGTCTAATCCGGGAGGAGGGGTGCACATCCCTGTGTGTGCAGAGATAAGGGAGTAGGTTGAGAGTCCTCAGTTATCAACCCAGAGGCTTTATTGGTAGTGCAAGTGAGTTGGGTTGCCAGAGTCGTCTCTCCCTCAGAGGTTCTGAAGGTTTCTTCAGGCATTACCCACTTAGCCCCAGTCCAGCGAAAGGTCTTTGGTTCTTCACCCAAGACCAGAGCATCACACTGTATACACAACTTGCTGACAAGTTGAGATTACCTGTAAAATTTCATCCTTGGTCACAGGGCTGAAGTCTTTTCCAGGTCGTTATTCCTAGGGATTCAATAATGGTGTTGGATAATACAGTGGGATGGATGCATTGAGTATGGGGAGAGGATGCTGGTATGGGGTGTCAGTGGCATGTAGTTAATATATTCTGTTGTCTGTGACTCTCACACTTCTTTGCTTCCTCATCAGGGACTCATTCCCTGAGATATTTTCATCTGGCTGTTTCGCATCCTGGCCCTGGAGTCCCTGAATTTATCTCTGTTGGGTATGTGGACTCACACCCTATCACTACATACGACAGTGTCACCCGGCAGAAGGAGCCAAGGGCTCCATGGATGGCAGAGAACCTGGCACCTGATCACTGGGAGAGGTACACTCAGCTGCTGAGGAGCTGGCAGCAGACATTCAAGGAGGAGCTGAGGGGCCTACAGAGGCACTACAACCACTCAGGTATGATGGCAACAGACAAGCACCCTCCCTCACTGACTGCTTCCCAGGAGAAAGGCCCCAGGCTGCCTCAGGTCAATGTGGCACACATTGCTCACACCCTCTGTAGTCTCTGGCAAAACCCAGAAAATCAGGTGGCTGGGTTTCAGTGGCCACCATCTCCCTGTGGCTCTTCCACACTATCCTTCTATGAAAATCCTTTAGCCCTTGTCCCCATATTCCTATCCCACAATTTTCTCTCTTATCGTTCTAAATTTTCCCATCTTGGGTCTTATTTTCTGATGGTTGGGCTTCCTGATTTGCTTATTTCTGCACAGAAACGTACTATATGAATTGTCCCAGAGATATTTCTGGCTCCTGCATATCTCTTGCTCCTACACTGCACTCAGAATAGCTGGGGAATTTATCAATGAATCATTCCAAAGATAGGCTAATTCCCCAAGGCAGGCGTCATCGTGACCCTTTGGCATGCAGTAAGTACCCCATTAATGTCTATTAGTATGTGGGTCTGCAAAACAGGAACATTCTGGAACCCAAATACACAGGCCTGTGTGGTGGCATCTTCCAGAGCAAAGAGTGCTTCCAATCATGCTCCAGTTGCACCATCTGAGCAGCCTCCCCCACCCCCATCTCTGCTTTCACCTGTGATTCCACAGCTTGTGTGTATTTCAGGACTTCACACTCACCAGAGAATGATTGGCTGTGAGTTGCTGAAAGATGGCAGCACCACAGGGTTTCTCCAGTATGCAGATGACGGACAAGATTTCATCGTCTTCAATAAAGACACCCTCTCCTGAGTGGCTGTAGGTAATGTAGCTCAAATCACCAAACGGTCATGGGAGGCCAGCCTGCATGAGTTGCAATACCAAAAGGACTGGCTGGAAAAGGAACGCATTCCCTGGCTCAAGAGGTTCTCGGAGTATGGAAAAGATACCCTAGAAAGGACAGGTAAAGAGAAGAGAGAACCTCGCTCTCACATCCCTAGAAAAACTGGCTTTGTGTCTAACTTCCTCTTCTGCAGGTGCTGTTCACCCTGTGCTGAAATCCATCTCTTGGCTGGACTGTTCTGACCTATAAACCCCTAAGAGAATTCTCATTAGTTGGTATTTTTAGCAGCGTCTTGACAAGCCTTAGCAGTTCCGCTTGTCTTGACAGAATGTAGTGCCTCCAAGGGCACCTCTACCAAAAAAAGTCCTCCGTCTCCTGCCAGGGAGAAGTTGGGAAAACTTTTGGGAGTGGGACAGTTGTTACAAATTATTTAAGAAGCAGGGTTCACTGGGGTGAGAATGAAAAGATGGCTTGTGAGGAAGGGCTTAGGAAGACTGGCTTTTTCTTACCAGGAGATTAACAGGACGATTCTTCTGGGTACACAGCTCGTCTCTTGCCATAAATACACGAGCCTTTTGGTCAACTTCAACAGAACGCAGAATGTTTCGTGTTCAATGGGATGATTCAAATGTTTCAGGAAATCCCTGAACACTGTTGACCTTGTCTAGCCGGAGGGACAAGCCCAGGGTGTAGAGGAGGGGTCTGGACCACAGTTGTAACCGTGTGCTGTGTGTCTAAACGCAGGCTTTGGAGACAAATGATTCGAGCCTCATGGTGGCTTTCCTCCCAACTTGTAGAATAACTATCCGAGCTATGCTCAATGGTTGCAGTTAACAAACCCACTTCTGACAGACTCGAGCAGATCCTATTAGAAAACAGGAATCAGAATAGCATGGAGACCTAAGAGACCAAAACCATATTTGAAAGTTTTTCTCCACAGGAGGGGTGGGAGCAGGGGCTGAAGGCACCAGCACAAATGTCACATCGTCATGGCTTCTCCATTCTGCAAGACAGACTACTGTCTCTGAGTACTTGTTACCTAAATAAATAAATCTCAAGAAAACTGTGACTGGCCTGAGTTGGATCATTTGTGACCTCTTTACCCAATCACTGTGACCATCAGAAAAAGCTTCAAAGATTTGCACTGGGCAACAAAGTTCTGGCAGTGACTAATGGCACAGTCAATATGGCCTAATTGAGGAGATTCAACCAGGGATCCTTCACAAGGGGTCTAGTGGGGATCCCAGCAAGGGGTGGTGAAGATTCTGGAGAGGTACAGTATGGGAACACCATTGCCCCAGTACGATCTGAAGGCAGAAAGAGGAGACATCGCTAGCAGAGCCCATCAGGAGTTGGTGTGTGGAAAGGGGATCCTTAAGGTCAGAGGTGTGGCCATGGGCAGGACTGCAGCAGGGTAAGATCAGTACTTCCTCAGCTGCTGCTCTCTGCCTGAGGCAGTCCTGCTGGAAACTAGGGGCAGAACAGTTCCAGAGAGAGTGTGAAGGCCTAGGCAGACCACAGAGGGTCAGAGGGGACATCCAGGGGCCGCAAAGAGACCTGGCTGGTGCACACTGAGTGATGGTTGAAGAGGAGGAATTAAGATGAACGTTTCGTCGGAGCCCATGTTATAGAGGGGTGCAGTTATGTCCCAAACCGTGCTGTTATTTGGCAGGAGGAGTCTCTCCTGTCAGGAACAAGTGAAGCTTCTAGAAGGTAGGCCAGCAAAGTCACAATTTTGAGTAAAATAGGGTAATAGTGCCCACTTTAAAGAAATTAGTGAGAATAATATGGATGAAAACACATGCTAAGCTTTTGAGCTCTGCTCACATATTAAATATCACTGTCGCCTAACTGAAAATGTCTCATAGCCTAGATCTGGTTCAAATCTATGGCCAGTCTTGGCCACCCTTAACCACTAAGATGTTTTAGGCTGAGTCCCTTCAGATAGGAAAAGGGGAAATAGTTTAGTTTCCGATGTGGGGGTGTCTGCGACATAGCTGCGTCAGTTTTTCCCGTCACTGGAACAGAATGCTTGGAACAAATAACTTAAAGGTAGGAAAGATTTTTTTAAAACTTTATTTAACTTTATTTCATGCGCATTGATATAATGATGTCAGATTCTCCAGAACTGGAGTTACAGACAGCTGTGAGCTGCCATATGGGTGCTGGGAATTGAACCTGAGTCCTCTGGAGGAGCAGTCTGTGCTCTTAACCACTGAGCCATCTCACCAGCCCCAGGAAAGATTTTTTTTTTAAAAAAAAAAAAAAGTAGGAAAGATTGTTCACAATTTCAGAGGTTTGAGTCCATCCTGATGGGAAGGGTGTGGCAAGGCAGCTTACGTCAGAGTGGACAGGAAGCAGAAGGAGGGAGAAGAGCCAAGGCAAGATAGAGCTGCAGTGCGAATTCTAAGTGGTCTTAATACTAAAAACCAGGAGTCAGATATGGGGGAATGAAAGCTGAACGATCAGAGAAGCAGAGCAACCAGCCAATCCTCAGACCGAATGGAGTATCTTATTTCCTCAGACTGAACGCTCAGAGCTCCTGTCTCCTCCCGCCTTATATTCCTCTCTCTGCCCAGACTCCTGTCTCCACCTCCCTAGTGCTGGGATCACCTTTGTGTGAGCTCTGTTTCTCTTTTAGACTGGTTCAATCTTGTATAGCCCAAATGGCCTTGAACTCACAGTGTCTTGCCTCCTGAGTGCTGCAATTAAAGGTGTGTGCCACCACTGCCTGGCCTCTATGGCTAACTAGTGTGGCTAGCCCCGCACTCTGATCTTCGGGCAAGCTTTATTTGTTCCAGCACAAAATATCACCACGTACAGCCTCAGGGATTCCCCCACAGGGACCTACTTCCTTTAGCTAGACCCCGCCTCTTAGTGTTTCCAGAATCTGGCAAGATAACACCAACATCTAGAAAGCATGGATTTAACACATGAGCCTGTGAGGGACATTTTATGTTCAAAGCACACCAGTAGCTTTTGTCCCAAGTTTCCTGGTCTGCTGCTTGTCCTTGCATCCCTGGGCAAAAAGAAGGAAAACAAAGAGTTGCTAAGAATTGAGGTTTAGAGGTCACTAGCTAATTTTGTTGGTTCTGCTTGGTTCAAAACCTCTGGATCAACTAAGAGGAACCTGGGTTGTGTGGGAAGAATGTGGAAAGTTTGACTTAAGTGTATGTGGTTCCCATGCCCTAACTCGAGTCACAGAGGTATCTCAGCCTTTGGTAAGAACCCAGTCTTGGGAGGTAGATTCATTTCTTGCAAGCATAGTAAAATAAATAAACAAGCAAATAAAATTAATTAATTAAATTCTCTTGGCAGTATTTTATTTTGTATGTTGGAAAGTCTTTTCCTACTACTAAACCCCATGCCTCAGGTAGGTCTGAGAGGAAGACTCAATGTCAGGTAATAAGGCGGAGAGGAGGAGGCAAGTCTCACAGACGGGCGGAAAGGTCCTCCGGACAGCGTGCTTGGTTTTGATATGGCTCCATGACCAGGTCGAGCTGGAAATGTTAAGATAACACCATATGGAAAATGAATGAATGAAGTCATGAGGAAGCAAGCTCACCAGTGGATAACCCTGGGCTGGTACACACCTGTAATCCTAACATTCGGAAAGTTGAGGTAGGAAGATTATGAGTTCAGTCATCTTTGGGCATAGAGTTGATGTCCCCTCCCTCTCTCCCTCTCTTGCCATCGTGAGAGCCCTTCTGTGATATTAATTTCTGTAGCTTCTCTGAGGGCACCTGAACTATGACATGTATCGAATTGAGCCTTTCAGAGTAACAATCTGATAGCACGGTGCAGTTCAGAGCCCCATGGACCTGTGTTAGCTGTGTGTTTTTATTGTCACCAAGCACAGAATTGGGATCTGTGAGGTTCTACTCTCCAATCTCTTGGTGAATCACTTATCAAGACAATCATTTACACATGTTGTGACTTACTTCTTGTTACACAGGGTATTTCAATGCTGCACAGTTGACAACTCCAATACTCTCTTCAAACACTTGGTGCTATGTGCCTTTCCTCCCCTCAGGGACAAAATGAGGTTCACCTCCATGTGTTCCCTAGCCTATTCCATAGAAGGAAGTCTACAAAATACACATTTGCTGTTGATGAATCTGGGTTCTGGTTCATTCTGTTTGAGATAGTTCTTGCTGCAAAGAAAATTAATGGGAGAACGTGGCTTTGTTTGAATACTGTATGTTCCATACTCTTATCCTCCCACCCCATCTCACTTTCCTGTGGCTGCTTCTCTCTAGAACCTCCAGTGGTAAGAACAAGTCGAAAGGAAATGTTTCCGGGGATTACAACTCTCTTCTGCAAAGCTCATGGCTTCTACCCACCAGAAATTTTCATGACGTGAATGAAAAATGGGGAAGAAATTGCCCAAGAAGTGGATCACGGAGGCGTGCTTCCCAGTGGGGATGGAACCTATCAAACGTGGGTGTCGGTTGATCTGGATCCTCAGAGCAAAGATGTTTATTCTTGTCATGTGGAGCACTGGGGCCGCCAAATGGTTTTTGAGGCTCCTCGGGGTAAGTATGGGGGCGATGGCTGTCTGGGGAGTGAGCCTGAGGAAAGAGATTGAAGCTGTAACGCATGCCAGGAAGGGAGAATGGGTCACCGCCTCACCAGGTGGGCGCAATAATCTCTCTCTCTTTCTCTCTCTCTCTCTCTCAGCAGAGGCAGGTGAGTCTCTGAGTTCGAGGCCAGGCTGGTCTATAGAGAGAGTTCCAGGGCAGTCAGGACTACACGTAGAAACCCTGACTTGGGACTAAATAAGTAAATAAATAGAAGATAGCATAGGCACATAGCCCGCTCATCACCAGATGATGAGGGAGAAGAGAAGATGGCGGAGCTTCCTGGTGATCACAGTGATGCAGTTAATGCGGATGGGAAAAGCAACTTGGAAGGTTTTCTCATTTGCTTACAGAACCAGAAAGCATTCTTCTAGTAGTGAGCACAGTCTCTGGGACCATAATCCTCACCATTGTCCTGGAGAAAAGGTCTCAAGGTGAGTGGCGTGAAGGGCTCTAGGGGGCTGCATGCGGTCCCCTTGCTGCAGCTTCCAAGATTTTGTCTACTGTGTCTGCCACATCGGTTCCATTTAGAAACTGGTCGACCCTCACGTTGGGATCACCGGAGGGCCTGGGACAATTTCCCCCTCTATGGAGAAAATATCTGTTAATTGTCCCACTTTTCACAACCATTCTTCTATCTGAATGATAAGAAAGTCCTTCTCCTTCAAAATTCACTTCTCAGACGTGAAATGTTTACAAGTAGATGCCTTTGGAAAATAGGGCTTGAGATAAGGAACGGGGAAAGAGAAGCAGGAGACAAGCTTTTGATGGTACAGACGACAAACCCATTCCTTACATGCGCACTAAATGTCTGGTGTGCTTTAAGCTCCAATCTGTCTGGTGGGGGAAAAGCAAAATGGGAAAGACAGAATGACCCCATGTCACAGAGCTGATGGCATAGTCTTGAAAGGTCATTTTCTATGTCTGATTTACTAGTTACTCAAGCTGATCACAGCAAATATCAGTGGAACCTGGAGAAGGCTCAGAAGCCGGGTGGGCAGGAGCTTGCCTTTTCTTGACAGCCGTGGACTTGAGCCCAATCCAAGGGATACTGTACATGTGTGGTACTAGGTACTCATAGGACCAATCCATTTGTTGTTGGTTCGTTCTTACTCTTTGTTCTTTTGGCCATTTGGGGGCCCACCACCCAATTCTCAAATAAATCACACACAGAGACTTATTTTTTCCTATGAATGCCCGGCCTTAGTTTGGCTTGTTTTTCTTAACTTATCCAGTCTACCTTTTGCCTCTGGGCTTTTACCTTTCTCTATTTCTGTATTTCTTTCTTTACTTCTTTCTCCATGACTTGCTGTGTAGCTAGGAGGCTAGCCCCTGGATCTTCCTCTCCTCTTTTTCATTTCTTGATCTTTTCCTCCCAAATTTCTTCTTCTATTTATTCTCTCTGCCTGTCAGCCTGGCCTACCCTTTCTCCTGCCTAATTATTGGCTGTTCAGCTCTTTATTAGACCAAACAGGTCTTTTAGACAGACAAAGTAACAGAGCTTCACAGAATTGAACAAATACAACGTAAAGAATGCAACACATCTTTGCATCATTAAACAAATGTTCCACAGCATGAACAAATGTAACACACCTTAAAATAATATTCTACAATATCTATTTGCTAGAAAACCAACTAAGATAGCTGGTGGATGAGTAATGTTTCATTATAAATAGAGTACAATCTGAATCCTAAACCAATTAATAGATTCATCTCAAGAAGAAAGCTCCTGCTTTTTTTATCTTCTGGAGTTTGTAAATTTTGAGTTAAAATTTGTCAAGTTCTAAGAGAATCTTGAGAAAGGCTAAAACTGTCAGTGGTTGCTTCTAGGTTTTGCAGAATATTGTGTAAGTTTTGAGCTGTGAGGAAAAACACATGTAACTGATTAAAAATCTGTCTTCCTTTCAGAGCAAAAAGAAGCAGTCTACCATCCCACACCAGTCAATGAGTGCAGTTCTCCCTCCGAGGAGCCAGGATCTCTGCTCTCAGGCCCCAACACGTCTGTTGTCGGAAGCCTCGGCCATACTCCTGGCACAACGGGGGATTTAGAGAATTGAGCGTTCGTGACAACAAGACAGGAGCCACCAATTTTTCTTTGTTCTTTGGGTCCTGAAGAGCTGTCAACTTTCAGGCTCTGTGGGGACTGACTCCGTCATCGCCATCGACTTTGAATACACTCGGTCTCACGATCCAGTACTTCCCAACATCCTGTTTCTCCATGATGATTTACAAGTAGATTACAGAGTCTCAGAGATGCAAGGAACTTCCTCACTGTAGCAGGAGATGTCTTCCTATAATGCCACAGACTTGAGCATCCAGCCTCCCCTTGACACCATGTGTGGATTCCCCCATTCCACCACAAAACAGCCTTTCTTGTTCATCTTCTCTCATGAGAATGTTTACCATGTAAGAACCTTGACTATCATGGCTTTGACTGTGAATCTCTAAGTAAGGTTGGACCAACCCATGAGAACAACTGGCAAGTTTCTAAACAGCCTGAGAATGGACTAGTCATTAAACACCTATCATGTCCCAAAAGGAAACAGAAGCATTGTCCATGTTCAAGGCGGCTCTGCCAGAGAGCTTGGAATATTGGAAATGTGTCTAGCTAGAGCTATGGCAAAGATTTCACTTTTTATTGCTTCTGTGAGAAATTAGAACAATAATTTATAAAGCTGAATGTGATGGGACTCTTATAAGCCCAGTTCTAGGAAGCTGAGGCAGATGGATTTTAAGTCTGGTCTAGCTTAAGCTACACAGTGAAACTCTATCTTAAACAAACAAAAACAGAAGCAAAAGCCCTCAACAGAACGAAACCAGTAATTACCAGAGGTATTATCTCCTCCAGTGGAACTACAGAGAACTCCAGTCACTTGTAATATTTGAATGTGAAAATAATAGTATTTGGTTGGGGATGGCTCAGTGGATAAAGATGCCTGTCACCTAGCCTGAGGTCCTGAAATCAGTGATCAGGTCAAGAGAAAAAACTGACTCCTGAAAGTTATCCTCTGACCTCTGCATGAGTGCCATAGCAGAAAATATACCAAATAAATAAATGTAAAAAAAAATCTTATAAATATGATGGTATGTTTATGTCTTAAAAAGAGCCTCCCTGTTGTGTTGTCCCGTCCCTTCCCATGTGTTGTCCCCTTCCCTCCCCATCCCCCCAAACCCCCCACGCTTTGGTGTTGGAGACTGAATTAGAACAGAAAAAGACAGAAATTAGTATTGAACTTTTGGGGAATGAGGGTGTTACCCAGTGGTAGAGAGCTTGCTTAGCGTGTGTGAGGTCCTAGGGTCAATCTTCAGCACTGCAAACACACACACACACACACACACACACACACACACACCAACAACCAACAAAAACTAAAACTTTAGATTTTTTTTGTAAATTGTTTAAAATTATATTGTTTCTTAATACTCTTAGACTTGTGATTTAATGAATTCATGTTTACTGATTACAAATGTTCAGGAGCCAAGGTCTACCAACAAGGTGGCAGCATAATCTAAGTGTGACGACAGCATTCACTCCTCCTTCAGCTATGCTTCGGCTCCGAGTTGTCTTTGCTGAATATTTTAGATCAAGAACACTGCATGAAGAACCTGTTTGACTGGTTTTGTTTTAGACTCCACTACGTTTATTATCTGTTTTCTTTTTAGCACGTCCAGACCAAGGTTTGTCCAGAAAAATGGCAAATGGAGCAGGTAAGAAGGGAAGCAGTCTGGAGGAGCCGACTGGAGTCTGGGGGCTAGACTGCTGGGTTAGCATTCAGAAGGTTCAGTTCCCAGGCCAGCACAAAACTGGGCGTGACACCACATGCCTGTAATCCCAACACCTGGGAGGTGGAGGCAGAAGGACCAGGGGTTCAAAGTCATCCTCAGCTACATAGGGACTTTGAGACCAGATTGAGATACTTGTGATCCTGTAAAAATAATAAAGACAAAATAAAAGCAGTATGGTGACGGGTTTCTCGATGCCCTCCTTAACCTCTTGTTCCAACAATGTCCATGTTCCGACCCCTCCCTTATCTCTGAGGAACTGTTGCCTTTTTCCTCTGCTCGCTGTTTTTGGGTGGAGAGAAGAGTGGTTTTGCTTTGTGTCATCAGGTCCCTTAGTTGGTCATTTTTCTGGCAGGGTTCCATGAGGTCGTCATCTTCCGACCCCCCCCCAGTCGGAGGCTTTGTCCTCATCTGTGCAGGTCAAGTCTACCCATGAGGGAATCAGATGGATGCATAAGAAGGAATGTCAAATGCCAATGTGTTCACTTGCTGCCAGGAGTGGAACTGCCAAATGGGTCAGGGACTAGTTTCCACAGGGCAGCTCATTATCTAGTGGGAGGGTTCCCATGAGAACAAGTACATCACAGAGAGGGGTCTGCTGACCCCAGACAGGCCGGCCCAGGGGCATATTTTTTTATCTCCTATTTTTTCATGACAGTATAATAATTAATTAATTAATGTTCTTTTGGGAGGAGTTTGTCTCAATCTGCAAACAGTGGACAGCAAAGCCAGAAGGGATCTCAGGTTGTCTGTCTCCAAAATCTGAGTCTCCCCTACTCACTTGACAGCCTTGCCGTTCTTCGATGGCGACCTCCACAGGCCCTTCCAAGGCACCTCTCCTCAGAAGCTTGCCACATTTAACCTTACCTCTGTATAAATCTCCGCATCTCCTCCTTCACTTTGGGCTCCTTTTCTTCACAGTCCTTCTAGCTTGTAATGACCCCCAAACTCACAGGACATGTAACAGATCCCCAAACCTAGTTGCTTAAAGCAGCAATTATTTCAGGATCTTTCATGACTTCTGTAGGTCAGGGATTGGACAGCATTTGTGTAGGCAATGCTGGCTTCTATCCTTTTGCGGAACTGTAGACAATCGGAGGCTAGAAGCAAAACGGTGAAGAACTAAAGAAGCTGTGAGCACAACATAGGGTGTCTGTCTTCAAGCCAAGCCAAGCGTCACCCCCTTTGGGGTGTGACGATGACTCTATGCTGGCTCTCTGTGTGGGTTAGTTTGAGCTTCCTCACAACATGGTGGCCTTGGAGCAATCAGGTTCTGTAGGTGGTAGCGAACCCCCCTCAGCTGGTGTCACTTTTGCCATATTCTTTAGTTGGCCAGGAAAGCCACTAGAACCTGCTCAGTTTCAAGGAGAAGAGACATAGATCCTGACACTCAGTAGGGCGATTGTCAAAGCAACATGATGAAGAGTATTTGTAGATAGGAGTCACTCTGTACCTAACAGGCTTTGCTGTAGGAAGCCTGAGGTTTCTGGTGTCTCCATCTTTGCCTCTCAACATGAAGGTCAAGTTCTACTGGAGGGGAAATCGTGATGCCTGTCAGTGGATTAAATGAGCTGGGACCCTAGGGTTCCTAGGTGCCCTGGGTATAAGGTTTCCAGAAAGAGTGTAGGTGCCCTGTATCAAGGGAACATCTTGAGGCTTTCGTTGTGGCCTCCTTTGTCGAGTTCCTCTCTTCTTCCCACAGCTGGCAGTACCGAGGGAAAATGCTACACATGGGTAGCTTCTCATGTAGAAAGAGAAGCTGTCTGTAGACGCCCCTAAAAGTTTGTCGTAGATCTTGTTTGATTAAAAGCACAAAATTTTGCCCAGTTTTTCAGTGTCTGTCTTGTGAACAAGTAGAGCCACCACTAACCCATATAGGACAGCTGTGGTCAAGACCCTCCAAATGTCTTAGTAAGGTTTATTATTACCATGATGAAAGGCCATGACCGTAAGCAACTTGGGGAGGAAAGAATTTGTTTGACTTACACTTCCACATCGTAGTTCATCACTGAAGGAAGTCAGGACAGGAACTCAAACAGGGAAGGAAGGAACTCGGTGACAGGAGCTGATGCAGAGGCTATGGAGGAGTGCTGCTTACTGGCTTGCTCATCACGACTTGTTCCTTCCTTTTCTTCCTTCCTTTCTTCCTTCCTCCCTTCCTTTCTTTTTTGTTTTCTTTTCAAGACAGGGTTTCTCTGTGTAGCTCTGGCTGTCCTGGAACTCTCTCTATAGATCAGGATGGCCTCAAACTCAAATATTTACCTCCCTCTGACTCTCCCAAGTGTTGGGATTAAAAGTGTATCCCACTATGTCCAGGCTATTAGCCTGCTTTCTTATAGGACCCAGGACCAGCAGCCCAGGGATGGCACTACACACCATGGACTGGGCCCTCCCCCATCAATCCCCAGTTAAGAAAATTTCTTACAGCAGAATTTCATGGAGACATCTTCTCTATTGAGGTTCCCTCCCTTCAGGTGATTCTAGCTGTGTCCAGTTGACATAAAACTAGCCAGACCAGGTCATGTGGCTTGGCCTGTCCAGTGCAGAGTGAACTTTGACCTCATTTGCCCTTTTGTTGGGGATCTCTGTGCAGGCAACACTTTACACAGCAACTTGCCATACCATTAGAAACCAAGAAGACCCACCATGGAAGTAATCAGATTCATTTGGAAGGGAGGAAGGAATTAAAAGGTCAGTCCACCCAACAGGGTAGACGTAAATGGCCTCCCTTAGTTCATCCAGGCAAAACTATTCCAATCATTTTACATAATCACCATGTTTATCTGTAACGATCTATTTTTAAAATCTTTATATAACATTTCACGATGGGCTTCCATGATGCCTTGTATGTAGTAGAAGCTCAGTGAATACCTCTTGAGTGAGTCAGTACAGTATTTTGATTATCTGGTCCTCATGTACTGGTGCAAAAGCACAGTGTCATCTTTCAGCTGAAGTCAGACAGGAGAAATAGCCTGAGTCACTGCAGGCGCCTGGGGGTTACAGCCCACAGCTTTGCCTGAATTCTTGACGGAGTTCAGCAGCATTAAGTTGTTTAAAAGTTACTTTCATTAGTTTGTATATGAGTAGGGGTAGGGGCAGGGCACGGGCATGCCAGGGTGCACATGTGGAAGGCTGAAGTCCACTTGTAGAAGTTGGTTTGGTCCCTTTACCATCTAGATCAAACTCAGGTTGTTAAGCTTGTTAGCAAGTGCCTTTACCTAGTGAATTGTCTCTCCAACCCAACATTCTTTGTTTAATAAGCTTTAATATAACGCACACATACACACACACTCCATCTCCAGATTGTATAATGTAGTCTAGGCTTGCTCATCTCACCTCAACTTCGGGGCTGGTCTTACAAGCCTTCCTACTACAGCCATGATCTTATCTAGATTTTGCCCTGTTTATGAGATTAGATTCCAAAGATTCTACCAACTTCTATCCTCCCCCACTGTAAATGTGTATTAAGGACAGACAGAATTCAGTAACTCAGTGCTTCTTACATGAGACACTGTCTTTTCTCCTTTTTTCCTTTCTCTTTCTTTCTTCCTCTTCCTTTCTTCCTGCCTGTCTTCTTCCCTCCCTCCTTCCTTCCTTTCTTTCCTTCTTTCTGTTTTTCTGAGACAGGGTTAGTCCAGTATGCCTCAAACTTGCAATATCCTTAGGTATCTGCTACCATGCCCATTAAGGAATAAGGTTTGCACTCTCATTTTCTCTGACACAGGGTCTCATGTAGCCCAGGCTAGCCTCAAACTCAATATGAGGCAAAGTTGAGCTCCTACTCTTCTGAAGGCACTGTTCTTGAAAGCTGTAGGAGGTGCTTGACCAGACTCAGAAGGACAAATATTACATACTTTCTTTCATATGCAAAATCTAGTTATAAACACAAATATAAAGGGCAGGACAGTGGAAGGGGAACTATGAGGGACAGGAAGAGAGCTAAAGGGAGGAGGGAAGAGTGGCAACAAGAGAGGGTACAGTCCTGCATTTCTCTTGTAAGTAGAGTCTAGATTTGTGAGTTACCTGAGATGGAACTGCAAGGGCTCTATTGAACTGTCCGCCCAGGCAGAACATTTCATCAATACTCCCTCTCCTTTCCCCTCTACCCTGTGCATTGCTGGGGACTGGATTTAGGACCTCAAGCGTGCCGGACAAGCGCTCTGCCCCTGAGCTATACCGCCCCAACAGATCTTTTCAATTCTCATCAATGCGGTCTGGGAGGAAGTATGGGAAAGGGCTCCTCCGGAGGCTTGGTCCTCTTTGCTTTATTCCTCTCCTCCTTCCTCCCACTCAGAGTTAACAGAACCCAGCAGGGGCTTCTGCCTGTGTCCCTTGTGGGGGATGGGTGTGAAAGAATGTTTGGGGCCAGAAGGTTCTGAGTCTTGGCACTGAAGGACTGAGTGACAGAGCGGCAGCTGGAAGGCTGCGCTGGCCTGGAGCCCCTGGCAGGGAGAGTCTGGGTCTGAGGCAAGTGCGGCGGCAGAAGCCAGACCTCAGAAGCAAAGGAGGTGTGAGAAAGAGCAAGGAAGAAGAAACACGGTTTCAGAGAGCAAGCTTGCTTACAGCAGATACAGTCGAGGAGTGGGGTCTACGGGATGAGAGCAAAAGCCACCGGAATGGGAAAAGAAAGGTTTCCCAAGAGGAAATAAGGCACGCAGATCCAAGCCGGATCAGTCTTTGTTCTTTTTCCTTCTTGGGTATCAGGGCGGAAGCAACCGTTACAGGAACTGAGTAAAAGCTCATGGTTGTTTCTTGTTTCTCTTATTTTCCTCTGAGCAACACGACAGTAGAATAAATAGAGAATTCCAGGAACACTCTGAGAAGAAAAATGCCCTAAGAAGTGTCAATTCTGGGAAATTTTAAGGAGTTGTAATAATAAAACGCAGTCGTTTGGAGTCGCATCCGCTGCTGTGCTTTAAAATACCTAAGCACACGCTTGGTTCATTACTCACAAGACAGCCATGGATACATAATTTGTGTATTACCCACAACAGGAAGTTGTCACACCAGGCAGGGCCCCAGAGGCTGAGTACATGGGTTGCCTATCACTCTAATCACTACTTAAAATGAAAACTAATAGAATTAGTCATTGGTCCCTGTGGATCCCCAAAGGGGAAAAGCAGACTGTTTTAATCCAGTTTGGGTCTTTCCAAACGAAACTGAAATCAAACATCAAAAATTTGTGAATTAGCTGTTTAGCTAGGCAAGGTCATGTACACTATTAATTCCATCTCTTGGGAAGCAGAGGCAGGTGGATCTCTGTGAATTCAAGGTC
Source organism: Myodes glareolus (assembly GCF_982192425.1). Lineage (NCBI taxonomy): Eukaryota > Metazoa > Chordata > Mammalia > Rodentia > Cricetidae > Myodes > Myodes glareolus. The sequence continues at coordinate 69,159,038 of NC_142030.1, forward strand.
AGCCTGGTCTAGAGTGTGAGTTCCAGGAAGGTGGGTTTCTACCAGAAGGAGTTGTCAGCTTTTCTCTGGCACTGTGCATGTTATAATATTGTTAATCCCAAAGACTGGAGGAGAAAGACCACCAACGCCACACCATCATGGCCAAAGTATTTAAAGAAAGCAATTAATTGAAGTATGATTTGTTTTTCGTGTATACAGGCTGCTTCTCCCTAAAAGGTAGGTTTTAGGAGATCAGACTTGGACATGAGGAAGACAAGGTTTTTTTTTTAAATTTTATTGATTTTTATTGAGCTCTACATTTTTTCCTGCCCCCCCCCCCGCCACTGCCTTGCCTCTCCTCTCCCCTCAACCCTCTTCCAAGGTTCCTATGCTTCCAATTTACTGAGGAGATCTTGTCTTTTTTCTGCTTCCCATGTAGACTAGATCCATGCATGTCTCTCTTAGGGTTCTCATTGTTGTCTAGGTTCTCTGGAATTGTGATTTGCAGGCTGGTTTTCATTGCTTTATGTTTAAAAATCACTTATGAGTTTTTAAACGTGAAATTTTACTTTCTGAGTCAGGATTACTTCACTCAAAATGATGTTTTCTAGCTCCATCCATTTGCCTGCAAAATTCAAGATGTTGTTATTTTTTTCTGCTGTGTAGTACTCCATTGTGCAAATGTACCACATTTTCCTTATCCATTCTTCAGTCAAGGGGCATTTAGGTTGTTTCCAGGTTCTGGCTATGACAGACAAAGCTGCTATGAACATAGTTGAGCACATGTCCTTGCGGCACAATTGAGCATCCTTTGAATATATACTCAAAAGTGGTATTACTGGGTCTTGAGGAAGGCTGTTTCCTAATTTTCTGAGAAATTGCCACACTGACATCCAAAGGGGTTGTACCAGCTTGCATTCCCACCAGCAATGCAGAAGTGTTCCCTTTACACCACAACCTCTCCAGCATAAGTTGTCATCAGTGTTTTTGATCTTGGCCATTCTTACAGGTGTAAGATGGAATCTCAGAGTTGTTTTGATTTGCATTTCTCTGATGGCTAAGGATGTTGAACATTTCCTTAAGTGTCTTTCAGCCATTTTAGATTTCTCTGTTGAGAGTTCTCTGTTTAGGTCTGTATTCCATTTTTTTTTTTATTGGATTGTTTGTTCTTTTGATGACCAATTTCTTAATTTCTTTGTATATTTTGGAGATCAGACCTCTGTCTGATGTGGGGTTGGTGAAGATCTTTTCCCATTCTGTAGGCTGTTGTTTTGTCTTGTTGACCGTGTCCTTTGCTTTATAGAAGCTTTTCAATTTCAGGAGGTCCCATTTATTAATTATTTCTCTCACTGTCTGTGCTACTGGGGTTATATTTAGGAAGTGGTCTCCTGTGCCAATGCGTTCAAGTGTACTTCCCACTTTCTCTTCTATGAGATTTAGTGTGGCTGGCTTTATGTTGAGGTCTTTGATCTATTTGGACTTGAGTTTTGTGCATGGTGATAGATATGGATCTATTTTCATTCTTGTACATGTTGATATCCAGTTATGTCGGCACTATTTATTAAACATGCTTTCTTTTTCCCATTTGATATTTTTTGCTTCTTTGTCAAAAATCAGGTGTTCCAAAATTGTGTGGATTAATATCCGGGTCTTCGATTCAGTTCCATTGGTCCTTCTGTCTGTTTTTATGCCAACACCAGACTGTTTTCAGTACTTTAGCTCTGTAGTAGAGCTTGAAGTCAGGGATTGTGATGGCTCCAGAAGTTCCTCTATTGTACAGAATTGTTTTGGCTATGCTGGGTTTTTTGCTTTTCCATATGAAGTTGAGTACTGTTCTTTTGAGGTCTATGAAGAATTTTGCTGGGATTTTGATGGGCATTGCATTGAATCTGTAGATTGCTTTTGGTAAATTGCCATTTTTACTATGTTAATTCTACCTACCCAAGAGCATGAGAGATCTTTCCACTTTCTGGTGTCTTTTTCAATTTTTTTCTTCAACGATTTAAAGTTCTTGTCATACAAGTCTTCCACTTGTTAGGTTAGAGTTACTCTGAGATATTTTATGCTATTTGTGGCTATTGTAAAGGTTGATATTTCTCTGATTTCTTTCTCAGTCCATTTATCATCTGTTTTCAGGAGAACTACTGATTTTTTTGAGTTACTCTTGTATCCTGCTACATTACTGAAAGTATTCATGAGTTATAGAAGTTCCTTGGTAGAATTTTTGGGGTCACTTATGTAAACTATCATACCACTAGCAAATAGTGAGAGTTAGACTTCTTCATTTCCAGTTTGTATCCCCTTGATCTCTTTTTGTTGGGAAGACAAGGTTTTTATAGCTCATGGTAGGGACTTTCCAAATGGGTGGTTTGGTAGGCAAAATAGGTGGGGCTACAGAAGCAGAGCAAAACAAGGTGGTCATAACAACAGGTAGTCATAATCTTTTTAAAACAAAGAAAGGGCTACAAGATGGTCATTATAACTTTTTAGAACAAAGATATGGTTGCTGTTTCCTGGAACAAAAAGTACAGAACAATTTGTAGCTAAGGTTACAGATGGGACATAGCCCAATCCTTGAGAAACAGAGATTTAATCACAAATAGGGATGAGCCTAGTTAGTCTTTATTATAAGATGCCTTTCAAGCTTAAGGTGGAGGCAGGCTGATTCATTAAAGCCACAAAGTTTGTTTACTCTAAGTTCTTAATGTGCCACAATTATTGATATTCTGATGGCCTTCATTAGTTCTCAGCCATTCATAAAATGCAAGTTCCTTGAAGCCTGAGACACCAGTGTGTGGGACAAGAAAGGTACTCTACACTCATGAGTATTGACAATGAGTTGCTGGAAAGCCTACCAGGAGCCAGATAACGTGGTGTGTACCAAAATCCCGGCTCTCAAGTCAAACGGGATCAAAGAGTTTATCCTAAGTCAAAATATGAGTAACTATGACCGATAACCAAGGATTCAGGTAAATTTGTTCCCCTCTTGAGGTGGTAGGACGAATTTCTTATAGTCACATGATGAAAGACTCTCAGAAATCAAGATACTTATCAAATGCATTGGAAAGTGCCAAAAAGCTGTAGGTTTCTGCTACCCGATGACATTCTTAGTCCGTGGGTTGATGGAAACTATTGGTCTGCTAAGAATACATTCCGGGTCACCAGACGGATCCTGACCACATCTCAGGCTCTTGGAACCGTGCCTGCAGAAACCCGGAATGTTCCTCAACCTTTGGCTTGGCCTGCATCACCATCTAGTAATGAGTTGGAAGTATCATACAGCACTTGGCAACCAACTTCCTGTAATAAATTCAACAGCAACTTAAAAAAAAAAAAAAAGAATACATTCCGGGGCCAGCAAGATGGTCCAGTGGGTAAAGGTACTTCCTACCAAGTCTGATGCCATGGGTTAGAGCCCCAGGACCCATGTGGTAGAAGGAGAAAAACTGACCCTTGCAAGTTGTCTTCTAACCTTCCACACATGCTTGGTGGCCTGTGTGCCCCCCAACACGCACACACATAAACAAACATACAAATAAAATAAATAAAAAGTAGTTTGGTTTTGCTTTTGTTTTTTAAGAAAAAGGTAGTCAAAAAGCATTATCTGATAATTCATAAAAAGCATTCATTAGATACCTAGAGATGGGGGCACCAGTTGACTATTCAGAGGACTGTGGTGGTTTGAATGAGGAATATACAGAGACCCACATATTTGATCAGGAGATACCATTGTCTCCTTTCCCTGGTTTATTCTCAACAAGGTCACAGGTTACTGCGGTTTGAATGCTGTTTGTCTCCTAAAAGGCTAGGGTATTTGGAGCATAGTACCCAGGCCGGTGGCCTGCTCTGTGTAGCTCCAGCTGTCCTGGAATTCACTCTATAGACCAGGCTGACCTCAACCTCACAGAGACTGGCCTGCTTCTGCCTCCAGAGTGCCGGGATTAAAGGTGTGCGCCACCACCTACGGGCACATTTCTACCATGGTAATGTTTAAAAAACACAAGCTCGTAAGGCTTTAGTGACTGTGAAATGAAAGGGCCCGTGTTTAATGAGGCTGTGAACGAATGAGAAAGCAGTAGTGGGGAGAACTGAGAGCCACTTCCTCCCTGCAGCAGCTGGACTGGGCTTCTAGGACTGCAAGCTGCTGTGCTGCATGCTCTTGAGGTCGTGAGTTTTGTTTCTTTAGCTTCCTTTTGCCTCCCTGACTTGCCTGGTTCTCAGCAGTAACTCTCTTGCAAATGCTTTGCAACTCTTGCCTGACTCTTAGCTACTCTGCATCAGTGTTTATGTTATTAACATGAGCCCTAGGCATGCTGGTTGAATCCCACCTCTCTCTCTAAGTGCTGGGGTGATCTTAAGTGATATAGTTTCTCTGCATCTCAGCTCCATAAACCAGTGTTTCTTGGTACTAATGGGGAGCTCAAGGGGCATGGGCAGGTGACAGAGCACGCACAGGGCATGACACTTGCTATGTGTTTTCCTTCATGTCTAGTTGTCTCACATGGTTATAGCTGCCTGTTGCCCAGTGCTTATTCTGCACGAGGCACTTCCCACACATATGGCCACTTCTTTATGGCCACTTTGTCAGCAGATGTCATTGTCACAGCCCGCTGAAGTTGCATTGCTTTTCGTTTGCTTGTTCTTGAGGCAGAGGATCTCTGTGTAGCAGCCCTGTAGACCAAGATAGCCTCAGAATCACTAAGATTCCCTGTCTCTGCCTCCTGAGTGCTGTGATTAAAGGTGTGCGCCACCATGTCCAGCTTCCCCCCTCCCTCCTTTTTTTGTGAAGTTGCATTTCTTGACAAACTCCCATGTTTCTGTGGTTTAGATGGATGGTACTTGTCTCTTAAAAGGTTCATGTAATAGGAATGTGGTCCCCAGGATGGCAGTTTCAAGAGGGTTAGGTCAAACAGGAGTATGTCCTCAGAAGGGTCTAAGGCATGTCTTACTGCTGGAGTCCTGACTACAGTCTCTGTGGCCTCCTGTCTGGCCATATAATTTCTTTCTCCTGCACATGTCCCCATAATGACATCATAAGATCCTTACAGAGCCAGGCCCTATCAGCAGCATGACCTTGAATGTCTAGAACATTTTTTCCCCAGCCACCTGTGGTGGTGCACACTTTGGATACCAACCCCGAGGAAGCAGAGGCAGGCAGATCTCTGTGAGTTTGAGTCCAGACTGGTCTACATAGCAAGCGATTGAGTTCCAGGCCATCTAGGGCTACACGGTGAGACCTTGTATATATACATACATACATACATACATTCATACACACACACATACATACCCACACACATACATCTTGCTTTAGGTATTGTATGATAGCAAGACCCTGTGTGTGTGTGCATGTGTGTGTGCACGTATGTGTGTGTAGCTTGCATTAGGCACTGTCTGATAGTACTGACAAGTGGATTAATACACTCAATAAGTGGCAGAGCATGAACCAAATTCAACTTTTTCTCCACAGACAACTAACTGCACTTTTTCCAGAACAAAACCCAGTAGGCACTCAAATGATGCTTGACCAAAATAATGAGTTTCTCACCCACTCAAAACTATGACCTACAGAGAGGTCTTGGGAACAAAATAATTCAAATATCTTTTCAGTGCATCAGAAAATTAATAATTTTTTCTTGCAAATTTGTTATAATTTTTTTGTTCAGTCTATGATGCTGGGACTTAAGTGCTGAATAAGGCTTAAAGGGTCAAATGAAGCTCCTGCACATTTCCCAGAAATGTCAGCGAAGCTCTCGGGTAAGAGCCATTGCTTGTCAGTTCTTGGCAGATAGGGCTAATGATGCCTAAAGGGAAAATGGAAAGCTTGTCACCTTGCAAAGGAGCTGCCCTGGGGTGGGTCCAGGAATATGTGGGTATGGAGAGCTGAGAACCTGCCAGACATCACCTGGTTTAAGTCTCTCATTCAACAGACAAGAAAGTTAAGGCTTGAAGAGAAGAAAATCATTTGCCAAAAGAAAAGTTGAAACTGGTGACAAACTTCATAGCCCGATATGAATACTTCCAGCATCATGGTCACTAGGGAAACAGCGCCTATCACTACACACTTATGCAACAAGTAGGAAGACAGTAGTGGCTACCACTGCACATCTATAAAAACAACTCAAACCAAAAAAAAAGTGATGCTAACAAATACTGGAAAGAATGTGGAGGAATCTGCCCTATCCCTTGATGAGATATAGAAATGTAGCAAGGTCCAGCCACTCTGTGCAGCTGTGGCTACGTAGTGAGTTCAAGGCCAGTCAGGGCTAAGTGAGACCCCTTTCTAGAAACAGTGAACGGGGTAAAATCATTTGTTTGGGAAGTGTTTACAGCTGTTTCCACTGTTCACAGATGAAAAACCCAGGTGGTTACTACCTGGCTCTTGCCACTCTGTTGCCTTTCATGATTTGAAGATGTCTGCACCCAGGGTGATTGTCCTCTACCCCATAGGTCCCAAAGCTCTCAGTGTTAGGTAGAAGGAAGAAGCTGCAGAGGATCTGAGCTTTAAGTCCTGTTTACTCAGAGGTTGCCTTTGTCTTATCTAGTGGGTCTTCCTTCCTTCCTTCTTTTTTTTTTTCCTTTTTTTTTTCTGTTTTTGACAGGGCTTTTCTGTGTAGCTTTAGAGCCTGTCCTGGAATTCTCTCTTTAGACCAGGCTGCTCTTGAGCTCACAGAGATCCTCCTGCCTCTCTCTCCCGAGTGCTGGGATTAAGGCATGCGCCCACCCAGCTACTTAGCATAATCTAAAAGGAGGAAAGGCTCCTAATTTCAGTGGCTTTGCTCCCCATTTGGCTGGACCCCTTACTTTGGGCCTGGAGGAGAGAAAGAGGTCACAACAGAAGGAACTGGAGCAGAGCCTGCTCATTTCATGGCAGGCAGGAAGAAGGGAGCATAAACAGGCGACAAGGTACATCATTCTAGAACAGGACCCAGTGATCTGCTTCCTTTAAGTAGGCACAACTCCTCTTTCTTTCTTTTCTTCTTTTTCTTTCTTTCTTTTTTTTTGTGTTGTTGTTTTGGTTTGGTTTTTTGTTTGTTTGTTTGTTTGTTTTTCAAATCAGGGTTTCTCTATAGCTTTGGAGCCTGTCCTGAACTAGCTCTGGTAGACCAGGCTGGCCTCGAACTCACAGAGATCCTCCTGCTTCCCGAGTGCTGGGATTAAAGGTGTGTGCCACCACCACCTGGCACAACTCCTATTTCTTTAATCACCCAAACAACACCAGTGAATTCATACTGATTGTGTCAAGAGTCATCAGGGTTCAGTCTCTTTGGCCCATCAGTTGGCAGGACCAGATCCCTAGCTTCTGATCCTCTGGGGAATATTTAATACTCAAAATACAGCAATAATATACTAAGGGGAAAAGTGCACAGTAAATACGTTTTAAAAGTAAGGTTTTGAGCCAGGTGGTGGTGGCGCATGCTTTTGGTGCCAGTATTTAGGAAGCAAAAGCAGGTGGATCTCTGTGAGTTTGAGGCCAGCCTGGTCTTCAGAGTGAGTTCTGGGGACAGCCAGCACTGCACAGAGAAATCCTGTCTCAAAAAACAAAACAAAAGGTCTTGGAAAACCTATGAGGCGGTGAGCTCCAATGTGATATCCAATGGCAGATAACTCGGGAGCATGTATGGTGTATGCACGTGTGGACATGCTTGCCTGTGCCTATGCATACTAAGCCAGAGGCCAACTTCAGGTATCTTCCTTTTTTGCTCTCCGTCTAATTTTTTGAGAGAGGTTCTCTCTCTGAACCTGGAGATTGCTAAATTAGCTGACTAGCTAGCTTGACAGACACACCCCCGATCTGCCTGTCTTTGCCCCCTCAGTGCTGGGGTTACAGGCACCCGTCACCAAGCCTGACTTTTAAGTCAGTTCTGGGCATCCAAACTCAGGTCCTCAAGCTTGCGGAGCAAGCTCTTCACCCTGGGAGCCGTCTCTCCCGCCCAAAGTGTCTAAACAGAGAGCCTATCCACACCGCCTTCTGCTCCCGGAGCCAGGCGCCAGGCGCATGGCGATGGCGGCATTGCGTCCTTCGCTGGTTACATGGGGTCTTTCCAGCAGAGCTGGAAGCTGGATTGGAATGCTGCCTGCTCACCTCGCTGCTCCCTGACCTCAGAGACAAGGATCCCTGATGACACTCTTGCCGGAAGCAAGTTTTTTGAGCTGAGAAGCACCAAACTCAGTATTTCACGCGTCTGTTTACAAGCTTGTCTTTTCTTAATCTCAATTTTCCCAGATCCAGGGCTCTGAGACAAGGATCTGTGCTTGCGATTCTTGTCAATACAACCTGATTCCCGTAAACAACCTCCAGAAATGCTCTGGATTTTAACTGATACAGGACTGCAAGAGAGTAGTCGGTAGAATTAATGTGCTAATGAGGTACTAACACAGCTTTGCTCAGGATTAACACATTCAGGAGCCAACCAATTAACTGCCCTTCCTAATAACTCCCAGGCATTTTCTGTGTTCAGAACGTGGTGAAGCTGCTGGCCTATGTGAATCTCAGCTCTCCAGCGCCTTTTGTTGTTCTTTTTGCAAGGCCTGATGAGCAAGGGGAGTGGAATAAAAGAATGGCCTTGAAGACTGCTCATGACAAATCCCAGGTTGAGCCGTGGTTATGGTTAGACTAGCCATGCAATTGTGTGTGGGCTTAGGTCACCTTCACACGTTCATACCCACGGGGGTCAGGGCAGAAGCTGTGTCCTCTGGGTTGTAATTGTTCTATTTTGCCTACTGTTCTGGAGCTGAACTTCTCTAATTAACATCTGTCAGTCAAGCAAACTGAGTTCCTGCCAAAGTGAAGAGAATCTAAGCCTGTCTGGATCTGCACGTCACACAGTTGGGTCAGCCCCAGATGCCTGCAAAGAAAGGCCTTCAGAGATTTCACACCACACAAATACTTCCGTTCTCTCTGCATACGCCGAGAGCCCTTCCGAAGTCTCTGAAGTATCGCTCCTCTTCTGGTTTTCTGTCTATCAAGATGTTTCAAAAACCAGATCGGGTCAGGCAGTGGTGCGTGATTTTAATCCCAGCACTGCAGAGGCTGAGAGAAGAGGGATCTTTGTGAGTTCAAGGCCAACCTGCTCTGCATACTGAGATTAAGCCAGCTAGGGTTGCAGTGGTGAGACCCCGTCTCAAAACAACAAAAACAAAACATACAAAGCAAGGGAAGGTGTTGGGAAACGTTTAATGTTTGCACCTCTATATACTGCTCCTCCCCCCTCTCTCCTAGAGAGGTTCCTACAGTGGAGAACAGCTATTCTTTTGTCTCCTGAATCATTAACTGAACCCTCATGTGCTGATTGTGATTCTGTGCAAACCGCCTGGATCACTAGGTGCTGAGAGGACAGAGGAGGAGCAAGTCTCCCTGGAATGCCAGGGCTGATCAAATCATTTCACTGTTCTGCCTGTCTGTCAAAAGAAAAAAAATCCAGTTTTATAATATATTCCCTCTTCTAGACAGTTATGAGAAAATGAAATGTTTTATAAATACCCCAACCCTTTCCTCTATCATCTCTCTGTCCATCCGTCCTGCTGAATATCCATCCATCTGTCTATCCATCCACCTACCCACCCACCCACCCACCCACCTTCAAGAGCCCCTTCAGCACTCCAGTGCCTCTTGTGGACCAATGTACCGAGTCCTGAAGACACACCCCCGAGACAAGACTTGCCTTCCGGTCTCAGGGAAGTCTTGGTGTAGAAGGACACAGCCCTGTGATCAGACTTTGAAATAGCAAGCCACTGTAGCAGAAAAATGTGTGCAAAACACAGGGCTCAAATCCTATGTTCCCAAGAGCTGAAGCTGGTGGCGAGTTAATTCACAGAACAGGCTTCGCCGCTTTAATTCCTCTTGGGGATATTTGGAAGGAAATTTTCAAACAGCAAAGCCCAGAATCCAGTGTGATATGTTTAATCTTTGAATCCGCCGGGGTAATAGTTTGGTCCTTGCCTTTTTCCACCTTCCTCCTTTATCTTCAGGTTCCTGACCTTCTCAAAGGTGAGCCGCTGGTTGCTCCCTTTGTTTAGCCCAGCGTGCATTTTCCCTTTCCAGCCACAGCCCTGCTCCTGACAGGCAATGTTTCAGGACCCCAGAGAGCCTGGGCTGGCAGAACACACGGGCGTGTGGGAGTGTAGAGAGCAGTCTTTCAGGGAAAATGAAGAACAAGAGGGACAAATGGCAGGTTTGGAGAGCAGGGAAGGAAAGAGAGAATGGAGAGAGAGAGAAAAAGAAGTCAGGCAGAGACTGCAAGAGGGCAGCTCCAGCCCTTATTCCCTCTCTTCAAACCATGGTGCTGGGCAATTTCTGTAACTAGGAATCGGGTTTCCCAAAGGGCTGGCTGTGACAGTCTTTCCAAATACGGGGCGGGCGAGCTGGAGCAGAATTGCCGGAATACCAGAGGACCTGGCTCATCCACGCGGCCAAGTCTCACAGGCCGATTTCCCTTGGCTGTGATGAGCCAAGGGTGGGGCAGGGGTGGGAGGAGGTGGTATAGAAAACCCAGCATCCATCATGTGTTGCTTTTGAAAATTATTATTTTGGAGTGCAGGCTGTTTCCTGTCTTTAAAGCCTATTATCTAGTTCCCGTCCAGGTGGAGCCTGAGCTGCCTGCTAATTTAATCCCCTGGGTTTCCCCTCTGCCTTCAAGATCTCGAGACATTCAGGCTTCATAAAGAGGGCACCTTTGTGTCTTCTCCCCCGAAGGCGCCCATCTACCCTGGCAGCAAAGGAGATGCTATTCTGGGAAACAGCAGCTGAAGAGGGAGGGTTGTTAATTGTTTGTCAAATCCTTCCACTCTAGTTAGATCTCATGCAGAAAAGAGAGAAGCCATAGCCTCTCCTTCATTCTGGCCTTCCTCTCCCATACGCAAGAGGGAAAAGAAAAGGGGCTCTTGGTTCTTCAGGCACAGACAGACAGACAGACAGACAGATAGACACACACACTTAAAAAAATAAGCCCACTCATTTAATAAAACACGTCAACAAACAAAATAGTTTTAAAATCATTCATGGTGCTGGAGAGATGGCTCAGCAGCTAAGAGCTGGTACTGCTTTGGACCTGAGTTTGGTTCACAACACCAATGGCAGGTGGCTCATAACTGCCTGTAACTGCAGCTCCAGTAGATCTGCCATCCTCTTCTGGATCCCGCAGGCACCTGCTGTCATGTGTTATGGGCGTTCCCACTCCCCCTCGTACACATGCTTAAAAGAAATCTTCAAAAACCACTTATAAGACTCCAACAACAACAACAAAAACAAACAAACAAACAGAGCAAAACAAAACCAGCCAAACAAAATAAATACTCATGGTAAACCGGGCGGTAGTGACACACACCTTTAATCCCAGCACTCGGGGAAAGAGGCAGGCAGATCTCTGTGAGTTCGAGGGCAGCCTGATCTATAAGACCTAGCTAGTTCCAGGACAGACTCCAAAGCTACAGAGAAACCCTGTCTTTAAAAGAAAGAAAGAAAGGAAGGAAGAAAGAAAGAAAGAAAGAAAGAAAGAAAGAAAGAAAGAAAGAAAGAAAGATCCTCACGGTGATGGAAAAAGAGATACTACCAGGACTTTCTGAAAAATCACATTTGTTCGTACTGCGACCAAATTGACTAAGCACACCCAGGCTACACCACCACTCCATTGACACGCTTGACAATGATCCCACCCAGGGCCCACTCACTGGAGCACTCATACAGCACACATTTACTCCATCAGGGCAGGGACAGACGCAAAAACAAGCAGAAAGTGACACAGACTGAGCAATAACCCTTAGGACTCTGACCTCAGGAGTCCTTTGGGACTCTGAGACTTTCTAAGTATTAGGTCAGCAGGTGGAGGGGACAGGAACTGGAATATGATCTGGTTTCTTTGAAGAGAAGCTCTGCACGTCATTACTGACCAGTTCTTTTCTCCCTTGACCAGTTCTCACGTGAACTCTCTCCTTCCCCCCCCCCCCACCTCTACAGGGTCTTGTCTCTCTATGAGGTACAGTTTTGCCTCCAGTTCCCACTTACCCGCTTATCCTGATGTGCCTCGACACTTGGCTCCTCCCACTTACCCTGGTGAGCCTGGACACTTGGCTCCTCCCACTTACCCTGGTGAGCCTGGACACTTGGCTCCTCCCACTTATCCTGGTGTGCCTTGACACTTGGCTCCTCCCACTTTTCCTCCTACTTGGAAACTTAGAAAAGCTCTCTTGCTATTTGACAGGAACAGAGAAAGAACTCTGTCTCCTGTGAATGGATACCGTGGCTGTGAGGACTTTATAGAAGTGATAGTGGTCCAGGGACGAGATGATAGCTTCGCCTGTGTGACAATCATCTGCCCTCAGAAGAGCCCAGGGTGCCTAGTCGGACTGCTGATTCACACAGGCACCCTCGGTTAGACAGCAGGGCTGAAACTTCCGTTTATACTAGGGGAATGTCTGTATAAATAAATACTTACTCAGAATTTGCTTAGTCAAAACGATCATGACATGGTTGGAGGCTTGGGGTTTCTTGAATGAACGTTCATGTTCGAGCTGAGATCAGCTGTGTTGATCTAAAAGGATGTGACTGGTGAATTAGAACAGGTCTTATTGGTTACAGCAGTTAAGAGTGGGGTGAGGCAGGCTTTCTTATTGGCTAAACAATAAGGTGATGCTACTCACTGGTGGTTTCAGCGTGTCACTAACCCACAGTCGTGTTGGATGGAACCAGCAGACACTCTGTTACTTTTTCAGTAGTAAAACGACACGTTTGTAAACAGGGAGGTGGGGTGCAGACAATGTGGGATACCATCTTCCAGCATTCAACAGTGTTCAGGGGGAATACATGTGTCTACAGAACAGGTGAGTGTCTAATAGGCGAGTTAAATAAGTTGCAAAGGTGTATAGTTGTTGTCACTAGATGGTGGTTTTAAGTAACAAATAACTGTTTGGGGGAGAGAGACAGGCGACAGACAGACAGAAAGAGAGGCAGGGAGAGACAAACAGAAAGGGCAGGGGAGGGAGGGAGGGACAAGCCAGTATATTATAAACATCAATGGGCACTGAAGGCTTCCTGAAAGAAATGATGTGTAGATATAAGGTAACAGCTGAGAGGTTATTTTGTTGAGGAAATGAGATGGACACATACATTTATTTGCTTATTTGTTTGTTTGTTTGTTTATTTACCTTCATGTTAGCGGTCATAACAGGGATTTAGGTATACTAAATATGCACTCTACCACTGAACTACATGCCCAGTGCTTTAAGATATACTTTTGAGATTAGAGGTGTGTATGTGCGCATATGGGCACAGCTGGAAGCCAGAGCTTGACTTCTGGTGTCTTCCTCTATTGCTGCCCACCTTCTATCTTAAGATGGTATACAGGTATCAGGTGTGGAGCTTACTACTTTAGCTAGTTGCTTTAGCCAGCAAGCCCTTGGGATCCACTTGACTCTGTCCCCAGCTCTAGGGTTACAAAAGCATGCTGCCATATACAGTTCTATGGGGCTGCTGGGGATCCAAACTCAGGTCCTTGTGCAGCAAGCACTTTACCTATTGAGGCATTTCTGCCTCCCAGTTTGTAGGCCAGGCTGGCCTTGAACCCACAGAGATCCACCTGCCTCTGCCTCCCGAGTGGAGTGTGTCATCCCCGCCCAGCAAGATATTCTTTTTTGAAACAGGGTCTCACACTATAGTCCAAGTTACCCAGGCTGACCTTGAGTTCATATCCATCTTTCTGCTTTGGCTAAGAGTTATTTAGCTGAGGGTATTTAGTTGGAACACAGAGTGTTTGTGGTCTCAGAAGAGTAGATTTGAAGAACCCTAAGCTGTTAGATCTGATCCAGAGCCAATCAGCTTGGCTACTCTTCTCACTGTCTAGACTGTAAAACCACCTAGGGTGTTTTGGAAAACTGTGACACAGAACTCCCTCCCCACAGAGCCTCTGATTTAAAGGACCTGGTAAGGTCTGGGTGCCTGGATGTCGAAGGGCTCTTCAGGGGATGCTAACGTGCAGCTATGTTTTGAAGGTTACTAGCCACTTTCACAAGACTAGGAGCTCCTCCCCGCTCCCTATGCCCAGACTCAGTCTGTGAGAACTGCCATGGTATTCAGAGGGCTTCAGCCTATCCACAGTCCTGGCAGTTTGTTTTGGACACTGTATTGCATAGGATTTGGGAGACCAGGCCAGAAAGCTGGAATCCCACAATAGTCAAGGGAAGACATTTATGGTGGGTCCATCCCGCACCCCCCACCCCCAGGAAAGAATATGGCACATTAAAAGTAAATGTACCTGTACCTTCCAGGTGGACATCAAGACTAAAGAAAAAGGCCACTCCAGCAACCCAGGAGGATGATGCTGTCCAGGTGAGCACCCTCAGAAATTTATTTGTATGTTTGCATATTATTTTGTTTTGTTGTTTGCTTTGAAAACAAATTCTTCTGTAGCTCAGGCTGGCCTAGAACTGATTCCCTATGTAACCAAGGATGACCCTGAACCTTTTTTTTTTTTTAAAAAAATGATTTGATTTTTATTTTATGTACATCATTTTTTTGCCTGCATGTGCATCTGTCAGATTCCCTGGAGCTGGAGTTACAGACAGTTGTGAGTCGCCAGGTGGGTGCTGGGAAATGAACCCAAGTCTCTGGAAGAGCAGCAAGTGCTTTTAACTGCTGAGTCATCTCTCCATCCACCAGCCCTTAAAGTCTTAATGCCCCTGCCTCCTCCTTCAGAATATTTTAATTACAGGTATGTGCAGCCACACTCTGTTAGTATGTTTGCATTTTGAATTAAAATACTGTTGGGTTGGTTTATGTGGTACTATGTCCAGGTAAGTGCTTTTCCAGCATTGTGGTTTCTTCTTACCCTCTTCGCCCAGTGAACTGTTTCTATAGTGCTGTAAATATGGCATTTATTTATTTTTTCCCTTTAACACTGCAACTGTTTTGTGTTTCACTTTCTTTCTGTTTTATCTTCCTTGTTCTTTCTCTCTTCTCCAGTTAAAGACATCTGTTAGTTATCCCCAATATGCTCAGGCATATTTATATGGCTATGCTTAACTACCTCCTTATTATCCCTAGAAATACAACTAGAGCCATGTATATAAACAATTATAATATAATGATATAGTAACAATATATAAATGTAATATATAATGCAATTATATAATGATATATTAATTGGCTGAAACTATTTTTTAACCCAATATAACAAAAATTTTGTCATTTCTATACATAACTATCATAAAAGTATTTTATTATGATTTCCATTGTGATTTGGGGGAGGATTTTGTTTGTCTGAGACCAGATCTTTCTACACAGTCTTGGGTAGCCTTAAACGTTCGCTGACCCTCCTTCCTCAGCTTACCCCAGCATTTGCTCTGAGATTACAGGTGTGCACTACTATGCTCTGCCATCACAATGTAAATGGGGCATTTTACATTTTCTTTTCGATACTAACTTCCTGAAGCCTGCTGTGGAATTTATATCTGTCACACATATCGCTTTAAGCTTCAAAAATATGACACAGTAAATGGATTCTGAGGGGGGAACATTTCCTGTTTTGATTTTTAAGTTGATTAAAGTCAATAAAACTAAATGTTTAATATCTTCGGTTGTACTAGCCACATCTCACAGTCACTGTGTCCCCACTTTGTGGCGGTAGAAGCCTCCTGATCACAAGTGCTTGATCCCTTGGAGATGGATTCTCAAGAGTCCATTCCTTGGCTCAGGATTGCAGGAAATCCTGACAATAATTACGAAAGCACAAATGCAAGTCAGCTGACATTGACTAAGGCTAGGTTCTGGTGAAATAAAAAGAATAACCATAGCAACAGGTAAGACTTCGTAAGTGCTTATATGTACCACGACCTATACTAAACAACCCAAGTTATCTTTATTGGTGCTGTTTTACACAGCAGACTGAGGCACAAAACTAGGATGAGCTTTCCCATTTCACTAGAGATGAAATAACTTTTTGAAGGTCACACAGAAAATAAGATCCAGGCAGTACAGGCCAGAACATCACACACTCAAGATGAATCCCTACCATCCCAACTTACAACTCGACAACTTTGGGAAATTGACTTCACTTCTTGGAGTCTCTGTTTACTCATCTACAATGCCTGTAAGCTGACCATCATGATGCTCCGTGAACCTCATTACTAGAGATTCTACATGTGTGACCCTCTGGATGTACCACCATGGCCACCCTAATTGTTACAGTGTTGGAATGTCCTGACAGTTGATGGGACATCTTTCCCAGCTCTTTCACCTTCCTGCCATCCTATCTGTCCCACAGGTGCCTTCTGTAACCTGACATTGAAAGGGCTTAGCCTGTTCTGATGGTTAGTGTCTGTGCCCCATCAGTCAGTCTATATTTTCACTATCCCTGTCTTGCTTGGATGAGCACAAGCTGGGAGGGGTGCTAGGCATAAAGAAAGAGAGTGATAAGGGTAGCAACAAAGGCAGGAGTATAAAGTATACTGTGGTTAATACTGGGATAGTTAAGCTCAGATGGGTCAGAAAGCCTTCTCAGGCCCCTTAGCAGCCTGTGTATATTGGGGAGCATCCCAGATCACCACTGCATCACCAGAGTTCTTTTTGTCTCGTGTGTGTGTGTGTGTGTGTGTGTGTGTGTGTGTGTGTGTGTGTGCAGGTGTGCTCAGCTGTGCATGTTTATATGGAGGCCAGAGTCACTCATCTTCCTCAATCACACTCTACCTAATTTATTTCTTATTCTTTTCTTTGACAGTGTCGTACACAGATTCAAAGTATTTAGATCGCATTTAACATCCATTACCCCCTTCCAACTCCTCTTCCCAGCTTTATCATCATATCTTCCTCCTCCTCTTCAATTCACTGAGCACTGAGCATATTACATGAGGGTAGGACCACCCACAGGAGCATGGGCAACCTACCAGGGGTGATAGTTCCCTCCTTTAGCAGCCAGCACTTGACAAAAGTTCTTCAGCTTGGGGTAGAGCCTCATGAGCTTCCCCCTCTTCATACTGGAGTTTCATCTTACTTTTTGAGATAGGGTCTCTCATTAAATTTGGAGCTTGACATTTTGGACAGACTGGCTAGCCAGTGAGTTCCTGGAGCCATCTGTTTCTGCTACCCAGCCCAGGGATACAGGCATGCACCATTAGGCTTGACCTTCTATGGGATGCTGGGGATCCAAACTCTGGGTGCTGTGCATATACATCAAGCCTCTGACTCTCTGAGCCATTACCACAGCCCTGTCTCTTTACTTCCCCCCACCCCCACCCTTTCTAATTCATTCAATCTAGTTCATGCCTTCTCAATAATTCTTTGCCTAAACATTCACAGAGGTTTTATGCTTAGTCACCTGTTATACCGATTGTTCTAGAATCCATCCTGGGGTTCTCTTGTTATGCCGAAATCTTTAGTCAGTCCCTGAGGCCTCCCTGTTGAGGCATCCAGGATTTACTATCCTCACCTTGGCAACCTGACAAAGGAGATGCTTGCTGTACCCCATCCTTGCGTTGCTGCGCAGAGTCTGGATGCTACCTTACAGCTTTGAGCACCTCTTCAAATATGCTTTCCTTACTCAAACATTCATCTATGTCCCTTCCTTCTATAGTCACTTCTGTTACTCCAAATTCAAGTTAGGGGGTAGCATGTTCTAATAACTAAGGTGTTTCGATAGTGTACATATATAAGCCCAGTGCTAGTCTGAGGGTTTTTTGTTTTTTATTTTGGTTTTTTGTTTGTTTTGTTTTATTTTGCTTGGTTTGGTTTCTTGAGACCACGTTTCTCCGTGAAACAGTCCTAACTATCCTGGAACTAGCTCTTGTAGATCAGGCTGGCTTCAAACTCATGGAGATCCACCTGCCTCTGCCTCCCAAGTGCTGGGATTAAAAGCATGTGCCACCACCGCCAGTCCATTCTTTGACTTTTTTAATAAAATCAAAATAATGCTCGGTGGGCACGGCAGCACACACCTTTAGTTCAGGCACTGGGGAGGCAGAGGTAGGCGAATCTCCAAGCTCGAGGCTAGTTCCAGAACAGTCAGAGCTACACAGAGAAATTCAATCTCAAAAACATCAAAAATAAATAAATATATAAATCTTAAAAAGAAATGCTGGTAAAAGAAACAAAGCTTTGAAAGACCCAGGTCCTGTACCTCCCCATGGTCATGAACCAACTCATTGAGTCTACTCAGGAAGGAGCATCTATCTGTTGGCATGTACGGTTAAGCAAGCTGTATTAGACAGGAGCACGGACTATGACTGTACACAATAGTGGTATATTATTTACATTTTAACAAATAAGTCTTGCTTGAAGACCAGAGGCAAAGCTAAAGCCACTAGAGGTCAGGTAATGATGACACATACCTTTAATCCCAGGATTTGGGAGACAGAGGCAAATAGATCTCTGTGAGTTCAAGACCACCCTGGGCTATACAAGATCAATGCAGAAACAAATCCCGGTGGTGGTGATTAATCCCAGTACTAGGGAGTCATATACCTTTAATCCCAGAACTAGAGAGAATATGAAATGAGAGGAGAGAGGTTTAGTCTGCTTAGTCTGCCATCACCCAGCCTAGGTAGAGGTAAGGCTTCTCTAGTGGCTTGGCTACTTTGCTTTTCTGATCTTCAGGCAAGATTTATTTATTAAAATACAAATAATCTGCCGCTATAGAACACTTATCTAAGTACCACCTATTATGTGGCATCAATAAAGGTATCCATAAGATGCACTGCTTTGATACACTCTCCATGCCCTCCTGAATAGGTCATTTGTAATGTAGCAGGTTCTATCAGAACCTCACTGAGCTGCTCTCCTTAGGAAACCTGAAGCGTGCAAAGTCTTTGCTGCTAAGGGTGAGTGGCCAAAGGTAGATGCTGACTCGGATTCCAATATTCAATAAATATTGGCAAAAAAGCAAAAAAGAAAGACAGAAAAGATTTTCCAAGGAAGAAAATGGAGAAGAACCTTGTATTATTAATGAACATATGTTGCTGTAGCTCGGTGTCATAATTATTTTCTCTCCTCTATGTAAGCTGGAAATTCCTAGGAAGGAGGGCTTCACTTGTAACAGTACTAGTGAGTGGTCAAGAGGAAGGTGACCAGGTCATCACAGGTGAGGGCACCCGATTGTGAACTGCCTATGGTCAGGCCTTCCTCTCACTCGTATTTACATAAACATATTGATTGGCAAAACCCTATTGTAGGATCAGGCCAAGTTTTCATGCAGACTTCATGAAAGCTGTGCTGAAGTTTACTGTGACTAAGAGTTGTCATTATCTTCTGTATAATAAAATAGGTGTATATGTGATTTCTCCTTTTTGGAATAGAAGCTTAAAGACCATGAGATGATTTACAAAGTCATCAGGCACCAATACAATCCTGTGGCCCTTTTGTCAGGGTACTAAGACTCAGGGGATGGAGTACGCGGTTGACCGGGACCCTTCCCATGTTATTAGCTTGCCATAAAACAAATTTACAACATCATTATGCGAACCCAGGACTTCTCTGTTTGTAGTTTCAGAACTTACTAGATTTTCCCAAGGGTGGATTAGTCAGTAACTGTGCTAAAAAAAGAAAAACAAGAACAACCAAGCCCTAAACCAACCAAACAAGCAAACACTGCGGAGAAGTAGGTAGTACCTTCCATTTATTCCACTTAATAATATGACAACTGAGGATTTGGGGAAGGGAGTGGAAGATGACAGCTTTAGGTGAGAACCAGTGACTTTGTGCCTGAATACTGTTCCTTGATAAGCCAGAAGCTTCCCCTTCGGTTTGTGGTCAAATGCTAAGAGTGTGACGCTAATGGGAAAGGAACTGACTCCAAAATAGTATATCAAAACTTCGTACTGTTTGTTGTTCAGGGTTGTCCCTGTCTTGGATTGCCAGAGCTACCATTCCGGTCAAGAAACGGTGTGAGCTGTTGGAGACTGCTCATGAAAAAAGCCGAACTTTATTATTTTCAGCACTCTAAACGCATGACAGTTCGGTTCGGTTCTAGTGAATTCCAGCTCACAATTCGGATACCCTAACGACAGACAGTTCTGTGGACCTCACTTGCCTACACCGTTGCCTTGGAACCCAAATCCCATGGCACTTGTTCAATGGACCCTTCGCGATCGCCCCCTTTAAGAGCTTGCTCCGCGGGACTAACGTTTGAACCGGCCCTGACGCCCCTCCTCCGTCTCCGATTGGCTGGGGGGCGGCGCACGAGCCGCATCGGCCCGCCCAGAACGGTTGGCAGCGCTTTGTGATTGGCGTTCGAGAAGTCTATATAAGGCGCGGTGTGGGTTTGCTCCGCTCAGTTTAGCGAGCAGCCGTGATCAGGTCAGTAGTCTCAGGTGAAGAGGCGGAGGAGATTACGCGTTACCGGGTCTTTTCTCCACCGAGCTTTCAGCCGGCGAGGGTGCACCCCAGAGGCGAACCTATTCAGGGTTTCTGCCTCCAGCTCCTCTCGCCGTTTCGGAACGTGAACCGGCGTTCACCTCATCGTCTAAGCGCCACTCTCGAGAAGCGGAGGCAGGATGGAGTTCAAGCTGGAGGCTCACCGCATCGTCAGCATCTCCCTCGGCAAGATCTACAACTCGCGGGTCCAGCGCGGCGGCATCAAGCTGCACAAGAACCTCTTGGTGTCGTTGGTGCTGCGCAGCGCCCGCCAGGTCTACCTGAGTGACCCATGCCCTGGCCTCTACCTGGCCGGCCCTACGGGTACTCCGGCGGTGCCACCGCCTCAGCAGCCCGGAGAGCCGGTGGCCGGGCCACCCTCGGGCTGGGGAGAACCGCCTCCCCCTGCCGGCCGCGCCGCCTGGCCGGAGCCCGAGCCGCAGCCTCAGCGCCCCATGGTGTGCCACACACCGGGAGCGGGAAGCTCAGAGCCGGTGACTTCAGTGGCCGGAGCAGGGGACGCTCTCCGCGGCGGAGAGACGGACTCGGCGGCAGCTGCTTGGAGCCGCGTGGAGCGTCCGCGCGCGGCGGCTTCTGGAAGCGGCTCAGACACGTGCCCCGAGGGGCCCCGGGCAGTCCGCCGTTCGTGCGGCTGTCCCCCGGCCCGGGAGGAGCAGCCTGTCGGGGACGGTTCCCCCGCGCCACCCGCCCCGTGTCCCAGGAAGCGCGGCGCAGCGGGAGTGGGTGGTGGCCGCGCTGGTTGCCCGGCGCCTGGCTCGACCCCTCTCAAGAAGCCGCGCCGGAACTCGGAGGAGCAGCCGAGCACCACCGATGAGGACACCGACGAGGAGATGGAGACCGGGAACGTGGCAAACCTCATCAGCATCTTCGGGTCTAGCTTCTCGGGACTCCTACGGAAAAGCCCTGCGGGCGGCCGGGAGGAAGAGGAGGCGGAGGAGAGCGGCCCGGAAGCCGCCGAACCCGGGCAGATCTGCTGCGACAAGCCGGTGCTGAGAGACATGAGCCCCTGGAGCACAGCCATCGTGGCCTTCTGAGTTCCCGGGGCCCGAGCGGCTGGAGCTTGAGCAGCGGGCGTCCCCGAAGTGCGGCCGTGGCCTTTTCCCGGCCTCGAGGGCGAGCCGAGACCGTTGGCGCTGGGCGCGAAGGGGAGACTGGTTGCTGCCGGGCAGCACATCGCCCCGAACGGGGCAGCCCGGCTGGGCCGTGGCTCTCGAGTCTCACGTAGAGACCTAGAGTTGGAGGCTTATCGGAAGAGGACGATCGATCGTTAACTTTTGTGTCTGTGTGTGTCCGTGTGTAAGTTTGTCTTGTGTTGAGACTGTTTGTTCTGTGGTTCTGGAATGCACCACCCCTTCCCCGGGGCTTGAGACTTTTGGGGGCGCAGACCGGGACTTTCCTCCGCCAGCAGCACAGAAAAGGAAGCTGCTGAAAGGCTCGAGGCAGGGGAGTTCCCCGCTCGATCTTGGGGGAGAGAGGGACTTTACACACTCTCATGAAAGCTAGAACCTCATCAGGCGCGGAGTGGCGTTTCCTCACAGGATTTCCTCAGACTAGAGGGAGTTCGTCTGGAGTAGAGACTTGTATTATTTTTCTCCCTCCCCACCTTTCTCTAGCACAGAAGAAGCGCTTCTACCCTGTGATTACTCTGGGACAGCAGAACATTAAGGGACCTTCAATTCCCCAAAGGGGAAAAAAAGCTTGGTGAACTTCACAGAAGAGTTCAAGCTTGGAAATACGGAGTTTATAGAGAAAAGATATATTTTTAAAAGCTCTAGCTCAGAACTTACTACACAGTGCTTTTAAAAAGTGTTTAATGAAACAAAGTTTACAGACGAGCTCTAAGTGGAAGGACCTTATGGTTTTGTAGATATGGTGACTCCAGTCTTTGTTGTATAAAGGTTGGGGGAGCTGATAAGGGTTTTGTACAGTATTTTCTCCTCCTCTGTATTGATTTTTGTATAAAAATGTAACTTTACGTGTCTAACACGTATTAAATATTTTGAAGCAACTCCCTTGCCTGCTTGTATGTAATCACCTGTCTGGGTTTTCAACAAAGTGGGGGGAGGGGTGGCCAGACTGGGAAATGAAAGTGTGGTTCTTAGTATCAGTCATTGACTGACTAGGGACATTGTTGGTTATTTGATTAAGTATCAGGAGAGACACATATGAGGTTTTTTTTTTTTTCCGGGGGG
Source organism: Myodes glareolus (assembly GCF_982192425.1). Classification (NCBI taxonomy): domain Eukaryota; kingdom Metazoa; phylum Chordata; class Mammalia; order Rodentia; family Cricetidae; genus Myodes; species Myodes glareolus. Next base: position 69,181,565 of record NC_142030.1, read on the forward strand.
GGTGTCTTTTTTTTTTCACACATATCCTCATCTCAAGAGGACTGCTGATAGATACCGATGTCAAAGACTGGCAGGTTCTTGAAACCTGTCCTTACAACTGCCTTTCCTATAGTCATCTCAGGCCAGTTGGTTTTTCTGTAGTCTGATCAATGGAATCTTTAATATTAAATAATTTCAAGCACCAAGTTGTGAAGCCTTTCCTATCCTCAAATGTTTCCACCAAAACTTTTGTTTCCGTCTCCTGTTAATTTATAGACCGTGGATTTTTTTTTTCAGATTAATGGGGGAGGGTTGGTGGATAACAGCTTACTTCAGAAGTCTAGTAGGGCCAAATATGAGAAGCCAATGAGATTGACTTGTCTAAATGTTCAGACCCATTTCTGTGTTCCACTAGATGTCAAAATTGAAATTTTACTGCCCCCCAATTTAGTTGTAGAAAGTAATTGCATTGGTGAAAGTGAAATTATGTGTATCAAACCGGAGGAGGAAGGAGGCCAAGGAGGGTTGAGTAAAGTTAATTCTCATTTAGCATAACTTCCTGATTTGTGCTTGTCACCTACCTGATGACATAAGTGTTTTGGTCATGATAAACAGATGACAGCCAAGTCAATTTAAAGAGACCGTTTTGCCTAATGCAAAATGTTCAGTATTTAAGAGGTAGTGATCTCTTAGGAGCAAGTCAATTAGAGACTGTGTTTTAAAATATAATTACTAGTTCTTTAAAAGACAGCACCAGTTTTTAACTAAATAGAGTGCTTAAGAGAACAAGGGAAACTGAGGAGAGACAAAGCTGTATAGGCTTTAGACAGGAGCATGATTGGATGCCCTGGCCCTAGCTTGTTCTAATTATATAAACTCATAGCTGAGGAGGCCATTGTTTTGCTCTTTCTGTAAGACTAGCTTCTTTAAGCAAGGGAGCTGTGAACTTTCTATTCCATCACCATAATAATATAGACATAGAATGAAACATGCTTTAATCGGGGTGTTATTAAATTGCCTTGTTTTTCTTTTAGACATTAGCTACTTAAGCTTTATTATAACTACTAAGGTTCCATTAAGTGGATCTTAAAATGAAGGTGTCCAGGGCCTTAGTTCTGCCAACATTTCCTGTTACTAGAATCCAGTTATGCTCCAACAGCTGTCTCGATGTGCTTTTATATTTGAAAGGGTAATACTTGGTGTAAAGAGAGCTGTATGTTTGCTTGAGGTGTGACTAAGGTCCCTCTTCACCCTTGGTTTCATACAAAGATGAACCACGGGACTGTGTGTCTGCTTAATTTAGAGCCTATACACCAGGAGGAGTTTATACAGCATCCCTTTGTTGCACAAATCCTGTTACCCAGGATGCTTAGATTTTCATACCTTACTCCTGCCACTTTCCTCTCAGGCCTTGGTGTTGCTTCAGCTCTGTATTTTTTTTTTCCAAGTCTAAAAGGATAATTGTACTTGCCTCATAAAGTTGTAAAAATTACTGAGTTGATGTTCTTGGAAAGTGCTTCATACCTCTGAGGCCAAGTGCCACATGCAGGCAATTCCAGTCCTTGGGAAGCTGAGGCAGGAGGTTCTCCAGTTGGAAGCTAGCCAAGGCTACACATTGAGACCCTGGCTCAGACTCCTGCCTCCTACTTGGGAAGCACTCAACTGTTGCCACAGAAGTGAATTGTGTGTGTAAACCAGCTGCTGTGCTAGGAGGATTGTGTCCATTGGGCAGAGAGGAGAAGGAGGTTGCTATTTTTAAATGATCCTATCAGCAAATATGGGTCCTTTCATTCCCCTTTTCCTCTGGACCCTTGGCAGGCAGGAAGCTTAGTTCCACCAGCAGAGTTTGTTGCTGTGTCTGTCTCACACCAACCCTGTGACTTTCTCGGATTTTATCAGCTCTATTTTCAGGAAGGAATAAACACGAGTAAAAAATCGCAGAGAACAACGTCTAGTTGACATTCAAATGCTTTCAGTGATGGGTAAAGGAATAATAAAAAAAAAAATAGACCATGGAGCTATGTTTAGCTCTAGTTGCTGGCATAGACTGTTTCTTAAGCCATGCTTGTTTCTAGGCCTGGACATCTTGATGCTCAGGTAGGATTATCAGAACTAGGTGAGATACAGTGTGAGTAGAAACTGTTTTGAATTATCTAGCCTTCTTGGAGGGGGACTACTTTGAGCGGGTCTCCAGTCCCTTCATTAAATTAACCATTGTAGCATTGGACTCCAAGCCTGTTTGATGGTCATTCTACCACTGGACTGGACTCCCAAGTTGAAAACTTTTAACACTATGCAAAAGCCAGATGTTTCAAGGAGTTTTGGAACAGGCTTGATGGCACATGCATTTAATTCCAGCTTTCACGAGGCAGAGGCAGGCATATCTCTGTGAGCCGGAGGCCTGCTATACATGTCAAGTTCCAGGACAGCGCCAGAGATACATAGAGGAGAGTCAAACAAACAAACAAACAAAAACCCCCCAAAACTTGGTTCTTTCTCTCTGTGGCTTCTAGCATCGTTTCCCTTCCTTTCTGATGGTAGGTTAGGTTTAGAATGGGGAGTTGTAGGGAATGTACCTTTTAACTTCTTTGGCAGAATACTCAGAATAAAACATGCTAGTATTGGGAATGAAGTTAATGACAGAACTGTCCCCATTTTATCCTTGGGTTAACCTGAGTCTCTTCAACTTACTTGGTGTGAAGATATAGCTTAGAACCAGTGTGCTATGGTCTAAAGTCTCATACTGCGGCATAGTTTTGATAGAAATTTATTTCTTTATAGTTATTTTTTTAGTAGAGTTAGTTCAGTTCACTGAATATCCAAGGGACTTCTGGTCTTTTGCCCTAAATATTTTATTCTTGTCCTGTGTTTGTGAAATTTTCATTCTCCCAGACTCCCTTTTATCCCAGCAGTTCCTAAAAGAAGGTGAGATGAAAAGAAATGCTGGACCAACCTTCCCTGACTATGAAAGGAGCCTCTACTGTGAAGTGCAGTGCTCCGGTGGGGAGTGAGGTTGTCTTCCCAGGAACCCTGGCACTCTGTCCAGTAATGAGCAGTTTGTCTCGCAGCCTTTGAATCATTGTTCAAATTAAAAGTTCTACCCAGTGGAAAGCTTTGGGAGGAAAAACAGAAGCAGAGTTGGTTAGGAACCACTTCAATCTTAACTCATGCCCTTGGACATTTTCAGTAATACGTTTTTTCTTTTTTCTTTTCTCTTCGAGGCAGGGTTTCTCTTTGTCACCCTGACTGTCCTGCTCACTTTGTGGACCAGACTAGCCTCGAATTCACAAAGATTCACCCTGCCTCTGCTTCCTGAGTCCTTGGATCAAAGTTGTGCGCCACCACCACCCGGCTAGTAATAAGAGTACAATAGAGAAAGAATATGGCCGGGTGGTGGTGATATACACACCTTTAATCCAGCACTCTGGGAGGCAGAGGCAGGTGGATCTCTGTGAGTTTGAGGCCAGCCTGGTTTATAAAGCAAGTTCTAGGACAGCTAAGGGCTACACAAAGAAACCCTGGCTCGAAAAATCAAAATAAGTAGATAAATAAAATAAAAAGTGTAAGATGCACACATATAGTTGGATGCCTCCTTTTGACTTGGTTTGTACCCGTGTGTGCCATCACCCCTCCCCACTAGTGAGAATGAAGATTTAAAAATAAAAAGGCTCTTTAGCAATTTCTCTGTCCCAGAGGGATAGAGCCCAAATCATCTTTGCTGGACTGTATCCTGGGGTTTGTCTCAGGCCTTTGGAATTCTGCAGGCAGAGAAGGGGAAGCCTCTGGGGACTGCATTCCGAAAAAGGCCTCTCTCTCCTCTGTAGACCCACAACAGTCTCCACCGCTGAATGCTGCCCACTTAGGGGCGAGTACCGACTGTCATCTGTGGAGGCTGTAGAAAGGACTGGCCATCACTAGCACAACCCTGAGCATCTCTAACAGGTGACTCAGATGCAGAGTAGGCCTGTGGTACTTGTAGATAAACCTAGACTTACTAAAGCATTTTCTATGGTATGTTCTGAGACCTGGTCTCCAGGTCTGTGTCATAAGCCACAACCCTAACTTACAGAGGGAATGTGAGAATTAGCTGTCTGACTTTAACCAAGTTTTAACCCTGGCTCCAGCTCTCTGCTTTCTTTCTATCAACTGGACCTCTGCCAACTTGCCCAGTCCCCTAAGGCAAGGCTCCTTTCAGTTTCTCGAGTACTCAGGGATGTGCTAAAAGTCCTGTTCCCAACTGCTTATTCTTCCATCCTCCCCCCACTCCCAGACACTGCCTGGCAGGCCATCAGCTGGGAGCTTGCTTGTTCTGGGGTAACAAAGGGGAAACAAAAGACAAACCAAATCAAGCAATTTAAACCATTCTCTTCAACTCAGCTAACCTGGGTTCTGTGGACTCCAAACACTAAGGTGGACCTTCTATGCCTCAGGCTGCTTTTCCTTTTGAGTCCCTCCTTGCATCCTGGAGAACTGTTGCTGCTAACTGCCAGCATCACCTTCACAGCACAGACCCTGGAGTCCATGCGGCAGGTGGCTCTGCTCCTGTTTAATCTCTGCTCTTCCTAGGCCACCCCACTCTCCTGTGAGGGGCACACACTCTTTGTTTGCGAAAGAGTCTGGCCGCTCAGGGAAGAGCTGCTATGAACGGGAAAGTGACAGCCCATGAGAAAGGAGCAAAGATTAATATTTCTTGACTAGCAACTTGCAAAGAGTCCTCCAAAACTCTGGACGCTGGAGACCAAGCCACAGCTGTGCTGGCTGGAAGTTGTCATCCTTTCTCTGTGCCTCACTAGATCCCCAATCCCTGCATAATAGCCGGGGTGGGTAGGGGAGTCTACGCACTGGAAACAGGAGCTGCAGCTGAAAGCCAGCTTGGCTGGTGGCCAGATGCAGGAAAGGAGAGGCAAAGCCAGGGGAACCCACACGTGGGCTCCACAGCCTCTCCCCCAGCCTTTTCTGCGACTGCATGTGTTGTTTCATGGAACAGATAATGAATCACAGAACCATTTGGATGAAGAAATCCAAAAGGCTGCCTTGCCCTGTCTCCCGCTCTAGTCTTTGATTGATCAACAGAGGCTTTTTGCCGGGAGAGTGGCTAGAAGTGAGAGAGGAGAGCCAGCCTTTATTCGTATCATGCACCAAGGGTCCTACCAGCAGGAAGAGGCTTGTGAATCCAGGGTTATGGGGAGCGGGCAGTCACGGTGAGGAATTACCACTGAGTCAAGTTCTCTGCGAGAGGTCTGCTGTGGGCCAAGTGAATTTAGGGCAAGCACACCCCGCCCACCTCCTTCTCCCTGGCTTTTCTTAAGCTGTACCTCTTTTCTTCAGACAGTTTCCAAGTTTTATTTTTGGTTTGGAAAAGGGTGAAAATTCCTTGACATCTGCATTCGGCAGCTCCCTTCCCCCACAATGTGACCTACTTTAGAGACTAGAGTGACTTTTATTTTTACGGCCATGGGAGAAATCTTTCTAAGAGCAAGGAAGCTGAAGTTGAGGGACTTGGGACAGTGTCTGGGGGAAGGTTATTGTCCTGTATCTTCTGTGGGTGTCCCCTAGCTCTATCTCCAGACTCTTAAAGGGTGCTTTCTTAGTGGGGCTGTGAGAACAGCTGTAAGGGAGACCATGTGGGTGACTGGTGTGGGCTGGCCCAGCTGTCTGCCTCACAGCCTCCAGGTCACCTCAGCAGCAGGCATCTGGCCTCCCAAGGTGGCACTTGCTGATGCTCTTGGGGTTCCTGAATGTCAACATGAACAAAGAGGAGAAAATTGCTTCTCAGGCAGGACAGAATAAATGAGGTCACCAGCAAGCAGGTTGTACATCTTGAGTAGTCTAGTGAGACCTCAAGTAAAAGATTTCAAAGTCACCCCCCACCTGGTGCCATGAGACCCTTCTCAGGAAGGGACTAGGAACCCGAAACTGGAAAATGTGACTCAACTCAGGAAGTCACTCACTTCTCTTGGTTTCTATTTGTGTGTGTGTGTGTGTGTGTGCTTTATAATTGTGATCGAAAGATAAAGCGTTTGTGAGGCAAAGTTAAAAATGTACTTATGAAGGCGCACACCTTTAATCCCAGCACTTGAAAGGCAGAGGCAGGTGGATCTCTGAGTTTGAGGCCAGCCTGGCCTACAGCGTGAGTGCCAGGACAACCAGAGCTATACAGAGAAACCCTGTCTCAAAAAAAAAAAACAACAAAAACAAAAGCTAACTAATAAACAATACAAAGTAAAGTAGATATTAGGCAAATCTCACACAGAATAAAAGGTAAGGAAATTTATTTTAAAAATGTAAAGCAAAAGAAGCAGACATTTCTCCTCATCTCACCATCCAATGTGAATTCCTCAAGTTTAGGTTACTGGAGGCCTAGCTCCCGCTTGCCATTTCTTCCTTCACACGCTGCCCCCAGCCATATGGAATGATTTACAGTTTGAGAAACATTCCTGCAGGCTTCTGGACCTTTCTATATATCTTCCTCAGGGAGATGTGGTCAAGTTTAGATATAGTCCTCGGAGCTATGAGAGTAGAAGTCTTGCTCACTTTGGTGGCGCATGGACTAAAATTGGAATAATTCAGAGAAGATTAGCAGGGCCCCTGCTCAAGGATGACATGCAGGACTGTGGAGTGTTAGCATATTGAAAAAGAAAAGAAACCCCAGGAAGAAGGAAGAGCAGAAAGCTAAGGCCTGGTTGATGAGAGAGTCTTTAGAAGCAGGGGCTGCTGCAGAAGAGGTCACCATCAAAGGGAGCAGGTGAGTCCAACCGGGCTACTCACTGCCATGGGAGGTGAGCCACAGCAAGGCCATGCAAAACAAGAAGATGAGCGAGAGAAATGAGATTAGAGAGAAATGAGTGGAGAGACAGCCGTGGAGGCTCTGGCTATAACTTCCTTCTCCCCTTGAATCGACATGAAAGTAAGCCAGAATTAAGATGGCAGAAAGGAACCGAGGTCAATTGAAAAGGCCTGCCTATGACTGAAGCAGAACCAATGGAGGCAGGAACTGAGGGTGAATGGGGTTTGGAAGTATATATGCACACACACACACCCACACACACACACACATATGCATATATGTATATATCCTCTTAAATATATGTCTTAACAGGAGGAGTAACTGCCTTCTATTCTGCGTTCTGTAAAACATCAGAGACACTAATAGATTACTCCAGGGACCTTGTTAGTTTCAGCCTACAGTCTCCTCTTCACTCCCAGTCGACGAAGACCCTTGCAGTTTGCACTCCAACATACCAGTTGGCAAGGTAACCAACTACTGTAGGATTCTGGAAAATAAAGGGATGGTTTCCCGGAGCCCTAGTGTCACCAGCTACCATGCCTAAAGAGGGAGATTTCTGATGTACCATTCTGTAAGCATCAAGAGTTTAAGATATTGGAATGAAAGTATGTTTCATGAAGAAGGCGGGACTTGGTTTACTCACCTGCAGAAAACACACATATGAACACTTTGTTCGCCCACACGTGAGCACGCACACACTTGCAGTTATTCCCATTTGGAAAGCCTGCTAGGAATGAACTTTTCTCTTCCTTTCCCTCCCCACCAAGTCTGACCTCATCGGTCTTTTTCAGCATTACGAAGGATTAGGTCGAGACTGGAAACAGGTTGAGGCATGTCCAACAAAGAGGCTCCGGATACTGAGAGGAAAGGGAGCCAAGCAGTTTTAGGTCGGTTAAGGCAACTGGAAGGAGAATATGGAGAGGAAAGGAGGAGTAGGAGAGAGCGGCGTGGACGGATGGGGAAGGCAAGAGAGACAGATGTCTGTGATGATTTCAAGAGAAACAAGACTAAAATAAGCTCGGAGTCAGAAAACAGGAGGAATGTGAGAAACAGGAAAAGGTAACGGACTGAACTGCAGAGCAAGCAGGCGAGAGAAAAGTCCCACTCAGGTGGAGAAATAGCCGAGCTCTCCAGAGCATAGGGCAAAAAACGGGAAGAGAAGGAATAGGTCCCCCTTGGTAGTGGGATCACTTTCTGTTAAATTTATGACAGTGGTTCACAAACCATCATCACTATCAGACTTCTGTCCCAGCTTTTAAAAAGCTAAGGTGAGGCGTTAGCTTGTCGGTCTGCACATGCTTAGCCCACCCAGCTACAAAATGAAACCTAGAGCTCAACATTCCTGCAGTCTGTTTGCTTTGTGTTGTCGGTAGCTGAAGCTATTTCTAAAACCAAACAGATCACCTCCTCTCCCAAATCCTACTGTGTGCATCCAGGGCCTTCTCCTGGGTTTTGCCTCCTTCTCCTACTCATATTCCTTCTTAGTACCAGGGTTACAACAAAGCTCCCCTCTCCCTGACATCCACTGGTGAACACATCTGAGCGCTTGTTAAACTTACAGCCTCACCGCTACACTGTAGCTCATTCCCATGCTTGCCTTCCAGTTCCATGGTCACCAACCTTGACTTTAAACACTCAGTCTGTTTTCCCTTCTGCCTCAACACTCCCCTCCGCGACTCTAACTAATAACTAAGGGGTTACTCATCCTGCAAAGTAATTTGGTGATATTATCAGTCTCTGGCATCCCATATCCTCTATGAGTCCTCTGTCTGCTGGGCAGCCTCTCGTCCAACCATCACTTACTACCTAGTCTATGCAGGGACTGGATACAAAGATGAGTAAGGAGCCCCATGTCTAGACAGGAGAAAGGATAGAAAATTGATTATTACAATTCAGGCTAAATATTATAATGATACAGGAATTCTGATGAGAGATGCTTAACCTAGAGAGAGCGCTAAAGGAGGGGGATTATTTTTATACTGGTTTCCAGATGGAATCAGCTAAGTTAGGAATATAGGGAAAATCATTGCAGACTGATAAGAGCTGCATGTACAAAGTCCCAAGGTCAGGAGAGTTGTAGCGGTGTTCTGCACAGTGTACAATGGGAAGCAGAGCATGGACTCACAGGTTAATAAGAACGATCAGACTACCAAAGACTAGGTGTGCCAGACGAGGAGTATGGTTTCATCTTAAAAGACAGGGGGATGCTTGCCTAAAACAGAAGTGGCCCTGGGAGTCAAGGAAGGCTTTGAAGAAACTGTGGGGCCCAGGTGGATACACACCTGGGTTTAACACTACCTGAAACTGGGAGTTAGCATAGGGAGGGAGGAGCGATGGCAAAGGCAGAAAGGGGCAGCTGGAGGCTGGTCAGTAACCCCGGGAGGAAACTGGTGGCTTATATAATCCTAGCACAGGAGGCAGGAGGATCAGATTTGGCACCAGCCTAGGCTAAGTAGTTAGACCTGTGTGGATGTGGGCCTGCCATGCGTGGATGGGGAGGCCAACGGGAGTCCTTCTCTTCCACCAAGTGGGTTTTGGTGAGCAACCGTATTTCTCAGGATTGAAGCCATTTTGAGGGCCTTGAGACTTTATTTTTTTAAAGAAAAAAGAAACCCAGGTAAGAAATTATTGGGACCAAAACCAGCAGGGGAATCTACTGTATCTTGTATTGTTATTCACGGACATGTTTTAGTCCTTACCTCTCCTGAAATGCTACTAAATTACCAAGTCTTTGAAGGTAGCACTGGCAAGAACCCAGTCTTATCAAGGCAGAGGCCTTTCTGTGACAAGATCTGCACTGATGTCAGCAGAAGCAGCGGAAGTGAACGAACTGGGGACTAGTCTAGTAGCAGGAGGCTGCTCGGAGCTAACCGGGAGGAATGTCACTCCCTTCTTCCTGCGCTCCTCTCTAGCACAGAGACCCAAAGGACACAGGCTCTGAGAGGAGGGAGCATGACGGCACTGTATTCTGTCTCCTTAAAACAAAGAGCAGCGGTGATAGCGGCCAAGCCAAGAATTCAGGCTCGGTAATGGTCTATCTTACAACCGGGACCCTGCTAGTGCCCGGGATGGAATTTCACTTGAAAGGCTGACGGAGGCTGGTGGAATTAGCCCTCAGAAGCTGGGTAGGAGGAGGGCTTGAGGAAGGCTCGGTCCTCTCCGGCGGGGAGTAGAATCGAATTAGTTAAGCTGCTTCTCTGGTTGCAGCTTTAGGCTCTCTCCAGTAATTGCTTGTTTACTCGCTTTCCGGATCTCAGAGGCTGTTGGACTCCTGCTGCTCCGGGAGCTGTGGGCTTACCTGACCCCTCCTCTTTCCACCTTTCCTTCTGAAAAGAACCCGCTGGGAAGGAACAAAGACCAGAGTTCAAGTCCTAATGAGGTCTCCAGTGAGGTAGAGGTGGTAGTGTTCATTCAGTGCCAGGCAGGGAGAAGCTCAAATCCCTGAGCCAGACCTTAAATTGGCTGTTGGCCGGGTGCTCAGAATGAGTACCCTGGGGAGGTGGGCAGGCCTGGGGAACTGGGTTTCTGGGAGAGGGGCTCTAAAGTACAAACACCCCTGCTGGGTCCATTTCTCTCATAACCTATAGTCCCTCCCCTAGAGAGAGTATTTGAGCCTGGCGACGTGATAAATCCTTGAAAAGCAGAGTGGATTAAAGTTGTGATAAACACAAGTATGCAAATCACACCCACAAAGAAAACAGAAGACAGGAGAATCTTCCCACCCGACCGTAACTGTAAGGGCTTGTACTGTGGCTCACGAAAGGGGACAGATGTTTGGGCCTTCATTAATGAAGGTCATTATCTGCATTCCTATTGTGAGGGATGATCACGTACTAAAGTCTGCCTCTGGAGCCCAGGATTCTGTGAAACTACTGACCAAGGGGTAAGACCTTGCTAGCCAGAGGTGTGCACTTTTTACCTTTTAATTAAGGCACATTTTCACTTCCTTGCAAATGGTTACAGCCGTAATAAGCTTACCCTTGTGAGACCCCAGGTCTGACAAACAAAGGCAATTTACTATAGACGTGTGAACATGAGCCTAATTGAAGAGTTTCCTATTGCTTCCTTAGGGACTTGAGTTCCTAGAGGACTCTGCCTTGCTCTCTACGCTGATTCTCCCCTTTGACCAGAGCCCAAGGGAGGCCACCAGCGTCTCTAGCAGGGAAATGAAGAGCCTCTCTCCGAAGGCATCTGGGCTTTATCCGCCCTTCCTTCCCTGCACTGCACCCTAATTCCAGCAGTACTCACGGCTCCCTCCAAAGACGTTTCCCTGCTTCCTCCGCCTAGACTAACTGCTGAAACAATTAACCCCAGAAGACACTTCTGTAATTATTTGTTCCCGTGTTTCTTTTCTTGACCTGGCTGTACCCTCCCTACATCTAAACCACATTCATCTAGAAAGAAACCCTCAGAATCTGGCACTGACTTGGGACTGCCTGGCTGTTGTCTGGGGTGGCTCAGGTCCCTGTTTGCTCCTTGGGACTGACTCTCAGTCATTTAATCTTTCTTAGTCTTAACTTTGTCATTTAAAAATAAATCCCGCCAATTCCAGCTCTCACGGTTATGAATTAAAAATAAGACAACAGTAGACGGGCCGAGCAAAAACGCCAGGTGGTGGAGGTGGTAGGGAGGGGTGCTTAAAAGGCTTGAAGGGCAGCCGTGTTTGTCTTAGCTGCTCTGGCTGCCCTCACGGAGCAGTACACACAGAACGTGTTCTCTCACAGTTCTGGGTGCTGGGAGTCCGCCATGAGGATGCTAGATGGATGCACCCTGACAAGCCCTTCATGGCTCACAGACAGTTGGTTGCTTCTGTTCTCCCTTGGCAGAGCACTCTCTGGTAAGGACACAGTTCTGTTAGATTAGGGCCCCACCCTCATGACTTCATTTAATCTTTTATATCCTACAGACTCCAGGTATAATCACGTGGGACGCTAGGTCTTCGACATGAATGGGGGGAGGGGTTAGACAATTCAGTCCACGCGATAGGAAAGGAGATCCATAGGCAGGTAGAACCCTCAGACCAACCCCTCCCCGATCCATTTCACAAGTACAGCCCGTGAATCATGACTTGTAAACAATTCGCAGATGTCTCAATAACTCAAGCATTCACACGGTATATCCTATGGCTTGTGAAGAGTACTCCATCCATTGTTTCACGCTATCTTTACAACTTCAGATGAGGAAATGAGGCCGAGATTCAGGCCTGAGTCCTCTATCTCTACTTTCCAAGTCTTTCCACCATGCCAAGAGCTCTCTGCCCTATCTTCTTAAAAGGACCACAGGGCTCCAAGACCTGGAAAGGACCAAGTCCTTCCGCTATGACCGCACTTGAAATGTTTCTCATGTGCCTCTTCCTGGGTCCTTTCCTTGGTATTTTGTGGTCTGGAGTAAAAAGCAAAACAAACAATAACAACAAAAACTATACATTTGGAATGACAAAAAAATTTTTGTGTGTGTGTGTTTCTGTTTGATTTTTCAAGACAGGATTTCTCAATGTAGCCTTGGCTGTCCTGGAACTCTCTCCGTAGACCGGGCTGTCTGTGAACTCACAATAGAGATCTGCCTGCCTCTGCATCCCGAGTGCTGGGATTAAAGGCAATACCATCACTACCCAGCAACGAATTATTTTTGAAGAACATTAAAAATGCAAAATATTAACATTTTATTATAGTTTGAGGACAATTCTTAAGCACCCTGCACACGTTCTTAGTGCATTTTTTCCGGATGCTCTAGATAACCAGGACAAACGTGGCACTGTGTATTTCGTTGTATCTATTTCCTAAGGTAAACATTAATTTAGCTTAGAAATTTCCAAATGTTAGGACCTCTGACCTACAGAAACTCACATTCCAAATGTCAGTATATTATGCTTCTTGGAAGCGAGGATATGTCCCCAACACTGATCTTAATCCTCACCCATACCTTGGTATCATGAGACAGCTGTGGTGTCCACAAAACTTCTATACTGAAAACGCGCGAGGGTCAAAACTGGTCAAAACCTTAGGGATGGGAACATCTTAGCAGGGAGAAGCAGGGACTTGGGACCACCCACCCAGTGCCCGGACAAGGACTGGAGGCCCGCGTTCCGACGAATGCAGGAAGATCCCAAATCTCGAGGGCAATACTTGCTTTGGCCCTTCGCACCAGCATTGAGCGGCATTTCCCCTTAGTCCCTTTCATCTGGCCACGCAGGACCAGGATCCCGAGCCAAGGTCTCCTTCCCATCCCAGGAGGAAGGGCGGGGGACCCCCGGGAGGCGCCTGGAGGTCAGGAGGCTGCACAGGGTCCTGCCTTGCGTGGGACTTCCTCCTGCTCCTGCTTTCCTGGCCGGGCAGAGGGGGAGGGGAGGCTTCCTGCGCCGGCGCCCGCGGCGTGCCCTGGTGCGGCCCAGCCGAAGCGCAGGCCTAGGCTGGCCAGGCGCCGCGGGCGGGCGGGGGGCGGGGCCGGCCGCGGTCGGAGTTTGAGCCGCAGCCGCCGTTGCCAGGGTTACCGGAGCGCTCGGGCGGAGGGGGAGGCGGCCGCGGCGAGGGGCCGGCGGTGCGCGGCGGGCGGGGCGGGGGCGGTCGCTGCCTGGTCGCCATGGGAACGGCGCAGTTATTTCCAACCCCCGGGCCGTGCCAGTGGCGCGCTGCCAGGGTGCGAGGGTATTGCAGGACAGCGGCAATCTGCTGCGGCCGAGGGCGTAACAATGCGCCCCTTCTGGAGCGCGGGCCCCGCGGGCAAGAGGTTCCCGCTGATCGCCGGGGCCGCCCCCCGTGCGGCGAGCCTCTCGCGGGCGCTCCCAGCTGCACGTGCTGCCCCCGCCGCCGCCCTCGCCAGACAAAGAGGGCCTTCCTGAGCGCCTTTCTTGGGACCCCCCTTCCCTAGCAGACCCTTTGATTCCTGTGCCTCCTGCCGTCTTCTTCGCTCCCTTCTTCCCACCCCTCTCAGCTGCCTCCTGGAGTGCTGTCTTTTGTGCTTGCCACCTCAAGTTTGGCCTTCCCTCCAAAGCTGTCTTAACCAGGACTCCATCTGGCCCCTCCCCCAGTCTGTCTCTTTGGTAGCTTTGCACAGTCGTTGTGTGGGCGACTGCTCCGTCTCTTTATGTTTCTCAACTCCACTTTACCTTTTCTGTGGTCCTGCCCCCTTATCGAACCTTCTTTCTATCCTCAGCCTTGCAAGACTTCCAGAAACTCTTGACATCTCTCCCGCTGCCTCTTCCCGCTTTTCCTTACTTTTTCTCAGGGCCCCGTGGGACAGAAAGATTGCAGATGACCACCTAGGTTGAATCTCCTTTGCATCGCCCACTTTTTTCCTCTTGCAACTCTAAAATCACTTTATTTGGGTTCTGTGCGTGGTGTTATGGGATTCTGTGGCTCTTGTGGTCATCACCAGTCTCTTTGCTTGGAAATTCAAGAAAAGGTAACTACTGGAAACTCGCCAGACACTCTCGAGACACACTCTGAGGGCTAAATAGTTCTTATTCCGTTCCTGCTTCTCACTTCTTGCTTTGTTTTGCACCCCATCTGTCTCTTCTGGACTACACACACACACACGCACACACACACACACACACACACACACACACACAAACACACACCACATTGTTCATCCTTTGGCACTAGCTCCATAAGAGGAAAGGGCAGGTCCCCCTCTCCAGGAAGGAAGGTGGGGCAGGGTAGCTCCAGGAAGGAAGGGAAGGAAAAAGGAGGGAAGGAAGGAAGTGGCCACCAAAGAAGGTGGAATCTGTTGGGAGGGCATTTTATTGTTTTAACGTCTTTCCTTTTTCGTTATGGAAAGCTAAGCCCAAGGCCATCCCAGAACCAAGGTTCTGCTGCCATCTGCCAGGACCCCAGGAAAGGCTCCCCAAATCATGCCTCAAAACTAGACTAGAAGCCTTAAGGAAACCGTAGACTACGGGCAGATGAGGTGACAGGAATGTGACTGACTCTGAATCCTTGGAATCATACTCGGGTCCTGCTATAGCTAACAGAACGGTGGCACGGAGAACATTTTGGGCCTAAGAGTGTCCCGAGTTGTGGCGTGGAGAGAAGCTATTCCAGGACACATACACAGGTATAACTCAATACAACACAGACATAAAGCACATGAGCCGTGAAGGAAGGTAGGTCAGAAATTCAAAGTCACCCTCACCATGGCAATTTGTAGGCCAGGCTGGGCTATATGCCACTCTGTCTTTAAAAACAAAAATAAAGCTAGATGGTAGTGGCACACTCCTTTAATCCTAGTACTTTTGGGAGGCAGAGGCCGACCTCTGTGAGTTTGAGGTCAGTCTCGTCTATGGAGCTAGTTCCAGGACAGCCAAGGCTACACACACACACACACACACACACACACACACACACACACAGCTAACAAACAAAAACCTTGTCTTGAAAAACAAACAAATAAAAACCAATCAACCAACAAAATGCAAATGCTAGGTGTAGCATTTAATCCCAGCGCTTGGTGGGCAGAGGCAGACTGACCTCTGTGAGTGTGAGGCCAGCCTGGTCTATATTGTGAGTTCTGGGATAGCCAGGACTATGTAGAGAGACCCTGTCTCCAGAAAAAAAAAAAAAAAGGAAGAAAGAAAAAGAAAGAAGAAAGGAAGGAAGGAAGGAAGAAAAAAAGAACCCACAAAAGAGTCAGGAGGAAAATGAGGTGGGAACGGATGGGCCCCTGGAGGAGCTTGAGCCCGCAGGAGATAGAGGTTTACATGAGCAGTGTATCTTACAATTTATGAAAGTATTTACATTAAAAACAATATTACAGAGGCTGGAGGGCTGTCTGAGCAGTTAAGAATACTGGCTGCTCTTCCAGAGGACCTGTTTCAATTCCCAGCACCCGCATAGCAGCTCATAACTGTCTGTAGCACCATTTCCAAGGGATCTGAAGCCCTCTTCTGAGCTGCTTGGGCATCAGGCATGATGCAGTACACACATACATACATGCCTGCGTACATGTCTTTCATTCACATAAAATAAAAATAAACATTTTAAGAAACCAATATATTTATCTAGGTGTGTGGGCGCTCCTGCCATATGGCACACATGCGAGGTGGGAGGAGAAAGTTTGATTGTCTCCTCCATTGTGTGAGTCCTGGGGACTGAATTTGCGTATCCAGAGTTTGTGGCAGGCATCCACACCCACTGAGCCATCTCATGGACCCCACTTATATTTTTAATGTGCGCCTTTCCTTTTCTGCTTAAAGCGAGAAAAAAAAATAAACCAAAGCTCTCAGTCCTAGAACTATGCTTCAGGTGAGGAAAATGCCCCTGACGTCTCCTGAGAAGCCCACACACCTGCCCTTAGAGACTGTACTACTTCACCTAGAGTTTACAGGGTCTCACACCTGTCATGGAAACCGTTATCACCATGCCTGTTTGGGACACTTCCCCTCACTTATTTCATTTTCATATCTTAACTTTTGGCACTGTGGGTATAGGGCTTTGGGGAGGCTGAGCCTGAGCTATTGTTTGGCTTCACCCTCAACTCTCCCTCAGTAGCTAAGAAAACGCAGCCTTTCTGGAAAGAAATAAATATTTGCAGGACCCAGTAACCCAGCGGTAGAAGCGCTATCTCTGATGCTGCTGGCTCAGGGGTTCAGTCCCCAAACTGCTCGGTTACAGAGCGAAAGAGATTTGTTCGCGATGATTCTCTCGCATAGAGTATCTTTGCTTCTTCCTTTATACAATACGCCAGTGAGGAAGAATTTCCCAGCCAGTGTTCTGACTCCATTAGCAGCCTCTTCTCGAAAGCCTCAGAGGTGTTTGATCCGTGTTTTAGAAGGACTTGTGTGAAATCTAGTTCAAGGTTACCCTGCTGCTCCGTTCCTTCTTTCTTGTCTCACCTGAACACTTGAAGGCTGATGACAGAAGCTTGTCCTTGTTCCCTTCCCGTGTGCCATTTGGGGAGCTTTAGTAGCACTCCTGTGAGCTGGGGAAGGGGTGAAGTTTTGAGGGGCTTTAACGCTCCAGGGCTGTGTGTGTGAGCGTGTGTGTTGCCGGGGGTTGAACCCGGAACGTTGGGTACGCTAGGCAAGTGTTTGACCACTGAGCTAAATCCACAGCCTCTTCAGGATCCTTTTGTCTTATTTTTATTTTAGATTGCTTCCTAACTGTCAGAGGCTGGAATGGAGGCGTGGACAGGGGTCTGGTTGGAATTAGGAGCAGTGTGAGCAGAACTCCAGTGAGGGAAGGAGCTCTGTTGGAAATGCAATAGTCCTGTGATGGGTGGGGCATGAACTAATGGCCCAATCTTCCTTCAAGATTCTGCAGTTTTTGAAATACACTGGTGATCCAGCATGCAATGAATAGCTCTGACTTTCCCAAGGGTTCCCTACATCTACTATTTGTTGAGTGTGTACTTTGTATTGTTGCTATGCTAGATACCATGGGCTATTCAAAGATATGAATAATGGACTTTGTAGATCTTTGTAGAGGCCGCTAGTGCAGGGCAGGGAATAAAGTGAGGCAGGAAGGTTTCACAGCCGAATGAGGATTCCTGTCTACTTTCCCACCGACTACCCCACCAAAGCCCAGAGAGCTGGCCTCCCTATTCCACTGCTCTTAAGGATTCTTTCTTTTGACATGGCAGTCAGAGATCACTAGTAGTCAGCTGGCTGCTTTGATCTTTAGGGAATGGGTAGAAAAAAAGGAGAAACCATAAATCGAGATCTGTCCATCAGAAGAAACTCTGAGTTAGATGAGCTCACCCTGTTGGCAAAGCCTGGGACAGAGAAAAGAAAACCAGGAGGAATTCTGGGTGTGGTGGCTCCTGACTGTCACTCTGGTACTTGAGAGGTGAGGGCAGGCAGGTTAGAAATTCAAAGTCATCCTCAGCTCTGAGGCAATTTGGACACCAATCTGGGCTATATTCCACCTTGTCTAAAAAAACAAAACAAAACAAAAAAACCAAAAAAACAACAAAAAACAAAACAAAACAAAGGAATCAGGAGGAAAATGAGGTGGAAATGAATGAGCCCCTGTAGGAGGAGGTAATGAAGTGGATCAGACAGTCTGCCACTGAGCTCCAAGAAGAAATGGGGAGGGTTACCTATTTTGGTTTTCTTTTAAAATGAGATGAGTTCGTTGAAAGACTTAGACTGATGAAGACAGATGTGCTTTGTAGGCTCCTAGCAGGAGTCTAGGGATGGCGTTGGTGGCTGTTTGTCCTGGCTGCTGTGGAAGACATGAGGTCACAAGCATCCGGGCAGCTTGCAGTCAGCTCCGGGTCCTTTGCTCTTTGACTGTGGGAAAGGAGTCCTGATGAACCCCAAGTTTTCTCCCCCAGAACTATGCTCAGCACCTCCCTTCCCTAGGTAGGGATTGTCAGGACAGAGCTGAGGGGTAAGGCTGGAGGTGACTGCAGGATGGGAATGCCCCAATCCCTCTGAAGGATTCTGATTGGCTTTCCTGCTCGGGAGCCGGTTTCAGGCGTCCTGGGGATGGTTGGGCTTATTGATTTATGTCTGTGTGTGTCCTGGAATTGCGTCTCTCTCCCACAGCTTGGGACCCTCTTCGGCTCATAATGTTCTTTGTGCCATCATTCTTTTGGCTGTAGAAGGACCTGAGTGTGGCAGGACTTACAGAATGTGTCATCTTTCCTTAACCACATGCCTGCCTTTAGCTTACGGTTTCCTTAGAGTCCCTGGTCTAGTTTTGAGGCATGATTCTGGGAGCCCCTTGATCATAGTCTGATGTGAAGAACAAAACAACGCCACATAAAGGTCATACCCCAAATTCCCGGAGATCTAGGACCAGGGGATTGTGACGAGGTGGGAATAGTTCAAAGGAGAAATTCAAATACCAGGATTTGAGTGAGTCTTGCATTTGGGTACTGGCTATAGAGCGAGGTGCCAGTCTACCTCTGTGGACCGGTGCTGTATGGCCTGGGTCATCTCAGGTACAAGGAAGATCGGAGCTGGATTTCATTTTACTCTGAATTTGAGAGTAAGCCGTTGTGTGTGTGTGTGTGTGGGGGGGGGGGGTTGCTCTTGTCTGCATGCAGATCATCTCAGGGGTCTGTGAAGAATGAGCAGAAGCCAGGGGCTGAGTTTGACAAGGGCTCTGCAGGGGAATTGCAGGATGCAGTTGTGAGCTGCAGGAAGCTCTTCTCCTGCCTGGATGATGGATGTGACAGGCTTCTGTGAGAGAGGCAGCCAGCTGCCAGTTGCTTTCCTGGTATTAGCTCTTGCTGATGGGGTTCAGCTGGAAAGCCCTGGCGGGTATTATTCACACGCCAAAGGAGGGCCAGAGGCACCTCACCTGAACCCAAGGGTCCCGGGGGTCCTGACACTTAGGAGGCGACCCATAGAGCACTACCACACAGCCAAGGCTGTAGAGGGGAGGGCCGAGCTAGAAGCTGAAGAGACGGGATAGATAGAGGAACTCAGGCCTAGTGCACGAGGTAGAGTGACCAAGGGTGAGGCCTCCCGTCCCATCAAGCTTTGAGAGTGGAGTTACTGACGTGTGACCCACACTGCTCTGTTATAGCCATTCTGGGCTATTCCCAGGTCTCTGAGCCTTCCTTGTGAGCCTTGTGCGCATCTAGCCCCACTTGCCGGCTTTTGTCCTAGATAGTTTGACAGTTCATTTGTGCCTGAGATATTTAAGAGCTAGTTGGAGTCAGACTTAAATGAGGCTCAGCTTGAAATTCCAAACTGGACCCAAGCTCTCCAGTAGCAGGCACCCAAGCCTTTGTGTCTCATCTGCACCTGCTTTTCTTTTGGCTTCCTTCCTTCCTTCCTTCCTTCCTTCCTTCCTTCCTTCCTTCCTTCCTTCCTTCCTCCCTCCCTCTCTCCCTCCCTCCCTCCCTCTTTCCTTCCTTTCCTTCCTTTTTAAAAACAGTGTCTCTTATGGCCCAGACTGGCCTCCAGTTCACTGTGTGGCTGCAGATGACCTTAAGCTCCTGACCCTCCCGTCTCCAGCTCTCAGGAGCTGAGAGTACAGGTGCGTGCCACCATGCCTAGCTTCCACTGCATTTTTTTTTTTAAAGCATCCAGCATCTGTAGGTAGTACCTGTAGTCAACTGGGAATACTGAAGTTGTCATTTTCCAGAGAATTCTGGGCTCTCACTGGTGTCTCTAACCTGTGCCCCTCTCTCCCTAGAACACTCTCATCTGTGCCTGGCTCCTGCCATGAGGCCTTTCTCAGAGGCCCTGTCTCGTGTTTCCCAGATGTCTTTTGCTGATGCGCTCTGCCCCCCAGCCTGGAGGGGGGTGTCCCTTCTGTGTCCTCCAGAGGAGTGTGGGCAGGCCCCAGTCACTGCTGCTACTTTCCTTGATTGGATTGTGGTGCTTGCACCCTTAGTCTTGCCAACAGGGAAGCATTTTCTTCTGGGCTTTCTCGGTGTTTAGCCAAGAGCCTGCTCCGGCACTGGTGCTTGCTGGTTTGTTTAGCTGCTGATTGTCCGCGTCCTCTTGTCCCCAGGAGAGTGTAAGCTCCCTGTGAGCAAACACTTGCTCTCCTCATTGGCTCTTAGCCTGGTATTTAGTACAGCCTGCGACAAACAGCTGTGGCATGAATGCGCAGACGGCATGGGCTGTGATTCACTTTTCACTTCCCCTGGAGTGCCCTAGTGACCTCATGTGAGGTCCTCAGCATACCAGCTGGTGCGGTGGGACACGTGTCCAGTGTTCAGCCCTTTCGTGGCACTTCTGATCATCTCTGCTGTGGTGCCCAGTTCTGTGGAGGAGTCCCAGCCCTGTGTGTGAACGGCCAAGTACAAAGGGGTTGGGCCTTGTGAACATGACCTGGGGCCAGAGCACATGGATGAATCCTCTCCCCCTTTCCCCTGGTAGATCATCATTTTGAGATACACTGAGGTTTTTTTTTTTTTTTTCCTCAGATGGGACTGGAGAGATGACTCAACACGAGGTCTTGCTGTGTAATCATAAGAATCAGAGTTTAAATCCCAGCACCCATGTAACAAGCTGGGCATCCCCCCAATTGCCTACAACTTCAGTTCTAAGGGTTTACACACCTGGCCTCTTCACTTGTTTTCTCTCTCTCTCTCTCTCTCTCTCTCTCTCTCTCTCTCTCTCTCTCACACACACACACACACACACACACACACACACAATGTTAAACTTAAAAACAAGTTTGCTCAGATGGTTCTGTAGGATTGGTTAGAGCCTCAGCAGTGTCTGCCCTGGCTGTCCCTCTGTCTGAGCATCACACCCTCAAAGGTATTCCTTGCCCAGGAGCTTTCGTTGCAGGTTCTGCTTTGGAAGAAACTTGGCTGAAAAGAACCAGTTTCTACTCTTGGTTCCAACACTAGTTCTAACTTTGGGCCAAGCCCCTTGAACCTTCTTGCTTCTCCTCCCTCAGTGGGAAAGCGAGTGCTCCCCATAACTGTGTTCTGTGATGTTTGCTGGGTTGCAGTCCTGCCTGTATCAGAAACAGGCACTCGCGAAAGGCGTCTTTCTTTCCTTCCTCACTGTTTTTGCAGAATGGCTCGGCCTCCTGGCTGGTGAGGCCTGGTGAGCAATGTTGTTGAACACGAGCTCCGCTCTGGTGAGAAAGCCAGACCAGGAGCCAAGGGTGACTAGGCCAGATGACTCAGGGATTTGGCAACCCGATCATTCTTTGGAGCATTCTGTAAACATTGGTCAATAGAGTCTTGCGACACGCCTGGCAGGTGGGAGGCGGGAAGAAGCAAGGGCGTGGAGGATGTGGAGGCAGGGAGGAGGCCAAACGTGTTGCTCACAGAGGCCAAGGGTGACAAGTCTGAGATGCTCCTCCAGTATACTGCAGGAGGCACCTTCACAAGCAGGCTGTGGCGGTGAGAAGTTCCCACGGTCTCTTTCTGTCCCCATTCCTTTCCCACCAACCTCACAGAATTCTTTTGCTGCAGAGAACAGTCCCAGAGTTCTTTACATCCCCTGTCCAAAAATCTTACGCTCCAAACCCAAAGAATACCGAGTCCAATTTCTAGTCTTATTACAGGGCTTAGAACAAGGATTTGGGGAACAGAGACTCTGCCCAGCTTTCTCTCAGCTAAGATACTATACACCGCCTCAGCCTGCAGGTGTGGTTAGGTTATGGGTACTTTTTGCCCACAGGCTCCTGGGAAGCTTCAGAAATACTCAGGAGGGGTAGGCGAGCTCTCCTGGCTTTTAGCCATTGCATCTCGGAGTTGTGAGGCCTCTGTTACTACCCACCGCACTCAGCAGTGAGCTGGGGTGCCAGGGGGTTCTCTCTCCTCAGCAGCCTCCATCACCCCAAGACAATCACAGAGTCGGGAGATTGGGGCCAAGGTGCCTTGCTTTCCTGCCCCCTCCACACAGGTGGGCCCCTTCTGCCAGAGATACCATCCATCTTCTACCTCAAGGAATGGATTGCTGTCCTCTTGGGACTGCCTAATTAGGCTGGGCCCTTTGCAGAGAGAAAAAGGGAGGTCGTTACATAGTGACAGCCCAGCCTGACTTCTGTATTTGCTCTTCTACCTCCCTGACCCCATCTCCTGCCTTCTCCGTTTGGTGGTAGCTAGAGGGAGGAGGCCTCACGTGGCCAGTGAGTTACTGGTCACACTCCTTCCTTCAGGGGCCTTGTGGTCAGGTGCCTTGGAGACCCTTTGTTCTGCTCTTAGCTCACACCGATGCCCGTAGGGGCCTCCATTCCTCAATCCCTAGATAGCTATGCATTAGTGGAGTGAGCCAAATATATGGGGACTTTCTCTCCAGGGGAGTCCC
Organism: Myodes glareolus; assembly: GCF_982192425.1. Taxonomy (NCBI): domain Eukaryota; kingdom Metazoa; phylum Chordata; class Mammalia; order Rodentia; family Cricetidae; genus Myodes; species Myodes glareolus. Next base: position 69,204,007 of record NC_142030.1, read on the forward strand.
TGAAAGGGGAGGGGAGAAGGAGAACCGAAAGCTAAGTTGTCAGGGGACATTGTCGCTAAGCTGCCGTTCCAAAGCTGGCTCAGTCGTTTCCAGATGAGCACGCTAGTAGTCACACATGCCTCTACTGCCTGCAAGCCATCACAGGTGCTGGGCTAGCTTCGTCAAACTCCCTGAATTCCTCCTCCCCTTTCCAACTCTTCCTCCCACCTGCAGGCTCCATCCTGTGGTCATCAGTGAGGGCGATTTGTGTCCCTCCCTCTATGGTGGTTCTCAGAGTGTGGCACCTGGGCCAGTAGCATCTGCATGAGCTGGGTTCTTGAAATGCAGATCCCCAGCTCGCTAGGGTACAGCACAGCCACCCTCTTATCAGGCCCTTAAACCACTGCTTGGTCACAATGTAAGAGTCTAAAGGAAATCCTGCCCACAGCAGAGAAGGAAGGCAGGCTTGGGGATCGACTGAGCCAGGTTCCTGCTGAACAATACCACCCAGCAGTTGCTAAAGTTACTGGAGGCGCCTGCCAGCCGCAGACAGCAGTGGCATCCAGGAATGCTGAGCAGGCTGTTTCCACTGACATGGCTCCTGCAGGAGGGAAGGCACAGAAGCAAAACTGCTCTTCTTTTCAGAGCCTTGAGAAATGGGAAGGGGTGTTAAAAAGAGAAAGAGAAGGCAAGAAGGAACCAAGGGGGAAATGATGTCCTGAACCAGCCACCTGCATGAGGACTGGAGTTTACTCAGGAGTAAAGACGGTGGTTGGTGGGCAGGCCTCTGCTCTGGAAGAGGCCCCAGGAATAGTGTCATTTAGTTTTCTGGGTGCTTCTGAGCAACAGTGCCAATGTATAGAAGCATGGAGTATGGTAGAAAGGGGATTGGGTGAGCAGCCAGGAGAATCAGCATGGTGATGCAAGCCTATATTCCAGTACTTGAGAAGCCGAGGCTGAAGGATCCCAGGTTTCAGAGCCACAACCAAGCTAAAGTACGATCCTATCTCAAAAAGGCAGAAGAAGAGAAGGAGAAGGGGGAGGAGGAGGGGATGGAGGAGGAAGAAGAAGAGGAAGAAGAAGCAAGTCCTGAAAGTTTGGACACATTTGTTATGGCTTGAGGCCACAACACTGTGGCCTGTTTCCCAAACTACAGAACTGGAGTAGTCTTATCGACGCCAAGTATCTGAAAACAACGCTCAGAGGATAAGATGAGAACCTTGTAGAAAAATCCTTGGAAGGTCAAACTGTTTGGTACCTAACAAGGCTAGGTGTGTGTCTGCGCGCCTGTGCATGCTCCTGCGTTGAACTCCAAGTGCAAGGAGAATCAACGCAGTCTGGGATGCTAGAAAGACTAATTGAAGAGAAGTCGGGAAGTCTGTATTCTAATTTCTCTTTTACCTCTAGCCAGCGTTGTTATCATGAGTCGGTTGTCTTCCCGGACCTTTAGGTCTCAGTTTCCTCATCGTACAATGGGAATGTTCAATTAGACCAGGTTTAATGGCAAGATTTAGCAGTGAGTCCCGGAATTTGCAAAATTGGTCCTCAAGGTCTTGACTTCCTGGAGAACTCCACGATAGTCTCCTCTTTCCCTCAGCGAGAGAAACCCAAGAGGAGATGGTGGTGGGAGGGGGCGAGGACAACACACATGAGGATATTGTGGCTAAATTCAGGCTTCAGACCCAAGGCACGAAGGATGGAGACAGGCGGCATAACTGGCCGACTGTGGGGAAGGGTGATGTATTCTCTGAGACGATTTGCTGGAAGTCTGGGTGCTTCTTTTTTTCTTTCTAAACTTCTGAAGCTTAGGTTTGCAACTCATAAACAAAGGAGTTCCCAAGAAAGAAAAGCAAGTGGCTGGCTTTATAGACTTTGGTCCTCCCACCTCGCTGGCTTCACGACATGGGAGATTTGAATTTCTTGTTTTCCTTTATCCCATCACATGTGACAGCTGGAGCTCAGAAGGGAGGTCGCTCACGCTCTACCTACGTTGTCTCTCCCTCTCCCTCTCACTTAGCTTGGCCTTATGCAGGCTATTCAGAAGGATGGTGAAGGGTGGACCACGGCCCTCAGGAAGGGAAAGGAAGAAAGTCCAGTTTCCTTTTAACAGACCCAACTCTCCCGCATCCTGGGTATCTTCTCTGGTGCTGGCCACCTGCCATGGATGCTCCCACCCAATCCAAGGCTGCTCACCCTGAGCCTCACACATATTCTCTCTCTTCTTCCTGGTTTGGGGCCACTCACAACTCTGGGAAGCAGATTAAGTGGTCAAACCGGTATCAGAGCACCCCAGGGCTCTATGAGGCTGTAGCCTCCTTTCCTGGGAACGGCCCTAGGCTATTTTACTCCCTTAGTCAGCACTGGGCGGGAAGGGTGAGGGCCTGGGAACGGCCAGTGGCGTGAGCTTCTGTAGCAATTGCACCTCTGTAAACACAATAATAGCAGGTCTGGGATTATGGTTGTCACCCCTGGTAATTATCAGCTACAGTGCCTTTCCCCCTAGGTGGACCACACCGAGCTCATCACCTCACAGGGGGCTCTGGTGTAAGTTCCAGACTTCCAGATCGCTTCCTCCAGTTGCTAGGCAACTGAGAGCATGTGCCGGGAGCAGGGATCTCATTTAGGAAAATCTCCCCAGGTCTCCCAAATTACTGAAGTCTAAATTGATTATTCTCCAAGTGGGGACCTTGCACGACTGACTTCTCCCCTGGGAAGGTCAAAGGCTGTTCTAAATGAAAGCCGGGCTGGGCTGATACCAAGTGAGGGATCCAGCCACTACCGGGGTGTGGAGGAAGGGGGACCCCTTGGGCATCTGATATTCCATAACTTATTTAGGGCGTGGGTCTGTAAAGGTCATGATGGATCAAGGTTAATAGGACCCAGAGCAATAGTTCCTGCTGTATCCCGATGGTTGGTGATGGGATGAGAAGCAGCTGTATCTATCTGCCTTGTCCTGGCCAGAGAGGGCTGTGAGGAGGCCAGCAGGAGGGAAAATGAGAGGGGAAGAAGTTGGCTTGCTGTGAGCTGGCTTGTTTTGGTGGCAAGCACCTGTGTGTCAGGGGACAGACCCTGGTATCTTTTCCATTCCCAGGCTCCCTGGGGCAGTGTGTGTGACCCCAGGGAGAGGGAAGCCCCCTGGAGCTGCCTTGATGTCTTGCTCAAGGTGATGTAATTTGGCTCTGCTTCTCACACTTTAGCTTCCCACCACCGCAGTGTTAGACGTGGCTTGGGAATCTCTTCCTGGGACTCCTAGTTGCTGCATCACATGGTGGAATAGAACCGAGGAGAGAATGAAGGAGCATGAAGTATTGGTCCTAGTTTCTGCTGGCCTTGACCTAGCATGGTTCCCCTTTTTCTTTTCTTTAAAAACAAAAAACCAAAAAAAAAATAGATTCATACTCTGTAGCCCTTACTGGTCTTAAACTCCAGAAACACTCTTGCTTTATCTTCTATTGAACTACTTGTGTATGTGTGTATGCACACGTGTGTGCGTATAGGTATGTGTATCTGAAGGTCACAATTGAATGTTGAGTGTCTTTTCAGTTTCTCTTTACCTTAGTTAGTTTTTGTTTTCTTTCTTTCTTTCTTTCTTTCTTTCTTTCTTTCTTTCTTTCTTTCTTTTTTTTTGAAGCAGATCTCACACTGAACCCAGAATTTACTAATTTGACCAAAAACTAGCTGGGGTGTGAGTTCCAAAGATGCCCCCCGTCTCCACTGGAGTGACTGATGCCCACTGCCCGTGCCTGGCTATTTATGTGGTGTTGGGGATTCAAACTCAGGTCCTCATGCTTTGCCGCAAGCCCTTTCACCCACTGAGCCACCTCTCCATCCACTCCCACTGGGTTTTTAAGAACATACTGTGTCCATGGTAGAGAGGTTCCTAGCTGAGAGAAATCAAAGACAAAATCATTGAAATCTGTCTGAACTTCCTTGCACTAAGCAGGTGCGAGGGCCAAGAGGGAAATGAGGACCAGTGTGACCCAGTTTTGACTCTCAAGGAGTTCACGCTCTGACCAGGGAGGTGTCACATGCTCTTCTGCAACGGAAGGTCATTTTTCTTCCTGGGAATGAGCTGCTCCCAGCAGCCAGAGGCTGAGGCTTTGCCTAAGGTGAAGGCAGTAAGAACCAGTTTGTCTTCCCAGAGAAAGACTTGCTTGGGGCCTCTGCTTGCCAGAATGAGCATGCTCAGATTGCCTGAGTCAGGTTGGGGAGTACCTCCTTGTCTCTGGAATCCCGCTGGGGCAAGTGGCTGTTGGGAGTGGACAGAGGCGAGGCACTCCCAGGGATGGGAGCTGAGGAGGTGGATGTGAAAAGCTCCTAAAATGGTGGCTGGGTGCCAGCCGGTCCTGACCAGTTCTCCACCTATTGCCCTGAGGAGATGGTGATAAAAATATTGCTCAACCACTTATGGTCACCGTGGTTGAGAATGTCAGAGATCATGGTCACCTTCATTCACATCCAACAAGTATGACCCAGTTCGCCTTCACATCTTTCAAAACCATCTTTTCTGAGGTCACTGTTCCTGATTTGTGCTGTTTCAGCCACCAGCCTTCGGTGACCTTTTCCCCTGGGTGCCTCCCTTTCTCTCATCCCTACTTGCTGTTTCTGCTTTTCATGCCACTAAAATACCTCTCAGTCCCACTCCCGGGTCACTGGCTCAACCGAGGCAGTAATTCGCTTGGGTACCACAGTGACCTCCAGACTGATCGCGTGTGAAGCCTCGCCCATCTTCTGCAGATCTGCTATCAAAGAGTGTCTCCCTAGAACCTTCAAAATCAAAACAAAGGCAGTGTTTTCAATGATAGACCCCTTGAAGCTGGCTCAGGTTTACCCATGATGCCTCCTCTCATCCAGTCTTCACACTGACTCTGAGTCCCAGCACGAGACCTGCAGTGTGGCACACGTCCCCTCACCCACAGTTCGCTCAGCCTCTTCTTTCTCTCTGCGTTGCTTTTGCTGTCACCTCTCAAACTCCTCTTTAGGCCTCCCAGCCTAACCCAGGTCCTCTTTTTAGCTAGCACTTTCAGTTTCCCTAGCTGACGGTGTTGCCTTCCCAAAGTCACCTGTCTCCACTGCAGAGCGCGAGTCTCTGGTGACTAAATGGGAAGTCACCTGATGCTTGACAAATAACAAACAAGTAGGGTAGGGATTTGAAAAATAGATAGCTTTCACAAATACCGTTTTAAGAAAGGAGATGCTGAAGCATTCCAGCTACAGGAAGAAACTTTACAAAGCCGTGTGTACATGTACATGTACATGCTATGCAGTTAGTATTTGTCGAGGCCCACTGTGGGCTGTGTAGAGTCCTTGTGTATGTCAGGCCATTTAGTTAACATTGGGGTGAGACTGGGTGGTTCAATAATAGCCACTCACTTGTGACTGCTGCACCTATGGTTCGAATCTAGGCTCTGCTCTATCCACCACCTCCAATTGTCTCTCCTAGTTAAAGTAGCTTTTTCAGTGTAGAGATTATCTTTTGGCCATTAGGGGCATCTACAAGGATTGACAGAATGGAGGGAGCAAGGGCTAGGGATCCAGAAACAGGAGGATGTGTAATATAGGTGACCTAAGGAACCACAGTGAGTTCGACCTGCTGGAGTCTATAGGGCCTGTTTCTGTCACACCTTACTGCAGCTGTCCTTCAGCTCCGCCCCTGAAGCTGGATTGCCACAAGCTGTCCTCATGGCTGGGATCCCTGTGACTCTACAGTGTACCGGGATCAGGCACGCCTAGGCCTGTGCCTAAATGACCATCGTCAACATGGAGAGAAGCAGAAACAGGGCTGCCTGGAGTAGGAACATATGCATTCACGTTCTCGTTACTCTGGCAGAGCATCTGGTACCAGCGGGTACTCAGGACAAGACGCTGCAGAGGTGAAGGAATGACTGCGTGATCTTTCCAGGGAGAACACAGTGTTTGCCTTCTTAGGTATCCATCTCTAAGGTCATTCCACAAGACATTCCAAGTACTCCATCGACTGTCCTCTTCCCCTGTCCTTGTCCTTCCTAGTCTCGGCCCACTGGGATAGTTTAGCATCCCCTCCCCCAAGTTCTTGAGCTCACCTCAAGAATAATTTACTGCATTTTTTTAAAACCCATAAAGCATTACTAGGTATTTTCTCTCTGCTGAGCATATGGGAAGCTCCATGGGACTCAAAGGGATGAGGACATGTGTGCTGTGTTCAGGAGTTCACAGGCAGGGGGACAGCTGATGGAGAACAGGTGTTTACAGTGGCATTTGATAGGATGTGAGGGGCAGCTAGTAAAACTTGGGTGGGTGAGAGTCTGGGAGTTTCTTGAAGGAAGTAACGGCTAAACTTTATACTGAGCGCTTGTCAGCACCCCTGACATCAAATGCCTCCCGAAAGTTCAGGCCGAAGGCGTCTACCTCGCTTCCCCTTAGCCACAGCCCCAGGTCTCAGGATAGGTAGAGTTTGGGAGCAAAAGAGGAAACGGTGATAGTGATTAGCCAGGAAGAGCATTCCACACCCACACCAGGCAAACCATCTGTGGCCGAAGGCAGAGTTAGTGTTCCGTCGTTCCTCCATCTCCACCCCTGCAAAGTTGAGGTATGTGTGCCTGGGTCACCACCAACCAGATCACTGTCCTTCTTCCCCAGGGTCACCAAAGCTCTTGTTGAGAGACAAGGTTGTTAAAGGTAATTGAAGCTAAGAATCATCGGTTTTGTTATCTGCCATGGTACTTCTCAACATACTCAACTGGAACAAAACCAACCAACCAAAAGCAAGCAACCAACCACAAAAAACCTGGGACCTGGAGCAAGGCATTGTTCCAAGCTGTTGAAATGTATGCACTCAGGCGGTTCTATGAATCGCCTATTGGGCCAATATTATAGATAGGTGAGGGAACTGGGTTCAGAGATTCTAGTGCTGCAGCTTCATGACCAGCCCATGCACACGCCCACTCTACTATCGTTAGTGACAACTCTGAATGAGATGTAATGTAAATACCCTTCGGGGTGTTTATAGCCATGACTGCAGTGTAAAACGCACCGAAGACTCACATTCCATCTCAAAAACCCACGTGCAGTTTGCATATATTGTAAAATAAAACCCCTGTTTGTTTCATACATAACCAAGTCAAGCTGATACCCGAGAGCAACAAGCAGGGTGCCATTTAGCTGGAGGTACCAAGCAGTGGGTGTCCTTAGGGACAGAAACCGCAGAAGGAGAAGCCAGACAGACACAGGCTTTGGGGTTGGGGGAGAGGCTAGAGAATCTTCACCCCTCACCCTCCCCGTTTCTATACGGGCCTCTCTGAAGTCCTGTGTGCCTGCTGTGACTGGTGGCCTTACTTAGACTATCTTCCTCAGGAAGGTCTCTACCAATGGCCATTCCCTCTCCGTGGCCGCTGGGTTATCCAGCTAACAACTGCTGATGCCTCCCCTTCCTGCTCCTCCTCTTCCTCTCTCTCCTTTGGTTTTTTCTGTAAGCACCCTCCTCAAGAGTCCCGGGAACCTGTGTGTCCAAGATCAAACTCAGGCGACCTCTTTCATGGGAGCCCACATTTCTTCCCTTCGTTTTCCACATCCTCTTTTTTCTACATGTTTGAGTAGTATTCAAAGCTAACCACCATCACAGAACAAGCTTCTCTTTTCTTTAAATTATTTTTATTATTTTACATATGTTTTTGCCTGCATATATGCCTATGCCCTGTAAGTGTGCCTGCTGCCCCAAATACCAGAATAGGCGTTAGTTCTCCTGGGACTGGAGCTAAGACAGTTGTGAGCTGTTGGACATGTGCTGAGGCTCAGACTGGGTCCTCTAGGAAAGCGACCAGAGCTCTTAACCACCAAGCCACCTCTCCAGGCCCCAGAACTGACTTTTCCAAAGGCCGGGTTGCGTGCGTCCTAAACCGGCTTCCTCATTAGGTAGCTGTTGTTGACCCTGAACTTTTGATCCTCCTTCCCCAGGGCTGGGTTACCGGCAACACCACAGGTTTTGTGTGGAGCTGGGGACTGAACCCAGGCTTTTGTACATGCTAGGTAGATACCCCTATCAACCAGGCTACATCCCCAGGTCCCAATATTTCTTTTTTTACCCTTCCAATTTCCAAAGAGATTTCTGTCCTTAGACAACCCTTGGCTGTCCCCTTTGTGCGCCAGGCCTTAGGTGTCTTCTCCCACAGCTGCTCAGCAGGGCTCTTCCCACTGCAGGTCAGACTGATGGCCCAGCTCCCCTCTTCTCTGAGGCTTCCGGCCTTTTACTTGAGTCTCCTCAACGTTGTTCCTTTGTTCACCCACTGGGTTATTAGTGAGCACCTGCGGTTGGTCATTGTCCCAGAAAGAAGGGTGCCACGAAGAATGGGGCCAAATTATCCCGGGACCTTTAACAGTGGTCAGAGAAGACATGAAACAAGCAAGCCACAATAACAAGAAACCACCCAACAGTAGAAAGTAAGATGCACACGACGAGGAACATAAAATAGTATACAGAGTGACAAGATGAGAGAAAGTGACAGGAGTCCAGGCTAGGAAAAGGCTGGAGGGAAGAAGAGGGGGCCAGTGCGGCCATAGTGGGTGACTGAGAGGAAGGGAGGCTCAGGAGAGGCAGGAACAGGAGCCGGGACCGGATCACACTCATTCGCCATATGGTCAAAGCAGTTTGATTCTCTTCCCCTTGCTACAGGGGAGTGTGAAGAATAGGACTTCCCTGGCTGGGGTGAAGATGGGTGGGTGGTAAGGACCCTGACTGGGAGCAAGGAGAAGAGCAAGGAGGCATGAGAGTGTCCCAGGAAAGTGGCAGTGACCCTCTGAATGAGGGCAACAGAGAGGGAAAGAGATAAACAGACCCAAGCTAGGTCTTTGGAGAAGCTATGGCAAGTTAGAAAATGCTCTAGTGTGGGATCCCGGGACTCACCGACAGAGTCCTCATCGATAAAATGAAGGCAATGACCCTGTTCTCAAATGCTCAGGCTGGGGAGGTGAAGTGGGTGATGCCCCCAGCCCGGTGCCCAAGGTGCCTGCTGCTTGGGAGAATGCCAGCAGGCTTGAATGTGCTCCAAACAGGAAACTCAGAACAGCACAACACAGCAGGTATTTATTTCCTGGACACTCCCCTAGCCCAGGGTTTCTCTGTGTGGCTCTGGCTGTCCTGGGAACTCACTCTGTAGACCAGGCTGGTCACGAACTCACAGAGATCCGCCGGCCTCTGCCTCCCGACTGCTAGGATTAAAGGCATGCACCAATATGCCCAGCTCCTCTTCTTTATTGGGAGTTAAAAAGGAAAGATTCTAACCCTCAAGGTGACTTAAAATTGTCTCTGTCACAATGGAGGGTGCAGCAGGAGGCCTTTCTAAGCTGGGCAGTGGGTGGTGGGTAGGAGTCGGTGGGTGCTCAGTGTTTGTGGGAGTGGCCTGAGAGGTGATGATGGATGGCCAGGGCAAGACAGTTCCATCCCGGGGCTGAGCCTGCCACTGTCCTAGGGGCAGCTGGTCTCTGTAACTTTTAACATCAGCCCCGTAGTAGGTCAGGGAAAGAAGAGGAGAAGGAGGGCCAGTCTACCGAAAGGACAGGTTTCTAGAAGCTCAGCCTGGCTGGATATTGACCTTCTGTGGGTGGAGTGGGCCAGTTCCCAGCCCTTTCCGTGAAAGTTCTAAGAGCAGAGGTCCCAGCCCTGGAAATCCCCAGCCTACGCTGGCTTGTGGCCTAGTTTGTCCTGTAGCCCTATGGGAGATGGCCTAGGGACAGGGTACACAGGCATTTATTAGCACATGAATCAAAGGTCAGTGGAACAGGAGAGTGAGACTTTGTTGATCTCTGATTGTGGACCCTGGAATCTCAGGTCTAGAAGGAAGCGAGAGAGTTGACGTCAACAGGGCACTTACGTTATGTTGGCGACACGCCAAGTGTCTATATATAGCTAACTCACTGCTGGACTCAAACATCATCTCCTCTTTTCTTCCACGGATTTATTTATTTTGAGAAAGGCTCTTCCGGTGCAGCATACGCTGGGCTTGAACTGTGATTCTCCTGCATCAGCCTGCGAAGTGCTAGGTGCTAGGATCACAGGTGTGTAATCCCACTTGCCTCTCCATTTTTCTTCCCTGTCCTAGGCCACTGAGGCTTTGAAAGACTCATGTGTCTTTCCCTCTGCCATAGGCCTGGCGTTGCTGCCTTCCTCTGCCCAAATGACCCCGGAGAACCCCGGTGGCAGGCCTGGCAGCAGGATGAGGAAAAGACCTCCCTGGCGTGTGCCACATGCAGCAGGGCTGGAACCTTCCCTCTGCACTCTGAAGCTTTCCCAAAGGAAGCCAACTTCTAGACGATTTCCATTTAAGGACTAGTGAAATCTTGACTGGCAAAGCAACCTTAGATTGCGTCAACTGTCTTTCTCACTACAATGCACGGGAAGTCATTTAACCTCTCAGAGATTCAGTTTCTTTGTAAAATGGGGTTAACAATCTTTACCTTGCCGATCTATTGGAAGATTAGGAATATTACCGGATAAATGATAGCCGCTAATACACACCACATCCTGAAGTCATCTTTCACGGCATTTGTGGAGTGCTGGCAGCCGCTCGTGACACCTCTGTCCCACAGAGGTCACCAGTCCGCCAGCTCCTTCCTCCCTCCCCGCGGGAAAGCTGGGTTCTGACAGGTCATCGGGCCCATGCCCGTGATGTCTGATGCGCAGACATGTGGTAGCATCCTTCACTTTTCAGCTGGCAGGCATGGCCCCTTCCTGGGCTGGCCTGGTGCTGAGGACTGGCCCTGTGCCCTGCTCCTCTGCCAGCTGGGCGGCTGGGCCTGCAGCAGTTTGGACAAGCTTGACGGCCCAGCAGGGCCTCTGTGAGCGGCAGCCTTCCTGAGCCCTCTGTCAGCACTGGGCCATCTGGTGCCTCGGTCCCCTTTTGTGTGTTTGGGGTGGGGTGGCAGAGGCAGGGAGGCAAGAGAGGAGGGGACAGGGGATGCCATGGTCGGCTTTCTTCCCACTTGAAGAAAAAGTTTGAGGGAGGCCAATCCTGGGAAGGAGGTAGCCCCTGCAGACACAGGAGATGGATGGGGACAGTGCTGTGAGCTCTGCCTGCCTGCCTGCCTGTGTGTGTGTGTGTGTGTGTGTGTGTGTGTGTTTTCTGTAGAGTCTTGATAGATGTAAGGAAAGGAAGACAGAGCAGGATACAGGCACAGAACCAGAAGGGAAGAGTTGAATGGAGAAAAAAAGCATGGGCCCAGAGCAGAAATGGAAGTTGTCATAAACCTACGAAGGGGCCTGAGGACTCGGCCTGGTTGGTAAAGTGCTTGCCATATAAGCAGGGGAACCTGACTTTAGTTCCTAGCACCCACCTGAAAAGCTGGGCATCTGTGTGAGCCTGCAATCCCAGCACTGGGGAGGTAAAAACAGGAGGATCCTTGGGGCTCCTTGGCTAGCCTAGCTGAACCGGGGAGCTCCAGGTTCAGTGAATGAGCCTATCTCAGAAAGTAAATAAGGTGGAGAGTGATTGAGGAAGGCAACCATCTTCATCCTCAGGCTTCTACATCTAGGAACACATACACGTGCACACCCCTGCCCCCAAGAAAGCCGTGCAGTGGAGGCAAAGGTGGTAGCAAGTCTCTAAGGGAAATGCTGTTGTGGTTGTTATCTTTCTGTCAGAGGAAAAAGGAACTGAGAGACTGCGGCTGGGGCCCTTCCCTGTTTAGGCTGTAGGGGAAAGGAGGTGGCTGGGGCCTGTGGGTGGTACTCATTAGAGAAGCCCGGGGTCCCAGGAGCTCCCTCACAGCTCCAGCTTGGGTTCCTGTCACAATGGCCATTAGCTGTGGATGTCAAGAGCGAGTCTTACCTTAGCAAGGCTCTTCCGGACATCTGTAGTCTCCGGGGCTGGCAAGAAAAATGTCCCTGACAAACATTCGTCCTCTTTGTTGTGATTCCCAGGACACTGGGGGCTGGGGTGGGCTTTAAGGAACTTAAGCTTCGGGTCTTCCCAGTGGCACGGCATGAGAAACAGTTACAAAGAGACGTGGGTGACAAGACCACTGCTTTCCATTTCTCTGGAGTCTTTGGAGTTGGTCCCCTTTTCTGTCTTTGGTAAACACTTTCTTGGGAACTGCACAGACTGACCTTGGGCTGGAAGCATCTCTTCCTGGAGATGCTGTTCTGGGAGCCCACTCTCTGCCTGGGTTTTCTAAGCAGTGCCTTCCTCGTGCCTGCACCTCTCTGAGGTATGGTGAGCCCTTTTGATGTCCTTGAATAGGCCCAGCCATTGATATCAGCATCTTTCTTCTGGTCCCATCTGGTCACCATCGCTGTCCTTGAGGCCGGAAATCTCTTCTAAACTAATTCCTGATGGAGCTGGGGAGAGCACATTAGGCCGTGTTGGAGTTGAGTGTGATTGATTTAGCACGTGTAGGTCCATTTAGCATCAACCAAGCCCACAGGTTTTTGTTTGGCTTTGTTTTTCCTCCCACCATTATAGTCACTTGAAGAGCACAGTTTGGAAGTCCTGGAGAACCCTCTGCAACTCTGATGGTGAAGTGGGGGTGCCCCAACCTGCTCCCCAAATGGTTTCAGTGTTGTGGTGTTGTGTGTTTCCAGTTCTGCCGAGCTTTGGAGAGGACCGCAGTGTGAATGGGGAGTGCCTGCTGCCAGGGTCATGTTCACCATGAGGAAGGGGAGGCTGTGGCTCAGAAACTCTTTAAGGTCACCAGATGAGGCTGAAGATAGGCAGAACTTAATAAGCAGGAGACGCCCATTCACGTGTGTCTACAGACAAGCTCGCAGCTACCATCCGAGGTAGGCACAGAGGTGACCTTAATCGTCTGCTTATTGAGTACTTCTGACTTGGGCATTGTACCACAGATGGTTGAGCATAGTCCTCCCAACCACTTTGAAAGAAACAAGTGAGGAAAGCCTGGTCCAGTGAGGCCTAGGCGCTTTCCCACTACCACACAGATAGTAAGTGGCAGTCACTTTTTAAACTGTTACCCAAGGGGAACAGAACCTGGGTGCTTCCCAGGGAGCTGTGCTTCTGTCTGGCCGGATGGGAATGTAATAAAAGGAGGGGCATGGGTGTTGGGGTGCTGTTGGGGAGGGTCAGAAATGGTTGCAAGGCCAGTCCCGGGGTTAAAAAGTCTGTGAATAGCAGGCAAGGTGGAATACTTGCCTAACATGTGTGAGACCCTGGATTTGACACTCCAGCATGGTATAAACTGGTCACAGTATCTGCAAATCCAGCACTTGAGAGGGAGCGCCAAGAGGATCAAAAGTCAGGGTAATGTTCAGCTACTTAGTGAGTTCAAGGTCCAACTGAGATGTGTGGGTCCTTGTCTTAAAAGGAAAGACAGAGACAGAGAGAACATGTCATCTCTCCATCTTGAGCAGTACATCAGTGTTTGGAAAGCTGACGTGCTTTTCTTTTAAATGGAGGAAATAACAGGCCCAGAAGCACAGGGCGGGGCTGAAGAGATGGCTCAGTGAACAAGAGTGAGGACCTGAATTTGGATTTTAGCCCACATCAAAAGCTGGGAATGGCTGCACCTGAGCCTGGAGAAACCCCAGAACTGTGGGGGGCAGAGGCAGGAGAATTACTGGGGCCTGCTGGTTGCCAGCTTAGCTCTAGGTTCTGTGAAGGCCCTTTCTCAAAGGAATAAGACAGAGAGTACTAGAGCAGGACATCTTAGGTCTTCTGATGACTTCCTTCTGTGTGCCTGCGTGCGCACACACAGACACAGACACACAGACACACACACAGACACACATACACACAGACACAGAGACATACATACATATAGATACAAACAGACAGACACATAGACACATACCACATAGATATATACACACGGACAGATACACATATGCAGAGACACAGACACACACACAGACACATACATACAGACACACAGACACACACATATACACAGAGAGACACACACAGACACAGACACAGATGTATAGACACACACACGACACACAAAAAAAGAGAGACACATACACATGAGACAGACAGACACAGACACAAAGACACGCTTACATACAGACACACATAAGACAGACACACAGACACAAATACACACAACATGACACACACACACTCACACATATACACACAGACACTCCCCCACATACACGCAAAACACAGAGCAAAACACAGACTATGGAGAGAGGCTTGGAAGTCTGGGCCATTTGGGGGCTGTTTTGTGGTTCTATTTTGTCCCCTAAGGGTGAGATTCAGTGAAAGCATGGATGGAGGGAGTCACATGCTTGAAGCTGTGCTGTCAGTGGCTGGAGAGGGGAGCACCAAGGCCAAGGAAGAGGGTGCTGTGGAGGGGTGTGCGAGGACACATCCACAGAGACATTGGTAGGCTGGGCTGAGTGGGAGGAATGAATCTGGCTGGGAGGGTGCTGCGGCTATTTTTAGAAATGAGGAAGTCACTGGCAGGAGGTGTTTTGGCCAGGGGTGAGGACAGGAAGGGGAAGGAGGGGAGTAGATTCAGTTTGGGAGCTCAAACTGGTGGCTGGACACCTAAGTGGTATCAGTCAGCAGCAGGGGTCCCTGACCCTTAACCTCAAGTCTTCTGAAAGAGGGTGTTTGGTGGCCTCATTCTCTCTGAGGTTCTGGACTCACTGGTGAGGGTGTTGGGCTTTCCATGTGTGCCTCCTGGTGACCCCAAAAGCTTGGGTGTTTTGGGAGTTGTGGGGCTGCCATCAGCTGGTACTTAGAGACAACAATGGCAATGCCACCTTGCCAGTCAGTCCCCCTCTGTTGGTCCTTTAGACCTTCAGAGAAGCTGCAGAGAAGCAAGCATATCCTTACAGGCTGCTCCAGGACGCGTCTTCACATAGACCCAGTAAGGCCTGCTCCATCTTCCCCAAGAATGACTCCCTCATTCTTCACAGCCCCTGCCCAGGCTCCAGTGGCAGAGTTGGAGCCCAGCCACAAGACCAGGGGAGACATTCTGGCTCACAAGGCCTGGCAAAGCTCTGCCTGGGAGAAAGTGGAGACCTATTCACCCCTTCCCTGATAAAGAAGCTGTCTGGATACTGATGACTCCTGGATCCTCCATTCACCAATTCCACAGGGACAAACACTATGTGATTTTAAATTTTAGAATCGGGTTAATTCTTATTTTTAGGTGAGTGAGACAGTTCTAGGAAGAAACAAATTACAAAGGAAATAAGATGCACTCCTTCGGTCTTTTCAACCAATGAGCGTGCCGGCTATGCTAGAGTGACCACAGCCCTGACAGATCAAGGACCAGGACAGTGCTAAGGGTGGTGGGACTAAACAAACACTCTACAAGAGGAGCTATACCTGGGTGTGGGAACTTCAGGCATCATTCCAGAGGAAACGATGTTTCAACTAAGGAAAAAGAGAAGCCCAAAACTGTTCAAGAGGGGACCGAGACTGCTGTGGACCATAGGAACACCAGGATCGAAGGCCTAATGGAATGGGTGCCAGCTCCATCATGGCACCAGAAGACCATTCTTTTAAAGGAACCAAGTGTTCAAAGATGCCTGCCTCAGTGGGACTCAAATGGAAGTGTGTTTAGAATCACTTGGGAACTTAAAAAAAAAAAACAAAACAAAAAAACCAATTCCCAAACCAAAACCCAATGCAGTCATCAGGCATCAGACTCCACCCACCCTCTGACATTCTGATTTGCTGGGTTGGAAGAAAAAAATTTGAACATTGGCATAATATAAAGATCCCCTCATGCCGCTGGCTTGCTGTGCTGGCTAGGTTTGTTCGTTTTGTTTTGTGTTCAATTTGACATCATCGAGGGTCATTTGGGAAGAGGGAACTTTGTGGGGGCGAGGGATGCCTCCATCAGAGTGGCCTGTAGGCAAGTCTCATTTTCTTTAATTATTGGTGTAGGAAGGCTCAGTTCACTTTGGGTCATAGAGTCACCCCTGGCAGGTGGTCCTGGGACATACAAGGAAGGCAGCTGAACGCCAGGAGGGAGAGCCACGCAAGGGGCAGTATTTCTCAGTGGCCTCTGCTGCAGTTTCTACTGAAGTCAGATCCCCGCTCTGACTTCGCTCAAGGATGCCCTGTGATGTGGAAGTGTAAGTCAAATAAACCCTTTCCTTCCCCAAGTTTCATTTCGTCATTGTGCTTGTCAGAGCAACAGAAAGTAAATGAGGACAGGTGCAGGCTGAATATCTCAGGTCGCCTCTGGTGTGTTCACTGGCCGGTTGGTCTTCCATGGAGCAAGGACGAATTCAGGGTGACAAGCAGGGAAGAGCAGTGGTTTTTAGGGTTATTCTGCCTGGGTCTGAGCCCTGGCTTTCTCTCTGGAGGGACTGCTATCCTTTCCCCTTCTTTCCCATCTCTCCGTGCTTGGCCATCACCTTGAACCAAGAACCCTGTGCCTCTCCTGTTATCAGTCCTATCCTTGTCCCCATCCTACAGGGGAGGTGGGGGGGGGACAAACCTTTTCTGTAGGATGCGGGTAGGCTCCAGGCTCTCCTCTAGGCTCAGGTAGGGACTCCATCACTTGGTCCTTTAGACCCTTCTTTTCCACGCCTTTCACATCTCTTTGTTTCTGCATTAAAAGAGCCCCACCCTTATGAGGCTCTCAGTCTTTGTTTTCCTTCCTGAGATGTCTTCCTCACTTGTATTAAGTTCCTCTTCTTGTAGATATGTCAAAATATCTTATTAAAGCAGCATAAGGTAGGAATGGATCCTTTTGGCTCCTGGTTTGAGAAGGTATACTCTACTGTGATACAGAAGGTGCGGTAACAGAAGTGTGAAGCCACAATCAGGATTCAGAGAGGGATGAATCTAAGCACTCATTGGCTTCTTCCTTCCCCCTTTCTACTTAGTACAGGTCCTAGGCGTGCAACAAAGCCTTCCCCAATCTGGGTAGGACTTCGCTCCTCGGTGTCTAGCAATACCCTCACAGACATATCCAGAAGAATGTGTCCTAGGTGGTTCCAAATCTGGCTAAGTTGCTAATGAAGATTAACCGTTAAACCGCCTTTTCTGTCAGAACGTCCTACGATCCTTCCCAAGACTTACAGGTGACCCCCAGAAATTTTTTTAATATTTAATATTTTAATATGTATACAATATTCTGTCTGTGTGTCTGCCTGCAGGTCAGAAGAGAGCATCAGATCTCATTTCAGATGGTTGTGAACCACCATGTGGTGGCTGGGAATTGAACTCAGGACCTTTGGAAGAACAGGCAATGCTCTTAACTGCTGAGCCATCTTTCCAGCCCCCCCCCCCGGAAGTTTATTACGTGAATTATGGGCACTGGACTCCTACCATTCTCTGTAGCCCCTGCCCTGTGTGCCAATAGATATGCCTGAGAGTGGTGAGCAGAGACTGCACACCCCCAGGCCTAAAGGCCCCAGCACTCAGCAAGTGAGGAATTTGTAATTCACTAGGAGACTAGAGTTCCTGAAGGACACTCTCCACATGGAAGGCCATTTCAGCTACAGGTTTGGAGATAGAGCCTCAAGCCTGGCTTTGTAGTGGCACTGAGACTTCCATGAGGGTTGTGTGCAGGAAATGGGGAGACTGCTATGTTGTACCTATCTTTTCTTTGTCAACTACCCCCAAATCTTTGTGTCCCACACAATTTTTCTCTCTTGAGCTAAGTCTTACTAGATAGCCCTGGATGATCCAGAACTTGCTTTGTAGACCAGGTTGGCCTGGAACTGGCAGGGGTCCAAATGCCTCTGCCTCCCAAGTGCAGGAGTTACAGATGAGAGCCACCACCGCCTTTTTCTTTTTTCTCTTCCAATTTGTGTGGTTTTAGCCCAGATCTTGTACTTCTTTGGCTTTTAGTGGTGACATTTCCAGGGGCTCCTTGACAATCTCAGAGACCCTGGAAGTCTCACGGGTTAAACTGCCATCCCTGCTGGGAACCAGTTTCTTCTGCACTTTGATTCTCTAGCTGGGGTCTAGTGATGGTCACACCCTTCAGGAGAGGTCAGAAGGGGACAGAAAATATCAAGAGCATCATGGTGTGCTTCTGTTCATGTGTCCCTGCATCTCCCCACTCTTTGGCAACAGTCCAGGGTCAATTACGAGCGTGGAAGACTTGCCTGGGCATGTCTGGAGGGAAGGCTGGCCGGGAGCCCACAGGCTTAAAGACCAAGTTGGTCCTTGAAAGATGTGCTCGGTCGGCTTCTACAGTGAGGTGAGCTGGGCTCAGACTACAGGTCTGAGCTCCTGTGGGCACAGATGAATGCTGACCACGCTGGTGGCCACAGTAGTGGCAGGTAATGAAAGAAACAAATACAAAGGAGATGACTGTTCCTGGGTATGGTGGAGGACAGACTTTATTGTAGGTACGAGGGAGAGCACAGCCAGAGGCAGAGACATCTGCGAGAGAGTCCAGAGTGAAGGCTATCCTGAACTGGGCCTTGTGAGGAGAGGGAGTAAGGGGGAGGGGAGAGTCAGGAGACCAAAGAGACCAAAGACAGGGTAGCCAAAATACAAGGAAGGACAGCTGGGGGAAGGGCAGCCCAGCCCAGCCTCTGTGCTGGAGAAGTCTAGGATAGGGGCTGGACCATGCCAGCCAGGAGGACTCTGTACTAGGTAGGGACTGGGGGATACTGGGAGAACCTGGAGGCTGGTGTTTGCTTTGATATGTTGATGGGCACTCCAGTCAGCGTTTGTTTCCCCCCCAACCCTACCCCCAGCTTGAGACCGAGCAGTACGCAGCAACTGTTCAACTGTTTCTGAACAATTAGAAGACTGGAACCCTGTGGAAGCCTTTTTCAGGCCATCCCCCCCCCCCCCCAGGCCAATACCAGAAAGTATTTTGAGATTTTATATTTTATTTTATTATTAATATTTAAAGTGACATTATGTGTGTGTACAGATGTTTTGTCTGCACTTATGTCTGTGCACCACTTGCATGCTTGGTGACTGTGGAGAACAGAAGAAGGTGTTGGATCCCCTAGAACTAGAGTTACAGATAGTTATGAGTCACCATGTGGATGCTGGGAATCGAACCCGGGTCCTCTGGAAGAGAGCCAAGTCAGTGCTCTTAACTGCTGAGCTGTCTCTCTAGTCCCAAGATTTTTATGTTTTAGAGACAAGGAAAACAAAGCTCATGCCATGAGCTGCCTTTGGAGTCCCCATCTGTCTGTGCTGTGACTCTCTGGGGACTTCCAGAAATGTTGGGTGGGGCTTGGCAAGGGATGATTCAGAGCCTGCCAAACATGCACTGCCATTGTTCTTGCTCTTAGACTGGCAGGGTCTGTGAAGTCTCAGGTTACAGTCATAAGGTTTCCACCCTCAGCCTAGTGTATTATTTCTTCAGCCCTTGCTTGCGAATAGGTATGGCTTTCTCTAACTTGCTTGTTTAGAATGTACTTCGTGTCTTGGCTTCTCTGGTCCATTCTTTTTCAGTTGGCGCAGAAACTGAACTATAGGATAAAACAAACATTGAAGTGTCATAGTTGGCCACAGCTGAACATGGTTAGCATCACAGCCTCTGGTGTGTAAAGAAAGTCTGATCCGTGACAGTATGTATGCGAAAAGGGAACTGACTCCCCATCATCCCCCCTACCCGCCCCCGTCCCTAACCAGATAGGGCAGTGACGTGTACTTTGTATCCGAGTGTTTATTTATAGGTCACTAGGTAAGAATTGGAACCCCCTTCTTTGCCTAATTCCTGTTACAAATAGAAGCAACACCCTGAGGTTACCCAGAAATGTTCATCGGTGGCTCCGGACACCAGGTTTACGATCAAACAACGGGAGAAGCCACTCTGTGCCGATGTGTAGCTAATTTTCTCTGTTCCTTTGTTATGACCTGGAAGTGCACTGCTGGATACATTAGGTATGGGACGATGAAGTCATGGCCAGAAACACAGCTTTCTTTAATTTTCAGGTTGTTAGTACTTGGCAAGGCCTCTGCCTCTTTCCATCCCCACCCCTGCTGGATTTTTCTGGAAGCTTTCAAACTTTCCTCCAAATCCTATGCATGTGCAAACACACACACACACACACACACACACACACACACACACACACACACACACACACACAAAACACACACGTGGCACAGTCACACGGAGCACAGCAAGACACATTAGCATGTTGTTTCCTTGACTTCGGGAACCCCTTCTCCCCAGGATCAGTTGGTGACTCCCAGTGTGAAATGTTCCTTCATGCTTCTTCCTATGAAGTCTGATGCCAACACTGCGATAATGTTTATATACACACACACACACACACACACACAATATACCTGCCTTCGGAGTGTACATCACCCTTCCATTGCCTTCTGTCTTCTTCCTCAGCACCTAGCATCACCAACGCTCATTCAGAACAACAGCCCGATGGGTTCTTTACTCCCTACCAGTACCCATTTCCAACTTCCTGTGGTAGCCAGACTGAGCTTCGAAATGCTCCCCGGTTCCTGCTGCCTCTTCCTGCAAAGTGGGAGCCAACTCCTGCTCTTCCCCGGCCTCCCATCCCCCCTCCCCTTTTTCCTTTCTCACCCACGTGGCTGCTAAAGACATCCTTAAGGCCCTGACTCTGGATTCCAGCTCTGGCCTCTTGCTGGGTCTGGAATGCTTTCTCCACTCTACCTTGTCTCCTCTGGCAGGTGTGAGTTCGAACCTGAGGACCACGGCAGAGAAGTCCCCCTTGATTCCTCTTTCTAAAGTGGACAACCTGGGCTAGACTGTTACAAACACCCCATTTTTGTGCCCACATAAAGAGGCTGGAGAGGGAACTAGTTAGAGTGGAAGGAACTGTGAATTCCTGGCCTTCGCATATGCTGATTAATGCCTGGGTAGAAGGCATAGGGGCAGGAGTAGACGTTAGCACACTTTACCAGTGTGACCTTGGTGCCACAGGATGAGATGACGAATGAATGAAACGGAATCCCAACAGCTAATTTAGAGGTGCACTCCTGTACAGACAAGTGGAGGTCTGGGTGAGAAAGAATTCAGCTGTGTGGAGGGGCTGCTGATGAGGATGAAGGATGACTGGGCGGGAGGGAAAACATGGAGCCCTTGTAGAGTGTGTCTTGGGCCACGCGAAAGAAGTGAAATTACTTCTGAGATCTGAAAACAAAGCATTTTCACTCTCGGGAATCAATCAAGATGCTCCTAGTTCACGGACTCAATGGGCTCGTGGTTTCAGGAGAGCCCCAGACAGTCTAGAGCAAAGAAGTCTTGCTCAGCTTCGCGTTTCAAACTCAATTCCCCCCCCCCGCCTGCCCACCCCACTGCTGGTGAATGGTTAATATTCTCAGAGCCTGGTTGCCGAGAGAGAGGAGGCTTCCCATGTTTCAAGGAGACCCTTTGTCTCTATCTAGACGTGCAGCTTGGGCATGCGAGCATAAAGCAGTGTGTTCAGCTGCAGCGCTGAGAACATAGCAGTCAAGAAGAAAGGCAAGCGTAAAGAAGACTGCTTGATGCTGTGTACTGCTCGGCAGAAGGCACAGACGGGATGGGGAGGCAGAGAAGGTGCCACGTGCCCTTCCCATTTATTCAAAGCCTCCGGGTACAATGTCAAGGAAGTAGAAACAGCCCTTTACGGGAAGTTGGAGGTTGAGGGTAATGCTCCACGCTCCACTTTACGTTTGGGTCTCTATAACACTCTCAATGAGTATTTGCATGGCAGCCTAGCACTGTAGAAACACTGGCAAATCCTGTTTCAGCAGAGAAAGGGCCTGTGACGGAGGCCCTTGCTTCCATGTGGCTTGTAGATGGGTAAACTTCCTAAGCGTTCGCTGGAAATACTTAACGAGTCATGAGTCTGTACCGGGATAAACCCTCGACAGCATTTCAGAGTGGAGGTTCAAAACTGGGCCCCTGAGAGAGGACAGAGCTGAGTTCTAGGCGTCTGGGGACAGGGAGCCGTGAGCTATCCAGAAGCATTTGCTAGGCGGTAGGCATTGTCTGCATGCTGAGAACAAGTCATGTGTATCCCAAACCCAGCTGAACAAGGCCCAGGGGAGGATGCGCCTCAGGGACAGCACAGTTAAGGCTTTTCATTCATGATAAGGTCAAACAAGCCCACAGCATAGCGAGTGTGATCTGGTCTGCTTCTCTTCTGAGCTGGTCGGCTCACTTCTAAAGGGTTGTACGGTCGCATCAGTTTACTGCACTCAACCGAAGTCTCACTTGAGATTGAGACAGGTAAAACACCTCACACAGTAGCGTGGTGAGCAAAACCCACAAAGGAGTAAATGGAGGGACCCGAGAATGCACTCTGAAGACAGGACATTCAGGGTCACACCCGGCTCAGGTCTCTTATGACCCCAATAGCAGATTTAATGCATGGACGATACAGGGGCATGTGATCTCCAGACCTGGCAAACTGGGGCACGTGCCGAACCAGGAGACTTCCTGAATTTGGTAACCTCCAAACAGAAGCCAGGATGCTGTGTAGGAGACTTGGACATCTGTTTTGGTCACAAACCTGGACAACCTTCAAGTCCCCAACCCACCTACCCTCACCTTAAGACTTGGTGATTGCTGAGTGAAATTCTAATTTTACCGTTGCTGACTCAGAGGCAGAGGAGGCTCTCGCTTTGAGTCAGAGCGCCCATGTGGAAAGACCTCGCTTCTTGGATCTGGCTTTGAGGCTGGCTCTACCACTCACCAGCTGTGTGCCTGGACCACTTTCTTCACCTCTCAGATCATGCTGTTCTCGCTGGTTGGATGGAGATGTTTACCCAGGGCTAGGTTAGCATTTAGTTCATCAATATAATAAAAAATTAAGACGTGGCAGATCACGTGAGAAGTAGAGATTCATGCCACGCCATAAAACGGTTTTACTGCTCACGGGTTTATTTTCCTTTTCATCAGACCAGCTAGTTGCGTGAGAGAACGTTGTTGAGTTCCAGGCAAAGGTGAGATGGGTGCTGATGGCACAGATGGAATCTACTGTGGGTCGTCATCACAGGGAAGGAGATGGTCTGAGTGGGGGAGGGCACTCGGGACTCACTGGGAGGAGAGGTAGGAGGACGACATCCGCCTGGGGCTGCAGATCGTCTGTCTCCTCTTACTCTGTCCTTGAGTTTATACTCACGGGACGAGTTGAGCTGTGGCGATGTTCACCCTCTTTCGTGTAGGGAGCGATCCTGGACAGATCTGCCTGTCCATCGCTGTAGGAGACATCTAATGTAGACCAGTTTGTGACTGTGAGGTAGTCACAGGTATCAATTAGTCTCAGCCTTAGCCTCCCACATGTGTCCTCCTAGTCCCAGCTTCATCTGGTCCGGCCCTTTCCCAATTCTTCCGTCACGATCGGTCCTCCTTAGAAACAGCTCCTTGTTCACAAGGAGGTAACGGGTTTCTGCCTCTCCCCAGGATGCGAGCACGAGTGAGGATGAACACAGACAGCCCCACACTGCTGTGCCTGTGGACTGTGGGCCTGAAGCTGGCCCACATGGGGCTGGGGTGGGGGAGGGGGTGATGAGAACAGGCCCACAGCCCGGCCCCTGCACCCCCTCCTCTTGCCTTCTGCATGGAGGAAGTGAGTCCAGCCTGGGGCCTCAGCTGACTCAGTGGTTCCTGGAAGGTCGGTGATGTCATGGTGACAGAGTGGTTCCCCTCCCTAGCCAAAGCCAAAAAGCTTTGAGTGACAAGAGTCTCCCACAGGCACAGAGGTCTGAAGCTCTCTCGGGAAAGTCGGTGTTCACAGTTTGTGTGGGCACTCAGTGCCACCTTTCGTAGCAGTTCCCTTCCCCAGAGTCCCACATTCTTAAAAATTATTTATTTACTTTTATCTCATGCTCATCGATGTTTTGCCTGCATGTATATCTGTGGAAGGGTGTAAGATCTTGTAGTTATAGACAGTTGCTAGCTGCCATGTGGGTGCTGGGAATTGAACAAAGTCCTCTCAAAGAACAGTCTCTCAACTGCTGAGCCATCGCTCCAGCCCAGATTCCCTTATTTCTCATCCTCATCCCCATAAGGATCCTGTACTCTGGACTTCTGGGAAAGTCTTGGTGATATTTTGTTTAATGAGGGTCTCGTGTCTTCCAGATTGGCACGGTCTTGCTGTGTAGCTAAGGATGACTTTGAATTTCCAATCCTCCTGCCTCTACCCGAGGAGTGCCGGGGGATTATTGGCATGTCCCACCCACGCTGGGGAGCTAGCCCTTGGGTTGGTACCTGCTAGGCAAGCACACTGCTAACAGACCTACATCTGCAGCCCATCTTGATGATTTGACAGTTTTGTGTCTTTGATCTCCCATATGAATAGATGCAGGAACTGTAGAGTATCGTCTTATGTCTGACCATGAGTGGGGGACTTTTGGGACCCAGAACTATCGTGCCCTCTTAAAAACAGCCCGTGGTAATGTGTGCCCTATCTACGCTTCCAGCTTCACATCCCCACGTGTTCTCAATATCAATTGCTTAATGCCAGGCTGTGTCCCCCCAGGCCGAGTGGGAAGTGTTAAGCCCCCATCTTTCCCTTGTCAAGGACTCTCCCATTGCCGCATTGTTGAGTGTGTATCTGTAACAAGAGCGGGTGGGTGGGAGACCCGGCGTGGTTTGCCCTGGCATTGGCACTGCGGTTCTGTGAGGCTTCAGGGAAACTCAGCTGGGCTGGTCAGGGATTCTTTACAAATAACCCCCCCCCCCCCCAACACACACACAGACACGGGGTGCACTAAAGACCTGACTACCTGGATACCTTGAGACCTTGTATCAAACCCAGCAGGAATAAAATGGGTCCTTTGTCAACTGGAGTAGGGTCCTCCAGATCAACCTTGAGGGTTCAGGGAGTCCTGGCATCGTTTACATTGCCTGATGCTGCCCCCTGCAGGGAGATCGTATGTGCAGGGTCCCGGTGTCTCCCTAACCTCTATGGTTGAATGGTGCTCCTTCATCACCTGAAGTTGTCAGAGAAGTTAATAGAGCATGAATGGGAAGAAAATTAGGCTTTTCTGAGTGAACTGGGACACTGAGATAAATAGCAGAGGCAAATGAGAATGATTGATGGACGTTCAAGTTTCATGTAGTTTGAGGAAGCAGGGATGTCAGAAGCAGGGACCAAAGTTGAGAGAGACTCTCCTAAGTCAAGGCTCATGGCAGCTCAGGAGGTGGTTGGTCTGCACTCCTGTTCAGTGCCAGATGGACCAGGGTCTTAGAAAGGGTAAATGATTGCCCGAGGTCACGAAGCTAGCAGAGGGTGGAGCTGGGATGCGAACTCTGTGACAGGACAGCTCTACTGTCACACTGGTGACATTTGGTGTTCTCATAGCTCTGAGTTTTGTTTCCATCGCTGTGGCAAAGTACTCTGGTAGAAAGCAACTTAGTGGTGAGATGGTTTAAGTTCTCAGTTCCTGCTTATAGTCCGTCACAGCAGGAAAGTCAGGCAGCGGGAACTTAATAAGTTAGCTCGTCACATCACATCCGTGGGCATGCATGCTTACAACTCAGTTCATTTTCTCTACTTGGATTCAGTCCAGGATCCAAAACCTAGGGAACGGTGCCACCCACAATGGACTGGGCCTTCCACATATAGTAAATAATCAAAGCAATCCCCCACAGACATTTCCACAGTCCAACCAATCCAGACAATCCCTCACGGAGGGATTTAGAACCTGTGATTCTAAATTGTGTTGACATCTAAAACTGATGATCGTAGAGGTCAGGGGCTCTCTCAGGAGGAATGTCCCCTCTTCCCCCCATCTTTCCCCATCATTTTCCTCCACCCAACTCTTTCACCTTAAAAGCATTTACTTGCTTTGTTACCTAGTATGTTTTTTTTTTTTCACAACTCCATGCTTCCCCTGCTCCCAGGAAAGTCCCACTACCTCTTTAGTGGACAATTGACTCTGTCTCAGTGAAGCCCTCTTTCACTCCTACCTGTGGCTCCCAAAACAGACCTAAATGCTTCATCCTGGTGTCTTCTCATAAGTCTGGAGGCTCTGTGAGTGAATGAATGGGTAAAAGAAAGTCAGCTAATGACTAGCTCCTCCAGGTGCGAGCCCGTGTCGCTCCTGAAGTACATACCAACCTAACTGTGGCTATTTTTTCCAGTGTTGCTCTGCATGGAATGTGTGATGTGTGTACAAGTGTGTATGCCAGCTCTGCTAAGAAATGATGTGATGAATTTTGAACTTGTACAAGCAGACTAGTTTCAGAACATGGCTGTGGAGACAGCAGGCAGCAGGGTACCACTTAGACCAGCGGTTCTCAGCCTGTGAGTCACAATTCCTTTGGGGGTTGCATATCAGACATCCTGCATATCAGATATTTACATTATGATTCATAATAGTTACAAAATTACAGTTATGAAGTAGCAATGAAATAATTTTATGGTTGGGGTCACCACAACATGAGGAACTGTATTAAAGGGTTGGAGCATTAGGAAGGTTGAGAACCAATGACTTAGGCTTTGACGGATCTTACCAAAAAAAATGGGCTTACATACACCTCTCTTGTAAAATACAAACAAACAAACAAACAGACAAACCTCCTATCTAATGCTTCAAGATAGAATAGAATCTTCATCCCCAATGAACAAAGAGCCGCTGAAGTTTGGACCAGGAAGGACATTAATTCTTAAAGATAGACCTAATAGCAAGTAGAGAACAAGGTTGCAGGGTAGCTCCCTGGTATGGCAAAGTGAGTGTTTGGTACAGATACCCTTCTCCAACTTGTGATTTGACTTAAACATTTTCAATGTTATGGCTTTTCAAAAGTCATACAAATTCAGTTAGAATTTAGAATTTTCATCTTGTCCTGAGCAAGCGCTATGCAGTACAGCACTGTCTCAGGGTGCTGGGCCACAGCAGTGAGTTCTAACTCTCACATGGCCACTTCATGTCAAGGGGAACAATTAACGCTCTGGAGTGCTCGGCTGCTAAGTGTGGTGTTTGGTAGGCTTGTTGGATGAAGTGCATTCTCAGCTTCTAATGTTTTCAACTTACGATGAGTTTACTAGACTGTAACCACATCATAAATGAAGGAGTATCTGCATGTAATTATATATTTTGTTATGTGAAGTGATGAACCTGGGTTCTCGGACCTTGTCAAAGTGTTATTTACTCTTTGCACATCTTGAACTATATAATCTTCCTACCCACCATACACCAGGTCAGGGAATGAACTGCCATGTGTCACCACCGTCCAATCCACTGACTGTGTGCACATTTTCAGACTGTGTTGACAATGCCCCCTCTTTCTTTCTGGACCAGAAGTACATGTTGCCTAGTTCTTGTGTCTCTTTAGTTTTCTTCAATCTGGAATAGTTGCTGTGTACTCTTGTTGTGAAATCTAGGCTGCCCTGGAAATGCTCTTGCCTCATCTTTACAAGCACTGAGGTTACAGGCATGTGCCACCACACTCGGCTTCTTCAACTCTTTTGTAGGTCTTGTGTTGTGCTGGACACTTCTGGATCTGTCTGGTGTCTTCTCGTGACCAGACATTGCCTACAATTCACAAGAATAGCACGGAAATGACAAAATCCACTTCTCAGCAAATCCCACAAGGGAACCATGATGGGGTGCACCAGTCAAACGGCTGGTGCTGTTTATCTTTTTTATTTTTTACTTTTATTTACTTTTTATTTTTAATTTTCAAGACAGGGTTTCTCTGTGTTTCAACTCTGGCTATCTGAAACTCACTCTGTAGACCAGGCTGCTGACCTCGAACTCACAGAGATCCCCCTGCCTCTGCCTTCCGAGTGCTGGGATTAAAGGAGAGTGCACCCCCACACCTGGCTTTGTGTTGTTTATCTTGATAACAGATTTCCCTGTGTGAAGTTGTCATTTACCCCCTTTAAAATGAATTGTAGTTTTGTGAGGTGATATTCCTGTTTTGATCAAACTCCCACTTACCAATCTTGGTTTCTGTTGATGTCTCCTGCTGGAGCTAACTGCCAGCGTGACAGCTGCCAAATGGTTTTCCATCTCCATCATCCCCTTCTCCTCTGATTAGTTGGCGAACTACTGAAATAAAGGGCTTTTCTTTTTTTGTATTTGTTTATATATGCATTTCAGTGACGAACCCTATTTTAGTCTGCAGATGCTACTTCATTGCCAGTCTGCTTTTTTTTTTTAATATTCCAATTGTTCCAGACATGGTGGGTCAAGCCCATTCAGATGAGTTCTTAGTGCTTCTACACTTCCCGTAATTCTCAGCCATTTCTCCTTAGCATGGTAATACAATCCAGGCTTCCCTTTCTCCAAGCCTAGGATCCTCTCGTTCTCCAACGAAGTTCCCTTCCTTTCAGCAGAGGACGGTGTTGAGAAACCAGGAGCTGGCCCCTTATTGTGTTCATTGTGACTGAGGTATCATTGCTTCTGGTGGGTCGACTGGAAAGACACATAGGCATAAACATACACACATCTATAACTATAGTCATTTCTAAATCGACCTATGTTTACATATTTACAAAATAGGTGGTTTATAGATTAGCCTTGATTTCAATACACTTAAATCAGTCTTTTTCCTCCTCCTCTTCTTCTTTTTTGTTTTTTTTGAGACAGGGTTTTTCTGTGTAGCAGCTCTGGCTGTCCTGGAACTCACTCTGCAGACCAGGCTGGCCTTGAATTCACAGTGATCTGCCTCCCTCTGCCTCCCAAGTGCTGGGATTAAAGGTGTGGGATACCATGCTGGCTCAACCAGTGTGTGTGTGTGTGTGTGTGTGTATGTGTGTGTTTCCTTCATACATGTCCTTTTTTTTTCAATGATTTATGTCAAGTAACAAACCAATCATATCAGCTGTGCCTTTTCTCTCTGATCCTTGCCTTATACCCTGTGTGTTGAATACTTGGACACCAACAGGTATACCATCAATGTATCTCTGTGTGGATCCCTTGCCCCTACCAGTGCCCTAGGGGAGTCCAGGGATAACTCCTCTATTCTAGGAAGAAAGGGAAAGAAGGGAAAAGGAAAGAAGAGTTTTTTTTTTTGTTTTTTTTTGTTTTTTTACCAGAAGCTAAAATGCACCTGGAGATACCGTTCTGCTGATACTAGCAAGTGTTTGGTCAAGCAATACTTAATAAGGAAGTGTAAATAGATTCTCATGCTTGTATGCATTACTGGTAATGAATACAGTCTTAGTCAATGCTATATGGCAACTCTTATGAAGGAAAACATTTAATTGGGGCTGGCTTACAGGTTCAGAGGTTTAGTCCATTATTGCTATGGCAGAAAACATGGTGGCACACAGGTAGACATGGTGCTGGAGAGATCACAAGAGTTTTACATCTGGAGCAGCAGGCAGCAGGAAGAGAGAAACACTGGGCACCTGGCCTGAACATCTGAAACCTCAAAACCCGCCCCTAGTGATACATTTACTCAACAAAACCACATCTACTCCAACAAGGCCACGCCTCCCAATAGTGTACCTCCCTGGTGACCAACCATTCAAATTTAGAGTCTATGGGGGGGCATCCCTATTCAAACGACCAGAGACACTGAATAATAGATTAATTATTTGCTAGAATATTGAAGACATCCAGGCTTGGTCACACATGCACTTAGCACTCAGCATCCCAGCACTCAGGAGGCAGAGGCAGGTGGATCTCTGAGCCTGAGGGAAACCTGATCTACATAGTGAGTTCTAGGTCAGCCAGGGCTACATATTGAAACTCTGCCTCAAAATAAACTATCACAGATGCCATTATTCACATAAATCCATAAATGGTGGAGTTGGAAATGCTAGGCTCAAGGATGACCAAAGGACAATTTCAATTTCAAACTTGGTCTTTGGACAAAACTTGTCTCAATACCAGGAACAAAAATCAAAGCAGCTCATCCTCTGATGTTGAAATCAACAGAGTCAGCCTCACGCTAATGATTTTAACTACCCGTGGGTAAAGCTACCATGAGCGATGACTTTTGGCCAGCTGTTGGATATAACCTGGGTGCTGTCCAAAGTCTTTCTCTGAAGCCATTCATTCCTTTGACCCTACTCATGTTAATGTCTGCTGTTTATCTCTCGCACTGTTATAATTTCTCTCTTTGGGTTGCCTGCCAATCTGCTAAGCCCCAGAAGACAAAAGAAGGAAGAAAACATATTAGCCATGATCAGAAGTTTATAGTGAGGGCCGGGGTGGGGGTGGGGACAGAGGAGATGCCAGGCTGTTTCAACCCAGGTTAAGTGTGCTGAGAGGGGAGAGTGTGTAAGTCTGACACAAGATATACCAGGCAGAAGAGGTGACATTTAAACTGAGATCTGGAGGGATAGTGGGAGTGAGCTAAATAGGAGGGGTGGGGAGATTATGACAAGTGACATGTATTCTAAAACTTGGAAAGGGGAGAGTCTTGGAGGACCCAGAGAACGGCAGGTGGCTCAATATGGCTGAAATGTCCAGTCTGAGAGGCTTGGTACACGTGAGCCTGGAGCACAAAGTGGAGCCTGGCCCTTCAGTCGTCTTAGGAGCCTGATTAGTTAGGTTCTCAGACTTCATCTTGGTGAGAGTGGGGCATCCTGAAAGTGTGTTAGACAGATGTGTAATACAGTCACAATCCCATTTTAGAAATCCTCTCTGACCATGTATAGCAAGTTAGTAAAACTTAAAGTTAGGGGCACAGTTCCCACAAAAATACACTCATGTGGGATACCAGCCCCATTTTGGAGGGTCAGGCATGGCTGCCATCTAATTCGGGAAATCTAGCTGCAGATTTGGTGATCCCCGAAACTGTCTCTAGGTTTAAATGAGTCACAGAATTATGGTGATTTATAATTAGTTTTTATTATAGTAAAAAATACAAACTTAAAATAAAGGAAAAAATGTATAAAGTAGGACACACAGTTTTGTGTGACAATAGCCTTTAGGGAAATTCCCTTTAGCTTCAGGTCCACAGTGTTTATTGAGGCTTCATTAGCTAGGCATTGTTGATTGGATTTTTGTCTGTTTGGTTTGACTCAGTTTTCAGGTACCTCCTGTTTCAGAGATCAGGCTATCTCATTTGATAGAAAGCTCCAACCCTATAACCACTTAGTCTGCTTGTCCAACCTCAATCCCTATTCATCACACAACAAATGAGGGACTCACAATGAATAACAAAGTCACCTCTGTCACTCTTGATTGTCAAGTTGATGGGATCTAGATGATCCATCACCATGAAAACGGATCTCTGGGCATGTCCGTGAAGGGTTTTCTACCCTGGGTTAATTGAGGTGTGAAGGTCTACACTGTGGGGGTTTGAATGAAATGTCTTCATGTTCTTTGGCTTTGATTTTGTTGTTTGGGGAGGATTAGGAGGTGTGGCCTTGCTCAAGAAAGTGTGCCACTAGAGATGAGCCTGGGGATTTCAAAGCTTCCCACCAGCCCCAGGTCACTCTGTTCCCTGATGACAGCTTGAGATGTGAGTTCTCAGCGTCTGGCTGCCTGCTGTCCCTGATGTTATGAACCCTAACCCACTGGAACTGAAAGCACACAAACTCTTTCTTCTACAAGTTGCCTTAATCTTAGTGTTTTATCACATTGGTAGAAAACTAATGAAGACACAGCCTAGCTGAGGGTAGCGCTGTTTTATGGGCTGGGTTTCCAAACTGAATGACAAGAAGAAAGCCAGCTGATACAAGCATTCATCTGTCTCTGTTTCCTGACTATGGATGCAGCATGCCCAGTCGCCTAATGTTTCTGCTTCTGCTACCTTAATTCCTTTGACATGGTGAATGGTACCCTCGAACTGCAAACTTTGCTTATGGAAATTATCTTTGCCAAGTATTTTGCCAAAACAATTGTTGTAGAATAGTAGTTGAAGATGTGTTACATTTGTTTATGCTGTGAAACATTTGTTTAATGATTGGAAAAAATGTGTTGCATTCTTTTATGTTACATTTGTTTAACTCTGTGAAGCTGAGTTATTTTGCCTATCTAAAACACCCGATTGATCTAATAAAGAGCTGAGTGGCCAATGACTAGGCAGGAGAAAGGATAGGTGGGTCTGGCAGGCAGAGAGAATAAATAGGAGAAATCTGGGAAGAGAAGGAGCGAGAGAGGGAGAAGGAGAGAAGACACCAGAGGCAGCTACCCAGTAAGCCATGCAGTAAGAGGTAAAGAAAGGTATACAGAATAGAGAAAGACGGAAGCCCAGAGGCAAACAATAGATGGGATAATTTAAGAAAAGCTGGTAAGAAACAAGCCGAGCTAAGGTTGGGCATTCACAAGTAAGAATAAGACTCTGTGTATTTATTTGGAAGCTGGGTAGTGGGCCCCCAACGAGCAAAGAGCCAAAGAGAAAAGTAAAACAAAACAAAAAATAAACAACCCCCCAAAACCCAACAGCAAACAATGAGAAAGCTACCTTATATTCCAGAGGTTAGAGATTTCCTCCCAGGAGGCCCATAAAGTCAGGCATCTCTTTAAGTGAGCCTGGATTCCTTGCTACACGCTGTGGTTTGACAATTAAAATGGATGAGAACAAGTCTGGAAGCAGGAAAAGTTATTAGGAGGTGGTTGCTGACAGTGAATGTGGAGGCTTAGAGTAAGGAAGAGGAGATGGGGTTGGAAGAAATCCAAGGATTTCAAATGTATTAAGGATACAGTATCAGGTCATGGTGGTTGATTATTGAATGAAGATGTTGAGAGATGGGGAGGAGTCAAGGATGGGTAGGTATTGGGTCCGGGCAAATGGTTGACTTGGGGTACAACTTACCAAGAAAGACCACTGACTTCTTAGTTTGTTGAGCAATCATCCTAACAAAATGCTTGACATGTAGGAAGCCTGCAGCAAACACCTGTTGAATGGAGAATGAGCGGATGGACCTATCGTCCAGCAAGAGAGGCAGTAACTGGATCCAGACGGCTGCAAAAGAACAGTCTGGGCTCAAAAGCTTATCTGCTTCTAAATTGGCCACAAATAGGCTCACCCATCTTCAGCAACTGGACATTCTCAGTAGTGGGATGATTCCCAGATTTTTTTTTTTTTTTAAGAATGTGTCTGTGTGTGGGAAGGAAAAGGGCTACATAAGCTGTGAATTTTACTGTTCATTTGAAAACTAACCACACATAATTCTTTCCTGGAGGGACTTGGAAGGGGATTTATGTGTGCTTAAAATCGAATTGGTGTTACAGTTTAGACATGAAGTGTCCCACCAAAAGAGACCTTGGCACCCAGCTGATAATGCAATTGAGAGGAGACTGTACCATGAGTGGATCAATCCACTGGGCTAACAGGAGATGGGCTTTGGTTGGAAGAAGTGCTATCACAGGGTAAGGTGGAGGCATCTTTTTTGCTCTGTTTTGTTTTTCGAGACAGGGTTTCTCTCTGTAGCTTTGGAACCTCTCCTGGAACTCACTCTGTCAACCAGGCTGGCCTCCAACTCCTAGAGATCTGC
Organism: Myodes glareolus; assembly: GCF_982192425.1. Taxonomy (NCBI): domain Eukaryota; kingdom Metazoa; phylum Chordata; class Mammalia; order Rodentia; family Cricetidae; genus Myodes; species Myodes glareolus. The sequence goes on from NC_142030.1 coordinate 69,237,179, forward strand.
CTGCCTCCACCTCCGGAGTGCTGGGATTAAAGGCGCGCGCCACCATCGCCTGGCTTGGGTGGAGGCATCTTTGAAGGGTATATCTTGCCCCTGGCTCCTTCTTGTCCGTTTTTCTCTTCTTCCTGTATACATGAGGTAAACACATTTTCTTTGCCTACACCTTTTATTATAATATTTCTGCTTTGCCACAGACCTGAAAGCCACTGGGCCACCCAAACATGACACCTGAGAGACTCTCTCTCGTACTATGTCCTGGTTGCATCCTGATACTTCAAGGTCTGGTGCCCACTTCCCCCCGAGGCTGCTCTGAGCTCTACATCTCAGCAGGAACTAGCTTTCACAAGCTGCGCCTCCTCCCTGCATGGATTGTATATCTTGTTTTGTGGCGTGAGCTTTCTATTCCGCTATAGGCATTCCACTTCCTTAAGTAGCCTGTAATCTCTTCCAGAGCAGCGCTTTCATCTTTGCTCATTTTGTCTCCTTCATTTTCCCGTTTTTGAATCTTACACAGTGCCGTCTTTGCAAATAGCACTTACTCAAAAGAACAAACAATAAACAAACAAAAACCAAAAACCAAACCCATAAAACCAAAACCCACAAAACCACACACACACACACATACACACACACACACACACACACACACAAACACACACATACACACACACACACGACCCCCAAGGATCGATTGTTATTTTACCTACTTTGGCCTCCTGAAAATTGCCTTGTAGTCATGAGCTGAACTTAGCCTCCACGAGGTTGTAACAGCATGTTATCCTTTTGTGCATTTATCTAGCAACCCCGCAGTGACTCACATCTCTGAACGAGAAGTACAGCCTTATAAGGAACACTGCAGAGGGCACTAACTCCAAGGAACCTGTCACCTCTCAAAGCATCTCCGGAACTCTGATTTACATCAGCACCAGAGCTGGACGGGCAGAACTTTGCACCTCTTGGGAGGCAGTAATTTTGGCAGCAGGGAAAGTCATCTTGGCCACGTGTGGTGGATGTAGTCACCTGGATGGGGGCTGAGTGTGGACAGGGGTATTTAGGGCACACATGGTCGGATGGGCATCTCTAGTGTGGCAGGCACTTTGCACTTACTGTCTTAGTCTTAATCTTGTCTTTGACCCATGCAGGGCCAGAGGCATTAGTGAAATCCTTTAATCTCAACTTGGGAGGCAAAGACAGGTAGATCTCCATGAGTTCAAAGTCAGCCCTGGCCTATAGTGTTGAGTTCCAGCCTAGCCAGTGGGCCTGTGAGACCCTGTCTTGAAAAAGAACCAGGCAGGAAGGACTTATCTGATTTTGTACCTCACAGGGATGAAGGGCATAGATGTTTTATCTAAAGACCATAAAGCCAAGAACAGTGAATATTCGAACTGGTTGGGGAAGGGGTTATGTGGAGAATGCAGAAGTCCCAGGGGAGATCTGGGATGATGGATAGATCCTGCAGCTTAGACAAGTACAGGCACCCAGGGGATGCCAAGTCTGGCACACTGGTCACTGAAATCCCCAAACAAATGAGTTGTTTTTATGCTTTTAACCATTCTATTCATGTCTGCTAAACATTCAGACTCATTCTAGAGTGTATCAACTCCAATGATACACAGACAGACAAAGAGCAAAGAAAGCCTCTAAAAACGTCCCTGTCCTCCTCCAGGTCTCAAGGTTTGCAGAGACAAGGCCACAAGCAGATCAGTGTATGCCGGGTTATTTATAGAGTTTGCTCCTTCCTCCCACCCACTCCCCGCTCTGCTTGGCTAGAGAGAGGCCTTCAGCCAGGACATTCCCTTGCAGCCTACTCCTGCTGCTATATAAAGAAAGCCTGCTCTTCTCAGGGCTGGACCAGAACGTTCCTTATCTCTTTGCAGCGGGATTCTAACAGTCTGCCCCATTGGCAGGCGCTCTGAGGTCTCTGGCTGCTTCTACCAGGCCCTCTAGCCCCCCATGTGGTTGTCTTCTCTGGTCCCCACTGAAATTTGGCCTGCATCATTCACCGAAACATCAAATACAGGGAGTTCTTTGCCTGTTTCCTTAGAGGACAGGTGCCAGGCAGCCGAGGTGAACTTAATGGGCTTGGCGAAGGGGGCACGTGTGTTCGGCACGTGTGTTTGGCATGTGTAGGCGCTGTGGTCAGTACTGGTGAACTCTCACAATCCGTGATGTCCTCCTGCTGAACCAGCTATCCCAACCCCCTGTTCTTTCAGTCCCCACCTTCATCTCTCTGGCTTTTCTCTTTATTAGCACATGGCTCTGGGTCCTCAGTAACTATACAGTTTCTACAGGTGAAGGTTTTACATGGCTGGTAGCCTACTGAATCTTGGTTCCAAAATCCTGGTCTGGACTTTTCCATTCACAGAGAGTAGACTAGAACAGTCATACTTTGCCTGGAATTTTTCTTTTTTCTTTTTTTTTTTTGCCAAGGGAGGCAGAATTGTCTTATTGGTGCCAGTTAGGACAGAGGAGAGATAGAAAAGGCAGGGGAGAGGCAGAGGAGGCAGAGGGGAGGCAGGGGAGCATCCAGAGAAGATGTACGGGTCTTAAATCAGACTAAGTGACTGTGCGAAATTCTAGCTTCTCTACTGAAGAGGAAGTGCGATCTCAAGCAAGTTATGTAAGCCCTTTGAGGTTCAGTTTTATCATCTTTAAAATATAGGATGTGACATTTCTATCTTAGGACTGATGCAAAAATTAAGAGGACATGTATAAAGTGCTGGAAGCATGGATTGAATGGCACCATGTAGTTACCAAACTATTATCGTAACGGTACTTGTAGTCATTTGGATGGGAGAGGGACAGAGGCTTCTCTTTGAGTGAAAATTCAGTAGTATCTTTTTTAAAATCTTAGTTATAAAAACCAAAGCCAAACCACAAAAACCTACCGAAGCAAACGGTACCTGCTTCCTTTGATGTTTTAATGGTGTTTTCAAGTGCTGAGCGAATCCTTCCAAACCAACTTTTGAGTTTTGAGTTGGGCCTGGTCTACCTCTGTGCTGGATGTTTGAAACATATATAAGCTTCATCTGAAAAAGTCAAGTCTGCATTTATTGTTTGGTCAGAATTCAGTAGTGAAATATTCCTAGCGGTTTGGGGATACAGCTCGGAGGCAGAATGTTTGTCTAGTATGTATGTGGCCCTAAGTTTAATCTTTAGTAACACATACATACACACACACATACACATATTGCATAAAAAACCCAGTAATATTTAGAAATTGTTAGGGAACCTTATCCAGAGAAAAGAAGGGAGAAAGCACAAAAAAGAAATGTTGACAGAAAAACCACAGCCAGAGGAGATTAAAAGAATACTTACAGACTATTTTGCACAATCCCGTATTCATAAGTTTTAAGTATGCTAAAAGACCTAACCAAAGATGGCTTGCTGTGGTCTGGATCCTGTGAGGTCATGTCTAGTTCACTAGGATGTCTAACCTGGTGAAAGTGTCTCAGTATATCTACAGCCTAACAACTGATTTATGATGGCCTTGGGCCACACAGTGTCTGCTATAAGGGCTAAAGTTTATCTGTTAGCCCCGCTTATCCAAGGACAGTTAGTGTCCTGGAATGCTGGAGGTTTTTGTTCTTGTAAGATAACAAGTTACACGTTTTTCACTTCAATAAATGAGATTGGTTGCCCCAACTGCACAGGGTGTGTTTGGCCACTCATAGGCAGGAGCTATGCAGACACCAAGTATGGCAGGATGTTTGCTTGCACCTGATTGGACGAAGGAGCGAAGGACTTAGCCTGGTGAGTTTGGCCTTTGTAGGAACCTGACTGACCTAATTCTCAGAGCACCACTCTGAGAATCTCAGGTGCAGTCCTGGCCAGTGTCCCTCTTTCTGGCCAGTATTTAATATAGTTTGCTTCAACTGGATAACCGTGGAACTGGTCTTTCTCCTCACAATTTTCAGGTTTAAGACTACCTCAGTGGGGTGTGTACATGTGTGCAAACCACAGGCTAACAGTGTGAACAGCCACTCACGTCAATGTGCTTCAAACTCAATAAAGACCTAGGCCCAGGTGAGCTTCCCTGACTGGCAAACTTCCACTGCTGTTGCTGCAGGGGAGGCTCTGTGGCTTCTTTGGGAGAGGACAATGTAAGCTCCATGCTTAGAAGGTCCCTGTATCCCTCCCTCCAGCCCACCGTGTGCCTCTCTCCGTGGCTGACTGTGTTCTGTACTCCTTCAATATAACAAACCATATCTACAACTACAACGGCTTCCAGGGGATTCCATGAGTCCTAGGAAGTGACTGAGAGTCCAGGAAGCCTCCTTACTGTGCAAAACCTGATCTGCTAGATACTGTCTGGAAACGCAGTTCACTCACACTGACTCATACCATAGTCACGATCCTATTCAAGATTAAGTTTTTTACTTTGTTATCTTGCAAATTAGGAGAAATCTCCAGAAAATGAGCAGTTCATATGGAAGGAGGAGGACTGGGGAGGGGGGAGGGAGAAGAAGGGTGTTGTGCAGGGATGGGAGAAGGGGGAGAGGGGGAGAGAAGAGATTGATAGAAGGGAGAGTCTACAATTTAAGTGCATATTATAAAGCTGTGGGCAACACAGCTTAGAAAAAGCTTTGTAGTGGAAGGATTACAGCTTGGATGGAAAACTATCCTGGCAGTTGGGAGCCAAGGAATATCACAAAGTCACGCTGCACAACAAACCTCACACAAGAGATTTATTGGAAGGGAAAAAAACCAGGTGGGCGGCTGCCTCTGCTTGGGTGAGAAATAGCAAGGAACTGAACAGAAGGTGAGGTTTATATAGAGTTTCTTGGGAAAGGGGGTGGAACTTTTCAGGGTGAAGCTTTCCAGGGTGGGGATTGGTGGGATTTCGAGTCCAGAGATTGGCCTTTTTACTCTGTAGTGCGGGGCAGGGTCCAGCTGTTAGGGTAGTTAGAGCGTTCTGCGGGTGGAACTTGGCAGTTGGAGGTCCTCAGGGGAGGGGCCTGGCCACTCAAATGTCTCTTGAATGACTTACATGGAGAAATTAGAACTGTCAATCATGTGGGCCTATTTTCGTCAATCTAGTCACCTGGAAAGCCAGAGTGAAAAGTGGTCAATCAACCTGGTGATTCTTCGATGTTCTATTAGGAGACAACCTGCGCCTAACTCCCCCAACATCCTAAGCGTTGTTCAGGCCCTGGTCTAGCACTGACTAGAGCACATTCCTATGAAAGGGGCCCATACACTTTGCATTCTCCAATAGCATCCATCCTTATGTTTAACACAGCCCTTTCCCTGGGTCCTAGCCCTGAACTCCGAGTGTCAGTCAATAGAAAGGTCACAGGTCACAAGTTCTACTGTGTTTGTTTGTTTGTTTATTTTGGTTTTTAGAGACAGGATTTCTCTGGGCCTGTCCTGGAACTAGTTCTTGTAGACCAACCAGGCTGGCCTTGAACTCACAGAGATCTGCCTGCCTCTGCCTCCTGAGTGTTGGGATTAAAGGTGTGCGCCACCACCACCTGGCTTCTGGAGAGATGGCTCAGCTGTTAAAGGCTAGGCTCACAACCAAATGTCTACTGTTTAAATGTGTAAGAAAAGTGAACCGGAGGATCAGCCCCTGAGCTTGGCACCTGCAAAGATGGCACTGTCATTCTTGACCCTTCCCGAGGACCATCCCCCACCCCCACCTCATGCTGGCTGTGAGGCTCGTGGGGGTGGGGGTCCCCAACATAAAGCTATCTTGGGGTTGGAACAAAGCAGGAAGGTCAGGAGTAGATCAAAACTTGTTGAGAATCTGGCTTATGATGGTAACAGCATTTGAAACCATTGAGAGAAAATATGCAGTATTCAATAAATAGTGCTGAGAAGAGCGGGAGGCCGTCTGGAAGAACATTAGGTTGGATCCATACTTTACTTCTTGTATCAGGGTCTACACCAGGAGGATCCAGTGATTTAAATTTTTTAAAATGCTGGAAGGATCTAGGGGAGATTTATAGTCAAATGAACACGGGCATGGGTGCTTCCAAAAAACTTCCAAGCATGGCATTTGCCATAGAAGCCATACAGAAACAAACAATAACTTTGGAAACATTGCACATTATGTGTGCAAACACTAACAAAAACAAGTTTGAAAGAGTGATGTCAAGCAAGGAGAAAAATGCTCCAATATTCTTGATAATGAAGACTTTCCAGAAAGAAAAAGTACTATTCTGTGAGAAGGGAATGGGCTAAGGATATAAACAGAGGTCATGGAAGAAGTGCAGAAACATTGAAAGCTGGTTATGTTACTCATAACAAAACCAGCAAAATAAAACAAGGGAAATAGCACTTGCCAGTTTTAATTACCAAATCGACAAAAGAAATGATAACCATTCCACTGACGTGTGGTGGAGAGAAGACCCTGCGTTGCTGATGGGCATTAAATCTGGGTCCTCTAGGGGTGCACGTGTATTATCGATGCGTGGACCCCTGTCCTGTGAGGAAGGTACTTAGATTCTGTCCTCCAGGTAAGGGGACAAGCAGGGGGATGTTGTCTGCCACATGCTTGCTGGGGAGGGGCAGTATTAGATCTTGAACTCAGCCAGTCTGTTCCAGAGATGGTAGGACATTCTGTGTATCACCGTTCGTGTGCCTACAGGTGTGTGCCTATTTGCATGTATGATGATAGGCCTTCACTGTCAGCTTGTTTGTGCTGAAGAGAGGATGCGTCTGTGAAGGTGTTTCCAGGAAGGGTTACTAAGCAGGGTGTGAGCACCACTGCCTAGGTGTGTGTGTGTGCGTCCTGATGGAATAAAAAGGGGAGAGGAGAAAGCCTGTGAGTGTATAGGCAGTCTCTCTCTCTCTCTCTCTCTCTCTCTCTCTCTCCCTCCCTCCCTCCCTTCCTCCCTCCCCCTCTTTTCTGTTGCTGTGAGGTGAGAAGCTTTGACCCCCATACTCTGCCACAATAAGTCTGAAACCTCAGTGACTGCCAGTCAAAATAGATTCCCCCCCTTTTTGTTCTGCCCAGGTCTTCATGACAGTGGAGGAAAGCCTGGCTCACAAATTATTCACGTGCTTTCTCTGGGGGTCTCAGGGAAGAGAATGGGAGGGAACATTTCATGGTCATTCCCTTTACATATGTGGACCATTGGATCCTACTTTTAACCATTTAAAGCAACAAATACAGGATGGGCAGAATCCAGAGGATGGGGATGTACTTCAGAGGATATAGGTCCCCGAGGCAGCTGTGAAATTCTAGCCCTGAGCCAGGTGTGATGTTGTAGATCCAGCAGGCTGGAAACTGGGGTAGCCTGAGGCAGAGTGGGCGGGGCATCTTCTACACTTCCTCCTACCACCCTCAGGAGTCTATGCATGGGACATAGGGATGGGGAAAATGACAGCACTTACTAATTCCCTCAGCCCTTGGAACGGGGGCTAGACTTCTGTTTGCGCTTAGTTTTACTGAGACAGGGTCTTGTTATAGCCCCGGCTGGCTTTAAACTATTCCTTGGTAGCCCAGGTTTGAACTTGAACTTTCAATCCCCCATCTCAGCCTCCAGAGACCTGGCAAACCTTTAGGCATATGAAACACAGTCAGAATATACAAAAGAGAACACTGTGACATGAAACGTCCTCTCCCACCCACTTCCCGTAGGCTACTAGAGAGAGTTCTTGAATGTCATGTTAGACTTTTCTTCACTGAGACAAAAGGTCTATCGTGTCTCCAATCAGCCCCAGGAAGGGACACCAGCCCCTCTTTGAGGGCTTGTTTTGTGCCCTCAGCCAGGGCTGTGACCGGGGCAGGGTTTACTTTGGTGCTTCAGACACAGGGTTTCTGCTCAGGAGAGCATTTCCTCAGAGCAGCGCAGTGCTGTGTGGAGACAGGCAGGCTTTTCAAGCACCCACCCTCAGTTCCAGCTCCGGCTAAGTGCCAGCTGCAAAGAGGAGAAAGAGGAGGCCGTGGGGCCCCGGGAACCTGCGGGCTTCCCACCCCGACAGAGTCACCAGAAACAATCCCTTTGCTCTGCCCTTCCCTTTCCTTGCTTGTCTGGGCACAGCCTGGCGCCACTATGTGATGAGCTGGTGTCAGGTGTCAGGGCCCTGATAAAGGAAGGAGTCAGCGTGCCTGCCACCTCCACCCTCACTCTGTAACCATACCAGTCCCGAGGACTACAACACACACATATACACATGCACGTGCGCGCGCGCACACACACACACACACACACACGCACACACACAAACACCACACACACGCGTGCACACATATACCATATATACACACGCATGCATGTGCACACACACCACACACACAAACACCACACATGCACGCACACATACACGTACACACACCACACACACACACGTGTGCGCGCACACAACACACACACACACTCATGCACATACGCACACACACAGTCACACAACCATAACTGTGCTTATTCTGTAATTGTGTCAACCACCATGTATACTGCTATGAGCACGAGCAGCAACCACACAGCCTCACAGCCTCGGCACAGGCCCCTCTGCAATCTCAGTAGCCATTTTGCCTGTGTGTGCTATGCCGTCATTTAGGCCCCTGAGCAGGAGTCCCCAGACCTTGTTCTACAGCTGAGTGGAGGGAGAGCAGGCATGCTGGGAGCTGATCCGGAGGGCTTTCAGTGAGGGATGGGCCGGGGCTAGCTTCCTGAGCGCTGGACAATTCTTCCAAAAGGAAGGTGTGATCCCTTGAGGGCTCTTGCCACTCTGGCTGTAGGCTTTCCTGGTGGATGTCACTTAGGATGATCTCGATGATCTTGCTGTGCTCTGCTGTGAGGCAGGGGTGGGAGTGGGGACTTGCCTGTGTCTCAGTGGCTCACTGGCTAGAGCTCGTTTTACAAGAGCGTGGCCTCAAGTCTTCTGAAAGTCACTTTCTCAAAGGGGCTGGACTCAGCTGCTGAATCTTTCGGCACCATTCCTCCCTGTGACTGATGGCTAATCTCAATTCTCAATTCCACGGGATAAAAACCAGCTCTCACCTGGAAGACTGGCCTCTGGCCATGTCTGTGGGGAATCCCTTCCATCAGGTTAATTGAGGCAGGGAGAGCCACCCGCTGCCTGTCCCTTCAGGTTTTGCTCTGGTTTTGCTGCTGGACTGAAAGGGAGACCGTGAGTGAGCTGAGCCTAAGCGTCGGTTCTTCTCACCTTCCTGGTGTCAGATTCAATGTGACCAGAAGCTCTGAGCTCCGGCCACCACCACATGGCTGCCATGCCCTTCCAACTGTGAGTTCAAATAAACTCCCCCAAGTTGTTTCTTGCCTGACTGTTTTCTCCAACAGAGGAGAAGGCAAGGCCTGCATTGATTGCCTGGTGCTGGCTGCTGCATCAACTCAACCAAAGGCATGGCTTCCTGACCCTGTCTGTGAGCGCGTGTGTTGGAAGACACAGGCTGAAGAGTGTGGCTGAGCCACCTCTCTCCAGCACGGCCCCTTTCTTCTGTGTGGCTCTCCATCCACGGCAGTTGGCAGCTACCCATATAGTCACAGCTGTCTGCCCACTCCATTGCCCTGGGACCTTGGGCCTTTGGGTTGCCCAGGAATCAGGGTTGACACCTGCTATGTACAGTACACAGTGACAAACAATGGAGTCACCTCAAGTTTTTGCTTCTTATTAGGACGCCAGGATGCAATGAATAGGGAAGAGCAAAGAAGACAGACTGCGGGTTTCCCACACTCGCCAGGAGCTCTGGGGACTTAGACAGGAAGGGTGGGTGGCGGTGCTGCAAGGAGGGCTTGGAGAGAAACACTGGAGGGGGACACAGAAGGGATGGTAACAAGAAGGTCGGGGGTCAGTTTTTAAGTTTGAAGCTTCACCATAGGGGATCAAGCTTGTGAGTTCATGCCTGGCATGAAGCAGAGAGACCCGCTCTGGGGCTGTAGCAATGGGGAGAGAGGGGTGAGGTAAGGCTACAAGGCGCTCCGAAGCTTCTGCTGAGGAGGTTGGGATTTATGTAAGTAGCAATGGGGAGTCACGAACACAGGAAGATGATTCAGCCAACACATGGCAGCTCAGGGAGACAATTCTATCTTCCGTGAGGAGGTCTGAGGAGAGGGGGCGCAGACTCAGGTGTTAGCATCAGAGCAGTGGCAGCAGAGAGGGTGGGGATGGACGCACAGCTAGGGCACCGACTGGCAGGAACTGGGAAAGTGGAGGGGGTAAAATTGGATTGTGAGGAGATGCAGGAGTTGTGACCGGAGTCTGGGGGCACCAGGAACGATGAGGCTCAGTGTGACAGGAGGAGTTCGGAATTAGGGTACACTAAGGATGGAGAAGTAGGGGCCAAGGGACAAGCAGTGTGGAGGATGACTTTCAAGGCCTGAGGGAGCAAGGTCTAACTTGCTTTCTCTCGGTCATTCCCGTGTCCAGGTGAGAAGTAAGGGCCTCATTGTCTGCTGGCCTTTTCATTCGTCAGAGTCAAGGAAAGAGCACTCTCTCCCATGCTGGCGGATTGCTAGTTTTGCTGACAAGCACCCCGCACCCCATGCTTCCTCTTTTCTGATTTTAGAGGGGAGCTATGCTTTTCCTCCATGGAAAGGGGAAGCGGTTTCCACAGCTGTCCCAATAGCGGCCTCTGAGGTTCACCAAGGTACCCCCTGTTGTCTGGAGGACTTATGAGTCCTCTCCCGAGAGCCAGCCTGTTGGGCAGTGAGAAAGCTTTTCTTTGTCCACAGTTGGGCCGGTAGTTCCCAACTGTGATTAAAAGGAGTACCACCCAGGGAGTTAGAAACAATCCTCATGCCCAGGCAACAACCAAGACCAATTGAACATGGTGGGAGGATGTTTGAAAGCATCCTGGAAGATTGCAGGGTACAGCCAGGCTTGGCAACCTCAGATCCAAGTAAACGGTTCCTGTAAATGCTGCTAACCGAGCAGATGTTCCTGCTGCATCACAAACGAGACAAGGCCAGCCGAGACTTCAGAGAAAGGTCATTACCCACGCCAACTACTTTGCAGTCACAGCGCTGTCATTTCCTCCCCGTCAGACAGCTGTTGGCACCTGGGTCGACCCTTGTTCTTTTCCCTCGGGTCAGGACAATTTCACATGCACCTGTTCTTGCATCGGTGTCTCTAACCCAGCCCCAGCCTGTTACGCTACCATATGGTGAAGTCGAATGACCTACAACAGCCACTTACTCTTCAGATTTCCTGGAGGCTGGAGGTCAAGTTCAGGGTGCCAGCATGGTTGGGTTCTGGTGAGGGCTCACTTCCTGGCTTGCAGGCTCTCTGCCTGTATCTTCAAGAGACAGAGGGAACTCTGGTTTCTTCTTGGAAGGCTAACCCCATTACCAGAGCTCCAGGTGCATGACCTCAATCGCTATTAATCTTTCAAAGGTACCCCCCCACCCCCATCCATGGAATCAGGGAGAGAGGACTGGTATTGTTCCTCTCTACTTCTCTCTGTGTGTGGGCATGTGTTCTCAGTGACCACACAGGCTACTTGAGGGAGATGAAGTGGAAGGAATGGGTGCCGTCCTTCTTGGTTGACCGTCACCTGATTAAAGAGTTGGGCACGCCCGCCACACCAACTGCCATCTCAGATAGGATGATTAAGTCACACAGGTACATCTTCACCACCTCCAGCTTCTGCTCTGTGGGCAGCTTCTCTGTGGGCTGCAGCTCGCTGGCCTTGCACAGGCTACATTGATGGATGCTGTGGTTTTCATGTTAAAAATGCCCTTGTTATCTCTGGGTGACTTTGTGGGTATCGCCATTCACCAGTGTTCTTTGTCCCACCATGATTCTCTGGGGTGTATACAATATTACTCCAGCTATGTATTTTAATGCACTCATTTTCATTTCGTTGGTTCTTTTTTTTTTAAAAAATAGATTTTTGTTTTACTTAGGCTCTGTATTGTTCTTTAATTTATGTTTCTGTCAATGGTTGTTAGCTATTCCTTTATGTCTTTAAGGATCCTGGATATTTTTTTCACATCACTTATTACTACTTGGCATATAATCTTTCATCCTGTGTATAATCCTCTCTCTCTCTCTCTCTCTCTCTCTCTCTCTCTCTCTCTCTCACACACACACACACACACACACGCACACACGTACAACAGATGTTGATGCCAGGTTCTACCTTATTCTTTTGAGACAGGATCCCTCATCGAACCTAGAGCTCATGGATTCAGCTAGGCCAGCTGGCCGAGGAGCTTAGGAATCTTCCTCTCTCTTCCCCACCCTAGGGCTGGGGTTAGACCCCTACAAGTGCCCATCTTTCTTAGGTGAATGGTGGAGATCCAAAGCCAGGTCCTCATGATTGTACAACAGACTTTACTGACTCAGTTACTAGCTAGTTCTCAGACTTTACCGATTGAACTTAGTGGCTAACTAGTACTCAGTCTCTACTAATTGAACTCAGCTACTAACTAGTACTCAGACTTTACTAACTGAACTATCCTTGGCTTTGTCTTTTAAACTTTAAACTATTTCTATTTTCTATTAATACTAAGTGTTTGGAGGGGCCCTTGAATCATGACTTAGGGTAAACACTAGTGTGCCTGGAAGTCCTGTAATTAGAACTCATTTAGAGGACCATCAAACCTATTATAACAGGGCCTCAGGGATTTACTTCTGAAACTGCAGAAGACTGATGTTGGGGGACTGTTAAAGTTCACCTTGTTCCGCCTCCTCACTCTGGGGGTGGGGGGGGGATGGAGGAAACAGAGGCCAAGGGATTTGCTTCAGGCCAGGCATCTTGTTAGTAAGAGAGCCAGGGAAGCAAACCTGATTCCACAGCCTGAGGCTTTGTACGTTTGTCTTTGAACATCCACTTTCTTTCACAGCATGGCTTTCCTCTGAGCCTCGCAGTTTAAGGGCCAGCTCTGGCTCCACTCTGTCCCCGTGGTCTTTCTCTCCCCAGGCATATGGCACATAAGTGGGATAAGAGAAGATTGGACTTTAGTAATGCCTTGTGGAGCTGGGGCCTCACAATGGACTGTCACATTTTATATATGCCACTGCCCTCTTGTGGCCACAATGAATGTCAACTCTACCAGCTGGATGGAACCAGACTCTTAAGGCCCATGCATTAAGGTTCTCATCTGAACTCTTTGCCCTGCGTGAAAACAGACAAGGGATCCCCATTTATTTGGTATTCCAGGCCAAATGTATACAAAATATACTTATAGAACCAGAGTCAGTTCTCTGACTCTGACAATTCTCTGAATCTTGACAAGATTCTCAAGCCTCATAAACAAGTAAAAAATGTTAAGTGGCTATATTTTACACAACACAAGTTCTCCAAAGTATTATCAGTTCAACATTAATCAATAATTAACATAAAAATAATGAATCATACGTTTTATGTTGGTATTAAGAGTTTTCTTTCTTCTCCCCTCCCTTTCTTTTTTGGAGACAAGGTTTTGTGCGTGTCCCTGGTTGGTCTGGAACTTGTTACGTAGCCAAAGATGACCTTAAAATACTAATCCTCCTACCTTCTCTTCCTGAGCTCTGGGACTGCCAGTGTGTACCACCATGCTTGGTTTATGATCCTGGGACTGAACCCGGGGTTTTGTGAACACCCAACAAGCCCTCTAACAGCTGAGCGACATCCCTTGTCTTGGTCCTGAGGTTCTGAACTCTGGCATGGTGAATTCAACATTCACGAGACATCTCAGTCGGGTCTGGCCACACTGAGCATGCCTGCTAGCTGCGCGGGTCTAGCGGCTGTTGCGTGGGGCATTGAGGGTGAAGGGCAGTATTTACGAACTTGGTTCTTGTCATTGAACTGATAATTGTAGTCCATGAGCAACAGTTTCACACGTCTGCAGCAGGATAAGAGAACTACGAACAAAGCTTTTAATGTGTAAATTCGACAGAAGACTATTGGCTGCCTTTCTGAGGGAATGATGAGACAGTCTTTCTGACAGTTGCTCTCACTGTTTCCATTCTTTTCTGTGGTGATAGTCCGAGAAGATGGTAGTTCATTATTGACTGTTTTTGATCGGAAGTTGCAGTAACTTTATCCTCTTCGGCCCCTGCCTCATTTATATCCACTCCTGGCCTTCTTCCTGCTTAGACAATCAATTCTCACAAACGGGAGAGACACTTGCCTGGCAGTTCCTGAGCGATTCACAGCGCGTCACCTGTATACCGCTCTCTGCGTGATAAAAGCAAGAGCGAGTGCAACTGAGTGATGAGAGTACAAGGAGGAGTGACCTTGAATTTGCTCTGAAAAACCTCGCAACTAAGCCATTTGCAGAATCCAGTTTGTAGCAATAAAAACAAATTAGTACTCGACTGAGCAGTCAGACTGTATTGCTCCTGACTTTGGAGGGTGGTGTCTTGTTATACACGCCCCTCTTCAAGCTCAGGGCAACAGAAGCCAGCGCTATGGGCAAAGCCCTCAGCAACCCCACGCTCTCCAACAGTTCGGTATTAGGCTAGAGTGTTCCCAGGTTGTGACTGGTTTACGCAGGCGGAGAGTCTCTATGTTGGAAGAAGGAGTCCTCCCTTCATATTAGACCTTGTGACGAGCATGGACTCGCAATGGTTTGAATTGCAGTCTGATTTGAGGGTCCTCTCTAGTTCATCCCCCTTGGTTCATTTGCTTGTTTTGTGTGTCTCAACAGGTCACAGTCCTATCTAGGCCTTTGGGCTGAAACTTAAAAGTCTTCTTAAAATGTGACTTCTGGTCACCCTGTCTATGAATACAGACTTTCAGCTCTGTGCTCAGCAGTCACTAGGGCACTAATTAGAACTGCATTTTGCTGTTCAAACACTGTGTGGTATTTAAGCTGTAGCATGGAAAAGATGTTAGTGGATAGAAGTTTTGTAAATAAATTAATTTTGTCTTCTCAGCTTAAAAAAAAAAACCCTACAGTGAATTCTTTAGCAGATTGAGTAATCTGCCCTGCTTCCAAACAATCAAGTTTCTGACATTCTGTCTCGCCTGAGGAGGATGAGGTTCCTACGTATTAAACACGAGATGCAAAGATCCCATCCTGCAGCCCCCTTCCGGATTTCAGCAGCGCTCTCACAATTATCTGCTTCAAAAGCAATTACACTAAGTATTAATAAAGGGGCTCCAGCCACAGAACAGTGCCCAGGGGAGGTTTCCGACTCAGAATCAGGGCTAATGGCCCAGCAGTTGTTTTAATGGATTTTCGATGAAGTGTGAAGATGACAGACCAACGAGGCCGGAATTCTACGGCAGACCGCAGTTAGCGCCTGCTCTAGACCCCGGCCTTGTTTCTGTTCGTATCTCTTTAGTCTTGGTGCACGGATTGCCTGAGTGTTTACTGATTAATGTGTGTTTAACCCAACTTTGATGATTCAAGAGTAAGAGCGCCACCTGTACTGCTTTTGTGGGGGAGGCGTTAGCATAGCTCCCCCTAGTGACAGCTTTAAGAAAGACGGCCAGGTGGGGGCCTGAACCCAGGAATTCTAATGACATCATTTCTTCTTTATACTACTTCAATTTCAGCTCTCTAGCCCTCTGGTCCCACTCCTCCATCCCCTAAAAAACTGAAAACAGAGCCCTGAAAACAGAGCCTTGTCTATCAGAACAGCATACCAGAAAGGAATGTCTAGGAAGGGGTTTCTCCAAAGGGCAACTGTTTCTACATGTGTATGGTGAACTAACTCAAGAGTTCTAGTGACCCTGTCCGTGATTCCACACGGTGTGGTCAGAGTCTGAGGGGAGACAATGGAAGAGGCCTGGAGAATGCTCCAGGTCATGACATCATGACAGTGGTGGAAGATGGTACTGCTGAGGGTCTCTCTTTCTTTTCCTTCCTTTCTTCCTTCCTTCCTTCCTTCCTTCCTTCCTTCCTTCCTTCCTTCCTTCCTTCCTTCCTTTCTCTCTCTCTCTCTCTCTCTCTCTCTCTCTCTCTCTCTCTCTCTCTCTCTCTCTTTATTCGACAGTGCTTCTCTGTGAAGCAATCCTGGCTGTCCTGAAACTCACTCTGTAGCTTTGTAGACCAGGCTGGCCTTGAACTCACGGAGATCCGCCTGTCTCTGCCTCCCAAGTGCTGAGATTTAAAGCGTGCACCACCACTGCCAGGCCCTGCTACAACTCTTGAAGCCATGATCTCCGCTTCTCTCTCGATCAGCTATGGGGACTCTTCTGCATCATGGCTGTGTCGTCAAATACCCATGGAGCAGGCCAGCATGGGGACCACAGAGAGAAGTAACATTTATTTGTTTGTTTGTCTATCTATAGGTTTTGGAGGTCTTACTCTGTAGCTCAGGTTGGCCTGGAATTCTATACAGCTTAGGCTTGCCTCGAATCTGTCCATATTCTTGTCTCAGTTTTCTGAGGGCTTGGATTACAGCCTAGAACCATCACACCCAATGAGAGGTGGCTAGGTCTATAGGTTATTCTATAGCTGAGAAAACTATTGAGGATTCCCAGTGGGGCTGGACCAAGATGTCAGTGGCACCTGAGCTGGCATCTCTGACCCTGCAGTTCTCCTGGATACCCAGATATTGTGTAATAAAACTTTTCCTAGGAAGACACTAGGTAGGAGTTACAACTCTGAGGGGGAAGGTGTCCCCCATACACGTGTTCTGAACATCTCTGAAGGGCAGTGAGGAGCCAAAGAATACCACGAAGTCACACCACGCAACAAACCACACACAAGAGATTTATTGGGAATGACGCAAGAGTTGTCTGCTTCTGCTTTGGCTAGAAGCAGCATGGAACTGAGCAGGAGTCCGGCTTTGTACGGAGTTTCTTGGAGGGGTAGAATTTTCGAAGGAGAGGACTGGTGGGCTTTCAACTCAAGTCCAGGGACTGATGGGGTTTTGAGCTCAGGGATTAGTGGGGTTTCAAGTCAAGTCCAGGGATTGGTGGGATTTCGAGCTCAGGGATTGGTGGGATTTCGAGCTCGGGGATTGGTGGGTTTTGCTAAGTTTTCAGCCCTGGAAGTGGGCTCGGAACTTTTATCCAACATGCTACACACCAATTTACTCACCCCAGATAGGAAACCCATGACAGACAGAAGTATGGATACCACCAAAGTCCAACTTGGTGAACCAGTGAATTTTATTGGAGTTACTTACAAGAATATAGGTGAGGGGTTACTTGCAGGAACAGAAATGATTCAAAGACAGCTGCATCACCAAAACCTACCCCAGCACCTGTGAAAACTTACAAAGCTGGGAACTTGGAGCACACTGCACAGCCTGCAGGCAGCTCGACAGGTTGGAGAGTGTCCTCTCCAGGAGCCTCAGTTGTGCTAACTTCTTCCAGGTAGCTGATCTGGCCTGGGGATTTTTTTCAGCTTGCTTCTGCTTAGTCTCAGAAGGATTCTCAAGTCTCAGCTTTTTTTGTTTTTGTTTATTCCTCCTACTTTCCCTGGCAGGGAGGGGCCTAGCAGATCTGATCAGCTTCAGGGACTTCTTGAAGTTTTTTGTTGTTGTTGTTGTTCTTTTTTTTTGCATTGTTTACCTTCCTGTTTAAGATCTTCCTGAGTATGATTGAATGTTTAAATCTCAGAGGAAACTCAGCACCAGGACTGAGGTGAGGTGGTGTCTGTATACTCGGCTGTTTCTTGTGTTAAACATTGTTCAGAAAGTGATTGCTCTGTGATGTGTGTGTTACACAGAGACAGAGACTCAGAGGGACATAGACACAGACACTGAGAGAGAGAGACAAAGACAGTGACAGAGGGACAGGGGAAGTAAGGGAGGAAGGGGAGGGGAGAGAGGCTAATAAGCAAGCATAGGTTCAGTGAATTCTCCTCAGTGCACTGACCACATGAGGGGCTCAGTAGCTACAGCAGGGAAAGGCAGTGTCTTATTGTTTCTATGGCTGTGATAAAGCACCATGACCAGAAGCAACCTCAGGAGGAAAGGATTTATTTTATCTTACATTTCCACGTCGCAGTCTGTTACTGAGGGAAGTCAGTTACAAGGCACTCAACCCCTTCCTCTGGCTCTTACATTATTTCCAGCCCCTCTTCCACCGTGATCCCCGAGCCTAGGAGGGGGTGACTATAGACGTCTGCTTACGGCTAAGAAATGGGTTACTATACCACACTGACAGCCACTTGTTCTCCAGAGCTTCACCGGTGTTTATAGTTGCAGCCAATAACGAGAGCGGTCTACGAGTATAAACCATACGTTTAGCAGGCAGTTTGACAGTCACATCACATCCATTTAGGAAAAAAAACATAGAAGCTATTCCCCCAATGGGACCTTTGATCCCTCCAGCCAAAGTTTCCTGCCTCTGGCTTACAGTTACCAGGCTTGAGCTTCCTGTTGCAGAGCAGGCCTTAAATCCAATTGGTAGGCTGTTTACCCATGATAGCCAGTGCACTATTGCACAAGTAGGTACAGCCTGCCTATAATGTCAGTACTTTAGCACACAGGGTTCATAGCCAGACAGGAATGTTGGTGATAATTCTCTACCAGCAGCCCGCGGGGCCCCTTCAGCACCGTGAAAGCAGACAGCAGGGTGAGAATTTCCAGGTCAGCTCCACTTTAACTTCTCCATGTCCCAGAGTCAAAACATGCACGTGATGTGTCCCCAGCAATAGGGTCTGTCTTAGGGTTCCTGTTGCTGTGAAGAGACACCGTGACCATGACAACTCTTATAAAGGAAAACATTCAACTGGGATGGCCAACAGTTCAGAAGTTTAGACCATTAGCATCAAGCAGGCATGGTGCTGGAGAAAGAGCTGAGAATTCTACAACCTGATCTGAAGGAAACAGGAAGTGAACTGAGACACTGGGTGTGGCTTGAGCATATATGAGACTTCAAATATATGCCCACCCCCACAGTGATGCACTTCCTCCAACAAGGTATGAGTTTATGGGAGCGATTATGTGCAAACTACCTCAGGGCCTTACCGGCTGGTTCTGGCATATGACAAATAGCAGTAGCAATTGCTTTCTTTTATGACTTATGGGGTCTCAGAGGCTTCCCTGGCGAACAACTCACAGGAGATAACCCACTGCAGGCATGGGGCCTCACCGTGTAGCTCTAGCTGTCCTGGATCTCTCTATGTAGATCATGCTGGCCTCAAACTCACAGAGATCCTCCTGCCTCTGCCTCATGAGGGCTGGGATCAAAGGCTTGTGCCACCACTGCTTTGTGTTTTGAGATAGAGTTTCTTGTTGGGACCTGGAGCTCAAAGAAGAGACTCAGCTGACTAGCTAGTGAGCCCAGGGATCCGCTTCCCTCCTGTCTCCAGTGCCGGCATTATGGCTTTACATGTATACTGCAGAAGTAGAGTTTGAGCACACAGGGGCCTCAAGGCACACAGGCAAACAAGGAAATGAAATTGGGCTCCTTAAAAATGGTAGCTTATTGTTCCCAGAAGACACATTGAGGAGAAATGGTGAGTGAGCATGGGGGCCATATCTAAACAGAACCAGGGCAGGACCCAGGGCCATATAAAATATCTAAGCCAGGGTCTACTGAGTGGACTTCTAGCCTTAAGCCTTTCTCATGCCCAAGGGATAAAGCTGCTACTTTCCCTTTCTCTGCCACTTGATCTAGCTTTCTTGTAGCTCAGTTAAGCTTGGAGATCCCCTAGACCAGAGATTCTCAACCTTCCTAGTCGTGTAACCCCCCCACCATAAAAGTATTTTTTTTGTTACTTCATAACTGTAATTTTGCTACTGTTAATGAGTTGTTATGTAAATATCTGATATGCAGGATGTTGTTAGGCAAAGTTAGGATGTTCTTAGCCTCTGGGAAAGGGCTATTCGATTCTCAGAGGGGTCGCGACCCACAAGTTGAGAACCACTTTCCCAGATTCTTAACAGTGTCCTGTTTTCCTCCCATCCTCCCATGCCTGTCTGTTTCCACTGGTGCTAGAGATTAACATCTATCTATCTATCTATCTATCTATCTATCTATCTATCTATCTATCTATCTATCTATCTATCTATCTATCTATCTATCTATCATCTATCTATCTTTTTCCTGCTGGTTCCCTGGAGGAGCCTGATTGATGGAGGATTGATTTGCAGATCACTTATCACCTTTTCTCCTCTAGATCTGAGCTCCCGAGGGTGGGGTGTCTGCAGTGTCTAGGACAGCGCCCTGCAGGAGTAGGTGCTCTTCATAATTGTTGTTTACATGTGAGGGTAGGCTCAATTTAAAATTCAAGAGAGAAAGGGGCGGGCGGTGGGGGTGGGGAACAGCACAGTAAGGTAGTGGCGGTCGGATCAGAAGCTGGGGATTTCCTGGTTGGGCTCAGCTCGAAGTGTGTGCTGAGTGTGTGTCTGTTTGCCGCTGAAGGAAGCTGTGGCAACAACAACAAAAGGTTGCAAATTTAAACCCAAGTTCAGGTTCTCCTAGCAACATTGCTCGCCCGCCCCCGCTCCGGGCTGCTGGCTGGCAGTCCGAGCACCAGAGACCGACAGCTGGGGTAGTTCGGTTGCTAGGAGAACAATGACTCCCCTGCTCTCCGAGCAGCACGTAGGTGACTGGTGGCATTTCCAGGGGTGTACAGGTGGGCGTCGCTTTTGTTTCCCCAGCGACCGTTTCCCAGTAAAGGTGAGCAAGGAGACAGAAGAGGGGTATGAGAGGGAGCAAACTGGAGCCCGCGTTTCTGTCTGATTAGCAAAGGCCTCTTGCTGGAGAATGTGTCCCCAGCGGGTTTGCAGTTAGGGACAGAATCTGGAGGAGATTATGAAACAATCCATTTCCCATAGGGGTTGGTTCCCAGCATCCACAGGCCATCTGGATGGGCGGAGGATGGAGTGCGGGGGAGTGCATTGAGTGAGAGTGGGGTCCAAGAATGAAAAACATCGCCTGGCATTGGTTGGTTGGTGGAGTGGAAGCTCAGGGTGCAGAGATTCCTTTGTTTTGTTT
This sequence comes from Myodes glareolus, assembly GCF_982192425.1. Classification (NCBI taxonomy): domain Eukaryota; kingdom Metazoa; phylum Chordata; class Mammalia; order Rodentia; family Cricetidae; genus Myodes; species Myodes glareolus. The sequence goes on from NC_142030.1 coordinate 69,257,922, forward strand.
GTTTTTTGTTTTTGTTTTTGTTTGCTTGATGACATTAAGAGGCTGTGCTGTGCGACCTTGCTCTGCCCTTCCCTGGTCAGGGGACCAAGTCGCAGGCAGGTGGGCTGCTGCAAAACCAACCGGGGTGCTCACTACAGCCTTGATTCTGACTTTACCTGGGGCCTTGGAGGCGGGACAGTGTGGTTGGGGTACAGAGAGCTGGGCTAGGAGAGGAAAGCAAGGGCAGGCCTAACCCCTCCATCTAATTTGTGTCCTCTCTAATTCTCGGACCCCTTCTATTTATGAGTTCTGTCCTACCACCAAGGGAGTTTCACTCAGAGCCCTATTTTCACCAGACCTAGGGAAGCTGAGGGCTGAACCCAGCTGCAGTGTGGAAAATCTGCTGCCCCGTGGGACAGGATGCTATCGGTGACAGGATTGGAAGCAAAATACACCGAGTGTCGATTTGAGCCTATTTTCTGAGAGCCTTCGTGGAAGAAGCCCTTCAAGTTGTCCCCCAGAGGGGTTTCTGCTTCCAGAGTAGACAGCAGGAGAATAGAGAATGCTCATCAAACGGACCTTCGCTCTTGGCCATCGAGAGAGACTATCATTTCTGCGATCTCTCCACCATAAGAGAGGACCACAAGATGAGGTCCGCTATTAGAAGAAGGGCTTAAAGGATAGGCCAAGGCCAGCTTTGTGGCCCTCTGTCTCTGTCTCTGTCTCTGTCTCTGTCTCTCTCCTGGCTGGGTATGGAGGACCCTGGGCCCTGCAAGACTATAGTAACGAAGATGAGGCCTTGAGTTCCCGAATGACTTCATGGAATGGAACACCCCCAGCCTTAACTCACAGGAGCTGTGAATGAAAACCCAGTCTTTGTTGTGTGGAGCCATCGAGCTCAGGGGCTGATTGTGACAGTCAGGTTGTTCTCAAGGACACAGGGCACACGGAAGGATATGGATTTGATCATTTCTATGGGAAGAGGAAGAGATAGTGGGATTTGTCAGGGTGTTTTCGTGAGGAGGCAGAGAGAAGTCTCCCGGTGACAGAAGGAGAGAGGTGGAGTGTGCTGCCTTAAATGGAGGAAAGTGCACACGTGTGCATGTGCATGCGTGCATGTGTGTGTGTGTGTGTGTGTGTGTGTGTGTGTTAGAGCAAGTGCCTCTGGGGAAGTCTGAGCTTTTCCCCCTTTCCTTTCTCTATCCTTTTGCCCCTTCCTCCTCATCTCTCTTCCCTTTCCCTTCCCTCCCTCCCTCCCTCCCTCCCTCCCTCCCTCCCTCCCTCCTTTTCTCCCTCCTTCCCTCCCTCCCTCCTTCCATCCCTCCCTCCCTCCCTCCCTCCCTCTCTCCCTTCCTTCCTCCCTCCCCCCTTCCTCCCTTCTTTCCTCATAGCAGACTGTCACTATGTAGTCCATATTGGCCTGGAACTAGCTCATGGCCTTGAACTAGCCCCCCAACTGCATCAGGTTCCTTAGCACTGGGCCTTTTCTGCAATTAAAGACAATAACAATAAAGGTTAATTTTTTATTGCACACCCACTTTGCTTTAATGAATTATTTCATTTACTTTTTGTGACATCCTCGTGGGACAGGAGCTGTCAATATAATTACTGTTTTATAGGTGAGAAAACTGGGGCCCAAGGGACAAACTTTTCCCGACATCACCAGACAGCGAACAGACACGGGGCCTTTTGTTAGGATAGAGTTGTGGTGCCCTGGTCTGCTACTCTCATCTTCCTCTGGTGTGCATGTATGTGCATGTGGCATATGCACAGGTGTGTGTGCCTGCACGTGTGCACACGGGAGCCAGAGAAGGACGTCCAGTGTCCTCCAGCCCTTTCCCTTGGAGGTAGGGCCACTCCTGGAACCCATGACTTGTGTGTCCCTGCTAGGTTCTTAGCTAAGCCCCAGTGATCCTCCTGTCTCAGCTCCCACAAGAGTCGGGTTGCAGGTGCTCATGAGACTTCCTCTGGCTGTTTAATGTGGGTGCCGGGATCCAAACTCAGGTGCTCATGGTTGTACAGCAGGTGCTCTTAACAAGTGATCCATCTCTCCGGTCCCTACAGCCTATTTCTTAACTACTGTGTCCAACCCCATAGAGTGCACTTTTAAAAAAATATTTGTTTATTTATTTATTTTTTTGCAGTGTTAAGTTTAGGGTTTCATGCATAATAGGAAAGTGCTCTACCACCAAGCAATATTCCCAGTCTGCAGACACCTGAAGTCTTGCATTGAATTAGGAAAAATAAACCGCTAGTGTTTTGGAGCCTAGAGGTGGGATTTGCTGTCTGCATTGGTGCCTAGTGACGGTCTGTCTCCTCCCCACAGTCTCTGATGCTGCCTGCAACAGGAATATTCCATAACGTCAGCATCATGCTTCAGGGAGGGCTGGAGGGAGCAGGTGGGCTGATGTCCTCATTCCTAATGCAGGATGTGTTCTGAGTGGGAGCAGCTTCCTGTGCTGAGGGTATGTCCTCTGTGAGAATCCTGCAGGGTTGGCATAGGGGTGGGACAAGACTGAGGGGAGGGGCAAGGCTGAGGGGTGGGGCGAAGCTGAGGGGAGGGGGTAAATCTGAGGGGTGGGGCAAGTCTGAGGGGTGGATTAAGTCTGAGGGGAGGGGAAAGGCTGAGGGGCGGAGCAAGTCTGAAGGTTGGGGCAAGGCTGAGGGTTGGGGCAAGGCCGAGGGTTGGGGCAAAGCTGAGGGGAGGGACAAGGCTGAGGGGTGGGGCAAAGCTGAGGGGGGGCAAGGCTGAGGGGAGGTCAAGGCTGAGGGGTGGGTTAAGTCTGAGAAATGGGGCAAGGTTGAGGGGTGGGGCAAGGCTGAAGGGTGGAACAAGCCTGAGGGGTGGGTTAAATCTGAGGGGAGGAAAAAGTCTGAGGAGAGTGTCTTACTCTTTTTGTTCCCTATAAGCTCCAGGACCCCTCTGTACTTTCTGTGTCAGGTTTAATGGAACTTAAAGCTGAGTGGGTAGATTCCAGAAAGTTCCTGTTTGTAGTCATCTTTCTTGAGATCTATCCCTCACTCCCAGCTGGCTTTCAGACCGCCTACTTCAAAGCCATCAGGTCCTCTCTTCCCTGCATTAGCATTGTGTATTGTCTACTCTGTCAGAGAAAGAAAGGGGGAGGAGAGGGGGAGGGAGGGAGGACGAGAGAGAGGGAGAGCGCTCCAGATTGGTAAGGGGAAGAGATGGCCTTCAGGATATGGACAGTCTCTGTTGCCTGGCTACGCTGTTCCTTCCTAGTCCCACACCCCTGGGAACAGGGACTGCATTTGTACCGTACAGCGTTGTCTGCATCTGGGAGCTGAAACACAGTAGGTGCTCAACAAACCTCATTGTGTCCTTGTTGGATAAACGGAACCCTGTTCTCATGGAGAGCAGCAACCAGTGCTGCCTGGCCAGCACATCCTCAGGGTGTGGTTGTGTGGGAGGGGAAGAAGGAGCTGCCCTCTGAGCCAAGGGCGGGACAGGGCCCAGGACCACTTCCTGAAGATGTCAGCCAGGTCAGAAACAGCCGTGCCCCTGGAAGAAGGGTGCTTTCAGTACTTACAGAAGTCACATGGGGCATTACCAGATGTGGACCAGGTGTGAGACCTTCTTGCAGAGCACTATTGAGGCCCCCTCCCCCCCTCCCCCCCCCCCCCCGCCCCATGCAGTGTCTCTCTCCCTCACAGTTCTGGTCTTCCAGGTCCGCTGCTCTCTGTCCGCCTGGGCTCTCTAGCCTCTTCCAGGATTCCACTCTCTCCCTGTTATTGTCCTGGCCTCTGAACTGGTCTTGTGTGTCTCCAATTCATCCTGAACACATCTGCCAGATTCTTCTTTCTGGAGCCCAAATTCTGCTCCTAATTGGTGCGCTCCCCTGTTCAATAGTTCTCCATGACCCCAGGTATAGTCTCTACTCAGCCTCCTAGGACTTTACCTGTAGGGATCGTCTCTATCATCCTAGGACCTCACCTGTAGGTATCGTCTCTATCATCCTAGGACCTCACCTGTAGGGATCTCTACTCAGCCTCCTAGGACCTCACCTGTAGGTGTCGTCTCTATCATCCTAGGACCTCACCTGTAGGGATCTCTACTCAGCTTCCTAGGACCTCACCTGTAGGTGTCGTCTCTATCATCCTAGGACCTCCCCTGTAGGTATCGTCTCTATCATCCTAGGACCTCACCTGTAGGTATCGTCTCTATCATCCGAGGACCTCACCTGTAGGGATCGTCTCTATCATCCGAGGACCTCACCTGTAGGTATCGTCTCTATCATCCTAGGACCTCACCTGTAGGTATCGTCTCCATCATCCGAGGACCTCACCTGTAGGGATCGTCTCTACTCAGCCTCCTAGGACCTCACCTATAGGTGTCGTCTCTATCATCCTAGGACCTCACCTGTAGGTATCTCTACTCAGCGTCCTAGGACCTCACCTGTAGGGATCGTCTCTACTCAGCCTCCTAGGATCTTACTCTGCACCTTCTATCTACCTGCCTGGACTATGTCTTCAATGTCTTTACCCACCCACACAGTCAGCAAAGATAGACTCTGCTCCTCTCCAAACACTCCTGAGTTCTATTTTAATACATGTTCCAAATCTCCAGATCTCTGTGAGTTTCTCAACTGTGCTTCAATGCCAGCCTTACAATTGCCTTTTTCTGAAGCAGCTACTGATTCCCTCAGATCTTTACTCTAGCTCCCGCCTCAGTCACAGTATGGTCCAGCCTTCCTGCTGAACTATGTGTCTCTCCTGGATGACAGAATTTTCACCAAGGTAGTGGCCTCGCTGAGGGCCACATGCATATGCTATATCCAGGGACCCCAGACAGATCTCTATCCTAGCAACCACTACTCATAGGCCCTAAAAGAGACATAAATGAAGACCAGGGAAGAACACAGTGGTAAGTTTAGTAGAAGCTAGGCATGTTTCAGATGCCTCCACAAGCCCTACGTGGAGAAGTGGGTTCACCTGGGCACAGCCTGGAGGTCTTGTTCTCCCCAAACCTCTACTGTTAGTTCTTGTGTGTGTCCTGGGAGAACAGTAGAGGGTGCCTGAGTCCACCCATTGAGTCGAATCTGCTTCATGAACGGGGTGGAGTCCCTGCCCTGGCCCACCTCTATACACAACAGCTATAGCCATGTGTTTCTCTTAACACACACACACACACACACACACACACACACACACACACACACAGAGAGAGAGAGAGAGAGAGAGAGAGAGAGAGAGAGAGAGAGCAGGTTTCCCATGGATATCTACTGAATATGACCTAGCAAGATACAATAAGACTGCCCACAAACTCTCATCTCAAGGCCGGCAGAGGCAACCAGTTGGAGGAAAAAGGTCCTAAGCTCAGACAAAAGAGTCAGAGACACCTCCCACTCCCATTGTTGGGAGTCCCAGCAAGAACTCTAAGCTACACAACCATAAGGTATATGCAGAGGACCTAGCTCAGACACACACAGGGTCAACTATGGCAACTCTTACACAGGAAAACACTTAATTGGCACTGGCTTACAGATTCAGAAGCTTAGTCCATTACTGTCATGGTGGAAAGCATGGCAGCACACGGGCAGACGTGGTGCTGGAGAAGGAAATGAGAGTTCTATATCTGGATAGGGAGGCAGCAGGAAGAGAGAGTGACACTGGGCCTGGCTTGAACGTTTGAACCCCCCAGGGACACACTTCCTCCAACAAGGCCACACCTCCTAATAGTGCCACTCCCTATGAGCCTATGGGGGCCATTTTCATCCCAACCACCACACAGTAAACACTGGGCTTCTCTGTTTTAGGATGAGGTTTATGGTTAGGGCTACTTCTTACGTCTGTCCTCCACCATGATGGCAATTTCCCTTCTCTCTTGAGGTTCCAGGTCCTGGACTTGGGAGAGGAGCCAGTTTCGCTCTTCTGATCAAAGTCATCATCAGGGACCTGAGTCCTACCTCTGAAGAGTAGAATGGAGCACACAGATCTGTACAAGGAGCGCTGCCGTGTGGATGGGTGAGGATGTCCATCTGAATAGAGGCTGGGCCGTCAGGGGTCTCACAGCGCTTCCGCAAGTCCTTGGAAGTGGGCCAGGTTCTTGGGTTTCTCCTTCACAGTGCATTTGGGAATTAGAATGTTTGTTCTAAAGAGCTGACCCTCTTCTACATTTTGTATATTAAAATTGTGTAGATTATCGAAACTTTCTATTTGGAGCTTTGAGTATTTAGATTTCGACCGCTGCTCGGGGGTGGGGAGCACACACGCACGGTCTTGTTTGAGGAATAGAGGTAGGGCCTGAGGACAGCGGTCTCTAAGTGAGGCGGTGCTCCCGCTCGCTTGTCCTTCACAGCTGTGCTACCTGACTTTCCGCTGCTGTGACAAGCGTGGCCACAAACCGCGCATCAGAGGTTCAAGGCTTTTGTCACTCAGCCCTATCATCTTGAACCTGGAGGGAGGCAGAACGTCACGGTGAGGGGAACAGGGCGGAGCAAAACTGTTCACTTCGTGGCAGTTCATGGTAGCTGGAAAGAGGGAGGGAAGGAGGAAAGGAGAGGAGGAAGAAAGGAGATGAGAGGAGGAGGAGGAGGAGAGAGAGAATATGATACTGTGGCGTACCTTGAAAAGGCACAACCCAATGACCTAACTTCTTTCCATGGGTTCTGCCACCTCCTGGCAGTGTCCCTCACTGTCAATGAAGCTGTCAGCACGTGACTTTGGGAGGGGGCATTTGAGATTCATAAAATTGTAGCCACATGGATGCTCAGGTTATTATGAATCAGAGAATTTGGATAATTGCAGCTTTGTTCTTCAGTCCTTTGAGGCTTACAACCCTGCTGGGGATGAGGCTGAGTAGGTTTTCATTTGTCCTCCCCCCGCCCACCGCCCTCCCCAAGCACCGCACCTGCCCTCCTTCTCCACAGCGGACTGCAGAGTGGAAACGCAAAACTGACTGGGCCCCATACAGTGGGTCTTGGGTGCTATTCCCCATGGGTGTATGTGTTTGGTGTAGGGAACCACATTGTATCTTAAGAGTAGGAGCTACAACTCTAGGTAGGGTATTCTTCTAGAGAAGGGTAGCTTGGGGTAAGGAGTGTTCAACTCAGAAAAAACGAACTCATACAACTCTGCCCACTGCTTTCCAGACTAAACCTACTTTTTTTCTTTTTTTTTCAGTCCACCAGGGTGCGCCCGGCGCCTCCAGCCTTTGCCGCCAGTTCCTCAAGTTGCCACTGGGTGGCGCTGCCTCCCGCACGTGCAATAATGTTTCAGACCAAGTGTCTGACCTTAGTCCTCCACAAATCTGGACCCGGTGTCAGTAGCCCAGCTTTTGGGTGTGCATTTTGAGAATTTGGTCCGTGGCTGCTAGGGCTCAAAGTCCAGAACTGGAGCAGAACTCATGGTCACGTAAGAGAGATGGAGGCAGATGGATTAGGATATTGGAGGTGAGGTGGGATAAGGTTGGATGGTCTGGGGACAGAGAAGCCTGGAAGCACTGACAGAATCGCTCCTCTCTGCTCCCTCTGGAGTGCATTGGGCTGGACAATTGCATCGAAACAGCAGAAGAGAAAATGGGCTCTGCACACAGACCATTGACCTGGGGGGAGGGCCAGTTTTCTTAACGAAATAAGCTATATACTTCACAAGTATTAACTCAGCTCTCACAACACCATGAACCCCATTTTACAGCTGAGGACACTGAGGCACAGGTCATTTATTATAGGTTAATAAATGGAGGGCCCCAGGGAGCCTCCTCTTAGGGCCTCTGTTCCCTCGGGTGGAATGTTCTGGGGAGGGAGGGAGGAAGGTCTGTCTGGTCTCTGCATTTCTTTAGATAGTTACAGCTTTGATGTCCTTCAGCTCCATTCACCCCTCATTCATTCTAGCAGTGTTGCAGGGCTTCCAGTGGGCTTGGCACACAGTGACTGTGGTCAGTGAAAGTCACAGTCCTTGTCCTAATGGAGCCTGATTCATCGGTTATACCAATGTCAATCACCGAAGTATGTGTTCTAGAGACGGAAACTCAGCTCTTCTATCTTAGTTTGCGTTTCTATTACTGTGAAGAGATACCATGACCACATGACCACAGTGACTCCTTTATTTTTTTTTAAATATCTATCTATCTATCTATCTATCTATCTATCTATCTATCTATCTATCTATCATGTATACAGTGTTCTGTCTGCATGTACACCTGTAGGCCAGAAGAGGGTACCGGATCTCATTACAGATGGTTGTGAGTCACCATGTGGTTGTTGGTACTAGAACTCAGGACCTCTGGAAGAGCAGTCAGTCCTCTTAACCTCTGAGCCATCTCTCCAGCCTGACCACAGCAACTCTTTTAAAGGAAAACATTTAACTGAGGTGGTGGCTTATAGTTTCAGTCCATTATCATCATGAGGGGAGCATGGTGGCATGCAGGCAGATGTGGTGTGCTGGGGTAGTAGTTGAGAGTCCTGTATCTTGCAGGTAACAGGAAGTCAACTGAGATACCAGGTGGCATCCTGAGCATTGGAAACCTCAAAACTCCTCCCCCAACAGGGACACACTTCCTCCATTCAGGTTACACCCACTCCAACAAAGCCATACCTCCTAAAAGTGTCACTCCTTATGAGTTTATGGAGGCCCATACACTCAAACTACCATACTTTGCCATCTACAGACCCCTTCCTCTCGTTCAGTGGCAGCCCCTCCCATCCTGAGCCCATGTGGCATATTGGAGCCCAGTTATTCTTGCCCAAAATGCTATTAATATCAAGGCTCAGGACAGGATAGTGATTGGATTAATAACAGAGCCCTTTGTGACTTAGAAGGCTGGTTGCATCCATGGTCTTGTTTAGAATGGCTGGTGTTAGTCTCCTGGGGATGGAGCCTTCGTTCCTCATGAGGGCCCATAGGATCCTTTCTGGAAAGGTCTTTGGTTTCTGTCTTGGGTTTGCATTCAGACCATTTACCCGACGTCTGGTGTTTTTAGTTTTTGTTGCCCACATATTGTTGGATCCCAAGCTCCCAGTAAGTAGAGGTGTGCAGAAGAGACTGTGAGCGTGTTTCCCAGCGTCACTGAAGTCTCTCTTGCTAGTGTGGCCAGGGAGGTCAGTGACTCAATCATCGCAATCTGAGTTTCCTTACCTTCAGAGTGAGCCAAGATGCCCCCCTCCATCTCACAAAAATACTAGCGAGAGGAAGTGACTTGATCCCACCTATCTCTTCAAATGGTCTTGCTTGTCCTAAGGATCTGGCTTCCTGTCAACTTTCCCGGTGAACTCTGAAGTTTTTTGACAACAGAGCCCACATCAAAGTCATCTTTGTATTTTCAGTGTCAGGAGTAGGGCCTGGCCCACAGCACATGCTCAATAAACATGTCCGTTTCAAGCTCAGAGCTATGTGGGCAGATCGTGTGGTGGGGATTTTGATAAAAGACCCCGGGCCTGCAGAGACCTTTCCTTGGGTTTATCTTTGGGCTCTTGGCCCCTCCCATGTCTCTGAGTGAGCCACCCATTCCTCATCCCCGGCTTTCTCTGAACCATGGCGAGTTAGCTTTGTTGACCTTGGCACGACTCTAGAGAAGCCAGCACAATGGAGGCATCTTTCAGTTTTTCAAAGTGCTGTGGACTGTAGGCTGTCACACACTGGGCTGGTTTTCAGAAGGAATGGTATGTTTGTGTCCTTTGGGCTACTTGTTGATGCTACCCAGGCTTATGGACCTGAGTCTGCTTCCCCAGAGGCTGTTGGGGTGGGGGCTGGGACACAGACATAAAGAGCTCCCTCCAGGAGACTCCTCTGACTCCTCCCCAGCTCAGTCAAAGTCTTTGGAGCAGGGTATTGGGAACACAGAGGTAATGATGTCGCCACACCAAACCTAAAAATCATGCCTATATGTTGACTGAGGTTTTTGTCCTGCCCGGTTTCTGCAGTCATTAGTCCCAAAGAAATCACACAGAGGTCTACATTGATAAAACACATAAATTGATTGGCCTAGTATCTCAGGCTTCTTATTAACTCTTATAACTTATATTAGCCCATAATTCTCTGTGTTAGCCATGTGGCTTGGTATCTTCTTCAGCACAGCAGTCACCTCTTGCTCTGTGTCTGGCTTCCTTTGTGTCTGGGTGATGACTGCAGACTGAAACTTTCCTCTTCCCATAATTCTCATTGCCATGCCTCTACTTCCTGCCTGCTCGCTGTCACCCCTACCTATACTTCCTGCCTGGCTACTGACCAATCAGCATTTTATTAAAAATAATACAAGTGACAGGATAAAAGACCATTGTTCCACAGCACCTACACATGGCAAAAGGATTCTCTCTCGCTTTTCTCCCCATGAAACATCGAATCCGTCATGGTCCCGAAAGCCCTAGCTCTCAGGCTGCTGGAGAGCTTCCCTGGGTGCTTCCACAAGGATGAGATGGACCCTCCCCTTTCCTCCCCTGCTCCCTGACACCTCAGTTGCCGCCAGCAGCCCACCAGTGGCCGCTCCCTTATATCCTGTCTACCTTCCTTCTTCAAGCTGCTGCAGTTTGCAGGGGGTGCACGCCTGAGGCGAGGGGCTGGACTCCTGGTGAGCAGCGAGAGGGCGAGGTGGTCTGCTCCCTGCACGGGCTGTGGTGCCGGAAGTCCTTATTTATCCCACCTCCTTCCACCGCCCTCTCTAGCTCCTCCCCAAACTTCTGCTGGCGGAGGAGATAACTCCATTCCCCTCTCCAGGGGTGGGTCTGGAGTGCGGTTCCAATCCCCAAAGCTTTCCCCTCCCAAGCAGCCCTGGGAGAAGGGTCCATGCAACGCATGCATCTGGTACTCCCCCCCACCCCCACTGTATCCCATTGCTTCTCTAATGTCTTGCTAAGCAGAGTGGCAGAGAGACCGAGGCAGGTGGATCTCTGTGAGTTCAAGACCAGTCTGGTCTACAAAGCAAGTTCCAGGACAGGCTCCAAAGATATACAGAGAAACCCTGTCTTGGAACCTGCCCCCCCCCCCCACTCCGCACCAAAAAAAAAAAGTTATGCCATATTTCCACCACCCACTAGCTCCAGTTGAAAGCATACAGAAAATTAAATTCATAATTATTATTAAATGACAAGAACTAAAATGTATGAAGTGAGGGAGGATGGGAAAATTGAGAATGGCCTGCTCTCATTCGGCAATCTGCCTATCTAAGATACTCAGGGTAAAATCCAAGCTCTTTTCTGACTAATGACTGATCTCAGGGTGCTAGCTCATTTTCTCTGGGTCTTATTTTAATACATATCATGGTTGTTCTAAGAACTTAACAGGACATTTCATGCAAACACTCTCCAACTAGATTCACATGACTGTGAATGAGACACAAAACCAAGTCCTTCCCAGCATCTTGGCTGAGGGGAACCAGATGTGGCCTATAGAAGGTCCACACCCCTCTACCCGCTGCTCTGAGGCCCACTTAGAACTTCTGTTCTTGCTTACAATAAATACATTTGGCAGCAGCCTGTGCTCTGGGCTGAGGCCGGCTTGTTCGGTCTTGACCCCACTCAGGAGAATGATCACACAGTTTTCTGTAGAACTCACTCATACGCAGCACAAACTCTAATTGGTCTCAGTAATGAAAATTCGGAGTCAGCTATCAGGGTGTGTGTGGGGGGGTGAAAGCCGAAGGATCAGAGCAGCAGCCACTAGAGTTATTACCTGTGCCAATGCTCAGACCTAAGGGGCAATTCTGTCCCTATGTATCCTCACACTGCCCTGAGCTTCTGTCTCCTTTTGCCCTATGTTACACTCTCCACCCAGCCATATCACTCCTGTCTCTACCTCCCTGCTGCTGGGGTTAAAGGTGTAGGATCCCAAGTGCTGGGATCACCTTTGTGTGAGCTCTGTTTCTTCTTTAGACAGACTCAACTTTGTGTAGCCCAGGGTGACCCGAACTCACAGAGATCTGTCTGCCTCCGTCTCTTGAATGCTGGGATTAAAGGTGTGTGCCAGCACTGACTGGATTCTATGCTAACTAGTGGCTTAGTTCTGCGCTCTGATCTTCAGGCAAGCTTTATTTGTTATAGCATAACAAAATATCACCACATCCATGGGATGCCATAGTGTGTGCACTTTGGTTTTGCTCTAAAATCTTGAAATGACAATTTCTGAAAGGTTTCCCGGTGAGTGTTTCAGGTTGTTTTGAGAAGGTCTTTAGAAGGAAACTTTTGAAGTCTGTGAGAGGTTTCTTGTGGTCTTTGCATAAGGATCCTTGAGTGCCGTGATAACCCCTAACATCTGTCTGTCCGTCTGTCCATCCGCCCATCCATCCATCCATCCAGCCAGCCAGCCAGCCAGCCAGCAAGTACACAAAACACTCTTAAGGTGAGCAGATCTATCCTTTTCCACTGTGGTGCTGGGTCTTGTCTGTTGATCGAGTTAACAACGATTGGCAAATCACCTTTGTGTGTCTATGGGGGCATCTCCAGACAGGACTGACAGATGGGACAGAAACTCGGGAAGAAGTGCCCCATCCAGTGAGCTGATGGATGGAAGGGTATCTGAGGAAGTTGTGTGTGAACCTGCAAGCCTCCATTCTGTCTGGCTGTGTATACGGCTGCTTCCTGTAGACGTCAGACTTAGGATCATTCAGCTTTTCAATGTGAGCTCCACATAGTGACTTTCCAGGAAGCTTCTAGATCTTCAGGACTAGACTAGACTGCTGAGGTGTCTGTTTCCTGATTTGGTAACTATTACGTTGTCTACTTTCCAGCGTGTGAATGCATGGCATTATTGAAATGAACAACTCCAATCATGTAAGCCAGGCCAACAAACACATTCCTTCCACTTTCTTTTTCTGAAGCAGGGTCTTTCTATGTAGTCTTGGCAGTCCTGAAAATTGCTGTGTAGATCAGTCTGCCTTTGAGATCACAGAGATCCACCTGCCTCTGTCTCCTGTTTGCTGGGATTAAAGGTGTGCACTACTACACCAGGCTTTGAATTCTATTTTCCTGCATGTGTGTTTATGTCTATGTATCATGTGTGTTCCTGGCCATCAGAGCTCCTTGAACTAGAGTTACAGAAGGCTATGAACCACCATGTGGAGGCTGGGATTTGAACAGGGTCTCTGGAAAAGCAGCAAGTACTCTTAACTGCTGGGTAATCTCTCCAGCCCCCATTTTTTTTTTGACTCAGAATCTTGCTGTGGTAGCCTGTAATCCCCCACAGGCATGCCTAGAGGTCAAATAATCCCACCCAGGCACACCCAGCTGTGTCTTCAGGCATCTCCTAGGTGATGTCAGATACTGTGACGTTGGCAACATTAGCCATCACAGTAAGTGATAAGTATATTGTTTTGTAGAATTTGCTTGATATTCCCAATAACTCCATCAGTTAAAATATTCTCATTTTTAATGAGAAAACCGGAACAGTTTCAGAACAGATCAGTGGTGGATCTGAGGTTTGAACTGAGGCAGCCTGGCTCCAGAGTTCTGGTTCTGATAATAGTGGTCCTTCCTCCTGCCTCTTCTCTTAACCGCTGAGAAGATAATTACCAACCAGTCTAATATATTCCTTTAAATAGCCACTGTAGCATTAGTCTAGCTGACTGAAAGTCTCTACAGTTCAGTTGTCTTTACTTTTCTTCATTTGCCCATCTATCCATCCGCCCTTCTGTTCGTCCATCCATGCAAGATCAACGGGATGGAAAGGATTCACGGAGATGCCACTTTACCAGGGGTTAGTTTCTAGCCTCTCAGAGTGTCAATTAATTACCAGTATAAAATGGCATCCTAATGTTTACCTTATAGATTGCCTGAGTATTAAACGAGCCGTTTCATGTGTAATGTCTAATCCTCGAGTCTGCGTTTCCATGTAGTTCAAAACCACATAGTGACGGCTTTAAAATACTGCAGCTAGTAGAATTTCAGCAACGTTTCCACCCTCCCATTTTATTCTAGATCAGTGATGTCTGTTTCTGCCCCTGGGAGAAAAAAGTATTGAATTGCTTGTGTAGTTGATGACCACTTTGGCCACCCACTTCTTCCTGGGACTAAGGGTACCATCTGCCTGTTGGATGGCAAGGTTTCAGCACAGTGGGGTGGCCCAGTCTCATTCCCTTCCCGCCCTTGCTGTTGACAAAGTCTGGGCTGCTGCTCTCTGAAAGACAATGACGGAAAGCCTGGGAGTGTGCTGGCCCTTCCTCTCCCAGGAGACCACGGAGATGGAGAGCATTGGGAGGACAGCTGGGCGGGTCCTGGGGGCAGCTGGACTGTGCATGAGCTTCTGTAGAGTCCTAATAGCAAGGCCAAGGGTGACATTCAGAGATTTCTTGTTCTCTGTATTTCTGCTCCTCGACATGGTGAGGGGAGGAGGCAGACAGCCTTTTGCCAGAGAGAGCTTGGCACTCGGGCTCCTGCCATCTGGGTTGTGAATGCTCTCTCTTCTTCCCTCTCTCTCTCATTTCTACTGTGCATGTGTGCATACACTCCTGTCTCTGTGTATCTGTGTCTTTACGTTTGTATGTGTCTGTGCATGTACCTGTGTGTGTCTCTGTGTTTATGTGTGTTATGTGTGTGTCCATGTCTATCCGTGTGTGTGTGTGTTTGTAGACAGACTTTTTGGATAGATGTTGGAAGGTCTTAAGGCAAGGACAAAGAAGTTCTTGCCGGTTCAACTTCATCCCTAGTGATGCCTCTTTCCCCAGGTTAAAAGGTAGAACCAGGCTCAAGTCCAAAGGAAGTGGGTGCTCATATCATTCTAAGCTTTCTAAAGACAACCCTGGGCTGGCAAGATGGTTCACCATTTAAAGGCCTTTGTCACAAAGACGGCCGGCCTTAGTTTTATCTCTAGAACCCATGTGGTTGAAGGAGAGGACTGATTTCTGCAAGGTGTCCTTTGACCTCCATGTGCATAGCACAGGTCACAGGTGGAAACTCTCTCTCTCTCTCTCTCTCTCTCAGATAAACATTAAAAAACAAAACAGAAAAACCTCCAAAGGCAGCCCCAATATACAATAATGATCAACATTAAGACAAAGCACACCAAATACAAGGAAAAGAAACCAATGGCCCAGGCTTTCTGCTATGGCCCCCTTCTCAGCTCCCTAAGAAGAAGGTTGATATTTCTGGGCCACTGTCCCACTAGGACTTTCCATATACAGTGATGATGCACGGTCAACATTCCCACTCTAAAACGGGGAACTGGGATACATCAAGAAAAGAGTGGACCAAAGCCCAGTAGGGAGAACACCACAGTGGGTACGTCGTGACCACATGGGTACGTCCTGTTCCAGATGGTAGGCTGTCTGCTGTATGAGATTACCAGCCAGCAGCCCACAGCCGAGACCCAGCCCAAACTTTGGTTGGCTTGTGTCCATGTACGGATGTGGGAGAAATGGCTTAGTTGGGTAAACTAGATGTAGGAGATTATTCAAGATCCTTCCAAGGTGGGTACTTCCAGGTTCTGTGTGGGGACCGTGCTGAAACATATGGACTATCAGTTCAGCTGGGGAGGAGGGGTCCGTGCTCCTGGAGTCCAGGGAGCAGAGACCATGTGGCATTGGTAGGTGGCTGCTCTCCTAAGGCCCTTGGACTTTTCCATCTGGAAGATGCGGCTGTAGAAGGAACTTAGTTGATGAACAGACACTTGTTGGCTGGCTTGGACCCCTGCTCAGCCAGAAGAGTCAAGATGAATCCATTCAGCACAGACATACTAAGCATGCCCCAGTCCCCCAAACTGAGTTTTCTAGGGTACAATAGGAGAGAGATATGGTAAGTGCATTACTTTCTTCATTGTTGAGACCAAACACCTGATAAGCAGCAGCTGAAGAAAGAAAGGTTTTATTGTGGCTTGTTTGCGGGGATAGGGTTCATCACAGTGGGGACTGTGTGGTGGTTGGAAAGAAAATGGCCCCCAAAGGGAGGGGCACTATTAGGAGGTGTGGCCTTGTTGGAGGAAGTGGGTCACTGTGGGGTTGGGCTTTGAGGTCCCTCTTCTCAGTCCTCACTCAGTGTGACAGTTGACTTCCACCTCTGAGTCCAGATGCAGCACTCTCAGCTCCAGCACCACATCTACCTGTGCGCCATCATCCTCCCCATCCTGATGATAATGAAGCCAACCTCTGGAACTGCAAGAGAGCCGCCTCCATTATACGTTTTCATTACAAGAATTGCCATGGTCATGTTGTCTCTGCACAGCAATGGGAAACCCCGAGACAGAAGACATATTGGTGACAGGAGCGTGAGGTGGCCGATTGCACTGCACCTGCCGTCTGTCAGGAAGCAAAGAGAATTGCATGCTGGTGCTCGGCTGGCTTTCTCCTCTGCCTTTTGAGCCAGCAAAGAATGTGACCGCATCCTGCCCAGGTCCTGAACATCTGAGAGATGCCAAGTTCAGAAGCAGTGGAATAAGCTGTTTGGTGGAGGAAATTTCAAGATGGTGTAACAGTCAGGTTGTGGCACTCAGCCAATGGGACGGGGCTGCCTACGTTTAGAGTGGGCTTTCTAGGCGAGTCTCAATCCAGTCAAGTTGGTAATGAAGGTTGATCCTCACAGAAAGGCGACTGGAGAGGAGAAAGGGGGGCTGGGGGCTTGCGGGGCGAGGCTCAGGTGGCCAATCAGGTCTCACTATGAAGGTGGCAATGAAGTGGAGATCTGAAGGAGCAAATAAATGAGCTTTGTGGGTATCTAGAAAGAGGATAGAACAAACTGAGGGAATGGCAGGTACAGAGGGCTTATGGTGGTGGAGGAGGTAGGGAGTGGGGTGGGGTGGGACAGGTTGTCAGGCCAGAGCAGAAGAGCAGAAGGAATCAGGCAGAAGACAAAGAGGGAAGGATCATGCCAGACCCTGAGGGTCACTTCCAAGCTCTCACTGGAGAGTTCTGGTAGAGAGTGTTACATGCCCACTTTTGTTGGGGTTTGGCAGAGAGACTGTAATCATGTTTTGCCTCCTACTGTAGGGGTGTGGTCAGGGAGCTCTGCAAGAGGAGGCCTGGGAGTAATAGCATTCCTTTGTGCCGAGGAACCCGTGGAAGGGGGCATGCGGGTTATGATATCAGTACTTGTGGAGGGAGGTCGGTGGGAAGCATGTACAATATACTTATCAACATTCTACTTGAGGAAGAAGGAATCCACAAGTGTCTCAGGCCACGAGAAGTAATACCTCACAAAGGCTCTCTCTCTCTCTCTCTCTCTCTGTCTCTCTCTCTCTCTCTCTCTCTCTCTCTCTCTCTCACACACACACACACACACACACACAGCATGGTGCGGGGTGTGTGAAGACTGCCCACCAAAACTAGGCAGTGGTTATTTCTGGTCCAGGGTTTAGGTGATCCTGACTTTCTTCCTCACACGCATAAAAAAAAAAACCCACTGTTTACTTAAATTCCTTTTTAAGTAATAAGCAGATATTATTTACAAAACCAGGGAAAAATCCAAAGGAGCTATTTTCATCATGGAAGAGTAAGATAAATAATTAAAAGAGGTGGTTTTTATAATACATAATTTTCACAGGTCCTGTTGCAACCGATGCAAAGTCTTCAAAACCAAGATGGCGCTAAAGAGGGTGGCGAAGTCTACTCCAGTTGATCCGACTGCTGCGCCCATCCAGGATGTTTGCAGTCGTTCAGGGAAGCAGGCAGCTGTAGAACATGTCCCTTCTGTGCCCCAAGTTTACCAGCTTCCCATTTGTGTCATTGCAAATTTATTACTGCTGGGAGGCAATTTTGGGGCTGAACCTTACAAGGCACCTGCCAAAAGTGGGGAAGTGGTATGGGTGGGGGGGGGGAGGGAGGCACCAGCTGGAAATCTTGAGACTCAGGGTGATGCTTAACTCACTCTCTCCCCAGCCCTTTTAGGAAAGAGTCAGAAGATCTTCACAAAGGAGGGAGACAAAGAGGAGAAAGGTACTGCTGAGGCCTATTGCCGTCCAACCCAGATTCCCTGAGGAATCGTATCACATGAATAATTAACCATAGCAAGCCAAGGAACTGATCTTCAGTGAATAGAGAGTTCATGAAAATTTAAAGACTGGCGCTGAAACAGGCCCTGTACGTTGTTTTCATGGTGACTTAGAAATCTTTGAAAACCCAAAGTCTCAAGGTCTGCCCTAGAGTCCTACTGTGATATTAGCACGGGCTTCCTGGACTCCTGAGTCTTTCGGGGTGGGGGCGGGGGTGGGGGTTCTCTGGGAGCTCTGTCTAGGCAGAAGAGGCTAGTGCCTTCAGGTGAGACTCTCCCTGGGTACCTCTTCCTGATACCCGTAGGCGGGTTACAGGTGTCCCCCTAAGCAGTGAATCTATGTTGTTGGGTTACCAAGGCAACGCCATTCCTCCTGGGACAGGGGAGGGAGGGATGCTGACGGAGTAGGATTTCATGAGCTGTCTTTCCATAGGAATTGGGGCTAAAAATACCCCACAATTGGCACTTGTACGATTCCAGGAGCCTTTCTGCCTCCTGTCTCTGCACATTTAGCAACTGCTCCCTGGCCGAGTCCTGATCCTGTAGAGCTGAGCTTGGCACCGCCTGGGGGCTGAGGAGAGCTAGCTCTTCAGGAAACTGGTGATTACCTTAATGGCTGGGTGTGGAGGCCTGAGTTAGGACTGGTGTTTCTCTGGCAGACGCAGGCCTGCTCATGTCACTTCCCTAGAGTCATTAGTGGTAACTCCCAGGGGCTGTTTAGAATCATGAGGCAGCTGGCAGCCCCTGGGCGCCGGAGACGGGCGTAGGAGGGTCTCTACTTGCTGGCCAGGTTGATCTTTAGGGACCCGTTGCTTCCTCTCTCCTTTCTGTCCGCATTGCAGGGCGTGCACCAAGGCAGAGAAAGAAGTTCAAGTCTCTGCGCGTCTCCCAGCATTGCAGTTTGTGCCACTGGAGGCAGTCCTTGCTCAGGGTCTAAGTGTCAGAAAAGGCGAGGAGAGCTTGAGTCACAGGGTGCTGACTTGCCCCGTGATGCTGTGAGCTGCAAGGGTCCTGGGATTCTCAAACCTACAAGTCTGAGCTTGAGTACAATGTCTGTGCCCTGTAGACGTGGGGACTTGAGCATGGGACTAGGGACTGCACATCCAGAGGAAGGTCAGCCAGCTCCAGGACTCAGACAGGAAACTCCTTGGTTGCCAGAGGACTCCCTCGGCCTACGGCCAGTCTCAGCAGGTTGCTCGGAGAACCACCAGCGCTCCTGTGTCCCTCTAACCTCCCTCACGCTGGAGATTGAACATGGCATCTTCTATCTGCTCTCCTACTGAACCACACCCCTAGCCCTGAGGGCTCTTGGTCTGCGGAAGGTCGGAGGTTTTTCATTTTGAACAAACTCCCGGGAGGTGCCTGGGTTGGATTTCCACGGGACAGCAACCACGAATAAGGAGGCTCAAGAGAAAAGGGTCTAAACAGGGCAGGGAATAACAATCTCCACAAGTATTTTAAACTCCGGATTCCTGAGCCCCGCCGTGAACCTCTTGAGTCAGAGCCATGGTGTGGTGCTCTGTGTAAAAGGATGACAGATGCCTGATTCGTGACTTTGTCTTGTAACTGCCGTCCTCAGGCCTGCTGTGGACACTGGGAGAAAAGCCTCCCCAAACGCGTTTGTGCCAAACATTTTTTTTTCCTATTTTTAGTAAGATTTGCTCCTTTTGAATCTGGCCTATCAGTCACCATTTAACAAATATTTATTATTAAGTCTCTCCTTTGTTACCACAAAGGTCTGTTCTTTCCTGTGTAGCAGGACAGACAGTTGGTAGGTAACAGCGCCTGCTTCGTGCCTCCAAGGCTGTACAACTGAATCAGAGAAATCTCTCGTGGCTTAGAGTTCACGAGGTTGCTTCCCTTACATGGTTATGACGCTGCTAATGTGTTCTTAATGAGCTGCCACTTACTTATGCAAATAGCAGGGCACAGATGCCAGGGGCATTGGGGCTTACAGAGCAGCGTGCCTCTGCAGCTTGCATGTGTTTTCAGGCAGAGCTGCTGGTCTCTGGGGCTTGGTTCTGTTCTTCATCCTTAGTAGCTACTATGTGGGTAGTGTGTCTGTCACTGTGTGTGTTGGGCATCTCACCAGGATAGCCTGGCATGAGGGCACCTCTGGCTGTGAGAGGAGTAGGTAGGGGTCATCTTAGACACCCCCTTGCTTTGTTATCTCTGTCCAGCTCTGTCTTGTGCTGGCTGGCTTTTTACCATCCTCTGGGAAGACCAGTGTGGGTGGGAGGCAGCGACTGTTGACCTCAGAAATGGGTGCTGTTAGACCTAAGTCAGGCTGTGGGTTTCATTTCTGGCCTCTACAAAGAAATTTCAGGAAAGGTGCTTTTGAATCTCTTCAAAGTACAAAAGCAAGCGAACCAAAAGCCCTCACCACCAACAAAACAAAACATCCCTGCCCCAGTCTTCATTTCTCTCTCCTGTTTCCCTGAGGACTTTCTCTACCACAGTCAGAGCCAGAGATGATTCTGGGATGGTGTGCCAGCTACTTCATTTTCTATTTGTTGCTGTGGCAAGACAAAAGCAACTTAAAGAAGGAGGTTGGAGAGATGGCTTAGTGACTAGGAGCATACATTGCTCTTCCAGAAACCCGAACTGGGCAGGACAGAAACCCCAACAAGCAGGCCCTCATGTTACACACCGTGGTAAGCGCACACACATACAAGTGCACATACACACACGTAAATATACAAGTTAAATAGTAATGCGTTCTTGTGTGTTAGGGTTCTCTAGAGGAACTGATGAATAGAATGAATAAACACAAAGGGGAACTTATTGAGCTGGCTTACATGGTAGAAAGTAGGGTCCAACAATGATCATATTGCTTGTCAGAGAGGCTGAAAACCCAGAATCTGCTCAGTGCATGAAGCTGGGTATCTCAGTGGCTCAGTCTGACTCTGAGAGCCTTGGGGAGTTACTTATCTTTAGTTCGTATTGGAAAGTCAAAGTAGATTCTAATGCAAGTGGAGGAGGTCATTGTCATCAGCAGCATCAGCATCATCAGCATCAGCAGCATCAGCATCAGCAGCATCAGTACCAGCAGCAGCAGCAGCAGCAGCAGCAGCAGCAGCAGCAGCAGCAGCAGCAGCAGCAGCAGCAGCAGCAGCATAGATAAACTTACCAAGAACGGAAATCAAGTAAGCAGATAGCACTGAGTTTTCCTTGTATCTCTTTTTAATCTAAGGTGCCTGCCAAAAGATACCACCTATCAGCAGGAGGATCTTCTCTCCTCAGTTAATCCTCTCTGAAAATGGCCTCTCAGATCTACCTTGAGGTATGCCTCTCAGACAGTCAAGATGAACGCACTTTGTATCTCCTTCTCACATCCAGCCACTCTACAGGGGGATTTCTGGTGTTTTCACAACAGATGAGAGGCAACAGACTTCAAAACCGGTGCCTCAGCTGCTCATGTATGGGCTCCGTCACTGGGAGAGGTCATTCACCTTTGGAGCCTCTCCTTTGATGGTGGTGAGCAGGGAACGTGGTCTGGCTGAAGGAACTCTAGAACGTTAGCTTCAGTATAGACATATAAGCTGTTGTTACCGAACCTGCAGGTTTCTCCAAGGGACCATCTGCTGCCCCTTCCAGAGAAGGAGGAAGACAACCAGACTCATGCCAGTGGCCGTGGCGTCTCTTTATGAACTGAGCAGTAGGCACTGCCCCATCTCCAGTACCGCAGACAGAGTGTCACGGCACGTGACACTCTCCTTATGCAAGAATATTACAAATTCCGTTTCTTGAGACGTTGTGCCAAACCCTTCAGCAAAATAGAAATCTTCCACATCTGCTTAAGCTTCTCTGAATCACTAATTTTGGTAACTGGGCAAGGGAAGCTTGTCCACAAGGAGGCTCTACCTTCCCTTGTGCTGGATGAATATATATGTGTGTATATACATACATATATATATATATATATATATGTATATTTCATGTTTTGTTCTTGGGTTTGTAAAATATAGTGGTGAGCAAACTGCCTCCAGTTCTTTTTAGAGCAGGGCAGGCAATAATCAAATAATTATACTCTTAGCTACTTAACTATTTTGGGCAAATGATTCTGGAAAGAGCTCATTTTGTCTTTTAAAGGAGAGAATCAACCAAATCTAAGCACGCTGAAAATGCCCTAGGGAAACTTGTTGCTTTGTATGCTAATTAAAAATGAAGTTTTTAATTAATGTATTAACGATCCATACTAAGATGTTTATTGTGATGTTTCACTATATCCATATACTATAACTGGTCAAATCTTTTTGCACCCAACCTCCAGTAATTATTACTCTACTTTCTGGACAACTTAAAAATTTCTTTTTTTTAAAATTTTTTTGTGTATATGCACACGTGTGTGCATATGTCCTGGTGAGCCTGTGGAGCTCAGAGAACAATGTTTTGGGTGTCATCTGTCCTCTTCTACCTTGTTTTGAGTCGAGGTCACTCCTTTACGACACGATGAACAGTCCTCGCTAGCTGTCCCGGAGCTTCTGGGTAATTAATTCTCTCGACTCTCCTCCCTTTTCTTCCTGGGGATGGAAGTAGACAGAGCTTTGCAACCTGTAGCAGTTTGAACTCAAGATAGTAGTTCGGGCCTCACTCGGGCTCCTGGTTACGGCACTCTGGTGTTTGCTGGGAGAGTACACAGGTCCCAGACCAGGTACTGAGCATAGTTGAAGTCACCTATCTAAACGGGACGCTACTCTGTGGGGATGGAAAGCATCTTCACCCATCGGGACCACCTGCATCTGAGGTTATGGAGTTTGCTGGTTTTCTCTTCTCTACTTCTTTTACCCTTCAAAGGTTAGGCATCTGTTAGGGACATTTTTTTTTCTGTGCTCTTGTCCAAGGTCTTTGAGTCTTTCAAAGTTCCAGCCTCCCTCTTGCTGATTTCCAGTGTCTTCTGATAGTGACCCACCTCAAAATGCAGGCATCTGTTTGTTCCTTCGGTTCTCGGTGGAGGAGGAGGTGCATGCTGTCTCTTTCCGGCCTACTTGGATCTCTTTTTTTCTGTGTATTTTCTTTGGGAGCCTGAACAGGGGTTTGACTGGCCCTAAACTTTGGTGGGATTGTCATGTGGGTCAGGCAGACTGATCATGAGCTGTCTCATATTCGACGCCAGGAAAACACTGTTTTCCTACACCATAGATAAAGTCCACACCAAACCATTTCGATTCTGACTTAGGCCATCTTAAAACAAGGACCTCATCTGAAAAGAAAATTCATATTTTTCCAGAGGAACCACATCTTCTTGGGTTGAGGCCTTCTCACTTTCTGAGTGAGCCCTAGTCACACTGGCTACCCTGTGGATTCACCAACACCCAGTGTTCCTGCTGACCTCAGGGCCTTTGCACACACAGTGTCCCTCTCTTAGCACGCTTACTGCTGCACCAGTGCTTCTTTAGAGAAGCTGCTACAGCCCCACCTCAGAGCTGGTGGGCCTCTTTCTCTGTTCTACTGTAGGACCTTCTCTTCCTCGACGGCACCCACCCTAAATCATCGGTGTCTTTTTTTATTTTAATTTTTTACTTTTTGTGAAACGGTTTCATTGGTGGCTGCCTCCCCACTAGACTGAAAGCAGAGTGGCCCTGTTTGAGTCACCATTGGATCATCACCGAGCACAATGCCTGGCAGATAGTAAGTGCTCCATACACACTCGTTGGTGTACCGATTCTCAGCGGTGGATGTCTCGTTCCCTACTGGGAATGCATGTAGGCAGCAGTCACATTCTCTCCCGTAGACTCCTAGTCAGTGCTGTTGTGATGTGGGCTGAGAAAAGTACCTTTGACAGTAGCTCTGGACAACAACGAAGGGCCTAGAATCTTTCCAGGAAGGACTCCCAGGAACCAGAGCAGATATTTAGGCAATGAGCCGGGAATTTAAATCTAATGTGGCTGAGATAGAGTTAATAAAATGTCCTCGAGCTCTCTACAGATGCTGGATTCCCTTAGAATTGCAAATGGGCCCTGACTTATAGCGGCTGAGTTTCTATTTTCCAATTTGACTATAGTGTGAAAGCCATATGCATGTAGTAGAAACATTACTATGAAGTTTGAATCATCATCTTTTTCTGGTCTCATGATACCCCATCCTGTACGGTGATGGTTTGTGATGGTGGGTGGAGTCTCGAACCTCAGTCCCTGTTCAGCCTCACGTCATCAGAGGAAACAAGACACACTATAGCGTCTGGTGTTTCTAAGCCAGGTGTTTGGTAGCTTAAGCCTCAAGTGTAGGGTTTTTTTTTTTTTTAACTCTTTGTACTCTTTGGGGACCTGCCACCCAGCTTCCAAATAATCATATAGAGACTTATTATTACTTATCAATGCCCGGCCTTAGCTTGACTTATTTCTAGCCAGCTTTTCTTAAATTATTTCAAGTACCTTTTTTTAAGGGTTTTTAAGGAGGGGGAAGAGACTGCGTGAGTATTTCTTGGGAGACCTAGGAGGTGAGCGGCTTGCTATTCAGCCTCTCTGGGGAGCAGGATTCACCTCAACCTTTGAACCTTGAGTTCTTTAGAGGGACAAAGATTTAGATAAGTTCCCTTTGTAGTTTTGAAAGAGTTGGTTTCCTGAAGAAACAGAACGTTCTCAGGCTGCAGCTCTTGTGGCCAGACTTCGGCTGATTGTGGTGGAGAGTCACATTGCTGACAAGGACAGCCATAGCTTAAAAGACAGCAACACTTAATAAAGAAGACACGTGGGCTGGAGAGATGGCTCAGAGGTTAAGAGCACTGGCTGTTCTTCCAGAGGACCTGAGTTCAATTCCCAGCAGCCACATGGTGGCTCACAACCATCCATAATGAGATCTGGTGCCCTCTTCTGCCCTGCAGGTACACATGCAGACAGAACACTGTGTACATAATAAATAAATCTTTAAAAAAAAAAAACAGAAGACAAGTCATGAGTTTCCTGAGACATAGCTACCACAGCCCCTTTTTTGTAAACAAGAAAGATGTCTTTGTTGTATTGTTATATTAAGGCTTCAGATTTAAGACTAATCTTAAGACCTTAGGGCTTATTTTAAAATATTTTCAATCCAATAACTCTTTTGTGTACGTGGGTGTGTATGTGTGGGTACACACATCATAGCACATGTGCTTATGTGAGAGCACAGCTCGTGGGGGTCATTTCTCTCCTACCTCGTCAGTCCCAAGGGTTTGAACTCAGGTCATCCAGCTTAGCGGCAAATGCCTTTACCTGACCGTCAGCTAGTCCAGGATTTATTTCTTCCTGTAACATTTCACAGACCATCCTGACTAATATTTTTAAATCTTCCTTATGACTCCTTTTTGTCAAAGTGTTCCTTTCCATGTGAATCCATACCTGCATCGCAGATGATCGTATGCTTCTGATGTTTGTATGAAACATTCCAGGTGCCCCACCAGGGAGTTCTCCGACACTGTGACTCCTGACAACATTTGCTTGTGTGGAGCACCTCACGCAGGTTTCTTCTCCTCTGCCAGGAGAATTATTTCCTATTGAATAAGTGTCTTCCAGCCCCTGGTGGCACTTCTGACAAGCAAAATAGGACGAGTTATGCTTGGCAGGTTCCTGAAGAGCCTTCCTGGCTTGCACGTCAATCTGACATCTCCTGGTGAGATTCATGTCTTCTTGAGTACATCTCTCGGAGGCCTCCCTCATCTCCAGCTATTCATCATCAGGTCCAGAATTGAAAGGCTCAGGCCCTGAGCGAGCAAAGACACTTCTCTATCCGGGCAAAGATACTACCTGTCTATGACAGCTGCCAGCGACATCCTGTTGCCTTTTCCTTTCCTAAGAAACCCCGGGGAGGTTTTGAGGTATGGGTGGTAGGAAGGGGATTCTCCAGGGGGTGGGGGGAACTGGTGTTTAGAATCAGATTCTGTTAGTGTTGGAGTCAGCTTCTAGCTTCTGATGGGCCTTGGGCAAGCGACTGCACATTTGCCACCTGCAGCAAAAGCATGTGTGTGATGAATGATGTCAGAGCCTTCGGACCACCAGGGATGGTCATAGGACACCAGCATTCTTTGCCAGGAAGGTCTTAAACAGTTTAAATTTATGCATTAATTCACACGCTATTCCAATTGGCTTGAGAGCTTCCATAGAACGAAGAGGAGTGTTTTTTTTTTTTATTGTTAGTGATTGTATTTCTTATCATTTTCAGATAATAGTCAAAACTTCCCATTTGGAATTCAGACCCATTCCCTTTAGGGATTCTCTAACAGTTGGTGTCGCATGGGAAAAAAAATGATGACCCCATCTTTTAAGCTGTGGCTTGTTTGATACTGGAGGGAAAGGCAGGACTCTGGGGCCGAGATGGTCCTTTCTGAGAGAGGGACTGCTGGAAGGAGGAGTGTAGGCCTGTGTGTGCTTTGTCTGTAGAGGGGCAAGTGGGTGGTAGGTGGGTGGCTGCTGTCTATTTGGAGGTCCAGTGCCATGGCCTTGTGGGTAACTGTGGTGGGTTTCTGCACTCAAGTTCGTGCAGGAGAAAGGAAATGCCAAACGGGGTATTTCTGTGTCTTTTTCAGTTGCTAGGTCTAAGGAGATGGTGAAAGTCATGGAAGGAGAGTCCTCGCTGGATGATGAACAGCAGATGAGAGGGCTGGTGGCTGATTGTCCTCCATAGTAACCTGGGGGCTGGAAATGAGTGATACTGGGTTTCTTGGTTACCATGGCGACCATGGTACCATTGGTTGTTACCATGGTGGGTTAAAGACTGGGGCTAGGTTTAATAAACTCCAGAAAAGGAATGTGAGCGGTGTGGAGGGAACCCTCTGCTCCACTCGTTGGCTTCCTAGAACAGAGCTCCTTTGGAGGGAAGGTGACTACATGCTCGCAGGTCACTGCTGTGAGGCCTCTGAGATTCTGGGGCAGATGGCTGATGACTTTTTAGCTGTAACGATGACTTAGGGTTATGTGTCGCACGTTGGGACAAATGCTCTTGCATCTTTAGAAGTGACCGAGCTGGAGGCATGGCTGGGGACACTGGATCCCACTGTACTGGAACCAGAATCCATCTGCGGATTCCTGGATACACTCTAGTGACCTCTTCCGTGAGACCTGCTGTGTGGCCAGATGGTTATACGAAGGGAAGGCATGGTCCATGTTAAATCAGATGAGCAGTGGCTCCTCGTCCGCCCTGGGATCAGAACAAGGCTCATGTGGGGGACATGGTTACAGAGATGATTTCATGATGTGTAAACGAGTTGGAGACGCGTATGTGCTGATTCTAACAGATGTCCTCATGGCTAGTGGTCAGTGCGGTCTGCTGGGCTTTCCAAGGCTGCCCCGGGGCTGTGTTACCTCTGTGTTCTCTGAAGCTTAAGTCCAATTCAGACCCTCTTTTTGGATGAGCTCTGGGCAGAATTACCTGGAGTTTGTGAGGCTTCAGTTCCAAGCCCGGGGTTATAGTATGTTAAGGACAATGCCTATCCCAGGGTTATAGTGTGTCAAGGGGAATGTCTATCCCAGAGCTATAGTGTGTTAAGGTGAATGTCTATGTAAGCATTTTTGGCAAGTTGTCTAAAGGTATCTTAGTAGAGAAAGGCTTAAATGTCCAAGGAGCTAATAATAATTTATAACTCCTTAATCAAAACACTGCTTTTGTCCATACCTAATTTGTTATTAGTAGCTATGGTTTTGTTTTTTGACTACAGACACAGAAGTCTCTATGCTTCAAAGGTAACAAAACCCAGATCTATCCCATCTAATGTCAATGTACAGAAGAGTCAGTATTTCCAGCAATCATAGGCTGGGTGGGGACATGTCCAGGATCCCCGCCCACATTCTCTCCTTTACACGATTGGTTCTTTTTTCTGGATCATTCATGAGCAAGGCTGTCCTTGACAATCCTTGTGTGTGTGTGTCCCAGAGTGTGGGACAACAGCCAACCATGCCTGAAGTTTTTCTGTCTAGGGATCCCTTCTTTCTTCCCTCCCTCTCTCTTATAGGCTTTCCCTATATGTTCAGGCTGGCCTTGAACTTTCCTTCTCACTCCCTTGGCATCCTGAATGCTGGAATCGCGGGCAGGCACCTCTGTACCTGGCTGACATTTTCTTTAGACCTCATCAGCAGCACCTCACATACAGCATACGGTACTTCACTCCTGGAAACGATACTTACCTTTCTCTCCATTCCGTCTCACCACAGTGCAAGCTCCCTGAGAAGGGAGGTGGTCTTTGTGAGAACTTTGCTATGCTGGGGATCTAGAGATCACTCATGTGTGATCTACCACAGGGCTACTTCCCCAGGTACAATGCTTTCCCACAGAGCCTGGGCCGCAGATGTGATTCCACAGGCGTCTGCTGGCTTGTTTGATTAATAATGCCTACCTTGTTTTCAAAGTTTTTAAGCATTCACTACCTATTTAATTAAAAAAGGCAGAACGAGGAGCCATTGCCTCTGCTGTGTGTAATTGGAAAATCTGGCTGAAACAGTGCACCTGGGAACCAGAATTAGACGCTGTTCCAAGGTAAGGCAATTACAAACCATTTGATGGAGACGGTGGTCATCTGAGTCTAGAGTTGTTTAGAGAAGGCAGACATTTTCTTTGTAGCGATTATGATTCCTGCTGGTTCTCTGTGTTAGGAAACCTTTGGTTACTTTAAAATCTCCTCCGTTGTCTTTTAGTGTTTATTTTTATTTTGTCCACACTGATGGCAATTCAGCATTAACTGTATCAGCCATCTGCTTAAGATCTCCAGTGAGTAGAGAGAAACCCATCTTCCTCCATTATTCACCACGGTGGGTAGGCTGTTCTTGCTCTCCTCTTTGGGCTGCACTAGTTCACTAGTTGCTAGGACAGTGAAGTGTTTTCTGTCTCAGGACCTTTGCACACGCAACCTCTATGCCTGCTGTTTCTCTGGTTCTTTATCCTGCTAGCATCTGGCTAACTTGTGGCTTGTCGAAAGGGAATTTTAAATTGCCTATCACAAAGAGGACTGTGTGCCAGACTGTACCACAACAATGGACTTACATTCTGGACGGGGGTTACAAAGTTTAAAATAATTTTAATAGTTACTTTCACTGTTTGTGAAGTATATTCTCCACTAGGCGCAGATTCTGTGAGGCAGGAACCAGTCCATTTTACTCTCTGGTGGGCTCTTCCAACCCCATCCTGACAGGCAGGGTTCTACACCTGTGTGTCAGCTAAAGAGCCAGAGAGATCATGTGATGCCTTGGCTGGGGGCCACTTGCAGACAAAAGTTGGTGGTTTTCACTTTCTTCTTGGCCTTGCTTCAGGTACTCACCAAGCCACAGAATTTTCTCTCTCTCCCCTCCCTCCCCTGCCCTGGGTGTAAGAGGGCTGGTGACAAAGGCTGAGGAAAAGCAGTTTGGGAGCCCCTCATAGTCCTTCTTTCCCCGAGACCTCCAAGTGTGAACATTTGCTAGACGGAAGGGAATAGATTTCGTGATTTGTTTTCTCAGGAGACAAGTCAGATGAAATGTTAAAAGATGCCATTGTCTGAGGTGACAGGAGACAGCCTAGTGTAGGGCCTGGCTTCTCACCTGGGAGTTGGTGGATAAAAGAATGACCTCATAGCTAGGGGAAGGGAAATCTGCATCTGAGGTTTTCCAGCTGTTCAGCCAGAATACCCATCCAAGAGCTGACCTTTAATGTGGGTGAGAGGCGCCAGCCTGCTGGGACAGACCAGAAGAGTCAAGCTAAGAGACATGGATGGCAAGTCTAACCTAACAGAGGGTAGAGCAGCATCTTGACCTGACAAGTGGCAGTCAGGCTTGAAACACGGCCGGCCATGGGGTGCACAGGGCTTCTGTGGAGGTGGCGATGCTGGGCAAGGGGTGGGAAGCTGGAAGTGTCCCTCCTGGCTCTCACTCGGGATAGGGAAAGATGCCTGGGACTGCAGGTGGGAGTTGTCATTCACTTTCAATAAATATTCAGTGGTACTGGCAAAGCTTCCGTGAACGGCTTCATCCCAGCCCCTGGGAACAGATAACTCTTTTTCGTTTCTCAAACAACGAAATAAGCTTTGGAGAGATGGAATGAGATCCCGGAGTTCCTGGGCACATAGTGGTGGTGCTAAGGTTTCTGATACCTTGGTCAGCCTTGGGTCCTTCCAATAAACCATAGGTTTGGGGCAGCTTTGATGCTCCCTGTATACTGTGACTACAACCTCTAACCTCTCCACTCTCTTCCTCACTTTCAGGAGGCTCCTCTTCTTTCTCTTCACCCTTTCTCACCCCCCCCCCCCCAGTACTGGAAGCTGTCAAGGGGACTGCTCTTTGAACTTTCTTCTGCTTGTTCCATCATCTCAAGAGGGACCTGATTTTGGTACCCAAGGAGGCCCAAGGGTGTGGCACTAGAGGTGGTTCAAAATGGCAGGCTCTGGAATACACAGCTCTTTCCCAGGCTAGACAGAGCCTGTGTGTACCCAGGTCATTGTGGACTCCACTGAAGCCATCTTCAGGCTTAGGAAACTGGACCTAGAAGGGAGGAACATTGACTAGTCTACCCACCCTGTCCAGACTGGACCACGAGCTCCAATAGAGTAGCAACCTTGTCACCTCTGTCCCAACCACTCACCTCACCTTGTGACTTTGCATGGTTTATTTCCTCATCTTCTGAATTTGGTCATCCTACTTGTTCTGAATAGCAAAATAATTCAGAAGCGGCAGTGTGGTTTGCAGCCCGAACCTTACGGAACTTGTGTGTTTGTGTGTACCCTCTTGCTGTCTCCCTGGGGACGACGTGCTTGACCTATCTTGCTGATTGATGAAAGTGGGAGCAAGGGGATGAGAGCCAGGACCAGGGCTGCCTGACTGCGGAGCCCAACAGTCGGTTCAGAGAGAGCCCGAATCTTCAGTCTCTAGACGCCCGAGTGAACATGCCTGGCACAGACCACTTCACAGAGCCATGGGAATCATAATTAGTCTTGGTTACTGCTAAGCAGAGGCACTTGAAAGGCCAGCAGAAAAACCAACTAAGTGCATTATATAGAAAGATAAAAATAAGGAAAAGTCAGCAGTGATGGCGCACACCTTTAATCCCAGCACTTGGCAGGCAGAGGCAGGAGGATCTCGGTGAGTTAGAGGCCAGCCTGGTCTACAGAGCAAGTTCCAGGACAGTCTTCAAAGAAACCCTGTCTCAAAAAACAAAAGAAAAGTAGTTGGTTCAACTTTATCTATAGGAAAGGATTTAGGATCTGAGTTTACCTTTTACATTGCAGATGAAGATCTGAGTCCTAGGGAAGTGACCTCACTTGTTCCCAGGTCACACAGCTGCTTTAAGAAAAGATTCCATTGGGGCTGGAGAGATGGCTCAGAGGTTAAGAGCATTGCCTGCTCTTCCAAAGGTCCTGAGTTCAATTCCCAGCAACCACATGGTGGCTCACAACCATCTGTAATGGGGTCTGGTGCCCTCTTCTGGCCTGCAGGCATACACACAGACAGAATATTGTATACATAATAAATAAATAAATATAAAAAAAAGAGAAAAGATTCCATTTCCCCAGTCCTGGCTCTTTATGAACTCTGCTGATACATAGGCCTGCCTTGTTCCTGGGCACTGCTGATGACATACTGGGCAGTGAGAGTCTGAGGAAGTGAATGAAGGTCAAGTGTGTGATTCTTCAGAGCCAGCATCTCTGCTCTGTAGTGTCTCGTCCTTTCTTCATGTGTCCCCCTAGGGTGTGAGATAGAGAAATGTCAGAAGCAAAGACCTGTATTTTGAGACCTGTATTTTGTTTATGCCATCTTAAGTACACAAGTTAAGTCAAATATTCACCTCTATCACCTCTTCAGGGTAAGTTCCGGGCGGAGGAAATTAGCCTGGT
This sequence comes from Myodes glareolus, assembly GCF_982192425.1. Classification (NCBI taxonomy): domain Eukaryota; kingdom Metazoa; phylum Chordata; class Mammalia; order Rodentia; family Cricetidae; genus Myodes; species Myodes glareolus. The sequence continues at coordinate 69,289,527 of NC_142030.1, forward strand.
ATCTTATCTCTTAGTGAGACAACAGGCTCCAGGCTTTAGAAGCAATTAACACCTCCTTTGTTAGTTAATATCTCTTTCTCTCAGTCAGAGACCTTCCAGACTTGAATTCCAGCAGACCAGGCTTTCCTGACACCTTCCCCTACACCCTGCCCATTTGCTATGTAATAGCTTCTAAAAAATAATAAAATTTGCAGCTTGATCAGAAAGTCTGCCTTGCTGTCATTTCTCATGTCTCTTGTCCTCTCCATTCCTCTTCCTCCTCCAGGTTTATCAGAGACCCTCCGTTCGTGTCCTGCTAGCTGGGATAGAGAATCAGCTGTAATCTAGGAGGTAGGCCCCAGAGTGACCTTTTCTCCAATGGCTGCTAAGCCCCAGAAACCGCTTTTGAAGTTTTCAGTGCCAAACTGGTCCTGTTCCCAGAGAACTGTGACATTTGGGCCTATTTGGGCAGTTGGCTTATATTCCGGGCATGTATCACTCTGCTACTGAGTCAAGAAATGCATGCCTTTGGAGACAGACTGTGGCAAGGACCAACTGGCTGTATCTTCCTCAGCTGGCAACTTTGCACTCCACACACCCACTCTCTGCCAGATGGACAAAGGTGCGGCTCCAGACAGATTGTCAGGTGTGAGTCTGCATCGATAGCTGGGTGTGTGTGTGTGATCATTTGTGTGTGACCATGCATGTGAATGTGCTTGTGCACAAGTGACTGAGATGGGTGGGACTGAGCCAGTCTTATTTCCTACCAGGAACACAATGGGTTTAATAAATTAATGCTGTGCTCTTCAATAATTCTTCTGCCCCAGGTGTCCCACTGGTCTTGTTTCCTTTCCCCCTCTGCTCCCTGGAAGTGCAGTAATTAGATCTGCGCTGGGAGACTCAGAAGATTTCAGCTCAGTTATGAAGGGATGGAGGCGCGAAAGTCATCACGCCTGACATCTACTTATTGCAATCTTGTAATTTCCGTTTCACTATACTCTGTGGTAGACAAGCTGGCTTGACAGGACACCGAGGGAAGGTGCTGACCCCAACTCCCTTCTGCATGAAGAAGGAATAAAGAGCATTTGCAGAACAGCAAACATCAGCTTCCCTCTCCAGCAGCTATGTTGGTTGTTTGGGGCACTCAGATTGCAATGCTAAGATCCCTATCCCTGGTAGCTCACGGAATACATGTTCCAGAATGTGTGTAAACCTAAGATAAGCCCCACCATATGGCGTGTTCTTTACCCTTCCTCTCAGACATCCCTCTTTCAAGTAGGGCGGTGATGGTGCATGCCTTAAATCCCAGCACTCGGGAGGCAGAGGCAGGAGGATCTCTGTGAGTTTGAGACCAGCTTGGGTTACCAAGCTAGTTCCAGGACAGCTGTTCCACAGCTGTTACACAGAGAATTCCTGTATCAAAACAGCAAGCAAACAACAACAAAAATCCCTCTTCCTTGGCTTGCTCAGGACACCCTATAACCATTTGTCCTCAGGGAACCTGGAGACTTGTAGTCAAGGGATCATCCAGGTCCCTGGTTTGCAGTTTTCTGTCTGATTCAAACCCAGTCACCTGAGAAAGAACCCAGAAACTGCTGGACTGATAGGTATGGGAAGAGGACTACCCCTACATAAGCCCTACTGCCTGTCCCACCTGCCAGCCAGGGCGCTTCAATTCTGTTTCCAGGTGTCAAGAACTGTGGGATTAGGACAGAGGCCAAGTTGCTGAGGAGAGACTTAGGGCTGCCTCATGTTCCTGAAGATATTCCGTGCCATGGTCCTGCGTAGCAGAACATGCGAGACTCACCTGGGAGTTTTTATACCTGCCCATGGTCAGACTTTCCCTAAGGCAGTAGGATCAGTGGAAGCTGGGCTTGAGCAAGGCATTTTCATCACATTCCCCAGTGATCTGTATATGCAGCCTGTGTTGAAACCAGTTTCCAGACAGGTAAATCCCAGGGAGGGCTTTGAGCAGGTGGTATCTGGGGCCATGCCCGTGGGCAATTCTGTGAATGAAGACCCTGCCCAGACTAGGCTGAATAATGCCCCCATCCCCAAGACACTGGGTTTTTCTACACGGAACCTTTATATGTTATGCTATTTTGAGAAAGATTTCTCTCTTTTATTAATGAGTTTTATCATGACATCTTTTACATGTGTGCCAATATGCTTTTGGAGAAAAATTTCCTAACTATATGATGAAATTAAGTATTTCAAATGGAGATTATCTTGGTTTATCCAGGTGGGTCTTTTCTTTGTTTTTTGTTTTTTGAGACAGGGTTTCTCTGTAGCTTTGGAGCCTATCCTGGAACTAGCTCTTGTAGACTAGGCTGGTCTTGAACTCACAGAGATCTGCCTGCCTCTGCCTCCTGAGTGCTGGGATTAAAGGTGTGCACCACCACCGCCTGGCCCAGGTGGGTCTTAAATGGCATTGCAAGTTCCTTTTTTAAAGTAAGGTGGAGAGAGATTGCACATGCATATGAGTGTCTTAGGGTTTTATGACTGTGAAGAGACACCATGGTCATGCAACTCTTATAAAGGAAAACATTTAATTGGGGCTGACTTACAGTTCAGAGGGTTAGTCCATTATCATCATGGCGGGAAACATGTTGGCACACAGGCCAACATGGTGCTGGAGGGGTAGCTGAGATTTCTACATCTGGATCAACAGGCTGCAGGAAGAACGGATGACACTGGGCTTGGCTTAGGCATCTGAAACCTCAACACCCACCTCCAGTGACACATTTCCTCCAACAAGGCCACACCTACTTTAACAAGGCCATACCTCCCAATAATGCCACTCCCTATGAGTCTATGGGGATCATTTTTCATTCAAATCACTGCCAAGGGGCAGTTGGTATGGGGATAGAGCAGGGAGAGGTTGGAAGAAGTGGACCTTGAAGTGCTAGATCACAGTCCTTGGATGCTAGAAATCAGTAAAAGCTGAGTCAAGTGTATATCCCCTATAGGTTGCAGATGAAGTGTGGTCCTCCTGACATCTTGATTTTGGTCCTTTGAAGCTTATCTGTATCTTCTAGCCTCCAGAATGGTAGGCTAGTAATTGCATTATGTTTCAACCTCATGTTTGTGGTCATAGGAGACTAATGCACTTCCATTATGGAGCACTCTTTAAACAGGCCAGCAGAGGTTGTCTATGATAGGGAATTCATTTCCAATCCCTAATTCAACTGATACATACCTGAATTGTATCTTCTTACTATCTGGCCAACTAGCATAACCCAGGAAACTAGCTTTGATTGCAGCTACCAAGGAGGCTGCTTGACAGTTCAGTGTTTGGTTAGGATTGGTGTAGGATTCAGTAGGTTGAGAGAACATCCTTCATGGCTTTATCTTTGTCAGTCACAGGAGGCTCTAGAGGAAGCACTTGTATAAGTGTGGTGTGTGTGTGTGTGTGTGTGTGTGTGTGTATGTGTGTATGTGTGGTGTGTGTGGTGTATGTGGTATGTGTGTATGTATGTGTGTGTGTTTATGTGTGTGGTGTGTATATGTACATGTGTGTGTGTAGTGTGTGTGTGTGTGTGTGTGTGTAGAACAGGGTGGACTACTGTAGAGAAGAGGCAAGAGCTGAATGCAGAAAAGGATGCACAGGCAAGCTTGGCTGAAAGAGAGTTTGGAGTAGGTGCTTGTACGTCAACAGCAGTGTTCAGAGTCTCAGGCAGGGTGGTGCCAAGACTTCAACATGTAACATACACTCCCTGAATCATCCCCATTGACATGGTTCACTGATCATGTTCTGAGAAATTCTGAGCGCAGGAATCATTGAGATAGAAAGTTGAAAGCTTTGATTGTACCCAAAATGATTTTACTCTTTGGAAAAATTTAAACAGTATTTGGCTCACTACTCAACATTTATAACTCTCTCAGACTTTAAATATTTATTTTTGGTATAGTAATAGACAAATGCACACACACACACACACACACACACACACTGAAAACAAACAAAAACCAAAGATTATAATGAGAATTGTCATCCCCTATCTACTTCTTTCTAACCCAATTCTGCAGAAGCAACTTAAAAAAAATAATTCAGCTATTGCTTCTGTTTTTTACCTTGTTGTATAACTTTTCCTGGGAGACGTGTGTTGTGGAATATTAGTTATATTCATTTATGCTGTGGAATATTTGTTTAATGATGCAAAGATGTGTTACATTTGTTTAACTCTGTGAGACTGTGTTACTTTGCCTGTCTAAAACACCTGATTGGTCTAATAAAGGGCTGAATGGCCAGTAGCTAGGGAGGAGAGAGAAATAGGTGGGACTGTCACACAGAGAGAATAAGTAAGAGGAGAAATTTGGGTTCAAGAGAAGAAGAGGACAGAGACCGAGGAGTGAAAAAAGGAGGAGAGGGGGATGCCATGGGCCAGTCACCCAGCCTTACCACCAGCTACAGGAGTAAGAAGGAAAGAAAGGTATATAGAATAGAGAAAGGTAAAAGCCCAGAGGCAAAAGGTATATGGGATAATTTAAGTCAAGAAAAGCTGTCTAGAAACAAGCCAAGCTAAGGCCAGACACTTATAAGTAAGACTAAGTCTGCATGTATTTATTTGGGAGTATTGACAGAGGTTTCTGTCCCATCCAGTCCAGCAGTTATTCAGTCCCAAAGAAAGACACAGAGGCCTATATTAATTATAAGCTGGTTAGCATATTAGCTCAGACTTTCTTGTTAACTATCTCTTATGTTGTACATTAACCCATTATTCTTGTCTGTGTTAGCCACATGGCTTGGTACCTTTTATCAGCGAGGCATTCTCATCTTGCTTCCTCTGTGTCTTGGTGACAACTGCAGACTGAGCCTTTCCTCTTTCCAGAATCTCCTGTTTTTGTCACACTATCTATACTTCCTGCCCGGTCACTCTGCCTATACTTCTTACCTGGCTACTGGCCAATCAACATCTTATTAAAACAATACAAGTGACAAATCTTTACAGGGTATAAGACCATTGTTCCACAGCATTTCCCCCCTTTTTTCTACACAAAAGCTATGACTCTAATCTCCTTTGTTTAGCTTTCTTCCTGATCATTATCTATAACAACTTGTAACAAACATTCTAAACAAAGAAAAACAACAAACAGCCTTCTGCCAACAAATTGGTGCACCAACATGGTTGACTATATCCACTTAAAACCTGAGAAAATTTATAAAGGAATTATAGACACAAAAAGACAGAGTTTAACACAACTTCTTGCTCTGTTTGCTGGCAGTGTTCTGCAGCTTCTTTAAGAGAAGTCTTCCTGATTCAGGCATAGCAGAAAAGCGAAACAAAACAAAACAAAAAACCCCACACAGTTTTGAAATAGCTTCCTGGACTGTGCTGCCAGCCTGAACTCTGACTCTTTCATGAGGTTCGACTATGAAGCATTTAAAGGGGGTTTGTGAACAGGGTGCCACAACTTGCTTAATGGCAATACAGACCTGCTGCAACCCGACTCTGGATCTGGGACAGAGAGAATGGCTCTCAGAGGCAATGAATGGAGCTCTGACATGTTGGACTGGGCAGAGCCAAAAGACAAAGCAGTCTTAATCCTAGTAATGTCACTTAGCATTTTAAGAAACACTTTTGAACAGAAAAGGATTTCAGATACACAATAGAACAAATTCAGACATAAAAAAATCTTTAATATAAGACACAGTGTATTAAAAAATGAATGTAGACTTTGGAGAGAGAAGAAAAAGAGTAAAGAGACAGTAAATGTAATATAAAAGAGTATAGACAGTCATAGATTAAAGAAGTGAAGATAATAAAATAAATATTAAACTTGTATAAAAAGCAATAGAGTAAGAAAAATAAGTCACATAAAGATAAAATATACACAGAAAGTCTGGATTATGCATATTATTGTGGTTTTTTTTTTACATTTTTTGATGTGAAGGAGCTAAGTATAGAGAGACATTTCATTGTATGGGCTGCTAAGCTAAGCCAGCATAGATATTTTAAAAGTATCATGACTTCAGAATTTGGGTTTAAGGATTTGTTGCTTTGGAAAAGAGGTTCTTTTTTTTGTTTCCACAAAGAATGAGAACCTGTGGAATCCTTCCAGACTAATTTTGATAGACCTAGATTTGATAGACCAAGACCTTCTGAAAGATTACTGTATATATACCCCCAAAATTACTTCGCCCAACATAAAGCAGGAAGCAATTTAGAGAGAATTATGCCCAAATTCCCCAAACATTGTTTATAAATGTTTACATTTAAAAGGGGATATGCTATAGAGATTTGCATTGGTATGGATCTTGGTTTATTGATGCAAATTTAAAGTCAATTTAGTTATACACACACACACACACATACACACATATATTTTTCTCTTGATTGAGGTATTGTGTTTGTGCAGCTCATTTAGAAATGTAATGTATAATTAGGAAATATAGGTTAATAGAAAGTCATCTGAGATAGTCAAACTTTAAGTCATGTTATTTAGGTTTTCTAGATATATAGAGATATATTTCACTTAGATAGGTATTCTTCAAATCTTTCAGAGACCTGCAGAATATGGCATTTAAAATGTTTTAAGAGCTTAAGACTTTTTATGACAATGAGACACATCTGCTCCTGGCAGAACCAGTCTACTTCAAGAGGATGATGAACACCGAAGAGGCTCCTCATGGAGTTTGTTAGCCCTTTGGGCAAGAAATGGCTCTTGCCTGAACTGCTTGACTGGACTTGCAGAACCCACAGAGAAATGACTGCTGAAGCTGCCTAAAGAAGGTGAGATGATCCTTCGGGGTTCCTGCTTCATGAAAAAGTCTGCCAGACATTCTGCAGAACACAGAAGAAAGTGAATGACAAGCTCCCAATATTGGTGGAACTGCCTTTGAAATTTCCTGCTTCATGGAAAAATATTCTGAATACTATGGTCCTATATGCTGAAGATGGGTGCCTGCAACATTGCAGAACTCTGGGTGACTGTCCAGTCAGCGAGATGTCTCTGTCAATTGTAGAGTTTTGGAAGTTGCACTTCCTGTTTACTTAGGTAATAGTATATTCTTCTGGAGTATATGATGGAGTTGAAGAATAGATAGTTATAGTTTTCCTTAGTTATAATAAGAGATAAAATAGATATAAATATTGTAACTATAATTCTTGCTTGATAACTGTTTTGTTGTATCTAATTTTACTATGGTAAAGTTAAAACCTTCCTTTTTATTTAAACAGAAAAGGGGAAATGGTGTGGGAAGTCCTTCTGTCTATGTGTTCCTTTTATTGGTTAATGAATAAAGAAACTGTTTTGGTTTGTGATAGGGCAAAATAGAGCTAGGAGGGGGAAAACAAACTGAATGCGGGGAAAAAGAAGGTGGAGTCAGGAGAAGCAATGGAGCTACCAGAGGAGAAAGACGCAAGCTACCAGCCGGAACCTTGCAGGTAGGTCACGAGCTTCATGGTAAAATATAAAGTAATAGAAATGGGTTAATTCTAGATATAAGAGTTAGCTAGAAATATGCTTAAGCTATTAGCCAAACAATATTGCAATTAATACAGATTTCTGTGTGATTATTTTGGGAGTCTGGGTGGCCGGGAAACAAACAAGTGGCCTCCGTCAACATAATAGCTAGGTGGTGGACCCCCAAAGAGTTAAAAAACAAAACCAAACTACAGATGTCAGTTTTATTTCATGCACCTACCTTCACAACTGTGATGGTTGTTTTTGTCAACTTGATGGAGTTAGACCCATCAAAAAGACGTACCATGAAATGTGTCTGTGTGGGTGTTTCCAGAGAGGTTTTGACAAGACAGGAGGGTGTCCGCTTTGACTATGGCCCTGTGGTTTATAGTAATTATAGTAAGCCTAGTGTCTTAGGCTGACTAAAAAGGAGAAAGCAAATTGTTCATGAGTATGTATGTCTGCTTCCTAGTGCTGAAGTCACATGACCATGTGCCTTATGCTTCGGTTACCTATTGTCTCCCCTGTGATAGACTAGATTCCCTTGAACTCCGAGGTCAGACAAAGACTTTCTTCCTTCAGGCACTTTTGTCTGGAAATTTATAACAACAACGAGAAAAATAGCTACGGCAAATCATTAAAAATCTTTAAAAATTACATTTATTCAGTTATTTGTGTGTGCATGTGTGTGTATATGTACCACAGAGAACATTTGAAGGTCAGAGGACAACTCACGGAAGTCACCTCTCGCCTTTTACCATATGGGTACCAGGGAATCGAACTCAGTCACCAGGCAGAGATGCAAGTACCTTAGCCTCATCCCATAGCCCTAGTAAACAGTCCTGTTAGGTCATTCTACTGCTAGACCTCCCAGTAGCGTTGGCTGAACTGTCAGTTTTGCATTGTGGCTCCATTTGCAGGAAGCATGGAAATCCTTGTGCTCACAGTAGGGAACCTGGACTGTTAAACACAGTGTTTTTTCAAAAGGAATGTACAGCCCTTTATCAACCCAGAAAGCTGGGAGCAGACATGGTTAATACCTGGTGGCCATGTGCTATCTGCATGGCAGGAAACCATCGGATCCTTCCCCAGACTCTTATAAGTTTCTTTTTCTCAGTCAGTCTACAGAACCTATCTTTATGGAAGACATCATATGTGCTTTTCAAAGAGTTTGAATGCAGTCATGTCTGATCTTCATTTACCTTACTTACCTAGGGATATTTATGCTTTATTGTGTACATAGGACCGAGTTAATTATCAACAGGAAAGTCTTCACTAAATAGTGCTGTGCCTACATATGGATAAAGTAAACTACCCAGGGTCAGACTCCCAGAGTGGGAACCAGCACCAGATACTTAATCCTGCTAAACTGTCTTGCCTCCTGAGGATTGTTACTCTGCTGGCTGACATGGTTGCAGAGACCCCCCCTCCACCACATCCATTTCTCTCTCTACTCGATTTCTTTTCCTCTCTATAAGCATTGGTCCTAAGAAAGCCCCTCTGCATAGGAAACCCTGTCTCCTAGTTGGTTTTTAGGTCTGCTCATCTTGTGGCGGTATCAAGAACATTCAGTAAAAGTAGGTGACAGGATAAAGGTTTGGAGCTGGATCATTCTGTCAGCTGGCAGTGAGGACTCCATCACTGGTGTTAGGCAGGGCATGGCTAACCTCGGGCATAAGGTCAAGGGTTAAGTCTTCCTCTGTGGCAAATTTGGAGGCTGTATTATAGAAGCAAGTGGGTGCTACATATCAAGTGTGTGAAATCAATGAGATGCTACAGTACACACGTGGGGTTGGATAATGCATTTGTCTCCCATTGCTGCTGGGACAAAGAGCCACAAGCATAGGACATGACACCATGCAAACTTATAGCCTTATAGTTCTATAGGTCAGAATTGCAATACAGGTCTTGAAAGTTATGGGCTGTCAGGGACCCTCCTTGGTTTTTCAGCTCTTCATGGCTCACTGAATTCTTTTCTCCTGTCAAGCACCCTGCCTGTGGGTCAGTTGTCACGTCCCAGAAGTTGCTTACTCCCCTGCCACAAGACTGCTCCACAATGCTCCTGTTTGAGTCGGTGCCACTGTTGCTTAGAATCTCTTTGAATCCCTCTTCCTCTAACTCTTTTAAAAAAGATTGTCTGAACGAAGCAGGCCACTCTCTCAGGGGCAAACCCTGGTGTCCCAGAGGGCTTTAGATGGAGGGATCTGACACTCTCCTGCTTTATCCCAAACAAATAATCCAACTGCAGGAAAATGGATGGTCACCAGTGGTAAGATAAGGAGCAGAAGGTAGGACATGGGCTGACCAGGTAAGGGGCGGCAGCGAGGCATGAGGTGCCAGCTCTCACGGGCCTGAGAAAACAGCAGGCTCTGATTCTGTCTGGTTCCTTCAGTCCAACGTGTCTTTATCTCAGGAAGTGCTTTCTCACCTATGTGGAAGCAGAATTGAAAATTAGGGGCCGAGGTCTATGAGAGTGACAGACAGAGGGATCCCTGGTTCGATGTAATGGGGACGTTCATTGATGGATACCCCAAGTTCACTACTGAGTCAGGCTGTGGGGCCAGCCTGCCCAAGACCTTAAGCACTACTCCAGACTCCAGAATTTGGTCTCCAGGGACAGGACCGAACAGGAGCTTTTATTAGGTCCTCAGGGGTTTGCTATATAACTGTATGGCACACCGGTAGCATAGGCTTGCCTGTTCTGCCCAAGCTTCGTTTTTGTTGTCCATAGAGGACATTGTGTATGTGGGCACATCTCTCGTTATCCACCTGCTCTGGCAGAGTTATTGTAATTACTGGATCCATGTGAGCCTTTTGGATCAAAGCTCAGCCGGTGATGAGATTGGTGGATAAGGCTCACAATTTGTTTCTGTGTCACTGTCAAGGGGCAGAGAGGCTCCTTGTCCATATTCTGTCTCTGTGCAGTAGAATATAGCAATTGCAGTACTGTGTCCTAAACCCCTATGATGACTGATCTTGACGGCAACTTGATGGGATCTAGAATCACCTTGGAAACAAACCACTGGGTGTGTCTGCGGGGGTCGTTTCTAGATGACGTTAATCACCGTAGTGTGACCCGCCCTGAATGTGGTCAGCGCCATTCCATGGGCTGGGATCCCAGACTGAATGAGATGGATGGGGAAAGTGAACGGAGTAGCAGCACCCATCACCGATACTCTCTGATTGTGGTGCAGTGTGACCAGCTCCCTCACACTCTTGTCTCCACCACTTCCCAGCCGTGATGGCTTGCATGCCCTTGAACTGTAAACCCAAACAAACTCTTTCTTCCTTAACACGGCTTTGTCAAGCATTTTGTCATAGCAATGAGAAAACTAAATGTGTTTGCCCTTTTGACTCAAGTGGCACTGTCTGAGAGCCAGCTGTTTGGATAGTAGCTGGGGAAGATACCAGGGTGGGGGTGGGGGGAGAGGCTGGTGTGTATGGAAACAGTGAACTCTGGAGAAGTGGGACAGAGGGTCCAGGTCCTTTAACATCTTATGCTGCTGGAGGTCAGGTCCAGTTGGATAAACTGGAATTGCATTACTAATGGGTTCTGCTGGGAATTGCCTGACATCCCCACCAGAACCAGAACAGAGAACCTAGCATGGAACAACCTCTCGTTTCTGACCCTCTATGCTGGCCTTGCTACTGCCGATGTCTGATTTCCAGTTGCACAGCCACCCTTGGTTACAGAAAACCCTCGTTACCGCCTTGTGTTGTTTACATCAGGTCCCCATCCCTGTTCAATTACCTGAGAGAGGCCTGGAATGCACTGTTTCTCATCAGCAAGCGAGTCAAGGAGGGAGAGATATTCCCAACCCAATTATAGCGGGGTCTCAGGGTCCTTGGGGCTGTTATGTGGCATTCCCACGACAGGCAGTAAAGTGGAACTTCAGTGAACCTTGGTATTCCAGAGGCACACGGCCCCAGGAAGCGTCGTTGCTTCACTTGGGTGAGTTCTCCTTTGATTTTAGAGTGGTTCTTTCTTTCTTTCTTTCTTCTTTTTTTTGCATTCATACAGGATCAAGGATGTGTAGAAATTGAGTGGAGATTTGCTTTACATATAAATAAATCAGCAAACAGAAGCAAAGGAATTTTGATTACGCTCAGGCAAATCAGTTAACCGACATGACAGGGCTTTGAATCCAGATATGCAAAGCCTGACTATCCAGTGCAGGATTCCAGCTGGAAGCAGAAAGTCTGTGAGATACGGAGAGCCGGAGTCTGCTGGGACTGCTCATGTGCTGTGATAGCTTGGCTGCGGGAGCTGGAGTCTGGTGTGAGTGCATACCGCCGTGATCCTTCTCTCAGATCTTAGACAAATTATTCTATCAGTCAACATCAGTCTACAGACATACCAGACTAAGCATCACAAATCTTACCAGCCGACATCATGAAAACAGAAACAGACCCCAGGGTTTTCAAGAGGGGCTGTTAAGTTACATGCATAACGGGAATGCGGAAGAGTCAACCAAGGGCCAGGGAGCACAAAGAAAACAGCCAGAGAGAAGTTGCAGAGGCTGGGGGAACCAAGAGAGGAGACCGAAGCTAGGGCTCTTCAATGCAGAACACAGGACAAGTAGGGGACAGGGACATATCCTGTGGTGGTAAAGATTTTGAGTAGTCACAGCCACTAGCCCTGGGGCTGAGGCATGAGTGACCCTGAGCTGTGTTAGCTGGCAGGCTGTCTCACTTGTCTGGGGAGAGAGAAGCAGGGTTTACTCGCGTATATGTATGATGGCGCTTCAGCCCTCTGATAATGTCAGTGCAGCAGAAAGCATTTACCTTTTACCATGTCATTTTTTTTAGATGCCTGCTTATCCCCGAGTAACTTCAGAAATAGAGGATGAGAAGCCCGGACCAATGTGGTGGGATGTATGTGAAAGCATGTGCTAGACAAGCTTGCTCTGCAGCTTCTGGTTTCCGTCAGCTGGTGGTCAGGAAAACTTGGGTCATATTTACTATCTCCAATGGCTTTTTACTTTCCTTCCTTCTTTCCTTCTTTCCTTCCTTCTTTCCTTCCTTCCTTCCTTCCTTCCTTCCTTCCTTCCTTCCTTCCTTCTTTCCTTCCTTCCTTTCTTCCTTTCTTTTTTCTGGTTCAGTTCCTTATGGGAGACAGAACTGAAGAGTGTTTGAGAAAACATTCCATTTTACTTGTAGAATTAAGGACACTCACATGTAGCAATGATGCAGGGGGAATAAGTAAAAGCTGAAACCTTGGGCTGGAGAGATATCTCAGTGGTTAAGAGCACTGGCTGCTCTTCCAGAGGTCCTGAGTTCAATTCCCAGCAACCACATGATGGCTCACAGCCATCTAAAATGATATCTGGTGCCCTCTTCTGGCCTGTAGGCACACATGGAAGGAATGTTGTATACATAACAAATAAATATAAAAAATGTTCAAATAAAACAAAAAGTTTTTTTTTTAAAAAAAGCTGGAACCTCTTACCCCTGGAAAAACTTTAGAGTCAAGGGAAGAGGATGCTATTGAAGTTTCTAGAGAGCCAGGGCTTGCGGGAGGACTCACCACTTAGGGAAGGCCATGCTTATGGAGAAACTTATCTAGTGCCTGGGTTGTGCTGAGCCATGGAGGGAACGAAAGGAATACCTAGTTTCTTGCTCTTGTCCTCTGCCCTCCTGCTGGTGTTATATGTTGACTAAACTCCACATGGGCCATCAGGAGAGTACTAAATAGAAGCCTGTGGAAGTCGACCTTCTAAGGCAGGGTGGGACAGAGCCGTGGGAAGAGAGACGGGCCACTAAGGGGAGACGAGCGTCAGAGGGTGAGCATCCGAGGGTACCCCTTGATCACTTGGCCCTTGAAAGTCGGAGAGTACCAGGTGCTGTGTGAGCTACCTGGAGGGGCTTGTTGCTTAGATGCCCTTCTGATTTGGGGAATTTAGGAAGAAGGTATCTGTGAGCAGAATGACTTCTATTCTTGCCAAGCGTTCTGGGAATGGCCGTGGACTGCCTGTGTCCTTCACTTTTGAGCTATGATGGCAAGGGCTGAGGAAACGGTAAAGATGATGGGCACTGGCATTACATACAGTCAAGGGCTAAAACGGAAGAGAGATCACTGATCAGCATAAAGTTCACCTCTCTTAGCCTCTGCGTTCCCTTCCCAGAATGCAGCATGTTAATGCTACTGTAACAGCTGGATCAAATACGTTGTGTAAATTGTTTAAGACATTTAAACTACATTTTAAAAAGTTGGCAAACATGTGAAGCAGCAACACGGACAAGAAGCTCTATTGTGGGAAGTTCTGAGTCATTGAATAAAGGATAAGGGTGAGGGAGTCTTTGGTGATATGGAAGGACTCCCAAGGACCTCTCTAGAGTGGCAAATCAGGGTGTCCAGGAAGTGTTTAGCTTACCTGGCTCCAGGAGCTCCCAGTAGAATAGCGTCTGCATGTACTGTGTGAAAGTGGGAGGCGTCCTGGTGGGCTCCTAGGAGGCAGGGTTCCAAGGGTTGGTGACCGCTTCCTGAGGTTTAAAATTAGGTGTACCTGATCGTATCAGTCTAATGATAGACGTTACTGTTGCTCTGGAAGACTCATCTTGAGTGACTGCTATCATTTAACCCCTGATTTACGCCACCTCCCCTGCTTACCACACATTCTTAGCTCCATCATCCCTTTTCATTGGGAGTGTGAAAGGGCTTAGCCTATTTCTTTAAGTGATCCATGACTGCCCACTTCTGCTGAGTCACAAAGCAATGATAATCATCAAAACAAACAGATCTTGACTTTTGGTAGAACCTGGCATTTTGGGAGAGAACTAGGATTTGGGGGATTGTGAGGCTTTCCCCCCCTTTTTTATGTTGAAGGTTGTGGCTTTGGAAAAGAGAAGAGGTCTTGAGAGATGAAAAGACTGTCACTGGGGAGGGCTTTATCACCCTGAGGTCAACACAGAGGGATGGATTGCTTCTGAGAATGGAGGGAAAGTCTAGGACATGTGGAGCTTTGTATTGGATGCTGGCTCACATGTCTTCACGTGAAGGGACCATTTGAGATGGTAGAGAAAGATGCTCCAGAAAAGCCCACAGCTTGATGCACATCAATGGCCAATGGTGCGATGCAGAGGCAGCTGGTGAATTTCCAGGCGAAAACAAGAAGGAAGGGTTGACAGTGCGGTTGTAGACTCCAGACCAACCTGCCTAGAGGGTGGGCCTTAAAGAATTTTGACTTGAACGTTGAAGCAAGAGGGTCAATATACACCCAGATCCACTCTCCCTATCTTGTAGGACAATGTTCAGCTGACATCTGTTATCACTAAAGTCCACTATCATTACTAAGTGAGTAGCACCTGATAGAGAGGCTATTGATTCTGCTCCAAGCAGGCAGTGTAGGTCTTGGGCTAAGTCTTGGTCTTAGGGGTAAGTGTGTCTGCCATTTACTGTTTATGTGGCTTCTGACAAGGGTGTCCTGTTTCGTCTCTGTTGCTTACTTTTCTGTTGAGCGGGAGTCAGGGTCAAGTCTATCTTGGGATCATTCAGAAGATTCAGGAGGTACAAAGGGGACACAGCAAATGACCATGTCCCCTCTTCATCAGACTGTTTTTAATTCTGATAACCTAGGCTCTCTTCATGCCTCAAGATTTTACTCCAGCCCCACACCGTGCGTCCCACTCCTGACTTGTCAGAGGCAGAAGCCTCTAGGTACATAAAGGTACCCAGAACATCACACGGGGTGAGAAGGAACTGCCTAGGCAAGAGGCTCAAGGAAGCTGATGATGAACCAGGAGAAAATCAGGAGCCAGAAAAAGAGAGATCTTCATGAATGAGGAGTGACCACCAGTGTTGAAGGAGGGCCAGGGAGGACAGACGGACCCTTGAATCTGGGAGCCAAAGAGTAAAGGAATGGGAGACCTGGAGTAAATATCCGCCATGCCATGAGATCTTTGTGAAGGCTATTGAAGTCTCTTGACTTGGTTTTTCTAAGTATTTCAGGAAGAATGTAAAGTGATTTTTTTCTTTATAATTTCTTTTGGCTTAAAAATGGTCAGATTTTATGAGTAAAGGTTTGACTGAAGATTGGAAGTCAACATTTATTGAGTATCCAGAAAACTCAGGCTTCCCTTTTTGAATAAAGATTTGATTTATTATCTAAAAAAAAATGTGTGTCTGTGTATGTGTCAATGCATGCAGGTGGCCAAGGAGACCAGAAGAGAGTGATAGATCTCCTGGAGCTAGAGTTACAGGCATCTCTGTGAGCTGTCCGAAGGGGATTCTGGGAACTGAACTTGGATACTCTGCTCTTAACAGGTTTTCCATTTCTCTTGCCCTCAGGACTTAGTTTGGTAGCCTGAACTTAGGATTCCTGATAACTCTGACTTTGGACTAGTATACGCTTTCCTGGGCTGTTGTTCCCTGTATGCTTCAGTCTTTCCTCATTACTGACTCTCCCTGTGAAGGACCAAGAGATTTTGATTAGATTATCCCATTGAAGACTTCCAATCCTGCAAAGCTATAGATGAGAGTAACACAGCAATTGTGTGCTATTCACAATGTCCCAAGACCTTTCACAGTGTTCCCAGAAACCCTTTTCAACCCCATTCACTCCCAAAGCTCTTTGAGTCTTTGTCAGCAGATAAGACACTGCCAGGACCATGTGTCAATCACAGAGAAAACCTAGTAATTTGTAATTAGTTATTTGTCAGTCTCTGTTCATAGGTATAAGGTTTTTAAAACAAGAGCTGGATCAGAATGACCTTTGAAGCCTACTAGAGCATCTGGTATAAGACAGCGGCTCAAGAGATGCTGAGCCAGGCATTTGGCAAAGTACTTGAGAGTTAAGTATCCCAGCCCTTAAGGGTCCACAGGCGAGCAATGGAAAGGGCATATAACTATGTAACACCATTGCAATAATTTTTATTTCAGTGGATGTGTGAATAATATGTATGATTACTTCTTAAGATTAAATTAATTTTAGCGAGTGCATTTCCATATAGGTAAATTGTAGCCTGTTAGAATTCAGGTCCCTTTTATTATAGACTACCTCAATCACAAGTATCACGGATTTTATAATGAGTATCTGTGTGTTTGTCCCTCTCTATTCTGAACAATTAGTGTATATGCAAGTGAACACACACGCATGTGCACATTCACACATTGCGGATCTACTAAAATAAGATCTTGTGAGTTTCTTTGATCTAGTTTTCCCTCTCTATAAGTAACTGCTAATATGAGTGTAGGCATATATACTATTGCTATGCATAGATGCTATATATGTATCCATAAACAATACCTACTGTTTTTGTTTTAAACTTAATGTAATCATTTTCATAATGTATTAATCCTTAAGTTGACTCTTTTACTCAAAATTGTTGTCTTGAGTTTTATCCATGTGGATATAATATAGCTTTGGTTTATTAATTTTAGCTGTATAAGATATCAGGTCACAGTTTTAAGTGTTTTTTTTAATAGCAAAAGTCAGAGCAATACTTGTGTTAGGTCATATGATATACATAACTGTTCTGTCTCCCTAGGTACACATCGTAATTGTTTGGTGGGTTTCCTTCCTGAACTTGTGGCTTAGACAAGCCTCTCTATCCTGTGTATGTATATTACCCCCTCCCTCCTCCTTCTTTTTTTCCCTCCCTCCATCTACCCTCTCACTCCCTTGTCGGCAATGTTTTGTAATAGTTTGAGGCTGCAGTTCCATCGTTCTGTTGTTTTGTTTAGTGACAGGGTCTTGCTGTGTGGCCCAGGCTAGTCTTGAACTTGGGATTCTCCTGCTTCAGCCTCCCAAGCACTGGACTTGCGGACTTGTATCATTGCTCTCGGGTGCAGTTCCTCAGGTCTTGCCATTCAGGTTCCTTTGCTCTTGCTGTGTTGGCACATCATTTTACCTGGGGTCCAAGGAAGACTGTCCAAGCCCTGACTCTTGGCTGTGTTCTAACTGGAGGAAGAGGTGAGGCAGCATTGCTCTTTCCCTTGTAAATACATACTCCTGGATTTACATTCACTGCTTTGAATGTTATTCTATTGGTCACACACCTAGTTTCAAAGGGGCCTGAGAATGTGCATTTTCCTGGACTGCGGGGTGCCCAGCTGAAATGTTTGTAATTCCAAAAGGGAAGACTAGATTACTGGGCAGATAGTTGGCTCATTCTCTTAAAACAATTCCAAAGATTCTTCTCAGGCTCTACACAGCCAACAGCTCCGTCCTCATCTTACCTTTCTGAAAGCCTGCTGTAGGGCCCCAGGCATATGCTTGGCATTGACCACAGTTAGAATAGTTGGAGCAAATGTGACACTTAACACTGATGTTTTCCCAGCATCCTCAGCAAGATGAGCACATTCAAAGGCACATGAATCGGACCATCCTTCAAGTGAGCATCAGTGAAGGAACACTGGAAAAGGGCCGCTAGGTCTACTGAGCGCTGAGCATGAAATGATACTAGAAAAAAGCTAGCTTGTTCCCACCTTGAGGCGCTTCTGGAACAGGTGGAACCCTCACACCTGGAAGATCACTAATTGCACAGACAGAGAGTTCTAAGGACTAGGCAGTTGACTGCTAATTTTAAATTCTGGGCAGGGAACCAGTCTCTGTAAGCAACCAGCTCATTGTTGGACTAGCTCTTGTTTTTAGCTTTCATGGTTGCAATCAAATCAAACTCATAACAAAGTTAGGTAAACAACGGTTAAATTGTTGTGCTGAGTGATAGTTAGGCAGAAAGAGTAAGCAGGTCCCATAAATTACTGTAGAGCATTATTCCCATTAGTTTACTGGCTGTCAGTGTCTACTCTAGAACCGGGACTCTGCAGTAGGTAGGAAGTACTGGCTCTGGTCTGTGTCTGGGATACTCTTTCCTAAGTTCCTCAGAAGGGCTCTGCACAGCCAGAGGTGGCATGGTAGAGTGGCTTCATGGTGGGTAATGGTGTGGTAGAGTGACGAAACTCCAGGGATCTGGAGTCAAGATGCCCCCACAACTTCCATCCTCCATCCTAAACTTGGTGAGCATCCGAAGGCTGCTTAGCTCTGCTTCCTTATCTGTGAGGGTATGCCAAGGGCACAGTGGTACAAGCTGTTCATAACGAAGTCATTCATTCATTCATTCATTTGCCCAGCAAGGGATTTGGTCACCTGCTCTAGGTGCTGAGATTGGTGAGCAAAAATATCCTGCCTCTGGCTTTTGCTTTGGAGGAGGACATGCGTCAAGTAATGGACATTAATGTTATAACACAGTGAGAATTCATGTGGAAAAAAAAAACCCAAGGCATAGTAACATGAATGTTATGTTGAAGGGGCTGCTGTTTCCATAGAGGATCAACTAGCAAGACTATAATAACTAATAGCCTCCCAAATATCAGGGACCATCGTTTTTCATTATGTATTATTCATTATGTATCTGCTCTGGGACAGCAAGAGACATTGCTCTATACCTTTACCTAGGACCCACAATAACTGAATCCTCTTTCTCCAGATGCCACTAGTCATAGTGAGTGGAGGTTACTCAAACATGCTGAATTATGTGGGAAGGAGGGAAACCAGAGACACTGGTGTGTGAGCTTGCTCAGCGGTTCTCTGGATTCCGAGCTTGGACTCTGGGGATGGCCACACCGGGGTCCTTGTCTCTCTGACTTACAGTTCTCCAGTTGGCTTTGGCTGAAGCACCCCGCTTGTCAAGGATATCTGGAGCGAGGGGAAGGTGGTGCAGGCAGAGAGATGAATGGGGCAGGTGAGTGGTGTGTGTACCACGAAGAACTGCAGGATGGTTGGCGTTGCTGAGGCAGCTGATGTGCAAGTTAGAAGGGTCAAGGCCAGGAATATGGAGGCCCAGGCTACGTCAAGAATCTTGGTCATAAGGAAGGGATTTTGTGCTTTTTTCTGAGTGACAAATGAAACCACGGTGAGGTCCGGAGTAGGTGGCATGGGACAGCTAACAATTTTCCAGGGTGATTCTAACTGTAAGGTAAAGGTCGAGACAAAGAGAGTAGTCAGGAGGGCAAGCCTCAGAGGGAAATGGTGGTTTGGACACGGGAAGAGCAGTGGAGAGGGTAAGAGACTGAATTATAGTTACATTTGTAAGGAAGAACACAAGCTTTTCTTTGTTTTGCTAACTGATTTGGTGTGGGTATCAGGAAAAAAGTGAACTTGAGTGAGTGATTCTGGGGTGTTCGGCTTGAGGTAGGGAGATGCGAGTAAGGTGGTGGCAAAAATCAGATGCTCCGTGTTGGTCACATCCAGTTAAAGATATTCATAGACCTTGAGTGGAGATGTTCAGTTAGTGATTGGAGGAGGCTCCCAGTGCAGTACTAGGCAGGGATGAGGTCTCTAGGGGGTGGGAATGGTAGATAGGGAGGGGACTGAGGATTAAGAACTAGGGTGTTTTGATATCTAAAGACTTGGTAGATAAGAAAGTGCCCCCAGAGGAGACAAGGAAGGAGCAGCTGAAGGAGGGGAAAATGAAGTGAAGAAAGTACTCCAAGGAGAGTGACCATGTGCTGTTGAGAGACTGAGGAGACTTAGGTTCCTGTCAGGCCTCAGCTCAGGGCATCTGCCCTGTCTGTTCTAACCACACAGAGCCATTAGCTCTTTCTGGTGCTTCTACCAACCACCATTCATCTCCATAGTGTTAACTGCCAAGTTCCTCTCCCCTACCTCATACACCGCGTTCCTTGAGATGAGGCTGTCTTACTCTCTCCTGAGCTTACACTAGTACATACCTAGTAGCATGGAGTTGCTTAACTTAAAAAAAAAACACAGGAAATGGTCAACAGGCTGTGTGCACAAGCTGACCAAAAATCCAGAGTTTTATCCTGAAGAGTTAGTTCAGTTTCCTAGGGTTTTTTTTTTTTTTTTAACCATACGAGGGTCTGCAGATTTTTGGGCTCTGATTTAGTAGCTATGGCTTGAAGATGAGATGTCTTCCACAGGCTTAAGTATCTGGACCCTTGGTCCAGAGCAGGTGGTACTGTCTTGGGAGGTTGTAGGCCTCTAGTAGAATGAGCCCCACTGGAGGTGGGGCCTAAAGTTTTACAGGTTGGGTACACTTCCTGTATGTTCTCTGCTTCCTGTCCTGCCAAGATGTGAGGAGGGGAGCGGCTCTACATGCACACTGCCACTACCGTGGGGCTAGGTGCTACACTCTTTCCTCCACAATGGACTTGCTTTTTCAAACTATAAGCCTGCACACATCTTTCCCTCCCTCAGATGCCCTTTTGTCAGATATTTGGCCAAAGCAACTCGGAGAATAAAATAACTAATGTTTACCTTGTTGAGGACTTCGGGAACTATTTCCACTGACTAGACAGCCTAGGTACCCTGGGATGGGGTTTCAGTATCATGAAGATAAAGATTTACACGTTGTCTGTCTTGGTTGTGACTAACTGAAGTCTGAGAGACAGATGGGGTGCATAGAGAAGGAAAAGGGGTCATGAGAAGGAGAAGGGGGAAGGCCCAGACCAGAGGGAGGAGAGAAGGGAGCTTTTTAAA
Source organism: Myodes glareolus (assembly GCF_982192425.1). Lineage (NCBI taxonomy): Eukaryota > Metazoa > Chordata > Mammalia > Rodentia > Cricetidae > Myodes > Myodes glareolus. The sequence goes on from NC_142030.1 coordinate 69,310,352, forward strand.
CTCTAGAATCTCAGAAATTTGGGGTAAAGGGATGGTTTGGCTTAATCCCTTCATTTAACAAGAGAGAAACTGAGGCCCAGAGAAGTGAGTGACTTACTGAAGATTTCACCTGTCTGTGTGACAGAGCCAGCCTTGACAGTATCCCTTGTCCTCCCCAACCTGGTGCCCTTTCTTTAGGTGGAGGAATAGCTGTATGCTTCTGCAGACAATACTCACCCGGAGCTGCTTTAAAAGACAATCACAGAGAGCGAAGACAGGCCGAAACTGTAGGGGATGGGGCTGGAGAGTTCGTGTGAAGAACACTGTGGCTCATGCAGAGATAAGTCTAATCTAAGGATTGAGTTCCTAGCATCTGTGTCAAAAGGCTCACTACTGCCTGCAAGTCTGGGTCTAGGGGGATCTGATCTGATAGCCTCTGTTCACCTCCATGGGTACTGCATGCACGCGGTGTACCTACAGGCAAGCAGGCACGTATGCGTGTATGTGCGGGTACGCGCGCGCGCGCGCGCACGCACGCACACACACACACACACACACACACACACACACACAAACACACAACATCAGTTAAAAATGCTGGCAGATGACAGAGAGGAAATAACAGCTTCTCTGCTAAGGGACAAACGCTGGTAATTTCTTAGCAGAGAAGCAGGGCAGAACAGGACAGCAGAGCTATCCCAGCGAAAGGAAAGTCTAGCTGGGCGGGCGGGGTTCAAGCCGAAAGTGGGTGGGGAAGAGCAGGGAAGCACATCCAGCTATTCAGCTTCCGAGCATGCGTGGAAGCCGTTCATGACAAAGTGGCTTGACAGCAGAAGAAAGGAACAATGGCTCCCTTTCCATGTAAGGAAGTGCGATGTGAATCTCGATTATACTTCTATTAGGGGACAAAGCAACTCCCAGAGAAGGGGTAGACAAGTGGAGTTCAAGTGTGACCAAGTGGGCTCTGAGTTTGGGTACCATCTGCCGGCCCTCTGGCTGGCCACTGGCAGGGAGTGGTAACCAGGGCTTGCTGAGGTCTGTGAAGGCATGAGGTTCAGCAGTCAGGCCTCAGGCCTATAAACTGAGTGTTTCTGGGTTCGCTCAAATCTGGGGCTTTTGCCAGACTCTGCCTCACCTAGCTCTTTCTAACAGTGCTAATTTCCAAACCTAATCATCGCCACAAAGAACCTGGCAGCCTCACCTCCCTTCTCAGTGAAGGTTTAATAGCAGAGCACCGAAACAGGTCTCGTTGCTAAGCCTTCATTATTTCCACAACATATACTACAGGGCTCCTACTAATATGCTGTGAAGCATTGTCCTAATTAAAACTAAATGACTCACGTCAAATCAAATGAGCAGAGTACATTAGGTTAGCCAGTACTCTGGCTTGCAATGGCGTGTTTGTTTACTTGTTAATTGGCCAAGTTCAATTGAACCAGCGGCAGCCTTTTCTTCCCACCACTATAAATTATGGATGCTTCAGACTTGGTCTGCTGAGGAGCCCTGGGAGAGATGATTCTGGATGTTTGGTCCGACTGTGCCATGTGGACAGGCTGTAGAACTATCTGTGGCAATGTTCTGGAGCCAAGTGGGCACCATCCTCACTACCCATCGACTTCTTATTTATACTTAATTATACTGGAAATTTGCAAAGAGAACATCCAGAGAACCCCTAGCCAGGCCCTCTCCCCCAGGAAGACTCCTAATCTGAAGATCAGTGTTTTCTGGGATCCGTGGTCAAGTGGGACACTGAAGGTTAGTGCATCAATCAGGGTTCTACTGGAGAAATTTACTAGAGGATTTACTATAGAAGACTGTCATAGACAACTGTGGGGCTAGTATGGAGGTCAGATCTATAGGACAAGATGTCAGGAAGGACTGGATATCCAGGAGTTGAAGCTGATGCCTACAGATAGAATTTCTTTTTTCTCAGGGAAGCCTTACTTTTGTTTAGTTTCCCACTCTTCACTAATTTATCAGGCCCACCCGCTTATGGGAAACAGTCTCCTTTAGGTAAGGCCAACTGGAGATATCAGGCACATGCCTTCCGCTTGTCTGCGTAACTGAATACCAGAGTTCATTTAGGCTCGCATGTAAAATCAACCATCACTGCTCCAATCTGAAAGTGGCTATCAACTGGGCACAATTGCCTTTGCTCGACCCAGTTGGGTAGAAACAAATGCTCTGATGTTTGGGTCAATTTTAAGGAAAGGATTTCCCATGAACAGTTCACTCCTGCTCTCATCAGATGTGACTTGGAGCACTTGCTGGGTTCAGGCCTTATGCTAGTGAGTTAAAGGCTCCTGGGTGAACAGGTGGCGGCTAGTCTGTGCTGCAGAGTCCAGGGTAAAGCGAGTGCATCACTGAAAATGTGGCAAGTGTCACAAGGGTCAGTGCACATAGTTCTTAAGGAATCTGTCACTGGGAGGCCTGAGGGGTCTTCTGGGAGGAGACAATAGTTGGATGTCAGTGGACAGGGAAAGGAGGGAAGAACTTGGGAAGTCTGGTGCTCCAAGCAGAAGGGACACACAACTCAGTGAAGGCACAAAAGTGAGGTTTCCAAAGCCCTTTACGGGACTGTTAGCAGATCTGTGAGCCTGGAGCAGGTGGCAGGGGTAGCAAGGCTGGGGGAGAAGCAGGGGCTGCTTCCTGGAGGACCTTATGGAGGTGCTTGGTTCCCCTCTCTAGGGGACAGGAACAACAAGAATGCCTCTGCTTGTTGAACTGGCTGCTATGGAATGTGTGGGGAGGATGGGGTTAATGGCACTTGACTAGGTAGAGGAAGGTGTCTGTCTCAGACAAGGGCAGTAGTTTAAGGATTAGAAGGAAGGTACCCAGACAAGCTGGGAAATACGTCCGTAGAACTGGCAGGTGGATTGCTGCTGTAGGTGTGTGAGGAGATGGTATTACTCGCCCAGAAAGAGGACACATGGAAGGGAAAATTTTGCAGAGAGGATACAAAGAGCTCAGTGGCAGGGACATACTCATGCGTTGCTTGACAACAGGACACATCCTGAGAAACGCATCATTAATCAGTGTGTCTTTGCACATCATAAAATGTGCTTGCATAAACTGAGATAACTAGGAAGTTCACCCAGTGATACTATTGATAGGGCCACCACCAGACATGCATCACTGACCAAATATCATAGTATAGTATGGTAGCACTGAAGACCCCAAAGGGTACAAAGCTGCCAGCTGTTGCCTGGACATAGAGCTATCAAGAGCTCTGAACTGGGTATCAGGGCATTGTGCATCTGGTAAGCAATAGATACAGGTGATAGTCCAAACAAGAATGGTCCCTCTTTCTTCTTCCTCCCCCTTTTCCTCCTCCTCTCCTTTTCCTTTTTCTTCCCTCTACCTTCTTTCTTTCCCCTCCTCTCCCCTTTCCCCCTCCCTCCTCCTTTGCCTTCTAGGCACAAGGTGAACAGCTTTGCTCTGTAGAAGGGCAGTCCATTCCCACAATGAGGTACAGTCTCCCCACAGGCCCAAGAGTAATGATGCTAACTGGTCATGGTTTAAAATGTCCAAAATTGAAATTATAAAACCAAACCAGCTTCTCCTCTGTTTGAGCTGATTAGCTCAGATATCTGTCATGGTAACAGTCTTCTAAGGTTAACCTCATGGGGAAGACATCTCCAGTTCACAGAATAGGAAACTGAGGCACAGAGAGATGGGATAGAGAGCCCAAGCTGCCTACACAGCTGCTAACTTTCTCTAGTTTTAGTGTTTTCTCTTCAGTTACACACGTAGTATGGCATGGGTCATGTGCGCCCCCTTACATGCCTGCCTTACCAGTTCAAGTGAAGTGCCCAGTTCAAGGTGGGTGGTTGCAGTCATGTTGCTATGAGATAGCCCTGTGTGTTGATGGTCGTATATGAGCCCATTGTTTTGAAGGCACGTCACTCATCTGATAGTTGATACCTAGATTTCTATAATTTGGAAGGCAGTTTTGGAAGTTATTTCATTTTCAAAATTACTATTTTTTGGCTGGGGACATAGGTCAGTCATAGAGTCCTTGACTAGTATGTACACGGTCCAGGTCTTATCCTCAACACAAAGAAAAAAATAATCAACTGGCAGGAAGGGACACTAAAATACTTAATTGTCAGGAGGAGGAAGATGGGCCAGTGGGTAAGAGTACCTGCTCTGCAAGCATGAGGGCCTGAGTTCAAATCCCAGGCACCTGTGTAAAATTCTAGGCATTTGGTAGACAGAGCTCAAGACCTAACCGACACACAGCTAGCCTTGCTAAAGCAGGGAGCTTTAGGTTCAGGGAAGACCTTGTCTTAAGGCAATTAGGTAGTGAGCAACAGAGGCAGATGCTGAAGTCCTGCTCTGACTTCCTCACACATACATGGGTGCAAGAGTACTGTACACTCATTTGTTAACTACTACACACAAATATCACACACATTTACCTGAAAAAGTGTATTATTCAAGGTTACAATGCAAAGATTTGATGTACATAGATACTGTACAATTATGATCACAATCAAATGAACACATCCATCTCGATCTGTTCATTAGATCCCCAGAAAGTGTTCATCTCATAACTGAGAGTGTGTATCCTTTGCCTTCTACATCTTCCTCTAGTCCAGTCCTGCAGTCATTGCTCTACTCCCTGCTTCTGTGAGCTGGATGCGAGAGTACATGGCACTGGCTCTTCTAAATATGGCTAACTTCTCCAGCACAGGTTGAGTTTGCCTGGAGAGTTTGCTTTTGTTTAATCTGGTTTTGTGAAGAAAGGTGAGCGTTGCTGGGAAGCACATTGCCATATGCTTTTACTTTCCACCGGGTTGTGAGGGACTCCAGCCAGGTTAGCACTTTCTCTGTGTGCAGCCCTGTTCTCAAGGAGGAGGGGTCCCTAGGTTGCCAGAATGCACTCTCTTTAGATGCTAGGTATGTTGGCAACGTATGAAAAGCTAGTTTATTGGGTGCGTAAAGGAGCAAGCATGGTTCTGGGCCCTGGGGCAGGAGGGAGTCATGAGAGATGCTTGGGCAGGAGTTGAGTAGTAGGGGGGAGGGGTGCCATTTCTGCTGGCCTGGCAGTGCATAGGATGGGACTCTCTCTCACCCGGGAAGGCTACCGTCAGAGTGAATACTTTATCCTTGTAATACCAGGTGTTCAGAAAATAATCCAGGCTGTCATTAACCAATCAGCATAAATTAGACCCAAAACAAAACATAGGGAAAGGTGGGCAATAGCGAAAGCTCACCCTGGAGGGAGACAGTGAAGCTTCTGGTGGCCTCTCCTTAAGGCTAAGTTGGTATCTAGGTGCACCGAGAGCAGGGAGCTGAGGCAATGCTTTGGTGGCCCCACATTAGTGGAGAGCCCCTGACCTGACCACAATGGTCAGTGTGCTCTGCTCTGCACCCACTGGCTGGAAGACATTAGCTACAATTCAGTGCATTTTGCACACAGGCAAAAAGATGTGTACGGGATCCTAGGATGTTAGTTGCCATAGCAACATCTGCCTTTATTATCACCTAAATCCATTCACTGCACAAATATAGTAACTATTTGACTTACCCACCCCCAGTCCACTTGGTAGGATTAAATAATGACAACAAAAAGTCTCTAAATTCCAACAATTTGCAGTGTGTGTGTGTGTGTGTGTGTGTGTGTGTGTGTATGTTTGTGGGGGATAAAAGAGGATGTTTGTTTGTGGGTAGGGTAGATATGCACAGGTATAGGTTACCGGCAATGACTGCTGCTTACAACCTATTCAGGAAGGGCAAATCTCTGGGAGGAATGGGTCAAATTGCCACACAGGAAGCACCAAGAAGAAGTGGAAGAGGTGCAGAAGAGGAAAAACGAAGGTATTGTAGAGAAAATTATAGAGGGAAATCAGGTAGATCTGGGCACAAATATTAGTAGCACCACTGCTTCCCACTGTGAAGCCACCATTTCCCCCGAGCCACCATTTCCTCCTCTGTAAAGCGGGAACACCATATCCAGTGTGTCTCAGCGACTTGGTCTGACTTGAGGACCTGTGATGTCATCTGGATGCTGGACCAGGACTTGATCTGCTCTCAGTACCAGGAGTCCATTTGTACCCTCTGCAGGGAGGTAAAGAGTGCCAGGGCTGGCAGGGGTTGGTGAAGGTGGTCATGATGCCAGTCTGGAGAGGGGGTTAGGTTAACCAGAATAAGGGTAGGATAGGCCAAGTAAAACAGCTGGCTCCAGCCAATGAACATTCCATAAGGTCACTTCCCTTTAGAAGACGTGCTTTCTATACTTGGAATTCTTGACTAGCATCAGGTGGGGGTGGGGAAGGAAACTATGGGCTCCAATTCAGCCTCCAATAACTTGCTGGGAATTAGGAGGTATTGATGGGCAGATGGAGTCTCATTGAGACCTGAGGTATCACCACGGTTAAAACACATAAACTCTCCTTCATGCCCCAGCTTCTGAACTCCTCAGAGATGACCTGAGTTTTTCTTGGAGCACAAGTAGCAAGAGCCCAGACTTAGATGAATTCACTACTTGGTGGAAATTATTACATTTGTATATGTATGTGTGTGTGTGGTGTTTGTATGTGTGTATGTGTATGCGTGTGCCTGTGTGTGTGCGCATGCGTGTGCGTGTATATGTGTGTGTGTGTGTGTGTGTGTGTGTGTAGTACCCGCGCACAATCTGCATACACATGCCATGGCAAACACGTGGTGGTACTGTACCTGACTGTATTCTGCGCCAAGCTGCCATGCTTTCCATGAGTTCACTTGCAAAAGGTCATCATAGCTGGGTTTGCTGGCTGTCGATGTTTCCTTATAGAAAGAGGGGCGGGGAGTATCCGGCTACTCCTCTAGTCAGCTGTGTGCAATTCTGCCCTAATTGAGCATAGCTTCAGGGAGGGGCTAGCATATAAAAGCTGGGAAGGTCTAGTGGTCTCCTCTGAACAGCAGAGGGGAACTCTTCATCTATGCTGGCCACATGTGACCAGTGTGACTGTCTTAGGGTGTCCCACGCACCTGCCCACAATCCCTTACCCATGCTGTGCTATAATCCCAGTAAACTCACCGGTTCTCCAGGGGGAGTTTTGGTGGACTTGAACTTTGGTTGGCTATCGGGACCACCTTATGAGGAGGTGGGTAGATGTAGTCCTCCTTCAGGGTGAAAATTCTCGACAGGCGGTCATGGAACAACTTGTGGGAGCTGGCTCTCTCCTTCCACTGGGTGGGTTTCAAGAATCAAGTGCAGGTTTCAGGCTTAGTGGCAAGCGTCTTTACCCACTGAGCAATCTTGTCAGCCCTGGTAGCCATTACCGTAAGTGCTTCCCACTCATGTGTTCACTAAGTCCTTGCAATAATTTTATATAGTCGGGGTTGATATTGTGTCGCTTTGCAGTGGGTAAACCGAGGTACGGAGTGACATGTGCAGGGATAGTGTGGTCCAATAGAGCCGCAGCTCCAAGGGTAAGGACCAGAGAGGAGACTCATGAAACATTTAACCTGTGCCCAGCAGCAGTAATGACTCAGTGAAGGCTGACTCTTAGCGCTATGATTGTTATTCTGGGGTGGAACCATTGTTAAGCTTTTGAAGTTCAGACCCTCCTGCAACCCCACTTTGAAGTGGATTTGTCACAAGAAGTTTGGTTAGAGATCACATCTCTCTGCTAGACTTTTCTAGAAACAAATCTTGTTATGGGGGAAGAGAGTGAGGATAAGAAAGAAGCCTCTGAGGCCAAGGCCATTGTCCTTGAGATACTGATTAAAATTTGTCCTGGACTCAGGTCCTGCTTCAGACGTTGTTATCTGAGTGAGCTTAGGCTAGTCACTGAGACCCTCCGAACAGGCCTTGTAACTCTTGTAATGACCAAATGGCAGGCGGCATGGGAGGCCTTAGCATGACACCTGGTACACTGGCAGTGCCTGGTTAACGTGCCTAGACCATGATACTGATGGAGGGTATGGTGGTGGTAAAGATGCTTTGACCTATTCCTGTAGGTGTTTCCCCAGGGTTCCTCAATGGTTTCCTGTAGAAGACAGTGAAAGTAGTGGGCGTGTCTCAGCAGTTCTGAAGACTTGTGCGCGCGCGCATGCGCACACGCTCAGTCTGATGTCATTTGTCAGTAGCTGTCCGTCATTTTTTTTTTTTTTTTTGAGACATGGTCTCTTAATGGCCTGCAGCTCACCGTTAGGCTAGACTAGCTGATCCGTGAGTTCCAGGGATCTGCCTCTCTGCCTCACTGGTGCTGGGATCATAGTACACACATCATCACTGCGGCAGTTTTTAGTGAAGGCTCTGGGGATGGGACTCAACCTCTTACTTTATGGACTGAGAAATCTCCCCAGTTTCTGATCACAGCTTATAGAGCCCCCGGATGGGGGTCAGAGAAGACACCACCATGACAGCCTGTGCTGGAGTTAGCTGCCCTCCTCTGGCGAGTGGGCAGGGGGATTGTGACCACTGGTGATGTTATCACTAGAATGGCCAGCACTTTATGGTTCCCAGGAATTAATTAGTTTTTAATCTTAGGTAAATTGGCGGTGGTGATTCCCTTTCGTCCTTCTAGATAATTTCTATGAGACTAAAGTGCTTTATCTTGCAGGGAGTGCAAATGTAACAAGTAGGGCTAGAAATCAGATTGTAAATACTTTAAAACATGATACTAGTATTGGATCCAGGGGAGATTCAGATATAGCAACAACTAGCTATCTATTCAAAGAAAACCACAGACCTCTTAATCAAGAACCAGAACCTGTAAGTCCCCAAGACCATTTATTCCCCCGAAGTCTGGGATTTTTGTTTTGTTTTGTTTTTGTTTTTAAGACAGGGTTTCTCTGTACAGACCTGCTGTCCTGGAATTTGCTTTGTAGACCAGGCTGACCCCGAACTCACAGCTATCTGCCTGCCTCTGCCTCCCAAGTCATGAGCCACCATCATTCATCTTGCTCTTTTCCTTCTTTCCCTTTTTTTTTGGAACCTAGCCTTTCATTTATCTCTTAACAATCAAGTATTTAATCCTTTTTTTAAAGTTTAGAAACAAATGCCCAATTGCATAACTCTATAGGCGAAGGAAGGAGGGATCTTGGTGCCTGTGCCAATCTGGGAAGGCAATGCTCAGTTAAGAGCAGGCAGAGAACACAAGACACGGGTGTTCTCCAATGGGGATGCTACTTGCCATATCACGGAGGCAGAAACAGAAGATGTTCAATGCCCATCCCATTTCCTCCCCAAGCACTAGCTTTATTCTTTGTGTAGGTGCCAGGGGAGCATCTCTCTAAAGTTAAGAGCAGCAGAAGCATGGAGTGTAACCCCCACCCCCTCAGTGGTGTTGGCACCACACTGTCTTCCTATCCCCTCACACCTCGGTGTACTTTGTTAAAATTGTGATTGAGCCTCAACAGGTCCTTGCAACCTTTTATAGACTGTGTTATGGCCCTCTATAGTGTGTAATATCATCATCAAGGTTTTTTTTTTCTGAATTGTAATGCTTTCTAGAAATTGGGCTGAACTAATGTTCCTTGTGCTGTCATTAACAAACATTGCTAAAGTCAAGCTGGGCCGTGGTGGCGCACACCTTTAATCCCAGCACTCTGGAGGCAGAGGCAGGTGGATCTCTGTGAGTTTGAGACCAGCCTGACCTACAAGGGCTAGTGACAGGACAGGTGCCAAACTCTGTCCCAAAAAAACCAAAAAAAAGTATTGTTAAAGTCAGGTGTGATGGTGCACATCAATAACTCCAGCACTCGGAATATTGAGGCAGGAGAATTGCCACGAGCTTAGGGTCAGCCTAGGCTATACTTGATCAGCCAGAATGATATAGTAAAGTTCTATGTTAAAGAAACAAAATTTCACTTGGTAAAACTCATGTCTTAGGACACGAGTTTGACCTCTGGAACCCAAGTGTAAGAGAATAAACAAAGCAGGGTGTCACGGCAGTGTTGAGGGGGAGACAGGTGGATGTGTGCAGCCTGCTGGCCATAGAGCCGAGTCAGCTTGGTGAGTGCCAGGCCAGTGAGAGGGCTTGTCTCTAGAAAAGTGAATGGCGCCCGTTAACAACACCGATATTGTCCTCTTAGCTTCATATCCTTGTGCACACATGTGCACTTATACACACGTGCATGAAAACCTTTCTCTGAACAACACCAACATTATTCCTCATCTTTCTCTGTTTCCATCTCCACATCTCTTCTCATCTGTCTACCCTTCTCCCCGGCTCTATATTTCAGAGTGAGGTTTTTCAGGAAAGCAAACCCCAGGAGGCCTACTCACTAATATTTTCAATAATTGTAGCATAGTTTTTGGAGCTTGACTTGAGTATTTGCACCAGACCAATTAAATCCGACTCTCCGGAGGCCAAGTCCAAGAGCTGAAAAATTGGAAGAGCAGCTCAGGTAATTCTAATGTGCAGTCAGGTCGAGAGCCATTGACTTAGACCATTAGTTCCAGGAATGGCTGTCTATTCTTGGGAGGTTGTGCAGTTAGCCCAGTAGGTTCTTGCCAGGAAATCTGGAGAACAAAGAGCCACATTTGGTGACCCTGACTAGATGGGAAATCACAAAGACAAGAGATCTGCTCTGGAGATCTTAACTTGCCAGTCTCCCTTCTCTGCCTATGCCTCTTGCTTGCATTGCTCAAGCCATTCCTGGCCATTCTGCCCAAAGTGCCTCTTCCTCACTCCTCTTAAAGTCAATGCAGGCCATTACTAAAAGAATAGGGAGTTCAAACTGGAGTCCTTCTGCCACCAGAGAAGGGCAGGCCAGCGCTCATGGATTGGAAGAGGGTTTTACAGAACTTGCTGGGAATTCAGTAGAGGCAGGCGTGGGCACAGCAGGGCGGAAGTAGAATGTGTGTGAAAGAAACTGCCCTCACCCCCGTGTATGCCTTGAGTTTTAGGGTGTCTGTACCATGGACTGGAGAAAGGCGTGTCGTCTACTGTGCAGCTCAAGGTTCCCCATGCTTATTTATATGTCAAAAAGAATTCAGACTTTTGGCTAAGACTCCTGCCCTCACATAATGCATAATGCATGACGAATAACCCCAAAGGACCCCTGAGAAAGAGTAACCAGCCTCCAAAGTAGGCCCCATGGTGTCCCCGGAGATGGGTGTTCCTCTTGGAAATGGAGGATGGAGACCACCCGTGAAGTGAATGTGCTCTGTGGTGAAGCTGGAAGAGCCCAGAAGAGTGCGGTGCGTTGGGGGTTAAACCTTGTCCTTCTACCATGTATTAGAAGAATACGACCTTCATCCTTTGCCTTTAGGAACAATGTGGTCAGATAACACTAATGCTCATATCTCCTAGTCTGTATCTTGAATTATTTCACTAAGAAAACTCCTCAGGAGTAGAGTTACTAGATTAAGGGATAAGGCTAATTCTTTCGGCCCTTCACAAATATTTCTAATCCTGCCTAGAACAATTGTGTCAACATGTACTCTCATTGGCAGCATGCAAGGATGCTCATTTCACACATGTCCACCAACTCCAGGCATTATTACTGAAATTAGGTCCCGGTATCCTTACTTTTTTTTTGATTGTTCTCTTTCTGGCCTATTCTTAGAAATTTCTAATTGGGTGAATTAAATCATGTGTATTGTCTCGTGTCTATTTTTCCTTCAAGAGGTAAAATTGAAAAATCTCTTTGCTTTAGAAACATGACAATCATTCTTTTCTCTTTCATCCTCCTTCCTAACTAGAAGTCAGGTAGCTTTCAGGTTTGCTGTAAGGGACAAGGGCCCCCTTTTCTTTAGCAGACTGTGCAGACAGCAGATGCTTCTGTGAGATTGTCTCCTTAGCTTTCACTGTGCAGGGGCCTCTGGTTTATTTGCAGAGTGTTTCTCCCTCGGAGTTGAAACTTGACTCTTAAGCCAGTGTCTTGCTGGAGGCTGACGTGAAGCCGTGAGTTAGTCCCTTCTTCTGTTTGTTCTTTGTCAGCAGGAGGAATGGTTAGTGACCGCTGCCGAGCGCTGCAGTGTCTGGATGTTCCCCAGCATAAACGATCCTCGCCATTCACAGACTCTGTGTTAAGTTCTCCTACTCGTCAACATTTGTTTGTCTTCTCCAAATTAGCACCAGGACATGTTTGTCTTTGTGACTATAAATAGAACAGCAGTTGAGATTTCTGAACCTCTGTCCTTCCAGGTAAGGGGCAATTCTATTTTGGTTTCACCTCCCATATTCTAAATAAGTGTCATTTTATGGCTTAACGTTGCCCTTTGTGTTGTCTTGTTCTGCTCCTATGCTCCCTCAGTTGCAGTGCTGAAGCGCTAGGTAGGGTTTCTAAGCACAAGAAAGTTTGTGGTGTGCTTGTGGAGAAAACACACGGCAGCTCAACATGTTTCAGACATGAGTCACAGAGCTGTTGGCCCTTAGGCTGATAAATCAACAGCACACATTAAGTAATGGCTCTTTAAAGAGAAGAATATAGGAAGTAAAGCAGCGTATTGATTGGCTGATGAAAATGGTTGGAGTCACAGACCCACAGAAATTCAACTTCCTGTTTTTGCTTGGATCAGTTGTTCAGGATTTGCTAATTGAGAGTTCGTAGTAACATCATAGTGCATGGCTACTGGGATTACCAATGTTGACCTCATATCAAAGGGCAGCAGCATACCTCAGGAGATGACAGGAACATAGGTAAGGAAATAAAGAACACACGAAATGGTTAAAACATGTAAGCAGCAAAGAACGGCTGGGTGAGCCTGAGAAAGGCTTTGTAGAAAGCATTGTCGTGGAGCCTTGTGTGAAAAGGCTTTTGATTGATGAACCTAAGAAGCAAAGAGCAGGAGTGGATGAACTGTCTCATTTGGGGAGGACAGACTGCTAATTAGTTTGCAATGGAAAATAATTGTGAATCTGGGGCAGATGAGAAATTAGGGTGGAATAGTGCGGGGTTAGGTAATGACAGGACTCTGAAAAGGCCATAGTTTATTCTTTAGATTAGTGGCATGTTAAAAGCTTTGTTTGCTACAAAAATGCAACATATTTAGCACAGAGTTTGATTAACTTTGACAAATGGATACACCCAAATAAATACCACAAAAATCAAGACAGAAAACGTTCCCTCAAATATTCTTTTTCTTGGCATCCTATGTCCCTATGACTTGTAGCCCCAAATCAAAAGCAGTTGAGGAAGTGCTTGCTGCCCAAGTGTGAGGACCTGATTTTGTATATTCTCAGCCTTCATGTAAAAGTCAGGCACCTGGTCTGGGCTTTAGGATGCTTGATTTTCCCTGGTTGTGGTGCACCTACACTTAGGTCTTCATGCTTGGTTTTCCCTGGTTGTGGTGCACCTACACTTAGGTCTTCATGCTTGGTTTTCCCTGGTTGTGGTGCACCTACACTTAGGTCTTCATGCTTGGTTTTCCCTGGTTGTGGTGCACCTATACTTAAGTCTTCATGCTTGGTTTTCCCTGGTTGTGGTGCACCTACACTTTGGTCTTCATGCTTGGGCAGCAGGCACTGTAGCAACTGAACCATCTCCCCATCCCTGAAATATTTGTTATGACCCCAGTCATGTGTGAAAATTTAGTTGCTCCATGTTCTTCTACCTGGTATGATTAATTTAGAAAAATTAGCTGTTATATTGAATAGTACTGCTTTTTCATTGTGGAATAAATTTACACTAGAAATTTATTAGTTCTTTGAGACACCATTACAAAGCCGGGTGTGGTGGTTCATGCCTATAGCCCCAGCTGTCAAGGAAGCTGGGGTAGGAGGACCACAAGTGTCAGGCAAGCCTGCACAGCACAGTGAGATGCTCTCTCCCACCTCTCTCTCTCTCTCTCTCTCTCTCTCTCTCTCTCTCTCACACACACACACACACACACACACACACACACACAGACACACACACACAAACACATACACACATATACAGACACATACACACACAGACACATACACAGATACACACACACACACACACACTCAGTCACATGATTTAAAGGCAGACACATAGAAAACATTCACAGTACAAATGTGTGACAAGAGGCTGATATCCAGAACATCTGGGACGTTGCTGTCCCAGCGAGACGGTAAGACTTTAAGAAATAATTGTAGTACATTTGACCAGTTACCACACAAAAGGAGAGAGACAAGTTTCAAATGTCTCAAATAAAGGATATTTAGCATATATGATGGTTAACCTTTTCAACTAAATGTATTGAAAGACACCCAGAATGAGCAAGAGCACGTCTCTAGTGGTATGTGTATAGATATTTCTGTAGATAGCTGGGTCCTAAGGAAGAGCTCATCAGTGGTTCAGTCCATCCATGGGGTTAAATTTTGAATAGACTGGGAGATGAACCTGTTGAATGTGGGGCCTAGTTGGAGGAAGTGGGTTTCTGAAGGCCTGTTACTTCTCTCTGTTTCCTGGCTACCTAGAGGTAGGCTTTGCTTCACCACCGCCTTCTGTAATGATGTACTGACTCACCATAGGTCCAGAAACAGCAAAACCAGTCAATGCACATCAAAATCGTCAAGACCATGAGCCAAAATAAATACTTCCTCCTTTAAATTAGTTTACTCAGCCATCAGTTGCAGCAGCAAAATTGTTGACATAGCACCATTAATCGTCAAAACAGTGGGACTTGCTCATATCCACCACACTTGCCTTTGCCATGGTGTTTTCTGAAGAATGGAAGTTTTTAATTTTTTGTTGAGGACCAATTTAAGATATTTTTCTTTTATGATTTTTAATTTTTGTATCATATGAAATATTTGCTGTGCTGGCTAGTTTTATGTCAACTTGATACAAGCTAAAGTCATCTCAGAGGAGGTAGCCTCAATTAAGAAAATGCCTCCATAAGATCAGGTTGTAGGCAGGCGCATTTTCTTAATTAGTTACTGATGGGGGAGAGCCCAGCCCATGGTGGGTGTTGCCAACCTGGGCTGGTGGTCCTGGGTTCTATATGAAAGCAGGCTGAGCAAGCCAGGAGGAGCTAGCTAATAAGCAGCACCCCTCCATGGCCTCCTTATCAGCTTTTGTCTTCAGGTTTCAGCCCTACTTGAGTTCCTGTCCTGACTTCCTTTGATGATGAACAGTGATAGGGAAGTGTATACCAAATAAACTGTTTCCTTCCTAACTTGTTTTTTTAATTAGTTAAATTTATTCATTTATTCTATATCTTGACTGCAGTTTCCTCATCCTTCTCTCCTTCTATTCCTTCCCCCTACCTCCCTTCCTTCCATTCCTTCTCTGTTTCTATTCAGAAAGGGGCAGGGTATCAACAAAGCATGGCATATTGATGTGGGATTTCCCTCTGTATGCTGTGATTACTATTAATGAATAAAGAGACTACTTTGGACCTATAGCAGGGTGGAACTTAGCTAGGTGGGGAAAACTAAACTGAATGCTGAGAGGAAGAAGGTGGAGTCAAGAAGAAATCATGAAGCCTCTGTTGGAGACAGACGTGCTGAAGCTTTGCTGGTAGATCACAATTTTGTGGTGATGCAGATTCATGGATATGGGTTAAATTAAGATACAAGAGTTAACCAATAGGAAAGTAGAGCTAATGGATCAAGCAGTGATTTAAAAATACAGTTTCTGTGTGATTATTTCAGGTCTTAGCTGCCGGACAGCTGGGAACAAACTAACGGCCTCCCTACTACAACATACTATACTGGTTGGTTTTGTATCAACTTGACACAAGCTGGAGTCATCAGATGAAGCAGCCTCAGTTAAGGAAATGCCTTGTTGAGATCCAGCTGTAAGGCATTTTCCCATTAAGTATCAACAGTGGAGGGCCCAGCCCATTGTGGGTGGTACCCTGGGCTGGTGGTCCTGGGTTCTATATGAAGGTGGGCTGAGCAAGCCATGAGAAGCAAGCCAATAAGCAGATCCCCTCCATGTCCTCTGAATCAGTTCCTGCCTCTGGGATCTGGCCCTGTTTGAGTTCCTGTCCTGACTTCCTTCACTGATGAACAGCAACATTGAAATATAAGCCAAATAAACCCTTTCCTCCCTAACTTGCTTTTTGGCCATGGTTTTTTATTGCAGCAATAGAAAATCTAATTAAAACACATATGAGGTAGGACTGAATTCCTGCTCTTGTATTAAGGTGGGGCAAGGCAATACAGTATGAAACCCAGCTTATTTTTTGGTTATGATGTTTCATTACAGCAATAGAAACCCTAAGACACACACACACACACACACACACACACACACACACGCACGCACGCACGCACGCACACGCACACACACACACACACACACATATGTATTAGGAATATGATATAAGGAATGGTTGAGATTCATTTTTTTTCTATGTACGTAGACAACTCTCAGCAGTATCTTATGAAATAATTACTCTCCTCATTAGATTCCCACGGCGTGGCCTTATGCATCTGGGTCTGTTTCTAAGCACTCAGTTCAGTCCTATTAGTCTGGGTGTCTGTACTCACTGCGGCTTCATAGGAAGTACTAAAATCAGGCAGCATGCACTCTCCAGTTTTTGTCTTCTTTTTCAGAATTGTTCTGCTAAGTTTCTTGAAAATTCATATAAGATTTAAAACCTGCCTGACAATTTTGTAAGAAAACCCGTTGGCATTTTTAATGGAATCCAGTTGAATCAGCAGCTAAATAGGGAGAAAAGGTAACAATATTGCATCTTCCAATTAATGAACATAATATGTCTCTTCAGCTTCTTAAGTGTACTTTAATTTACCTAGTAGTGTTTTATGCATTTCAGTGAAGAGGTTTTGTTGTGATTTGATGCTATTATTAATGATATTTACAAATAGCCATTTTTTTTTGACATGGACTTTCCTTTCTTTCTACCCATTTTTGGCGTCACTGAGTTTTGCTTTTTGACCTTTTAACTATCTAATTTTTATATGTAATTTGAGTTTAACCTGTTTTAAGGTAGAAGCTTAGCTACATTATTTTGGAACTTGCTTTCCTGAATTTTCAAAGCTATAAATCTCTCAACCAGTGTTTTAGATGAGTGTTGCATATCTCATTACCTATGTTCTCCAATCATTAAATTTAAGGAATATAACACCTTTGGGTGTGTTTTTTTTATGTGAATGAATCAGGGATTTTTGGAGGTGTTTTGTTTAGTTTTCGCAGACATTTGTTGGATGTTTGTATGCTTTTGATTTCTACCTTCATCCTGTGGTCATCAGAGCACACTGTGAGTTCCCTCACATGCTTCTGAGTGGTACAGGGTAATGTATATAATATATATATATATATGCATATATATGTATATGTCAGTTCATGATAATGATGTTAGTCTTACAACTGCTGAGTACTCAGTTTGCTTGCTCTATCAATAACTAGGGGAGCAGTGTTGTACTTGCCAGCTTTAATTATGAATTTATCTCTTTATTCTTTCACTCATATACACTTTTGCTTCTAGTATACTAAAATTGAGTTATTGAGGATGACATCTTTCATCATCATGAAATATGCCTATTTGTCTTTGGAAATACTCCTTGTTCTGACACGAACATAAGCATTCCAGGTGTGTTTTGATTTGTTTTTGTTCCACATTCATTTTTAGACCCCTTTAGTTTTGACTGACTTGTGATTTGGTCCGTAGTAGGCAGCTACTCCTAGGTTCTGCTATTTTGACTTGTCTGGCCATCTCTGCCTTTTAACTGGTCTGTTTCAGACAATTTGAACTTAATGTAATTATCGATAGAGCTGGTTTTAAATCTGCCATCTTGCTGTTTGTTTTCTATTCAGAATTGTTTCCATCTGTTCTCTGTTCACATTTTTTTTTTTTACCCTTTTCAGATTGGTTATTTTATAAAACAGTTTGACTCTTCCTAATTGAAATTCCGATTTGAAAAGAAAACCTTCTTTGCTGGGGCCCGAGAGCTCCGCTTATTTGTAGGTATAGAGATTTAGTGCACAGGCAGGAATATGCTGGTGTGGGAAAGTGGTGGGAGTAGTGTCCTCTAGGGTTCACGACCTCACTCGCCAAGGGGAGTTGCATAGGTTTGTAGTACCAGGCATGATTTGTTTCCAGTTGAATGGTTCTTCAGTTCAGTTAAACAGCTTTTGGAGCTGCCGAGACGTAGGTGCCTCTAATGTACCTGTAGGGCTCTCTTGCTGGTCATTGTTGTGGTTCTTAGGTGACACAGGTGGAGAGGAATATTGATTGTCTCCCTCCCTTGGTGGCTGCATATCACTGACTCTTTGTAGTTTCAATCATCATCCAAAACATTTCATGGAAAATTTAAGAAATAATTCATAACATTTAAATAGCTTTCATTATATTAATGCAATGTTCTGTCTTATTACTTCTTCATGTATCTAACTAATATCAAACAGTATCATCGGCATGTATATGCAAAAGAGACACAGAATTACATAGGGTTCACTATTCTCCGTGGTTTGTAGACATCCTGGGGGAGGGGGATCATGGATTAAATCCTTCATAGGTAAGGTGAAATTAATTTATATTATTTGTAATTTATTATTTTTCAGTCTGCATATTCTACATTAATTATATCATTTCTGTGTCCATATCCTTTGACTGATTCTCTTTGTGGTTTTGGATTTTGGATCATGCTTTTCTAGCTCTTTGTGTCCTTAAAAATTATTTTTTTATTGAAAAGCTAAACATTTTGAATTTACTTTGCTAAATGTTTGACTGTGTTCTCTCCCTTTGAAGAGTGTTCAGTGTCTTTGACGAGCAGTTGCATTCCTTGGATTTCAGATTGGCTTTGAGGTTTGTCTCACAGACTTTCTCAGGGTAAGCCTGGAGTGTATTTTATTCTAGGGTTTACTTGTCATAATGCTAAACGTCGGCACTTCTGATCTCTAAGGAATGTTCTGTGAACTTTGAGGTATGATGGATTTGATTGATAGGAACCCAAGTAATTTCCAGATCTGTTTTCTCTGAGAATTTCTTGGCTGATAGAATTCTGTTAATTGTGATCTCCAAGCACCATGGGACTTTACCCTATATAGGTACACAGCATTCACAAAAAGATTTGAGAGGATCACATCAGTATTTCTGGGGCCTTTTATTCATATAGTACCCATCTCTTCAGCATTCTGCACTCAGTGACTTAGCTGCCACACTGATGTCAAACCCCAGTCGCTGTGCTTCTATGCAGTTAATAAGGATCGAACACATTGTCTTAGTCTGTTTGAGATTCCACAGCAAACTCCCACAGACTGAGTGCTCAAACAGCAGAGATTTATTTTCTCACAGTTCTAGAGGCTGGGAGTGTGAGATTCGGGAAAGGGCATGTCTGGGTTCTGGTGACAGCTTGCTTCCTGGATTGTGGAGGACCATGTTTTTATTATATCTTTGCTTTGTGGGGGTGGAGTGGCCTAGAGGAGAAGCATTCTGTCCCGTGACCTTTCTGTTTTGGGGAATTATCCTCATCATGATATTCCTAGCCTCATGCCCTCGTATAAACAAGATTACTGCCCAGAGATCATGTCTCCCAATGTCACCACAAAGGGTACTAGGTCTTCAGTGCAGCCATGGAGGGGACAGTTAAATCCCTGACACAGATCCAATTCCTCCACCACTCAGTGATGTTTTGAAACTGATGTGTAGTTATCCCTGTAAGACATGTTTTAGTGTTAAAAATGAAACTTTCATTTTTTTCCCTTGTTGTCACCCCTAAATTTGAGAATTACTGCATGCAGCAGAAAGCCCTTACTAATGAACTTCTGAACTAGACTTTAATATGATGAAGTCATAATTGAGGTCAGGACTTCTTGAACCTTTTCCACTTGGGACCTCCCATTTCCTGAGAAAGGTTTGTACAACCATAGGTATATAAAATAGATATACCAGTCAAACATTTGATGATAATAAGTCATGAAGACATTTATTTTATGAATGAGGAAATAGTAAAGTGCTTGGTTTGAAAGCATGGAAACCTGAGATTAACTGCCAGTCATGCTGGCATGTGGTTGTAATCCTACTGCTTGGGGAGGTGGGCACTGGTGGATCACTGGGCCTCGCTGGCCAGCCAGTTAAGTCTAATCAGCGAGTTCTACGCCAATAAAATACCCTGTCTCAAAAATAAGGAGGACAGAGACTGGGGAGATGGTTTAACTGTTAAGAGCACTGGCTGTTCTTCCCAAGAACCCAGGTTTGATTCACAGCACCCATATGCAACTAACTGTCTGTAACTCCAGTTATAGGGGACCTGATGTTGTTTTTTGGCCTCTGAAAGCATCAGACATGCACACGGTGCACAGACATAAAAGCAGGCAGACAGATCCATTATACATTAAAAAGAAAAAACGGTGGGCAGTATATATGATATAGCATCTGAGGTGGACCCCTGGCTTCCACACACATGCACACACATATGCAGGTATACCCCACATGCACACTTACACACATGAAAACACAGTCACACACAATTTATTTTGTTCTTAAAATAAAAAAGTGGGATGGTTGTTTCACTTATATGTATATGTGTGCCTAGGGTCTGCAGAAGCCAGAGGAGGGCATTGCATCCCATGGAACTGGAGTTATAGATTGTTGGGAGCCATGATGTGGGTACTGGGAACCAAGCCCAGGTCCTCTAGAAGAGCAACAAGTACTCCTAACTTCCGAGCCATTTCTCTAGCCCCAGAAATTTATTTTTAAAACAATTCTCAGGACTGTCAGGATGACTCTACTGTTGAAGATATTTGTTGCTGGGACTGACAACTTTGGTTTGATCCCTGGGATGTGCATGGAGGAGAGGGAGCTGATCCCTGGGATGTACATGGAGGAGAGGGAGCTGATCCCTGGGATGTGCCTGGTAGAGAGGGAGCTGATCCCTGGGATGTGCATAGTGGAGAGGGAGCTGATCCCTGGGATGTGCATAGTGGAGAGGGAGCTGATCCCTGGGATGTACATGGTGGAGAGGGAGCTGATCCCTGGGATGTACATGGTGGAGAGGGAGCTGATCCCTGGGATGTGCTTGGAGGAGAGGGAGCTGATCCCTGGGATGTGCATGGTGGAGAGGGAGCTGATCCCTGGGATGTGCATGGTGGAGAGGGAGCTGATCCCTGGGATGTACATGGTGGAGAGGGAGTTTATTCCCACAGTTTGTCCTAAGACTATCACAAAAATACCATGGTATGCCTCTTGACAAAAACAAACAAACAAACAAAAAATAACAACAACAACAACAACAACAAAAAACCCAAAGCAAAACAAAAAAAGAAACCCAACAACACTCAATTATTTGGTATACATTTAATTTGACTGCTTAGTAAAGATAAATTTGCAACTAATGAGTTGGATATGTTAATTTTACATATGAATTAAATTGTGGTTGAATATTTGATATTGCAGGACAGTTATCAATATTTTTCAGAATTGATTGGTATTTAATTTCATAATCATTAATACTTACAATACTGCTTTGCATAAATTTGTACTACACATGTCAGAAGTATGTTTGGGCCAATTTCAGAAGAATTTGAAGACAATTATGTCCTAATCCCAAATCAAAATTCACTTGGCAATTATTTATGAAACTCCAGTCAGCAACTCAAATAGCAGCTTTCAAAATCAAACAGTTTAACACAATCAACTCCAAAGATATTTATATGGTGAAATATGATGGTAGGAAAATATCAAAGGTCTCCTGTCCCTGTAATTAAACCTTTCTGTCCCTATACGAGCAGAAAACTGTGTGTGCGGACAGTAAAAACACTGTGGTTAATAACAGAATTATCTCATCAGGCAGCCGTTGGCACTGCATGGCATGATTGCATGACATGACTGCATGCGTAAGTACATGCTGTGCGTTTAGAACCGAGGATGAAGTGAAGTGGCAAGATGCAACACAGGCGATCACGGCTAGAGCAATTTGCATTCATTCTGTGTTTGGTTTTGAATTCATGATTGATCACTGTGTGCTCAGAACCTTTTACCACTGCCAAGTTTCTTTTGACACCTCCATTCAGTGATGTGACCCACCATATGTGGTCATGGCCCAGAGTTTATGAAGCTTGCACTTGGGAAGACTAAGTATGGGTGTGGGTGTTCTTTAATGATGTTCATGGTAGCCAGGAAGTGAGCTCTCTCAGGCTTGAGCGTCAGGAGGTTTTAAGCTACTTGCTTAGTTTGTTGTGCTGAATCTTATCGTTATCCTCAGCATCAGAACCGTGGACAGCTTCCCCCGTGCCGACAACGTGCTGCAATCCTTTATTCTTTCATTTATCCACCTAGCACCTGTTTATTTCACGATCACCCTTGGCATTTTAAAGAAATACAGAATAAGGGAAGACTACCTATCGATCTTGTTGCTCTTTTGGAGTTTATGACATCTTTGGGAAAGCAAGACAAAGGCGAGTTTAAAAATAAGCATAACAATTTGTTATGTTGGAATATCTTATAGTGTGAAGGCAAATTTTCGTAACTTTTTTGGTAGAAAAATTCAAGACGACAAACCTACTCTTTTAGAGCGTGTCTTCGTGCTTTACAGAAAGACAGATAATGGTTGTGAATTGATGTTAATGAGAGAAGACATTTGGTGGAGAATTTTCTGGAAGATATACATAGAATGAGCTGAAGAAAAGGTAAAGATCTTCTGGTTCACAGGGATTCCCTGTATGACATCGCCAGTCCACAGGATGACCAAACCATAGAGGAACCTGGACTTCGGGATTGTGACCAGATGAACGGAGGACCCATCAAACGCCTAGGTGCAGGTATGTGAACCTACTGCAACACATGAGAAAAAGAGTGGGTTTTTCTGCAGTAAAGAGATGAAGGTTTCTGACCCATGTTTTCTATTTCTTTCCCTCCTCTCTTCTACCAGCTGAGCCTATTTTAAAGATTTTCTTTTGACAGTAATCAGATTTAAAAATAAGCTTTATGCTTGCATTTTATTTTTCTAGCACATTATAAAATTGGTTCTTAAAACAAATGCAGGCAATCAACTTTTAGGACTATAATCCCCGAGTCAATATGTTAAATTATAGACAGAACACCTTTAAACAATGCATGCAATCAAATTTTAGGACCATAACCACTGAGTCAATGTGTTAAATTAGAGACAGAACACCTCTCTCTTCCAGGTCTGATTCTAGACACCGGGAGGGTTGCAGAGCTCAGGATTTGTCTGCTCACTCATTCACTAACAATTTCATGATTAGTAGGGTATGGCCAGAGCCGTTAGTGTTTTACAGACTGAGATGAATGTCTGAATGTGGGTCACTCTGTTTTTGTACTTACCCGAGAGTTTATTAGCGCCTGGGAATTGGGTTAGGGACACAAGAAAGAAGGAAGTAGGTTGGAAATAGGGTCCTTTGTGGGGCTGTGGCAGCCTGTGCTCCCACATTACAGAGCTCCATACTGACATCCTAGACATCTTTCCAGGGAGGATTCTTGGTTGGGAACAGCGTTTCTTTTTCTAGACCGTTGAAACTCATTTAAATCTGTAATTGGGGCTCAAGTAGAAAGGCTGGAGAGTGCATTGAGAGATGTCACTTTCTTACACGGTTTCTGGATAAATCCCAGCTATGTGAAGGAGGTATAAAAAATAAAAATCAATTATTCCATCAGCAGGTGGGAAGCTCTTACAGCAGAAGTCTTTTTAGGGTACAGGAAGAACACGCTGTGCCATGTGGCCCCAACATAGAGTTGAATGCAGACTTACTAATAAAAGAGAACCTAAGTTCCATTCTGTTTTACAATGACCAGTTGAGGTCTAGAGGGTTCTATTTATTTTTTCAAGGTAAGCATTTCAGGTAGTCTGACAGTTAATCTTCACTGTCAGCTTGACAGGTTTTGGAATCACCTAGGAGACACACTTCTGTGAGGGCATCTCCAGAGACGGTTCACTGAAAAGAGAAGTCCCGCCCTGAATCCGGGCAGTGAGATCTCATGAATCGGAGCACCAAACCGAGTGAAAAGCAGAGAGGAGGATGGAGCCCACTGAAGACCGGCATCCATCTCTTTCTGTTTCCTGACTGTGACTGCAGTGTGGCCAGCCTTCCCTGCTGTCATGAACTCCATCTACAAATGAGACGAACACAAACCTTTCTTCCTTAGTTTGTGGGTTTTCTTTTTTTCTTTTTGTCATGTGTTTGGTAATGGCAAAGAGACAAAGTTACCAGTACAGGGAGGTGTAAACAAATTGTCATCTTAAAACTTTTACAGACCACATGGGGACATAAATAACTGGGAAGTGTGTGATGTGTCATACACCATGGGTGATAGATGCTGCTCTTGCAGGAGAGGACTCAGAGAGCTGGAACACTGTATTTAAATACCAGGCTGGATAGACACGGACTTAAAAGTTGAAATTAGTTCCTTGGCCTCTGAGGGGGGGATTGGCGGAAGCATCTCATTTAGGACTGAGGGTTCCGAGGTCTCTCACTCTCTGCACACTGTCTGGCTGTGGGTCTCTGTATTTGTTTTCATCTGCTGCAGGAGGAAGCTTCTCTGATGATGACTGAGCCAGGCACTTATCTATGAGTATAACAGAATGCCATTAGGGATTAATTTATTGCTATATACTTTTAGTAGAACAGTATTTGGTTTTACCCTAGGTCCCTGGGCTATCTAGTCTCTGGTTCTTGGCCACTCGAGCAGTGTCCAGTATGGATTCCATTTTGTGGAGAGGGCCTTAAGTCAAATTAGATATTGGTTGATCACTCCCACAGTTCAACTTCGCTGTGTTCAGTGGGTTGTGTAGGTGCTGTCTTCTGTAGTAGGGCTTTACTGTCAGTTTGCGGAGAGCAGCCAATAGCCTTAACAATAGCCGGGGTTGTTTGGGGGTTCCCTTGGGATGCCTTTGGCCAGCAACTTGATTAGATGTAACACATTTCTAGTATTGGAAGCTTCATTTTGTGATGAGAGATGTCCAGCTGGGGCTCTGTCTCCTCTGTTCTTTGGTGATTTCATTTATATTGGCTCCATATATGGATATGCTTTAGGAAGCGTCAACTCTATTAGGTTTCCATCCTACCCCTCAGATGGTCCTGATTTTTAGCTGTCTCTCCCTATATTCCCTCCCTTACTACCCTTTCTCCCTGTTCCCCAGTTGATCCTCACATTCCAGCTCCTGCCCCAAGAGGAGGCAGGAAGAATGCAAGAGCCAGAGGGATAGAAGACACCAAGCAAACAAGACCTTCCAAACACAGCACAACCGATGTGCACACACAAGCTTTCAGAGACTGTGGTTGTATGCACAGGACCTGCGCAGGCCCTAGAGCTGAGAGGAGATGTGGACACAGGCTCCACCCCTAACCCAAAAGCTAGCTCTGATTGATAACCTCTTGCAAATGAAAAATTAGTTTTCTTCAAGGGAGTTTCACTAGGGAAG
Source organism: Myodes glareolus (assembly GCF_982192425.1). Lineage (NCBI taxonomy): Eukaryota > Metazoa > Chordata > Mammalia > Rodentia > Cricetidae > Myodes > Myodes glareolus. The sequence continues at coordinate 69,335,539 of NC_142030.1, forward strand.
CAAACCACTCTTAAGGATAGGTTCCATGCCCAGTAGTCGAGGGCCAACACAAAATGAATTCAACAGCATCTTTGGAGGTTCTTTGCTACATAATGTTGTCTCAGGGATTTTTGCTTTTTTAACCTAACAGGTCCTCTGTGTATATGTTATGACTACTGGGTTTGTGTTTTTATGGAATTCCCATGTGTGTGAATATGTATGCCTTGTTTATTTTACTATTATTCCTTACATGCCTGTTTGTTCTCTAAGGAGAGACAGAAGGGGTGTGGGTGGGAGAGGAGAGGACGGACCGGGAGGGGAAACTGTAATCAGAATATACTGTATAAAAAAATCTATTTTTAATAAAGGAAAAACACATTTCAGTCAAAGGTACCTGTAATTTCTTTAAACTCTGCAGGCTCACCATCCAGTTCTCAGATGAAAACACGGAGACCTGTTATTACTTAGAATGCCCGGCCTTGGCTTGTTTCTAGTCAGCTTTTCTAACTTAATTTATCCGTTTTCCTTTAACTTTGTTTTGCCTGGGCTTTTTCCTTTTCTTTATTCTTTCTATCTTGTTTTCCTTCTCGCTCTGTGGCTGCCCCTGTTGTTCTTGCCTCCTTTTCTCGCTTCTCCCTCTTGTTCTTTCCGCAAACCTAGATTTCTCCTCCTATTTATTCTCTCTGCCTGCCAGCCTTGCCTATTTCTCTTTCCTGCCCAGCTATTGGCCATTCAGCTCTTTATTAGACCATCAGGTGTAACAAAGTAACACAGTCTCACAGAGTTGAGCAAATGCAACATAAAAGAATGCAACACACCTTTGCATCATTAAACAAATGTTCCACAGTGTAAACAAATATAACACACACCTTAAACTAATATTCCATAACAGGTAACCTATAACAATCCAGTTTCCACTCTTAATCCATGTTTCTTTTGCTTTGGAAATCTGTGGTCTTTTGTGAATTTTACTGCTTTTTAATAGAATTGTATTCCCCAAAAGGAAAAAAAAATGTTAAAATTAAGAGTAACTTAGAGGAGTATCGTGAAGATCCAAGTAAAGGAGGCCTTCCCAGTGCTTGGTTCTGAGCCACAATGGAATAGCTTGTTGTTGCGGTAGGAAGGTACCCATCCTAGCATAGATGTACTGAGCATCTGGGAAAATGCTGCAGAAGTGGTCTAGCATCTGGAAGACACTGGGGGGTGTTGGAGTTCAGCTCTCTGTACTTCACAACAGATTATGCCCCACTTCAATGGCCTCTGAGGGTTAGGAGTAGAGGTAGTAGGAACCCAGGATGCCCCAGATGAGGGCGAGAGTGACAGAAGCTTATTTCAAGTTACAAATGGTCATTTGAGCAGGACAGAGGGAGGAAGAAAAATTTCTAAGCTGAACTCACGCTGCAGACCAGGTTGGTTTCTAAGTCACAGAAATCTGTCTGCCTCCTGAGTGCTTGGATTAAAGGTGTGCACCTCCAGCACCTGACCACAGTTCCTTTCTAATCTGCCTATTCTTCCCAAGGTGGTAGGTACCTCCACTCCATCTCTTGGCGGGCATTTTGACGCTAGGGTGTAGACAGAGTGAGTGGGTGATTGCATTCTCTCACAGGAGCAACATCCCTGTCGACTTGGACTCCATGTGAGAAAGTGCCCTTTCTCTCACCCCCTTGGGCTTGTGGCTCTATTCTCAGTCACTAGAATAGATGGGCCTTGTCTCCACAACACACAAGTATTCAATAGTTTGCTGCGGTGGTCTCCTTGTTTGTTGCTGTTGCTCCTTTCACATGTAATTGTCTCATATCTCCAACAAACTGTAAAATACTGGAAGTAATGATTGGTTTATACTGTTGTGTGCCCCCCAGAGCACATATCCCAGGGACTGTGTGTAATGGAGGCACTTATTCAAGTATTCGTGACAGATGTCAACTTGTCAAAGTTGATTTCCTTTTCTTTTCTTAAAGGGATGCTGGTTAGTTGTTTTGTTTTGTTTTGTTTTTTGTTTTTTTTTGTTTTTTTTCCCCCTAGGAATGTTGTGGCCTCTCCCCTGAATGCCAGTCATTGAACATCAGACCTTTTCCTTGTAAAAAAAAATCATTTCTGAGGGGCTAGAGAGATGCTCAGTGGGTATGAGCACTTGATGCAAGCACGAGGATCTGAGTTTGAATCCTCAGAACTAATCAAAAGTTGGGTGTGGCTATGTGAGCCTGTAATTCTAGCCCTGGGGAATGGAGACAGGTGGGTGCTGGGAGTTCTCTGGTCAGCCAGCCAAGATGAGATGGTCAGCCAGTTCCATGAGAGACCCTGTCTCAAGAGAGTGAGGTGGAAATCAATAGAAGAAGGCACATGCTATCTTTGGTCTTCACATGTGTGTGCACATGTGTGTATACCTGCTCTCTGTCTCTCTGTCTCTGTCTCTCTTGCCCTCACACACTCACACTTTAGATAGTGCTTGACAATTCTTAAAACTGGAGTAGGGGTTCAGTACGTTTAGGTCTATCCTGATCTGGCATCCGGGGAGCACCAAGTTTTGTTTGGCTGATTTGTTACAGCAGGTTTGGGGGATTCCTACTGGTGTTAACACAAGCTTGTCCAAAATCAATAGTACATTCCTCCCACCCTGTGGTTTAAGTTGCTATATCTATTAGCAAAATTAATGGAATATTTTCCAAGAATCCACACATTCCTATTAGGCTTCTCAATGTCCAAAAGGAAAGGATGCTTAACAGGGCAGGTTCATGTGTGCTTTACAGTGAGATAGTGACTTTGCATGCATGTGCATCTCTTAGACCCCTTTCTTATTCCCTCTGAGAAGGCTTCAGGTGAAGAACAAATGGCTTCCTACTCCTTAAGAGTCCTAGTGGAGCCTGCATGGGACCAACCTAGACCCTCTGTATGTGTGTGACAGTCGTGTAGCTTGGTCTGTTTGTGGGGTTCCTAGCAGTGGGATCAGAACCTGTCCCTGGCTCTTGAACTGGCTTTTGGGAACTATTCTCCATGCTGGGTTGTCTTAACCAGCCTTGATGTGGGGGGTGGTGAGGGAGCTTGGTTCTACCTCAACTTGATATGCCTTGCTTTGTGCACACTCATGAGAAGTCTGCCCCTTTTGGAACAGAGGAGTGTGTGTGTGTGTGTGTGTGTGTGTTGGGGGGAGAAGGGGAGGAGAGGAGTGAGGGGGAGCTGTGGTTGGTATGTAAAATAAATGAAAAATTAATTAATAAAAAAACAAAGAAACAAAAAAAACCCAGAAGAGTCCAAGCAAGAAAAAAAATCAAAAACCAAGTAAGAATAAAAAGTCATGTCAAATCGGCCCCTCCCCCAGCTTTGTTGCAAGTTTGTACATGAGGAAACCAAAGAAACTGTTTTTTCAGAGGCTGCATATGAACAAAATAATACAATCTGAAACCCTGTTCTTATATTTTATAAATAACTAAACTTGGCAGGTAATGGGAGCACGCCACGACTTAATTGCCTTTGGTATTAATTAAAAAGGATAAAACAAGCTTTCAAAAAAGGATTTTCATGACTGTGGGAGGGCTTGAACGTTATCTTGCATATGTGTATTTTTATAAATAGTCACAAGAGCTGAAGATGAGGCAGGAGAAACATAGCAGGCTCAGGTCACTATCCCAACCCAGACTATTATCCACACTAAGTGACCAGAGCTACCCACGGTAGAGTGGAGAGAGTGCTGGCTTCTCGTAAGGCTCAACCATAGCATTTCCTTTCCTTGATTGCATCTCTTTACGCCTATTGCCAAGCCGTCCTCCCTGGTGCTGCTCAGATTATTCTTTCCTGCTCAGTACTTGACAACTGTAAAACATGGAGCCATTGTTCCACATTTTCATGTCATGCCTGTCAGAACTAAGCGAGCTGGACCGTTTGGCCCTGGTCCTGTCCTCACTTTATCTCTTGACTGGGTTCCTGCTCCCTGAGAAGTGTGCAGGTTTTGATGACAAAAATCTAACAGAGCTTGGAAGAAACACCTCTATTGTTGGATGTTTTACTCTTTTGGCATTTTGGGGGGGCCGTCACCCAGCTCCCAAAGGATTCCCATATGGAGGCTTATTCTTACTTATAAATGCCCAGCCTTCGTGTGGTTGTTTCTTGCCAGCTTTCCTTATTTTAAACTACCCCGACAACTTTTCGTCTCTAGGCCTTTTCCTTTTCTTACTTCTTTATGTCTTACATTCCTTCTTACTCTGAAGCTGGCTGGGTGACCGAGTGGCTGGGTGACCGGGTGACTGGGTGACCGGGTCGCTGGCTTCTGGCGTCCTCCTCTCCTTGTTCTCTTGTTCTTCTTCTTCTAGATTTCTCCTTTTCTTTATACCATGCCTGCCAGTCCCACCTCTCCCTGCTTCTACCTCGCTTTTGTCTGATGCCTGTCATTTACACGGAAAGCAGTCAAGGGCGCAAATAACTCTTTTTCAGTCTAATCCACAGTCCAAAATGAGGTCTCACCAGTATTCAAGTTTGAGTGCAAAAATTTCCATGCCCCTTTGTCTTTTGTGTCCCACAAGGCACATTTTATCGTCTATTAAAAGACGAGCAAGAGAGAAGTTAGGAACGTGGGTATGGATGGGACTGTGGTTGGGACCACAGTCTAGCATGAGGTGTAGGCTGCAGACACAACCCACTTCTCTCCTTGATGCACCGTTTTCTGAAAGGGTGCGACACTCTACAGCCTCCAGTGTAGCAATCCAGAGACCTGAGGAGGCCAAGAGGCCTTCAAAGAAGCCCAGCAAAGCATTAGCAACACAAGGTTGCAGGGATGCAAAGACTTCTGAATATCTTGAAGTTAAAGGCAGCTCGGGTATCTGAAGGCAGTGGGGCTGGCATCCGTTTCTTAAGTTACTGTGAGGAAGAAGAAGAATTAGGCTTGTTTCTTTGTTTTCAGCGGTTGCAGGCAGAAGTTATGGCCAGATTTGGGTTCTGTTTAAGTAAATATATCCCTATAGCATGCTGGAAATGGAAATAACATGTTTTACAGTTTCAAAACTACCTTTCCTATCCAATACAACAGCACAGTGAAGTAGATAGTGCAATGTTGTTACTGTCATTCCTACCCTGAAGGACATTGTTTGCAGTTAGATCTGAAGACGGAGGTGTTCACAAATGATTATTTAGTCATGAAACCTTTAAATGGAAAAGTTGAACTCCGCATACTTTTAAAATTAAATTTCATATGCTTTCACACCTCTCCCACACCCCACTGTGTAATAATGCTAGTAATGTGTAATAATGTAGTAATGCTGTGTAATAAGCCACTCCGCACTGAGTGGCATAGAAAAGCTTTTATTCAGTCCAAACCATGCACAGTTGGGATGGCCTCTGCTCCGTGGTGTGTGGACTCTCAGAGGAAGAGAACAGTCTCTGAGCAGGAGATAGAGTTGTTTCAAGCCACACGTACCTATTTACCTGATGACTGGTGATGTCCATCAACCGAGAACTCAGCCCTTATTGAGGGGTAGATTGGGCTTCCTCACAATTTAGCAACTGGGCATTAGGAGCGAGTCCCCCAAGGGAGCAAAGCAGATGTGTATGGTGTTTTCATAGCTTCACCTTGTGAGTCATGAGCATTCATATCTGCTCTACACACCCCACTTCAAAACGAGGAAACACAGGGACTTCTGTTGAGAGGAGGGCCCAAACACACTGTAAAGAAGTCCATGGAATGGGAAAATCCACTGTGTTCATCTTTGGAAAATAATCTCTCTCTCTGTGTGAGTGTGTGTGTGTGTGTGTGTGTGTGTGTGTGTGTGCATTACCCATATATATGTGTCTTTCTGAGTTGAGTATCAGGGATAATCTGTAGAATTATTAATGAGACTGTGCCTTACATGCTTTACTTATTCATACTTGCACATTATTTGAATGGAAAAGTACCAAAGTTAATATTTGTATCTAGTCATTTCATAGACTAAATAATTTTTTATATCTTCAAATGCTAATGAAATTTAAAAACATCTGTCTTCTGAATGCACGACAGATCTGGCAGGGAGGTTGCAGAAATTCTGGGAGGCCGACAATGATAAGAAACACGAGCTGAGAAAGCTGACTTCCTGTGGGTACCCGGTGATGGCGAGTGTGGCTTTCAAAGTAAAATCTACACGACACTGTTTTGGTCAAAGCCAAACAAGTATGGTGGGACTGAGATCCCCACATAAAGTTACCAGGACCAAAGGCTATTTCATCATGTTTGTGTGTGTATGCATGCATGTGGACATATATATGCGGATACACACGTATGTATGGGTATAGACCAGAGGTTGACATCAGACATCAGAGACCTTCCCGAGCTGCTCTCCACCTTGTGTGTGTGTGTGTGTGTGTGTGTGTGTGTGTGTGTGTGTGTGTGTACAGGGTTTCTCACTATATGTGGAGGTAAGCAGTTCTGCTATCGGGCTCCATGGATTCTTCCTGTTTCCACACTGCTTGGCCTGTCACATGGGTACTGGGGTTCTGAACTCACGCCCTCTTCTGTAGTCAGCACCTTATGGAGTCATCTCCCTCAGGCCACCAAAAGCAGTGTCTTAGTGTCTTGAGACCAAACCCACCCTAGGAGGCAGAGTCAGGAATAAGAACCTCTCTTGGTTCTAAGTGGAGCGGGAAAAAAGTGACCCCAGGAATTTTCAAGTCCTGCCCACTCCCTTCACAGGCAGGAGAAGCACTCACACAATCTTTCTATTCCCAGAGGTCATAACTCACACGTGTAGTTTAAACAATCTTGGGTTGGTTGAGCCTTAGGAACTTGTCACAAAGAAACACAAATACTCTTTGGAAGAGTCTAGACCCTTAAGGAGGCTAGATGTCACAGAATTTCCATGGTTCCAAAGAACATATCTATACACCCACACTCCCAACCCCCATACATCAATCATACTCTTATCCACCACAAACATACCCTTGGCATACATACCTACCACACAGACAGACAGACAGACCCCCCCCACACACCCAAATACATGAGAAAGTAAGACACCACTGCCAAACCTTTTATAGTGGCCAGTCTGACCATTCTTCTTCTGAAATCCTTCCCCAGAGCACCTTGCCTGAAACACTGGCCCCGGCTAACACCAGGGCTATCTTCCCATTCTGTACATATCTACTACACGCTTTTTTAAAAAACATGGTTGACTACCAGTGTGTGTGATAATTTCAGGGTCTGATCTGTGGGGCCCCAGGGAGCAGCTGAACGGGTCTCAAGGTGCACAGCTGGCTCCTCAGAGCGTTGCTATTGCAGGATTACTGGAATGGTGAGCTCCGAGAAGCGGGCGCTGGTCTCAGTTTTAGGAGAAAAACCCGGCAGCACTGACTCTGGCTCTTTGCAGTCTCTGGGGAGGAGGCTGGTTCTTCTTTTGGGAGGATAAGACGCCCTGATTTTCAAAGATCCTGGGGAATAATTCCATATTTTGCCTCAGTTCCTCATCATCTTTGGATGTTCTTCCCTTGCCACACTAAAATATCTCTTGTGACATTTAGCAAGTTGGAAGCACTGAGCCACGCCTCTGTGGAGTCTCGAAGAGGTATGGCAGGACGCACACACACTGCTTGCTCCCTGACTTCTGGGGATACTCAACTTCAATTTCCTGAAAGAACAATGAGTTATAATTGTTAGGGATGGAACTGTCAAAAGTATACGAAAAGACCCATAAAACTGGGGCACATAAACATGATTTCATTTGATGGATGCATTTTCAAAGGAAAGCCATTTTTTGTGTGTCAAAGTAGAAAACAAAAACAGACAAATGGCAAGTGTAGGGGAGGCTGATGAGGACCAGTGAGTGTCGGACCAGCAGGTGAGGGCAGACTCCCGTCTCCTGGGGCTCCTTTCCTTTGCCAGTTCCTGGCTTCCACTGCGGACTCAGAGGGCCTGGTTCTCTCTCTTTCTACTTATTCCTTTTTTTAAAATTGATGTCCTGAAAGTCTGTCCATCTCAAAGTCTTGTTTTCTATTTCTCCCATCTTAACACAAACAAGTCATGGTGTGGCCTTCAGTCTGAAGGACCCAGAACAGCTTTCAGAGAAGCCCTGCTCTGCTTGCATCAAAGACAGATCCCAACATCTGGGGATGGGGTACCTGGGAGAGGACTGCTACCCTGAGTGGGATGACCAGGACAATGACACCTTGGAAGACACCCTGGGGAAGCCAGGCTGTTGGAGACATCCTGAAGTGGGCGGGGTAACTGTCTTGTCGACCGAATCTTCTTTGCTAAGGATAAACAGTACTTTAAAGCTAGTCCTCTAAACAAATTTTAAAAAAATTTAAAAGCTTGGCTTTAAATATCAGGAACCAGAGTCTAAAGAGCTAAAATTTTAGAAGGCGAGATGACATAATTTATTTTCCACTCAAAGGGAGATAAAAATGTGACCAGCTGGGGAAGGAGGAGGGAAAGGGTAGTAGATATTGTTAGGCCGTAGGTGCCTGCTGTGTTTCTTTGAAGAGGTCTGTTTTCAGCAAATTCATTGTCCTGGGCTGAATTAAGGTTGAGGGGATGAGGCTGGGCAGTTGATGCTGTAAGTGGGTTGAAAAGGGCCCCACCTGTACCCCTCTTCCTGGACTGAGCTAAAAGGCCCAGTAGCTCTGTCTCAAATAGGGTCCCTGGGAGGAAGAAGACTGGAAAACCCGAGAAGGAGTCGCCCCCAGAGACCACCTCATACACCACAGCCGATGCAAAAGCATGAGGATTTTATTAATTCTGTCATGACAGGGTCCCTCAGCATTTGGAAAGCCGAGAGACCCCGAATAGCTGGTACAGTCTGCTTTTAAAGGAGAAGGCCCCATAGAAACAAGAGGAGTTGTTCCTTGACCATTATGATTGGCTTGTTCGAGAAGGGCTAATACCAATAATTGACTGGAGAACTTTTGTCAGATCAGATGAGGTAAGAGGTCATTTTGACCCCGTTTCCCAGGGGACTGAGTCAAAACATACGTGTATGGGTAATTGTTCAGGAACCGAGTACGTGCATGTGTAGCTGTTAGGTCCTTGGTTCCCAGGGGAGGAAGGGAAGCACTAAGGCACAGAGGCTGAGAGGGTTTGGAATTGTCAGAAATGGCTTCAGAATTGTCTTAAAGTCTTACAAGGACAGCTTCACAGTGCCTCACCAATCCTGTTTTCTCTAGAGAGGGAAAGGCCATCTAGAGACCTCCGAGGATTCCTGTAAGGGCTGCAGAAGTGGCTGGGAACAAGTGGGCAGGATTGGCCAAGGAGGGGGCAGTATGAGTGCCCTTCCTGTGGAAAGCTGAGTGGTGAGGCTGAGACAGGAGGAGGCACCTCTCAGAGGAGCCTTTAGGCTAGAGGGTGACTCAGAGATCAAACACACATCCTGGACGCCAGGATAACAGCTGCCTCTCCCCAAGACAGAAACAGGGCATCTCGGTAAGGGGAGGGAACGCGGAAGAACACCCATCAGAGTAACTATATCAAGTCCAAAAGAGATCAAGTAAAGTGAATTGGAAAGATGTGGTTTCTGTTAGAAATTAAATGGCTACATACCAGCTAAATTCTGTTACACTCAATAAAAAACATTTAAGTTGGGACTGGAGAGGTAGGTCGGAGGTTAAAAGCACTGGCTGCTTTTCCTGAGGACCTGGGTTCAATTCCCAGCACCCACATAGCAGCTCACAACTTGTCTGTAACTCCAGTTCCAGAGGATCCCACACTCTAGCATAGACACAAGCAGGCAAAACATTTAATGCACATAGAAATAAATAAATTTTTAAGAACATTTAAATTAAGTTTTAGTTCACATATATTACTTATACATAATGGGTTTCATTATGACATTTTCATACATATATAATGCATTTTAATAATATTCATCCCATTACCTCTCTGCCCCACCCCCTACTGTCTGGTCCCCCTTCTCCTTTCCAGCTAGTTCTCTTTGTTCTTTCATGTCCTCTTTTCTTGGTGAACCAATTGCTGATTTTAATTAGGGTTATTTACAGGAACATCAGCAACTTGTCAGTGGCCACAGCACTGAAGAAAACGTCTTCCTTTCCAAGCAAATATTAACTGCCTTGAAGGCTCATGAGGTCTCTTCCCTCCATGGCAGAATGTCGACAGGTCCCAGTGTTGTGCAGGCAATCACAGCAGCTGAAGGTTTGAGAGCGCCATGGCCCAGGTCCTACTGCTTTTCACTCTCTCCTCCAGCTCACTATTAAGTTCCTTATACCTCTTATTCTGTGATGTTCCCTGAGCCTCGGATTCAGTATTATAGATGTCCTTTTTAGGGCAAAACACCCAACAGTCACATATTCTCAGCATTTTGACCACCTATGAGTCTCTGTAGTAACCACTGTCCACTGTTAAAGGAAAAATAGTGCATTTTTGGTGTCTATATTTGGATAGTTTTGCTCGTCCCACAGGATTGCCTAGTCAATCTGTGAGTTGTGAACAACCCTTTCACAGGGGCCACCTAAGAACATCAGAAAACAGATATTTACATTATGATTCATAATAGTAGCAAAATAACAGTTGTAAAATAGCTTAATAATTTTATGGTTAGGGGTCTCTACAACATGAGGAACTGTATTTAAAGGGTCGCAGCACTAGGAAGGCTGAGAACCACCAGCCTAGATGGAAAGAAGACATCAAAATGAAGTTGGATTAGCCGATGAATGTAGAGACTTCTAGAAGAGAAGTTCCAGGTATCCAGGGGCTATTTATAAGTACTTGTCTGGTTTCCAAGAGGGGGCTGGGAAGGGAAAATGCATGGCATGCGGGGGGGCACTGCACTTGGACCCCCGTCAGCATCAGTTTTCCAACACGTTCATCTGATTTTTTACTGGTGCTTCCTGTGCCCTCCAACACCATTTTACAGAGGAGTTCTACAAACCCGAAGAAAGTTTCGTCCTCCCCGGAACATCGTGGCTCCAAGCATGAGAAGGCCGCTAGGGCTATGGCAATGCTTCAGTACTTAGGAGATGGGCATCATGCCCAGCGAGACTTTAAGCCCTGCCTGTGACCGAATGTCAGACCAAGACATCAGTCAAGATTCATCTTCAGTTCCTGGGAAGGGTCTACTGACAGCGTGGAGCACCAAACAAAGGAGCGATGAATGCGTTCTGGTCCGTGCAGTTCACTTGTTCTCAGAGCGCCAGGGAAGATCCAAATACATAGATTTACACCGCCAAAGAAGCTGTCACTCTAGTCGTGAGCAGTCATCTGTGAAATTTCCTAAGAAAATGACCCGTAGTTTGGTTTTAGTGTTCAAGAGAGCAGTAGAAAGTGATGGACAATGGGAAGTGCCACACTACTGAGTCCTGGAGTGGAGTGGCATCCTTTCCATCCTGGGGTTCCTCGCTTCCCCTGAGTTGTGCTTCATTGAAGTCGCTTCTTTCCTTTTAATTTTCTTTGCATTTCTCTCCCCGGTGCTTGACCTTCAGTTTTGGATCCCTCTGTTGCAATTTTCTATTTCAGGAAAAAAAATAGAATTCTTCTTCCTTGGAGGAACTGGGGTTGCTGTCCCACGCTACCGTCTCGCCAGCAAGAACCACGCGGAACACTAGGATCCTTCTGCAGGAATGGCTTTAATCCTCTTGGGAGCTAGAGCATAAGCCAACATGGCCGGGGACCCAGATAAGATGGAACCCATCCCTTATAAAGGAAACAGACCCTGCTCTGGACGTGTCATTCCTGGATTGGTCAACTGCTCCCAGTCCCAGGTGAAACCTTGGGAGTAGTGGAAAAATATCAACACGTGTGAGCTTTCTAGCTCACCTGGCGGTGCAGCGCCATCTATGGTGGAGAGTGTGGTTGCGGCCTTCTACAGGTTGCCTTTCTCATTCCTTGAAGCTTTGTAAAGTTCAGAAGACAGCCTCAGATTCTAGAGTCTGTGAGTTGTTGATGTAAACTTCATAAATGTCTTAGTTGCTGCTCTATTGCTGTAAAGAGATGCCAAGACCAAGACAACTCTTATAGGAGAAAGCATTTAATTGGGGGCTTGCTTACAGTGTCAGAGGCTTAGTCCATGGTAGCAGCCAGGCATGATGCTGGAGAAATAGCTGAGTTACAGCCAGAGACAGAGAGAGAGAAAGAGAGAGAGAGAGAGAGAGAGAGAGAGAGAGAGAGAGAGAGAGAGAGAAGAATAGTGGTATATTATTTTTATTTTAATAAATAAATCTTGCCCGAAGACTGGAGGCATAAGCCACTAGAAGTCAGGTAATTGTGACACAGACCTTTAAACCCAGGATTTGGGAAACAGAGGCAGATGGATCTTTGTGAATTCAATGCCGCCCTGGGCTACCTAAGATCAATGCAGAAACAAATCCAGGTGGTGGTGGCTCACACCTTTAATTCCAGTACCAGGGAGTCACGTCTTTAATCCCAGCATTAGAGAGAATATAAAATGAGAGGAGAGAGAGGCTTAGTCTGCTTAGTTTATGGCCGCCCAGCTTTGGTAGAAGTTAAGACGTCTCTAGTGTCTTGGCTGCTTTGCTTTTCTGGTTTTTAGGTGGACCCCAATTTCTGTCTCTTGAGTTTTTATTGTTTGTGTTAACACACACACACACACACACACACACACACACACACACAGAGAAAGAGAAGAGAGAGAGCTAGCGAGCACGGGCTTTTGAAACCTCAAAGCCTACTTTCAGTGATATACTTCCTCCAACAAGGTCACATCTCCTAATCCTTCTAATCCTGTCAAAGAGTTCTACTCCTCATGACTAAACATTCAAATATATGAGCCCGTGGAGGCCATTTTATTCACACCAGCACAACCAGGAAGCTGTTGATCATGGAGCAGGTTGTTAGAAGCGTATGAGCCGGCAGTGGAGGAGAGCTGGAGCTCTGAAGAGTCGGCACCTGTGAAGAAGGTAAGTTCTCAGGACTCCAAGAGTACAGGTGATGAAGACAGCATTTCGATAGTGTATACTAATTGTGTAAATTAATGGGTCTTGTTAGGACATTTTTTTGTATATGTATGTATACTATGACATATGTGCACCGTTTCATTTTACTCTGTTCCCCCTTTCCTGGTGGACCCCTTCCTTTTCTAAAACAGTTCCTTAGAAATCTAGGTATCAGGCAAAATAAGCAATCTTTGCCTGAGTCTGGTTTATCTTAGTTAATACTCATTTGCTTGTGGAGCGCATAATTTTGGTCTTGTTAGTGGCTGAATTACTTTCATTTTTTATGTATGCCGTATTCTCTTTGGGCATGTATCTATTGATGAAAACCTCAAGTGATCCTGTAACCTGGCTGCCGTGAACATGGGCATACGGGTATCTCTAGCTTATGTTGATTTGGGTTTCTTTGAATTTATGACCAAAAGTCTATATAGATAGATCACGAAAAGGTTCCATTTTCAGTGCTTTGAGGAACTTCTACACTGGTTTCCACAGTGGCTGGATTAATATCCATTCTCACCAACAGTGTTATAAGGAACCCCTAGCTCGCATCCTTACCTGCATTTTTGTTAGTTTTCTTGATGACAGCTGTTCTGACTGGGATGAGAAGGAATCTCAGTGTGGTTTTGATGTGCATTTCCCTGGTGACTAAGGGTGTTGAATGTTTGTTTATTGGCCATTTGTACTTCTTTTGGGAACCTCTGTGGTATGAAGAAGTTTTGATGGGGCAATTAGGCCCTTTCCTGCTCCGCTCTTTGGAAGATGGCAATAGTTCTCCTGAGGCTTTCAGACAAACTAATTACAGTCACACCACTAATTAGCACCACTAATAAACACATTATGTATAATTTTCCAAGTTACTTTCAGAAGAGTAGTTGTGATCTTTTGTTTTATTCATGTGCTCTATTGCCTCTGTTTGGGGAGGGGTCCTTCAATTTAGAGGGTAGTATTCATCATCCACCTCGGTTAATGGAACATAATTAACATTGCTCAGAGTTATTCTCTTGGATTATTACTTTCCTTCATTGTCCAGGTCCTCATTCCCATCCCTCACTCTCCAACACTGACAGTTCTATTGGTGTGCTCTATTCTTGACCTCCAGGGCTCCTCTATGTATGAACCGTGCTGTTTCGTGTGTGCTACTGGGTAGTTATGGAGAATTTCAAACATTTATGAAAGAAAGTCATATAAACCCCTGTGTCTGTCACATAGCTGCAGTGATGATTGACACATGGCACACCCTCCTCTGTTACTGCATTTTCCTTCCCCGGGTTCATATTTCTAAAGCAATTTTCAAACATTAGATCACTTAATCTATAAATGTTTCAGTATGTATTTGTCAAAGGCAGCTCTCCCTTCTAAAAATAACCACATAAAATATAAACAGTAATCTCTAATATCATCCAGTGTCTACACTTTGAATTTGTATTATAAATCATCTTGTTAATTTATTTTTTATCAGAATCCAAACCAAACCCACACATTGGCAGCAGCTAAGAAGCCCCATTCTCTTTGGTCGGCAGCCTCCCCTTCCATTTTCTTTCTTTTGATCTGATTTTCAGAAAGCTTACAAGCCAGTCACAAAGAGTTTTCTTTGGCTCTCTTCCTTGTGACTCTGTTTAGTATGGTGCCTGTCACCTCTGCAAATTGGATATTAGATTCAGAGGTTTGATCAGGGGCCTGATGATAGAGGGACCGACCAGGCCACTCTGCTTCCTAGGGGAGCTGTGCCCTCCTGGCAAAGGAGAGAATTGTCTAGCTGTCTTTAGGGATGCTGTTCATCTGTCATAGCCTTTCTTTCTTTCTTTCTTTCTTTCTTTCTTTCTTTCTTTCTTTCTTTCTTTCTTTCTTTCTTTCACTCACTGGAAGATGCAAAAAGATGTCCCCTTTCTATCCTTTCTGTCCTTGCAAACTGTTATCCCATTGAAAGAGAAACTTCCATCAGCTTCCTGTCATTGGCTCGTATCAGAAAAGTCACCTAAATACTTGAATTTCCCCCTTTACTGCCATTTTAAAGAAAAGAATGTGTTGATTTTCAAAAGGCATCAGGAAATGTTCTCTAGCTGTAGTAAGCGCACAGACAGTGTGTCTCAGTTGGTGTCTGTGTTGGTTTGTGTGTGTTCTCATCTTTGGTTGTGAGTAGGAAGCTATTCGAGTTGGCTTGTGAGTCTATACACCATGACTATAGAAGGATTGATAACTAATAACTTTCTAGATACTGTCAAATTTGTTTCCATAGGGTTGTATTCTGCCTTTCCATAAACTCTGCAAATAAATATGTTAACTGGTACTTTAGAAAATCTTAACTGCTTCCGTGGGGTAAGCATCTTCTCCTGCGTCCGGGAGTCACCCGTCTCTTCCCCATGAGGACAGTTCACATTTTCATACCATAGAACATTTTAAGAAAATGTTTCTGGCTTCTTTGCTCTCTATTTTTGGGTGTCTTTTATACAATAATTATAAACACCATAAGGTGTGAAGAGTTTGTCCTCCTGTGTTATTCGTCTTCTCTTTCTTTGCCACACAGAAGACTAATTCATGAATAAAAAATGGCTTTAGAGTTTTAAGTCATAGTTAGGAAGATTTACCGTAATAATAGAGGAGTTCATCCACGCTTTCTTTAGATGTTAAAGATGTTAGCACCTCCGATCCAGGGTCGGTGAGATGGATCAGTGGGTAAAGGTTGTTGTGCAATACTGGCCACCAAGCTCAGCTCCTGGGACCCACATTAAAGTCCCAGCTAAAGCATGCTGTAGCACGGTCTGCATGACCCCTTCCCATGACATATCACACACACACACACACACACACACACACACACACACACACACACCCTTAATTAATAAAAAAAATTAAGAACTCTCTGATCATTTGCAATCTATTCTGGAGTCCAGTTATATTGTTTGCTAAAAAGCCTGTATTTTCCTCCACAGATTTGAGATTCCATCTTTTCATAAAACCAGGGGCATGTCTACTAGGTCATTTTCCAGACTTTATTTTCTGCTAATTTGACAAAAATCAATGCATTTTAATAATTTAGATTTTGTTATAGGGCTGGCTTCTGGCATCTTGCCCTTTATTTTCTTTAAAGACTTTTTTTTTTTGCTAGTTTGCTTTTCAACTAAAACTTTATAATTAAGTTAAGGTAAAACAAACAATTGTGTGATAGCATTTTTATTGAGATCGGCTTGCACTATGAAAAATATTTTATTAGAAACTGGCAATTTTTTCATCACATTCTGACTATGATTACAACTATAGAGGGTGGCCATATTTATTTAGCCACTTGTTTGTGTGCGTGCATGCAGAGATCAGAGGTCAGTGTTGGGTACCTTCTGTTTCTTTCCACCTTATTTCTTGGGGCTGGGACTCTTACTAAACCTAGAGGTCATCAGTTCATCCGGTCTGACTGGCCAATGCGCTTCAGGGATCTGCCTTTTCCTGTGCCTGGGCTTGTGCTGCTGAGCACAGCTTTGAATGGAGTGCTGGGAGTTAGACCTCAGGTTCTCCTGCTTACACAGCAGGCGCTTTTCTGACCGAGCCACCTTCTCAGCCCTTCAGTATCCACTTTCTGATACTACAGTTGCTGTTAATCCAATGACTACTGTGTATGCTGACCATTGTGTGTAACTCAGCCAGCGTAATGACTGCGCAATAATGATTTGCACTGTACCTCGAGATTGGAGATGGGCGCGAAGGTGGCTATCACTTGATCTTAACAATTAATGAAATATGAATGACTATAATGAATTAATGTTAAGGACGGTGCTAGTGATACAATATCTAATTGGAGTAATGTCTTCTCAACACTTTTTGTATGCGTGTGGATTGTTGGGATTTCTTTTGTAGTATATGTTTTGGAAGAAGAAAAGATACCATTTTGTTCTTACGGTTTTCTCATCCCTTTGCAATAAAGTATTTGGTTTATTTTATATTTTATTTTCTGAGACAGGATTTCTTTGCAGCCGTGGCTGTCCTGGAACTTGCACTGTAGACCATGCTGGCCTTGAACTCAGAGATCCACCTGCTTCTGAGTTCTGGGATTAAAGGTGTGCGACACCATGCCCCACTACCCTTATTTCCTTCGTGCAGTGCCTGGTTTATTTAACTCAGGGGTGTCCTTGTTGAAGCGACACTGACTGCTGCAACAGTTGATTTTAAGCTTGTGGCTGCACGCGAGGCAGACAGCATTTGGTAGCATTTGCAGGTGAGGTGGAGAGCTCTGCTCCAAACAAGAGCAACAAGCACTTCCTCTCGTGTGGAGTGACCAGACTCATCGGATCCAGGGACACACAGCACCAGTGCAAACGCTCATTATTTTCTTCCTGCTTCCTGCCCCACCGCCCGCCCCAGCCCCTCATGTCCCCTTTCCGCGTCAGTCTGCCCTTTAGTGAGATTGTATACTTGAGTTTCCCAGCATACCCATCAGGAAGGTGTCCATTTTGCTTTTCATAACACCTACTCTTAATTGTGGCCTAGGTTTTCTTTGAAGGTGCACTTGGCTGTCTTGGGCTGATGTCTTTCGTCTGCATTGGGCAGCATACTATTGTTAAATAAATGGTGGGCCCTGTAAACAGTGTATAGATTTAACAACAAATCTTTACTGCCGATTTGTCTACAAATATTTATTACATTTGGGACACTATATAACTCTTTCCTTGTAGTTACATTTGGGACACTATATAACTCATTTGATTTAATAAGCATTAAAAATAAACCCTCCTCCCCCCTGCCCCGTGTGTGTGTGTGTGTGTGTGTGTGTGTGGTGTGTGTACCTATGCAGGTTGATGTTGAGTGTTTTCCTCTCCCCGTCTCCACCTTATTTCTCTCAGTGTCTCACTGAACCAATTTGCTGGGTTTTTTTTGGGTTAGAGTGGTTTTCCACTTAGCAGCCAGGTTCCCCTTGTCTCCGTCTCCCCAGCTCCAGTATTAACGCATGTGCTGTCAAGCCCGACTGTTTACATGCGTGCTAGGGATCCAAACTCAGGGCCTCATGTTTGCACAGAACGCACTTTACCCACTGAGCCATCTCCCCAGCCCAATACACGTTTTTAAAAATGCCCTATTAAACTTTTTGTTTAAAGAGAGATAAAATAAATTAATTCCAGCCCCTCCCCAAACAAACTCCACACAGAACAGAATGAAACATCTCTAGGATGTAGAGTTTTCTTATCTAAAACCAGAACTTAATCTACTTTGTATTTGAAATTATTTTATAGTCTTTTATGCTTAGCCCAGGCGTTAGTTTTCCTCTCCTGTCAGATTTATTGGTTTTCTTTCTTTAGTCCCTTCTATTACCACACTTTAGGTTTGTGCTGGAAGAGTTCCTATGAAAAGATTTTCACCACCACCCCCCCCTTTTGAGATTATATCATGTGCAATAATTTCCCTCCTCATCTGATTTTTGTTCCTATTTTTCTTATCTAAGGCAATGGCGTTAGGGCCGATGCAACGCTCCATAGAGGGAACACGGGTGCTTGCTTCATCTTGTTCCTGAATTGTACAGAAAAGACTCAGTGTTTCCTCATTTTGAAAGAGTCTGGATTCGGGACTTTTGTTGGTAGTTTCATATTTCATGATTTGGGTCTTTGGCTCAACCTTGAAAATAACTAAAATATCTTCTGTTTCTTTTGTTTGATCTATTTTGAAGTAATATATATATTAATATGTAAATATTAAAATTAGTTTTGTAGATATGTACCCATAACTAGCAGAGTTTTCTTTCTTTTTAAAAAACACACATATATGTTTAAAATAATATATGATTAGTATATAGAAAATAATATATAAAAATTATGTAATATTATATATAATACTATATATAATTAGTTCTGTAGGTATGTGCCTATAGTTAGCAGCTTAGGTTTGCTTTCTTTAAAAAAAGCATTAATTTAATTTTACATGTATGGTGTTTTGCTTGTATGTGTGTTTATCACCACGTGTGTGCCTGGTGCTGAGGGGTCCAGAAAAGGACATCGAGTCCTCTGGAACTTGAGTTACAGACAGTTGTGAGCTGTCATGTGGGTGCTGAGATTCAACCCTCAAGTCCTCTGGAAGAGCATCCTGTGCTTTTAACCACTGAGCCATCTCTCCAGTTCCTTGATGTAATATCCTTTTATTCTCAATTTCCATAGGGTGGCGAGCTTATTTTAATTTTTACAACTTCTCTCTGTGTTAATAGTAAGAATATATAACTTTTTAAATTATAATATTTTATTTTATTATCATGTATATACATAATGTATGCATGGGGGTGTGCTGGTGCCACTGTGAGAGATGGAAGTCAGGGGGCAACTTCCAGGAGTTGGTCCTTTCTTCCCCGAGGGTTCAAATTTGGGTCATGAGGCATGTGTGTCAAGTACTTTTGCCCACCAAGCTGTCTTGCCAGCCCATGAACATACAGCTTTAATAAACAGCTTTACGTGTATCTACATATTCTCCTTTATAACTGTAATTTTGTCAGAGATTTGCTTATTTATTGTAATGTTTATAATCGAGCTTTGGGCCTTACACAGACTAGGCAAGCATCCTACCATGACTGCTTCTTTTTTCATTGGGAGAGGCCATCTCGGTGAGTTAGTAAGGTTGGCCTTGTACTCGCCCTATAGCCCTGGCAGGTGTCAAGCTTGAGATTCCCCTGCACTGCTTCAGCCTCCCCTGTAGCTGAGTCTACAGGTGTGTGCCTCCAGACCTGACGTTTATGGAGCCGTCATTTTCTAGCTGCTTAGTAGTTTTATATAAAGGTATCATTAATTTTTGCATATTGACTTTCTATCCTACAACCTCGCAGAATTCATTTATTAGTTCTAGCAGGTTCCAGTTTCCTGAGGATATTTTACATAAACAATCGGTCCATTTCATTACAGATGCTCCCTTCCCTTTTAATTCATTAGGAGCACAGTTCTCTTTACCTTACCAACCACGGTTACATAGTTGCTTTAATGTCCTTGCCTGAGAATCTTCACATCTGGCTCCTCTCAGGGTTGGCATGTGTTGATTATTTCTCTCTTGAGAACAGCTTTTATCTTCCCCAGTCTTCTTTTGTTGAGTAATTTTTGGATTGTGTCCTGAACTTTGTGAATGTTATGTTGTAAGGACTCTGTATTCTGTTATGTTTCTCCAAGGAGTGTTGACATTTTGTTGTAGCAGGCAATTAATTTGATTTAGACTCAGAATGCCAGCTGCCATGCCTGTGTTGGGTCATGGCTAGGATCCTGGATCAGTTCTTTGTGGCATAGCTGTAGATTCCATTTGTTCAATACATGTATGGTTCATAGGTCAGATAGGGACTTGGGATGGGTTTACATATAAAGCTTGAGGTTCTTATTTTCTTACTGTTTTACTGGGATGCCCCCCCCCCCTTTTGGTGGTCTTGGCAGCCTTGAGTGTACCATGGTCCTCTGTTTGGAAAGATTTTTTTTTAAAACTACTGTTTAAGGCAATCTCTACCAGTACTGATACTGTTCTAACCTCCTTTAGGGCAAAGCAACAATAAACTGGGAACTTATATTGGGCACTTACTCCAAGATTTATTATCTAAAATATGCTTGCCTTTGCTCAGCCTTCCAAGTTCTTAGTATATTTTCATTGCATTTATTCCCCAAGAGTTCATGGCTATTATTTGGTTTGGAAAACATTTACTCTTCCCTGCTGATGGCAAAGCTTCCTTTGTATCCGTCTTAGTTAGGGTTTCTATTGCTGCGATGAAATACCATGAACCAAAAAGCAGGTTGGGGAGGAAAAGGTCTATTTGGATTACACTTACATATCACTGTTCATTACCAAAGAAAGTCAGAACAGGAACTCAAACAGGGCAGAAGCCTGGAGGCAGGAGCTGATGCAGAGGCCATGGAGGGGTGCTGCTTACTGGCTTTCTCCCCTTGGCTTGCTTAGCCTGCTTTTAGAAACTGAGATTACCACCCATATAATGGGCTGGACATTCCTCCATTGATCACTAATTGAGAAAATGCTTTACGGCGGGATCTCATGGAAGTGTTTTCTCAACTGAGGTTTCCTCCTCTCTGATGACTCTAGCTTGTGTCAAGTTGACACAAAACCAGCAAGTACAGTGCTTTAAGAAGCTTTGAAAGTGTCAAGTTTTGGGAGAGAGTCCAGCCTCTGCAGTAGGCCTCAGTGGGATAGTTCTGGATCCACTTATTTAGCAGTGATTGCTTGGCTCTCCCATAGGTAGCAAAAACCCACCTTTTCTGGGTTGAGGCGAGAAGTGGGGCTTCCTGTTTAACAAGCACATCTCTAGAGGGGTACTTTCTGCCTTTGAGGCTTTGAGCCTCAAGGCCAGTCTAGCTGGATGGAACCAGGTGAGTGTTAGTGTCGTCTCCCCCCCCCCCCCCCCCCGCCCTGCCACACACACCCAGTGACACTTCTGCCTCTTACCCTTGTTGCCTCTGCTCAGCAAGTGCCCCAGTTTGCAGAGCAGGTGAAGCAATGAGATAAGGAAAAAAATCTCTTTCGATCTCCATGTATGAGGATGCCCTTCAGTCAGATGGCCAGGGCACCACCTCATCTCCATCAGGGAATGCTGTGGTTACAGAGACAGGGAAAAGAGACTCGACGTTGAATTTCGAATTCTTCTAAATCCTGGAAAATTTAGCCACTGGCTTCAGTACACATTTCCCACTTCTTGTGTAACTTTCACATTCAGTGTTGAATTCTTTCAAACACCACTTCCTTCATGAAGACTTTCCTGATCACTACTTCTCATTATTCTAAAATTTCTGAGAACTAATTTTTTGGGGGACTGTGGTACCACCTGGGTTCTCTAACTATTCCACACATGCACATTCTATCTTCTCTTCTGATGGATAAAAATTTGGAGTGTTGGATCCTGCTTTTTGAACAGTTTATCTACCCAAGAGAACCTAGCACAAGGCATGCTGTCAGTGTAGAGCTGGGCTAAACTTGAAACTGGAAACCCAATGTGACCGCTTAGAGCTTGGGGTTTACAGCAGAAAACAACGCCTGTGGTAGGAGGCCGTAAGCGTGCTGAGCACACACTAAGAGAGAGAGGGTACTTCCAGCTAGTTGAGAGCTCCATGTTTGCAGTCCAGGAAAACAGGAGCGAAGCTTTCAGAGAAATACGTAAAGAATGGACCTGTGTATCTGAAGATTTACACTCAAGTAGAGGGGCTTAAAGGCAAGGCGAGAATTATCAGGAAAGTAAACATCGCTATTTCAACAGCTTAGAGATTTAACTGAGTTAAATCCCAGGGCACCATCCTGACACTTTAATTGAAATTAAAATTTAATATCACTCAAGTAAGGACATGGCAGTGAATAAGAGCAGTGCTTTATTCTCATCTTGTGTAGGAGAAGTCAACCTGAGTTCTTCCCCTAGAGCTTCCCATGAACCCAAGGCATTTCTCAGCAGGGTGCCTCCCGATCAGCATCTACAGTTGCATTATTGTTATTCAAGACACAAGCAGTTTTGTGTATCCCATGTCCATCAATTTGTTTCTTGCCCTAAGGGCATCTACTCCTTAAATTGTTTTATTGGGAGTGTGATTGACTTTTTAAAAATTCTGCACAGTTTTTCTTCCTCTTCTATCATGTGGATAAATTCCTTATTCTCCCACCCCCGAGATCCCAGCACTTTTTGTTCAGATCGCCCAGGGACTCATCATACCACGATGCCTTGTCTCTGCTGCCCACTTTGTCCAGCTCCATCTTATTACATCTGAGAAAACCATGGCCAGAATGCCAGAGCCAGTTTCTCAAGGTTGTACAGTGATTTTAGAACAAAACTTATTAGAATCCAACTCTTCACTAGAGTACAGCCTGCTGCTCATACAGAACACTGCCCACGCCATAATACATATATGATAATAGCAACAACAGCAAAGCTAAAATGAGACAATGTGCTACTTCTGTATAACACTTCACACTTCAATTCTCAGAATACACACACACTTCTGTGTGTGTGTGTGTGTGTGTGTGTGTGTGTGTGCATGCATTTGTGTGTGATGTTATGGCATGTGTGTGGAAGTTAGAGGACATTTTCTTTTAAGTTGGGGTTTCTCTGTGTAGCCTTGTCTGTCCTGGAACTCACTCCTTAGACCAGGATGGCCTCAAACTCTCAGAGGTTCCCCTGCCTCTGGCTCCTGAGTGCTGGGATTAAAGTTGTGTGTCAATATGGCCTGGCTCAGAGGACAACCTTGATTTCAGTCCTCACCTGTCCCCTTCCTTAAGGCAGGGTCTCTTGGTGATTGCTGTATATGCCAGGGTAGCAGGGCTATGAGCTTCTGGGGAATCTTCCAGTCTCTGCCTGCCATCATGTATGCATGTATGTATATATGTTTGTTTGTGTGTATGTATGCATGCATGTATGTATAAATGTATGTATGTATGCATGTGTGTATGTAGTATTGGGACTTCAGATCCAGGCTGCAGTACCCTGCTTTTACATGGATTCTGGCAGTTTAACTTCAGGTCCTCACATTTGTACAGCAGGTGCTCCAACCACTGAGTGATCTCCCCAGCCTTCAGATTAATCTGTACAAACTGTATTAAAGACAGTACTGATGAGGCAGGGGAACTATCTCAGTCAGTAAAGTACTTGCAGAATAATGGGGCTTCCTGGCCAACCACCATAGCCTATGTGGTGAGTTCCAGACCAATAAGAGACCCTGTCTAAAAAAAAAAAAAAAAGAGAGAGAGAGAGAGAGAGAGAGAGAGAGAGATTTCCTCAAGAGTTGTGCTTGAGGAGCAATGCCTAGGGTTGTTCTGTGTGGCATACATGCATATGTGTGTGTGCCCACATCCACCCGCTCACCCACATAGACATACTTAGTACTGACACACAGAGAAAATATTGACTTGGTAGAGGTTAGTGGGCTGGTCTCCAAGGTGGGTAGACACCATGTCAATATTTATTTCCTAGAACTGAGCACTATTTAAAAATTAGTGTATATTTATAGAATGCAACATGAGGTCCTGATATATGTATACATTGCAGAATGGTTAAATCGTGAGGTCTAATTTTAGATGGGAATATTTATTAGGATTTTCCATAGCCTGGATAAAACACGCCTTACCACCCCTCCTTCCTTTGTTATGATTCCACGCTTACCACATAACCGCCTGAGGACTAATTTGGTTCTGCAGACACCCATAGCAGGAAGGTGAGTTGGCTAGAGAATTTGAGCACATAATTAGCTCAGGCCGCAGAAAGGCGAAGGTACCTCCACACCTCCATGAATATTAGTAACTGGTGGAGCAAACTAGAGCGCAAGCCAGCAGGCAGTGCTCTCTAGGGTTCTGCCTCCATCCCTGCCCTGACGTCCCTCAGTGATGGACTTTATGTTCTGGTTTAGATAAAATGCTACAGATCCCTGAGTGGCCACAAGGCACAGTGGGTCTCAGGCAGGGAGCCACGTGGCGGGTAAGAGACACAGACCTCTTAGGCATGCCATGCAGAGAAAGTGGGTATTTATTTAGTGGATTAGGGAAAGGAAGGGGAAAGGGAGGTGAGGGGAGAAGGAGGAAGAGTAGAGAGAGGCGGGTGAGAGGGGGGCAGGGAGGAGGATATTAACGAATCAATCCCACACCAGTTATGTTTTAAGGGGTTATTTATTTGGCGGGGGGTAAAACTTACATACACCATAAACCGTCAGGAAGGGAGCCTAGTCGCTGGAGCAGGAGCCGGGAGCAGCAGCTGAGACCGAGCACCGGAACCAAGAGGGCCTTATCCGGAACTGCTTCTCTTTTTAAGAGAGAAATATACCACGCCCCAGTGGGCTGGTATTTCAGCAGCTATTGGCTGACGGAGCGGAAGTCGCTCCCCGCTGCACTGTGGGCTCCTGCTTCAGTGATTATTGGTTGAGGCAGCGGAAGTTACTCCCACAACACCTCCCCCTTTTGTTTAAGTAAGAGAGTTCTAAGCCTACTACGAAATTATATACAGTAAGTACAAACCTACACAATTATATACAATAAATACAAATATCCTATTCTAACTAGCTTAAGTCTTGTATAAGAAATAACTTGGCCACGTCATAAAAGGAAAGTAACTACGTTTATATAATCTTCAATCCCATCAAAGATCTGAGAAGGGAAATAATGTTACCTAAGTAATTAGGAAGTGCAATCAAACTTCCAGAACATGTAACAAATCACAGAGACAACTGGCTACCTGGGCAATCACCCAAAATCACGTTTGCAGCGTTGAAGCAACCAACTTTGGCTAAGGCCTAACGTAACTGACATACCATTTTCAAAGGCAAGGAACTTTTCAAAACTATCTTATCCTGTCTTGGCAGGATATGACAGTCCTGTTTTATCCATTTACGGATACTCTGCAACTCTGTCAGTAGTTGAGGTATGGGCATTTCTTTACCCAAAGGCCAGTTCTACCAAGAAGAAAGGCTCCAGGTGGAGTGTCTTTGGTGCTCAACATTCTCTCGGGAATAGATCAGTGTTGCCAGGAAGGATTGTGTCTCCCTACCACAGAACTCTGAGTTAGATTAAAGGCCATTTTCTACAGCTCTTTGAAGAGGTTGAAGATTATCTATCTATACTGAATATAATCTCTATGTATCTAAAGAACCTGATTAGTCTAATTATAAATGACAAACTTAGATGACTATTGGTCTATATTATTCTCAATATCTATCTAACTTAAAGACTGAAATAGTAAACAACTGTGCAATAAATGGGGACAATATGACCTCCAAATATAAACAATGTGCAAGTATACATTGCAATATGGTAAATATATATATCAATACATAAACAATATATAAGTATCTTAATCAGAGGTAGAAGTGTACAATGCAATATGGTAAAATATACATATATCAATACAATATATATATGTCAATACATAAAAATGTTTTAAACAGAGGTAGAAGCATGTATGCATAAAATAGTCAACATAATTTAACTTTGTATCAATATATAAGAATCAATACCAATATATTTGTCAAAAACAATAACTCACAAGTACAAAGCTATTATCCCATAATCCAATTATCCCTCTTTTTTTTTGATTCCTGCGCTTATAAAATTCCTCCCCCAACCCTCAACCCTATACTAATTATAACCAACCCCTAAATGATGTCCCTAAACCCAAGGACAAACTTTACTGGGAGAGGGGACGTCGTTCTCTAGAATTACTTCCAGCTGTCATGGGGGCGACGTTCTTTCTGGGGGATCCTGTGAAAGTAAAATGATGGTTAAATTTCAAGATCAATGTCTTTTAAAATTGCAAATAGTCTCTGAGTATTTTGTGGAGGTCTGGCCAGAATGTTGTACAAGATGTGCATCATTTCAGCTAACCACGTTGGCATCGTCTTGTGCAGCTGGTACTCAAAACAGGTCTTGTAGTAGCGCTATCAGTATCATGATGTCATATCAACCAGGTGGAGTTGTTGTTATGGGGCCCCATCTTCTTCCTGGAAACTTCAAATGTCACTGCAGGAAAAACTTATTGTTCATTGTGGAAAAATTAAACATTAATCATATATATTAATCATATATTAATATCATATATTATATGATTATAATAATATATAATCGTATATTAATCATATAGACATATACAGACATACATATATTCAATGAAAGACATGATAGATATATTCACTGAAAGGTATGATAGATATGAAGAAAAGTAAAAATGTTTTCTAAACTCATATTTCTTTCTGTCCCATATCATGGCTCTTGACATGAGACAGAAACTCCAGAAATTCTGGGTTTTTCTTTTAACAACAGGCTTGGAATTAGAGAGGGACTGAGCCAGAGTCCAACTCTAAAACCAGCTCTATAAATTTAGAAATATGATTTAGTATATTTTACTTACAGAACCTATTCAGTTTTCTTGATAGTCTTTATTGTGCCATTATTTTCCATCTGTCAGTATTCAGATATCCAGGGTCCCTTGAACTTTTCAAAAATCAGTGTTTTCCTGTGGAGATAAGAACAGAACCCTGCCCCCATTCTATATGTTTTTCTTACCAACTATGAATATCATCATTGTGGATGAGCTGTCATTTCTCCTTTCCAAGAGGTTTCTCCTCTTCAAATCGAACCTTTATTAATTTTGATGGTATCCACAATTTTTCTTCTCCTGTGGAAACAAGAGCAAAACCCCTTCCCCAACGCAGCACATCTCCTGGCCTCCATTGAGAGGTCAGCACGTCTTTGAAATAAACAGGTTGGTTTAGTTCAGAAGTTTTTTCCATTATCCAATGCCTCTCTGCTGCTGTTGTTCCTTTCTCATTAGCATTAAGAAAATTCAAGGTTAATAAAGCATTATGCAATCTATTTCTGGGGGTATCTTTCGTCCCTTTCTGTTTGTTTAGCATATCCTTTATAGTACGATTTGATCTTTCTATAACGGCTTGACCTGTAGGATTGTATGGTATACCTGTAACATGCTTAATATTATAATAAGCAAAAAATCGTTTCATTTTCCTAGATACATAAGCTGGACCATTATCTGTTTTTATTTGTGCAGGTATACCCATAATGGCCATAACTTCTAATAAATGTGTGATTACTGAGTCAGCTTTTTCTGAGCTTAAAGCGGTTGCCCACTGAAAGCCTGAATAAGTGTCAATGGTGTGATGTACATATTTTAACTTGCCAAATTCTGGAAAGTGAAACACATCCATCTGCCAAATTTCATTCCTTTTAATACCCTTTGGATTAGTCCCTGCAGGCAATGGTGTTTGGTTATAAAAAGAGCAAGTAGGGCATTTCTTTACAATCTCCTTAGCTTGTTGCCATGTAATAGAAAACTCTTTTTTCAAGCCTTTGCTATTGACATGATGTTTTTTATGAAATTCAGATGCCTCCAGCACACTACCAATCAATAATTGATCAATATCTGCATTACCTTGTGCTAGAGGACCTGGCAGACCTGTATGGGATCGGATATGCGTTATATACATAGGGCAGAGTCTGTTTCTGATCATGTCTTGTACCTGGATAAACAATGAGGTCAGTTCTGTATCATCAGGTATAAATTCAGCAGTTTCAATATGCAAAATAACTCTTTCTGCATATTGTGAGTCAGTAATTATATTAAGAGGTTCTTTAAAATCCCTAAGCACCATAAGGATGGCATATAATTCTGCTTTCTGGACAGAATCATAAGGACTTTGTTCCACTTTACTCAATTCTTCTGATTTGTAACCTGCTTTCCCTGATTTATTAGCATCGGTATAAAATGTATGGGCTCCGGTTATTGGAGCATCACGGACAATTCGAGGGAGGATCCAAGAAGTTCTCTTTATAAAGTTAAGTCTCTTGCTTTTTGGGTAATTGTTATTGATTTCTCCCAAAAAATTAGCACAAGCTTTTTGCCATGGTTCATTGTCTTCCCACAACTTTTTTATCTCATCAGCAGTGAAAGGCACTATAATTTCTGATGGGTCTATACCTGCTAATTGACGAAGTCTCAATTTTCCTTTTATAATCAATTCAGAGACTTTTTCCACATAAGTTTTTAATTTTTTACTTGGTTTGTGTGGTAAAAAAATCCATTCTAAAATAGTATCTTCCCTCTGCATTAAAATTCCTGTAGGAGAAATTCTGGAAGGCAATATAACTAGAACGCAACTAAAATTTGGATCCACCCTATCTACATGTGCCTCCTGTAATTTTTCCTCAACCATCATCAGTTCCTTTTCTGCTTCAGCTGTTAACTCTCTGGGACTATTCAAATCTTTGTCACCATCTAAGGTTTTGTTTAAATGAATTATTAGATCAGGTGTTATCCCAACAGCTGGTCGTAGACTGGAAATGTCTCCTAATAATCTTTGAAAGTCGTTAAGCGTTCGTAACCGGTCTCTCCTGATTTGTGCCTTTTGAGTCTTAATTCTTTGTAAGCCTATTTTATAACCTAAATAATTAACAGAATCTCCTCTCTGAATTTTTTCAGGAGCAATTTGCAATCCCCATTTAGGTAATACTAGTTTTACTTTTTCAAACAGCCTTTCTAAGGTATCTTTGTTTTGATCAGATATCAGGATATCATCCATATAGTGGTATATTATGGACTTAGGAAATTGTTTGCGTATAATTTTCAATGGTTGACTTACAAAATATTGGCACAGGGTGGGAGAGTTCAACATTCCCTGTGGGAGGACGGTCCACTGGTACCTCCTTGCAGGCTGAGAGTTATTATAGGTAGGCACTGTGAAGGCAAACTTTTCTCTATCTTTTTCTTGTAATGGTATAGTGAAGAAACAATCTTTCAGATCAATAACTATAAGAGGCCATCCCTTTGGTAACAGGGAGGGCAGAGGAATTCCAGATTGCAGAGGGCCCATAGGTTGAATAACCTTGTTGATAGCTCTAAGATCTGTCACCATTCTCCATTTACCAGATTTTTTCTTAACAACAAACACAGGAGAGTTCCAAGGGCTGGTAGATTCTTCTATATGTCCAGCATCTAATTGCTCTTGTACCAGCTGTTCTAAAGCCTGTAACTTTTCCTCAGCTAAAGGCCACTGTTTAGTCCATATTGGTTTCTCAGTCAACCATTGTAGAGGCATGGCTGTTGGTACCTCTGAAGAGCCATCAATTGTGTTGTGTTCTTGTATAGCTCTAATGGCTGGTTTCCGCCATCTGTAATATCTTGTAATATTGTCCTCAGAAATATGGGCTCTGGAAGCAGCAGGAATGTTAATTTGGGTATTCCATTGCTGCAATAGGTCACGGCCCCATAAATTCACTGCAATATTCGCTACATATGGCCTTAGTTTTCCTATTTGTCCGTCTGGACCTATACAATTGACCCATCTCGTGCTTTGTCTTACTCGAGATAGGGTTCCAATTCCTAAGAACTGAATATCTACCTCCTGAAGAGGCCAATGCAGATGCCAAGACTCTGGTGTAATGATACTTACATCCGCACCTGTGTCCAGTAAGCCAGTAATAAGTTTGCCATTTACACACACTCTTAGCTGTGGCCTTTGTTCATTTATAGAAGTCTGCCAGAATATTCGTTTACTTTGTCCTCTTAGATTTCTTGATTCATTCACCACATTTAACTCATCCTTCAGGCCGTTATTGCTTTTAACAGCAGGCATGGGGCATTCTAATTTCCCTGAAGAGGCATGTTCTCTGCAGTGATCGGAAATGACTGGACCACATTTGCCATGGGGGCCTTCGAGAGGCCCCCTATTGATTTTCCCGATGGCAACAGGTTGCCCTGTTTATCTCTTGTTGACCTACACTCATTCGTCCAATGCCTGCCCTTTCCACATCTCCTACATAAACCTGAAGGCTGAGTCCTCCTATTCCTGTTATTCCTAGAAGAGGTATTATTCCTGGACTTCCATTGTCTGCAGTCCCTTTTCATGTGTCCCATTTTGCCACAATGAAAGCATTTTGAAATCTGATGTCTCCTTTTACCTTTGGAAATTGCTTCTTGTACCCATGTTTCATTGCCATAATCAAATGTATCAACATTCATTGTATGTAAAACCCATTCGTCCAAAGGCGCTGATCTGAGCTTTAAAGGCCCCAGGATCCTTTTGCATTCTACATTGGCATTCTCATAAGCCAAAGACTCAATTACTATATTTCTTGCTTCTGGATCAGGTATCCCTATTTGTACAGCCTTAGTTAGTCGTTGCAAAAAGTCACTAAAGGGTTCTCTCTGACCCTGTTTGACCCTGACATACGATTCTACTCTCTGACCTGAGTCTTGAACCCTGTCCCAGGCCCTTAGAGCTGCTGTAGCACATATGGATAAAATGTTTTCATCATAAAGAGCTTGTTCCTGAGGATCAGAGTAAGATCCTTCCCCTAGAATTTGATCTAGAGAAACCTCAATTCCTTTCGCTGATTCTTGTCGTTGTAAAAGTCTGGCCTCTTGTTTGAATAGGCATTTGAAATGCCATAAAGGTCCGTTCTCAAGGACAGCTGATGTGAGCTGGTTCCAATCTTTAGGGGTGGCCCTGTTGCTCAGAGCCCAGGATTTTAACATCTCCCTAACAAAGGATGAATGTAGTCCATAATTCACAATTGCTTGTTTAAATTCTTTCAGATCATTCATACGTATAGGCTCCCATGTATGTTCTTTAACGACCTTAGGGTTTTTGGAGCCAGTTATCTTTTCTGATGTTATTACTGGAAAGGCAGGTATAACTCTATGTAGACTGAGAGTTTTTTGAGGTGAAGGTTGCCTTTCTACCTTTTGCTCCTGTTCATCAGAGTCTATGATTTCCTCAATCTTATTAAATCTGCTCACCATTGCCTTCTGTAAGTCCTGAATCTCCTGTCCAGTATTATGCTCCAAAGCCTTCATTAACGATTCTAAGGCATGGAGCTTGTCCGTCAGAGACACGATATCCTCCTTGGACATAATCCTCATGGCATGTACTGTGCCTTCTTGTATGGAAATCCTGTCAATTAATCTATCATACCCTTTTGATAAAGTCCGATTTTCACATTCAATGGTTATAATCCTCTCAGCTAATGTTTCAGCACTTACAGTCATGGACTGGAGGTTATGCGTCATTTTGGTTGTCCCCTCCTCCAGGGCAGTGACGCTCCCTTCTAAAGAAGCAATATCAGACTGTACCTTCTTGATATTTTGGCCAGTTGACCGAGTCATATCAAACAAAGATCTATTCTCCTCCTTGAGAACTCCAAACTCTGATCTAGTCTCCTGCTTGAAAACTCCAAACTCTGATCTAGTTTCCTCCTTGAAATCTCCAAACTCTTTTTTGAGGAGGTTGGTATCAGTCTGAATTGTTCTTAAGGTTTTAATCTCTGCCCTCAGCATTGTAGATTCAGTCTGTAAGGACTGTATCTTTCTTATAAAATAGCCAAACACCAGAAAAGCAACAGATCCCAGGAATAACAAAGTAAGAGGAATATCTGAGACATCCTTCAGAATATCCTCCATAGCGCAACTGAAAAAACCATTGAACTTTTGGATAGTAATATTTTCCGACATTTTCAATCAAAGGAAATTGTACTTGTATGTATGTATGTATTTATTTATTTTCAACCGAAAAGAAAAATCTTACCTGTAATGACCGTTGCCTGCCAGTAGGAGGTGGGGCGCACCTGAATCCACGTGGCAGTGGTGTTGATTGAGAAAGTAAACTCTAGAATATATACACTCAAATCCAGAGGTTAAATCCACAGATCACAAAAGGTCAGAGAGCTTCTAGTGGCCAAAAAACAAGGCAATAAACAAGGCCCTGCTGCTCTGTTCAACCGGATGCAGAGGGTCGTGACACAGCCACTGCGCTGTTGCTAAAGAGGCCTAGTGCTTTGGGCCCCGTGTCCCTGTGCTGGGATTAAGGGTCAAGCTGCTTTCAGCACTCCTAATCAGTTATGGGTTTCAAACAGTTTGCTGGAACTTCAAAGGGAGCTTGCGCTGTGAGCTCTTTGACTCACGTTGCAAGGAGAAATTTAAAAATCCATGCCGAACAGGGCAAAGTAAGCCGGCAGAGACTGTCCGGACCTGTGTATCCTGGGAGGCCGAGCTGGGGGTGGGGGGGGTGGGGCGGTTCTTAAACCAAACGCTGGGCGCCAATTATTAACGAATCAATCCCACACCAGTTATGTTTTAAGGGGTTATTTATTTGGCGGGGGGTAAAACTTACATACACCATAAACCGTCAGGAAGGGAGCCTAGTCGCTGGAGCAGGAGCCGGGAGCAGCAGCTGAGACCGAGCACCGGAACCAAGAGGGCCTTATCCGGAACTGCTTCTCTTTTTAAGAGAGAAATATACCACGCCCCAGTGGGCTGGTATTTCAGCAGCTATTGGCTGACGGAGCGGAAGTCGCTCCCCGCTGCACTGTGGGCTCCTGCTTCAGTGATTATTGGTTGAGGCAGCGGAAGTTACTCCCACAACAGGAGGAGAGGAGCCACAACAGCAGCTACTCTTTGGGAGGGAGAGGGAAAGGAAGGAGCTCAGGTTGGAAGTGGATGTTTGCCTTGGAGGATGGGTGGGGGAGGGAGTGGGCAAGGCTTGTATCTTAAAGGGACAGGACAGACCATTACACTTTAGTTCATCACTGGAAGTGGAGGCCGAAATAAACCCATTCTTCCCCTAAAAAAAGAAAAATTAATGAGCTGGTTTTCTGGTTATTCCGTGGTTTGTACGCCTTATCCCCAGAGGCTGGCTGCTTTGGAGAAAACTGACAGAAAGGTCATTCTAAACTGCACGGCTGGGGCCAGATTCTCAGTGACACAGGTGGGCCATGCTGCCTGGGTCCCACTAAGCACAGCCTTCAGAAAACTTCATAGCCATTGAAGTTCTGTTTGGTACAGGCCATTCGATGACAACGCACAATCATTCTTTCTCTCCCTCTCTCTGTCTCTGTCTCTCTTTCTTTGAGCCCAAGCTTGCTAGGTAGCCTGGCCTGGCCTTGAACTCTTGATGCCCCTGTCTCAGTCACCCACTTAGCTGGGAGTCTAAGTGTGAACCACCAGCTCTGCTCACGCTAAGGTACTTTCCTGGGGTGAGGTTCATACTAATAAAAGCTGGTTCTAAATTCAGACTGAGACTAGGCTAAGAGAGGTCAAACAGTTATGGGAACTCACTGGTTTTTAATTTAGGTTATGGTGGAATGCAATTATTAAAAAAAAAATCTGAAGCCAATGAGCTTTCTGTGCTCATTTTTTTTTTTTGTTCAGAAATCTCATTCTCCAGCACATTTAGTAAACTGTGGGCAGACCTTTCCCCAGCCATTGATTAGCATCACAATCCCACTCAGAGACTTTATAATGCACGGCTTTTATGTTCAAGAGTTAGCAGGCTGCCTGGTAGCTTTGCTCTGGACCTCAGTCACAGGGATAACTCAGGTCTAGCTCACCTGTCCTTCCTGTTCCTCCTTGCATGGTAACCAGGCAGGGAATGTTCTCTTTATGTGGGTGGCAAATGGTGAGAGAGCCAGCCCTCATATGCAAGAGCATTTGAAGTCTCTGCCTGTGTGTCTGTTGACATCCCATTGGAGCCCAGCTTTCAGTGAACTTCTGCTTGTGAGAAGAGCCACTGAATAGCTCAGAAAATGTGAATATGGGAGGAGTGAGTGTTAGGAATATTTCTTAGATGAGCATCTCTGCCGACGCAAATAATTCCAATTAGACCAAATTAGAATAAGAGGGAATAAGAGAAGCCCATGTTTAACAGGTTGCCTTACCCCCGGATGGCACCGGGAAAGCATGTCGAAGGGGAGAGAAAAGGGGAGACCACACAAAACCCGGATTCTCTAGGTGACAGCCCAAATAGCCTATGGGAGTGGTCCTGACCCTCCCTGGAGAGGGGTCACCACTTGGCGGGCTTTCCCAGAGGTAGAGCACAGACCAAGGCAACTCCCAGGGGAGGGGTCTGAAATGGATGCCAGGGGCTGAGGTAATGCTTCCAACCAAACATCCCAGTCTCCTTGGATATAGGGGCGTTGGCTCAAGCCCGGCTACTTCTTGCGGGCATGGGGCAACGTTGGAGAGGGGAGAGCTGGGAGTTGGTGGGCTCACGCTCAGCGAGAGGTGTGGCTGGAGCGGCATCCGATTTACTGTTATCCGGGAGACCTCAGGCAGCTGTTTCTTGAGGGAGATGAGAAGGCAAATGGCTAGGAGGGAAAAGTATTGTTATTATTGGCCCTATGAATGGGGCTAGCCATGGGAAGTCATTAACTGCCAGAAAGAATGGGACAGAGACATACCCTGTTGTACAGGTGAGGGTCAGGTATATAATTGGGACACAATAACAGATAAAACCAGATTTTAGTTGGCAAGTGTCCTTGATCCAGGAGAATTGTTACCAAAAGGTGAAGTCCCAGGAGCTGGTGCAGGTGTTGGCATTGCCTGGAGAGTGCTTTGTAAGTTAGTCTTGGCTCAGACAGCAGTGACCTGTAAAATATGCTTAAAAATGGGTGGGGTTAAAATAGGCTCTGGAGACAGGATTTTTTATTTTTATTTATTTATTTTTTTATCAGATCTGATTTTTGAAACAACAGCAGAACTTTTTTCAGGAAGCTGTAGGTATCTGGAACAGATTTACACCTTGGTGTCATAGCAAAAGGCCATTGCTTTAGGTTAAAAGTATACACATTTTAGAAGACAATTAAAGGGAATTGGGAACTCTGGATTTTTAAGATACACCTGAAATCATGAACTATGAAGCCTGTTAAAGAGGCATACCTGTCTGATTTTAGCAGAAAACTTAACAAATGAAATAATGTTACTAGTACCTAAATCATCACATGTCATTAGTCAGATCTAAGGGGGATAAATGAGCAGAAATGAGACACCTTTTTGCTACACAGGCCATCCCAAGTCTTTCCATAGTCCTTGGAGAACACCAGACTAGAAGCAGTGCTTGCTGTTAGCTGCTAAGTACAAGATGCCCAAAGAATTTCGTGTGTGTGTGTGTGTGTGTGTGTGTGTGTGTGTGTGTGTGTATGTGTGTGTGTGTATGTGAAGATTTAGCCTATCTGTCTAGGCAGGATGAAAAAATTGATTTCCCAGGTAACATCCAGGAAGCTGAAGAGGTAGAAGGCCACCCACTTTTTGCTATGTGGGTGGCTTTGCCAAACCCAAAGGCAAGCCTCAAGGCAGAAGGTGTTCCATAAGCATGCATCTTCTTGGAGGAACTATAGAGTGCTGTGGGAACTGGCATGTCTCTGTGTTAGAAGCTCTTTTGTTAAATGCCATACTCTCAGATCTGTAAAGGCATTTGAGAATTAGGTACCATTACTTGTTATCTTTAAACTGGGCATATAAGCTAAATTTAGACATGTATTTTATCTAATTAGTTACAGCTTACCCATGCTAATAAATGTAAAAACATTAAAAGGGATATTTTAATAAGTCAAAGAATACTAGCAATGAAAGACCCCAACTTGGCTTTAGCTGCAAGTTACGTCGTTTTGCAAAGATTCAAGACAAACAAGCTCAGTTTAAAAAAAAATCACCGGAATGCTGAGCAAAGCAGGATACCTGAGGTCAGAACGAGGGCAGTCTTATCGGGCTGCAGGACAGGAGATTTATGATCAGACATCTGGCCTGGATGGGAACAAAAACTTCAAAGACAACTATATATGCTTTAAGACAGGGTCAGGTCAGTTATCTGGTTTCTTTGATCCAGGACAAGGACCATGGGACCTGCCCTCAAATTCACCCCTCGCCTCATTCAAACTGGCCAATGAGATCCCTGTAACCACGCATCTGCCTCTATACCTTGCTTCTGCCTACCCCAAACCCTATATAAGCTACCTCAAATCGCAGCCCGGGGTGCTCAGTTCTCCATGTGACTGCAGCACCCACAGGCCTGTGTGAACAATTAAAAATTGCCTCTTGTTCTTGCATCCAGTGGCTCGGACTGGGTTCTTGGGTAAGGGTCTCCACGTGTTTAAGACACCCTTGGGGTCTCTTGGGTACTCTTACCCAAGATGGTGGTGGGGTCAAAATGTGGGTTACCCACATGTTTTTAGTGTTTTCTAGAGCTGTTGTAATCTGGAGTTACAAGTTTTACAGTAAAACAAACACATATATACACATAAACATGCACATATATACATATAAAGACAAAGCAGGCATACTATGAAAACACACCCACATACACACACAGACATACTGAGGCCACATTATTCTAACAGATAGACAAAACACTTTTAGAAATCCTGGCACAGGCAGTCGGCAGAAGCTGGGGAAGCACAGAGGTGGTCCCTTTAAGGACCTGATTAGCAGATACTGCAAGGGGGAGCAAGAACAAAAGGGTGGGGAACCATACAGTTTTAGAGTAAAAAGACGGGGGAAACAGATTTGTTTTAGAGAATCCCAGAGTAAGACCAACAGCAAACAGCTAGAGAGTAGGTAGGGGGAGGGGGTAAAGGGAGTGGGGGGGAGTACACATCTAGAAACCATGGGCTTTTGGAGTCTTATTTATTATTATGTTAGATGTTAGACAGCCCCAATTTAAAAGGATTTTAGTAAAAGGCAGCCCAAGGACATTTGAGGATTCGGCTTCGAATCTTAAGAACCCATTTAGAAGTCCATGCCAACTGGGACTCAAGCCTGTTGCAATACATCCACTAGACAGAGCTCTTGAGTCAAAACGGGGGTCATGAGAAATGAGTAGCAGATGTCTCTGGTCCATGCAATTTCTACCTCAACGAAGCCCGGAAATCGACAAAATTAAGGAAGCACAGATGCCCCCCCACCCTACCTACATGTAGTCCAAAAGAGGAACTCACCAAGAAGAAACCAATCTTAGTCTGGCAGAGAGCAGGGGGCAAGAAGGGCGTTTTCCAACATGTGGTCCCGGGCCTGTGGGATAAACAGACTCCCCCCTGGTGTGAAACCTCCATATATTAGGATTATTTCTTAGATGAGCCTTTCTCGGCCGATACAAATTATTCCAATCAGACCAAATTAGACTCATGTTTAATAGGTTACCTTACTCCTGGATGGCATGAGGAAAGCATGGCAAGGGAGAGAGAGAGAGAAGGAGAGACCACACAAAACCAGGAGACCATGTGTTCATTCCCTGGGCAGCAGCCTAAATAGCCTGTGGGAGTGGTCCTGAACCTCCCTGGGAAGGGGGTCACCACTTGGCAGGCTTTCCTAGACGTGGAGTCCAGACAAGGCAACTCCCAGGGTGTCGATGGAGGGAGGGCCCGCTTTTTGTCCCGGCCACCTGGCTAGCTTACACCTGAAATAATCACACAGAAACTGTTTCAGTTAAATCACTGCCTGGCCCATTATCTCTAGCCTCCTATTGGCTAACTTTCACATTCTGATCTAACCATTTCTAATAATCTGTATATCACCACGAGGTCTAATAATCTGTATATTACCGGGAAAGATTTAGCATGTCTGACTTGGCAGCTCCATGGCGGCTCTCTTCTCTGCTTTCTTTCTCCCAGAATTCAGTTCTGTCTTCTCTGCCTACCTAAGTTCTGTCCTATCAAAAGGCTAAGGCAGTTTCTTTATTCAATCAATGAAAGCAACACATAGACAGAAGGACCTCCTACACTAGGGGAGGGGTCTTGAAATGGATACCAGGGTCTGGGGTGACACTTCCAACCAAATATCCCAGACTCCTTGGATCTAGGCATGTCAGAGGACTGGGATCTTACTTCCAACCAAACAGTGAGGAATAGAGACCCAGTCAGGGTAATTTTAGGACTGAGTGTGGCTTCTGTTCACACCTTTTATTGAATGTAGACAAGGTTCTAGGCAGGATGGGGGCTGTCTGACAATGAAGCTAAAGCCTAAAGCACAATTTGAAGAGGTTATATTGGGGACCTCTCAGGATCTGATAGGACTGAAGTCCCAAGCTTCCTGTTTTGATGACTGACTTCCTGATATCTTCTGGGAAGAGAAAGCTGTTGATGCCTCAGGAGCTGCCAGTTTTGAGTGGGGAAATAAAAAGGACCTGTTGAAACATTCGTGTTTCCTCTTCTTTATAAAGTAGGAGCTAAGGACACTCATATGTGTTGTTGAGTCTCAGTGTGGTGAGAAAAGCAACGTGGCATTTGGCTTTGGAATTGGAAGTAGAGGAGAATGTTTTTTGCACTGTATTTCCATGCTTGATTTTTTTGTATGTGTTTATTTTCTTTTTTCTCCTTCTTTTTAGTCCCCCATGTCCATTGATTTAGAAAAGCAGGTTCCAATAAAATGTTATCATATAATTTTAATTTGCATTCCCCTGTTATGACCATTTTATCAAAAAACTTTTGGGATGTGGGGATTGAATGAGAGGCCTTGTGCACACTAGGCAAAGAAGTGACCATTGGCCTGTTTCATCTTCCCAGGTGATAACACTGTAAAGATGTCTACCTGACACCTCGCCTCTGTGTCTGTGCACAGATTTGCTCTTAGAATTGCAATTCAATGTCCTGCCCAATAGCCTAATGCATTTACTCTCTCTTTAAAGAGCTGTCTCCGGATAGACTCATGGATCTCAAAGCACCAAAGCTTAAAATCTTAGTATATAAGGAGTTTTGTGGGGAGGGTTAGGGGAGGACATGACTCAGTCCATCACAAAAGGAGCAGGGAAAGAGGGAATTCCCCATGACTAACTTCCTCTTTTCTCCCTCTCTTTCCATTGTGATGGTGATGATAATGAACATTTTATGCTGCTGTTTGCTTCTCTGGTCTTTGTTTCCAGCTGGTTAGTTATACTGTCCTGTCTTCCATAGATTAAGGCTGCCCAAGTTCAGGCCTCCTGTGAGTAGATGGATCCAAACTGAAAAGTTTTGTCCATTTAACTCCAGCTTTTTTCTCTTTGTTACTCTTGACTCATCCATTCTGGGTTAGATGTAAAAATTTTGGGCAAGAATAGAGAAGGGTATGTAGATTTGATTTGTATTGTTGATTATGGTTTATATCTTTAAATTCCTATTACAATGTTATATATTTGTGTTTGTGTGTGTACGTGTGTGTGTGTGTGTGTGTGTGTGTGTGTATGCATAATGTGTGTGCACAAATTTGAGTGCCATTGCATGTAGGTGAAAGTCAGAGGTTAACTTGCGGGAGTCAGTTTTCTCCTTGCCATGTAGGTCCTGAGGCTCAAGCTTAGGTCATTAGTGTTGGTGGTAGTCACTGAGCCGTCTGGATGCCCCCCTGATTTCAACAAATATTCGGGTGTGTGCCTTATATTTAAATGAAATTCTTTTGTTCTACACAGTATTTTGAATTACCAGGCAAAAGGGCCTCTCCTGTACATGAAAAGACATCTGAGAACCTAGAAGCCAAGAGCTACAGAAACAAACTTCTGGGGTGCAGGGTGGCTTGTGAAAGATTGAACTCAGGCTCCCGTCTGTCCCCCACTCACGGCTGAGCACTAGCGTACTGAGCCTTTTCTACACATGAAGTCATTTTTCTTTGTTCAGCAAGTCATCAAAACCTGAAGAAGCTTTTGTCGGTTACTTTCCAAGAGGTTCCTAGTGTGTGGTCTTGTTAGACTCTAGAGGCAATGAGACATAAGTGAACTATATTGAAGCCCTTTGCTTAACCTGTCAGTTTGGGCCGTTCTTCCTCTTACAGTTGATATAATGGGTACAGTCTGGATGATGCTCTCTTGTCCCCCAAATTCATGTCGAAATCCTAACTCGGTAGGATGGGGCTTGGAGGCCGTAGCTCTGAGAGGTGATCAGGTCCCAAGTGTCAGACCCACAGTATGGAATTTGTACCCTTGTTGGAGTAGGACGAGGCAGTTGTGGTGGTACGTGCTGATAGGATTTGCAGAAGGAGACAGAACATGAATTTGAGGCCAGCCTGGGCTACAGAGTGAGTTCCAGGACAGTCAGGGCTACACAGAGAAACCCTGTTTCAAAAGACCAAGAAAAGGAGAATAGGGTGAGTGTGTTTCTCTGCTGTCTGCCTTGTGAGAACTTCATGAGGTGGTATTCACAGTCCAGAAGAGATCCTCCTCACACCAGCACTCTGGCCTCAGCCTCCCACCACCGCCACAGCTGTAGCAGGTAAATGAAGGTCTGTTGTTCATAAGCCTTTACAGCACTCCACGATGCCTTGTCCCAGAGGCCCAAATGAACGAGTCAAGAATCACCCAGGAGGCTAGGAAAGGGCTCTGGAGAGGAAAGGAAGCATGCGTCGGGGGCCACTTCCTGTTTCTGAGGCTTCTATACTGATCTGTGTCCTTCAGTTTCATTCTCTTAGAACTTTGAATGAAATAGCCAATGTGTTTTCGTTTTCTTTTAGGGGCATGGACCTTATCTCTCAGGTGCTCTTAGATCCTAGTTAGCCCGAGACTCTCCCAGGGCAGACTGTATGTTGAAATTAGCTTTCAGTTTCAGAGTTTTATGTCTTTCTAGGGTAGGGCCGGAGCACTAGG
This sequence comes from Myodes glareolus, assembly GCF_982192425.1. Classification (NCBI taxonomy): domain Eukaryota; kingdom Metazoa; phylum Chordata; class Mammalia; order Rodentia; family Cricetidae; genus Myodes; species Myodes glareolus. The sequence continues at coordinate 69,376,161 of NC_142030.1, forward strand.
AAGGCCTCTCACTCGATCATGATGCTCTGGACTTGAAACCATCCCTTAAAGCAGCCAGTGATGAAAGGTAGGCAGAGCGAACAAGTGAGCGAGCCTGCAGGAGTGAACGAGCAGCATCTGTTGAATGGTGAACCCCAAGAGTTCAATTACCCCAGTTTCCTCCACAGAAGGTAACCATGGCAACCTTATAATCCAAAGCGTCACCAATCTGAGCTAAACACACACAGACACATGCACGCACATGCGCGCGTGCGCTCTCTCTCTCTCTCTCTCTCTCTCTCTCTCTCTCACACACACACACACACACACACACACACAGTGAAAGCACAAAAAGCTGCATGACTGTGTGCGTGTGCCCATGGTTTAGTTCTGAGTGTACGGGTATGTCTGTGCAATGTCTTGGCAGTTTATTTGTGTGCATAATGGAATTAGTATGTACATCTGCTGCCACGGGCTTTCTGGTTCTGTTCTCAGGGGTGGTGAAGAGCATAGGTCTGTCCTAATGTTTCGGTGTTACAGGGAGAGATGGTTAGAATATGTGGTCGTGGGCACGTGTTTTCAGTCCGGTGAAAGGGAGTATGATGGCTGATTTGAGCATAGAGGAAGGTTTTAAATTTACATTTCCGCTTTAGATCAGGTTTAAGTTGCACAAAAGCAAACAGGAATTGATTTTTTTTTTCTTCACCAGCTGGGGGTTAGTATTTCTTTGGGATAGGAAAGTCAGTCTAGATCTACCTTGAATTTCTCAAACCATGAGTGTAGATGTAATCTCAGGCATGAGAGTATCATTTCTATAAAGCCGTGTCATTTTTTAAGGTATGCACTTCCCCCCTTTTCTCTTTTTGTTTTCTAGCTGTCTGTCTTGGACCTCACTGCTTTTTTTGACTCGCTTGTGCGTTGGATGAGGGGTATGTGAAGGTTGCTTGTGAGGCTGAGCTGGTGAGGGCGACTCATTGGTGTTTGCTCATGAAATGTGTCACTCAGTCTGTGCATAATATCAAGGAGATTGTGTGTCGCTTGGCAGATCTTTGAGGGTAGGCAGCTCTGTCTGGATTATTTGGGGGGGAGAAAGCTGTGTGATGGCTGGGGCTCCAAGACAGGGATGGCTGGCTTTCTGGGTTACGGGTTGGGACTGCACACCATGTAAATCTTGGTCCCTGGCTGGAGTCTGTCTCATTTAACTGGGGCTCTGTGCATGTGTGTGTGTGTGTGTGTGTGTGTGTGTGTGTGTGTGTGAGAGAGAGAGAGAGAGAGAGAGAGAGAGGCAGACAGATAGACAGACAGACTCACCTCCCTGTGATGGAGGAGTGAAGGACTTCATTACTGAACATCGGAGAGGAATCTTCCTGTGCTGAATTCTTACCTTTCATTCACATTTACAGGCAAATATTTTTAAATTTACAGGTTTTGTTGGTCCATTAAGAAATGCCTACTCACAGAATATTTTCTTCACTTTTACAATAGCTACTTCCTCAAAGACAGAAATCTACATTAGCATCTTCAGTCGGTTCCAAAGGACTGCCCCCCTGGCCCATGTCCTTCTGGCAGTCACATCACAGCCTCCGTCTGCTTCCCTTGTGGCCTTGCTCCCAGGGAGAGTGGGGCCAGGAGAGAACGCTGAGATGGTTGGTCTCAGGCAGTTTGAGGCAGGGCTGTGTGGAAGGAGCCCTATCACTTAGTGTGTAGTAACCATGAGGGTTATCCCAAATGGTGCCAGAGTAGCCTTGAGATGGGCTGAGGGGATCCACCCTTCACCCCCGCCCCCCGCACCATTGTCTCCCTATTTCTGCTGAGTCCCTTCTGGATCCTTCACACCAAGCTCCCTTCTCTTTGTTTCTCATCTTTTCAGAACAGTCTGGGGAGGAAGAGGAGGTCGTCTTGTTTCTGTGTCCATTATTGCTCAATCAACCCCTCCAGCCTCTCCTTTCCCGGTGTCCTTTATGGGTGCAGCCCAAGTCTTTAACAAACCGTGATTCAGAAGCCCGTGGCTGTAGATTATTTGTCCTTTCATTCAGCATCTCCTTCTCAGTGCCTCCCAAGAAGCAGGCACTGGGGACAGAGCAGTCAGGAAGGCTCCCCTTTGCCCTGTGTGTACTCACCTGCCAGCTGGAGGGGACAATGGATGAGAAGACAATTACAATATAGAGATAAGGCACAACAGGGGCTCGTCAGGGCTGTGGGAGCTTACCAGGGGAGTGCTGATCCTGACCGCAGGGACTTGGAGGATTCTGAGAAGAGCTGGTGTTTGGTGTGTAACCTGCTGAAGGATGAAGGAGGACCATACTGGAGTGACAGCATGCTTTTCACAAGGGAAGTAAAATTTTAATTAAAAAAATATTAACTTAAAATAAGATAGGTAGATAGAAAGGTAAATGATAGACAGGTAGATAGATAGATGATGGATAGACAGATACATAGATACATAGGTAGATAGATGATAGATAGACAGGTTGATAGATGACAGATGGATAGAAAGATGATAGATAGATAGATAGATGATAGGTAGATAGATGATGGATAGATAGATACATAGGTAGATAGATGATAGATAGACAGGTAGATAGATGACAGATAGATAGATGATAGGTAGGTAGGTAGGTAGGTAGGTAGGTAGGTAGGTAGAGAACAAGAACAGAGAGTTCAAGAGATGGAGAGCACCAGACACAGCTGGACGGAGATAAAAGGCTGCAGGGTGTAGGGATGGGGAGAGGACCATAGATTCACATATGGTAAGAACAGTAAACACACATGGGCCCCTTATTTAAAGGAAAGAAAGACAAGAAAAAGCAAAGGGATAGATAGGCAAGCATTCCCAAGGTGCTGAGTTGGAATGCTGAGTCAGGAATCTGGATCTCCCAATTTCTAGTAGAGGAGAGGGGAAGGGCAGAGGCTGGGTGGGAGGGAGCCAAGGTTGAGTGAGGAGACGGTTCAGAGGAGTTCCGCTGGCTTTGTATCCTCAGGACCAGGATGAGGAGTGAAAGAGAAAGTTGAAACAAGACCTGACCTGGTTTTCTTTGCCCATCTTTTCTCCCTTTTTCTCCTTCCCTTCGTCCTCTTTTCGCCACATCCTGCCTACAACTAGATGTCAGGGAACTAGTTGCTATGGATACTAAATGGCATTCAAGCCGCTGAATTATTAAAGCAGGGTCTTTTCTTTGAAGCCATGGCCCCAGTATGGAGTAAAGTCCCATTAGGGAGTGCAGTGTCAGGCATAGGTCTAAACCAGGACTGCAAGGTGCTTCTGCCTGGATAAAGATTTGCAGAAGGAGTGCCAGTCACCTGGCCCTTTCCCCTGCTGGGGGTCCTAGAGGCTTGAGAGCGAGTGCCAGTCACCTGGCCCTTTCCCCTGCTGGGAGAGGGGCATGTGTGTCTGCTGAGATGGATTCCTGCCTCCCAGTCTACTTCCTTACTCCCTGCTTCCCCACTTCCTCTGCCTTACAGTAACAGCCACGACTCATTCAAATGGGATAAGAATCAAAGTGATGTTTTCTTTGTGTCGGAAAGGACAGCATATTGTTAGACTTGTTCAATTACTTGTATTCACAGAGACTCGAAATAAAATAGCAGGTGTATCCAGAGGGTTGGCCTTGGCCATCAGGATTGAACCGCCACAGTGAACAGGCACAGGGGCTCTTCCACGGCCATCAGATTGGTGGCACTCTCCCAAGTGTTGGAAGGGGCTGTCAAGGAGAATTTTGTTTGTGGGCATGATCGTTGTTTGTTTGGATGGTAGAGGGGGTGAGCACGGATGCTCTTCTCTGGAGGAGATTCCAAGCCAGTGAACAATCCGCCTTCTGTTAGTCTAGTTCCAGAAACTTTCAGTTAAAAAGAAAAGAAAAAGGAAGCTCAAATATCACGGTGTAAACATCCTGTTTAGGGGGTGGGAGTAGGGAAAGCATCCGTGGCTGGAATTATGTCAGTGTGTGTCTATGTTGTGGGCAGGGGCCAGGATACTGAATTATCATTTTCCTTCCTGTAGACTCTAATGTGTCCTCAAGTTGATTCAGGGGAGGGCCTCTTCTTCTTGATTGGCTGATCGATTCTCTGAAGTCGGAGGACCTCCCCTTCTGGCTTTATGCAGCTTCGCCTTAGGGAGGAGTACTTACTTCTACAGTGGAAGACTTTGGCCTCCCTCCTGCATAAGAGGGCGTCTGAGGCGTTTTAAAGTAAAAATTACATTTCTTTACTTACTTATGTTTGTATTGTAAGGATGCACAGGCCACATGTATGTGCCAGAGGACTACTTTCTAGAATTAGTTATGTCTAGCATGAGGGTTGGGGATTGAACTCAGGTTGTTAGATTTGGTGGCAAGCATTTTGCCACCTCTTTGGAGGCATTTTTCTGTTTAAACATACACCCCCCCCCCAATGAGGGACAGTTGATTTACAGACCCGTTTCCAGCTTCTGAGAAACTGCTACATAGCTCCCCCCACAAATGCCCAGTGGATCTTTGCTTGCTTAATGTTGAGGCTAGTGACTCAGTTTACCGAAAACCTCACGTATTGAGATAGACTAACTTCTTTTGGGGCTTGGTGAGAAGTTTACCCATTATCTGACCTAGTCATGGTTCTGACTGCTCACAAGACGAACCTCCCGGTCAGACTTTCCTGTTTGGGAGGCAGGGGCAGTGAAATGGGAGCAAGCAGATGGCATCGCCCCAGACTTTCCTGTCCATCTCCCGCTGGACTAAGAGGAAAGAGTAGCTGCTGTGGCCTCCTGGCCATTCTACCTCCTTCTGTGGGGTGTTTCCCAGTTCCTCTGGGTGTCAGGCAGAGGACAGTGTGTGAAATTGGCTTAGTTGAGTAGAGAAGGTCTATGCTGTCCGCCATGGGAAACTCAGAGTGCAACAGGACAAGTGTCCCTTTCATTTTGAAACCCTCAAGGAAACCTGCAGAGGAATGGCCAGGGCCAAGTTCAGGGTGTGAGCGTGGTGATGGAAGGGTGCTGTCCTCTGCCTGCTTCCAGTTCTCTTCTTGTCCCTCCCGTCATACTGCCTCTGCCTTTTCTCTGTTGGAATCAGTTGATGGCGACGGAAGGAACCCTTCTTGCCTATGTGACTCTTGCAGACATTTTCAGGGTTCTGAGAGCCAGAGGAAATCCCAGAGATAAAGTCTAGCAGAATGTGGAAACCGCAGTCTGACTCACTAATTTTTAAGGCAGTCCTCAGGGAACAGGTTGACTTTCCTTGGAGTTCTCACCTGGACCCTGGATATCCTCAGAGAATGCCACCGGCTGCAGAGGGGTTTCTTCCTTGGGTTGGGGTCTCCTTTCTTGGGCAGTGTGGACTCAGGGACTGTGTTCTCTCCCACTACCCACTCTTCACTCCAGAAGCCCCACCTGGCTTTTATTTCTCTTTAGATGTAGTGAATATTCTTCTGATCACTTTTCCTACTCTGTGAGGCCAGTCTAGGATTCTGGTGAGGTCTAGCGCAGGGGGTGCTGAGATCAGGGTTGGAGGAGGAACTGCTTGGAGATCCAGTGCTTCAGTGGAAACCACTCGCGGAAGTTTGAGGTCAGTGAACTTTTTTCCCCCCCAGAAACCCTGACCTAATTTTCTGGACCTCAGCCTGGTTACTACACTGATCTGTGGATAAACCCGGCGTTGCGCTGCCCCCCTGCCCCTCCCCGCAGCCTCTGCGCGCTCCCGTGTTCATCTTGCCCGCCTCCTGCCTGCTCCACACAGCTCTCTGGGGCTGTGCTGCCTGGACAGAGAGATTTTTTTCTCCGTTTGGATATCCTCCTGTCTTCTCTATCCCTTTGCTGTTTACCTCCCCAGCTGGCCCCTCTGTAGCTGCAAGTGTGAGAGTCTTTCTGATTGCCAGAAATTTCTTTTGCACTGTGTGGGCAGGAGACAGATTTTTTTTTCCTCCCTCCGTCCCCCGAACTGTCTCTTTTTTTTTATTTAATAATTTTGTTTTCTTTCCCTCCCCTGCGTCTCTTTTTGTAGACTTTACCCTCTTTCCCCCTCAATTTCACCACCTCTTTCATCCCACTTTCCCTCTCTCCCTCTCTTTCCCTCTCTCAGTTCCCCTCCCCCACCCTTTTGCTCTTTTAAAACAATTCAATGATGCCTCGGGATTACTAGCACACCCTCCTTCAGCTGAGCGCGGGACTCTGCATTAATTCAAGGTGAGTGGGGTTGGGTTTTTGCGGCTGAGGATGGGGCTGCCCCTGTCAGCGTGGCCACAAGCCCGGCTGCGTTTTTTCTCCTGGAGGCAGCGCGAATCCCCTGCTGCTGCTGCTACCTGTTGGGGTCTCTGAACCTCGGAGGCTCTGCTCTGAGCCAGACCTTCTTGGAAGGCTCCTTTCCAGCTCTTCTTCTGTATGCGGTCTTTCCGTTTTCAACTTCTCCAGCAATTGCCCCAGCCTGGACAGTACCTTGTTAGAATATTCCAGGAGCCAATTGCGTGCCCCTTGGTGGGGTCCTAGGGGTGGCATTTGGCTTGGGGTTTGCATTTCTCACCCCACAGCTAGAGAGTCTCAGGGTTGCCACAGAAATGGAGCCCTATTCCCGGTAGATGAGGGGCTGGGGATTTTTCACTAGCCTCAGAGCCTCTCAAAGCCCTTCCATGACTCCAGACAAAAGCAGCTCCTCAGTCCCCAACGGAGACAAGTTTTGTGGGGGACTGTTGAGAGTGTTCAGCAAGGGGTTGAGCTTCTAGTGAAGTTTCTATGAAGGAGGCTACATGTGCTTTTGGAAGTGAATCCATCCTGGTATAGGGTGACCTGGGTGTCTCTCGATCTGCTAGTTGGGGGCACAGACATGTGGTTATTTCCTGAGAGTGTGGCTTGGGTGGAGAATTCCAAGGTAGACCAGGCTTGAGTGACTTGCTTTTTTGACCGGATTTGGATGTCTCCCTGAACAGAATGGAGGACCAGTACACTCATGTTCCGTGCCTTTTATGTGGGTGATCTAGAGAGGATGACGGCAGATACTTTCCCCCATCGCCCCCATCTAGGCTTCCTCCTTCATGTGGGGACCAAGGTGGTAGTTAGGCCTCTTGTCCAAGGTCTATATAGATTGGGGGGAGGGGAGGGAGGTGGGTAGCTTTGACTCCTCTGTGACGGTGACACATCAGAGCCAGTGTTTCAGGCTGAGTTGGTTGGTGGATAACCCAGACCTGGGAACAATCAAGTCCTTTCCTTTCCCAGGTCCGTGTGTTGGGACAATCACTCGTACTCTTGGGGGATGAGACTCACATCATCCTCCGGGGAGGGCAGAATGTCTTAGTGCCAAGGGAGGCTGGGAAACCTGACTAGGGAGAAGTGTTTTCATGAAAGGAAGAACTCTTTTAATACTGAAATAAGAACTACTTCATTGTGAGAACCAAAAGAAGAGGAGCTTGCTGCACTGGGCTTGGAAGGAAGGTGGGGTACAAGACATCGGAGGGAACTTCGTAGTCTGTTCCCAGCAGGAACTGCTGGAAAATAGAGCTCCCACTCTTGCGAAAGTGTGGTTCCTGTCTCCAGTACCCAGAAAAAGATGGCCTTTTGTTTTATTGCCTTCTGCAGGTCTCTTACCTGCTAAGTCTCTGGCCAGGGAGACACCTTTGCACTTTGGAGTATGGGTAATTACACCAATTACTGTCTAAGTCTGGGTACTTTTGAGGTTGTATATGAACTGTCTGTCCAGGTAGAGATGGATGATGGACATACGATTGAACACAGAGGTCAGAGGTCAGAATAACATGTCCTGCATTCATGTCATATCTTGTAGCCTTCCTATTTGGAACAGTTCTGACTCAGATTCTAGGACTTCTTTTCAAATCTATCTGAAAAATTCAAATTGAAAATATATACTTCTGGGTAAGGGATGTAAATCAACAGTAGGGTATTTACTGAGCATGTTCAAGGTCTTGGGTTTGGACACCAGCTCCAAAACACAAACATCAAACCATCAATCAATAAAAAGCCAAACCCAAAACCAAACAAAAACACCACACTATCAAAAAGCCCAAACAATGAAAACCAGATTCTGTGAACTGCCCGTTCCTAGAGTGGGACTTCATGCTTAGATACTGCAGGGATAGCAACTTTGAGGGTGGTTTCCATGGAGCCCTTTCTGTTCCTAGTCTGCTTCCTTGTGGGATTTATGAACCTGGGGCTTCGAGGAGACCATCCTGCCAGGAGTTGTAAGTGCAGAGTTGGTGGCAGCATAAATGGACAGCAATGACTGCACTCACGCCCAGGACCGAGCCTTTGGGTCCATGCTGCTGCCTCTCCCTCTGTACCCCTCTGAGGCTGTGACTGAGTACTGGGCTTGAGAGAGAAGGGAGAGAGAGAGAGAGAGAGAGAGAGAGAGAGAGAGAGAGAGAGAGAGAGAGATTCCTAGATGTTATCCGGGTTTCAACTGAGAAACCCACATTCCAGATGCATCGTTTTGTCTGGATTAGGAAAATGTCTGACATTTACTTCTTTGCTGTGCTAAGGAAAGATAAGCCTTCTTAGGGACAGTCACAGTGTCATCCCTCCCCCGGAATCCGTGAGTCTTTCAGGTAGCTAAATCATTTCAGGCTTTGAAAAAAAATTAGCTACAACTTATTGAGGGCTTTAGTTTCCAGACGCTATCTCAAGCAGTTTCTAGACTTTACCATAATGAATCCTTGCACAAGCCTATCAAGTGTGTACCTCCATTTTATCAATGAAGAAGTTGAAGCTAAGGAAAGTAACTTGCTCAGATCACCCAGAAGCAGGAGACAGAGCTGGGGTTAAATCCAGGGCTGGCTGACTTGCCCCACACAGGGCTGCTTCTGTGCTGAGGTGGATGGGGCCAGTTGACATTTAAAAAACATCTGTTATCTGTAGGTGGAAAGTAATGTCCCTGTCTTCCTGGCTCTTGCTTCATGTCACTTCTGACTTCTTCTTTTGTCAGTAGTATCACTGCTTGGTGTTCGTGAAGTTTGTGTCTGTTATTTCCTTCCTGGCTACTTGGAATAGACTTCGTCATGGATCCCAGGCAAGTGTGCAAGTAAACGCTACCTGAGGTGATGGGATTGTCTGATGGAAAGGTAGCGTGTATGTCACTGTCTGCTGCTCAGTGTCAGGACGTTTTAGTTAGGGAGCTTTGCCTCACTCATGGTGTGAGTGACTGACTTGGAAATGGCCTTCCCACCTCTGGCTTTCCCTGAAGGAATTTTGCAGGTCAGGGAGGAGCATGCCTGTCACCAGCGGATAGGGCCATGGGTGCACCCAGATGCCCATTCCAGCAGGAAGGCAAAACTTGAGCCTGACGTAGATAATTCTGGGCATGTTTCTAACTTTTTACCCTTCCATTTACCATCTATCACTGTAATTTATCAGACCAAGAAGAATAGAGGGAAAGCAGACAGACTGGGGGTGGGGTAAAGCAGAGAAAAAAAAGCATTTGTCTGACGGACTTCATTTCTATCATAATTTGGCCCCAATCAGTAGTCATGGGCAAGTCACTAACCTACCCGGGTCTTATTTATTCTATCCCAAAGTGAGGGTTGGGCCAGATGAGCCATTGGCGTGGACCTTAACAGCAGCGGTTACTGAGATCTTAGAGTACCGTGTGACTTTGCTTTTTGTGCCCTGCAGATCCTAAGTGATCGAGTTTACCTTTCTGTTGCTGTGCTAAATGCTGCAACCAAAACCAACTTGTGGAGGAAAAGGTTTATTTCAGCTTGAGGTTTATGGTCCATCAGCAAGGGAGAACCAAGCAGGAGCTCAAAGCAGGAACCTAGAAGTAGGACCTGAAGTAGAGACCACAGAGGAGCACTCCTTACCAGCTACGTTCAAGGTTTGTGGTCAATTTGCTTTCTAATATAGTCCAAGTCCATCTGCCTAGGGATGGTACTACCCACAGAGGGCTGGGCGTTTTCCCATCAATTAGCAATCTAGAAAACACCCCCTCTGACATGCCTATAGGCCAGTCTGATGGGGGCAAGTTTTCAATCAAAGTTCCTGCTTCCATTATATGTCAAGTTGACAATCAAAATTAGCCGTTGAACGTCAAAGCCATTCCTTCTGTTGTCTTCTCTCTTAGTGGTGGCAGATAGAGGAGACCATGTGAGGAGGGCACCATCTGTTCTTGGTCTTCAGTGGGCAAGTCAGTTATGGACTGGACAAATGGTAATTTTTGTCTGGTCAGAAGAATGCATTTCTTCTTCCTGGTGTAAGTTACCTTGCCTTCCCAATAAGCGAGGGAGAGCTAGGCAAAGCAGAAAGAGTAGCAGGGGGTTAACAAGCACGCTCTGACTTGTAAGCTGAGTGGTGGGGAAAGAGGATGAGGGTGTGAGGCAGGACCATGGGAGCTTGTGGTCTTTAGAGAGAGAAGAGTGATAGTCTTTGTCTTCCTGGTGGGGAGCGAGGATCTAGGCCATTGGACCGAGTATCCATTTATAAACTCTGAAGCTGTTTGCGACAAAAAAACTCAGTATAAAACCATTTATTGTCGTATAGATGAGCTTACCTGAAGATGGGTGCCTTCCTGGCAGCAGCAAAGGTGTAAGTAGGAAAATTGGTGTTAAGGTCTGACAGCTTTGTCATGAACACGAGGATTCTAGGGAGTCGTGTTGTCTGCGAAACACACTTAGACTTGGGATTGCAGTGAATGAGATTCTGAAACAGAAGGTGGCCTCACTGAAGACGCAGGGCTCTCATTCATGGTCTTGTGACATTGCTTGGAAAGAGCCAGAATTGAAATTCCCAGGCTTTATAATTTCACTGGCCACATACGAAAAAAATTCTTTCATAAACATGAGTCTAGGACTCAGGTGAAGAGAGTCATGCTACAGAGCCTCATACAGGGTTGAAATCAGCAGATGGGTGAGTTAGAGGGGAGCACAGCATCCCGAGGGGACTGGAGGAAGGTGTGATTCTGCCTCGGGCACACAGCCTGTGGCAGGGACACGAATCTGTCCTCATGGGCTTTTGTATACTTTCTGGCTTGTGTAACAGCACAGCCTAGGGTTGACGGATGGACTCACCTCTCACTGACAGGCTGCTGCAGTTACAAGAATATAACTGTAACTTCCTGACCCTCAGCATCAGCTAGATGGAGAGATGGGAAAGTAATAATGTAAGATGTGTGTGTGTGTGTGTGTGTGTGTGAAGGCCAGAGGACAACCTCAGTTACTGTTCTTCAGGTGTAGGCCATCTCTTGTTTGAGGCATGGTCTCTCACTCAGTGGCCTGGGGTTACCCCATAGGTCTAGTGTCTGTGCCTGCTTTCTTAGCACCAGTGTTATAAGCGTATCACCATGCTCTGCTTTGTTCTTTATTTGAAGTATGGGTTCTGGGGATTGAACTCAGGTCCTTGTGCTTGTAAGCAAACACTTTAGAAACAGAGCTCTCTTCCCAGCCCCTGGGCATGGTTCTTGGTCTTAAGTGACTGGTTTCTCCAACTAAGCATAGTACTTTAAGAAAATATTTGTCTTATCGAACTGCATGCTCTCTGACTGTAGATAGTGGGTCTGGTCTTGCTTTAATCCTTGTTGGCTGTATGATCAAGAGAGGACTGTCCGTACACGAGCACTGTATCCCATCTTTTGGGTCATCAGTGGTCCCAAGAGGCCTCTTCCCCTTTTAAGATGAATGACTCTTCCATGATTCTGTCTTTCTTCCTTTTTTCTTTCTCCTTCTTCTCCCCCTCTTAGCCCCAACTAGCCACACAATAGATTTTTTTCATTTGTTTCATTTACTCCTTCCCCTTCCCTCTTTTCATATTTTTCTCCTTCCTTGTCCCCATCTCCTATCTTTCTTTCCAACCTCCCCACTCCCGACATAAACATGGCCCAGGTGTCAGTTCTGGGCTGGGTAATGATTTGGATATTGAGACTACAGCAATGAACAAGACAGCCAAATAGCCCACTTTCATAAAATTCATATTCAGCCACAGAGAGAGTGAAAGAAAATAAGCCCATGATGAATGTTATTCAGAGGATTAATCTAAGGCAATGTGGCAGGGACAGAGTGACTTTAGATCGGCATGTCACCGGAGGCTCCTGAAGAGGTGATATTTAAGCCGAGGATCAGAATGATAAAAAAATGGAAGAGGATTCATATCACCAATTTTCTTCAGTATGCAAGGAATAAATTAAATGGTATGTGAAATTGTTTTATAGACTACAAAGTAAACTCAACATTTTATACCCCAGACAGAACTCTATGAGCTGAGCATGGTGATTCATTATTATTATCAATTTCACTACCTAGGCTAGTAGTGAATGTGGGCTGTATTAAATTACAGATGGAAATGGGGAGTTCAGAGGAGATCTTTAAGACATAAAAGCAGATGACGCCTGTGACAGGCATTTGTCAAAAGAAGACACTTTCTTTCCATTCCTGTTGCTGATGGGCTTGTCTAGAGATTTCTAGCCACCTGTTTCCTGGGCAGCACCAAGGCCCGGAGAGAAAGCGGGGGATGGTATTGCAAAGTTACAATAGAATTTTACTGGTAGAATTTTCCAGGCTGTTCCAGGTTAGTTTCTTGCTCACCCAGAGCAGAGGTTAGCTTCTCTGAAGGTGGGGAGAGATCCCACTGGCTTCCTTCCTACCCACAGACTGTGGAGGAAGACTGCTCTTGCCCTGCTGCGAGGCCAGCTTCTACTGTCTTCAACTCTTTCCAGCCCCCCTACACCTCACTAATCTCCCCAGCTATGGAGAAAATCTTAGTCTACTGTGTTGCCTGTTGTCTATGGCTCTATAGACCCACTCCCTTCCTCCATTGAGGGCTGCGTTGTAACATGAGGGGGCCAGCTTGTTGGGGTTCTGTCCCACCCAGTACCCCACAGCTGGCAACTCCCAGAGAAAATCAATCACACAGAGATCTCTATAAGGTTATAAACTGATTGGCCCATTAGATCAGGCTACTTATTAGTTCTTATGACTTATCTTAACCCATTATTCTAATCTAAGTTAGCCATATGGCTCTGTACCTTTTTCAGCGGGGCAGCATACATGTTGCCTCTTCGGTGGTCTGCGCAGGAGTGACAGAGGAACCTCTCTGCTTCCCAGAATTCTCCTGTTCTCATTGCATCACCTCTACTTCCTGTCTGGTTTTCTCGCCTATACTGCCTGCCTGGCCAATCAGCGTTTTATTAAAATATGATTGACAGAATACAGACAATTCTCCCGCATCACTGCGTCAATATAGCTTTTCAAACATGGAGATGTGGATTATTTAACTTCTTGGTCCAGAAAGGCTTGGGTGATAGTTGAGCCAGTAGGCTCTTCCCTGCCCTGCCCCTGTCTTTTATTCTACCATGCTTACCATCCTTCCTGCACTTAAAGCCTAGGACTTAGATCCACAGTCTTTATCAGGACTACATATTCAGTTTCTGGGACACTTCAGGAAGATGGTCAGTCCCAGAGTATGGTTCCTGAAAAGCAAGATCAGCACCACTAAGAATTAATTTCTCTGCTGCACCCCCATAGTTCTGAGTCAGACCCATTCTGGGAGTGGATGTCTATCAAGTAAATCAGATGCACGTGAAAGTTGGTTAGAAGGATGGATGAAGGCTGCTATTGGGTATTTGCCCTATAGGCCAGTAGTGTACTACTTATTTTCACACTTTGCTGATAAGCAAAAAGGCCTACAAATTGGTAGATAACAATAGGTAGGGAGGGCGAGGAGGGGGCTGAGTTTCATTCAAGTCTTGGTTTCCAGTGTAGAACCATTGTGAAGTTTGGAGTCCTAATTAAAATGCATATATGTTCATGGATGCATGCTACTAATCGTTCACATTTTAATGCTAATAATTCTCTGGCCACTTACAGTGGAGTGATAAGTAGAGACCTGGAGTATCTGAGACTCGATACCAAAGTCCCTTGCTGGTATCTCATGGCAACCTTCCCCCATGTGGCAACTAACTCTTCGCTAGTGTTGACTGGCGTCTCTAGATGGGGACTAAATGACTGATCCTTCTGTGCAGAGGCTTCCTGACCGCATCCTGGCTTTTCTCCTACGGTGTGTACTCTCCCAGAGGGTTTTCTCCCCTTTTCTTTGTTTCACCCATCACCCACATGCTATATTGCCCTCCACATTTCTTTTCCAGCCCAGGATTCTCTTTTATTCAGAATTTCACCCCAGTAGAAAGTGGATAGTCTTCCTTAGTACTTTGTGGTCTTGCAGAGTCACCTTATTTACAAACAAACTCATCCTCCTTTACCACCTCTGGTCCTCCCATCATAGCCTCCTTCAGCAAATGATACCAACATTCATTTCATTAACAAGCCAGAAACCCAGACATCACTCTGACTCCTCTCCCACCCGTCTTCCCACTCAGCTCCCCATTGAACCTGCTTTGGTCTCTGCATGAGAACCTCCCTAAGCACAGTTACTTCTTCCAGGAGGCTTCCTGCATTCCCTTCATGCACCCATGGGTCCTTTTCTTTTGTAGTCTCTGAGCATCTTGGGCTGATCCCTGCCACCAAGTAGCTGCTGACCTTACAGATTGTGAGGTCCTGATAACCAAGGACTTTGTCTCTTATCAGTGTTTCTCTAATGGTTTGCCCTTAGTGGGCAGTCAATAAGTCGATAATTTAGCCAAGTAAAAGGCCACTATGGAACCTGTGGAAATCCTGATTTTCGCTTCTGTCCATCATGGTGCATCTTCTCTGCAGATGGAGGGCATCACATTCACTGAGTGTCTTCGATAAGGCCCTTATCACAGGGTGATTGTGAAGTGATAGCAAGGACCCATCAGTTCCTGAGACACAGTGAGGACTTGACTGAGGTTGTGATGTGATGGTGCGTGTGTGTGTGTGCATGTGTGTGTGTGTGTGTGTTTGTGTATGCATGTGTGTGTGTGTTTGTATATGCATGTGTGTGTGTAGAAAGTATTACTGGGAAACTGAAGTGGAAGAATTCTATGTCTTGCCAACTTTATACCCATCAAATTTCAATTTATTATTTTACTAATTTTAATGATTACTTATTAATAAATAGTAAACTTTGATTTATGCCATGTAGTTGTATTGTATTCACCCCCACTCTTTCCTCTAACTCCTCCCAGATCCACCTCACCCTCTCCCATTCCAAACTTAAAGGCTTTTGTTTAGTTGTTGTTGTTTTGAGACAGGGTTTCTCTGTTTCCCAAGTGCTGGAATTAAAGGTGTGTACCACCACTGCCTGGCATGTCTTTTTTTTAAAGACATATTTGCCACCCAGTTCAGTTTGTGCTGCCCATATACTTATGGGTGTGGGACCAGCCACTGCAGCATGGTCAGCCTACTACGGACCACATCCTTAAAGAAAACTGACTCTCCCCAGAAGCCATCAACTATCAATAAACAGGATGGAGGAAGGGTGGGAGAGAGATACATAGCACTAAATATGCTTAAAAAGCCATATGGAACCTCTTTTATAAGCTTCATGTATATATATATATAAATATATATATAATGTGTATATATATACACACATATGTGAATATTCATATGAAAGAATTTAATTGTAATTATTTTATGAAAAGAATAATGCTCCTCCCAGAAGAAATGGGATCCTCAGTTTGTCTGTAACATAGTAACTGTTAAGTAAAACAGTAAAAGTAAAACTTCAGAAGGGGCTGTGACTAAGGGCAAGGGATTTATATTGAGAGAACAAGGACCTTTAAGTCTATGACAAGACTGTCTCATTCTTATGAGTTTCAATACCATCGTTATGCACCCAAACTCCTGTTTTTTTTTTTCAGCCCAAGAAACCATTTCCAAACTCAGAAGTCTAAAATAACGAACATTTAGTATTTTTCGCAAATCTGCGGGTTGGTTTGTCTTGGGTTGGCTTGACTGACACTGGATGGTCAGTTTGGTATCACACATCTACAAGCTATCAACTCTTTCTGGATCGTCTCTCATACACCTATATGCTGAGTGACATGGAACCATGTGGCAGAATGGACAAGAAAGCCCTCCAGGGCTTCTTTAGCAAGGTACAGACCCCATTCTGGGGGGGTCTCACATTAGTAGGTGAATTTTAACATACACATTTTTCAGCGACAAAGATTTCACATTCTAGCAAAGAGAGCAAGGCCCAAAGTGCAAACCTTTCCAATCCTTCATTTGTGACACGTTTGCTATTGTTTCGTTGCTAAAGCAAGTCACACAGTCAAGCTCAGAGCAGTGTGGGAAGTAGTTGTTCAAGGTGTGGATGGATATAAGGAGATATAGACAAACCAAACCTGCTTGGTTTGGGTGCTCTGAGAAGTAGACACCAGCATGGGCTGAAATGTGGAAAGAATTTATTAGACAGAACACAGAGGTAATAGAGAAGGAGCCAGGAAAAACTGAAAGAGTCCTTAATTCACCATGCCCTTCAGACTCTGAGTGCCAGACTGAAGGAAAGCAGGTTGGGTGGTCCCAGCCTGACCACGGAATGGAAGTTTGCTAGGCAAAGCTCTCAGAAAGCCCCAGTGTCTTGAGCTAGGAGGGTCCCCTGCCTCGCAGGAGTGAGTTTACCTTTCTGTTATTAACCCATGCTCTTTAATTACATATAATAAAGGATTTCAGAGCCCAGAAGCTGGGGCTCTTGGCCATAGCTGGAGATCTGCTAGGCACATTCTCATGGCTACTATAAGGTCATTGCTCAATGTGTTACAACTCCAAAATTTCTGTTGCTGGCTCAGGCCTCCCTCCTGAACTTTAGACCTCTATATTCAAAAGTTTTCTTAATGCTTCCGTTTGGCATTCCCACAGGCATCTCAAACTCATTATATCCAAGTTAACATTTTTACTTATGATTAATAATTTTGTTAGGGTACAGAACAATGGGCTCTGTTTTAGTGTTTTGCACACATGTTTTACACACGTCACCCACATTTCCCTTTTCACCCATTATTCTGCCTTGTTCTTCACTCTCCCTTTTGGTCTTGTTTGTTCCCTACGTAGTCTCCCTTTGACTTTCGTATATATATCATATACCTACATACATTATATGTATGCGTGTACCTTAAATATAGATTCTGAACATTAGAGAAAAGGTGTAATATTGTCCTTTTTCCTGTTACCTCTCTTATTTCCCCGCCCCTTTAAATGCTTTATTCTTCCACTAAGAGTTCCTATTCTACTCTGTCTCTCCCTCCCTCTCCTCTTCCTCCTTTCTCCCCTCCCTCCTACTCTGTCTTGCATAGGATATAAAAAGTGATATTTATCTTTCCAAGTCTGGCTCATTCTGCTTAGCATCAGGATCTTTACACTCATCTGATTTTCCAGGAAAGAACATAATTTCATTATTCCAGGCTCCATGAAACTCCACCGTGTGTATCCCATCTTCTCCGTTCATCTGCTGATGGGTGTGTATCTAGGCGAGTTTATAGCTTGTCTATAGGCAATAGCATGGCAGTGCAAGTATCACATGGATGTGCAAGCATCGCTGTGAAGTGCTTATTCGGATTCTCTTGGATAAGCACCCAGAAGGGGTAGAGCTGGATCATATGGCAGTTTAATTTTTAGTTCTTTGAGGAACTGCCATACTGATTCCCACAGCTGCTGGACTAGTGTGCATTTCCACCGACGGAAAGTAAAGATTCACTTCCCCCACACTTTTATTATCATTTTTATTTTTCATTTTCTTGATGATAACCGCTCTGATTGGCACAAGGTAGAATCTCGATGTAGTTTTAATTTGTATCTCCCTATGGCTAAGAATGTTGAATTTTTTTCATTTGTTTATTGAGTATTTGTGTTTCTTCTTTTGAGAAAATTTCCATTTACTTTTCTATTTATTGACTCGATGGCTTTTGTGCTTTTTGAGTTCTTTAAACATTTTAGATATGACTCTGCAGTCAGAAGCTCCATTAGCAAAGGCTTTTCTCCTGTCTACAGCCCATTTCTTCACTCCGCTGCAGTTTCCTTTCCTCTGCAGAGCACTTGAATTTCATGAGATCCCATCTGATATCCCTTGCTCTTCTGGATAGCTGCATGTCAACTTGTCACAGCTAGAGTTGTCTGAGAGGAAGAAACCCCCAATGATAAATTGCTTTCATAAGATCCAGCGTAGGGATTATTTTCTTAATTAGTGATTGATGGGGGAGGGCCCAGCCCTTTGTTGGTGAGGCCATCCCTGGGCTGGTGGTCCTTGGAGCTATAAGAAAGCAGGTTGAGCAAGCCATGATGAGAAAGTCAGTAATCAGCACCCCTCCACGGTCTCTGCATCAGCTCCTGCCTCCAGTTTCCTGCTCTGACTTCCTGTTCTGACTTCCTTGATGATGAACTGTGATGTGGAAGCTTAAGTCAAATTCTTTCCTTCCTGACTTGCTTTCGCTCACGGTGTTTCATTGCAGCAATAGTAACCCTAACTAGCACTTTCGTCATTATTTTCTTGGAATTCTTTAAAAAATGTCATTAAGTATGCTTATATCTTCTAGTACTATACCTATGTTTTTTTTTCTCACTAGTTGCAAAGTTTCAGGTCTTACATTTAAGATCTTTGATACACTTAGAATACTTTCCTTTGTTTAGGGTGATAAAGAAATAAAGCCAGTTTCATTCTTGTACATACAGAGATCCATTTTCCCTAGTACCATTTGTTGAAGAGATTTTCTTTTTTCCAATGACTGTTTTGTTGTCTTTGTCAAAAACCAAGTGGCTGCATCAGCGGCTGTGGCTGTGAGGGTTTGTAGCTGGATTCTCTAATCTATTGGATTGGTCTATTGTCTGTCTTAGTACTGTGTGATTTTGTGACATTGGTTCTGTAATATAGTTTGAGATCAGGATTGTGATGCCTCCAGCATTGCTCTTTGTGTTTTAGCAGTTTGGGGGTTGTGTCCTTCTATATAGATTTTACAATTGTTTTCTTCTAGTTGTGTGGAGACTGTCAAGGAAAGACTTTTCAGATTAGAAAAGACTCCTAGTGTCTAATTTCTTCTTCCTCTTTTTCTGGTTGTTTAAAGTTGTCACCATAGAGATCTTTCATTTTGGTTAGGTTTGTTACCAGATGTTGTATTATTTTTTTAGGCTTTGTTAATGGGACTCCCCACCTGGTTTCTTTCTCAGAAAGTTTGATATTAGTGTATAGAAAAGCTGCTGACTTTTGGATATTATTTCTGTTCTGCTACTTTATTGAAAGTAATTGTCAGATTGAAGTTTTTTCTCTATAGCTGTTACGGTTTTTTTTTTAAGTGTAGGATCACATTGTCTAAAAATAGAAACAATTTGTCTTTTTTATTTATATTCTTTTAATTTCTTTTTCTTGCTCTACTGTTCTAGCTAAAACATCAAACATTATACTGAAGAAGAGCAGAAAAATATAAGCTTTATGTTTTTGTGTGTCCTTACTGGGTTTTCATATCAGAACAGGGTAACATTGGCTGTATAAAAAGAAAGCGGTACTGCTTCTTCCTTTTCTACTCACTGTTGATGTTAGTTCATTAAAGGTCTGTGGTTGTGAGATTGTCTAGTCCTTGCCTTTGCTTTGTTGGTAGACTTTATCAATGCTTTAATCTCATTGCTTATTATAGAGCCATATAAGTTGTTTATTGCATGGATATATCATAATTAACTTATCAGTCTGTATTGGTAGGCATGCAGATTGTTCATTGCCCTAAGGTTTTGAGAAATAATGTAGTGAATGAACATGAATGATAAGTTTCATGTAAATTAAACGTACATTTCTGAGAAGTAAATTTACTGGACCAAAGAACATAAACATACATTTTTGAAATGGAGTAACAAATCCAAAAGATGCTTAATTAAATCAAACTGCTAATGGTGAAAAGGGCCTGTCTGTGGCCACCTTTGCTTACATTAGATGCTGTTTGTCTCGTGAAAAATGGCGTCTTGTTCTTGAGGTTTCCTTGGTGAAGTTGAGTAGTTTTCTGTGTTTATTAGTCATCTGGATTCTGTTGTGAGCTGCTGGCTTCTTTGTCTACTTTCTTTGGGGTTGGGGAGATCATATGTGTCTTTTCTAACTTTCCAGAGCATAGGTTTTCAAAGTATTCCTTAATGACTGTCAGGGTTTCATTAATATCTGCGGTGTTCTCTTCTCCTTCTGTAGTTGTATTGAGTCTTCTTTCTCTATATTTTTGTAGTTCTGGGGATCATACCTAAGGACTTGCTCATGTTAGGCAAGTACTGTACTACTAGGTTCTCACTAGTCCATATATCTATCTGTCTGTCTATAATCTATCAGCTGTCACCTATGTATGTATGTATGTATGTATGTATGTATGTATGTATGTATGTGTCTGTTTATCTGAGACAGAGTCTCTCTACATAGCCCTTACTGTTCTGGAAATCATTTTGTAGGCCAGGCTGGCCTTTCTGTATTTGTTAAAACTTGCTTTGGGGTCTAAAATGTCATCTATTTTAGATAAAGCTTCAAAGGCTGCTGATAAGAATGTGTGTTGTATATTCATTCATTGGATGGAATATTCTGTACATATCTATTAAGTTTTGTAGTGATATTTCATTTGTATTTTAATAAATAAAGCTTGCCTGAAGATCAGAAAAATAAAACAGTCACGCTGGTCAGTTTTACACACCAGGCAGCAATGACACAAACCTTTAACCTCAGTAGCCACACTATCTTGCCATAGAAACCAGACGGTAGTGGTGCACTCTCTTATCCCAGAACTAGAGAGAATTATAAGACGGGAGGAGACAGTTCTCACTCTCAGTCTCATTCTGAGATTCCTGGAGATTCACCATTTTGGACTGAGGTAGAGGTAAGAGCCAGTGGCTGGCTGCTTGCTCTTCTGACCTCCAGGTTGGACCTCACTGTCTCTGAGTTTTTATTAATTGTGCTTCAAAGTTTATTTTATTTATGGCACATTTTAAAACTGAACTTCCTTTGTTGAGTTTTTGTCTGGATGATCTACCTGTTTTTAGATTTCAGTGTTGAATTCAGTCACAAAGTACTCTTTATAGACTTGTCTGTCCCTTTAAGACCAGTAATCTTTATTTTATGACACTGGATGCAGCAATGTTTGGTGCATATGTAAATAGAACTGTTATATGTCTTGACAGAGTGCTCCCTTTACTGACATGCGCTGATTCTCTTTTCTGTCTCCTAATTTCAGCTTTAAATCGAATTTATCAGACACATAGTTTCTTCGGACTGATTTCGACTTTCGTTCTCTTGGTACATTGACTTTCATCCCTTGACTTGCAGTCTGCCTGTATCTTTGCCAGTAAATTTTGTTTCTGATAGGCAGTTAATGGTTGGGTCCTGTTTTTCAATTTAATAACTAGTCTGCATCTTTTAATTGTAGAATTAAGAGTTTTTATATTTAGAGTTACTATTGAGAGCAGTGTACTGTTGACTGCAGTTTTTTGGTGATTCTCCTGGTGATGCAATTGTTTATTTATTTCTTTCCTGTTGGTATTAGAGGTTTGCCAGTGTACTGAGCTCGGCATGATGGATTCTTCTCTAGCTCTTCTTTGTTTATTCCTCTCATGGAATCTATTCTGTTTTCTTTTATGATTAAACACTATCTTTCTTCCTCCCTGTGTAGGAGTCTTTTTAATTACATTCTGCAGTTCTGGTTTGACGATCGTGAATTACTTTATTTTGTGCCTGTCTTGAAATGTCTTTGACATTTCTGTTGATTTTTTTCTTAAAGATAACTTTGCTAGATATAGAAATCTGGGTTGACAGTTACTTACTTTCACCAAATTAAATTCTCTTGATAATACTTCTAGATATATTTCCCTTCTGTCTGTTTTTTCTTTTGATGAATATCACTTTCACATGCCTGAAAGTCCAGGAGTCATCACTGATATCTGCACTTTGATACACTCTTAGGCAGATACACTAGGAAATCAGATGAATCTTACTTTACAGTATTTCCTTTTTAATCGGCTCCTGTTGTTACCGCCTAGACCAAGCAAACATCCTCTCTTGATTAGATGTCCATAGGAGCATTCCAACTGATGCCCCCACTTCCTTTCTGCTCCTCTTCATAGTACTAGGTATTACGAAGTACCTTGTATTTGGTAGCCTCCATAACGCTGAAATGTAAACATAACTCTGCCACTTCTCAGTTTGAAATCTAGGATTTTTTCTCTTAGCTTATGTGCTTCGTAGGATCTAGCTGGTCACCCTCCAGCTTTAGCCTACATCTCTGTTTATTACGTTCCCCTGACAGCAACACTACACTCTCAGAACATGTCAACCTCTTGCTCAGTGCTGGAACTTTGTATGTGTTCTCCATTCTTTTCAGAACTCGAACGATCCCCTGCATCACAGATGCTTTTAGATTTAGTTCTCAACTTGAGATCTCAACTTCTTTAGCGAGATCTCATCTGTATGGACAACTGCTATCATGCTATCTAACCTAGGTCCATCTCGCTTCCTCTCTTATGGCATCCTACACACACACACACACACACACACACACACACACACACACACACACACACAACACTCCTCTCCAGTTTATTTACTTGTTACTTTAATGTCTGTGTGTTCCAGACAGAAAGTTCCCCGTGGATTGAGACAGTGTTTGTATTATTCATTGTGGTGTTCCAAATTCAGTACTATGCACAGAACATTATCTCAGTCACTGGTAGGTAGATAAATGCAGGTCCAGGGGAGCAGAGGGAAGTTGAGGAGGCTGAGTCTGGTGGGAATTCTCCCCTTCCAGTCTTTGGCTCATGGAGAATTAGAGTTACTTCTATTCTGAGAATGTGGGTCTCTGTGAATGATGGTGCTAGATAGAACTCAGCACAATTACTCCCTGCACATTCCCTAGAGTCCCCACTGACTAGATGGGGGTGCTTCCGGACTGAGCACACAGGCTCTTAAAGCGAGAGTGCCGATTAGCCGATTAATTCCAGGGGCCTTGTTTCCCATGAGTCTCAGTTTCCTCGGCATATATAACGCTAGTGCTTGCCTTTTAGGTATTGTGTGAAGACTGAAGTGGTCTAAAGAGCCATTGCACGTTAGCTGGAGATGGATGGTGGTGGCCCGAGCACAGGAGTCAGTGCCGAGGACGGAGACAGCAGAGTGGCAGGTGGAACTCTGAGCACAGGGGACGCCAGAGCTCCCGAAAGCCACCGTTCTTCTGTCCTGTTGTAGCGGGGAGCTCCGGGCCCAGGAAAAGCTGATTAAATGAATATATAAATATTTGTGGAAAGCGGGCAATGCAGAGTACCCTGACTCTCACATCCTTTTAGACGAGGCTGTGGTGAGGTTCCAAAGTGGGAGGGCTTGGTGAAGAGGCCTCTCAAACCACTAAGAGGATTTAGCATAAAATTTAAATGTTCATTTGCTTTTTTTCTTTCCTTTTCTGAGTCTCCATGTCACAATTCTCAAACTCAAAATATGAGGTGACAAGAAGATAACTTGCTTTGTTAATTGGAGGACTTGTAAATATGACTAATGTCAGGTGTCACATAGGTGCTAATTCCTAATAGGTTTGCTGTTTTGTTCGGATTTTAAAAGAAGAGGAAGTTTAAGATTTGTCCTGCTCTCAGCCTGGTGCTAAAGAATTCAAATTTTTGTATTCACGGATACGGAAGTGTGCAAACTGTGCTGTCCTAGGATTTCTGCTGCTGTGACAAACACCATGACCAAAAGCAACCGGGGAGGAAAGAGTTGATTTTGCTTTACAGCTCTTAAGTGCATCACTGAGGGAAGCCTGAGAAAGAACCTGGAGGCAGGAAACAGCAGAAGCAATGGAGCAGTGCTTGTCTTGCTCTCTGTGGGCTGTTCAGCCTGCCTTCTTACAGCACCCAAGACCACCAGCCCAGGGCTGGCACCGCCCGCAGGGAGCAAGGCCCTCCCACATCAACCATCAACCAAGAAAACACACTTTAGGATTTCCCACAGGTCCTTCTAGTGGGGCATTTTCTCAACTGAGGTGCCCTCTAACTCCAGCTTGTGTCAAGTTGGCAGAAGACTAGCCAGCACAGGGAACACATACTGATATCTGAAGGCTCTCTGGTAGATACAATTAAATTACACCTAGACCTACTCCTAAATGCATGTCAAAAACCATTGAGCTTCAAGTGTAGTGATGCTTGCCTATTGTCGTTAGAGAACATTCTGAAAATTCTGTGGAAGTTACGGACTCCAGCTGGAGAAATGAAAAGCCTGGAACCTCATAGACATCAGGGAACTTCGAAGTTTCTCGAAAGCCACTCTGTTGGACCATGGGTGGATCACCCCAGAAAGTGAATGTGCATTATGAGTCTGCCACGAGAGGGCTGGGAGGTCAGAGGCCAGAGGCCAGTGAGGAGTAGGCCTGGGCTTGCTCTGGAGGAAACAGGACCTGGTGGTGAAGGAATTGTGTAAGCTGAGACGTTTTCAGTTTTAATATGCAAATTGGCCCTGTTAGAGAATGACTTCTGTACCTCGTGGGACAGGGCCACTTACGGTCTCTATCCCTTTTTTTTGCATGTGCATGTGTGTTTTGTGTGCGTCTGCACATATATGTACATGTATTTGTGTGAGAGAGAATGTGTGTGTACACACATGCTTGTGTGCATGTGGAGGCCTGAATTAATATCAGGTGTGTTACTCATCTCTTTTCACTTTATTTATTGTAGCAGGTTCTCTCTTGTAACCCGAGGTTCAAAAGTTTCACCAAGTCTAGCTAGCTAGCTTACACCAGGGATTGTCTTTCTTTGTCTCTAGAGAGCTGGGAGTAAAGATGGCTGCCACGCTTTCTGGACTTTTCAGGGAGGTGTTGGGGATCCAAACTTCAGACCACACACTTGTGCAGCACAAATGGTTCATCCACAGAGCCATCTCTCTAGCCTCAAGGAGCGGCTCTCTTGCTCAGCTATAAGGCCTGATGGTAGACAGCAGAAGTTAGAGTGGGCGTAGACACCATCACTTCCCACGCCCTTCCAAAATAGGCACTTGGGAAGTCTGTGGAAAGGCTACTCTTCTAAAGCCTGGGCCTTCACACATGCTGTCTCCCCTTTCATGTGTTCGGCTCCCTCTTCTCTGCCCATCCTTCAGGGCGAGCTGCCTTCAGCAGATCTGATGTCTCTCCAAGCTCACATCTTCCAGCCGCTGCACAGAATCAGAGTCATTTACACATCCTGTGTGCACTGTGTTCCCACACTCCTGTCTCTTTTGCCTACCTTTAAAAAAAATTAACATTTTATTGTGGAAAATTTCAGACATGTACAAAGTAGTATAGAATAATAGCCCCCAATAATCATTACCTAGCCATAGTAATTATCAACTCATGACCCATTTTTTTTCACTTAAGCCTCCTTTTCTACCTCTCCATTGGGTTATTTTGAAGCAAATCTCAGCCATTGTGTGATTCCACCCACAAATATTTCAGTACTAGTCTCTAAAAGGTAGAAGATTAAAGAAAACATTATAGCAATCCCATACTCTATGGAATTGGCTGTAATTTCTTAATATCTTCAAGTCTCTGAGTAGTGCTGACATTTCTCCAACTCTAACTTTTCTCTACAATTGGTTTATTTGAATCAGAATTCAAATATGGTCCACACCATGCATTTGGCTCAAATGTTTTTCTTAAAGACTTAATCTAGAGATTTCCCTCCCTAATTTCTTTTGAGCTGTACTGTTTAAGAAATGAGGTCTTTTTTTTTTTAATCAAAAACGTGCCTTGGTATAGAAGCACTAATAAAATAATCCTATTTTTCTGAGGGAAATTATTGTAAGGTCCTGAGTATGAAAGACAGTAAACAAAGAGGTGAGGGCCATCAAAAACAGCTCAGTAGTAAGGATTTCCAATATCTGTACTTCTGTGTCTATTATGTGCTGCCCAACTTAATGCCAAAAAGGAACCAAAATCAGATTTCTTTCAACCCAAGACTAAGACATGCCATGTTGGTTTTTAGGGATACTGCACTTCCTGAATTAAAATAAGAAAATCAAAGTGTAGATGACAGGCCACTTTTCATTCTTGTTGCCTTGTTTTAGTTTGTAAAGCCTATTTTACATGTGTGAAGCTCTTCCTGTTGTGTTCAGTTCTCCCTGTACTTGGAATCAATCTAATCAATGTAATAATGCCCAAAACAACTTCTCTGGAAAAGGTAGACCTCGCTTTAAGTTCTAACACTGCCCATATACATGTTCTGTCCATGTTTAAAGCTGAATAAATGGAGATTGGTGAGGAAAAAAAAAAAATGAGGTTTTTTTCCCCCTGTAGATTTTCTCACAAGAATTGATTTTGCTGGTTGCATCTCCATTGTGTCGTTGAATCCTTGTGTTATCCATGTTTCCTATAAATCAATACTTAGGTTCTTCTGTTTCAAGATAATGATGATGATGATGATGATGATGATGATTTAGGGTATGGTAGCACTTCCATCACAGGTGCAACATACCTGATTGCTTCTCTTCTTGGGGCTGTAGCAACTCTTTAGGATTGTTATCTGCATTTGAGTTGGCAAGATTCATCTTTGAAGAGTCAGACAACAAATATTTTAGTCTGTAGACAATGTGGTATCTTCCTCGACCACTCAGGACAAGGCATGGATGTCTTGTCCCCCCATCCCTCCACCCCAAAACTATATAAAACTATAAAAGCAAAAAGTCAAGTGTAGTCCATGCACGCTGATTTACTGACCCCTTCCTAGAGTGTTCACTAGGACTGTACCCTGTTACTCCTTCATTTACTAGTTAAATACATTTATAAAGGAAAAATGCCTTTACATTGTGACCACTTCCATTCTTTCTGTGTCTTTTAAAATGATGCTCCTGTCTCTCTTCCATCAAAATTGGTCTTCCTAAGATTGTCAGTGATCTTCCTGTTGCCCAATCTAGTGGTTAACTTTTCTTTTTCTCCTATAATTTTAAGTTAATTTCTTGAGAATCTCATACACTGTATTTTGATCACATTCACTCATGCCCCCAAGTCCTCCCAGATTGACCCTACTTTCCTACCCACAAAACTTCGTGTCCCCTCACAACCCATCACGTATGATTTGGGCCACATATATACTCTCGGATATATACCTTCTGCTGGACTCAGCAGGGATCATACCCTTAAAGAAAACTGCCTCTCCCTCTCCTACCAACTATCAGTTGCCAGCAGCTCCTTAGCGGGGGGGGGGCAGGGGTAGGACTTCATGCTCATCTCCTCTTTCCTCCTTGGGTTTGGTGTGGATTGAGCTTGAATAGGACTTACACATTCTGTCACAATGTCTGTGAGTTTGTATGTGCAACCATCGCACTGCGTCTGGAAAATACTCTTTCCTGTAGCTGTCCCAGTCTTTCTGTCCTCTCTCCTGCCATAACCCCTCAGCCTTGGGAGGAGAGACTGTGATATCGATATCTCATTTAGGGCTGAGTATTCCACAGTCTCTTATTCTCTGGGCTTTGACCAGTTGTTAAATCTCTGTTAATCACCACCTACTACAAAATCATGGTCAACTCCAAGTTCTCATTGTGAGACCCTTGATGTCAACCATTGGCACATGGTTATCCCTTTTCCTGAAATGGCTTTTTACTCCTGACTTTGATGACACTGTCTTCTCCTGGTGTTTTCCCTACTTTATTGATAACTTTCCAAAATACCCCAAGAATCAGTCCTCTTTTCTTCTTTAACTGAAGTCCCTCAACAAGGACCCTTGATTTAAAATATCACCATAGGCAGGTGGCTTCCAAACCTATAGCTCTTTGGACTCTATGTGTGCCATCCCTCAGGTTGCCCATGGGCCATTTTTGTTATGAATGAATGAATGTCTTGTCAATTTTTTTTTGTGTTCAAACTTAATTCTTGCTCTTCCTTTATAAAATCTGCTCCCTCTTCAATATTCTATGTCTCACTTAATGACAATTTCATCTCTTTAATAGCTCAAGCAAAAAAACAAAAAGATTCTTAGTGTCATCCTTGACACTTCTCTTTCTTTCAGTCCCCACATCCAATCTGTCAGCGATGCTGTTGGCTCTGCCTTCAGAACATACCCACTTCTCACTGCCTTCCCTTCTTCCTACTGGGTTCAGGCTACCATCACCCCTTTCCTGGACTGGACCAACATTTTGCTTACGAAGGAAACATGCTGTCTGTTCAGTAACTGCTCTATTGCTGTGAAGAGACAGCATGGTCAAGGCAGTTTATAACAGAAAGCATTTAATTGGGAGCTTATTTCCAGTTTCAGAGGGTTAGTTCATGACTATCATGGTGAGAAGCATAGTGGCAGGCAGGTGGGCAGGCTAGCAGGCAGGCAGGCGTGGTTCTGGAGCAGTAGTTCAGAGTTTCCATCCAATCTGCAGACGGGGCAGAAAGAGCCAGACTGGGCCTGGTTATAGGCTTTTGAAAGCTTAAAGCCTATTCCCAGTGACATACCTTCTCCAGCAAGGCCACACCCCCAATCCTTCCTAACTCGGCCACTAACTGCGAATTAAACGTTCAAATATAGGAGCCTGTGGGGGCCACTCCTATTTCAATCACCTCACTGTCCTGCGTAGCCCATAAAAACTGTAAACAGGTTATCTTACTTGCTTTCTTCTCATCCAATGACTTCCCATCTCATGGAGGAGAGAGAGTCCTCCAAATGTTTTTTTTCCCTCAAAAGCGATCGCAGACTTCCCTGGATTCCAGGTTTAGCTAGATCTGGAAGTCCTTCCTGCTAGCCCAGGGGTGTTTCCCACCAGCTCTTCACCTGCACATCCTGTTTCATTGTTTGGTTCCAACATCTTCAGCCTGGAATTTGTGCTGATCCAGAGAAAGACAGTGGCGGCCTCTTCTTTGGCATTTTCTATCCATCTCTCTGTCACCCAGGGGTGCTGGTAACTTGATCCCTCTCCACTCAGCTACGTGAAATCATGTCTGTCATTTTGAATTAGAATACACATGTGACATATGGATACCTAGGGTCCCTGCTGGGGGAATGTGGATGATGTCATGAAGCAAAGATGTCTGCAAGGCTGCCAGCCTGCAGCCCCTCCCCGGCCAAGCTGTTCATGCTCAGCCTTTGGCCCCCTATACAGCACAGACTCGAAGCAATGTGCCATTATTTGTGATCACAGGTTCAACCTTCTTAATGTCCCCTGCTGCTCCTGGTGGGAGTGATTCAGATTACACTGGCTTCATAACCCCTTCTGTTTTGAGATAATCTAATCATTACAAACACTGTACACTGTCCATCTAACGGCGTCTCCTGGTTTTCTTTCTGAGGCTTCTTCTCTCAGGGCTGTTTTAACACTCTTAAGTGAGCACTCTAGTGAAGACAGAAGCAGGGTCCACCTCCCAGTAGTGAGCCTATAGAGGCAGGCATCCAACTTATCACTTACATGTTCTTAGTACTTGGCACAGTGGTAGGGTGTAGTAGGGGATCCATAGCTGTTTATTAAAGATAATGATAAATAAGAAAGTTCTGTTAATCAAGCTCCTATGGTGGGCAGACACCAATCTGAACCTTGTGTGTCCCTCAGCATAATCAAGTGCAGCACTGTTATTGCTGCTTTTTGGATATGGAAGCTGGGGCTTAGAAGAGCTAAGTCTTCACCTAAGGTGACATAGCTTTTAAACAGTGTTAAAGATTTAACCCAGCACGGTTGGTTTCAGAATTCATACTCTTCTTTGAGCATTATTTTAAATGTACTTAGTTCTCCTTAATTTTTGTAGACATATGCATGTTTGTGTTTGTATGTGTACGTATATATGTTTATGTGTGTGTGGAGGGTACGTGTGTGTATGGAGGACAGAGGTTGGTGTTGGGTTCTTCCTCAGTTGATTTTCTGTGCTTTGTATTGACTAGCTTTATTATTTGACAATAAAATTCATGCTTATTTATAATATATCCTGACTACTCCCCTATCCTACTTTCTCTTATCTTCCTACCATCTCCACCAACCCCCTTCCCTGTCATTCCCAGTAATATCTTCAAGTTTTATCCATGTTGTGGCATTGATGAGGATTGCCTTCCCATTTAAGGGTAAATAGCATTTCCAATTGTGTTTACCCATTTGTCTGTTAGTGGGCACATGAGTTACATGATCTTGGCTGTTGTGAATCTCCTACTGTGGACACAGGTTTATCTGTTTGAGTGTTCACTTTCATTGTTTTAGATATTTATATTCAGAAGTGAAATTCCTGAATCATATGATCGATTTACATATTCCTGTACCATTTTGTAGTGTCACTAGCAATGTTACAAGGATTCTGATTTCTCCACATTCTCATCAAGACTTGTTATATTTTCTTTTTAAGATGACAGCCATCCTAATGGCTAGGACATGGTCTCTCACTGTGCTTTAGTTTTGTCACTCTGCAAGGACTGGTGACACTGAGTTAAATGCCATGTGTACCTTGACCATTTGTATTGCGAGAGATGTGGGTTGAAGTTCCTTATTCATTTAACTTGTTTTAGTTTCACGAAAGATTGTCTTTTCCTCTTTCATATTGCTGAAAATAATGTGAAGGTTTAGTTCCAGACTCGCCAGACGTTTCCATTCACCTATGCTTGTCTTTACGAAGGTCTCATCCCTCAACTCTGCTCTTTTTCGATATTATTTTATTTATTCTGAATCTTTTAAGTTTTCTTATAAGTTTTAGTTTTTTTTTACTTATGCAGAAATGTCATTGAAATTTTGATAGGGATTGTACTGAATTTGTAGACCCTCTTGGATAGAATTGACATCTGAGAATGTTCTTGTTCAATCTGTGACCAGAGAAGATGTTCTTTCAACATTTTTCAGCAACATTTTGTTGTTTTTCTTTCTTAACTGTGTCTTTGTTTTTTAAAACTTGCCCAATTCATCTAGCTCTCCTGTTGGTATCACTGATAATGACACAACCGCTGGGTGTTACTGTGTAGCTTTCCATCCCCAATTTATAAACAAAACAATAACGTTTATATAACATGTACAGCCAACTATTCTCCACTCAGAATTTTCCATTTAAGAATTTATTTTGGAGTCATGTGGTGGCGGCTCACACCTTTAGTTCCATCACTTGGGAGGTAGAGGCAGGCAAATCTTTGTGAGCTGGAGGCCAGCCTGGTCTACAGAGCTTGTTCTACTACAAACCAAGGCTGTTACACAGTGAAGCCCTGTCCCAAAAAAAAATTTAAAAAAATTATCTGGGGATCCTTTGGAAAGAAGACCTTGAGTCTTGTTTGTAGTGCTGCTATAATTTATTTAGTTGATAAATAAATTAAGAAAATTTTCAACACATTAAGAAATACTTTGTATTATGTTATTACTTCAATGAATAAACATGTGTTATTTACATATATGAAATATATTTGAAAAATATGGACATAGTGAGTAAAATTATGGGGATGAAAAACATTTTAAAACTTTTCCAGTAGTCCCCCAAATTATCTTCCACAGAAGTTGTACAACATGTCTACTTACCCAAAACAGCACCAGGTTTATTAAATTCTTGCCAATATATAGTGTCACCAAAAGCTTGATCCTTGGCTATCTAAGAAATGAGAAATGATATTTCCTACTTTATCTTATTGTTAGACTAAACAGACATTTAAATATTAAGAGTCACTTGTATTTTTTCTGTGTATTGATTGTTCATATCCTTTGCACATTTTCTTAAGAATTTCAACACATTCTTTGTGCTAAGGAAATTAGTCCTTCATAATAAAGCACAAATACAGAAATGTTTTTCCAATTTGTAATTTTCCCTCTTGAAGTTATTTATGTATTATGACAATTTAAATATTTTAAAGAGTTGAATATGTCCGTTTTTTTATTATTTTGGTTTTAGATTGTGCTTACAAAGACTTTTATAATGGCCAAAATTATGCTTTTTTCTTTTCGGCTCCATTGTTCTCACCACTTTATCTCTTTGACCTTGTATTTATTGACAATTTACTTTGGTGGAAGACTTGAGGATCCCATTTAACTCTGTTTCTGTATGTCTCCTAAGTTGACTAATACCATTTGTTGAACAATTCGTGTCTTTCTTGGTGATCTAAAATACAGTATTTCCTATAAGTATATAGGTACATTTCAGTAATTTTTATTCCATTCTGTTTATTGTTCATTGACACGTTGCAATTTTTTGAATAGTTTCTTTGTGGTAGACCTTAGGCACGTGGGCTGGCTAGTACTTTGCCAACTTGATACATACTTAGGTCATTTTGGAAGAGGGAACCTCAACTGAGAAAATACCCCCACCTGACTGCCCTATGGGCAAGCCTATAGTCCATTTCCTTTATTGATGATTGATGTGGGAGAGCCTAGGTGAGGCTACCCATGGGCTGGTGGTTCTGGGTTCTTTAAGAAAGCAGGTTGAGCAAGCCATGGGGCGGGGGACAAGCCAATAAGCAGTACCCCTCCACCGCCTCTGCTTTAGTTCCTCCTTCTAGGTTCTTGTTTTCAGTCCCTTCCCTGACTTCCGTGGACTATGGACTATAAACTGGAAGAGAAAATGAGCCCTTTTCCCCTTAAGTTGCTTTTGGCCATGGGTGTTTATCACAGCAGTAGAGGTCCTAACTAAGATGGCATAGTCGGTACATTTCTTTTTCAGATTTCCCACATATTATTGTTTATTTATTGTTTCATGAACTTTATATTAAATATATGTAGCTTTCCCCAAAATTTATTGAGAATATATTCAGTTTGTGATGAGTTTTATGGATAATTTGCATATTTATGACAGTAATAGTTTTACTCATGAATAAAATATGACTTTCTATTGGTTCAAATTTATTTTGTGTCTTCAAGTAATTTTTTAGATTAAACATTTCTTCATATTTGCAAACTTAGTTTTAAAAATTTTTGTGTTTTTTGTTCTGTTTTTGTTTTTCATGAAGACCATGCTTCTCAGTACTGGAGATCTTACTGGGCTCCTGAAAATGTTATGTCCATGGGCTTCACACCCTCCTGGCCTAGGGTGCTGGAAGGGTCCCTGAAGAAGCTCCCTCCTTCCCCAAACACTGCCACCTAATCCATACTTGGCCAGTGGTTTGTGTCTGGAGTCAGTTTCTGAGTGATGGCCTGTTTGAGGTCCTTTCTTATCACTTTCCACCAGTCTAGAAAACTCTTTCAGACCTGTGATTTCATTTTACAGTAACTATGAGATATTGGCAGAGAGTGTGTGTTTCTGCCCAGGGAATAGTTGACATGGGAAGATTGGCTGCCCAGTCTCACCCAGGTGAGGACAAACTGGAAGAATTGGGACTCCTCATCTTCTAGGCAGGTTCTTCTTCAGCTATGGCACCTGCTTCCTCCCCACACCTTCCCTTTCCCTTTTCCTCTGCTCTCTCCCTCTCTACCATCCTCCTTCCTGCCTTCCCCGCCTTCCTTTCGCTCTCACCCTCTTCCTTACTTTCTTCTCTTTTTTGAGTCAAGGTTTTACTGTGTAGTTCAGGCTGGCCTCAAACCAGCTCCAATCCAACTACCCCAGCCTTTCAAATCCTGGGATTATAGGAATGCTTACTACACTAAGCTCAGCTGGTTCACTTTACTTCTAGAACTAGAATATGGGAAGGCCATATATTCTATTATGGTAAGACCATATATTCTATATTGTATATATATGAATATATAGAATATATGGCCTTCCCATATTCTAGTTCTCCTTCCCTACAGCCTCAGCCTTGTTGTTGTGGGTCTGTGCAGAGCTGGGCTTCAAACTTTGCAGCACATATCACAACCAGACTACCAGGCATGGAGGCCTGTGCTGCCTTCTGCTATTCTCTGGATGTTTACTGAGGCAGCCTTCAGGAAAGTTTGTCATTCCCAGAGGTTGGTGGTGACAAGCTGACAATCCAAATTGTTTCACACTGTGGCCTTGATTTCTCAGAGAAAATAATGAACCCCCCTCCCTCCCTCCCTTTTGTAGACAAGGATTGAAAACAGCCTCATTCTTTTACTCAGCATGGGCCGCCTTGTACTTAGAAGCCCTTCAGTGCTCCCTGAACCACAGGGGATCCTTCTCAGGGCCCCAGGTTCAGTCAGCAGCCAGGGGTCCACTTCACCCTAGTTTATCAGAGCAATCAGAGCAGAGTCTGGGATGAATTGGAAGTGCATTCCAAGTCCAGGACTCATCTCCTGCGGCCTGCCTTCCTTCATCTATTTGCCTACTCTCTGTTTTTATGAACATGATGCTCGTATATGATTCAATGGCAGAAGGTGGGATTTCAGCAAATGTCGACACTGTGTGCTGATTTAAACTAGGGAAGTTAGAATTTGTCTCTTGTCATCATTTTATGACACTGAAGCCTTCCGGGCTTCCAGGCCCATCTAGTCATCCTGTTCCTAGAACACGGGGAAAGAAAATGAAGTCGGGATAGCAGAGAAATAGCTCCATGTCCTCATTCTTGTGCCGTTATTCACTATAGCCAAGATATGGCATCAACCTACATGCCACTGAGGAATGAATGAAGAAAATGTGGTCTCTATCATACACCAAACGGGATATTCTTCATCTGCTAGAGGAAGGAAATGCTGCTAGTTGCAGCAAAATTGATGAGCTAACTTCTGTATCCGATATACAGAGAGAAATGTCACGTTTCTCATATGTAGAAGTTAAGAGAAAATGCAAAGAAATCGATCTGAATGTAGAATAGTAATCATTGCAAGTTGCGAATGTTTGTGGGGAGGGCAAACCAGAGGAACATTGGCTATTGGGTACTGTTCTGCTTTGGGCGTGAGCTGCTCCCCATGGGCTCACATGTTTGAATACCTAGCTGCCAGCTAATGAGACTGTTTTGAAAAGCTGGGGGTGGGGGGCGGGGTTTAACTGAGAGGAAGTAGGTCACTGGAGGCAGGTGTGGAGATTGAAAATCTAGTGCCACTTCCTGCCTTGCCGCTGCTTCTTGGCCAGCTGCTGCTCACACCACTGGCCACCCTGCCTTCCCCATTATTGTGGACCGTATCCATCTGCACTGTGAGTTAGAATAAATCCTTACCCCCTTTAAGTTACTTCTTGTCGCGGATTTTTGGCTGTAGTGGAAGGAAGGCAATGAATACAGGTTCTGAAACACAGATAGAGGCATATGGTGCTGGTCAGCTCAGTAGGTGCCCCCCTTTTTTCTTTATTGCTAGTAAAAGCGTTCACTACTCTACTCTCGCAACGTTCTCTGTCCTACCCATCACAGATGTCCAACATACAACAAGCTGAACACTGTGTCTGTCAGAAAAGAATTGAGTCAGCCAGATGCTGGGGTTAAAGACAGTCTGTAGTGTTGGGAGGACTCCCAGGGCTCCACCCTCTGCCCGTTGCTCACCTCAGCTGAGGAGCTGGAACAGGGAGATCTCAACCTCTGTCCTGTGTCAGTGTCCTTTAGCCCCCTGAGTCACCAGTCCTGCATTGGCTCCTAGGAAAGTGGACCCGGGAGGAGGCTGGAAGGCAGGGTGAGCGGTCCTTGTGATACTGACTGACGACTATTGCCTTAAAGTGCTGGTGACTTATTGCCTTCTAAAGTCTTTTGTAAGAGCTCTGAAATACAGGGTGGGGTGAGGTTAGACTCTCCTATCAAGGCCAGTGTCAGCCTTTTCAGTAGGAGACCCTGGTTGATGCTGGGGGCTAACATGGGGAACGGCTTCTTTCTCCTGATTGTTCATGTGGCCATATTCAGAGTTGGCGGGCCAGGGACTGTGTTCAGGGAGGGAGGGAGCCACTGAGAAAGAAGTGGCCTGAAATAACTCACCAGCATCTGCTCATACTGGAATTCTCCTTCGGCGCATGGATGTTGTGACTGTAAGGGTCACTTTCCAAATGTCAGCTTATTGGTTAAGTAGAGACACACACATGTCAGAAAGGACAGTTGGCAGGCAGAGAGTTGGGCTCACTGAATGCTGGAAGACTTGGTAGGGATAATCTGTCCCACACTTTCCCTTTATAGATGGACAGATGGCTACTCAGAAAGGTGGGATAAGCTGCTCCAGGTTCTCTGCTTTAGGTGTGAGACAAGACCGAGTCTAGATTCATCTCGAAGCTCAGGCCTTCTGATAGATGGATTTATGGGACTACAGCATGCTATCGAGTGGAGCTTCAAGCACAGAGGACAAGCAGATGTTGCCTCCCAGTACTTATTCACTTCTCTTACATGTGACCAGGCGTTCCCGAGGAGGAGGAGGCCACTAGACCTTTAAGATGGGCAGTTTGACTCAAAAGAGCCATGCTGACACCTTGCTCAAGACAGACTGGCTTGTGTAGGGAATTGTGAGGATACCTCTGCATAGCTAAAGGTGTAGCGGAGGCAGTAGGGCTGGGGTCATAGAAGGTCACTGAGCCTCAGTGTCAGCCCCTCACAAACCTGCTCTAGCTTTTCTCTGTCTGAAGATAAGTTCCTCAGCCAGCTCCACAAGCCAGACTTCTGTTCCATTTACATACTCATCCCAGAGTTATTTTCTCAGGAGCATCTTCCTTGGTCATCTTTTTTTTTCAAAATTTCAGTCCGTCATTCTGCCGTCACTCACTCTCCTAAATTCCTGCATTCATATCTTTCTGCTACCACTTTGGAGGAGGATGGTGTTCAGCTTCCTGCCATTCATCAGAATTACAAAATGAAGCATCCTTAGGCTTGTTCCCCCACCTCCACCCCGACTTCTCTTTGGACTGTTCTAATTCTCTGTAAAGCATGATTGCCCATGGATCATGAAACTACCAGTATCTTCCTAGCCAGAGGAGGTTCATACTGAGAAATAGAAGAAGGGAAAGCTGTCTTCGCTGTTGTTTCTTTTTTCCCTTCCTTCTCAGACACAGCCTGTTGCTTCTTCCTAAGAAGCAATGTGGGGCTTGTATCTAAATGGTAAAGCAATCAGAATTCTTATTCTAGAAGGTCCTATTGAGGGCTCCAGAGAATCTGCCCATCTCTAACCTGTTAAAGCTCTACAGGTTCAAGGACAGAGTGTTCTGTAAAAGAATCTCTAACTGCCTCCTCCCCCTCCTTCAGTGACTTAGGCCTTAGTGCACGTTGCCAGCCCTAGTCATCAATGGGGCTCCTAGTTTCTTTCATGTCTTTGGGGTGACAGTGCTGGTGACACCAAGGAGACCTCAGCATGCTGGGTAGCACCGCTTTTCTGAGTATTGTGCTGCCTGTCATGTTGTCTTTGATAAATATTTCCCTTTCTGAGTAATAAATGACGGCGACTCAGCTGAAGGCATAAAAGGCATTTTGCATGGATGTTAATTATTGAGACCACACAGGAGTTCTTTTCAGGGTGCCTGGCCAGAGATAGCTGCCTACTTTACAGGTAGGGGCACAGAAGAACCTTCAGAGGGTGTTGTCTACAACCAGTTGGGCCAGGAAGGGCTGGAGGAGGGATTCATTCCCTCAAGTGCTTAGGTGACATTGGCTGCTGTGGACATGGGCCCCCCGCATGCTGGACCAGTTTTCTGAGTTACCACCATCTTGCGATTCATACTTCAGTTGCTGGGATTGGCTCCCGGGAGGAAGGAGAATGGGATCTCTTTTCCAGACACCATGCCTTCACCCTCAAGGCTGTGGTGTCTAAAGAGAGTAGCTGAGGTTTATGGTCATAATGACAGCCTCAAACTCTGCTCCTTGAAGCCATTTGTCCCTGTGAGGTGAGGTATGTGTCAGCTGCATCTCCAGCACTGAGCCTGCTATGGAGGTCAGTAGAGGTCAGTGTAGACCAGATCTCCCAGTGTAAATGGCGAGTGCTCTGGCTCCATACATGGCCACTGGGGGCTACATCTAAATTTGGAGCTTCCAAGCCTGAGGCCAACGTGAGTCTGGTCTTGCTTTTCATGCCGCCTCTACTTCTGATTTACCTCTCATTTCACAGTGGGAGGATTCATCTGTCATCAGGGAGATGATCAGGACGATGTGGCTTGCTTAGTGGCAGTTCTACCTCTTGTTATCTTAATGGTGAAGCCTGACACATGTCTCAGATCTAATGAACCGTTGTTATGCTCCTGGGAGGTGGTGATTGTACGAGCACGTGTGTGGAGTGTGCACGTGTGTGTGCGTGCGCGAGTGCATGCACACGCGCTAGCTGGGTACGTTGTTGTTTCTTGGGATGTTGTGCCCACTGCTGTTTTCTCATGTAGCCTTCTGGGAGATCCAAGTGAGATTTCCAGCCAAAGACCAAACCCTCCTTTCTCCTCTCTGTGCCCCAGACTCCAAGGCCACTTTCTGTTTTCAGCCATTCGGTGTGGCAGCTGTGTATGGAGACATCAGTGTCTACTTAAAACTTTAAAAAGGATCCGGTAGTAGAGCCCTCAGGGAGCAGCAGTGAAACGCAGTGTTCTCATTTAACACATGAGCGACTGACAGTAAAGGGACACGGGGATGTGATGGGCCCAGCAGCCAGGCAGCTCCAGCAGGACTAGAGCGGAGGCTGGCGACAGTAGACAGGTCTTAGTGTGCTGGACACTTAGTGTGATGACAGCCCCATCACACCCAAGAGCTTCTCTGGATGTGGCACTCAATATGTTTCCATTTAGGAGTGCTTTAAGGGCTTTGAATGTAGCCCAGTGGTAGGGTATGCTTGCCTGTTATGCACAAACTTAACTTCTATCCTCAGTAAATCCTGACCCTTAAAAGGAAGTGCTTTAAGATGGTGAATACGGACCCAGTGCAGAACTCTCTGCCATCACATCTGCAGCTCTTCTTGGTCAGAGATGGTTAACAGGTAAGTATGGGTCCTCAACAGCACCTTTTGGGGGTACCTTGCTAACTACATGGCGGAGGGCAGATCTCAGCAAGCTGCTGTTCTTAAATAAGGAGATGCAGTGAGGTATCAAATCGAAACAAAAATGGCCCTTGGGGACTTTCACTCATTGTCTGAGCAGGAACAGAAGTGCAGGTTTCTGCTGTGGAGCTTGTTCATGACAATGGAAGTCAGCTAAACGTAGGCTCCAATACGGGACTGGCATGGAGCCGGCAGTGACAGGAGTTTCTTTGTGTGCTAGGCTTGGTGAGTCAACTGAGAGAAGCCCTGTGGAACCTAAGGCCTGTTGGGAAGATGAGGCAAGCAGCCCACTTAGAGGGAGACGGGGTGGAGTTCAGGGCCACACTGTTTCATGAGATCCCCCACGATGCAGGAGGAGTCCAGGAGTGGAGAGAGGCCTTGCAGTACAGCTCAAGGATGAGCTCAGCTGAAGGCGGTGAAGTGGAAGGCTGCTGGCTCATTTCCTGCAGGTGTGCAAAGTGTGGGAGGGGCAGGAGGCATTGAAACCTTGCGTTGTGTGGACAGCAGGGCTGTGCACCTGCATGCCCTTTTGTGTTCACCTGTGTGTAGTTGTGTATGAGGTTGTATGCCAGTCATGGTTACTATTGCTATGCAGAAACACTGTGCTCAAAAACAGGTTGGGGAGGAGTTTATTTGGTGTACACTTCCTCATCACTGTTCATCAGTGGAAGAAGTTGGGACAGGAACTCAAACAGGGCAGGATCCTGGAGGCGAGAAATAATGTAGAGGCCATGGAAGAGTGCTGCTTACTGGCTTGCTCGTATGGATTGCTCAATTTCATATAGAATCCGGGACCACCTGCTCAGGGATGGCACCGCCCACAATGTGCTGGGTCTTCCCCCATCAGTCACTAAGAAAATACCCTACAGCTGGATCTTATGGATGAATTTTCTTAATTGAGGTTCCCTCCTCTCCGATGACTTCAGCTTGTGTCAAGTTGACATAAAACTATCTAGCATAGGGTGACGTGGATGGGGTTTCAAAAATGGTGGGGTATGATGTGGTGGGTGGTGCAGGCTAGAAATGCCAACACTGAGGAGGAAGAGGCAGGAAGATTGTTGCAAATTTCAGGCCAGCCTGGCCTACATAGTGAGTGTTAGGTCAGTCAGGGCTAAATAGCAAGACCCTGTCTCAAAGAAAAACAAGCAAATGAGAAACATATAATGAAATAGAGTTGGAAACTTATGGTCAGCACTCTTACTTATCAATATCTATGTAATATGGAAAAATATAATTTTCTTCTCTCTTTTATTTCTTTTAAATTTAATTTTATAATTGTGTGTGTATGCACACTAGCGTACACATGCACTCACTGCATGTGTGCACATGTGTGTGTGGTGGCCAGAGGTTAGTATTGGGAACCTCCCACTATTTTTATCTTCTCTGTTGAGATGGTGTCTCTTACTTAACCCAGAGCTCACCAGTCGACTAGATTCCCTGGCCAGCAAATGTTGGGGATCTGTTTGTCCCCCCACTCTGTCCCCCAGAGTTACGGGCATGTGCTACCATGCCTGGATTTTTAAAGTAGGTGTTGAGGACCCGAACCCAGGTCTTTCTGCTCATGCAGGCGCTTTAGTGGTGAATCCCTAGAGAGACATTTCAACAGGAGGTCCTTAGTCACCGAGCGTGCCTGTGAGTGTGGCTGCAAGAGAGCAAGAGGAAGGGACTCCTTTATGACCAGTGCCCACCCTGGCTGGGAGTCCATCTTGGAGCCATGAGTGTTTGATGTAGGAAGATTTAGTGGAACCCACAGGGGCCCATTGATCTCAGGCAAACCAGAGCCTGAATGGATGCTTTAATTATTCTGGCAGCTTCCCCTGAGGCCCCATTCTTCATTTCAATGTTGGGAAACTCATGCATGTGATTTTCTTCTTCCCTTGGCCAGCTATCAGTCAGTCTGAGCACACTTCTCTGGAAGCCCCATGAGAGCCATAAATGATGACTGCTGATACACAGAGCCTCCCTCACCCAGAGAGGGGGTGGTTCTGGCTGCTCCCTGAGAACAGGGAGTCCCGAGACAAGGGGGAGCAACAGAGAATTCTGCTTCTCGGGGCTTGGGAGCACCCTTCTTCATCTCTCCCTTTTCTACTTCCTCTCCCTTCTTCCTCACCTTGGCAACCTGCAGTGAAGTGCTCTGGGCATGTCTGCTGGCTCCTTGTCTCTAATGGAACAAGGACTCATGGTGCTGCTGTCTTAGACTGGAATGCCTGGAAACTGAATGGGTTCTTGGGGCTGTCATGTGATCCCATTACTCAGGTTTGCGTTACCCTTAACCCAGGGCTGGAGATACTTTTCTTTTTCGCGTTGGTGTTACCAAGTATCTGGCAAGAAAAGGCTTAAGGGAGGAGAGACTGACTATGGTTTTGGTTTGAGGGGCTATGGTCCAACATGGTAGGAAAGATGTGACGGTGGGGAAGGCACGGAACAGTGGCGGGAAAGGCATGGTTGTGGGGAGGCCATGGTAGCGGGTATACGTGCAGCTACTTCTAACTGCAGAATGAGGGTGGGAACCTGACCCGTCTGTAAGCTTCAAGGCCTGCAAATAGTGTCTACTTCCTCCAGGAAGGCCTTACTTCACAAAAGTCCCACAGCCTCTCCCAGCAGCACCACCAGCTGGGACTGGGTGTTCAGTGCTGCGGGACGGATTTCACATCCAAACCCCCACAGCCAGTGTGTCAGAGCAACTCCAGCACAGTTCCGCAGGAGAGGCATTTTCACGCAGACTGGGGTTCTGTCTCCGTAGAGCCAGGACCAAGGAGTAGGAACCTGAAGGGTTAAGAAATTCCCACCCCATTCCACTTCCTTTTCTCGTTTAGAATCTCTACAATTACAGAATTTATAGATCAACTGAAGGAGTATTTATGAAGCTGCCCATCGTTTACTGGGTCCTGTGTGGTTGCTGAGTACACCGGATGAACGAGACATACACAGTTCCGGCCTTTCCTAGAGACAGACGCGAATGGAAAGCTAAGAGCGGAGTGAGTGGGCCCGAGAGTGAGTCCAGGCATCCACACCTGGAGCGTCTGGTGCTTCAGGGTTGACTTGAGCTCCACTGAGCACTGGCGAAATGATAGCAGAGAATTGTGCCGGGTACCATTTCCATACTTCAGCTGAATTGGCAGTTGTGGTATTTAATTTTTCACATATTAATCCCGTCATTCTTTAAGGCCAGCAAGTGCAAGATTCTGATGTGCCAAACTCCTTATTCATCTTTCCTGTTGGTGCTCAGTGGAGCTCAAGTGTCTTTAATAGGACGCAGAACAGTGCAAGATTCTGATGTCTAAACAAACAGGGCCGAGCATGGATTGGGGAGGGTGGCCACTCCCACTGGCAATAACAACATCCTCTTCTGACTTCAATTCTATTTATTAGTAGATTAGGAAATTATGAAGTTAAATAATTACAAAAGGCAAGATCAAAGAGAGATGAAGACTTTATTTTCTAGCTCTGTCAAAGAAATTTTAAGGTCTCCTACCTAGGCAGTCTCTCTAGAAATATTGAATTCCTCATTATTATTTCCGAAGTTAAACAAGAATAAATTTGAATAATGAATGCACTGGGCTCTCCCCTTCCCGCCTCCTCTACCACTTGTTAGCATCTATATTATCTTAAGGTGTGAAGAGGAGAGCGCTATCAGAGAAGCACAGCACGGTTTGTAGATGTCAGCTAAATTGCTCTCTTGGCTTGTGGGTGGAGGTGGTGGTTACAACTGAAGAGTGACGAGCTCTTGACTGACTGCAAGCTCCTGGGAGACTGTGCCACCGTCTCTTCGATAGTTCTCGAAACAGGACTCCGATGAACCCTATCACACAAGGCATCCTTTCTCTTTGGGAAGGGTTTGGGACTCGGTGCAGACAGAAGGAGAGGAACAAGTGGGCAGACGCCTGACAACACTAATGAGGTCAGACCGGAGGAAGGCAGGGAAAGGAATTGGACTGACCTTGGATGCCTGTTTCTGGGGCTTCAGGAAGACTGTACTGGCTTTGGGACAACACTGAGTGTTGTCGGTGCCACTGTTTGCTACATCTGATGCAGATCACCTCCAGCCACACACAAAAAGAATTAATAGGCTGCTCAATTACTTGGCTTGGAGGAGCCACTGGCTTCCTCCATTAACTCGAACATCCTGTAGGATGTCATCTCCCTGGGGGTTTGGGAGGGGACTTTATTTATATCTCACAAGCATTGAATTGTAGCTCCCCAGGGTTGGCCTTCTGGTGGCCTTGTCTAGTAGGATACATAAACAGTGACCAGGCAGACATAGTAGAGAGGGGGTACCAACTGCTACAACTTAGTAGAGGGTGATCAGAGAGCCCAACACCTCATCCTGAGTTTCATTTCTACTCTGAAGTCTGAAAGATGTTGTGAGATTATTTAAATAAAAGATTAAGGGGATCATTCTAGATAGTGGAGACAATATGCAGACATGTTCTTGAGGGAGGTAGTATGATGTGTTGGGGACCCACAAGTGGTTTGGCGTGAGTGTACTGATGGGTAAGGAATAGAGTGGGAAGAGATATGGGACAGGTAAACCAAGTCTAGCCCCTTTGGATGGGGGGCATTAGGGCAATGAGTCCTGAAAGAGGCATAGTGTAAATAGTCACCAATGTAGTTGAATGGCCAAGTGATTTCAAATGATCAAGTAGATTCAAATGGTGAACTCTGCCTCTCCATAGAGTGAGTGTCAATGAATGTGTGTACCAGTGAAGAAGAGCGGTGATGGAAGTTTGGAGAAAGAAAGGCCGTTTTCATTTGCATATAAGGAAATTTGTAGAGATCCTACAGCTATTAGAATGAACACTTAGTTGGTATGACCTGTAGGTCGCCATGTTTCTGAGCTCCTAGATGCCTGTGAACTTCCTTAGCTGTTTGCTACTTTCCTAGGAGACACAAACTGGAATCTGACTTTATTTACATGATATATATATATATATATACATATATATGTATATATATCATATATCATATATATAATCTGTATCCAAGTTGAGTAGATACAGAGGTTAGCCTTGTCCTTGTTTATAAAGCCAGAGTCTCTTGTCATTTGCTTATTGACATTGTTGGATGAATGAAATGAATGTGTATTGTGTATGTTCCAAGTGAGAGGCATAATCTAGTTGTGGAGAGGGGACATAAACAAGGCTACACAATCTGTTAGATGTTGGCAAATGATATGGAGAAAGCTCTGGGGCAGGTTGGGGCATGACAGGGAGGAGCTGGTCTTTCAAACTGAGTGCTCAGAGGGGGCAGGTGCTGAGGTACTCAAAGCAATCAGAAACAGGATCGGTTCAAAGGAGGGCACTGCAAAGGAGTCTGCCTTATCAGAATCAGTATCTTCCATGATGTTTTCCTTGGGACAGAGGGACCTCAATTCTTCATGCATAGAATTTGTTGCTTCTATACCACCTCATGGCAAATAGCTCTGTCTTGTAAGAGACATTGAGTGTCAAGGATGGCTACAGGGTGAGGGGTGATTGCCAGCTCTTACCCTCAGAGCAAACACACATGGAGGGAAAGGGGAGACCACACAGGAGGACTAGGAACCAAGAACATTCTGGTGGGGTAATGAAGATTTGGGGATGCCATTTGAGAGTCCAAGTTCCACAGTGGAAAAGGGAAAAGGGAGAGGGCAGAAAAATAGAATTTTGCCTATGAAGACACCCAGAAAACGGGACTGGCCAAACAAAAACCAGCGAATGGTTTTAGGATGGTTAATCTTTATTGTCAGTGGGTCTCAAAATCTCCATGGAAACAACCACTGGGTGTGTCTCTGAATGTTTCCCGAAGGGGTTAACTGAAGAGAGAAGACCCCTCCTTAATGTAGGCAACAGCACTCCATCCACTGGGGTCCTAGGTCCCAGACTGAATATACATAAAGCTTGGTGAGTATGACCATCCATCCCTTCCTGCTTCCTGAGTGTGGACTCAGTGTGTCCAGGTGCCTTGTGTTCCTGCCATTACAGCTAAGGGTCCTTCTGGTCCCCATACCTTCCCCATTAGGATGGACTTCACCCTTAAACTGTGAGCCAAAATAAGATTCTAATAACTCTCTATCAAGTTGCCCTTTCTAGGCATTTTGTCACAGCCCTGAGAAAAGTGATG
Source organism: Myodes glareolus (assembly GCF_982192425.1). Classification (NCBI taxonomy): domain Eukaryota; kingdom Metazoa; phylum Chordata; class Mammalia; order Rodentia; family Cricetidae; genus Myodes; species Myodes glareolus. The sequence continues at coordinate 69,420,733 of NC_142030.1, forward strand.
AAAACAGGCCCTACCAGGCAAGGCTCAGGATCCCAGCCACAGCTGCCAGAGCTTGGCTCTGTCCAGTAGGGAGATGAGTCTGAGGAAGGTCAGAGGTTAGACATCTGCTGGTGACTTGATCCACAAGCAGCAGAGAGGGACTGCCATGGGGAAAACACAGAGGAAGTGACAGATGTCACAAGTAGAATGGTCCCCAAGAGAGAGCCCAACAATGTGATTCAGTTGGAAGGGGTCTTGAGATGGTTACTTGGGTTTAAATCCCAGTCTTGCCTAGTGCCAAGTACTAGGTGATCCCCAACCTTGCCTAGAACCAAGTGCTAGGTGATCTCCAGCCTTGCCTAGTATTAAGCCCTAGGTGATCCTGGGTGAGTTCTTTATCTTTGCAAGCTTTAGTTACTTCACCAGAAAACCGTGGGAAAATGATGGATCCTACTCCGTATGGCACTGGTAAGTGTTCCGTGAGACAGTGTGCAAGAGCTTAGGCCAGGGCATCCCATGGGTCCAGTGTTCATCTTCATTTGTAAAGATTTACTTTTTAATTATGGGTCTCAGTATGTGCCTGGGTGTGGGTATGTGCGCATATGTGTGGGTGCCCATGGAGGCCAGAAGAACATGCTGGGTCCCATAGAGCTGGAAATATAGGCAGTTGTGAATCTCCTGATACAGGTGCTGGGAACCAAACTTGAGCCCTCTGCAAGGGCAGTACGCACGCTTAGCCTCAAAGCCATCTCTTTTCAGCCCCTAGTCTTCACAGGCTTGCTCACAAACCAGTAGCTGCATGGTTGGAGATGCCCGTGCCAAGCAGACAAGAGGTATTGCCAAGTGTGGAGACACCAGAGGCAGAGGTCAGGTGCCTCTGAGCCTGGGCAGCAGAACAGAAGGGGATTAAACCCATTTTTCATAACAACTCATTTTCAAATTATCATCCAGGCTCTCATACAACATATGCCAAGTTGTCTTAAGTGTTCCACTTCCCCCTTTCTCTTTTGGCAATACATTTTTTTTAACGTTCTTACTGATACCATAGAGGAACCCCTGCCCTGAGTCCACAACCCGATATGAGTTGTTTGTCTCTTCCTGTCATAGTATTACTTAAAATATTGAGATGTACAGAATTATTTTTGTCATTGTTTTTTAAAACTGAGTTCATCAAGCTAGGTACAATGGCCCACATCTAGAGCCCCTACTATATGGGACGCTGGGAAAGGCTTGATCCAATGATTTTAGACCGGCCTAGGCAGTCTAGTAAGTTTTTGTCTCAAAAGCAAAGCTTTTGAAACAGTGACATCACCATATAGGTTTGTTTTTGCAACCTCACTTTTCTCATTTAATAATACCTCCCACACCACACTTCTCAGGAACACAGCTATTGAACAAAGCGAGGCACCTGTACTGGTAGGCAGTCCCCGGCCACCTGCAGTGGGCTCTTATTATATAATCCATACAGTAGTGGGAGCTTCTGGGCCCTTCTCCTGAGAAGTCTGAGCTGACTGCTGCTGAGGCCAAGGCCGTTGCTTCCCCCAGACAATCTTCTGGTCTGTGAGCTACACAAAAGCAGGTCTGGGTAAGTCTTGCTTGCGCATGTGTTTCCAGGGCCACCAGGGCGCTTGGCGCTGAGTGACAGCAGACAGACTGGAAATCTGTGAGTGGTCTTGGCTCAATTGCTGACATGTTCTCTTGCATGCAAATGTATCAGGAAGGTCCGGGGTGACTTGAGACACTGTGAAGAGAGTTATTTTTCTCTGAACTTCTAGGAAGGGTGAGGACACAGGAGAATGGCAAGACTTCCTCCAAATACTTTGTTCCCTCACGTTTGTCTTCAGCGGTGTGTCTGGAAGTTGACCGTGAGATCAATAGTAGCTGTATGTGCCCCACTTGGCTGTATATATAACCATGCTAGTCACCTTCTAGTTTAGTGTATAGTCTTATGCCTAACATTTGGGACAGCAAGATGCATGAGAGAATCTTGGCTTACTTTAGTCCCTTATCAGATTGGTTTCAGCCTCGATTCCTGCTGTCCCTAGAAGACATGCACGCTGCTATCTCTGCCCAGCTTACCACCAGGCCTTGCTGAGAAAAGAGACCCAGGTCTTCACTGAAAGTCTCTGGGCCTAGGGCCTCAGCCTTGTTGAAAGTCCACTGAATAATAGCCAGGGTGGGCATGGGGGTGGTTCTAGGCTCTCCCCTTGTGTGTGCTCCTACCATGGTGGCTCCTGCCTCATTCTGGGGGGTTTCCTCTGCCTGGGATTGCCACGGGGGAGGTTAGCTTCTCCACACTTGTTCCCCCTTCCTCCTAAGCTCTGGTAGGAGTGCTTACAGCATTGTTTGGCTCCAATGGACAAAATAACCTGGTTGCTCAAATTGGTTCTAAATATAATCAGGGCAGCAAAGAGGCTCAGCTAGAGGGTATGGAGAAGTTGTACTTGGGCAAGCGACTGTTTATTTCTGATTATTTTACCAATAATTGGAGCTGCCCTCTCTCAGGCTTCACGGTCCTGGCTCTTTAGCAGCATGTGCGATTGCTTCCATTGAAGCTGTTCCCCCTCCTCCCTTGCACCTGCTGGGTCCTCACCTACCCACTGCTGGGAGGGAGTCTTTACTCTTGTTCTTGGATCAACCCCAAGGGCTCAGCTGTGCAGAACTGATCTGGGGCATGTCTGGAAAGCCTGGCTGTCAACTTTCTTCCTGTAAATGAAGCTGGCACTTCTTTTATGGCTGTAGACCTCCCAGGAATGAATACAAGCTTATGATTGCTAACTAGGTACAGGATTCATCAGATGGGCATTCTGGGGGGTCTCACCTTCCTCCCTCCCTCCTCTTTTCCTTTCATTTGTTTTTGTCAGAGACAGAGTTAGATGTAGCCCAGGCTGGCCTTGCTGTAGCTCTGAGCCTGATCTTGAACTCACCCTCATGTTTCCACATCCCAAAGACTGGGTTCTTGTGTGTGTGTGTGTGTGTGTGTGTGTGTGTGTGTGCGCGCGCGCGCGCGTGCGTGCGCCACCACATCCAGACTTGAAGCATCTTTTATGTTCAGACTGTATTTTATTCTCATCTTTGCATACATAAACTGAGGCAGATAAATAAATCTGATTCTTCACAGCCTACCTGATGAGCAGAGCTGACTCCTCTGTCAGCTTGATTTTGGGCTCCTTGCCTGTGCTGTCCCTGTTTCCCCATTTTTGTTTCTTGTTTTGAGATGAAGAGTGTTGCTAGGCACCCCTGTGATCCTAGTTACTCAGTTGATAGTGGTAATTCATGGACAGGATTGCTTGTGTGTTAGCCTCCTCTTTCCTCTTTGGGAAATCTCAGTTCAACCAAAGGCTAAAGGAAGGGCTTTGGTTTTTCCTGCAAAGGTACATAGGTGAGCCCCGAATGACTGAATGACATTTGATATCCAGATGTAATGATTGCCCAGCTCCATGGACACTTGAGTGTCCACCCTGATAGATGCCATCTCTAAATTGTTGTCTCATGAAAGTGTGTGACAGGGAGGTTGATTCAGTTCCTCTAAGGGATATTTTATTGCTGTCTAGTCATGGTGAGTGGAGAAGGGGGTGGTGGTGGAGCAGATGTTCACAGCTGCCGTGAAATGGAGGGGGAGAGATTTGCTGGTGAAGGGTTTTCTGTGTCATAAAGAGAGCAGACTGTTCATCTGCAGAATGGAAGGGATGGACGGGAGGAAGGAGGATGAAGGTAGAAGAGTAGAGAGGACACAAGAAGGCCTTTAGAGTAGAGAGCTCTGGCCATCAATGCAGACCAGAGAATGGGGCAGCTCTCCTTACTGTTGAGAGGACAAGACTGGCAGTGGCCTCTCTCGGGTTTGGGGCAGTTTGGTTCTACCCCCTACTCTTGTTCCTTGACAAGTACTATTTCTGGAGGTTTAGATGGGTTCTTGAAAGTGTACACTACTGGTGGAGTCTACACATTTTGCTTTGTTTTGCTGGAAACTGCAGCATCGAGTATAGTAATTGTTTCCATCACATCACAGAAAGGGACATTTTAAAATGTATGTCGTGAAATCTCACCTGCTCTGAAGCTCGTGAGACCTTACAAGGTTGCAGGAGGGGTTTACTGTAGATATTAGAAAGAGATTTCTTATGGTCTGGTGATCCAATGAACCAAAGAACGTGGAGGCTTATCCTTCCATAGAGATTTCTAAGAAAATCTTGCTGCTTTGGAATGTGTTCAGTGTGAGTATTTTTTCCCCACGGGAGGAATGTTAGTGAGGGAGAGGGGGAACTTGGTCATCACAGATAGAGTTATGTATTAGGTTCGATTTATTCATAATGAATTATCATTTCATGTCAACGTAAAGCAGACGGCTATAAACTGCCCTCCCTCAGAAGCACACCAGCTCGCTACATAATGTCCTTGTAACATTTCCTCCATATGTCTTTCCTTCAAATACCAGTCTAATGCATATGGCAGAGATGTTCCTCACTTGTGACACTTTCTTCCTCTTATCGGAAACTCAGACAGCAGTGTGGGACCAGCAGGAATCTTACGTGACATTAGATAGTTTCCTCGGCTGAAGCTTCTGCCTGTCTCTTGAAAGTGTCCTGAATGCGCTAGGTTTGAGCGCTGGCTTCGCTGCCCTCAACTGCTGGGATCCTGAATACATCTCTGCTTCTTCTGACCACAGCTCCCTAGTTACATAATAGATGGTTGACCTAGGTAATTCACTCAAGAGATATTTGTGGAACATGAACTCTGAGCTAAGCACATGAGAAGCAATCAAATTAGAGGGTGCCCTAGAGCTGGAGTTGTGACAAAAGATAGTGATATATTAACAAAGAAGGATGATACAAAGTGTGCAGCCTCAAGAGAACAAAGCTACCGGATGGCTGAACTCCTCTAGAGGTCCGGAAACAACTCACTGTAGGAAGTGTCATCCGCACTTGGTCTCCACGTACGATGTGTTATGTGTGTGAGGGAAGAAAGCAGAAAGAACAGCGTAAGCAAAGGCACGGCGATTTGAACACCCCTCACGGGTGTAACGAGCAGTCCCAAGGGATGGAGTAGAGGGTGATAGGAGGAATCCAGAAACGAACTACAGGGGTCCTAGGCGGCCACTGGAAGGGGTATGCATAGACTTCAGCTTCCACTAGGCACTTTCCCCGCTCTGGTCTTTGCCTGCCTGTCTGTACTCTTCCATTCCGAATGTGTACCTGAGAGACCTGGCTCATGAGTAGTTTTAAAAATTTTCCTTTCGATTCTCTGGTCTCCGGTGTGCTGTTTTCACGCTGTGAAGTTTGTAGTGGGTTCCCAGGTCTACTCACAAATATAGGTGTGAATGAAATGTAATCTTATCAATTCAATTTCTAGAGTAGATTCCCATTCTGCTAGAAAGGGAAACTCAATTTTACTGGGTCTGAAACCTTTCCTCGGTAAAAGCTAAACACAGGGAATGCCTGCCATACCCTGTTAGCTGCCGATTGGCTATACTACTATTCAGTCTTCCGGCTTGCTGCTGAGTACTGTTGACTATCCCCCCCCCCCCCGTCTTCTGACTCATCTGTCATCCAGAACACAGGGATCATAGCGTTTATTATGCTTCCCTGGTCACTGGGGCATGGCATGGTTCCTCCCATGGGACTGTCCAAATCATTGCTCTGGTCTAGCCTTTCATGGAAAAGGGTCTTGTCGTTTCCTCATAAACTGAAACATAGGACTACCTGGAAATTCCACTTCTAGGTATATACAAGGAGAAGGAAATCTATATATCCTTGTATCTGTATGCTTGTACTAGTATATTTTTTATAGCCTCAAAGTAAAACAAAGCAAGGCCTATTAACTGATAACTAGATAAATAAAAATTTGTATGTCCATATGAGAGAATATTACTCAACTCTAAAAAGAAATGAAGTAACCATACATGAATATGGTTCTTGAAACCTTTAGGTAAGTGACGAAGCCAGCCATAAAGGCATGTACAAAATGATTCTGTTTTTATGAAATACCTAGAAAATTCACATCTTTAGAGACATATTTGTGACCTCCAGATGTCCAGAGAAGGATCCTACTGGAAGAGGATCCTACCTATACACTGGGAGCGCCTACCCATGCACTGGGACGGGATTTCTTAGTGGGAGAAGGAATTTAAATGTTCTGGAATTCAATAGTGATCAGGGTTACATATCCTAAACAGAGCGAAGATCGCTGAATTACATTCTTTAAAATGATGAATTTCGTGGTTTGTGAGTCATAGCTGAAAAATAAAAGCTCAGCATCTCTCTGGATACACTGTAGCATTATTATTTTTTCTCTGAAATCTTGTTGTCTCCCTAGGGCTCTATCTGGGAAAGGGCAGGAGCTGCCTTGCTCTCTGATCTCCTATTCCTGTTAGAGGGTTTTATAGACTCCAGATTGGTTTTGTTTTGTTTTGTTTTGTGGAGACAGGGTTTCTCTGTAGTTTTGAAGCCTGTCCTGGAGCTAGTTCTTGTAGACCAGGCTGGCCTCCAACTCACAGAGATCCGCCTGCCTCTGCCTCCCAAGTATGGGGATTAAACGTGTGCGCCACCACCACCAAGCCCCTCCAGGTTGTTGAGTTAGGCCCAGGGCTAACCGTTTTTCTGTCTCAGGAACCCACTCCCCTTCCCAGTCTCACTCTGACTTTTCCTCTCTCAGTCTTCAGAAACTCGGGGCAGCATTTCTGTTTCTGCTCCAGTCTGAGGTCCACACACAGACTTGGCATCCCCTTCTACCTGGCTTTGAAAATTCAAGTACTAAGAACCTCTCCTCCAAATCTTCTGTGTCTCTCTTCCCCGAGGCGATGTACTACATCGGGAAAGAAATATTGAAAAAGCCTTGGAAACTTCCATTACATTTAAAGATGCCATCTTCCCAAAGCTTTCTGCTTTGCTCATGGCCCCTATTCCTGAAATCATCAGCGAATGCCTTGGGGTCTCTCAGGCCAGGAGATTTGGCTGTTTGATTCATTTTCCTATAACCCTCTGGCATGCTCAGCATCATCCCCGAAGGTGAAGAGACAGCCATTGCTGGAGCTGCCTCTGGGTCGAGGCAAAGTGCAAAGGGGCATTTTTGTTCCCTTGAAACCATCCAGGAAGGAGCTGTTTAGTTCCTCCCTGTCACCTGCAAGTACTTCTACCCCAATCGCCATGCCCCCTTCAGTGCCCACCTTGTGCCAGCGTCTGTCTGCAACTCAACTCTTCCCTTGTCTATGAGGGGGTTAGACTTGGTCTTTAATTCCCTTTTCTAGCTCTTGTTATCTGCGAGGTGATTGGCTGTAGGCTATTGCTAACAAGACTTCGTTTCCACGTCTACTGATGGCGATCACACTACCTCCCTAGTCTGCAAATGGATACTGCTAAAATCAGTAAGTGTGTACAGCACTCAGTACAGTGTCTGTCATATACAGGAGCTCCAGAATATATATGTATTTATTGACTTCTAGATTGTGATCTTTACTCGTCCCTGACCCTTAGAGTTTGTTCATCTGTAAAATGGGGCTAATAGTGCCTTCTTTGTAGGCCTATGTTGAAGTGTCTGGAACTGATAGGTACTAAATGAATCTACTTTAGTCCACTTCTGTTCAGATTTTCCCCAGTAGTTCCTGGTCCTTCATCAGGACTATAAGGCCAGGTGCTTTGTTTCCATCTCAACTTCACAGCTCTGGATCTGTTCCATCGCTGATTCTTTTCCCCCAAAGCCAAAGCCTTGTATGTTTCCCCAGCCGGTGCTAAAGAGAGAACAGACTCATTTGAGGCCTTCTGTGGATGACAGCAAGACTTTCTCAACATGGGAATGAGTCTCTGCCTTAATGACTGTCTTTAGTTGTCCGAAGTTCAGTCCTTATGCAGCCTGGTCTTTGTAACTTGCGAGATGTGGGCTTGGATGAGGTTCTCAGCTTTGCTTTGGACACCAGGCACCTCATCTGTGAAAGGAAGACAACAACTACCTGCTCCATCCATTTCATAAGAGATGGGTGAAGCCAATAGCACGATGAAATATGCAATATCCTTTAGAAAACGCTGAGCCTTTGTAAAAGAGTGTTCTTCTGGGATTCCTGACTCCCTGGAATTCTGCCAACCTCTAGAGACGCAAACATCCCTGTTGAGACCTTATGCTAGTAGAGATGGCGGTCTGCGAACAAGATTTAGGAACAAACACCAAGAAAGGAAACTGGGAAGTGGGGGAGAGTACGGAAGAGATAGGAGAAATTACAGATGCTTGAGTTTTTTGAAGGCTCTGTGACTCCATTTTACTTGAGGAATCCTATCATAGTGACATTCTAAATCAAGACATGACTCAGATGGCCACCTTAACTTGGCCTTTCTGAAGCTCGTTGTTTCGTGTTGCTACAGCATTCATATGTGACAAATAGGTCTGTGTGACTTCAAGTCCCAGGCAGTAAGTCTCAAGGTCAAGCTTTGTATCTCATCTTGTGCCAAAGGTCATAGGGAACTTAAAACACCACTGCTGTGTTTAAAGGACACAGTCTCCTTGTGAACACAGGAGGCAAAATGCCTGCACAAGATGTACCTGTGAGGCATCCATTGCTGTGAGCTTGGAGGAGCAGGACAGTGCTAGCCAGCATGGCTGAAGAAGGACACAGGGAAGCCACACTCGGAAATGGTCTCCACAAGCAGACCCTGAAGTAAGGGTTGATAGTGGCGTATTGAGGAAGTGCTTCTAGGAGAAACAGGTAAGAACATAGAGGCGGGAACATAGAGAGAGACACCCAGTGAGGATGAACTTCCTACTGACGTACAACTTTAACTAGATACTCCGGGGAGTGCTGGAGCATTCGGCACATGGCAAGGGTGCATTTTGCTTGCCTCTCGTCACGAGGGTGTGAGGACAGTCTGGCACAGGTAGACATGCTAGAAACCTCACGTTGAGAATAGCTGTAAGCCAGAGGTAGGGTGAGACTAACCAAAGGAACTTGTGGGTTGGGGTTGTAGCTCAGTGGGCAGAGTGCTTGGTTAGCCTGCAAGAAGCCCTGGTTCCGTCCCCAGCATGACAAACTGTTGCGCTGGCGAATACTTATAATCTTAGTAGGCGGGAGGCAGAGGCAGGAGGAGCGGAAGTTCAGGGCCATCCTCAGCTACACAGTAAGTCAGGGCCAGCCTGGCATACATAGACCCTGTCTTTTAAAAAAAAGAAAGAAAAGGATCTTAGAGAAGTGATGGACAAATCTACTTGATACCGGGGTCGAGTGGATGGAAGGCACGAGAAAGACTTGGAAGGTTGGACAAGAGCAAAGAGGCTGACACTGTGCCTTTGGTGAGCGACTCTGTCTTGGAGTCATTGTGGTGGCAGAGGGGACAGGATTCTAGGTGGAATAAGTTGGATAAAACTACTACTCAGGAAGGCTCCAGAAGAAGGCTTTCCTTGGAGAAGGCATGGCTGTGCATGATAGGACAGTAGCAGCGTGGATCGGAGGCTTAGCCTAGTTCCTCTGCAGGGAAGTCAGGTGCCACGAGGAGCAGGAAGAGGGCTTTTTCTGCTCCCTAGTCTGAGCTCTCCTGCCCGCTGACAGAGCTGCAGGGATAAAGAGTGGTTCCCTGGCCTTTGCTCTGCAGAGGTCTTTGAAAATGCTCGTTAACCAAGCCTCCCCACTCCTACCCGGAGCCTGGGAGGTCTCCCTCACTTTAGACATGGTTGCGGAGCAGCATTGAGCATTCTTTTTGGGGAGACAGAGCTGGTTAATAGTGTGTGTGAGTATGGAGGAGGGTGAGGTCAGTCCCCTATGGGGACAGCCCTGTCAGCTTAGGAGAGCTATTGGGAACCCAGAAGCAACGGGTAAGTCTGATGATCTGGAATTGAGAATTAGACCACTGCGGACTATTGACATGACTTGTTCTACAAAAAAAAAAAAAAAAAAAAAAAAAAAATCAACAAATGGAGACCAGGCTGGATTGGGTAGTTCAGTGGCGGTCTTGGATGCTATTCTTCTTCTTAACCTGAAGTCAGGGACATGTAGTCCGGAAATTAGGGTGAGGGCACCCCACGTACAGGCTTAAGTTGTATTTACTTTGATGGACTTTTCTTCCCTTGGCTGGGACCATGATATTCCCTGGTCTCATGACAGTTAGTGGAAAATGGTCCCTGGATCCAGCTGATAGTCTTTTGAAGCAGATGCTGGTGGTGCTGGTAGCTGTAAGCATCCTCAGGACAGGGTATGGATGAAGGGACTATAGTGGGGAACGGAGACAAGGACAGAGTTCCCATGGTGTACACTCGTGAACTGACGCTTGCAGCACCTCTGCTGTAACTGAGACCCTTTTAGGAGATAAGAGGCCTGTCTTTCCATGATCTTGGGCACACATACATTTGCTTCTCTGGTGCCACAGCTACAGGCTGGTATCATGAATAGAAGGCAGGTAGTCAACAGGAACCTGGGATTGAGGTCTTCAGAAAATAAGATCACCTTTACTGGGGACCAGGTTCTCATTTGACTGTTCTTTCTCAATGGTCCTCCCACCCGCCACTCTCCATTTTCATGTTAGAAACCAGTACCAGAGCACCCATTCCATCCTTCCTTCCACCATCTCTCTCTTTATTTCTCTCTCTTTATCTCTCTGTTTATCTATCTATCTATCTATCTATCTATCTATCTATCTATCTATCATCTATCTATCATCTGTTTATATCTGTCTACTATATTTCTGTCTATCTATTTACCTACCATCTATATGTCTGTCTGTCTATCTATCTATCTATCTATCTATCTATCTATCTATCTATCTATCTATTTATCACCTATCTGTCTGCCTATATATCATCTGTCTATCTTCTATCTATCTATCTATCTATCTATCTATCTATCTATCTATCTATCTCTATCTATCTCTATCTATCTCTATCTATCTATCTATCTATCTATCTATCTATCTATCTATCTATTCATATATATTATTGCAATAACTTAGTTGTCCTGTCTTTGGCTCAAGACAATGCCCTGCTCTGGAAACTGATTATATCCACTAGCTTTTCAGGTGTGGGATCTGACCTGACTGTCACTGCTTGGGACTAGTTATGGCTTAAAACATGCTCTCATTTGAACTGATAAGACCTGTGTCACTGTGAGGACACCCAGTGTAATCTAGACTTTTCTTTTGGTTTTTATATTTATCGTTTCATTTTTGTTGTAATGGAATGGATGAACCAGCAGGTTGCTATCAGGGATGACATTTGACAAGAGGTTTCACAAGACCTGCCCTAGTGGGGAAAATACCCTAGCACTGGCTGCTAAGTTGCAGACTGCAAATGCAAAGATCAGTACTGGAGGCTCTAGCCTCCCTCCCAGCTCTCTGCCATGTGACTCCAGAGAATTGGCTTGGCTCCTCTAAATTCACAGAAATGGAGGCAAAAGTCTATGCCTTTATGATGGATGACCATAGAGATGACAATGAACCATGGTAGCCACCATTGCCGCATGGTCTATTTATGACCAGCACTTACCTGTGTAACAACACAGTAGCTGCTTGAGGGACTTGGAGGTTTTCTCTGTGAGGGGGTGTGGCTTGGAAGTTTTCAGCCCTCAAAGCCCATTCCTTCTCATGCCATTCTTTGTCTGTTGAAGGAGGTGTTCCTTGCCCTGTATTGCTAGTCGTGCTGTGGGCACACACCAGACCCTGGACATCCCAACCTCCTGAGCTAGATCTGTTCTGCCTCTCTCAGCCCTGGAGAAGTGCCATTTAGGAAACCCATTACTCAACTGGATCAAGGCAGAGTCTAAGTAAAATTTAGATTTTTGTCAAAGATCTTTGGCCCTGAGCCTGTTTCAAAGTGCCATTTAGGAAACTCTTTTGAATTGGCACCAAGTCATCTCTCCCTTCAAAGAAAGAAAGAAAAATCCTGTCTCTTTTGGGTACAGGTTACCTCCTGCTCCTTCCTTCTCCCTTTGTCTTAGGACCAATTTGGCATTTAGCTTGTTGTACACTGCAACCTCGAAAACGTTGAAAACATTCTGAGACGCTCAAGTTTGGCACCCCAACCAGGTATGGACTGGCTGTCAGGGGGAAAAGTAGCCACGCTTAAAGCTGTCCAGAAGAACTTGGTTTGATGTTTACAGCTGAAGGAGGCGTCAGAAGGGAGCCACAGCTGACTATTTCAGAGATCATTTCATGAGGACTGGATAAAAGATAGTCCATTAACTTTCCTCTTGAGTATTTCCAGGCACAGCGGGCATGCATGACGCTGCTCTACACTGTGAGAAGTCTGTCAGGGCTCTTGTGACTGGCTTTGATTTCTTAAGAATAGTATTTTATTTCTCGTCAGGCCCGCAGAACAGCCTCGCCAATGCTTTTGATAGATTGTCTTGTGGAGTACTTGGCAAGAGGAAAATGCATCCCAGATGTAAGAGAATAACCGGAAGGAAGGTATTTATAACGAGATGACAAATGACGACCGTCTCCACGGAGAACCTGCTGTACAAATCCTATTGTTGCAAAGAGTTCTGAAAACTTATTAAAGATGTCTGAATTAGAAGTGATAAAAAAGCTACTGGAAATCAAAATGAGCTGAGCTGAGAATATTGGCTTCATCGAGAGAGTGTTGTGGAGCTGGGTGACTGCAGAAAAGAAATCAGGCACCTTCAGTAAGAACCTTTCTCAGAATTTACATTTGACGTCTGTCCTCTGTTTTACAAGGACACAGGGACGCAGATGGGGTTAGAGGACAGGGCCCATGGGAAGAGATGGCCTTGCTTTGTGCACAGCATCCATGTAAGAGGCTGTGAAACTAATTTTGACAAAATTGTATATATATATATAAAAAACACCCCGGAAACATTTTTATTCATTGCCCCCTCCTCCGCCCAAAGATTTATTTTTGGTCTTTATTTACACTGAATTTATTAAAAAGAGAGACATGAAATATCTTGGGGACAGCTATGTGGAAGAATATGGGCTTTCACAAGGGGTGGAGATGCCGCAGCTGGCCAAGTGCTCAAGTCTGAGGATCGGAGCTAGGAGCCCCAGCATCCAGGTAAAAAGCTGGTATGTGGCTTGTAGCTGTGTTCTCATTGTGGCTGGAAGAGACAGGAGAATCTCTGGAGCTTCAGGCCAGATATGCTAGATGAATCAGTAAGCTGCAGGCACACTGAAGAGACCCTGTTTCAAAAAATAAGGTGATGAAGATTGAGGCTGACACATGCTATCATTCTATAGTGTCCACGCACACGTGTGTGTGTGTGTGTGTGTGTGACACAATAAGCATGTGTGTGGACAGGTACACACATGCACAAACGCATCCATGCATGCAGATCCATGGCTTTTAAAGTCATTTCTGCAGCCTTGGAGCACATCAAATGATTCTCTTTGTGGCTTCTTACAGGAGTTAAGACAGCCTATGCAAAGCATCAGGCACACAGTATGTTCCTTATATTCGCCTTGACGTTCGTGGCAACCATGACTGATTGAGATGATGGCTTGATTCTCACACAGGACTGATGCAGAGAGGTAGCTGTAGGTGAGCATGGGACTCTTAGTTTCTTCTAACTAGCTCAGGTCGGGGCATTCTTTACTTACTTATGCAGGGCTACAAGTACACTAGTGGAGAGTTGCATGTCCACATTTCGAAGATGTTGACTCCGAGGTATTTCTAGCCTGGAAATTTCCATGAATTCAAGCCTTGCACAGAGTGCAGTGTGGGGGTTGCAGGCTGGAAAAATTAGCTGGCTTGTTACCAAGTCTTTTTAATGGCATTCTTCTTCAGTCTCTGTTTCTTAGACTGACTGGGCCAGAGTAAACGGATGCCTGTGATGTCAAAAAACCTTGCTCTGGCCGTCAATCAGCGTTCCCATGGGAGGGAGGGCGAGCCTCTACTCAGGAACTAAGGCTTTCTGAGCTTGAGACTCCCCAAGGACAGCATCATGAATGCAGAGTTCCCCAGAAATTTATTGAGTGGATGTTGTGGGACCATCATATCTGGGGACATTTCCTTAGCAGCTTGTGCCAAGCTGAGGCAGGAACCAAACTGCAGGCCCAGGCCAGGCCAGCTACACTGACCTGGAGACCCCTGGAAACCCAAGAACAGTTTTTGTAATGCCATTAAGGCACTGAGGTCCCTCCTTAAGTGCAAATATCGTTTAGTTAGTAGGGGAAGAGAGAAGAAGTAGCCTTGAGCTAATTCAATATTTTGCCTCTAAAAGACAGATGACCTAAAAGAAATGGTTTTGAGAGTCTTAAATAACTTCGGATAGCAAATTCATCTCCTTCCTACAACTCAGAGATATAAGACTCAATCATAAATCTGGAATTGGGCTCTACAAAGGGCATATTAATTTTTTTACATACCAGAACTGTGTACATAGTTTTGTATATCTCCATATATCAAATAATGCTTTTAAAAGACCCACTAGGATGCCTGGTGCGAAGGGAAAATAATAGAGCGCAGCTAAGATTAAACAGAGCCGGGACATGGCGTGCCGTAAATGGCTTTGCAGCCATGCACTGGACTTAGAGGCGGTTCCTAGCAGCCAGGATAAAAAGAGAAGCGCACTTAGTCACAGGTGTCACCTTTTCAGAAGGTGGAAGCAAAACACTTGCCCTGGAGAAGGTTTGCAGACACCGCAGATGGAGCGCCTACCACGTGCTGAGCAGCGGCATAGACAATAGTGTCCCCGTGAAACGACAAGCCAGGGACACGTTACTTCCTGTAGCGGAATGCGTGCATCATCTCTGCCATGCCAGGATCTTGGGGTGCACATTGGAAGGAATGTTTCTGTCTTCCCCAAATTTCTAGGTGTTGATACTTAAACTTCAGTCTGGTGTTGTAAGGAGGTGGGAAGAAGCACTTAGGTTATAATGGCAGAGCACTCATGAATGGGAGTGGGGTCTTCTAAAGAAGCCCTGGAGAGCTGTCTGTCCCTTCCACCATGTGAGGACAGATTGAGAAGCTATACAGTAGACTGGTTCTATAGTAGAAGTGGGTCCTCTATAGACACTGCATGAATCATGCTCTTCCCAGTCTCCAGAACTGTAGGAAATGAACTGTTCTTTCTAAATTTCCAGCCTATGGTACTTTGCCATGGCAGGCCAAATAGACTATGGCAGGTTAAGACAATAGCTAAGGTTCATGCCTACCGACATGGAGCCCACAGTGTTGTTGAGTGTTCTTACAGATTTGGCAGTGCAAACTGGATGTATGTGATGGTTTAAATAAGAACGATCCCTCCCACCCATAGGTTCATATATTTGAATGTTTAATCACTAGGGAGTAAAACTGTTTAAAAAGATTAGAAGGATTAGATGCGGCCTATGTCAGGCCCAGTCTCTCTCTCTGTCTCTGTCTCTGTCTCTGTCTGTCTCTGTCTGTCTCTGTCTGTCTGTCTGTCTCTCTCTCTCTCTCTCTCTCTCTCTCTCTCTCTCTCGGTCTGTCTTCCTGCCTGTTGATCAGGATGTAGCTCTCAGCTACTTCTCCAGCCTGCCTGCCACCATGCTCCCTGCCATAATGATAATGAACTAACCCTCTGAAACTGTAAACAAGCCCCCAAGTAAATACTTTCTTTTTAAGAGTTGCCTTGGTCTTGGTATTTCATCACTAAGACAGTGTACAAACCATGAAATCAATTTGTACAGAGACATTTTATTAAGGATCATACTCAAGTGGGTCAAGTTTGTAGTGCAAGAATACTTCAGTATTTGACTTCTGATAGCCTGTTAAAAGGTATGCCTTCAACAGTACCCCAGATGGTTTTCTCAGCTCTTACTTTGTGCCCATGGCTATGGGTGATAGTGAATACAAAGAAGAATGCCAGACAAGGTCAAGGCTTTCTAGACCCTTCTGTGATAGTGAAGGAAGCATACATATGCAAATCAGTAAAACAAAAACGGGGGACATTTACCAAGTGCATTTGCAGAGGTGTGAATGGTGTTTTTGCGGAATGCTCTGGGAGTGTTTACCAGATGTGAATTCTGGTGGGGTTTACCATCAGGAGAAGCTTGGACTGTTTTCTGGAGGACCTGGGACAACTGAAGTGACAACAACCGCTTCCTTCCCCAGAAGCTAATCTAAGCCCTTTGATGTGATGTGTGTGGAGTTGGTTCATCTGAGTCCACACAACAGCTCTGGGGGTAGGGATTAGTAAGAGCCTCAATTATGGGAAAATCGAGGCACAGGAAGCTAAGCAGTACACTCTGATCACCCATCCGGTGACACGGAATGACAGCACCCCTCTCCCTCCATTCACAGTGGCCGATAACCTCCCCTCTTTCTAGTTGCCTTTGAGGCCTCTTTCTTAACTCTGAGATAAAGCCAGGTACATTTGCTGCACCCTTTAACATCTGCTTCGCCTACTTAGAATTTACTTTGTTGTATAATTGCCCATTTATCTGTATATATCACTTGAATCATTAAATTATTTATAGCATAATGTATAATTAATCATTGTAGTTACATTGTTTATTACATGTAAATATAAATTATTTAATGTCGACATCTCCCTATAGATCATCGTCTGCTTTGGGGCAGCAACCACGTGTGCATCTTCTACTGGGTTTCTGATGTAGGAGTTTGGTGTTGTAAGGCATTCAGGAAATGTTTGCTGAATGAACAGAGCCAGGAAAGGACCTGAACGGTTGGAAGACCGCATGATGAGGACTCATAGTGGCTGGAAGGGATCGTGGGGTAGTGGAGTGTTTGCGGGTATTTTGAGATAAACCTCATCCCTATTAACATAGATATTACCTTTTGTTGTTGTTTGCTTAAAAAATGAAACCTGGCCAGATTGCTCACTCAGAGGGTGAGCTATTTACCTTTAAGAGGCAGAGATGAGGGGAGGAGGGTTGATGGAGACACTTTGCATTCTACATCACCTTGGCTTGCTAGATGTTTCCTGAGTCAGCATAGCAGTGGAGAATCTGCAGGGACAGGTTTTTATGCCCCCGTTCTCTTTTCCTCTCAGCTCCTAGAAGGCAGATGCACTGAAGACCTCATGGTGAGAGGAGGCATGGTGTCATTCCTTCCTTTTGCCCCCATTTCCCACCTCAGGGCAGAAGAAAGTAGGGGTAGTTCTTAGTGCCTGCCTTGGCAGGGCAGGGAACTGGTTTCAGCTGGTTGACATCCTGTTACTCTTCTTCTACATCCCAAGCCTTGGCTGTCTCCTTGCTTCTATTTCCAGGGCAGGATAGTGGCTGCATCTATATTTGGTGGGTTGTTCTGTGTCTTTTTGGCACAGTTGACTCAGCAAGCCTGAGTTAATTAGACAGGTTCAGGAGCCTGGCAACTGACAAGCGGGTTTCTTAGCCTTTGGTGCTCCTGTACCCTTGAGACTGCAAGGGCTAATCAGCTATTTGGAGCTCAGTTTTTCCTGCTATTTGCATGGTAAGAGTTAGTTTCTAAGAAGAAGTACCCCAAAGAAAGAGCTTACCATATCTTCCTTTGCCTTATATGCCCCCATTAGTCCTATGAGTCAAATTCATTTATTTGTTAGTTGCATAGATATTTACCAAGTGCCTTCAAGGTATATAGATTTGGGATAGCAAGCACCAAAAATGGAAGTGACAGCTGATGTCAGGGAACAGCACAGAGAGGACTTAGAGACTGATGCTCTTAGCGTGTTCAGGGTAGTCTTTATGAAGGGGTACTGTTTCAGTTGGACTTTTAAGGATGAAAAGGGTTTTAAATGTGTGGAGGGCGAGGTGAAGAACAGACTTGAGACTGGGATGGTGTGTGAAGAAAGGGCAGAAGAGGTCATATTTGGGATTTGATAAATGAGCCTGTATTATGAGAGCAGACAATTCCTATTGGAGGAAAAGAGGGGGGGCGGATTCAGGTAGAAGTGCTAGATTTACGGTGGAAGGGAACACTTTAGAGCTATCAAAGGTGTTTTACAGTAGATAAATCCTAAGGTAAGAGTTTGACGTTAGAAAGTGTTTTCTAAAAAAGGTATGCCCCAAAGGATAATTTAAAGTAAAGAGAAATTGAAAGCCAAGAGAGCAGATCGATTCAAGTCCATTATATTATCTAACGCACACTCTTACTGTGAACCATACACCGTCCCACACTTTCCATGTTATTAGCTCATCCAACCTTTACAATCATCCTCTGAGATTACTACTATTACTATTTCTTTGCTAGAGCCAAGAAAATGAATGTATAAGAGGTTAGGGGATTTTTTTAAGGTCATAAAGCCAGCCAATTGTAGAGCTCGGATTTATACACAGTTTTTGTACAGGATTGTGAGGCAGCCTTCTCCCAGCACTATTATACTGTAATGATACCGCACACTGTCCTTAATTCATGGAAAGCCAATGTACTTGGGACTGCTGGCAATATATTAGTGCATATTAAAGTGCATGTTTTTATTTTCATCACTTAAGAGGCAGTCATTTTGATAGATCATCTGACAAGGTTTGAACTATAGTGATGGCAATAGACTCAGAGGAAAAGGGAATAGTTAATAGAGCTTACTGCTAGATTTGTTATGAGTTTTTTTGTTCACTAGCAATTTAGATCATAGATTGACCCTCTTGTTGGGGTACTCATTAAAAATATGCATATAATAATAATAATAATAATATAGTTATTTGACTTCTGGTAAATGGGACCATATTGAAATTTTTGCTTGAAACAATGAAAAAACAGATACAGTATATGAGACAACATTCTGCAAGGTCTTGGTCATCTGCAAAAATGCACATTGATCTTTGAAAAATAAGAACATAAAGTGGGCCCTATGGTTGCCCAGCTTGAGAGACCTTCTAAGGCATATCACCAGGAGTGGACAACCTGGTAGATTCAAGCAGATTCTTTAAACTGAAGAGTCTGGGAAGACCAAAGTAGTTAGAGTTTTCCAGATAGAACAACAGAGAAGAGAGGATTGCTGAGGGAGACTCTAGAACTTTGTGGTGGTGGTTTGAATAAGAATTGCCTCTATTATTCCTATGTGTTTAGTTTCTAGCTGGTAGAACTGTTTGAGAAGGATTAGGAGTGTGACCTTGTTAGAGGAAGTATGTCACGGAGGGTGGCGTTTGAGGTTTTAGAAGCTCATGCTGTGTCTGGGTAGCTCTCGGTCTCATGGTTGTAGATCAGATGTAAGCTCTGAGTTACTGCTGCAGCACCATGCCTGCCTGCCTGCTGCATTTGCTCCTTGCCATGATGGTTATGCACTTACCCTCTGAAACTGAAAGCAAGCCCCTAATAAACTTTCTTCTACTGTTGCTTCAGTCATGGTGTCTCTTTCTAGTAGTAATAGTAAAGTAACTAAGGCTTTTGTTGAGGGAAGTGCATAGATGAAGGTACCACCTAAGGCTGTTCATATGACCACCTGAAAGGAGGGCAGAACAGTGCCCAGCACTCACAAGGAGCTTTAGCAGTGCCTGCTAGCGGCAGCCCGAACAGCAGCTTTGAGGGATAGAGGCATTCAGCTGAACATACCGAAGGATCTTAGTAGGGGAACGATTGCCTCCGGAGCAGACACTCTTCTGATTCTCCCTAGAATTTTAAATGTAAGATATAAAAGAATTGTATCTCAGCAGGTAAATAACAACAGCAATGAATCACTTATAGATATTCATGGAGGGAAAAGCTTTCAGCATTTAGCAAGGTAAAATTCAAAATGTCTACCACGCAAGAAGAAAGATCAGACATGCAATAAGTGGTAACATAAAACCCATACCTCAGTCAGAACTGACACAGGCATCAGGATTAGCAGACACAGACACTTAAAATGCCAGCATAATTGTGTTACGTACATTCCAATATACTAGGAGACTTCCAGGACATAGAAAGACCAAATCTAACACACACTTTGAAGACTACAATGAGCGAGATATAAGATGCACCAGTGTGATGAATGGTGGGCTAGGCTTGCAGAAAAAAAAGGTTCAGGGAGCTTCGTTGCAACAATAGAGAATATAAAAAAAAATGAAGCAGGAAAAAAGAAATTTTAAAGTGAACAAAGCATTTGTAAGTTTTGAAACTTCAAGAAGCACAATGTATGTGTAATTGGAGTCTACAAAGGAGAGAAGAAAGAGAAGGGGCCAGAAAGAACTATTTGAAGAGATAATGGCTCAATGTTTCCAAACTTGATGAAAACTATAAATCTGCAGTGAGAGAAGCTCACAAACACCAAACCAAGAAATCTGAAGAAAACTATATGAAAGCGCCTGGATTCTACCTTAATACAGCTATTTAAATAGCCTCCAGCTTAATGTTTAGTTAGGTGACTGTGAAAGCCCTTTCTATACATTGTGTGCACCACAGAGAAGCAACTTAAGGACTGTATGTGAAGAATTACTTAGAGATTACTGTCTTTAAATGAAAGATTGCAGATTAAAGACTGCAAGTTTAGGAACTAGAAAAGACGTTTTTAGGATTAGCAGAAATCAGGGAGAAAGGAATAGGGATTGGCTCCCAAGAGACGGAGAGCTTTCCTAAGGCAAATGCACAGGTGGGGCCCCCCAGGAGCAGTGGGAAAGAGAAATGCACAGGTGGGGACTCCCCGCATCTGAGGGACTACAGCTGCAGAGGTGGGTGCAAACGCAAAAGCTGAAGCAGGAGCATGGCAGCCTTCTCTGGAGGGATAGAATGGGGAAAGGAAAGAGTGGAAATTTGTGGTCACTTCTAGAACTTTCTATG
Source organism: Myodes glareolus (assembly GCF_982192425.1). NCBI lineage: Eukaryota > Metazoa > Chordata > Mammalia > Rodentia > Cricetidae > Myodes > Myodes glareolus. The sequence continues at coordinate 69,441,283 of NC_142030.1, forward strand.
GTAGCAACTGAGGAGGGGACTTTTTGGGAGAGGGCAATTTGAAGTCACCCAGAATATTGATGTACTGAGCCAGCCTGGATGAGTGTTTGGGGCCAAGGGACAGCAATTGCAGATGGTTTTGAGATGGGAGATGCTGATTGTCAAAAGTAGGTTGGAGGCCAGGGTGGCTAGAATTGGTGAGGGGAAGGAAGGACATGTTGGTGCAAGGCTTGGATAGGGCAGTAAGCACTGCTGAGTGAAGGGTATAAGAAGGCATGCATGGGGTTTTAAAAACTCCTCTGGCTTCAGGAAGATAGGTAGTGTGAATGAGGCAGGAGTAGAGGCAGGGCGAATGGCGAAGAGGCTCTGTGAATAGTTGGAGTGGGGCATGGTGGTGAGTTGGGCTAGAAGAGTAAACAGATACAGGGAGTGAAGAATTCAAAGTAGAAAAGACAGCGCTTGATGAAAACCCCAGGTGTTCAGGAATCTCGGCAGTGATAAAACTGGGCCTTGAAATCCTAGAATTGGAAGTGGTGGGGGTTGCCTCATGGGGTTGATAGTATACCCTATTCTCCTCTCTATTTGACACAAGGATCCTAGCAGATAGCTAAGAGCCTCTTTTCAATTGTACCTTCTGTCAAAGCTTCTAGGAGCCTTCATAATCCATGTCACTTCCAGGTCCATGCCGGGCTGCTCTGCTTCAGCCAGACTGGTAATTGTCGCGTTGTCTAAGGCTGGCAGTGGGCTCCTTTGCCACAGAGTGGAAGGGCATGGGAAAGCGGCTCGGGCGGTGAGACAGAGATGGGCCACATTGCCCCCAGTGATTGCTATGCTCACCTATAAAACTGTGATTTCTGATAATCTGAGGAGGCTGAGACAAGAGGATTGCTTTGAGTTCAAAATCAGCCCGAGCAAGCACTAGGCCAAGAACAACATGGCAAGCCCATGTCTCAAGACAAATATTTATAAAAGTGGATTTACGGTTTTATTTTGTAATCATAAAATGCTCTCTTCTTCCTCCCTTCTCCTCTCCATCACTTCCCCTCATCCTCTTCCCTTCATGTTTTTGACTTTTTGACACAGGGTCTTTCTACTAGATACAAGATACAAGGTCTTTTTGACAGGTCTTTAACCTGCCCTGCTGGCCATTACCGATGCGCACTGCTAGGACTAGCTCGATGATCTGCTCTTCTCTGGTACCCTTCCCGATTCTCCTCCTGTGTTGGAAGAGATGCCCTTCCTCCCAGCGCTTCTGGTCTAAGATCCCTCAGAGCCGCATCTCCCCGACCTCAAGCTCTGCTCTGTGTTCAGCTTTAGCCCTCCTCTTCCTCTTTACCAAGGACAGACACGCTCATCCTTGCTTTCACAAGTGCCGCACACCTTTCACCTTCCTGCTTTTAGTCCTACCCTTGTTAATGACACCCCTCCCTCCTCAAGCCTCAGAAGAGTGTCTCTGGGGACAGGATGGGTCTCTTCTGTCTGGCAAAGAAAGGTGCTGAGTCCTGTCGTGCAGCTCTTACCTCGCTCGCTTCCAGGGCGTCATGAGAATTAAAAGTTTGCAAATTGCCTTGAGTTCCTTGGGGACAACTAGCAAGAGTAAGGAATAAAAGTCCCTTCGTATAAAGCACTGGAAGGCAGGCAGCGGACTGAATCACAGCCTCCCCCACCATTGGGTTAAGATTCAGAACGCTTCGGATGAAATATCACATTCCGTCAAGGCAGCTGAGGCTCGTGTGAGGCTGCTAATTGTAATAAAAAGCTTAATTTGCACTTCGGAGGATTTCTCATTTCACTGAGTTGGGGACTAGTGCGACGAGATGGGCTGCTCAGGGGCGCTTTATCAGCATATCATGGGGCTGGTGGTGGCAGATGATTGTTCCAGCGCTGCACAGCCGAAGCTTGACAGCTTGGTGCCATTAACACTCCAGCTACTCTTTTACACGGCAATACCCCTGTTTCCCCTGTCTCCTAGCAGAGGCTTGGCATCCTTCATTCCCTCACCTGCCTCTCCTTCCCTTTGATTTTCCTTGATGTTATCCTCCCTCAGGCCCCTCCTCTTTCCCTCTAACCTTCTTCCCTTCCCTCTTCTTTCTCTGCTCTTTCCTTCTGTCCTTGGATCCTTCCCTCCCTCCCTCCCTTCCTCCCTCTCTCTCTCTTCTCTCTCTCTCTTTCTTTCTTTCTACCATAGTTCCCAGGTAGTGTTTATCACCTACGATACCGAAAAGAGAGGGAGACAGATAGCATGATGCATTCGGGAAATGAGGTTCTTGCTTTCCTCTAATTGACAAACTAATTTTTGTCAACAAACAAGGCAAGGAGCTATAACCACACGTTATTGCTCTGTTCGCACATCCATGTGTCCATGCATCCATTACTGCATTCACCCATCTCAATCCATCTGTTCATGCATTCATACATGCACATGTCCATCTATGTAAGGGATCCTCTACCCAATAAATCATTAGGAAAAGACTACTACAAGCAGGACAGTGCAATCACTGTGGGTACCACAGTAGCAGCACTCTGATGGCCCAGCCACAGGCTTCTCTGAGACCTATCTTATCCATGGGGATAAGCAGGGCCCCACGGAAGTGACATTTTGACTGAACCCTACAGGTGAGATGTTAAGCTGTCAAAGGCAGTAAGGGGTTTAACTAGCTACTGGACGGTCCAGCTTGTGTCAAGGGCTTGGAAAAAGCTTGTTCTGTGAATCCTTTATATTTCACCAGTGAGGTGAGAATGCAAAACGAGTCCTGACATCCAGGTAAGGGCTGAGCCCTAATCTGAAGCTTGAGAGTGAACCTGAAGTTCACTGTAGATCATTTGAAGGATGCTGAAGTGAGCAGTCAGTAGACTTACATGATAAACTGGATTTCTGTGATGGTGGAAATTCTCTAGTTAACATGGTAGCCCCTGGCTACAGGCACGGTTTACTACCCAATTGAGTTGTGATGATGTGGCAGAGGAACTCAGTGGTAAATTTAATTTATTTAAATATAAATAGCGGCATGTGGTGAGTTACTACCTTAGTGGGCAGTGCAGACCTGCAGAACCAAATCAGCTTTCCCACACTGCATCCCCAAACAGGAATTATACAACTTGCCGGTTTTGTGTGCTCCAGTGGCCTGTGGCACCTGGATCTCTCAGCTAAGTGTCTGGCTGATGATGGTTTCTATGTGTGCTCCCTCTCTCTTGCATGAATGTTACCCTCAGAATGGGAACTGCTCTCTTGGGTTTTTGGTCTTGTCTCTGGACACTGCAGAACCTCAGTTTGTAGAATACTTTAGGTTTAACTTGTTAGTTTCTGTCTTTCTTTTGTGGTGTATGTATGAAATTCAAGGTGGTAAATGCCAACTCTCACAATGGGCCACCCATGAGATCTGTGTGCCCTGGCCTTTTGCAAGGACACAGGGGACCTCAGTGATGGTGCGGGGAATGGCTACTGTTGGGAAGCACGGTCTCTGGGAACCCTTCAGGAATTCCTTGCCTGTCTCTGTCTGGAAGCTTTGGCGCTAGGCAGGAAGTAGGTGAGGCGGGTGAGTGTCACCTTTTGGCTCCTGTCATCACCACAAAGTGCACCGGGCCGCTCCCCTGAGTGCTTCACCGTGACAGGAATTTTGCTTTTCATCCCTGTTTCTTCTCTTGACAATCAAATCACTTTCCCACAGAGGTTTACAGTTTTAAAACGATTGGGAAAAGGACTGATTCCCCTACTAATGTTTTCAGCTCAGCTTGAGTCATGAAAAGACAGGTTCTCATGGAAACATCTCTGTGTGAACTGGAGGAAAGGAAGGTCTACCTCTTCCCCGCATCCCGTTCCATCACAGAGCCAGGACTCAGGACTCCGGCTCTGCCTCAAGGAAGAGGACAACCACGCCCAGTTCGGTTCTTTATGCAGCAGCAAGACCCTCATGACACAGTACTCAGAGTGGATGGCATTGCCTGGTTTTCAGAATGCATGGAGACTGCAGGCCTGATTTGTTGTTGTTGTTGTTGCTGCTGCTACACAAAACAAGGACATTGCTCCAAAGAGTGTTGATTCCCCCTAGGGGTTGGGGTTATTTTCTCAGAACACCAGACTCACAAATGTTTACTCAGTGCTCGCATTTCCGCAGTTCAGCCTGCTGGTCATTGTCACCTAAAATGACAGGGACCTCATTTTCATACCTGTTTACCTCCCTCACCACTGGGACTCATTTCCCTGAACTGAGACGAAATCTTTCCTTTGTTATTTTACTCCTGGGTCCTGACTTTCCCTTCGGGGCCTTATAAATCAGCCTGAGCATCTCTCTTCCATGTAACACTCAGGTTTGTTGATGTCTGCATCTTCCTTTCCCAAGATGGAAACACAGAGCCCTGTGATGGTCTCGGCGAATAAGTTCCCTAGAACTTTGGTATTCTTAGCTGCCAGACTTTCGTGTCTCCACGGAGTGGGACACTTAGAACTAAAAGACACAATCCAGGAGCGGTCTCAGTAGATCAGGGAGAAAACTAGCCCTGCTTGTATTCTAGATGCTCCTACCTCTAATACGGGGTGCCAATTACCGTGAATGTTCATTGTTTGAGTGTTCATTATTCATGTTGTTGTATACTGTAAGGCCCCTGCAACCTGCAAATGCTGAATTAGCCCATGTTGTGCTATTGATCCTAGGAAAGCAGAAGCACAGGGTTGGGTCCCTGTGAGCCTTTTTCATAGCTTCTCCAAGAAATCAGTAGAGAACCTTGTTCTTTATGTATTTCTCTTACACACCATATTTAATATATAACGTTGATTCATCGGCATTGAATTTACAGCCAACAGCACTGTAGATCATGTCTAAGCAAAGCTTACCAATGAGCTTCCTCTCTGAGGTATGCCTCAGGCTTCTTGTCCTTAGAACACTAGGCAGCAAGCACCTCAGCATTACGCTCAGGGCCACCTTATACAGCAAAATCTCCAACAGCAGCATAAAACTGAAACATGAAGTAGAGAAGAGCTTGTTTACAGCCTAAGGTTTGAAACAAGCAGACACGTCAGCTACCTTGTCTCACCTCAGCTGGGGTGAGCGTGGGCAGCGAGTGACTCGGGTTTCTGTACTGCCTTGAGTCTATGTGGATGAGCCCTGAGTATTGATTCGGATGTCATAGATATCTTAGTGAGTGGGTGAATTCACAAATATGGCTTCCACAGGGGTTGAGGATGAACCGTGGTAGAAAGAAGAGAAAGAAGGTTGGCTTTCTGAAGATCTGGGGAGTGAACGCCAGGTGCAGAAACAAGGGCGTTTTTATGCATGGGTACTTTCCAGGGAAGTGATACTCAGTGGCCTGTGTCTGTGTGGCACACATGTCTTCCTTTCTGTTCTGGGCCTTCATTTGGAGATTCAGCTCCAGGAAGCCCAGGCTCTCATTTCCATGAGTGTTTCATCCACAGTGGGCACCCAGGAAACATTTGTTGCTGGGGCTGATGCCAGTGTTGGCTTGGAGCAGAAGCAGCAGAGGGAGAGAACACAGTGAAGCAAAGGATGTGCCCAGGATTGAAGGGGAGGGGGTGCTTAGAGCAAAGGCACAGCTGTCAGTGAACTAAACACAGAGACCGTGGAAGGAAGCAAAACTGACCGAGAGAGGCTGCGGCCACTGGAGTGGCTGTAGGTGAAGCTGCCTGTGGCTTGGGAGGGGAAGGGCGAGAAGATCTTTGCTGTGTTCCTAGGACCTTCCTTCCAGACTTCATAAGACCTCTGGAGACAGGCAGGGGTGTTCTGGCAGCTTTCAGATATGTGGAAGGACACCCTCCCTCCATGCTTCTTAGCAGGGGCATGATCAGTGATGGAGCCGAGGTTCACACTGTTGTTGAGTGGCCACTGCCGAGTACCTTCATAAGAGGATGCCAGAGGAGAGGGGACCTCTTTTGCCTCTGATAAGAGCTTAGTGAGGAGGAGACAAACTTATAAAAGATGCACCATCCATGCTGTTTGGAGATGGCCCTTGGTTGTGCTGTGCAGACACGTATTGCTCTCTGTGTCCTTCTGGCTTCTGTGGATGGCATCATCAACTGAGCAGGGAAACATTTGCGGGGTGGGGATCAGGGACGGCTGCCACAGGCAGGGGAGTGTTGGATCTGTGAGTCTGGGGCAGACTCAAGGACTGTTAGCAACGACTCTGTGTTTGCTGAAAGTCCTGTGCTTTTGAATAGCCGGCGACTGGAACTTGCTTTCTGTTGCCTAGAGATGGGTCTGCTCCATTCCGTGGCTGACTCCAGGTGTTTGCCCTGCAGCTCAGCATCTGAGAGCTGTAGGTGCTGTGCAGGTCACAGAGATGAACGCGATGCCGGAGAGCTGCAGCACAGAACATTCCAGCAAGGGAAACAAGTCAGACGGGCATGCAAGTATAATCACAGGATATTTCCAGGGTCGTGTGGTTACAAAAGATGGAGAAATTGCTTCGCCCTGGAAGAGCCACTGGAGGCTTCATGAAGGAGATGATTGACATGCTACCGACTCCCAGGCTGCCTCTGCCCTTATTTTCACACTTTCCACTCAGCTGCTCACATCAAAGATGGAGAGGTGTCTTCACCGCTGTCCATCTAATGGGCCACCAAGTTGCTTGACTTCTACCTCGAAAATAGAATTTAGTTTTATCTTTTGTCCCCCTAGTCTTTGAACCAGTGTCACTGGGACTGTTGAAAGAGCTTTAACCTTGTATTTCTTCTCCTATCAGGAATTTCATAGTCGCCCAGAGTCATTGTTCTATTTTTTAAATAGTTATTTTATATGTTTGAATGGGTGTTTTACTTGCAGGCGTGTCTGTAGACCACATCTGCACAGTGCCTGTGGAGGCCAGAAGAGGACATCATTTCCCCTGGAACTGGAGTTACAGATGGTCGTGAGCTGCTATGTGGGTTCTGGGGACTGAACCTGGATCCCCTGCAAGAGTAGCACATGCTCTTAACTGCTGAGCCATCGCTCCAGCCTCCAGAGCCACCTTTTAAAGCACAAAACTTTAGCCATTCTCCTTCTCCAAACCCTTTCTGTATTAGTCAGGGTCTGATCAGTGAGGCTTTCAGGTATTTCAAACAAAGAACTGCTTTAATGTAACCGTTGATTGCCTGGTGTCAATAGAAGATATGGGCAACTTCCTAGAGCATGCAGCCAGCACTGTCTCTACGCTGGGGGAAGTCAGACTCCAGAACCCAGAAGGTGCTCAAACCAGGAGAGCCTGCCTGGTGGCAGTGCCCAGGACTTTGGAGAGGCTTTGTGGGAGGGAAGCCACTGTGACAAAGGAGACTTTTGCCGTAAAATGCCAACCATGGCCGAGAGGGAAAGTGAGAAGTAGGCTGGCTTCTTGGTCCCTGCTAAGTTCAGCTTCATGTTACTGTCTCAATGGCTAAACCTTTCTGGGAGTCAGCTTTCAGGGGCATCTGGGAGGTGTTGAAGGTTTAGATCTTACAGAGAGCTGGGGTGCAGTCATCTTTTGGCCTATGGGACAGTCCTGGGTACTGTCTGAACCCTTCATGCAGATTAGGCTTGGCGCCTGGAAAGAACAGAAGGCTGTTGAATGTGTCTATCAAAGGTGCCCCAGGCCAAGGTCAGCATTTCTAAATCCGCCTTCCCTCTCCACTCCTCTCTCTTCCTCCATTCCTCTCCCCCACTTTCTCTGTCTCCATACCATACCCTCACTGGAGAGACAGACTTTTCTGTTGGGTCAGGGCCTGAGTGGATAAGGAAAAGCCTTTCTAAGCCCCCATTCAATCTGGCAAGATAAGCATAGACTATCCTTCTTAAGTGTGTTCTGCAGCAGGTTGTCAGAGAAAGTTTGAAGCACAAGCCATTTCGTGTGTCCAAAATATAATCCCAGTGTCTCTCTAGTCTGGCATCAGAAGTTTTCAGGATCTACAATGGCTTTGTTTTCTGTTGCCAGAGGCTGGGTTTTTGTATAAACAAAAAGAGGTATGTTTAGCTCACTGATTTGGAGGCCAAATGATCAAGATTAGGCATGCTCACGTTAACTCAGTCATGGCACATCATGGCAGATTGCATAAAAATGAGAGCATGGGAAAAGGGGAGAGATCACGTGACAATCCAGGAAGCACCAGAGAGTGGGGAGCACCAATCCTGCTATTTTATAATAGTCCTCTTTAGAGAACTAGCCAGGGTCCAATGACATCATCACCTTACATGCAGGCTCGTCCCTTTAAGGCCCTACCATTTCCCAACTTAGTCATACTGGGGACCAGACTTCTGCACCTGACCCCGTGGGGGAATACACTCAAACCATGTCAATCAGTCAATCTCACTCAATGCTTTCCCCAATATTTCTTCAACTGAAGTGCTTTCCTTGACATGTAACTAACCTGTGTCCTAGCTTCCATGCCTTTGCCTACATAGCTCCCATCACCTACAACCAATCCATTCTTCCAGAACAGCCCAGACTCTCTTTTCCATGAAACTTTATTCGTTTCATCCAACCTACAGGGGTCTGTATCACCTTCTCAGAATTTCTATAGGTTTAATTAGAATGATTGAATACTTGGTTAGAGCCTCACACTGTTTAAGATGGACAGTTCTTTCCAGAACTTTTGGTCCCTTCTGGACCAGGATGCCCTTCAGTCTGTATATTTCTTGGAGCTGTCATTACTATGCTCAAGAACACAATAATGTTGAGCTTATTTAAGATGCTTAAATATTAATTAGAATATTATACAGTCCTGGTGATGAAACTGTCAGTGACTAAAATCAAGAAGAAGAAAAAGGAAGTGGGTAGAAGGGGTAGAAGCAAGTGTATCCAAGTGCTAAGAGTGTGTTTTAAAGAGTGCATTAGAAATAAGACAACAGCATAGGCACTGGAAGTAACTGTGAAATCCTGGGAAAAGAAAGAAAAGAAAAGGGAAGAAAGTGATGGAGGCTGAGAGGCTCCAGGCTAAGAAGGCTCAGCAGGAGGAGCTAGTGTGAGCTGGCACTTGGAATGCTGTGTTTAGCCGTGAATAGTAGTAGGCAGCTAACATAGTGGAAGGTGTGGAGCTGACTTTTCATGGTGGTAAAAATGAAGTCTGTGAAATGATCATTTAAATGTGTGTATCTGTGTTGAGGTTTCTAATGTTGGTCTGTTTACCAATTCGGACGGTGCCAGCAAGCATGAATGGATTTTCTCTGTCGAACGCTGAAGCGCTGAAGCTTACATAGCTGCAGGTGTTGTTTACATGCTTCGGGGCTTTCGTCTGAAGTGTGTTTGTCACTTAACAAAGTCTGTGGGAGAGGGCTGCCTGGGCTCCTGCCGCCTTTACCTACCATGGGACTATAGGAAAATTACTAAACCTTTCTTTGCCTCAGTTTATGACATTTGTACAAATAGAGTTCTTAATAGTACTTTGCTTACTTACAGTGTTGCCCTGCAGATTAGATAAGATAAATTTATGCAAAGTATTAAAGAGTATCCATGTTTTAAGAGGTGACATGTCATTATTATCTTTGCTTGCCCCTTGCTCCATCTTCAAGGCTGAGGATGGGGCTGGCTCTTTTACATTCTTTCTGGTAGACTGAATAAGACTCACTGCTGATTGGATGTGAAGCCCAAGAGAAAGAGGAGGAGAATCTTAGCTTGAATAATCAGGAAGGATGAAGCTGCCACCAGCTCAGCACTGATTTAGGAGGAGAATGTGACACAGATCTGGGTGGGATGACTTAGGAGCTCTTGCTTGAACATATTGAATCTGAGTTTTGTGTTTAATATCCAAGTGGAGATATCATGCGAGCAGTTGGCTATATGACTCAGAGGTTTGGGGGAAAGAGCTGGACCAAGATATGGATTTTTGGAGTTGGCAACATATAGATGGCAATTAGAGTCACAAGATGAGATGACATCACCAGGAATGAGCATAGACAGACAAGAGAAAGGACCAAAAGCCAAGTCTCAGGGTCTCCAATGCAAGGAGTTAGGCAGAATCAGAAGAGCCAGCAAAGGAAGACAGGACACTGATCATGGTACTGCGGAAGCCAATGCAAACAATGTTCAAGGGTGGAGGAGTGACCAGCCAGGTCAAATAATAGAAAATGCCAAGTGTATTAGTTATCTAGCTTTGCATAGCAAGTTACTTCAAAGCATGGTGGTTCAAAGGAACACACACTTGACACACAAGGCTTCTGAGAGGAAAGAAGTAGCTGAGCAGTGATGACTCCAGGTCTCTTGCAAGACCGTAGCTAAGCAGGGAGTTGAGGCTCTGGGTCTCTGGAGACTCATGCAGGGCTGGAGACTCCTATTGGAAGCTTGCTCTTGAAATTCTCAGCAGGTCTCAGGTCCTGGCGATGTAGCCTTTTGGAATGGTTTTGTGACATGGCATCTGACTTCTCTCTGAGCAAGGGAGGTGGGAGGAAGAGGGAAGGAAAATGGATGAGAATGAGAAGACCCTCAAGACAGAGGTAACAGTATTCTAGAAGCTGGATTTAAATGTGCCGTCATCTCATAAAGCTCTTGGTTACACAGACCAAACATGGTATAGTATATATATCTGTGAAGGATGCGGGGAGGCTGCCTAAGAGATGACTGTTAGGAGCTGAGGGTCACCTTGGAGTTTTCCCATACATGACGAAAAGAATCGAGTATTGATCTTGGCAATGTGGAAGACATTGCAACTTGGCCAGAACTCTTCAGCATTCCGTCTCGATCTTCGGAGTGCTGGAATTGCAGGCACACTGTCGCCACACCTAGCTTTATGCAGAGCAGAAGCCCTCCAGGACGTCATGCATGCTGAAGAAGCATGCTACCACCTGAGCTCCATCTCAAGCGTCTTTAAGTAGGCTTCGCTGGCTATGCTTTGAGCTGAACTAGAGCTAGCTCGATCTCTGCTTCCACTCCTCCACTCATCCTTCTGTTTTCTACTGGGATCTCCTGCCCTGGGACCTCCATATTGTACACTCTGACGTAGGCCACTATTTTCTCCACTGTTCTGCATACTCTCCTTGCCCTATTGATTGGGGACAGAGAGTAACCCTGGAGATCATGGATGTTCTCCTAGCAACCAAGCCAAAACTTGTGGCCACCTTTTTCTTCTTCTTTATAGAGAGACGCTCTTGAAACAGGAACAAGTCAGTTAGCCGGCTTGACATCAATGTGCTAATGTCACCTTTTGAGGCTGGTGTCTACCTCAGGAAAGCTGCCTTGTTCTCCTGCCCATCCTGGGCCTTATTAGTTCATTGTTGCTTTAACTTCAGGCTTCTGGGATTGGGGGCTCTACAGGCTGATAGAATCCCACAGCAGACAGATTCCTAACAGCCCTGTTGGATAATGAACTGCCCCATGCTTTAGAGGCTGAGATGGGGCAACTGTTTATTTTCCCTTCCTATTCAGAGAGTCAATGAGTTCAAGCGCCAAGTTTATTCTTTCCACACTGATCCCAGGAAACTTAGAAGAGGCATTAAAAAATTAAATTAAATTATATTGATAGCTATTCCCTCCTTGATCTTTGTCTCTTAGGAAGTGTTTTCTCATTCTTCATCTAATTTAATCTTCGTAACAATTTATTGGAAGTAAAACATTTTTATAAATAAGTAAAAAAAACTTAAATTATTGAGGAAAAAGAATAGTTGTCCCTTATTATAGATGAGAAAACGTATGGTCTGGCTAAATTATCTTTTTTTTTGTTTGTTTTTTTTGCTTTTCAAGACAAGATTTCTCTGTGTAACAGTCCTGGCTGTCTTGGAACTTGCTTTGTAGATCAGGCTGGCCTTGAACTCACAGAGATCTGATTCTTTTTCCTCCCAGTGCTGGGATTAAAGGCATACACCACCACTGCCCAGTTGGCTAAATTATCTAAGGATGTCAGGCTGATCAATGCAGAGCCAGGGTGAGAAGCAGCAGAAAGAAGGACCAGAGGGTCTGGTTGACTCCTGGGATGAACTCTGCAGGCAAGGTCTTCGGGCAGCTGCAGAGGCTGTGTGGGATGTTGTGCTTTGGTCCTTGCTGAGGGAGACCTGGCTTCCGTAGAGCTCCAACACTACTCTGTCTTGTCCAGCCCGGGGCACCTTTCATTGTGGCAACTCTCTGTGTTATGCCCAGGAAAGACGTCTATGCACGTGTCTGGATCTAACCCAGTAGGAACTTCCTAGGCTCTCATCTCAAGCAGACTGAGCCCCTCTCTGGCTTCGTTAGCCCACCCTTAAGCACCTTCTCAGTTCTTGCAAAGGCCTGAGGTTGCCTGAAGCAGCTGCAGACAGAACTCCCTCCTGTCTATCCTCCAAGTTTCTGAGGATTCCTCTCAGTATCGTGACCTTTCCGCCCTTCCTTAAAGTTGTGGGAGTTATTCTTCCCAAAATAACCCGAGTCAGTCAGTAATGGTTTGCAGGAAAGTTACAATTAGCTTTTCACTGTGAAGAAAGCACAAAGTTATTTTTTAAATTAAAAAAAAAAAAGGTAGAAGGAGGACCCGTAAGCCTCTCGAGGTCCCGGAGTCAATCGGAAAACACGGAGTTATTTCTGGAGGGAGCTATTCTGACAGGAGACATATGGATTTTGAGGCTTCTCTTCATTGTTTCTGCGGCTGATCACGTTCTCTTTCTTAGTTTCTCAGTGATGGCCAGAGGTGAATGGATTGTTTTCCCGCACAGTTCATTGATTGCTGTGTTGATGCACGTCCATTTCAGTTGAGAATAAGAGCCAGCATCCAGCATTGTACGAGGGCTAGCTAAACCTGGACTAAACCTTGCGGGCAGTGGGATTCCTATCAACAGAGGTGTTCAAACCCAGGCTGAACGGCTGTGTGGGAAATGGTGCAGAACTGATGCAGCCAAGGGCTGGTCTGACAGCTGGGGAGATCGTCAATGTCCCTTCGCATTCAGCCTGAGCTCCTGTCTTAATCTCTTGTCTTGTGCTAGAACAGAATACCTGAGATAGGATGACTTATCCACGAGAGATTTAAGTAGGCTAACCATATGGAAGGTTTGGGAAGCCTAAGATCATGACATCTACTCAGTTTCTGGTGATGAATTCATGCTGTGTCACCCCATGGTAGAAAGCAGAAGCTGTGTCACCCCATGGTAGAAAGCAGAAGGGCGAACAGGTGCATGAGAAAGAAACAAAACACAAGGAACTGCCTCACTTAGCAACAAACCCTGTCTTACCACAGGGATCTAGCTCCAAGATAGCTCACTGACTCCCACAGCAGGGCACTAATCCAATTACGAGGATCCACCTCTGACCCAAGCACTTCCCCATGAAACTTCACCCCCTAACGCTGCAGATGTGAGGAATTAAGATTCTACCGCAGGAAACTAGGGGAGACACACTGAAACCATAGCAACACCTCAGAGGGTTGACAAACGTTCTGCTGACCTTCCTAAGATGTGGTCCACGGGGTGTTTCTCAGATGGTAGGACGCTGTCTATGGTTTTTATGGGGAAGGACTTTACTACAAAAATCACAATTACATTGAATCATGATTTCATAGTGACCATGGCTTAGCGTAAAGCCAAGGTTAGCCAAGCTTTGGTGACTCACGTTTCCAGTGCAGAACTAGAGGAGGTCCTATGAAATGTGGTTTGGGGACATTCAAAAACTTTCATTTGTGACTTCAGCCCTCGCTGTTCCGGAGTGTGTATAATACAGATGATTCATAAAGCACACGAAATTTAATTTGCTTTAGCTCTAGGCTACGTCTCAGAACTACTTTCCAGGGTGCGTTCTTGTGAAGATTTGAATTCACACAGTCACAAAGGAGGGTTATAAAAATCTAGCTTCCATTATTTCTAGAACCTTATTCAATTTCTGAGTCCCCAGCTACTTTAATGGAAAACAGCTTATCTTTTTTAAATTCATGTTTCCCCCCCCCCCCTTAGTTGTATCCAGAGATCTAGTTAAGCCTCAATTGAGCATTCCCTCGACAGGGCGCACATTGGTTACCATTATAGCTCCGATTCTGTCTTTTCTGGATTTCTTACAGCCAGGTGTTGGGTTGGGGCATCTTGCCTGCTGAGCCTCTGGGGAAGTCTGCAGACTGGCTGTAACTGCTATGCAGGTGACTTCCCCTGCTCCTCACCATCTGTGGCACTGGGGCCTTTCCTCTATGGCATCAGCTGCTGCAGCATCTGCCTGGCATTTCATGCCTCTGGTCTTCTGGTGCATCAAACCAAATGCCTTGCTTGGGTCTCCAAGTCCACTCAGAACAGCTGGAAAGATCGCTATATTCCTTGGGGAGGAGGTTTATGCTGAACACAAAGCATCTTCAGGGACCCAGGAGTGAGGATTGACTGCTACAGTGGTCTCGTTGGCATCCCTGACCCCAATGGACCTCCATTGCTCCCCTGGGGCATGCCAAGCTCCCATGAATCAGGCCCCCTTGCTAGGCTGCCTCTGCCTATGACTCCAGAGAACAAGCAGACACGTTTTGCTGCATAACTGAAAGTTATCAACTGTTCTCTGTGGTGATTAGTTTTTCATGTCAACTTGACACAATCTAGAATCATCTGGGAGAAGGGACTCTGATATTAACTGTGAGGTATTTATTATCTTAATTATGTTAATTGGTGTATGAAGACAGACCTATGGTGGGCAGCACCATCTCTAGACTCCTGGGACTGGATAAAAAGGAAACAGCCAGCTGAACACTCGCATGCATTCATTGTTTTGTTCTGACTGATTGGATGTCACGTGACCAGCTCCTTCGGGACTCCTGCTTCTGTGACCTCTCTGCTGCCATGGACTCCAACCTGGAACTGTGGACCCAGGAAATCCTTTCTCCCTGAGTTGCTTTTGACAGGGCATTTTATCATTGCTGCCGAAAAGAAAACGAAGACAGCTTTTCTGCTCCTTCCCCGCTTCTCTTACACGCTGTCTTCAGCAGCAGCCAAGCAGAACAGCGTTACAACTGATAAAAAAAAAAAAAACCCTCTGGCAGCCTCCCTCAGAGCAGCAGGCATAGACCTTCCATGGTCTTCCTGTATGTGGCAGCTCCGACGTCGTCTTCTGCTATGTCTATTCTTGCCCCACTAGTGTTTTACCTGTTCAGGATGGCTCTGGGCTTGTCCTCTCACTGCAGCGAAGCACTGCATGCATAGCCTTTGTCTTCCTGGGCACCTGAATTACTTCTTCACCTCCTGCAAATACCCACCAATACCAGTTTCTATATGAAGCCTATCCTGGATACATCACTTAAATTCCAACCTGCTCCAGTTCCCACCCGCTCTGCCTTGCTGACTTGGACATAGCAGGGAGCTCTCAGCTGTATTGTCCTAGTCTCCAGGCAGTCGCCTCAACTCCCCAAGGCCCCGTGCACACCTTATTCTTGTTTCTCATGTAAGCACTAATCACATTGTCACGTTAGACTCCGGTAATGGTTTTGTTCTTGGTCCTGTTGCTAGCACAATACTCGCTATAAACGTATCAAGTCAGTAAATGACTGGATGAATGAGTGAATGCCCCCATTCACGTACACAAAGCTGATGGAAGGGTGAGAAGATTAGCTAGCAAGACTTGTAAAGCCTGCGTGGTGCTTGACTCCAAAGTAGGTGGTTTGTGATTCATATCACAAGGGAGGGCTTCCTGCCATAGAGCATCCCTCTCATCTATAATTCTATAGATTATAGACACCTCAGTGGTTTCTTTACAGGAAAAAGCAGAGTAAAATGTGGCAAGAGGAAGCAGTAGCTCTTTGGCTTTATTACAGGTCTTTCTTACACGGGCTAGCAGAGGCCCCTTCATGTCTCACCTCTTAGAATCACACTGCCTGGTTGTTAAGAGGCCCTGGAACACTGGCACCTTAGAAGGTGCCAATTTACTTAAGTAGCTTTCATGTCGCATCTAATGAGGAGCCTGGACTTCGGGACTGAAGTTTAGATTGAATGTGTAGGTGGAAGGAAGGATGGCCTTCATCTGGTTATATGTTTCCTTTGTCCCTTCGTGTGTCCCTTGTTTCCTGCCTTTGTTTTATTTATTTGTTTATTTTTGAGACAGATTCTCGCATAGCCCAGACTAGTTTCAAACTCAATATATAGTCAAGGGTGGCCTTGAATTCCTCTTCTACTTGCCTCTACCTCTCAAGGGCTGGGATTGTAGAAAGTCTCCACCACTCTTGGCTTGGCTATATATTGCTAGTGAAGGAAATTCGTTTACATAAATCAATATACATTAATTTTTATAATTAAACAGGGCATTTATTATATTTAAGTTTGCAAATCAGAAAACAGTTTTCCCTTCAGGTCAATTGTGTAGGAGAAAGGAGGGCCTGCTTATTTGTCCTAGCTGCCCGACTAGCTTAGCCACGAAATAACCACACAGAAACTATATTCATTAAATCACTGCTTGGCCCATTAGCTCTAACTTCTTATTGGCTAAGTCTTACATCTTAATTTAACACATTTCTATTAATCTGTGTATTGCCACGTGGCAGTGGCTTACCTGTGAAGATTCAGCATGTCTTACTCCTACAGTGAGCGGCTCCATGGCAGCTCTCTGACTCCACCCCTCTTCCTCCTAGCATTCAGTTCTGTCTTCCCTGCCTACCTAAGTTCTGCCCTAACAACAGGCCAAGGCAGTTTCTTTGTTCATTAACCAAGAAAAGCACCAGACAGAGGGGACTCCCACATCACAGTTGTCTTAATTTGAGAATTTGATATAAAGAGTTATCATAATTACGGGATACTTTTATATAAAACCATGACAAAGAAGGTGAGGAGTTTAGCAATAGTTAGTGGGTGGTGTAAAGACCCAGGCAGCTGGAGACGGAGGTAGATGATGAACCTAGGGGCCAGGAAAGGAGATGAGAGGGGACCTAGACCCATTCTGTCCATTCACTCCTGGTTTCATCCCAGAACAGAACTGTCACCTGCCACCTGTTGACAGGATGACGTGGAGCAACGTGCTCCCCCTTTCCCCACTCCTGAGTGGATATTTCCAGAGCTTCTTTTGTGATCATCCTATGCAGCATTGCCTGGGGAAGCCTGGAACTCTCTTGCAAAGCCAACATTATACCAAGCTTTGACAGAAAGTATCCCTAGCCATCACAGTACTTCTGTGTGTGCCTGCACAGACATGAAAACCAGGTTTGCAGGGGGTAGGTAGAACCAAGCAACAGCATACATAAAGTGATCTGCTACACACATGTAGCATACTGGCCTTTTAGCCAAGACATAGGACCATTTGAATTCCCATCCTTTTTCAAAATCCAGCTTTCCAGGGAACATCAAGTGAGGAATAAGATTTTGAAATCTGCGTATAGTATTATGAGCAGTGTGACAGCGGCTAAGTTACAATGCCCTCTTTCCTGTTTATTAAGTATCTATGATGAATGCACTTACTTTATCAAGCGTGATGATGACCAAGACTTTCTGGTCCTGTGGAAGTGTTCTAAAACTGAAAACACGTTCTCACGAGCAGCACACCCAGAATGGTGCCACAGCTGACAGCAAGGCATTCAGAGTCAGCAGATCTGCATTGACAGCTTTGAGTGCTTGGATTTGGGGAAATTGCTTCCCCCCTTTAAAGTCTCAGTTTGTTCATTTGTAATGCTGAGTTAATAATAATAGCTGTCTCTCAGGTTTTTTCTCAATAATTAAATAAAAACGTAAAAGATGTACTGTGCAAGACTCGTGAAAAATGCACTAAGCAGCATAAGGCAAAAACTTAATACATTTTAAATACTTTTTAGTAATGGTGATGTTGGTGTCTCTGCTTGACAGAAAGTCCTTTTTTATAGACCCCAATTGCAGTGCTCGCTTTCCCCCCTAGAACTTCCCGTATGCCCAATCCAGCTTGATCCAATTTCAGATGAGTTAGTTGCCTCTTATCTCAAGGATTCTTAGAGCTAGAACTCGAACTTCAACTACTTAATGTAAGAACAAAGCCCCAATGTTTATGCCTAGCGATTAACCACAGCCAAGAAACAAAGATTAGAGTTGGAGGATTTGCTTCCTGGTGTGACCAAAAGAATTAAATGGTTCCATAGGCCATGGAGCATTTAAAAGCTTAGATCTGAAGTGCTGAATGTGGGAGCTTCTTCAGCTCATATGCTTTGGGGTGAAAGTAATGGAAAGCCTCGCTCAAATTGGCTTTGGCCTTCAGGCTGTACTGACTTTCATATTTCTAGTGATCTACAGCGGGGTGGCTCCCAGAGGGAATGAATGTGGCGGCTCCCTTGTCGTGCCCTGTCACTTAGACGTTAGTCCTCTTCTCCACATGCTAGCTTCATTTTCAGGCGGTGGACTGGCAGAAGCCGTTCTGTGCAGGGCTCTGTCCAGGGCAGGGAGGTGACTTATCGTAAACGTTATGGTGTATTTCATTGACCTTTGAATAGGTCACATGTCCTGTTCTAATTACCCTCTAGCAAAACAGCAGCATTACCTCACCTGGCTTAGTCTGATTTGATCCCACTACAGAGATGGAGTCGCGCCCCGAATTGTATAGATATTCACAGTTGTGGGGATAGAAGGGTCTTGGAGTGTAACCAGGATCTGCTTCCACTGCGGCCTCTCAGCTTTTGGAAGAAGCAAACATTTCTTATTTGGAAGTAACTTTTGATATAGTCTGACTATGATTCTTTTGAGTCATGTGGCATAGCTTCAGGGGATGGGATATGTTGTATATTGGGGCCAGTGATGTCATACGGTGTGCATTAACCTAACCAAAACCAAACATCTAAAGCAACCCCCTAACAAACCAAAAATCACAAAGCAAAGCAAAGGTCATATTATCCCTTGAAATGTAGAATTTCTTCTCAATGAATTCTTTGATTTGCAAAGCAGGTTGATTGTGATATTGTTATTGGTGATGATGTGGCATTTTGTGACATAGCAGATGACCAGGAAGAAGAACCAGGATGGAAATGAGCAGCAGGAGGTAGGGTGTGGTGAACAAAAGGCCCCAGAATCACTTTGAGACCGGATACGTGTCTGGAGGTGAGTGTGCTCCCTCCATTTCCATCAGCTCCCAAGTGTAGTTCATTATTTGACAGCCTATGTGTAACTTCTGTGTGCTGATCTCAGCTGAGAATGTGGCTAGTTCCGGGCTGGGTTGGGAGACTGGCCACACATCTGGTACTAAGCTGGAGCATCCTGCTGGACTGACAGGTATAACAGAGCTTAACATCTGGAAGAGATGGCCACCATCTCAAGTTCACAGCTGGCTAACATGCAGGACACAGGAGATCTCGATTGCCCATAGTTGAGACTTGTTTTTTTTTTTCAGTAGTGATACATACAATCTCTCTAAATTCAAGTCATGTTGATTGTATTAGTCTGCATTGCATTCCTATCAGAAAAATACCCCAGCTAGTTAACTTCAAAATTTGTCTTGGTTCATAGTTTTGAAAGATTCAGTCCATGGATGCTTGGCTCACAGTTTTGGAGGCTTTGGTCCATGGATGCTTGGATCACAGTTTTGGAGGCTTCAGGCCATGGAGGCTTGGCTCACAGTTTTGAAGGCTTCAGCTGCTTCTAGATTAGTGGAGAGGCAGTATATCATGACAGGAACACATTTGTGGAGGTAGCTACTCATTTCCTGCGGAGGGGAGGTGAAGGCGTTTCCAGTATTCCCTTTCTCCAAATAGGCCATGTCTCTTTAGGATTCTGACACCTGGAATGGGCTGGAGGCCAAACTTTTTTAATGCGGCCTTTGGGGGACATTTAGGACCTCGACTGTGAGTGATCACCCCTGCTTATGCACTTGGAAGTCCTTATCTGTGATGTGATCCTGTTAGGAAGATTAGAGCGGCCTGCACAAACAGCATGGCGTAGCTTTACTGCAGAAGTGACCCACTCCTTATGGAAAAGCTCCTCTGAGAAACCATCCCATGTGACCTCGGTCTGTGTAGTATGAGAGACGTTATCAAGGTCCTGCATGGAGTCCCAGTGTTCCTGGGACTGGAAGTTAGAAAAGAAGCTGCTGAGAAGGGTTGGCAGATGTTGGGTTCTCTTGTGTGAGCCTGAGGCAGCAGTAGATTTGCATGTGGGCTGCTGGACCCTCTGCCTCCAGTGGTTCTGTTCTCTCTCTCCCTTTTCTCTCCTCATGCTTTCTTTTCACATTTACCATGGGTCTCTAAGTGCTGGATGCTGGTGACATGGTGACAGATAAAGCAATCATGGTCTTTACTTTTCTGTAGCTTAAGGCTAACAGGAGGGGTCTTGAACCGTCAGAGGACCTGCAGTGGGATGTCAACGATGAGAGTCACCCTCCATGTAATTGATCAGGACCTAATAATGTTTTAAATCTCCAAGGTCTTGTTTTCCAAATCATGGGATCTTCTAGAGTATTGGTTGGTTATCACAGCATTTAGTTTCCTTTTTTCACCTCATGATTTTGATTTTGAAAGAATGTTTATCAATAAATAACACATTAGGATGTGTTCATTTTCAGCAATTAATTGGGAATCTGTAATCTAAAAATCTGAACACCAAAATATTAGAAAAATCTAAAAACTTTAAGCACTGTCATGATGTCACAAGTGAGAGATTATATAGCATGAAACATTGTTTAATGTACATGGCTATCTAAAAGTATTATAGAAATTTGCCTTAAGCTTATGGATACAGATATTTATGAAACAAATGAATTTGTGCTTAGTCAAAATTTTGGCTCCTATCCCTAAGATGCCTCATTGTGTACATGTAAATACTTCATGTCCAACTCGAAAGCCTCTGAGCTATTCCTGCTCCAAGCATTTTAGATAAGGGAGACTTAGCCTAGGATCTCTGCTGTCTGGGAAGAATTGTAATTGTATTTGCTTTCATGACCATGTCATGATGAAGACAGTAATAAGCCAGCCATAGTGACCTAGGCCTGTAATCCTGGCACTTGGGTCCCAGCTGAGGCAGAAGAATCACTTTAAGATCTAGTTTGGCCCTGGCTACTTAACAAGATCCCACTTTTAAAAAAAGTATTAAGAGAGTGACATTGAGCTTGCAAATGCCTATTCTTATCTCTCCTCTTTCCTTGGCATGCAGGTAGGCCACATTTCTGTTCTTTTGCAGCTGAGCAGTCAGGTGACCGAGTGCTGGCTGGTGGGGGGCGGGCAGGAGAAATGACAGTTGCACCCTTGCATGGAACTCCCCCAGCATTTTCAAGTGCTTTGCTTCTCTCTCTCTCTCTGTCTCTCTCTCTCTCTCTCTCTCTGTCTCTCTCTCTGTCTCTCTCTCACTCACACACACACACACACACACACACACAGAGAGAGAGAGAGAGAGAGAGAGAGAGAGAGAGAGAGAGAGAGAATAAAAGCAAAAACAAAACACCTCAGTGGAACACTCTGAAACCCTAAGCTCAGGTGTGGCTCCTAATTTTGTCAATAAAGATTTATAGAAACACAGCCCATGCATTATCTGTGGCAGTGTCTTCCACACTGAGAGGCAAGTGAGTGGTGGCAACCAGGGTCTCATGACCAATAATATTTACTGTTCAGCTTTTAAAAGAAAACCGGACTCAGTTCTGGTCTAGATGATGACAGAGGCACTGGATGACAAGAACAGGATCCCTGAATGACTATGACAGTCAGAGACTTGTCTCTTCCCATCTTCCAAAGCCAACAAGCTTGCACCATTAGCTATTACAGAGAAACCAGCCTTTCTCGCTGTCTTTTGCATAAGTCATTTAGCATACTAAAGAGACATCTAATGTTTACTGGACATTTTTGCGTGGATGCATACGATTCCTGTGTGTAGTTATGATAGTTGTCTGTGTGTGGAGGCCGGAGGATAACCTCCAGTGTCACCCTTCAGGAAACCGTTCACTTTTGGAGGCAGGGTCTCCGCTGTAGTGCGGCTTCTCTCACTGGCTTCTCGAAGCAGGTGAGAAACAGACTTATAGCAGAGAGTGGCCAAAGGTTGCTTGACTGACAAGTGTCACAACTGCAGCTCAGCCCAGAGTCTTTGTCCGCAGCCTGTGCCTCCTTCCACTCCTCCATGGAGGCTCAGGCAGACTTAGTGAACACTCCAGATTTGAAGCAGAGTGTTTGCCTTGGATGTTGGTTTATATTAAAAATGCACCAGCCTGTCAAATTGCTGTTGGACATTAGCCCATCCTTGAACAGTCACCATAACAACATGGACATATGGAGGGGAATGTGTATTGGGAAAAAAATAACTGATTCTAGTCCAGGCAACGATGGAGCTTTGCAGGAAGTTGGGGGTGGGTCGAGAACGCCCCTGGGTGTGTTTGGTTAGCTTCATCTCACAGGATGAACTGGGAATGGTTTAGCGGCATAGTATCTCTTTTGGACTTTTAATGCCCCAGTTCATTCTGGGGAACATCACTTACCAACATCGTTTAACCTCTCAGGATGGCATGGTGCTTTAGTGTGGTGTGTTAAGCCGTGGTTTCTAGCGGGAAGGAATGACTGTTGAGAACACAGGGCTGACGGAGGGGATGACTTGGAGGACACTGCGTGACCGTGAGGGCTTGAGTTTGGATCCCCAGAATGTACATAACTGACTTTACAGCTTGCAGTCCTATCCCTCTTATCGTGAGATGGGAGGTAGAGACAAGAAAATAACCAGAAGCTTGTGGGCTGGCAAGGCTGGCGTACGCAGCAGTGAACAACAAAGAAACCCATCTCGAACAAGGGGGAAGACATGGACAAGCAAGTTTGTCCTCTGATGTCCACATGTGCTATGGCATCTGCCCCCCAGAACACGCTCGTAACACACACACACACACACACACACACACACACACACTTTAGTTTTTTTATTTTTAGCTATATGTAAGTTTGCCACATGTGTGTTTTCCCACAGAGAAAGGGGGCATAAAAAGGCACCAGAGCTCCTGGAACTGGAATTATGGGTAGTTGTGAGCTTCTGGACTCAGGTTCTGGGAACTGAACTCTGGTTCTCTACAAGAGAAGTACGCATTCTTAATTGCTGAGCCATTCCTCCACTCCCTCTGCCCTGTGTTTTGAGATAGGGTCACTCACTGAATTCAGAGATCACTAATTTGTCTACACTGGCTGGCCAGCAAGCCCCAGACTTCTCCCATCTCTGCTTCTCCAGCATTATGATTATAGGTATGTACACTGTGTTTGGGTTTGTATCAAGGTGCTGGGATCGAAAGTCAGGTCTTCTTCCCTGTCCCACAGACACTTTACCAACCGAATCATCTCTTTAGCTCCCAAATAAAACTTTATTAGAACACGGTCTTGCCCATTTATTTCTTTACATGTTGCTAGGTTGCTTTTTGTGCTCTAACAGCAGAGTTGGAGTAGTTGCACCAGAGATTGCGAGACCTGCAAAGCCTCAAATGCTTTGCCAATGCCTGCTCTAGAAAGTCCGCACTGACGTTGAATTGCCTCGTTGTGAAGTGATACAGGTCACTTTCATGTCAGTCTCTTTTCTGTTGCTGTGATAGAGCACCATGACCATGGCAAGGTGTAAAATAAAGAGTTTGTTTGGACTCGTGGTTCCAGAGGATGAGAATCCATCGCGGCAGTGTTGATAGCAGCTGGCGCTGGAAGGCAAGAGGAGCCTCAGTAGGAAAACAAACTACTCTTGGGTCGCCCCATGTCACGTAGTAGATGGCTGGCAGAAAATGAATTCAACAGTGTTTCTGGGGGTTCTTTGTCTTATAATATTAAAGGAGGGCTTCTTCCTCCCTTCCTCCCTACTTTCCTCCCTCCATTCTTCCCTCCCTCCCTCCCTCTCTCCCTCCTTTCCTCCCTCCCTCCTTCCCTTCCTCACTCCCTTCCTTCCTTTTTTTCCTCCCTGCCTTCCCTCCTTCCTTACCTTACAGGTCCTTTGTATGCATATTATAGCTTCAGGTTTTATGTTTTTATGGGAATCCTGTGTGGCAAATGTGTGTGTGTCTGTCTATATGTATTTCTTGTTCTTTTTCCTTTGGCTCTCTCTCTTGTTTGGTTGTTTGGTCCTATTCCAGTTTGTGTGTCCTCGTTTTATCTACTGTATTATTATTACTTAGATGCCTGTTTGTGACTCTGTATGGAAGGTGATATGGGGGGGGGGAATCTGGAGGAGTAGAGGAGGAGAAACTATGATCAGAATATATTATCTGACTTCCTCCTGATAAATTGTTCCTGTTATGAGTATAAAGTGTCCTTCTCCATCTTTTCTGATTGATTTTAGTTTGAAATCAATTTTGTTAGATATTAGTATAGAGATGCTCAGTGGTTAAGAGCACTGACTCTTCTTCCAGAGGTCCTGAGTTCAATTCCCAGCAGCCACATGGTGGCTCACAACCATCTACAATGAGATCTGGTGTCCTCTTCTGGCCTGCAGACACACATGCAAGCAGAATGCTGTATACATAATAAATAAATAAATCTAAAAAAAGAATATATTATCTGGAAAAGATATATCTTTTAAAAAAAGAAAAAAGAGTTTACATCTTTTTTGTTTGTTTGCTTTTCAAGATGGGGTTTCTTTGTGTAGTTTTGGCTGTCCTGGAACTTGCTCTGTAGACTAGGCTGGCCTTGGGGATCTGCCTTCCTGTGCCTCCTGAATGTTGGGATTAAAAGGTGTGCACCACCACTGCCGGGTAAGAGGTTCGGTCTTGAACTGCAAACACAAAACAAAAAGGGCAGCTTTGAAATGGTGGATATCTTTTAACCTCTCAAACCCTGCCTCCAGTGATGGACTTCCAACAAAGTCACACCTCTAAACCTCCCAAAGAGAGCCATCAATTTGGGACCAAGTATTTAAATACCTGAGACTGTGAGGGTAATTTCTCATTAAAACTGTCATGATTTCTATTCACAATTCACTGTATTACACAGCCCCACTCGACCAACAGAAGCCAAAAGGTGTGTCCTACTGTGTTCTTGTGGGTCAGGGGCAACAAGAATACCGGGAAAACAGCTGCAGTGGCCTTCTAAGCGGTTATTCTGTGTTACACTCAGTACTAGGTGGGGATATAAACAGATAAACAAGATAGACTTCTTCATCTCAAAAAAACTCAAGGAAAGACAACATTTGAGAGTGGGGGTGGGGAGGGCTAAGACTAGGTTAGGGTCAAATACCCTTCCCTAGAAGACGCAGGTTGTCTGTTATGAATTGTTAGATAGGGAAGATATTCTCTGAGCGTGACAATGGCAAGAGCAGAGCCCTGGCCAGCTTGGCAGCAGTGGGGAGGACAGATTCCCTTGAGGCACATTTATATCAATAATAGAAGGGTTGCTTAACAGGAATTCTTAAGGGAACGATGAGATAATTTCTTGTTTTGATATTTGTAAATTGATTTTGTTGAAGCCAGAGCTCTATCGTGCATATTATTGCTGCTGTAATTCTGGCAAAGATGTGATTCAGATTGGCAAAGTGTCTGGAAAGGGGAAATCCAGGAAGGATGGGGGCAGGCTGGGAGACAGCCACACAGAGCAAGCTCCTGGCCTCTGGCTACCTTGGGAGAGCTAGTGGCCTGGGAGCCTTGGCTACAATGGGCTCAGAGAGGGGGAGCAGACTGCAGACCAGAGTCCAAGAATACTTGGAGTTGCTGGAGGTGCTAAAGCCTGGAAAGGGAGTGGGAGCTGTCAGGGGAGGGGCGCAGGCATGTGCATGGTGGGGGAGAGACATTTAAACATTGTAGGAATGAAGGATAAATTTAAAACCCATCAAATGGAGTTGAGACAGAACGACAACGTGAGGAGCATGAGTCACTCTTTTTCGGGACCCACCCAACTGGTGGCAGGATTTGAAAAGTATTTTCTCCTTCATTTCTCCTCCTCATTAAGCTCAGCCTAGACCCTTCCCCGCTGCCCCACTGACTTCACTCAGCCCTGGTGACCAGATGTGTTGTGCTGACCAGTGCTCCACTCAGCTCCCGGAAAGCTTGGGCATCGTGTCTGGAAAGATGAATCCAGATGATAGGGAAGGAAGGGAGGCAAGCAAGGGAGCTGCCTCGGAGCCTGTTCTTTCGGGAAGTGCGGCTCTATGTTTTTGCTCACATCAGGTTGTCTCTTATATGCATCAAGGTCGTCCTGTCAGCTGGGCTTTTCCTGTGATTGCTGTGTTATGTAGTGATGAGGCGATGGGCATGGCATTTTGGATTCTGTTCCATGGAGCGCAAGCATTATGATCAGTATGGTGAAAACCAAATTGGGAGCTCAGTGTTGAAACTGAGTCTATCCCCAGCTCTGGCACATGGGCAGTGGGATCCTGGGTGGGACTGACCCTGGTGGGTCTCCTCTTTATAATAATACAGTTGACCATTAAAATTCCTAACCATTCACATTCTTTACTTTTCTGGTGTATAGTCTGATTTTCAGTTCCTGTTGGGGAAGGCAAAAGATAGCTAGAGGGCAGGTGTGTGTAGCATTCTGAAAGGATGCTTCCCCAGGGGTCTCAGTGTGTGATGGTGCCTCATTCCACACTAGCTGAATGGTCTGGATGCCAAGGTTTCACTGAGCACACAGTTCTTAGCATCAAAGGGGTATGCATACACAACACTTGTGGTTACTAGGGTATGGCTGGGCACACGCTTGGGAATAGATGGTGAAAGTTCAGGAATTGGGCTCTTGGCTGAAAGGTAGACAGCAATATCTTGAGGTGGAAAGCTGGTAGATAGTCCTCTCAAGCTCGAAGGACTATCAGGACCTCAGACTTAGGAAAGATATATTTCCCACATCCCTTGGGTTCCTTGAATCCTCCTGTGTGCATAATGTCATCATTTACCTATGAACCTCCTTGTCCCCATCTCCTGCCCTCAGCTTCTCTCCCTGGGGTAAGCCTATATGCATCCACCCATACCTAGCTTCAGGGTCCTGTCCTATACACAGCACTCTTGATGACCCCAGAATCATAAGGCAGTCCTCCTTGGAGAACCAACAGACATCAGGGCTACATCAGTCACAGCACATCAGACTATGTGACAACAATCAGTGTTCCTCCTGTGTCCTCATGGGTATGATGGAGACCATACCAAGCTCGTGTTGGGCTGCATGGTACCCGGCACTGGGCGTGGCGTATGATAAGCACCCTATCCAAAGTGAATATGACACTATCCTTCTTGGTGTGGAAAAGGATAATTCACCTTTGGGGAGTCATTGGAGCATCTGGATCCATACCTGCTCCCTGGGTCTTGAGGTGGATGCATGCACTGAAAGAGGACATGCCCACTAGACCCAGGACATGCCCACTTTGTGGCTGGCCTGGGGAGGCATGCAGCAGCAGGTGGCCAGGACTGCAGAAGAGCTGGGAATAGGGGTGAGGAAGATTCTTTGAGTCCAACCACTTTGCTGTCTACCTGAGAGTCTCCTTACAGTTCTGGGCAGTGGCAGTGAGTCACAGATCCCAGCCCCAGAATCGGGGAAGCTGTTGCTCTGTACTGTGTACTGTGTCTCTAGACAGTGCTCTGCAGCAGCTTAGCCAAATGTTATTTGGCTCCCAGTACTTCCTCCTTTCAGTGAGTTTCTAGGGAGGTAGTCCAGTGGTGAGTGGGGGTGTGTGGGATGACTGCATTGTAATCATGGAACATCTGTCTTCTGCACTAGATTTGAGTCTCATGGTAAGAATGAAGTCTGTTTTGCTTAAACTCTGCTACCCAGTGAGCCTGGTACCCAGACTAGTCTACAGTGGATACTACTGATCTTAGCATCTTTTACCAAGTTGTGCTTATGTGCCAGTTTATTGGCCAGGCCTGGGAAGCAGCCCCTAGCCTTGGAGGGTGGTGTCATTAATCTCTCTCTTCTCTATTTCCCTGTGCCCATGATCCTTTCCCCCTCCTCCTCCCCATCCTTTGTCTCTGCCCACCCTTTCCCTGGCAGAGCAATGTTCTGTGATGGTGCCCGAGATGCGTGGACTGAGCCCAGGCCGAAGGCTGCCCGAGCCCGCCCTGTGCCCGGCTACGGGAGGGAACCCTGAGCCTGGGGCTGCTGGCCGGCGTCGCCAAGTCCTGGCCCTGCCCGAGGAGGAGGCATGGCGGCCACAGCAGTGTGCCCTGCTCGAGGCCGATGCCTCCGACGAGGTGGGCATGCTGCCCGCCTCCCCGCGTTCTGCGATGGCTGGCTTCGACAACTTCTTCCCGGTGCAGGAGGGCGAGGGCCCGGGCTGGGAGGGCAGCTCCACGCTGGATGCAGGCTCCAGCACCTTCCTCCCTGTGAGCCCGGAGGTCATGAAGCGGAGGCGTGGGGGCCTCATCGAGCAGCGGGACATCATCAAGGCCCACGAGGCACACAAGATGCAGAGCACCCCACAGGCCCGACGAAAGGAGTGGGAGTGAGTATGGCAAGTGGGTGGGCCCTGGGGACTGGGTGGACCAGTGGTTGGGGAAGAATGGCTGGCCGAGGCATTCATCTCTGCATCCATTAACCTAGGAGTAGGTCCCTCCAGGTGAGGTCCCTGTGGTAAGCCAGTGATCATACTGCCCATCTTGTAGGCTACTCTGAATGTCATTGGGTCTGTCAAATAGGGGTCAATCAAACTTGGGTGTCTACTGCCCAAGAAACTTGTTTAAGCTTCTAGGAAGAAGAAACTGGGTCTAACTCTGTAAGTCAAAGAGAGTAGCAGGCAGCTTGACCGCCTGTGCCATGCTCCCTTCAGGAACTGAAGGGCCTGCCCTTCCTGCCTCCATCCTCAGACAATCGTATTTGGGGCAAGTCTCTCCTCAGAGGGCAGGGAAGAGAATTCCCAAGCTGTGTGGCCACCTATGGCTTCCCCTCGTCTTCTCCCTGTGTAGGACAGGGGGCTTCTGCTCTGACATAGGCTGACTCGCAGGCATGCTGCTTGAGAATTTAGCTTGTTTTGTGTTTTACTATTTCCAGGAGTCATGACGTAAAGGAAGGCAGTATTCCATATAATTTTCGACCGTCTCAATTTTATAGCCCCATGTAAGGACTTAGTTTTGCTCTTTAAGTCAGTTTATTGTACACGTTTGCGTGTCCTGTGATTTTACGTCTTTCTTCCTGCCTGTGATGCCTAGTGACTAGAAATGTTTGTTTGCAAGGGCAGGATCCATGTTGGAATTTACTTTCTTGACTCTCATAGGTTAGATGGCTGGTGTGAGCTGTGAGTTTGGGTGTGTGCATGGGTAGACTGGATACTCTCTCTATTTCATGCGGATATGATTATTTATTAGTTTATTCATCCACTCATTAGCCCTGATATGTGATGAGCTCCTGAGATGCAGGAGCTGAGTGTGGCCCCAATTTAAAGAATGACATTATTCATCTGTCAAGCTCCATTAGTCTTTAAAACCTGTAAGTCTTTAAGTACAGGAAACACATGGCACTCCTCACTGAGACTGTGAGGTAGGTACAGTTATATCCATATTTAGCTAATAATCCCAGGGACATGACTTTCTTAGGCCTCTTGATAACAATAACTATATTGTTATTACAGTTCAGTATTGATAAGGGATTTGCACCCTGTTATGCTGACTCAAGAATTCTTGGTTTTTACCCAGAAGGCATGGTGCTTTTCATTCCCATAGTGTTTCTTACCTCGATGGGCTATGTCTTAGCCAGCCAACCAGTGTGAGGTCTGAGGGACCGAGGACTCAAGATGACCTTAGTAAGTCTTGGAAACTCAGTTTGGAAACTAAGGAGGAAGACGTAGGTAGCTAAGACAGTTGGTGCATGTTCATATTCATGAAGATCATGCTATATCATGGAAGCTGATGCAGAAGGTGCTTCAAGTTCTAGGTGAGCCTGGCTGTACAATAAGATCAGCCAGTGCTACGTAGTGGGACCCTATCTCAATCAAGGACCCCTACATAGGAGAAGTATTTTATTCTGTGTCTCTGTCATACCTTTATAAAATGACTCTGAAAAAAAACTCAAGGAAGTTTATGGAGCAAAAACATTGTTCATGTCACCCAAGGCCTATCTTGTGTCCTAATGTGAGAATTCCTACAATACTTGATGTAAAATTAGCTCCACTGTGAACTAGCAATGTGTAAAGACTTGGATGTATTTCACCAAGGTCACCTTTGCCAATGGGTGTGGGGGGGCAGCATCAGGATCTAGTCCCAGACACCGACCTGGTGTGGAAGTGGGGACTGCTTCCAGCTAAGCAGGTGCACCGGGAGGTGAAACAGGGAAGCCACATCAGTGGTCTTGTGACTGGGGATGCCGGTCTTTAGAAACAAAGCCCTGGAGGAGCAGCCTGCAAAGGGGGTGAGGAGAGCTGACTGAGGAGGTAAGAGGTGAAGTAGTGAGAACAAACTGCTTTCAGAAAGGAGGCGGCGTTTTTACAGGATGTGCTTGGGGGTCCAAGAGGGTGAGGACAGAGGTGTGCGGGGATCCGAGAAGGTGAGGATGGAGGTGTACTGGGGTCCAAGAAGGTGAGGACAGAGGTGTGCTGGGGAACAAGAAGGTGAAGACAGAGGAAGAGTCATGGTTTGGGAACATAATCTTAAAAGGGTCAATTTCAGAAGGGTGGTGGAAGAAATCTGATTAGAGTTGGTTAATTAATGAGAAAATGGGAAAGTGATGGAGTCAGTGATGTCATCCATCCGTGTCCCCTCAGCACTGTCATTTGCTTGGAGACCTCAGTGTTTAATACCACTCTAATCCCCCACTCTGCCCCGATAGATTCTCTCTTTTATGGCCTCAGGGTGCTTCTGACCCCTCTTAAACTCTCCAAACCTAAATATGGCACTGTCTGGAGCAGTGTTTCTCAGCCTTCCTAATACTGTAACCCTCAACCATAGATAGCATCATCTTCATTGCTACTTCATAATGGTAATTTTGCCACTGTTATAAATCATAATATAAATATCAGATATGCAGGATGGCTGGTATGTGACTCCAAGGGAGTGTGACACACAAGTTAAGAACCACTAGTCCAGAACTTACATTTTAACATCAGAAAAGTCCTCTAACCTTCCCTTCCTTTTCTTCTTCTTTCTGCTTTCTTTCCCCTCCCACCCCTTTTTTCCCTCTAGTTCTTTCTTTCAGAGTCTTGTTATGTAGCCCAGGCTGGCCTCAAGTTCTCCATCTTTCTGCCTCTGCCTCCTGAGCATGGGGATTACAGGTATTCACCACACACGTGTCATTACAGAATCCTACCTGCCCCCCAGGTTACAGCTGTCTACAGGGTGCCAGTCAGTCCTTTCGTTCCAGGAAGATTTTAATTCCATTGCTGCCTCTTTCTCCAGTACCTCCTTCTTCACACATTTCCCATGCAGCTCTAGTGATCCTTGTGTCCTTGCTTGTGTCTGTTCCTGTGCCCTGTGCCCCGGGCTCTCGGTTCCTTTGCTCCTTATTCCCAGTGACTTTGCCTCCTGCCACCCTGCTTTCACAGTTTTGCATCTTTGTCATAATTCATAGCTCCTCTGCCTCTGTTTCAAGTGTCCTTGCATCTGGTCACCACCTCCTTTCTGTCCAGTAAACTTTCTTCCGTACTCAGGTCCTTAGATTCTTTAGTCTCACTGCATCCGCAGCCAAACAATGGCGCTATTATTATTTTTTTTTGCTACCCTTATCTTTAATCTTGTGTTTACTTCCCCCATCCTATCAAATTAAATCTTATTGCAGGAATAAAATATTTCCCAGAAGAAAATGATGAGCTTTTACTTGAGATCTTATCCTACCCTTTCCATTCGTTCTCCTAGTTTCTAAGAGAGAACCAGTCATTAGCCTAGGTAAAGAATGCTCGCCGCCTTCCAAGCTGCAGTCTAGTCTGTCTCAGGCTTCACCATCGCCTTTATCACTTCCTAGTGTTTGGCCTCCTTCTTCTTGTCCCCCTCTGTTGCTTCCTCATGCTGGTCTTGTAGATCTCCAACTCTGCCTTTATCTTACTGACCACATCCGTGTGCACTCGGACATCTGAACATTTCTAGAAAAGACTCTCACAGCCATGCTGACTGTGGTCATAAACACAACCACCATCGCAAATCAGTCTTTGGACTCGCTCTGAAGTCTCTCTACCACTGTACTTGCACACTCATTCCTAAACTCCTGTGGAGAGGATCTCATTCTCAAACCCCAATATCTCCTTCAGTCTACTTGAGCTGATATCCAGAGGTGCATTCCTACTTCAATCAGAAGGGCACGCGCCATCTTTCCCTCCCACATGGCCGAATCTGCATCTGCTCCTGAACCAGCTTTTTCCCTTCTGCTACAGTGGGCTGACTACTCCTCAAGATCCTCCGGGGAGATTCATGCCTGGGAAGAGAAAGCTGAGCCCTCTTGTCTACTTCCTCCGTTTCTCGTGCTTGTGCTTACAATTCCCCTTTGAACTCATTTAAATTCAACAAGACCTTCATTCTCACTTTGGTTACTTTGGTCTCCCCATTGACAATGTAATGGATGGTCTTCTATGTCCAGTTATTTTTGGGTAGCAGGGGTAGTGACAATACTGCTTGACTACGGCTTCTACCTCTTACTGTTTCTTCCATGGCTATCGTGAAACCACAGTGACGCCCCCTTCCTCGCTGTTGCCTGACCTCTCTTACTAGTCTTTCCTCCTTCTCCATCCCTGAACATTCTGAGTACCTCTTCTCTTCCCACCCATGTTTATTTCCTAATGCTCACCCAACCCCGGACCCTGAGCTCCCACCACAAGCTGGGAACTCACACCTTTATATCACCAAGACATTTCCCCTGAATTTTAGACACACTCTACTAACTTCTTAGCACCTTTGCCTGTTTGTCTTTAAGCAACTTAGATTTAACACATCCAACACCTAAACAATGTTTTTCTCTCAGGTCAACCTTCCCTGAGGCCTTCCTTTTTCAGTAAACGGTACCTATGACCTGTGGGTACTGTGGCCAGGAATGATGAAGTCATTCCTATTTTTTACACCAACACTCAGCTCTTGCCAGTCCCCCATTTACCCCTCTTGTAAAATGTAGAGACAGCCCCTTGATCTAAGCCACCGTTTATTTCTGCTCAAGGACCGTGATTATGTATAACCTCCATGGTTGGCAATTTAGTATGGAATTTGTCATGGCTACAGCTTGTCAGTGGAACAACAAAACTGCTGTTAGGAGACGGGGGGGGGGGGCAGCTAGCCATGGTCCTTACTAGCTGACTTGTACTGTTCTAGAACCTTCCAAATGTGAATTCATTCACTCTGTGCCACCTGAACAGAACTGGCCTTGTTATTTTGTCAGTCTTGTGACATTTTGATAAAATCCTAAAGAAATTAACTTATAGCATGAAAAATTTATTTTTAGTTCAGGTTTTAGAGGTTTTGGTCCAGGATCTCTTGGTCCAGTTGCTCCTCAGTCTGTGGCAGCTCTGTGCATCCTGGTGGAGGCTCGTGGGGGAAGGGAGCTGATCACTCCACAGTGGTCAGGAGGAGGAAAAGCTCATGTGTGCGACACAAGCAATGAAGTGTGAGTCTGTGGTTAGACTAACCCACCCTTGAGGTCAAAGCTGTCAAGATCCAGTGTCCACCCGAAGGCTTACCTCTGGATTCTGCTCCCTTGGGGACCTAACCTTCAACACGAGAGCCTTTGGGGGTGGGGCACAGAAAAGCAAAACCATAGAAATTATTCTTTCTGCTCTTCCAGCAAGGGCACAGAGTACTTAAGTACTTTGTCCAAGGGGATTAGTTTGTTCACCCCTTCAACAGCCTCCCCATTTCTGTCCCTACTTGCTAGAGTCTTTTTCCTCCTTGGTAGCTAACATCACCTATTCTGTCGACTTAGAATTTAAAAGGAGTGGGAAGACATAGACATGGTCTTTAACCAAGTGTCAAAGTAGCCCTCAGCTCAGAACCCTATGGTGACTTCCTGCCTACACACACACAATAGCCCTTCATATGACCTGTGGGGGCCTATATAATCTCTCCTTCCTACCTGTTACCCCTGATCCCTGTCCTCCACAGAGATGGTTCTGACCCCCTTTCCCAGTGTCCTCCCTGACCTCTGCTCTAGTTACTTCTGAACCTTGTTATTCCTTGAAGATGCCCAGATCACTCTCACCTTTGCCTTAGCGGGGCCTTTTTACTGACGATGCTCTTCCTCCATCTACCTTCATCCTCCCCCCCTCCTTAGAGGGACCACGAACTCTTCCTGTGTAAAACAGCGTCTCCTCCATCATCGCTGACTTCTGTGTTGCCCTATTTGTCATTTTAGTTCTTGCTTCCCCAGCACACAGACATATACATTTTGTACTGGAGTAGAAGCAGACTCCTCTTATCTTCAGGCTTGAGCACAGTGTCTGCTCTGTGGTTGGCTCATGATAGCCGAATTCCCTGGCCAGTTGTGCTGTGTGTGATTGTGTAGGTTGTTGACTCAATCTGAACAGTCAGTCGAGGAAGTGAGACGTCTTCGTCCTTGCCCTCTTCGGGGCTTCTAGAACCCCATGTCTTTTGCCTTCTGTTCTGTAAACAGCATCCTGCAGGTTCTCTCTCAGGTGGGGATTTGCTGCAGGAAATCCAGGATTTGCTGCCAGTTTCCTGCTCCTCTCTCAGCTCTGCTCCTCCTGGGGCCTTGTCCACCACCCACATATCTCACACACACACATACACGCATGCATGCATGCACACACACAGAGACAGACAGATACACACACATGCACAGACAGACACAATACAGACAGGTAGGTAGACACACAGACAGACAGACAAGCAGGCAGGCACACACACACACACACATGCACAGACAGACACAGCACACACGCACACCCCATTACAAATCCCTCTCATTGACACCGAGTCAGGACTCTGGTGATGCAGGAAGCAGACTAGAAACCAACCTGGGATTTCCCCCGTGTTGTTGCCTACAGTGGGGTGTGCCAACTGCTGGTACGAGAAGGATTGCTGAGGAGGAGGATCTCCAGAGTGCCGGGCTGTTGCCTACAGAAAGCACTCCAGGCGTGTTCTAGTGACAGCAGCTTCGTCTGCTTTCCCACCAAACAGGTTACTGCGTACAGAATGTCATTTCCCAAAGAACTTGCTAAGAGATTTCCTCAAGCTTGGTGTGGGGGTTAGGAGGAGTTTTAGGTGAAGACTCCTTATAGAGTAAGGTTTACAATTTTAACCTAGCAGAGCAAGAGCAGAATTTTACTAATGAAATTCTTTAATACAATTCCCTCCAGCTTACACAGCGTTTTCACGAGTACTGTTCATCTGATTTTCACAATGAACCTATAGACGAGCTGTTGTGATTCTTGATCTACCGGAGAGAGAGCGAGAGATAGTGCCAGGCCAGAAGCTTGTCTGAATAAAGGCTGCTGCCACTGATTGAGCCCTGGCTATGTGCTAGGTGCCTTGCTTGTATTATTTATACCGATGGAAATAATAGGTACTATTATACGGAACAGAAACATTTCATACGGGACTGTTATTACATATAGGCTCGGAAGAAAGGAAATTATGTGTACCTCTAAAGTCTGCGTAGGCTGGCATGCCTTGCTCTGTGAAGAGGGAAGCGGCATTTCCATAATCACAGTGCTTATCAGACTGTATTGTAATTGCCTGTTTACATGTCTGCGTCCCCCTCTAGTCTGTGTGCAGAGAAGTCTGTCTGCTCTCCACTGCGCGCCATCTCTCTGCACAGCACCTGGCACATGATAGACATTGAATAAGGATGTGAAGTGAGAATAAAAAGCAATGCCGATTTACACACTGGGAAACGAAGGCTCCGAGAGGCCGAGTGGCTTGCCCTGTGTGACCGAGTTGGATTCACACCACATCCATTGGCTGTGCCGTCCTTGCTTGTTCCCCTAAGGCATTCTCTCTGCCTTAGTGTCCCCTGCAGTGACTAGTATAGCAGTGGGTGGGTGATAGGAATCCAGTTCATACTTGAGTTATTATGAGGTTGCTTATCGGCTGTGGGACCTTGGGCAGTTTGTGACCCCTGGTGGGATTTAATGATTACCTGTCAGTTGGAACTTTGGAACACTTTTGTTAGACCACATAGAGCAATGTTCATAAGTCGGAGGATTGATCAGGGCTTCTTCTATGCCTGAAGTCTTCATGGGTGACATCAACCAGGACCATATATTTACTTGACTGTGTGTGTCCCTTTACCCATCCCTCTCTAACTTACTGCCTTGAGACAGGGTTTCTCACTGAGCCTGGAACTAGGCTGACGACCAGGAAGCCCTAGTGATCCTTCTGTCTCTCCTATTCTATCCCCACGCAGCTCTGGGGATACAGCATGTGTGCAGCCATGCCCAGCTCTTTTATATAACTGCTCGGGCTTTGAACTTAGGTGCTCATGCTTGCATAGAAGCCACTTCTTCAGTGCTCCAAACTTTGATTCTTGTAGCAAAATATTCTTATGTATCTCTGCACTCTTGTCCAGTGTTTAAGCTGTCGTGTGGTGGGAGCAAGCCTCCACATCCCCTGTGGATACAGTTTCACTCCAGTTGTTCAAACCAAGCATTCTCATTATCCCTTCTTTCCTTCTCTTTCGCCCACTTCTGACCAGATAATATACCCTTTGACACCATCTCTCAGACATACCCCAAAGGCAAAGCTTTTTTCCACCCTCCCTGCTGCTAACCACTTCTAAACCGCTGTCACTGCCACAATACCTCCTAACTGGCCTCTCTCTTTGGACCTTGGTTTCTCTAGAACTAGTGAGTATGTCTATCACAGCAGACAGATCCAGTTAGGGAGACACAGCTTCCCATTATGTCAGACATCCTATACCCCTAGTCCTGACTTTCACGCCCTGCCCCATCCGGTCTGTGCCTGAGCACCCCCCGTGCCCCTGTCCTAGCCACTGACCTGCATACATGCCAAGACTAAGTCTGTTTATGTTTCTTCCCTGGATATACCCATCTAGAATGTTCTTTCTTTCAATCAACAGGGTCCACGATGCTTGTCATTCAGACCTTGGATGCCTCCTGAAAATGGTTGCCCTCATTATACAGTTTTTAATAGAGTCCTGGCCATGGTGTTCTGCGTCCTCCTGCAGTTGCCTGTCCCCTCTGATAAGAGTTTCAGAGCCACGGGGAGATGTTGTTACTGTCTGGTCCCTTTGCACTACCAGGGTCAAGAACAACACCCACATTTGGTGTTTGCGCATGGAAGAATTCTCTGTGAAGCATTGATGTGGTGAACATTAGGACCTAGGAACTTACTAGGCTTTTGTCAGCCCCAGCCATGCTATCAGTACCTGTCCAGGAAGCTCAGCATCCCAGGGGTTTTAGCTGTGGAACAGGATACCCTGTGGAGCACATGGGCCACAAAGCCAGGCTGGTACAGTACAAGTTGTATGGCACCTTCCTCCTCCTTGCCTCTGTTTGATCTTGACTGACTGTGTCTTCCTTGACTTTGATCAGATGCTTTTGCCCACCCGAGCCTCGTTTTCCTCCTTTGTTAGATTGCAAGTGAGTGCAGAGGTGTGTCTGAATAATCACAGAGGGAGACAGTATGTGTTGTGTCCCGCCACTTGGCCCTTCCCCCCAGTGCCTGGTTCTCCCCAGTGCCTGGTTCCCGCCAGTGCCTGGTTCCCCCAGTGCCTGATTCCCCCCAGTGCCTGGTTCCCCCCAGTGCCTGGTTCCCCCAGTGCCTGGTTCCCGCCAGTGCCTGGTTCCCCCAGTGCCTGATTCCCCCCAGTGCCTGGTTCCCCCCAGTGCCTGGCTCCCCCCAGTGCCGGGTTTCTCCCAGTGCCTGGTTCCCCCCAGTGTCTTCACTGCTGGGACCTTTGGCTCACCGTTATCATCTGCCTTGGGCACCTGAGGGGCTCTGAAGCAGAGACTGGCTCAGTTAGCTGGGATCTGATGCAGACGCCAGTGGATCTCAGTGACACGCGGGTGAGTGGGTAGGGAAATACACAGTTCCTGGCACAAGAAGGCTGTGAGCACATATCAGCATTTAGCATCAACATCATTCAGAACTCATCAGAGATGAGGAAGCTGGGCAGTGGGGATTCTAAAAGGCTGGGTGACTACTTCACATGGACTGTTTGTCCATGCCCAGTGTCATGGACCGAGTGAGCGACGCACCACTCCCGAATTCCCGCTCCACTTCTGTCTCATCTGCCCTGCGGTACTGACTGCGGAGGGGGCCAATGAGGATGGGGCAGCCAGATGGGGAGGAAGGCCAATCAAACATTCAAATAGCAGCCTCACAAACATTTACACTGTACTGGACAGTACAGCATTCTGTAGGAGACAGATATCTCTGCCTGAGGGTGTTCTGGTTGAATTTTAAAGACCGTTAAGCCATTTTCCCCCTGGCCTTCTTGAAAAGCAGCCGTCCCCACACAGATCTAGAGGCACGTGCTGCCACCTGCCGGCAGAGTAAGGCACAGCTTGATTTAGTTCTTTGAATAGTACTATCTGTGGGAATCATTGCAGGAGAAAGAAAATCTATTTAGTTGAGTAAAGACGCTTTCGTTGAATGATCTGGTATTTTAATTCCATTCCAAATTGTGTTCTTCAGGAGGAGAGGAGGTCTGAAGGTCGCTCTGGTACGTACCAATCCCTACAGCTATCCCTTGGCTAAGTGCAATCATTTGGATGGCAGATTAGCCCTGAAGGCTCCTGAGTTTGCAGGCCAGCAAGGCCCACCACCCACAACTCAAATATTAGCCATTCTGGACTCTTGGAGTTGTAGTATAACATGCCTGCCGAAAGCAAGGCAGATGCTGACGGATCATGGGAACCGTGAGCCTTCAACACGCGCTGCCATCTCCAGACAGCAACACATGTGAGATCCAGCACCCAGGAGACCTAGACATATGTCCTGCTATCTCAGGGTTCTGAGCAGAAAAGGAAATGCTTTTCAAATGGGCCCTCTGGGCACTGGAAGGCTGGTGAAGGCCTGAGGACCTGAGTTAAATCCCTGCCTGGTCTTCTGGTGAATGCTGAGCACCTGTGTGCCTATGATCTCAGTGCTGGGGAGGCAGAGACAGGCACGTCCCCAAGGCTTACTGGTCAGCCAACTTTGTCAAATGAATGAGCTTTGGCTTCAGTGAGAGACCTTATCAAAGAGAGAGAGAGAGAGAGAGAGAGAGAGAGAGAGAGAGAGAGAGAGAACGAGCAACCAAGGGAGACATCTGATGAATCTTATGATCTCTGCTCTCCACATTCATGCATATACATGACTCACACATGAACACACAGGCACACACACACACAGAAAGAGAGAGAGAGAGAGAGAGAGAGAGAGAGAGAGAGAGAGAGAGAGAGAGAGAGGCACCACAAGCACTTTGGGCAGCTTCAGCACACACCCTTCAATTTCTTTCCTTGTTCTAAGGACAGGGAAAGGAGTCTGCACCACAGCTCGTGCTCAGAGTCCCTGCCTGCCTCCCTCATTCCATCTATTTTGGTGCCTGGTACATTCTTCTCCTACATCTCTCTCTTCTTCCCGCCCTGCCTGTGTGGACATAACTGAATATCTTCAGATCAATTGGCCTCTGAATATGCGAAGATTCTATTCCCAGTCACGGTTATGGGAGCAAAGGGTGGTGAAAGCGACAGCCTCTCCTGATAGCTGTACAATAGGTTGTAATTTCCCTAGAGTTTTCTTTTTTACTTCTATGGTGCCCTCTAGTGGTGATTTCTGTGCATTGCAGTCATAGTCTGGGAAGCTGTGTATTGTTGCAGAGGACAATCATCAAATGACAGGCCAGCAAACACTCCAGAAGGTCAAACCCCCTTGACAGAGCAGGTGAGCAGGGTCAGGGGTTTCTATCTCATTCCAAGGATCCCCCTTCACTGCAGCCTGCACTCGCTTTCCATTCTCATCTGAAAGAGCTCACCTAGGTACCTTGGCTGCACGTGAGTCAAAGATGAGGACATCTCCTCTTAGATGGGACAGGACACGTTGGGACAGAAAAGAAATAGTGCTAAGGAGGCGAAAGGAGCTGCGGGAATCTGTGATGGGCGTCAGAGTGGAAAACGGTGCTGAAAACAACCCCTCATCTAACAGAGTTGATAACCACACGGTTCCAGCACTGAGGTGCGCCGAGACCATTGACACCACCACCTCCCAGCATCCTCTGAGAAGCTGAAGTGCAGCCACTTGTTGACCTCCCAAAGGGGAACCCTTTCCCCTCCTCTCAGCATTGAACAACCCTTCTGCTGATTGTTCCCAGGCCTGGTTCTCTTTTCTCTTCCTCCCCTCTCTGCCCCTTTTCTTTTGCCCTGAAGTAGAGGAGGGATGCAGGACTGTGGGGCTTGCCTCCTTCCTTCCCTCCACCTCTGGCCCAGTGTCCCACGCTTGCAGGCGCTTCACAACAATGCTCACATGCCACCGCCCAGCTTCATCATGTTTGCTGGGTGCTTGAAGACACAGCCTCATTACCCGCTGATGCTAGTAGCAGAAGCCCCTGTCCTCCCCAGACTTACAAGAGCAGGGGGAGGTTCTGGGTTTAGAGCCAGGCAGAACTGTGCTCAGTTCAGGGGCAGGATACACGGGGTGGGGTCAGGGGTGTGTGCAGCTGATATAAGCCAGTGCACTGGGGCCAAGCCCAGCTTTGTGTCATTGCCCCGGTCTCATCTTCCTAGGGTACCATCCACTGAGTTTGCTCCCCTCCATCTCTAACACCTGAGCTGCCAAAAGCTTTTTTTTTTCTCCCTCCTTGCCTCGCCTTACTCCCTGCTCTCTGGCATGAAAGTGAAATCAAGCCGCACGTAAGAGTCTACAATTTGCTTTTGTTCTTTCACTTAAAAATAACATTAGTATGAGATGGGCATCTTTCCTGGGTAGTTTCTAGACAAATGGTCCTTAGGGTCTCTTTCAGGCGGTATCTCCGGTACTCCTGAACATGGATGAAGTGCTGTGAGCTCAAGCACCCTGTCAGAGGGAGTTGCCGAGGGAAATGGGTGGCATGTGCTGCTACGGTCCGCACTTCCATTTCTGCAGGCTCAGTTCCTGGGAGCTGTCTGTGGAAGGGCCTTTCCCACACTGTGTCCCCCTCCTCCCGCCTCCAGGACTTCTGCTTCTACCCCGCCCCACATCCTAGCTTCACATTGAAATGTGAACTTTCGCTGCCCGTGTTATCTCTGTTCCCATAGGAGAGGCCGAATGAATTAGTAATACAGCAGCAGGAAACAGAGAGATGGAGTCATTAATTGTCAGCCAGTGTTCCTAACCTCTCAGGGCCACTAATTAGCTCACTAACAGATTCAGTTTTATCCCGAGCCAGGGCCGTGCTTTGGGCATGCTTGGGGCTCAGCTTGTGGCATCCGGCACAGAGCGACAGTCCTGTGCCTCCTGGATGGTTAGGGTGCATTTTCTGAATTCAGAAGTGTCCACAGGGACCCCCAGGTGCCTTGGAGTGGCAGGGTGAACTGGGGTGGAGGCAGGGTGGGAATGCTGGTATCTGGGTGGAGCTGGATGGAGTGTGTGCTGTTCTTGGGGCCTGGTAACCACAGGTGAGTTACTCTTGCCGAGCTGCATTGTGTAGAGCTGTCGGAAAGCACACACACTGCCTTCTAAACCCAGGTTCTCTCAGTAGGAGGTTAGCCTCTGCATTGCACACAGACTTTCAGGATGAGAGCAGTAACTCTGGCGCCATGGGAGGGCCAGGCTTATAGACAGGGGCCCATGAATTGTTTCCTTAAGAAGCTGTATAGTTTTGGCCTTTTGTCTATCTGGGCTTTGAAATGCAGATTGGAGGCGTCACCCATTCCTCTGCAGTGAGGGCTATTGGTTAAGAGTGCGTGGAATCATTGTCTGTTCTTCAATCCTACCCATGCTCCCCACAGGCAGCTTGGCTTTCGTATTAGTTACATAGAATTAAGAATCATTTAGGACTGGGTGGCAATAGCACAAGTCTGTAATCCCAGCACTTGGGAGGCAGAAGCAGGTGGATCTCAGTGAGTTTGAGGCCAGCCTGGTCTACAAAGTGAATTCCAGTACAGCCAGGGCTACAAAGAGAAACCATGTCTTGAAGAAAAAGAAAAAGAAAAAATAGAAGGAGAAGAAGGAAGAGGAGGAGAAAAGAGAAAGGAGACAAAGAGGAGAGTAATAATAACAACAATAATAACTTAATACTGAGGTCACTCTCAACTGATGATGCTTAGCATTTGTGAAGAGACTAGTAGCCTCCAGATAAAGTGCTTTACAGCACTGGTTGGGATTCTCAACCCTTTCTCATCTTCCTTTTTCTTTTAGTGAGCCAGTGACTCTAGTATCCCAGGCTAGTCTCAAACTTTCTATGTAGCTGAGGATACCCTTGAACTTCAGATCCTCCTGCCTCCACCTCTCTGAGAGCTGGGTTTCCAGACATGTACCACAGCTTATCTGGTGTGGGACAATGATCTGCATTCTGTCAATTATATTTTAAATAAATGCTGATTGGCCAGTAGCCAGGCAGGAAGTAGAGGCGGGTCAATGAGAACAGGAAAATTCTGGGAAGAAGAATTCCCATTCCTCTGCAGTCCTGGCCCATCCACTGAAGAAGCAAGATGTCACTGCCTCGCTGAAAAAGGTACCGAGCCATGTGACTAACATGGGTAAGAATAATGGGCTAATGTAAGTTATGAGAGTTAATAAGAAGCCTGAGCTAATGGGCCAATCACTTTATAGTTAATGTAGACCTCTGCGTGATTTCTTTGGGACTTAACTGTTGCGGAGACCAATCAGAACAGAAAACACTCAGTCAACACTTGTCTATGTGCTGGAGTTCAAACCCGGGGCCTTGTGTATTCTAGGCAGGCCCTCTACCAACTGAGCCACATCTCTGTCCTGCCTTTCTTTTTCTAAGCCCCTCCTTCCCCCTCCTGTCTTATATGTACCCATTTTGGGGTCCTGTGACCAAAGAACTGTTCTCCTCTGTTCACATGCAGAGCATCTGGCCTCTGCTGGCTCTGGCTTAGCCCACATAGGCTCTGTCAGGCTCCTGCTCTCTTCTGTACCAGGGGCATTTAGGCTCGCCTTCCTGCACTTGTTCCTGGCCTGGTGCCATGCTCCTCCAGGGAGGTGAGGCTCCTTGCTGCAGGTTGGCTTCTGGAGAACAGACTGGGTCTGGGCTAATGTGCAGGTTTTCTGGAGGTACTTTTGGGAATCCTATATGGGCTAACAGAAAGGAGAGGAGAAGTGGGGTTGAACAATAAGGAAAGTTGGGCTGTGGTGCTCAGGTGACTTCCTGGGAGGTTCTGGAGCTTGTCCTGAGTTAGAACAAAGAAGCTAGGCTTTTGGTCCCTGATCTACTGGTCACTGGGTACAGACTCCTCCTCTGGGAGATGTCATGACTTTGGCCAGTCTTCCTAAAGAGGGCTGATCCCTCATTTCCAGAAGTTTCTGAGGGCGGGGCCAGAATCCCCCAGTCCAGAGGTGAGATAGTGGCACATCTCAGCACCCACCTGGGGCCACAGGGGCTGTTGCCTTGGTCCTGTGCCTGGTAGTGGGTGGGTGGAGTCTGGCCTCCGCTCAGAGGTAGGTTCTGCAGCTGTAGATTACTGAGATGGGTCACTGAAACCATCTGAGACACTAGCCAGGGAATGCTCCCTCATGGTGTCTTCCGGGCCCGTGCTTCTCGGTCTCAACTTCACATCACCTCTCTGTGGAAATGACTGGAACCTCTCAATAGAGGGTCTGAGTGTTCCCCATTTTAGCCAATAGGGATCATCTGTTCAGCTCTGCCTCCCCAGCTAAAGATGCTTTAGGCTGTGGACTCAGTAGAAGTGCAGGAGTCTCAGGATGAGAGTGCTTGCATCTATTGCTCCCCAGCCTTGGACACATAGGTCTCAGTCTTTCTCTGCTTGAGGGCACCAGTGTCTCATGGGTGATAGGTGCTTAGTATCATGGCTGATGTTTCTTCTTGTTCTTGGTCCTGTCTTCCTTATTGTGACTAGGGAGAAAGAACAGTCACTTGCATGGTGACCTTAGCTTCCTCCACTCAGGGTCGTTAAAAACAAACTGGAGTGTCTAGAGTCCAGCCCCAAAAGATTCAGATGGATCATTTTAGGTGGAGTTTGGACGTGTTCATGAATGTCTTCAGATGCTTGTTTTGATAAATATGTGACCCCAGGGTGGGCAAGCAGCTGATACTCTCTGCACTGTTCAGCTCTGCTGGGAAGGAGTACTGTACCAGCTCCCCTGAACACAGAAGGCCACCAGAGACTACCTCCCAAGGAGTGGCTACTCTTCTGAGTTGTTCTAGGTCTTTGTTCAAGTAAAGCAAGGGTCCAGGGTTCATGCTGGGTGACAAGGGTGGTAAAACCTTACCTTATTTCGAGTCTACTTTGAGCTCAACACTTCTTGGCTGTCTGTGGGTAAAATGCTTATCCTTCGTGAACCATATCTTTATCATCTATAGGAAACCATGTGCCCTACTGCATGCTGCATAACATGCATATTGGCATGGTCACGGGTCCACCAGTAACTTTAGGTGATGAAAAATGCTCAGGCCCCAAGTCACATAGCCTCAGTTGGGATTGAGCCCATTCGCACGGACTTTTGGTGAGGTTGCCTTGCCATTCTGCATGACTACACGTAAGGTCCTCAGTTAACTCAATGAGCAAGGCTACTTACCCACCTTTCCACAGACTCAGCAGTGATTAGGCTAGTTACTTTGTTATGGTGGACTTCTCCCAGAATCTCAGGTGACCTGTTGACTTCCATACCCATGGCCAGAAACCCTCCTTACACACACACACACCATGAACAATTTTTCCTGTGTTTATTGATCACATTCACATATATAAAATAGAAAACTAAATTCCAAAGAATGACCCTTGCTTAAGTTTTCAATTCTATGTTTGTAAAAGTGAAAGTTAGGGGCTGGAGAGATGGCTTGGCAGTTAAGACCACTGGTTGCTCTTTCAGCAGACCCGGGGTTCAGTTCCAGGCAACCACATGGTGGTTCACAAGCATCCATAGTGAGTTCTGGCGCCATCTTCTGACCTGCAGACGTATGTGCAGGAAGAACCCTGTATACACAATAAATAAATAAGTATAAAAAATAAATATATTTTTTAAAAGTGGAAGTTGAATTCAGCTCATACAGGTAAAACAAGAGGT
This sequence comes from Myodes glareolus, assembly GCF_982192425.1. Classification (NCBI taxonomy): domain Eukaryota; kingdom Metazoa; phylum Chordata; class Mammalia; order Rodentia; family Cricetidae; genus Myodes; species Myodes glareolus. The sequence goes on from NC_142030.1 coordinate 69,485,971, forward strand.
AAATTTAAGCTCTCCCACCAGGCGAGTTTCAGTAGAAGGCTGAAGCCACGACGAGGGCTCGACACAGCAGTGTGCATTGCCTTCAGCTTGCAGTTGCTTCTCACCTGGTTTTGATGGCAGTTCCCTGAAAACCAGAGGTGAGGACCATAATGTGAAGATAGTCCTGGCTCCTGAAATTTCCAAGTGAGATTTCCCCAGTAGGAACTCTATTGAGATGGCATGGTGATGGTTTAAATCAATGAAAGACAGAAGACTAACTGGCTGTCTAGGTCTGGGCTTCCAGACAATTCGTAACTGTTGAGTGGAGTAGCTACTCCATCCTTCCTGACTTGTCCCAGTGCTGTGGGACAATGCTCTTACACAGTGTAAAGATATGTCACTCATATTAGTTTAATAAAATACTGATTGACCAGTACACAGACAGGGAGTATTATAGGCAGGGCGACCAGACTAAGGGAATTCTAGGAAGGAGAAAGGCAGAGAGTTAGTCACCAACAAGACACAGAAACAGCAAGATGAGAATGCTTTACTGAGAAAAGATAATAATTATGGGTTAATTTAAGTTGTAAGAGCTAGTTAATAATATGGATGAACTAATAGGCTAAATAGTTCTTAATTAATACAAACCTCTGTGTGTTTCTTTGGGACTGAATGGCTGTGAGATCAGGTGGGATAAAAACTTCCATCAAAATCCCAGGATGGCAGACATGCTAGTGAGCCTGAGAAATTGATGTTATTTGATAGAGGGGTCCCGTCCACCCCACCTCCCTCTGTCTCAAACCATAAAACTGCTTAGCTATTTCCAGGCATATTATTTCTGTGATCTCTGCAGCTGCATTGGGCTTGTGTTGCTAGATAATCTGGCAATAGTTCTGACCAAGTTTTTGCTCTGGGGTAAATCTGAGATGTGAGACTTCCTACATTATAAAAGTTTTCTCATAAAACCATCTCAGATCGTGAGATGGGCAGATGTGAGTTGCATTGTGGGCTCCTCTATTGGAAGTTACATTTGACTTTTGAGTGTGTTGACCTGAGGAACAAACTGTGGCTTCATCATTCTCATTACTTAAAATCTGGACGCAGGAGACTAGGACTGGCGAGGTTGCTCTAGACCAGCAGTTCTCAATCTGTGAGTCTTGCTGGACTCCTTTTGGGGGCAGGTGGGTGTGGATAGAATGACCCTTACACAGGAGTACTATATCAGATATTCTATACATCATATGCTTACATTATGATTCATAACAGTAGTGAAATTACAGTTATAATATATCAATGAAAATAATTTTTGGCTGGGGGTCATCATGACATGGGGAATTGTATTAAAGGGTCACAGCATTGGGAAGGTTGTTATCTGCTGCTCTAGACTGTCATCAGGGCTTTTCCACTTGTCCATCTGTAAGGTATCTTGCTATCTGAGGGTCCCAAGTAGTAGACTTATATTCAGCACTGTGAGCAGTGTGTCTAGGAAGAGGAAGGACAGGACATGGGGAAGGAGGCCCTTTACTGGAGTCAGACTCTTTTAAGAACTCTTCCCTCAGTTACAACAGATAACTTCCCCTTACATCTTTTGCCTGAGATACGCCATGTTGAGCTGGAGAGATAGGGCAGTGGTTAAGAGAACAGTCTGCTCTTCCAAAGATCCTGAGTTTAATTCCCCAAAATCCCATGGTTCACAACAATCTGTAATGAGATCTGGTGGCCTCTTGGAGAATAGACCTGGTCAGTCATCCTCATCAACTTAGACAATCCAATACGGACAAGTTCAACAGAAGCGCCATATATGGTCTGTCCATGCATGCTTCAGCATTGCATAAATTTCAATTTCAAGTTTCATCCCATATGAAGGCTCTTAACTGAAAGGGATGCTGGGAAATGTAGTTCTAGTATGGAAGGATTCCCCTTCCTTTACAGATTCAAGGTTTCATTAGATGGCAAGAGGGAAGGCAGTTGGGTAGGCATCAAGTATAAGAACCTTGTCAAACCTGAGAAACTGTAGCTTTGCTTTTCTTGATGTTTCTTTGTGTCTGGCAATGAAAGTGAAACACAAACAGGAAATGTCTGGCCTCCTGCAGTTTTCAGTCTCAGACCTGGTGTTAACAAAGAATGTCTTTAGGAGAAACACAGGATCTACTTTGGTTATTGCTAGTGAGAGTCTTTTTTTTTTCTTTTGGTTTTTTGAGATATGGTTTCTCTGCTGTGAAACAATGGTCTTGTACCCTGTAAAGTTTTGTCAGTTGTACTGGTTTTAATAAAATACTGATTGACGAGTAGCCAGGCAGGAAGTGTAGGATGGGTGACCAGAACAGGAGAATTCTGGGAAGAGGAAAGGCTCAGTCTACAGTCGTCACCCAGTTTCAGAGGAAACAAGATGAGAATGCCTCACTGATAAAAGGTACCAAGCCATGTGGCTATCACAGACAAGAATTATGGGCTAATTTAAGATGTAAGAGTTAATAAGAAGCCTGAGCTAATAGGCCAACCAGTTTATAATTAATGTAGACCTCTGTGTATTTCTTTGAGATTGATGGCTGTGGCACTGTGCAGGACAGAAACCTCTGTCAACATTTCTCTCTAACTTTGGAGCCTATCTTGGAACTAGCTCTTGTAGACCAGGCTAGCCTTGAACTCACAGAGATCCACCTGCCTCTGTCTCCTGAGTTCTGGGATTGAAGACATGCACCACCACCGCCTGGCTTAGTGAGAGTCTTTGAGACCCCATTCTGTGATGATGGATTTGTCGGGGATCTACCTAGGAAAACATCACAACTGACCTCACAAACCTGCAGGACTGAAACAATACATGAATGAACACATTGAAACACATCCTTACAGACCCAGGTACACAGCACACACCTTTATTAACAACACATGGGAAACAGAAGCAGGCAGATCTCAATGAATTTTACGTCAGCCTGGTCCTCGTGATAAGTTCTAGGTCAGCTGGTACTATATAATGAGCCCCATCTCAAAGAAACAAAACAAAATAAGACTCACAGAGACAGCTTTCAAAGTTGCAGTAAGGCCAATGGGGCAGAACTGTCAGTGTTTCAAGTTTATAGAATACCAGATGATGGTAACCTTGATTTTTCATAAGGAAAGTAAACGCATCATTTAAACACCCCCAGAATAACAAATTTAACATGTGTGTTAGGTGATGAAACAAGGAGATGGTTTTGGGTGTCCAGAATGCCCAGGGTTGGTCTCATCTCTTTCTTTAATTTACTGTGTGTCTCCCACTAACTAGCTCTAGTCACTTAGCCATTTCTAATATATTTTTGTCTTCTGTAAAATAAAAGGGTTAATCTTGGCACCATTGGGTATCCAGGAGAAATAATATCTGTACCACCAATATAGGTCACTTGAGTAATTACAAGTTTTCAGTAGTCACATTAAAAGTAGGTAAAAGTAATACTACATTTTATTTAATGTGCTGTATCAAAATGTTATAATTTTATTATAGAGCCAGTAAAAATTACCATCCCATATTTGAATACCAAGCCCCTAAAATCAGCTTGCATTTGGTCCTCCCAGCATGCTTCACTGGTGAGAACACTGGGGGGCTTGTCAAGAGTGCAGAGTCAATGGCTACTGTTGCACACGATGCCATTCTGACAAAAGCCAAGGTTTCTTCTAGTTCTAGCTCACAAGACTGCCAACATGGGTACCCAGCATTCTTGACTGACTTGGTGCCGAGGCTCTTGGCCCCAGATGCCACTCAGCCTAGTCTGGAGTTTGCATCCCTCAAGTGCAGACAAGGGGCTCTGTCTCATCCCTCTCTCTCCCATTCTTCTGTGTTCTGACCCAGCCTCGATTGCAACTAGGGGTATCCTGCTTTTCGGAGGGTTAGGCAGCTCCAGGATGCCTTTGGCTTGCCTGACTGCTTCAGAAACTCCGTTGGCAGCTTCCAGGCCCTCCTTCGGGCCATTTAATGTTCTCTGGGTTTTGCATTCTGATCATTAAACTTTTGAACCCTTTTAAAATGCAGTGATCCAGATTTTGTTTTTCAGTACAGAGGCTCTGCTGTTTGGGGGAACTGGAGGACAGATGAGTATGGATTACCCCCCACCCCCACCCCACTCAACCTCTGAGAGCATTTGGTGCGCTTGTCTTGGTTTCTTCCTAAGCATCACCTCAAAAACAAAACAACAGCAACAAAAAAAAAAATGTACCTTCAAGTTATTTTTCTTGAGCTGTTATAGGACACACATATCTTAGTTTGTGTCCTATTTCTGTGATGAATACCATGTCCAAAAGATAACCTGGGGAAGAAAGGGTTTACTTGGCTTGCAGGTTACAGTCCATCTTCATGGGAAGCCAGGGTGAAACCCAAGGCAGGAACCTGGAGCAGAAGCTGAAGCAGAGACCATGGGGAGCACAGCTTACCATACTCCCAGGCTCCTATCCGGCTTCGTTTCTTAGACAGCCCAGGACCACCTGCCCAGGGATGACATCACCCACAGTGGTGACAGGCCAGGCCCTCCTCCGTCAGTCAGCAATTAAGATGGTGCCCCCCAGGCAAGTTTACAGCCCAGTTTGTTAGGTGAAACTCCTCAGTGAGGTTCCTCTTCCCAGGCGACTCCGGCTTGTGCCACACTGACAACAGTAACCTTCACAACACACGTTTAAAACTTTTCTTCTCTTTTTAATTATACCATGAACACCCTAATGCTGTATTGTTTGGAAACCAGGTTCCTGATGGCTCATGGTTGACATTTGGGGAGGGATTTTCCACAATGCCAAGCTGCTGTGCAGCTGGAACTCGGCAGACAGTTCTTGTCCTGTTTCGAATTCTGCCTTGCTGCAGAGTCCTTGAGCAAGGACACCACAAACGCAAAGAGCAGCCGACAAAGTGAGATAAAACTACTTCTCTGATGGTTGAGCGGGGGCTTCAGACATGCTCACCTTCCCATTTATTGATTTACCCGAGGCCTCTTCTGTTTTGAAGCATACCTAAGTTTTTGTTGTTGTTGTTGAGAATTTCTGCAGGCATATGACATGTTTAGATCAAATCTGCTCTCATTCCCTCCCCTCCATTTTTCCCCTGTCTCCTTCACCTTTACTTCCCAACTTTATGATCCTTCTCTTTCTCTAAAGGCCATTGAGTGAGTCCACTCAGTGCTATCTGCATGCGCAAGCCTGTAGGACCGTCTACTGTGGCATGGGTAAACTCTCCAGAGACACATTCCTCCCCTAGCAGCCATCAGTTACCAATAGGGCGGGACGTTGTAATCTCTTGTCCTATTCGGATTTTGACTGGCTGTGTTGTGACCTTGTGCCTATCCTGGACTCTTAGCTAATTGAGGCATGGGCCACACTAGGGTTTACTTATCTACTTGGTTTTGTGTAGCTTTGGAAAATTATTTGCTTTCTTTGTAGGTTTCCTTATCTATATGGTAATAATAATGGTTGAAATGAGGTAAATTGACAAGGTACATAGAACAGTGGCTGTCAGATAGGAAGCACTCATAAATGTTGGTTTCATCATGCCCTGTCATCAGAGAGTTGTGTTGTTTTGTCCTGTTCTGGTTTGTTTCTTTTTATCTTATTTTCTTATTATTTTTCAGATGCCTATTTGTATTCTAACAAGAGAGAGGAAGAAAGGATGTGGATTTGGGCAGGTGGGGAATTGGGGAGAACCTGGGGAAGAAGAAGCCACAATTAAAATATATTATATGAAAAATATCTATTTTCAATAAAAACAAATACGTTTTTATTATAATCTATCAACATTAACAAGCATTTATTGAGGATGTGCCAAATAACTATCTAGAAGCTGGGAACCACAGGGGTGACCAGGACAAAGCACACATCTGAGCTTAGGGAGTTAAAGTTTCCGTGGGGAGACATTGCAATGAGCAAGGTTTGTCCAGGTGGCAGTAAGGGGATTCTTCAATCTCAGCAAGTCAAGGACTGAACAAATGACTGGCAACGTAAGGGACAGTCGTCAAGGAGGACCTTTCTGCGTCGGTAGCATTTGAGCAGACGCCTGGGTGAGAGGAGGAAGAACTTAGAAAGGGTTAATTCAAAGACTGTCATGGTGGGGTTGCAGCAATGAGTGAAGGGAGGAGGAGGGGGCAGCGGATGTTGAAGTGCAGGAGGTGGGAAGGAGCCACCTGGTGATGGAAGTCTTCGGAGGTCAGGGTGCATTATAGCCGGGTGTAGTGGACACACTCTGTGGGATCTGTGCAAGGAGAGACATGACTTTGGCTGTGAACAGAAGCCGGGCTCACAGGGGCCTCTGAGAGCCAGTCAGGCACATCCCTTTCCAAATCTGTAGTCGGTAACATCATGTTGGTAACTTGAGTCCGCCATGGCGAGAGTATTTATACCCCAGAAATTGATAGCAGATGCCACAAATCAGAGCTCTCTTCTCTCGGAGAGCCAGTTGCTGGCACTTACCAGCACACCACCAGACTGAACTGATCTAGGTTTTAAAAATACCTTCTTTGCTGCTCTGTGGACAATGAATTCTGGAGAGGCAAAATGCGGTTCTGATTGTAGTTTTTGAAAATTCGCTTAGGATAAACTACTAGCAATGAAATCACTGCATAAATTTATCAAATTGCTCCCCCTACTGAAGAAACTCTCTGCTTGACTTCTAACAGCAATATATGATTTCTCTGTGTTCTCCCTCACATGTGTGCATGCTGTGTGTGAGGGGAGTACACATGTGAGTGAGTGTGCAGAGGCCAGAGGACGACTTGATTGTTGTCCCTAAGGTACTCTCTCCCTTTTTGTTTAAGACAGGATCTTTCACTGGCCTAGAACTCACCAAGCAGGCTAGCCTGGCAGGCTGGTAAGCCATGGGGATCCCCCTATCTCTGTCTCCCCAGCACTGGGGTTACATGTATATAAAGGACACTGGCCACTTTGAACCTCATCCTCTCCCATCACCCCGGTACCTCTGTCTCTGGCTACCTCGCCTCTTCTCTGCAAATCTGTTCATGTCCATTTGTTTTGTTTTTAAACCAGGGCTGTCTGTGTGACCATGGGTTTAGAGCTATCCAATGGAGCCAGATGGGTTCAGCAGTGGGTACACAGCTGTAGACAATAGTTATCCTTCTCCCAGATTCCACCAGTGGCCTACTGTTCAGCAGTGAGATAGGATTCTGTGAGTCCCTCTACCTTCCATGACTTATTGTGACAGTGCCAGTCTCGAGTAGGTCCAGTGCAAACAACTGCCGTTGTGAGTTTATAATCGCGTGGTTCCACGGAATCTAAGAGGTGGCATTTCACAGGGCAGCACTCCACCTTCCAGCCCTGATATAGTTCCTGTCTCCTCTTCTTCAGTGCGCTCTGAACCTTACAGAAAATGGCATAAATGTCTTATCACATGTACTCACTCATAAAGCAGAGAAAACCAGCCCACAAATCACAATCTCAGAGAATCTAAACAACAATGAGGACCATAAGAGAGGCGGACATAGATCTAATCTATACGGGAAGCAGAAAAAGACAAGATCTCCTGAGTAAACTGGGAGCATAGGGACCAAGGGAGAGGGTTGAGGGGGAGAAGAGGGGCAGGGAGGGGAGCAGAGAAAGAAGTAGAGTTCAATAAAATCAATTAAAAAAAAGAGAAAATGGCATAAATATCTCATTTGGGGCTGAGCCTTTGCCCATCGCTTATTCTCATCATTTTGGGTGTGTGTGAGTCTCTGAGTTTACCACACTCACTGTGGAGAGAGGCCTCACTGATGAGGGCTTCTTCTACAGGTATAAACACAGAGTTAGAGGGTGTAGTGATGCTATGTCACTTTAGTCAAACAATAGGAAGGAGCTGTCCGCTTGGGTCTTCACCACCTCTCGTCTTGGGTTGTTAGGTGGGTTTGCAGTACCAGGCATGGGCTCCCTCCTGTTGCACAGGTCTCAAACCCAATTCCCGTAACAGCCATGCCACTATTGCATAGGTGGGCAATCTCGCCTGCCAGGTTGGCTCTTTCAGTTGGAAGGGTTTATGGCTGACAAAGATGATAGATGCCATTTCTCCGCAGCAGCCTGCAGAGCCTCTTTCTAACACTGAAAGCTAGCCAGAGGGAGGTCCTAGCTCCGGTCCAGCTTGCTTTGTCTGGATCTCGCGATTGAGATGTATGTATCCTCAGCAATAGAGTCTTATCCTCTAGTTCTGTTAGGCAACCAAGAGAAGTGACAGGAGCCAGTATTATTTGTGGGCTTTGAGGCCTCTCTGGCCAATTACTGTGCCTGCATTCTACACCCAGGATGAGGACTTTTGTGTAGTAATTCATCACTTCTAGGAACAGTGTTATGTCGGCATGCAGGTCACTCCTTTCAACCTCCTTTTGGTATCTTCTTTTCTTTCTTTTCTTTTCCTTCCTTCCTCCCTCCTTCCCTCCCTCCCTCCGTTCCTTCCTATCTTTTTTTGTAAGATAGAGTTTTTCAACCAAAATGTCTTTTTTAATTCTTCATGAATCTCACACAATGTATTTTGATCATATTTCCCCCTCCAACTCCTCCCATGGACACCTTTACTCCCCTTCCCTTGCCTTTTGTCTTTTAAATAACCCTCTAAGTCCAGTTTGTGCCACCATTCATTTCTGGGTGTAGGGCATTCCAGAGGAGTAAGTTTGACTTGTGAAGTACCGCACCCTTAAAAAAAATGGACTCTCTTTCCCTAGATGGGACCAGCTGACCACAGTGCTGCTCTTTCCTGCTCTAGAATGCCGACTGACTTACTCTGGTTCAGGTCTTGTGCAGTCTGCCATGGTTGCCATGAGTTACTGAGCACTGTCATGTCCAGAAGACAGTGTCTTATTCTGGACTGCCGTGACCTCAGGCTCTTGCAATCTTTCTGCCTCTCTTATGTTATGGTCCCTGAACCTTTGGGGGTATATAATATAAATGTCCCCCCACTTTCATTTTGGCTGAGCTCCCCACTGTCACGGATTCTCTGCACTTTGAGTTTCTATGTTAACTATCATCGAGTGCACTAAGAAAAATTCTTTGTTGAGGGCCGAGAGCTGCACTAATCTAGGGGTATATAGAATTGTGAATTTAGAGAGCACTTTGATACTATGTCAGTTTAACAGGATACTAGTAGGTTCAACACTTGGAGCCTGTGAGCTCCCCAGTCATGGATCCTTGGCCTGACAGTACCACAGTACCAGACATGTGTTTCCTCCTGTGGAATGGGTCTTAAATCCATCAGGAAATGGTTGGTTACTCCCATAATACTCTTGCCAATATTACACCCACGGGCATATTTTGCCATAATGATTGTTCTTGTAGTTCACAGCTAAGTAAGACTGCTGATATTTTTTTCCCTCCAGGCAGCCTACATAGCACACTCCAGTACTGTGAGAGCCAGGCAGTGAGGAAGAAGCTTCCGGGTCAGTTCCAACTTGGTTTCTCTCTATCCTGTGAAAAGTGTGTGGTAGCTTCAGAAACAGGGTCTTATTAAATTTTGGTACGTGACTAAGAACAATGGCCTGTATTGTTTGGGGGGCTACTAGGGCACCTCTGACAATTTGGGAGGCGGAATTATCCCGTACAAGGTAATGGTCTTTTCTCTGGCAGCCTATATTGCTTTTTGTACACCCCACATTTTGGTTAATCCCCCACTGACGCACACTCATCTATCAGGTCTCCTAGTCCCCCCCTTGCTTAAGTTTTTCCATCCCATAATTCTCCCTCTTTCTGTCCCCTCTACCTATGACTTCTACCACCTTTACTCCCTTAAGGCAACCCCATGTTTGGTCTTCAGACTTTCCCAGGCACTCCATGTTTAATAACGACCGAAAGCTTTCCAGACTCCACTCCTAACTGAAGAGCTATGGCAGTTGATAGCTGTTGGGGAAACATCCTTTTTCTGTCAGTGTGGTCACTAGTAGATTTCCTATGTTCCAATGAATGCCCCGTACATATCCATACTCATGTACATATGGGGAAAGCTAATGAACTTTGTAGATTATTTTTTTTAAAAAAAGATATAAAGTTCAGAGGCAGTTATGTTGAGAAGGGAAACTGGGGAAATCGGAAGAGGGAAACGGATTGATCATATTTTGTATATAAGTTTGAAATTCTCAAGAAAAAAATAATGATAGCTAAAAGAGCTGAAAGTAGGATCCGCATGTGAAAAGACATGCAGTGTTTGTCCATCTGGGTCCGGGTTATTGCACTCAGTATAATTTTTCCAGTTTCAGTCATTTACCTGCACATTTCATAATTTGATTTGGCTTTATAGCTTTAAGATTCCTTGTGTATGTGTATCACGTTCTCCTTATGTATGCCTCAGTTGGTTGGACATCCAGATTGACTTGATTTCCTAGGTGTTGTGTGTGCGTTCTGGAGAGCAAACATAGGTCTTCTTACTTACCAGGGCAGGATTTTGCCAACTGGGCTGGTTCAGCCTTCTCAGTACCCCTGCCAGCATCCATCAATAGTGTCCCATACCCAAAAGAAACAAAAGCTTTGCTAGGGGAAACTAATGCTTGATTTGACTACACACACTTACGCTGTGCTAAGGGTCCCCGCCCTGGACATTGTTTTTATTGGGACTATGAGCAAAACAGGCTATTGACAGGCTATTGTTGGTGTAAAGACAAGGCTAGGTTTTTTGAGGGGGGTACATTTATGTCCTGGAATCCTACTGAGTTCTAAACTCCTAGGACCTCTATGTCTCAGCCCTACATTGTGGTGCCAGCTTCTCCAATATCCCCCCCCCCCATCTCACCTGTCCTCTCTGTCCCCAGGGTCCTCTGGTATTCTCTTATTTCTCAGTACCTAACCTACTGCATTGGCAGTCTGCACAACTTGTTCCTTCTGTCTAGAATGTCACATTCTGTTCTCTCTGAATCTTATGCCTTCCTTCTGGTTCTTCAGGTACAGGCTCCCATCTCCTCACGGACGGTTTTCTGACAGCTCTGTCAAACCAGAATTACCTTTTTATTTTATTGATCATGATCATTTATTTATGCTTTGGCCATTTCTGTCACATTTGTTCTCTCATTACGTGGTGTGGTGCATCTAGTCACCTTTCTGAAGTTCCATGCCAACCTAAAATGGTCAAAGTTCTTTTTATCAGGACAGTAGGCCTGGCCTATTTTTGCTTAATGATGTTCTGGAATTAAGGCATCTTAAGTCCCTAGAAAGTCTGGTGTTTGATTAAAAAGTATTGAAGCACAGCATATTATTATAACACATTTGCTGCAGTAAAAAATAACTTCAAAGTATTTGTTACCTGGAGTTATAATCCATGAGTTGGAAGAAAATGCCAGCAAGCCGTACACTGGATAAGGGTTTGATATTAAAATATTTAAGAAGTGTAAATAGCAATAACCCTAAAAAATGGGCAAATGGCCTGAATAAACATTTCTCAGGAGAATACATACAGATGGCCAGCAGATACAAGCAAAAGCTCTCAACATCTCTAATTATTAGGGATATGCAAGCAAAGACCACAGTGAGCTGTGACCTCACACCTGGCAGGAGGGCTATTGTCAAAAGCACAAAGAGGACATAGAGAAAAGAGAGCCCTTGCACACTCCAATACTGGAGGAAATGCAAATTAATACAGCCATTGGGGAAAACCATATGGCAGCCCCTCAAGCTAAAAATAGAGTTATCATATGATCCAGCATCTCATTTCTGGTGTGTATCCAAAGGAAATTAAATCTGTGTATTGAAGAAGCATCTACAGTACCACATTCATCACAGCGCTGTTGATGGTAGCCAAGATATGGAGCCAAGTGAAGGGTCCATCCAAGGAAGGATGGCTAAACAAAACATTATACGTATATTTAGTAGAATAGAATACCACTTAGCCTTCAAAAGGAGATGATTCTATTATTTGTGATGCTATAGAAAACCCTTGAAGACATAATGCTAAGGGAAGTAAACAAGAGAGAGAAAAGCAAATATTGCATGTTCTCATTTGTATGTGGGGGTCTAGTACAGCCAAAGTTATGTAAATTGAGAATAAAATGGCAGTTGCAACAAATTGGGGGAGAAAGAAGTGGAAGTGAAAGATTTTGCTCAAAGGGTACACAGTTCAGATGGGCAGAATTCATTTTAGAGAACTGTTATACAGAATGGTAACTGTAGTTAGCAAGTGTATTGTGTACTTCAAAGTTGTGAAGTGTCGATTGTAAGTGTTGTCACCACAAAATGATGACGTGTTCATTACTTTAGCTCTTCTGCAATGTAAACATAGAGTCTGTAAATACAGATAATTATAATTCGCTAACCAAATTGAAAGGTGATGGTAAAAATCCCTCATTTCTGATGCTCATTAAAACAGGAACCCCAGTTGCTTTCACTAATTGCATCCCCATTGTTACTGCACTGACCTGAGTGCTCATCACAGCACCTGGCCGGTCATTCTGATGCCCACACACACCGGTGACCTTATCTCACTGCGGGGGTCTGTTCTTGCTACCAGCTGATGTGTGGGGGCAACTGCTGACAGTTCATATTCACCTCCCCCCCAAAAAAAAATTCCCACAAAACCCGCTACTTTTCTTGATGTTCTCCTTCCTCCTTCATGCTAGGTTTCTTTCTGACAGGTTGTTTTCACTAATAGCAAAACATACTGTAGACTCTCACATTCAAAAACCAAAATGTCTCCCCTCAAGCACAGACCCCTCTTCGCCTCTGCTCCTCTTCTGTTTTCTCTTCCAGGAAACTTGAAGACGTGTGCTCTTCACATGGGCACCTCTTCTCTCACTATGAAGGTTTCTGTTTCATGCAACTTGGTAAGATTTTAGGATGACCGTGTTTCTCAGAGTCCCTACTGCATCTTTGTCTTGACTTCTTAGAGTCCTTGACATAGTAAAATCTCCCCTACAACTGAACCTGCGCTTCTCTTGACTGTTGTGAGCATCCATGGGTCTAGGTTTATTCCATTGTTCTTCATCTTTAGTCTCATTACACATTAGAAGTTTAGTGTGTAAATCAGACTGGGGTCCAGGCCCTCCTCTCTTCTCTGTCTATGTTCTTGTTCATTTTTTTGTGGGTCTGTACAAATCCACATGCATACGATACTCCCACACAGATCTCGCCTTCATCCCTGCTGTGGGCTCCTGGGGCTTACTTAAATCAGATGGCTTCCTTGACATATTAACTCAAGTGTCTAAGGGCACCTTCAGCTTGTCCAAAGAAGAACTTTTGACATAAACAATCTCCAGTCTTCTTTCCACTCAGGGCTCCCGCTTTTCACAAATGGCACCACCATCTCCGTGACTCCAACACCAGTTTCTACTGAGGACTAAGGAAGGTGTGCAGGACAGCAATGGCCATTCTCTCAAGGTTGCTATTGCCAGGACCTGCTCAGTCTTCATTTCTGCATCCCACATTTAGCAGACCATTTATCCCTCAGTATCTGTGCAGTGTTTGTTCTAAAATGTTTTATAAGTACTGAAGCTTGTGGGTAACTATGTTTCTTTTTGTTCCACATGTGTGTGTGTGTGGTATATGTACATGCATGCATGTTCACACATGTGTGAGCACGTGTATACAGAGATTCACATGTTTCCAGAGGCCCAAGGCTGATGTCAGGAGTCTTCTTCAGTTTCTCTCACCTTATTATTTGAGGCAGAATGTCTCCATTGAACTCAGAACTCACCCAGCATGGCTCATCTAGCTAACCAGTTTGCTTTGGGGACGCCCTGTCTTTACTTTCTGCATGCTTAATTACATACATGTGGGCCACCTTTCCTACCCAGAATTTACATGGGTTCTGGGATCTGAACTCCAGTCCTCATGATTTCCTGGTAAGTGCTTTGTCTACTGAGCCATCTCTCTGTCCCTCGAGTTTCTTTTATGAGATGGGATAATGTTTGCATATAAATTAAGCTCATCTCCTTGTGTACTTCAGATTATTTCTAGGCTATTTATACCTACTGCAATGTAAACATGTAAATAGTTATTCAGGAGACAATGACAGGAAAGAAGACCTTTCATATTCAGTACAGATGCAAACCTTTTTCTAAATTATTTTCCACTGGAGCCTGCTTGGATCTGCAGACATAAAGCATAAGGGTCTGGAGGGCTGGTTGGATAAGTCTGTGAACACAGTATAAATGGCCAGTTCTCTCCATCACTCTCACTTCTGATCTCTTCTTCTTGGGATTCTGGACTCGCAATAGCTTTAGAACCAGAAGCATTTGAAGGCCAGAAGAGGCAATGACATCTTGTCCATTTCATTAATTGTGCCCATGCCAGGAAAGGCTGGCTTCCTGGTTTTCTGGGTGTTGTAACCCCTAGCTCCTTGTGTTCTGGAACTGGGGTTGTGGAGGAAGGATGGTGCCTTTGTGGGATTTCCTTTAGGATAGTAAGTTTGTTCTGTGCCATTTTATTTTCATTTTGAGAAAAGTTGTTCACATTTGCTTTTTTTGTCTTTATTATAGAAAGTATTTTGATGGGGTGCGGCAGAGTCCAAATTAAAGGCTGCCAGCTGGATCATAGGCCATAAATCTTAAGTCATATATTCTTAGAGAAATACAAAGTGGAAATGGAAGATAGAAACTTCTTTATACACACCAGACAGCAATGTTTAGAAATAAGGGCAGATCACCATTGGCACTGAGGTGGGAGAGGGAAACGCTTATGAACCTTAGTATGTACATGATGGTGGCAAGTCTGAAGGAATCAGTGAAATGATGTCTCTGTGGGACTTCTGATCCAAAAATACCTCTGTCTTGCACAAAGATTTTAGAGAATTCTTTACATAAATCTGAAAAGACATGTGCAAAGATTTCGTTATAGTGTTGTTTGGCAAGAAGTCAGAGGCAACTTGGGTAACCAAATACAAAGGTAATAAATAAATACAGCTATGGGATACATGAGAAGTCTATACATACTTAGAGATACATGGATAGATTTTTCCAAAGTGTTGGGTGAAAACGAATTGAAATTTATAATATGCTATGACCCTATTAAGTTAAAAGCAAAGTCATTGGACAGTTCCTAGTTCTCATGGATATATGAATATTAAAGGTTAGATGTTAAATGTGTCAGAGGAGGTACCCATGCTAGGGGTAGGGATTTGAATGTAGAGACTAGAAATGCAGAGAGAGAAAAATCCACCCTAACCTTGAGTGTCATTTCAGAGATACAAATGACACATAGAGTGTCAAGGACAAATTTAAGATTTGAAATATTTCTCCATGAGTTTCAGAAGACCAAAATTTGTATTCCTGAAACCCAGAAATACAATTTTTGTTTGTTTTACAGAATTGCCTTTAAAACTTTCATTTGTGACTATCTCAAGGAGGCTATGTCTTTGTCTTTGCCACTTAGGGGTGAGCTCTCTTAACTGACCCAAGCTGTAGAAGACATGAAATTATTGTATGCAGCCAACCAGATGGTGATGTCCCCAGGACAGAGTCTATAGCATCTGAATAGTGATGGCTCAGTAGCTCGCAGTACTGATCACTTTGGTTACACTGCATTCTTAGCAGCCTGCTAGAATATATTCCTTCTCTGGATTTGAGGTTTATCTAAGGTATTTCCCCTTTTAAATATCAGATCGTATGCTAAATGATGGAAACAATACTTCCTATCAAGAGAATAACGTGTTGCCTGGTCACGGTATACATACATAAACAATAGCGGCTGAATCTATCCCCACAGAGAGCTACATCTTTTCCATTTCAGAAATAACTTAGTGAGCTCTGTCCAAGTGAAACCACTCTTAAAAAATATATACTGAAGGCCTACTAAGTGCTAGAGGACAGGAACCTAGGGAGTCATTCCAGGGAGATGGTCAGAATACTTTAGATTGAGCTGTAAGTATACTGTGGTACACCAAGTACAATCCACTATGTAATAATAGAAATAATAGGGAATAATGAGGCCTTACATTTATAGAATGCTTTCTACTTTTCAAAAATACTTTCACACTAATCATCTCAGCATGGTTTGGCGACCACAATCTCAGGCAGCACCTGTGAGCAGGTAGATGTTCTCTTTGGAAAATGGTCTCCAGCATTGGGCTACCTAATTTTTTAGGTGGCGTGAGTGTGCGGGGGAAAGAGGCTATTGTCATGTGCTTCTATAGAAGGAGAAGAAGGAGCCAAGACTGAAAAGTTTCCCATCCACAGAAGTGAAGCATTACATCAGTGATTCCTGGCCCTTCTCATTGATTGCCCCAGGGGTGTCTGACATTCTTCAAAGGAAATTAATTGTAATTCACATCAAAATTTTAAACGCACAGATATGCTGCAGAGCACAATGCTTCTGGGCAGGGGTGGACCAGGGGAGGTGGACTAGAAGTTGTATGTGTGTCAAAGAAGCTGCCAATCAGCCACGGAACAAAAGGGAGCCAAAACTCCCCCAGATTGGTAGGAGTAATTGGTCTGAATTCACACCCGGGGGTAGTCAGAAGCAAAGCGGGGTGGTGGTGGTGGCAGAAAAGATGAAGTAACTTACTGGATGACTGCGGAGCAGAAGATGCTCTTTTGGTGGCTGTTCTAATGACACACCCAGCTCTGAGCATCTAGAAAAGCCAACTTCCTATGCCATGGAGGATACACTAAGTCTGTCCCACTAATGGGCAGGGAGGGTCTCTGTTTGTCACCATTATTTTTAATTAACTAAGTATTAGTCCTTGCATTTAATATTTGTCTCTTGATGTCAAGGAAATGCCATTGGACGGCTGCTAGTTTTAAAAGCATAGTAACACTGGTCATTCTCTTACTCCCGTCAAAATTGGAAATGCCAGGTTTGCTCTTCGTGGTGTCTTGTTAATACAGATACACAATCCCTGTGGACTCTGGTGCTCAGGCTGAAGAGGCATCATCCTGGAAGTGGAGAAACATCATAGAGAGCCTTAGTGTTACAGCTTCTGCTTTCCCCTCCTCCCCTGCTGGGCTGGTACAAGAGCTAGCAGTGACAGGCCATGGCAAAGTTCAAGCTGAAGGCGAAGTCCTTTGTGGTTTTTGCTGATCCTACACTGTACAGTAGGAACAGGGCCAGAGGAATGGGCTGGCAAGAGAGAGCTCTGATTTTCAAATAGCAAGCAGTCTGGAAGAGGGTGATGTAAGTGAGGAGAAAGCTGAGAGTTGGGGCAAGCCTAATTCATCTCCTCTATCTCCCAGTGATGGAAGTTTCCATATTTGCTCATCACAGGCTATATTGATGCAACCAGAACATTAGGAGCCCACACGGCTTTTGGGCTCTAACATGCAATATGCCATTGATTACAGGTAGAAGCAGCTCTATGCCCATGGTATCAGGGTTTGAAGAAGCGAGAGTTGTGCATGGGTAGAAAGGGTACCATCATCTCTGTCATGCATTTGTTTTTGAGCCTCCTCCTTCCAATGGCTACGAAATAGTTTCCCAGGTTTATCTTCTCATTCCCATTGCTGGGACTCAGCACAGTCTGTCACTCATCATCAGGACCCCTAAGGCCTCTTTGGACAGGACAAGTCTCTGGTTTTGTGAGACCCCAGGTAGATCATGAGCATGTCCTGGTTCCTAGTGTTCAAATAAATACAAAGACCCTCAATGACTAACCTTTCTATGTCTTGTCCTTGCCAATTCCTTTGTCTCCCAGAAGGTGGTGACATTTTGGGCTGCTGGGAGCTCCACAGTGATAGTCCATCCAATGAGAGAGATGGTGTCTCAGTGCCCTGGACTGTTCCCTCAATGCCCTGGCTCCCTCAGTGCCCTGGCTGTTCCCTCAGTCATATCTGTTTCTGCAGAACTGTCCTGTGACCACAAGCACTCTGGTCATCTTGGACTCTCTAGTTCATTGTGACTTTACTTCTTTCCCTTAAGAATCAGAGCAGAATGCTTACGAACCTGGTAACAGAGAGGCGCAAGCTGAGATGAGCCAGCTAAGACAACAGGGGCTGCATAGCCTAACAGGAAACAGAGTAGACCCTGACTCAAGCCTGGCTCTGGCTTTGCCAACTGGTTTTACATAGTCACTGCACTTCTTGAAATAGTTCTCTCATCTACAAAATATGGAACGAAGTACAGCAATCAACCAAAGTCCCAAATAGATACACAGCCCAGTTCCACTATCCTGATCTTGACCCACACCTTGTTTCTTTGTTTCTCCCCTAGATTCCCATCAGAGATTTGAGGGAGAGCAGAAAATGGGTTCACATGTTCTCTAAATATTGGAGGTGACTGGGAAGCTGCATTAAACCCACTTCGAGTCCTAATACTTGTAAGCAAAATGAGATGTTAGAGAAAATCACAGGGGTTTTGCAGATAGATGAGACGAACTGTTTACGGTAGGCAGGACTATTATTGTCCAATATCAGACTGAGGAAGACCCACAGTTCTGAGAACGGGATGCTCTGTGGCCACGGGACAGATTCTGATTCCTGGTCCCAACAGATGGCAACGGGGAGTCACTCCAGTGTAAGCAGAGAAGCAAGACTTGATTGCAATCCTCCCCCCAAAACCCCAGAACTCATTTTTTTCTCATCACATCATAGTTTGGTTCTGTATTCAGTTTTGGTGTTGTATTGCATCCACCTCCAATAAGTCCGCAAAATAATCTAAGTGTTTAGCACAACGATGAGAAATGGAACTTTTGCTGGAGATGTTTTGGGGCTAGATTTAAGAAGGTGTTTTATGTCCAGCGGTGGTGGCACATGCCTTTAATCCCAGTACTCAGGAGGCAGAGGCAGGCAGATCTCTGTGAGTTTGAGGTCAGCCTGGTCTACAAAAGCTAGTTGCAGGACAGGCCCCAAAGCTACACAGAGAAACCCTGTTTTGAAAAACAAAAACAAAAAAACAAAAAGAAGGTGTTTTACATCATATATCTTCTGGAAGAACTTCCTGGAATTCCTTTGAAACATCTTAGTCGCCCCTCTCCCCCATGCTTACTTTTGTTTCACTTCCAGGATTGGTTTGTCCATTTTTTTCCTCCCTCTTTCTTGTGGCCTCTTGGTACTTCCTTCACAGTTCTAAATGATTCACTTCTCCATCTAAGCTAGAAAGTACATCAGCCAAGCTAAGTCTTTCATCTATTTGAGCTGACTTCCTTGGATGTCTATCCAGTGAACATCTTCATCTATTCTAAGATGTCCCTGATGGCCATCGGTGTCACTCGACAGAGCAGGGGTCCTCTCAAGCTAAGGAGGACTGTGCTGTAAGTCACGGGAAGAAGAAGAGCATTAGGAGCAAGGGCTATGGTTGTAGGGATAGCCAGCAGGGAGAAAGAGGAGATGCTAAAAGAGAACTGTAGGAACTTAGTTGCACCTAGAAGCAATGACTTCTAGATAGTCAACTCCAGCCCCAGGGCAGAATGAGACAGAGAACTCTTGAAGAGGAACAGATTTGAGGTGAGAGTAGAGGAAAGGAGGACTTAGGGCATATAATTTCTTATTTGAAAGTAGATCTTCTTTGCTATCACATTGGATTCTGTCATCCTTACCCAGCTCAAACAGATATCTGTCCTGCTTTAGCTTTGTAATCTATTGATACAGTCCAGCATCAACAGGGGACAGAGGAGACATCAATCAGCTCCAGAACTTCCCGAAGAACTGCCCCACTTCACCATTGTGACAAGCGCTTCCTGCCACACTGATTCTACCTCTAGTCTTCAGAAATTGATTCTACTGTTGCGGGGAGGGGGCGGGGGCGACCCTATTTCCTTCTAGCTGTGTTTCCTTTGTCTTCTCTTTGACAGCGATACCCACAGATTTCAGTTCCTCAGCAATTTTTTACATCTCTGGCTTATTGGTGGCTTTCTTGTTTTTCAGTACTGTGTCTAGGTGAATTCTTAAACAAAACAAGATGTGGGGAATGCACCAGGGCATGTCCCAGAATGCACCAGGGCATGTCCCAGACTGCTCTCCCAATAACCACTCCTACTTGTTTTCATGCCTTCCCCATTGTGCTTTGAATTCCTTGAGTACAGGAAAGTTAGCTTATTCACCCTTTGTTTCTAAGGACTGACTAACCTTTTGTATGTTCCCAGTAACTTGAGAGTATTTAGCAAAGTGTATGGCTTTTTATTTCGTAAATGAAAAAAAAAACCCACAATGCATAGTTTTCCAACTCAAGTTTTGTTCCTTCCTGTATTTTCCATTTAAGTCTGTTCCCAAGTGCCTCTTCTGTGTTATCAAGAATTCATCAAAGGCAAAGAAACTCTGAACACTGTAGGAAGTGTAGATGATCAAGCCATTCCCCGGCTTGTGGCTTCAGAGTTTGGGAGGATGAAGAGTGAGTGCAAAGTCTGAAGATGGGCTGATTCTTTGGCCCAGAGCAAGTCTCTTATGAGTAGTGGCCCACCTTACAGCACACCTGCCATGCATTTGACATCATATCAGGATCATGAAACAGAGGCTAGGCAGTACAACCACAGAGCCCTGTCTCCTGGAACCAAAGAGAACATTCCACATTCAAGTTAAAAATGTCACATTTTTTAAAAAAGTAGCACTTGGCAAATCTGGTTCTGACCAACCATCACTTGTTAAATTAATGGTCATGATGATGCAGGTCTCAAAAGGGAAGCCATCCCTGTTAGGGAAAGCATCCTTGCATATGGCTCCAGGATTTCTACTGTTCAGAAACACTCCATGGCAATCCATCTTTAGGGAGGTGATTGTTTTTACAGCCCACTGTACTGAGCACTCTGACATTCTTGGAATGAAGATGAACATCGAGATGAATCACTCTTTTCTTTCTGTAGGTGACTGTCACTAAGTCATCTTGGAGTCCACCGAATAGCTTAAGGTAAAATAGTACTGCTTTTCCTCGTTGGCACATAATCTGCTCAACACCAGGGCTAGCCTCAGATGTCTGAGACAATCTCTTTTCTGTACTCAACTATGGTGTTCTTAGGGCGGACTTCCAGGATAGAAGAGTATGTGTCAGGGGCCATGGTCATTGGTCTATGAAGTCACCATAGAGGCACCATCCAGTCCAGACAATGCTGCCTACATTTTGCCTCTGTCTATAATAGAGGTTGGAGTAGTACTCAGTCAATGGGCCTAGGCTTACTTGGTGCCAAGTATAGCATTCTAAGCACATCAAAATCCAGCGACCTAATGGATAATGCTATTATAGACGATCTAATTAATACAGCAGATCGCTGTTTCATTATGGGAACTGTGGGCTCCTTACAGCGTATGTCACTTAGAGTTACTGCCATCAGCTCCTGGTTCCTGGCGTTGGGATGGCTAATGCACTATATAAAGATTCAGAGGCATTTAAGATGATCACTCGTCATGCTGAATTAATGTGTACAGCTTCCTGGCTTGGGCTCTCTAAATCTAGAAATACTCAGGACTGAAAACTAAAGATTTCTCATTCTCTTAGCTGCTTCCCGGTCACTTTTTTGTAGATGGTTTTAGAGAAGATTCTACTATGGTGGGAGATGTTGTGGAATGCATTCCAAGTGTCACTTGAGACACTCTTCTGGTGGCTGTGGAGCTGCGGCACTTATTAGATAATTATCTTATCACCAGATACCCATGTTGATGTCAATGCCCCCCATCTCCAAATCATGCTCTTCTTAGAAGGATTCTTCCTTGGGATGTCACCTGTTGGGCTTTTTCTGAATCCCAGAATAACCTCTCCATAACCTTTTAAACAATTGGGGAATGATGGGAGGAGGCTACACTACCAAGATTCTCAACTTATTCCCAAACATTATACTTTATTTATTCACTTACTCCTAGAAAGAGAAGATGCCTGGAGTGGACTCAGGGTTTGAGTAGCGAAAATATCTAGGCTTCTCTTAGGAGACGTTAGCTGAGTGATAACCAAGACATAACGCCTATACATCATTTTATTTTGGGGTACTTTACCTTATAAAAAATATGGCTGTATTTAAAAATTAAACCTGTATTTTAAATAGGACAGTGTATGTGTTTTAGTATTACTGCTATTGCAAACAACTAGGCATTTAGAGACAAATTTATTGTCACATAGACTGGTAGCTGAAATCTGATCTAGATCACGCCGGACTCAAACCAAAACATTGGAAGACTATTTCTGCTTGAACACTGAGCCTCTTTCTTGCTTGTTCTAGATATTGGCAGAATTCCTTTCTCTGTGGTTGTGGGATGTAGTCTCTGTTTTCTTGCTTGGTTAAGAGTTGTGTCCTGTTTCTAGTTGCTACGTCATGGTTGGGAGGCATCTTCATAGCCAGCCACAGTGTCTTGTGCATTTCTCATGCCGATCTGATTGTCAGAGCTCAAGCATCTAGGTTATATAATAAGATAACAAGAACCACAGTTACCCAGAATAGCCTCTTCTTTACATTATCATCCAAGTATTGGCTTTTAGCCTACCCACAGCCTTCAACTCCTAATTTGGGCATTTGGATATAACGCATGTTTGGCTGCACCTATTAAGGCTGTCACATTTAGTCTTTTTTAGAAAGGTCACAATACATGTAAGAGTAGAGGTTATAAGGGGCAAGAAGGACTCTAATGTTTGTTGAACACAGTATGCCGAGTCTCATGCTAACCCGGCATACCTGTCCCCGTGTTCTAACTCTCAAGAAGCTACTCATTTGTTGATGAGTTGCTGAAGTTTAGAGGAAGGCAATAAATGACTTAGCTCAGGTTCAAAAAGCTAGGCAGTGGTTGAGCCAGGGTCTGAGGCCAGAAGGAAAGACTGGCGCCTCTCTTTCCAGCACCTTGTGCGTTTTATCCTGTAGCATCCCATTCAAGAGGCTCAGCATTAAAGGCTTCTTTGAAGAGAAGCATGTCCTCCGGGTTCACTGTCTCTGCTAGAGGCCTGAGTTTGAGGTGGTTGCCAATCTCCTGTCCCCTTTCTACAGTCTTCTCAGTGGCAGGACCAGAAGGAACAAGAAAGACAATTGAGAAAGTAAAGGAACTGTCAGGCTGAGCTGAGTTCTCAGTTGCCTGAGGGTGGTTGAAGGAGAACCAGCTGCATCGTGTGTTTCAGCGAGCGTCCTCTTATTACAGCTAATTTCCCAAGGACAGCAATTTACTGTTTATTTGGGCTTATAATTTTGGGGACATCAATTGTCCTGGGCCTGCAACAATCTTAGCTGGAACATTTGATGGAGAGAACTTTCTCACTTTGTGACAGAGAAGCAAAACAGAAAGAGACCTAGCAGGGGTCTGGTTCCCACAATCATCTTCAAGGTCTTATTCCCAATGATCAAACTTCTTTCAATTAGACCTCAACTCTTAAAGGTTCTGTCACCTCCAAGAACACTAAGTTGGGGCTCAAACCTTTAACACACAGCTCTTTGGGAGACATTCAAGACCCAAACAAAGCATTATTCTTACTGAGTAGCCAAGGACCAACAATAGAAGGATTGTCCATGCCCCTCCCCTGTTCTCAGCTCAGTTGCTTGGGACTCTGAGGGGGAAGTTGTTCTGCGGGTAGCAGCTGCTGCTGTCGTAGTTGCTTAAAACTGAGAGTCTTAGAGCAGCCGAGACAGCTGGGTCAGAACTGGAGGAGATCTGCAGACGGAAAGCTTCCGGGAATGTGGGCATACTAGGAGAGAAGGTGGGGCCGAACGCAGTGATGGCTTAGTGTGACTGCTGGCAGGATCACGTCTGAAAAGCCATTCCTATAGTGTTTTTCCCGAGTTCTTGGTGATGTAGCTGGTTGGATCTGAATAGACTACCCAGGCTGTGGCACTTTATTTGGCAGCTGACATTTCCATGCCAGAGATATTTGGTTTGTGCCTCAATTAGAAAAATGTTGAGAGACATTCAGTTCTGTCCCTAAGAAGCCTGTCACAGTAACAACTCACGGAGGAGCTTGTTATTTCAGTTTTATATATACATATATGTGGGATCATGCATACACTTTTAAATAATGTGATCAGCTTCTGTCCTGCTTTGATGTTCCTGATTTTTCATTCCAATTTTGGTATTGCTCTGACAGCCTGACAGCTCACCATAAATTTGCCTTTGCACATTGATTAAATTGACCCTGATGTACCAGGATCACAAGCAGCTAACTTGCTTTTTGGCTCTGGCTGCTGAAGCTTTATAGTGTCTATCCTAATGTCCTATCACCCTTTGGTTCTGCACGAAGAGTCAGAAGTGTTGTTTGAAGTGGTGTTGATTTCTTTTGTTTCTATTTAAGAGAGTGGAGGCCCAGAAGGGACCTGGGGCTTCTTCCTATTGCATAATTAATTCCTACAGACAAATCACCTTTGTGGGGGTACTGGCCTCCAGGTGCCTTTATTTTACTTTAGGAAGCATTGATTAAAAATCTACTTTGATATTCCAAGACAAAAGACAACAAGCCTCTACAAAAGGCTAATGCAACATAGTGTTACCATGGATCTAAGCAGCAGGAAGGTGTAAGGTGTTGCAAGAGTACGGGATAGGGAGCTCAGCACCGTCTTCCCAGTGGATAACCAGGAAAGCCTTCCTTATGAAAGGAACTTGTTCACAAACTGGAGAGCTATGAGGAAGGAGTGTGTGTGTGTGTGTGTGTGTGTGTGTGTGTCTGTGTCTGTGTCTGTGTCTGTGTCTGTGTCTGTGTGTCTGTGGTCTGTGTCTGTGTGTGTCTACAGGGGTTTCAGGAAGTGAAGAAGAACCATAGCTCTGGACAGACTAGAAAGCATGGACAAATACCCGCAGGTTAGACAGATTTCAGCACATGAGAGAACTCAAAGCAGATTCTGGGTATGAATTGGAGAGATGTAGTATTATAAAATAGTGAGAGAGGGAGAGATTAGATTTGTAGGAACTAAAAACCCTGGATAACGATATATAGACCGAGCAAAGAAGCTGGTGCTCTCGCTTCCAGGAATTACAGAGCCGCTAAGTACTTATAGACTAGCTGTATGATTTAATTTGTCTTCAGAGAAGTCTATGTTAGCTTAGGGGAGGCAGCACCAGAGTCAGGGGGTACCCACTGCAGCAGTGATATAGGAAGTGACTTATAGACTGGGAAGCAATGAGGACATTAGAGATTATGTAGGAATTACCAGGACAGGACGTGGGGAGTGATTGAATTGAAGGGATAAAGAGATGGCAACAAGAAGACCCAATTTCCTAACTTGGGCGGCTGGGCAGGTTATAGTAACACCATTTATTGCTACAGGGACGTAATGAAGTACAGGTGTGGCAGGGTTGGGTGAAGTATGATTGTGCTGAATATGAAGGGCGCTTAAGATACAAAAGACTGAGTTACAGTTGGTATCACTTATAGGGTGTGGGTTGTGATCCTGAATAATCTCTGTACAGAGAAGCCCTTGTTCATGCTGCTATCCACTGACTTACATGCCCCAACTAGTTTCTAGGACCTCCTAAGACCTAGAAACCAAACGATTAATGTGGACATGGAAGGAGGAGGTCTCCAGTTTTACTTGGTTATTATTCTTGTCATGCCAATTCCAAATTTTAGCATCTCCCCTTGAGGACAGTTAAGTGTCCTGCAGGTATCTGGAAAAAGTCAAGAGCTTTGAAGTAATAGAAGTCACGTCCAGGAGTCCTCTACTCAAGAGTCATGAGCCTAAAGAGGAAAGCCTTGCAGTGCAACAGAGTTACTGGGAAGAAAGCATAGGGTGAGGAGAAAAAGTCCAGTGCTAAAGACTTTGAACTTGACTTTAAAGCAAGTGCAAAGATGAACCATTTTAAGCAGGGCATGAGACAAGATCAACCCCCAGAGCTAAGGACAGCACTGACGAAGTGTGACATGTTAATGTCTTTCAGGAACGTGCATTCTAATGGGGGTTGACAGGTTAATCCTGTCCCTTAGAAAGACATAAGGTGTCCAAGAAGACTGGGTAAAATTAATACATACAGTAAAGGGGCTATGTCTTCCCTAGTTCAGCCTGGGGCTCTCATGGAAGAAAGATGTCCTCCAACCTGGTGGTTATGGCCTATCGAGGGCCTTAAGAAATCTATCTGCCTTCATTGGGATTCTCCACAGAAAATATTGCTCCTTAGATGGGACTATAACTGACTTTTGGGTTTCTCTTTCATAGCTTAGGTTCTTGAATAAGTAGGTAGGTTTTTAATAGAAGTGTTTGTGTATGGTAGTTTGTAGTGGTGTATGGTAGTTTGCAGTTTACAAAGGCCTTTGATACTTATGACTTCATATCATTCATTTGGCATGCACAGTAGAGTGTATTGAAGAGATAAGGAACTGGTGATTGAGGTATATTAAAAGTTAAATAATTATTATGGAGACAGCCTTTTAATATGACTCTTCCACACCACATCAGTGTTTTGCGAACTGTGTTCCTTGAGCCTTTCAGGGAAACTTTGGATTGTGGATAATGGAGAAAAACAGGAGGCATCCATGGGACTTTCAGGTGGTAATGCCTCAATTACGAGGAACTGGAATTTTCTTGCAGCCTTCCTTGGGACATTCCCCAGGAAGCAGTTCTCAGCATGCAAACCTACACGATCCTGTTTTTAGTAGGTCTGTCCCCAACTGTCTTCTGAGGATGGTTTTCATTCGTCTCCAGAACCACATTCAGATCTGTCAAGACAACTCTTCTTTCCCATTCTGACGCTGGTCCTGTGTCCTACAGTTCTTCCTCAGTGGTATGCCCTCGATCTCTGTGCCCAGCCCCTCCTACTGTATTCCTGGTACTCCTAATGTTATAGGAGGGGATATAAAAATTTACCAACTTGGATTCTTTCCCAGTAACCCATTGTTGCTGCCCCTATGACCATTAAGAGGACAGTTTTAGTGTCTTCAGTTGTTGATGGACTTGTGTTGGACACTTTGTGGCACTATTTTCCTGAAATCAGTGTATTTCAAGCATTTGGATAACAATGCCCTTGTCCTCAGAAATTGTGCCTTCATTAATGCAATCCTTTTTCCATTAAATTATTCCTAAAAGACTATAGTTTGCTTTGATGTTCCAGCAAATATAAGTTAGGGCATAAAAAGAAAGGAGCCTGAAGCCGAATAAATCATTTTAATTCCTAATTATATAGTGAAATTAAGGCTTACTACTTTTGTGGTTTCCATTTCTGAGAACCGTCTAGAAGTTTGTGACAACTTCATAGTGTTTGTATCATGGGCCAAAGCCATTTTCCTCTTTTTTTTTTTCAAATATTTATTGAGTACCTAGAGTTTCAATACAGAATTTAATTCTAGATTCTGTAATGGACACAAAGAATTTTAAAAATAGTCCCATTCCTCAAAGATTTCTTTGGGGTATGTGGTGGTTTGGATGCAAATGGCCCCCATAATCCCAAAGGGACTGGCACTATTAGGAGGTGTGACCTTGTTGAAGAAGGTGTGGCTTGTTGGAGGAAGTGTGTCACTGTGGGAGCAGACTTTGAGGGCTTTTCTTTCTTTCTTTTTTTTTTTTGCTCAAGTTTTACTCAATTTGACAGACAGTCTACTTCTTGTTGCCTTATGATAAAGTCAGAACCATGTGTGCCTGCATACCACCATAATCCCCACCATGATGATAATGGGCTCAACCTCTGAACTATAAACAAGCCACCCAGTTAAATGTTTTCCTTTATAAGAGTTGCTGTAGTTACGGTGCCTCTTCACAGCAATAAAAACCTGAACTAAGACAGAAGTTAATACCAGGAGTGGAGTATTGCTGTGCTTTTGTTTGGAGGAATTTGGTGTTTGGTACTTTGGGTTAGGAAAGCACTGGAATACTATAAACGCTGTTTAATGAACCATACTGGTAGGAGCATGGAAGACAGTGGTGCTGAGTATGATTTGATGAACTGTAAGGGACTACCTCAAGAAGTTTCAGAGTAGAAAAATTTTAGTATGTTGCCTAGAGATCATTCCTTTGATAATTTGGTGAGGAAAGTGGGTGCTTTTTGTCCTAGTCCAGAGTCTGCCTGAGGCTAAAGTGAAGGGTTTTGAATTAATTCTATTGGCACAGGAAATCTAAAAGCAGCCTAGTATAGTCTCTGTTATTATGGTTATTAGTAATAATTCTAATGAAGATTTATAATGAAAAAGAGCAAGCTGAGCAGGGTAAATTACAAAATGTAAATTTTGAGGAGAAAAAGAGCATCAGGAGGTAGAATGGAGCTAAGTCCTCTGTTCAAAGAGATAAACAGGTCAACAAATGGAATAAAGGGAGTGGTGACTTCAGGGCAAGATCCCACCCAGGTGAGTTTCCAACTTGTGAAAAGGAACTAAAAAAGCTTACTTAGAGCCAGGTGCGGTGGGGCACACCTTTCATCCCAGTGCTTCAGAGACAGAGGCTGGTGGATCTCTGAGTTTGAGGTCATCTTGGTCTGCAGATCCAGTTTCAGGACAGCCAAGCCTAGGCAATAAAGGACAGAGCTGGTGAAGATGTAACTGAACAAAGTGGCCATGTTCCTGCCCCAGCAAACAGCAGAACATGGCAGCTTCAGCCACGTGGTTCTGAAGTTAAGGGTAGAAGAAAGGGGCTATTAAATTACCCCCAAGACTAAGGACAGCTACTGGGGGCCAGCATGTGTCAGGGTGTCCCCAAATAGAGGCCTAGAGAGGCCATTGCATGAAGCTATGAAGTTGGAACCTGAATTGCCTTGGAGAAACCAAGAGTTGGAGATGCAGAGTCATAAGAGAGCTGCTGACATAGTATGGAGCCAGCCCAAGAGAAAGAAGTGTGTTACAGTGAACAAAGACTTGGAGATCTGAAGAGTGTTTTGACATAAGACATGGAGATGCAGAGTTTGGAGTTTGCCAGCTAGTTTTCAGCTTGTTTTGGTTCAGTATTTCTTCACTATGCTCTCTTCCCTACATTTTAGAATAGTAATGTATATCCTGTGGTATTATATGTTGGAAGTATGTAAACTGTTTTTTGATTTTAATTTTATAGGAGATCACAGTTAAGAGATTGCATGGATCTCAGAAGAAACTTTGAACTTTAGACTTTTAAATGTTGTTGGGACTGTGACCGACTATAGGGACTTTTGAAGTTAGACTAAAAGCATTATGATATTTTTAAAACTTATGGGGGCTAGGGACTGGGATGTGGTGAGCAGAATATGAACTTATGTGGAGCCCCCGTAAGCTCATGGGGAGTGGCACTACCAGGAGGCGTGACTTTGTTGGAGTAGGTATGGCCTTGTTGGAGGAAGTGCGTCATAGTAGGATACCCCAATAGCAAAGCAGGGAAAACAGCCCAACTTCCAATATGATGCTCCCTTTCCACAGAGTTGCTCTAAAAATATGCAACAATTTATGAATTTGGGAAAATTCATGAACAAATGCCTTTGTGGCATTGTGGACTGAACTACCTTTATCATAGATAAATATGCTTCATCAGCAACACGCAAGAGTTCACAGTGTGGACACATCAAGTAGGGAGAATGGGAATGTGCTCCATTCCCCTCACCCCTCTGCTCTGATCAGCTTCCTCCACCACACACATAAGTATTTTTGCACTCTGGCCTGAAGCTTTCCCAGCAGTGATTCCATGTGCACAAGGCTTTATGTTCTGTGGAGGCGTACGAGAAAATATAAGACATGCCTGACCTGAGTGGATGTACTGTCTAGCCTTAAGAGAAGACTTGTAAGGTTGGGCACTCAGTAAACATCACAAGAGAAAACAGCACAGAGATGCTAAGCACTGTATGATTAAATGTCAAATGAGAATTCTCTAGCTGTGATCCCCCAACTGCTAACTTATGGGTTTGTGCCTCTTGACATCAACATTTTCTTGGCATGCTGTGAAATACAAAAAGTGATTATTTCATAAGTCTAAATTTATATGTATATGTGTGAGCGTGTTTTAAAGAATTTCTGAAAATTATTATTATTAAGATTGTTTCCAAAAGCCATTAAAAAGTTGGCTACATTATGTTGCCTGTTCTTGAATTTGGTTGTTCTTAAAACACAGAACTAAGAAAATCACTCACGGACACAATGTCAGGGTCAAGGGTGGCACCCTCAGGGAAATCTCCGAAGACAAGGATGACCACTGACAAGGGCCAAGAAGGACCCGACACACGGAGATCTGGGGAGTTTTATCTTAAGAATAATCTGAGAAGAGCTTTGGGAATGAGATTAGGGGTCTGTTTTGATGGTAGGGAAACTCTGAAGGACTACAAGAAATCCATCCACCCCATTCTTACAACAATATGAGTGGGTCTCTGATTACCCTGAGTTAACCAAGACATGACTTCCCATTGCTGCAATCAATGACCACGCCAACACTGTCCTCCAGGCCTGGCCTTTCACATCACATGTCACTCTCATCTGGGTTTAATCTCCACTGGTGACGTGTAACAATGCATCTCTAATTCTGAAACACCCCTCAGACCCTTTCCTTTCATTGCTGAGACCAGGAATGTGGAGGGAGGGCTGGTGAGGGAAAGAATGGGGAGGTTGGAGGAGAAGGAGAAGGCTTGCATAACATCACCAAGAACTCTTGACCAAGAGACCACATTAGTGCTGCGGACCCATGAGTGTGATATGGAAATGAAGGAGTTCAGCAGCACATGAAGGCTGGAAATTAATGTAATGAGGACAGGCAAGTGACAGAAGGCCAGGGGTTTGGGGGATAAGGTAAGAGAATGCAAGGACCTAGAGGTCACACATTTGCGTGTGGGCTGGATACCCTTACCTGCTGGGTTGAGTCATGTCTTGCTATGGGTGAACAACACGTGGGTAAGGGAAAGAATCTCATATTCAGTCAAGTGTTTGATGACCTTAGGTATTCCCTCTGGCATTCAAACCCCACCCTCTGTGTGGTGGCTTCACGTCCTTCCCAGATGCCTCCTTGTCTTTAGAGGAATAAAGTCTTTGTCTCCAGGGCTGAGAGGTGGTAAGGCAACAAGAGGGGATGGACCAAGGGTGTTAGTCATCCTTCCTTAGGCTTCCTCACAGGCAACTGTGAGCAGGAAATAGATTTGAGCTTATTTATGTGCTGGAGTTGAGAGCTCATGTTTTGCTTACTCAGTCAGCTTCCCCGCTGCCAGGAAGATGCTAAGTTAACAGAAGTGCATAGTCTCCCTCTCCCCATCTTTCTGCCTCTATTCTTGGTGTTCTCCAACACCAGCAGGAGCTAATATTTACCTGGAGCACTAGCTATGAAGCTGTGGGAGGAGATGGCTGGAGAAGTCTTTCTTCTTCCTCTTCCACTGGTCTTCCCCTAGAGGGCTAAAAATGGGAAAATTGTAATTGTAATAATCTTCTCGGCTGCCTGGCTGAGACTTTCAGAGTTCCTGTGTAGAGGCAAGGGGTCTTGAGATAGCTTCTCTACTGGAAGACCATCTTTGTGGGGGGTCTTGAGATAGCTTGTCTACCGGAAGACCCTCTTTGTAGGGGTCTTGACTCCACTTTGTGCAGGGAGTGGTCCTGTGATTTTAGTGCCTTGGATTTGCAATTAAATCATTTATCTATCCACCCACTACCCATTCAGTCAACACATCTAGGAATAGTTGGTTTTTACCTTGGAGCTCCTGTATTAATATTGGCCCATGAAATATCAGGATCTCCTTGCACAGTATGAAGTTGGAGAGGTTAACTCTCTGTGTAAGAACATTTTGATCAATGGGAGGTCTGAGGAGTGAATTCTGTGCACTCTGGTGGACTGCTCTGGGGTGAAATTATCTTTTTACACTGGCTAGCTGGTTCTCACACCTTCTACAGGCTTTCCTTCCTCCTCTGCTTTCTCCTCTCCCTCACTTTTATTTACTTCTGTGTGCTGGTGCGCCTTAAGAAAAGCATCCTAGCCTTTGCCCCAGTCTCTACTTCCTGGAAATCCCAGGCTAACCCAGAGATGCAGCAACCAGCTGACACTAGACAAATTTATATCATATTCTGAGAATTAAGGAAGGTTTAATCTAGGGAATGCATGGTCAGTTGTACTTTTTAAAAAAAGATGCCTGGAGAGTTGGCAGAGCAGGCAGGCTAAAGAGGAGCAAGTTGAGCAGTGGAAAAGTCAATGTGTAGTTTCGTTAAGTGACGCGGGATGATCCCAATGGGAGCAGGACTCCTGGAGGCGTACATATCTGTGGTGAGGGTTAAGACAGAGCTGTGCTGAGAAGGGTGCTGGTTTGAGGGCCCTGTTGCCCCCAGTGGTGCCTCCCCTCTGCATAGCAACCGGGAGTTTACTGTGTGGTTCAGTAGGAGCTCAATTCAAATTTGCCATGATCCATTTTCACCTGTTGATCATAGCAAGGCTCTGCCATTGGGAACACTGCTGGGGACAACTGGAGAACTTCATAGTGACCCTAGACTTACTCAACTTAGTGCCCCTGAATCCCGTTCTTGCTTAGGGCACAGGAGTCTTTTGCCTTTACCTGTTTAATTCATTTGCTCTTAGAGTAGTATTTCATACATGGAAAGAATTACTGCTACCACTAATGAAGAGGCATTTAGCTTAATGAGAACAGACTGGGTAATGGGTTCCGAAAGTCCCGAGTTTCAATTCCAGCTTTACGAGTTCCTAGGTGTCTAGTCTTGGTCTTAGTTTCTTATTTATAGTAAAGGGCTAATAACGTCATCTTACTGGAGATCTGAGAATCCAATTACGTTAGTGTGGAAAGAGCCCGATTCATGTTCTTTTGCTCTTTCCCCGCACCCATAATTAATCAAACTGTCGAAAGGTGAAGTCCAATGGCAGCTGACTGAAGTGTTCTCAATCTTGGCCCTTGTTTAGCCGACTGCCTTCGAGGCTTAAGCCTGTGGATTCTAGAATTTGTGCCATTAAGTAACTGTGCAAAACATTCCCGCGGAGTCGTTCAGAAGTCTGGAATCGAGCCTGTCATTTTGAGAGACTTAGAACAGCTCCCACCCGTGTATACTATGACGGCATCTCTATGACATAGTTTGAGATAGTGTTGTTCAGACTAGACATATGGACCTTGCATAGATGGAAGACTGTGCACTATGGAAGACTGTGGACTCTTTTCGTTCTGTCTTCACTTACTCAAATACAAGTAACACCAGCTCCTGCAGAACAAGCATTGGTCTCTGAGGGTGGCGTACATGAACTACTGGACCTCTCTTCGTTGGGGTTTCTACTACTGTGAAGAGATACTATGGCCATGGCAACTCCTATGAAGGAAAACAGTAAATTTGGGGTGGCTTACAATTTCCAAGATTTAGTCCATTATCATCATGGGGCATGGCAGCTTATAGGCAGGGATGGTGCTGGAGAGGGAGCTGAGAGTTCTACAAGTTGATCTGCAAGCAGCAGAAGGAGTCTGCCACACTGGAGGTGGCTTGTGCATACACCAGACCTCAAAGCCCACCTTCACAGTGACACACTTCCTCCAACAAAGCCACACCTCCTAATAGTGCCACTCCCTATGGGCCAAGCATTCAAATACATGAGTCCATGGGGGTCATAAACATTCAAACCACCACACCATCTTATATTTAATTTTGTTTTGAAAGTACAGAATTCTTTAGTTTATTGTGGAAGATATAGAAAAGCATGTAGAAGAAAATTAAAATGACCTATAGTCCCATAAATCATTAACATTGGGAAATATTCTTCTAGGTTCCTCTCCCTCTGTCTACACATATACACACTCACAAACATACAACCAACAAATAGTTCATTATCCAAAGTGGGGGCTATGATGTGCACATCTTGTTATGTAACTCACTTCACAGGTTACTAATGTACTGTGAGTAGTATCCTTTATCATTAAGTAATATTTGGCCACAAGACTTTCCATAATTATAAACATTCTGTTGTGTGACTGTTACAGTCTATTAACCAGTTCCTTATTGTCATTTGCTTAGTACAACAGTAAAAAAAAATCCTGTTTTTTAAAATTTTTTAAAAAAATATTTACTTATTTTTTTATTATGTATACAGTGTTCTGTCTGCATTTATCCCTGTATGTCAGAAGAGGGCACCATATCTTATTATAGATGGTTATGAACCACCAGGTGGTTGCTGGGAATTGAACTCAGGACTCTGGAAGAGCAGCCAGTGCTCTTATCCGCTGAGCCATCTCTCCAGCCCAAACCTGTTTTTTTTTTTTTTAATAGTCAAATATCAGTCCAATGACCACTTTATAAAAACATCTTCGTGAACACTTCTGGAGATCTTATGAGGACAGATTCTCAAAACTGAAGATCTGGAAGCTCAGGCTGTATACGTATTTATGACTCCTGAGATATACCCACTGATCCTCCTTAGGTATGTGTGTAGTAGTTCTGTTTCCACCAGCAGTAGCTAGAGTTGTCTTCTCAATTCTGGAAACTCCAATTAGTTTCTTCAGAATTTCTTCTTATCATAATTATCTTTCAAATGTTTAATATGGAAAGATGGGACACCTATGTATTTACTACCAAGATTAGGTAGGTAGTATTTTTCATTCTTGCTTTATCTTTTTCCCATCTTAAAGAAATAAAACATTATAAATGCATATATATCTAGTTCTCTGAAACTGCTGTTTTCTTATTATGTGCATTTTAGTAATTTTGCTGTACATATATATATTATTAATATATATATGTGAGTTTTCTTGTGCATTTTAAGTAAATGATACATGGGATGTGTCTTTTTGATGCAAAGCGAACATTTACTTTAAATATTGACCGGCAGCATCACATGCGTACTTAGGCCATGATCTTACTCTCTGTTCGATGCACCGCTGTACAGATACATTGCTGGTCCTAACTTATGCCTTTTCCTCCAATACTGGTGACACTGACTTCCCCTTTCTGTCACTACAGATAATGTTAAAAGGATTGGCCTTGTCTACATTTCCTTGGGCACAGAGTGGGATTTTTCTCTACAGGGGGTTCTAACAGCAGAAGTGCTGAGTTTGGTAATGTACATTTTCAGCTTTGGTGGCACATTGCTTTTTAGAGTGAGTGGCTGCCATTGTATTCCACCAAGTTCAGAGCTCTAGTTCCCACATATCGTCAGCAACTGAGATGATTATCGTTATTAAAATGTGCCAACTTGACGGGAGTGAAGTGGAATTCAATTATTATATTAATTGAACTTTGTTTACTGGTAGAACTGAGCAATTAATCGAAGTTAATTGGCCGTATGAATTTCTTCTAATGTGAATTAAGGACTCATATTCTTTGCTTATGTATTTCTAGAAGGTGATTTGTGTTATTCTTGTGATTTGTGAGAATTACATGTGTTCTAGACATGACTTGTAGGTGGTACTTTCTCTCCCCCACTCTTGCCTTTTCCACTCTGTCGATGGTGCTTCTTGTCATCCAAAGCTGTTTATTTTAGTGCTTAAGATTTCTCTGCTTTTGCCATTATGAGTTTTGTTTATTGTGTCTCATTTAAAAATTCCTTCTCCTCGCTGATATTAAAAAGAAGTCATTTGCATTTTTAAAAAAGTTTTCACGGTTTTACTTCTCACATTTGCCTCTTTCGTCTGTAATTAATTTTTGTGTACAGTGTGAGGTAGGTTCTACTTTGACTCTCTCAAGCCCACCCTTTGCCTAGTCCTTTGACCAACATTATTTAGTGATGAGGTAATTCTTTCCCGCCATTTCTGGGCATCTTATTTAGCCTATACAGGTCTGCATATTCCCTCTACCCATGTCTTACTAATTGAATTTTTATAAAAAAAATACGGATTTGATATGTTTAGGATAAATTCTCTCTATATCCCTGCCGAATAGTCTTGGTGACTGGAACTTTGGTCATTGCTTGACTTTTAGAATCTTCTTGTCACTCTTTGGTTTGATTGGAATTGAGCGGCCTTATTGGCTAATTTGGGTGAGGATCATCATGTTTCAGCACTTAGGGTCTCCATCTCTGAGTATGATTCAGTTCTTGTCTTAGATCTTCTGTGACATTCCTGAAATTATCCCCTCCTACTTCCCTCACAAATTTTAGTAGATTTGCTTTTAGGTGCCATATGGTTTTGTAGCTTCTACACGGCATTTGTTTGTTTGTTTATTTGTTTGAGACAGGTCTTACTATGAGCTCTGGCTGTCCTAAAACTCACTATATAGACTAGGCTGTTTTAAGACTCACAGAAATTCACCTGCCTCTGCCTCCTGGATGCTGGGATTAAAGGTGTGCACCACCAACCTGACAAGAATCTGTATGGCATCTTTTAATAAGTATATTTTCTGATTCTTTGTTGTTGGTGTATTAGAACTTGTATTTTTGTACGTTTGTCTTCAGCATCTATATAGAGCTTTCTTATTACTTGGAATGGCTTTTTAAAAAGTATGTACAAACGTGGGGGGGGGGCAGAGGAGGACATCAAGTCCTGCCACTGAAGCTCCAGTTCAACAGGCAAGTCAGAAACCCTTAGTAGTCCCCCTATCTCTACCTCCCACAATGCTGAAGTTATGGGGTGACACCAACCATGTTTGACTTTTTACATAGGTTCTGGGGATTTGAGGATCCCAATATCTGTGCAACAAGTATCTTACCCATTGACCTATCCGCCTAGGAGCTATTCCTTTTATAATCCATGTGCCTTTAATTTATTTTTTTTATTTATTACATGGACTGGTATTTCAATTTCAAAAAAATCTAGAGTTTTAGTGGATATCCCAGTCATGTGACACTGAACTTGAAAGATATGTTTTGATTTCAAGTCGAGGCTCCTTCTGAGCAATACGTCACCTCTGACTACGGTGTCACTATTGTCCATATTGTGTGTGGACTCATAGATTATATATTGATATAGATATATTTAAAATTGGTCTTCATATTTACTAGCATCTTACCTGGTCATGACATTTTTTGGATGCCATTCCTTTCTTCCGTTAATATTTTCTTCTTGAGGAATATTTTATACATCTACTTGATCTGAGCTGGAATGATAATCTCTTATTACTTTTTTCAGTAAAAGTATTTATTTCAACACAAATTTTGAGTAAAAGTTTAGCTGAGACTTTTCAATATGTTTTGAATATGTGTTATCTGTTTACATTCTGGCCTCTTGTTACAGTTGATCATTTAGACGCCGTTTCTTATGGGTAATCTGTCTTCTGTCAGGATGCTTTTAAGATTTTTTTCCTTTATTCTTTTGGATCTTTTCATAGTTTTCTTGATTCCATATAGGTTGGACTTATTTCTATTCATCCTACTTAGAACTCAGTACAATTTTTGACTCCAATGATATGTATCTTTCATTCATTCCTATTGGAAAATCTGTCCTGTGCTCTTCAAGTTCTATAGTCCTCTCTTCTCTCCTATCAGGTATATTTTGAGTCATTTTCTATTGTCTTTTATGCTTCATAACATTAACCAGGAATCCCTTTCTTTATCTCTTTGGGATATATGATGGGGGAGTTTCCTTATTTCTCTTTCATCTTGAGGTATAGAATCCTTTACAGGGCTATGAGTCCATCTGAAAACCAGATCACACCTCTGAGTTCACTACAATTCCCCAAGACTGTGACTTCCCATATGTTAGGCAGGAAATGCAAAGAGTGAGGTTGGCTGGGACTCTGCATCTCTTGGTTACTGTGGCTGGTTAGGATGCCAGTCCTGGGACCATGACAAATTCATTTCATCACATTGATGCTCTCATTCAAGGGTGGTTTTATTCCCCCCAATGGATGTCTTTATATGTCACAGCTGAGGAGGCTGTCCTGTCACCTAGCATTTAGTGACAAGAGGTCAGAAATGCTGTTTGGCTTCATACAACACAGGAGATCTATTTGAAAAGAATGATCAGAAATTCAGAGAATGAGGAGTTGGAGAAATCCTGCCGTATATGTCTCTCTCATCTGTAAAGTGGAAAGATTACAGAACAGATTGATATGTATGGCAATATTAGGCAAATTTTATATATTCAAATTACTCTTATATCTAACATAGACCACATCTACCCACATAATTCTGTCATTGTTTTCTCTGCTGTCTGTCTCTCTCTGTGTGTATATATGTATACATAGGAATAAAATGGAATGAATTGAGATCATCTCTATCTTCATCCAAAAATCAAAATTTTTCTTAAGATATGACTACTGGAGACAATCTTCCTTGAGCTGGACAGTCCACCTCCAGATTAGGTTCATCACTTCTTCCAGAGCACCTGCCCGGGACAGCACAGATCCCTCTAAGTCCATGCTTTGCTTGTGTGCACTTGGCTCTTTTCATTGTTGCCATTCATCTATTTGTGTCTTTATGTATATATTTGGTAAATATGAAAGGATACACAGTACATGATGGAGTGTAGTATATGCTATGGAGAATGCCAAGATGAATCTGTGTAATATAGGAAAGATAGATGCACACAACAGTGTTGGGGACAGCGTGATACAAAGTGCCAGAGGCTCTTAGAGAAGTCACATTTGCCATATGATCACCGAATGGGTCATAGAAGTGAATCTGAGTTGGACTTTCAAGTGTTGATATGAAAGTCAGAGGAAAAGAGGGGAAATAATGATGTACAATGGGAAAATGGGGCGTCTGTATCTGGGGAAAGGTGGCAGTTGTGCTTCAACGAAGTACTGGTAGAAGATATTGATCTGAGTACAATGGGGCAGTGATAAAAGCTTGGATTCCATGATACCCATGTTTGGATTAATCTTAAATTTACAATGATTTCATTGCTATGGATGATGGACATGAGAATTCCATCCATCCATTCATTCATTTCAAAATAAATTCACTTAGCCATTCTTTTCCCAGATACTATTCTAGATACTGGTGTAGAACACCGAGGAATTTTCTGGATCTTATTGCACTGAGGGCAGGCGTAAGGTCAGAGTTGAGATAGGTGGTGAACTTTCATGAAACCTAGAAGAGGATGATAGATGGGGTCAGAGCCTAATCCCATCTTCTGTACCGAGGCCTGACATT
This sequence comes from Myodes glareolus, assembly GCF_982192425.1. NCBI lineage: Eukaryota > Metazoa > Chordata > Mammalia > Rodentia > Cricetidae > Myodes > Myodes glareolus. The sequence continues at coordinate 69,524,531 of NC_142030.1, forward strand.
TTGACCACAGAGGTAATTGTGCAAACGGGAAAGGTAGGGAGACCGGGAGCATGGCCTAAAGAAAAAGGCAGTGTTAGGTAATGACAGGTGTGACATGGAGTCATATATGCAAAGTGCTGCGCCCTAGTGGGGGGAGGTTGTGGAGCTGGCTGAAAACAGAAGCCCAGACCTGTGAGGAGCTGGTGTAGAGGGGAAGAGGACCGGTTTGTTTTAAACCAGTTGATTCATGATGCTGTCGGGCCTCCCAGGTGGAGGAGCCCATCTGAGCAGTTGTAAATGGTACCAGAACAAAGAACAGAGCTAGAGATAAAACGTTGGGCACTTTCAGATCAGGACGAATGAGATCACAGAGGATATGTACATGATGAACAGGGAGGGCCATGGGACCCATGGGATCTGCACATTAGGAGATAGAAGCAGAAGAGGTGGGGATAAAGGGGGCAGTTAGAGAGGTGGGAGGAGAGGCTGAGTTTGGAAATGTCCCCCGGGGGGCAGAGAGGTAAGGGGAGGTAGTACTGCCAAATCCTGGTGCATGTCTTAATAGGTGTGTGCATGTCTTAATAAGAGTGTGTGCATGTCTTAATAGGGGTGTGCGTGTGTCTTAATAGGGGTGTGTGCATGTCTTAATAGGGGTGTGTGCATGTCTTATAGGGGTGTGTGCATGTGTCCTCAGGGAGACACACTTTGGTGATTTTTAAAGTCTCCTTCAGTTGTATTTGGTGTAAATACAGTGTTGAGTCCACTTGGCCGAACTGTTTATTACCCCTTAGTGCTTCAGCAGGGAGGGTAAGAAGGCAAAGGGGCTTTTTGTTTTGTTTCATTTTTCGAGACAAGGTTTCTCTGTGTAACAGTCCTAGCTGTCCTGGAACTAGCTCTTGTAGACCAGGCTGGCCCCGAACTCACAGGGATTCACCTGCCTCTGCCTCCCGAGTGCTGGGATTAAAGGCATCCCTCTTGTCTTGTGGGACACAGAGTGCTAAGGTTTGGCTCGGTAGGAAGGCTACTTGATGGAGTTTGTAAGAGGCTCCTGGCGCGCTGGGGTCACAGCAGAGATGTAGAAACTGTGAGTGTTCGTTTGTTCTGGAAGTTATGCCACCAAGGGGAAGACTTGGAGAGTGTCCAGAACTGATTCTGTCTGGGCCAGTCTATTTTCCACAGAATGGCTGGATGAACGGCTCTATGAAGCTGTGTAGCCGTGCAAAGCTAGTTTGCAGGTAAAGGGACGGAGGTTTCATCTTTCTTCTTTTGCCCACAGATGGGGGAAGCTCAGCGTCTACTGCTTGGTCCTCATTGACTCCTGGGTAATTGCAAGCTCTTCCTTCCCAACCCCTTGGCGGGTTATTCTCGTCTAGTTACAGGTTTCACGCCGTACTCGTATCTTCAGCTTGTTTTTTGTACGAAGGCCGTCTCAGATCTTCAGACTTGGCCTCAAGTGCCTTTTCCCGCTGAGCCGTCTCCCCAGTCCAGGCGTCATTTCTTAATGTTGTTGCATTTCAGTTTCAAATTTGGAGGGAACAGAGACATTCAGGTATAGTGGTGTGTGAGGACTCTAGCATGTGGTAGGATCGGGTGCCAAATCTAACTCTGTGATTTGTTACTTTAGAGGCTTGATTTCACTGATCCTGACTCATCCCATATAAGATATGTGCTAGCTCATGGGCTCCTAGTGTAGCTCAAGCAAGGTGATGCGTATACAGAGCTTCTGTCTCCCACAAACATTGACTATTAATACTTACTACTTTAACATGGTAAAAAAAATTACCTAATTCTTTTCTTGTTGAGAGAAATTTCCCTTGAAAAAAATTAAAGGAAAGAACATAAAAACCCAGTTATAATATCTCATGTCTGTAATTCCAGCACTGAAGAGGCTGAGACAGGGGGTTTACTGTGAGTTTCAGGCTAGCCTGGACCATGGAGTGAGATTCTGTCTCCAAGACTAAACCATAAAGAAGATGCTAAAGTTGAAGAAGGTTATAACCAAAGACTTTGTATCACCTGGCTTGCTCCCTGGACAAATGAAGGATCTTGAAAACTTTACTATGTGACTGTAGTTCCCCATTTGGGAGTATAAAATGACCTTTTAACTTTGTCTGTAATGCCTGGTGTGTGTCCCTGCAAATATAACACATTTTATCTGCAGTGGCATGACCCTGAGTTTGCTAAGTGTCTTTATAAGTATAACAATCTTGACATCATTCTGTGAGCTGGATCTTTTATCCCCCATCACTGGTACTGTCTTCATCTTGTGTGTGCAAGTGCGTATGTTCATGTAGGCCTGTGTGTATGGGTGTGTGATTGTACATGCACATGTGTATGTTTGAAGGATTGTTTCTTTTCTTTTAACACAAAAAACTATAAAGTTTCAAAGCAGGTGGGGTGTGGGTTAAACACCGTTCTAAATGGCAGGCCTGCTGTTCGTGGGGAGGTAGAGTGGACTGAAAGTTTAAAAATAACTTGAACATTATAGACTCCTGTGAATTCTACAGTCCAGAGCACTGTGAGTCTGTGGGTGTTTTACCTGCTGGAGTGCAGGCAGGAAAACAAGTTGAGAGGCAAGAGGATTTAAATTTGCCGAATTCTTTCATGGCATGCGTTGGCAGTAGAAGTAAGTATCATGAAGAAGTTGAAGCCACTCTTAAGGTTCAGGATCGATAGTCTTTGGAGGTGGGGCTAGTGCTATTTCTCGATTCTCTGAATGCACAGTTCTGGGTCACACTAGGGTCTACCATACAGCAGACCCTTGCTTTCTGCTACTGAGCACCGTCCCCTTGCCCTCCCTGAGGTCACTCCTTCCCTGACCCCTCCCCCGACTCCAGAATTTGGCCAGTAGCTTTTCCAGGATTATGAGATCGGCCCACAGAAAGTTCAGAGGCTAGTGCATTTCAGATAAATAGACAAATCAGTATGTGCAAAACCATACTCAGCAGGGTTCAGTGTGAGCAACAGCCTACCTTTTGGGGCTTGAAGAGTCTTGAGGAGTTGGAACAGGTTTGGAACCGGGACTCAGGTTGTCAGGACAAGCGTGGCTCTGAGAGATGGCCGTGCAACAAGTGTAAACAGTACTGCTGATGTGCTGGAGTGCACTCGAGGGCTGGCTGCCACACTTGGTTTCTCAGGGAGTCCTGGGGTTGAGAGGCCTTTGCACACACATGTTCATAAACAGAACTGGGGCTGAGCGGTTGTCTCTAGCGGTGTCACGGGCTGCAATGACTTGGTTCTGAGGACTGTCAGCCCCGCCTAAAGAGGCTGGATGTGTTTTCTACCCTTGGAATTATAAACCCAGAATGAGATAAAGTGGCTTGCTCCAATCTCTGTTGACATCAGTTAGAGACCTTGCAGGGTTGAGACAATGGGCTTTAGAGTTAAGTCAACTGGGGCTGGCTTTCTATGTCACTAACCACCTGTCTGACTTTAAGGAAAATTATTTGATCTTTTTTAGGTCTTGCTTTTTTCTTATCTATAAAATGGTGATTATAATAGTACCTACCCCATGGGATTATTCTGAGAAATAAGGAAAGAAAAGAACAGTGCCTTCGACTTAATAACTTTTAATATTTATTACAATTATTATAAACCTTTATGTTGTAATTATTCATTACTTTCAAATTGCATGTATGTCAGTGGATGTTAATTATGTAAATGATATGTTTCATTATGACGTTTCCTTTCTGTTTTATCTTTGTGTGTGTGTTTCACAACACATATGTGGGGGTCAGAGGACAACCCCCAAGAGTCACTTCTCTCTTTTGGCCATGTAGGTCTCAGAGATCAAACTCAGGTCATTCGGCTTGGTGATGCTGAGCCCCCTCTCGAGCCCCCAGTTGTTCTGTAACCGCAGTCTCACTACAGAGTTATGATTGGTCTTGAACTTGCATCATTACTTCCCTAGCCTCCTAAGTGCTGAGATTATACTTTTGTGACATCACACCCAGGTTTCATTATGACATTTCACATACTAATTTTTGTTTCTTTGATGCATGCCCATGTTTTCTGTTTTTTTTTAACAGCTCTAAAATTTGCCATATGAAGTTGTGATTTATTGGGGAATAAAGGGAAACAGCATACCTGGGAGTTTGGGATTATTGTATTAATCATTGACTATACATGGCAATTTATTTAGAATAATGTTACTGAGGACAGAGCAGTTGTGTTAAACAAACAAACCTAGTCTTTTAGAGAGAGTGTGGCATTGTGAATATGTCTATGTCTATGTCCAAGGAACCGGATTGCTAAGGGTCTTATAATGGGATATTTCAGAAATTCTTGTTTGATTGGTAATTAGTTTTCCACATTTCCCAATTTAATTAATCAATTAGCTAATTTTCTCAGCATTTGGCACTGAGTCAAGGGTCTCCCACATGCTAGGCAAGTGCTCTCCCACTCAGCCACACCCCCAGTCCTGTTTCCTTATTCTTTTGAGTGTCTGAAGGAAGCCTGTCATGCTTTTCATTTGCGAGGGTTGAATTAAGCCTGCCTGAAAGCTCCCGATAGTTTAAAAGAATCACTTGCGTGTCTGTACACCTGAGTGGCAGATCAAATCAGAGCTGAATCTAGGGCGGGCTATATATCTAGGGTAGGATTCTTCTGTTTGTTTGATTTTTGCATCCAGGGGCAGTGATGTCTTTTGTCATGTAATTCTTTATTCAGGAAGGAGATGTGATGATGCTGCTTGTCTTTTTTTTTTTTGTAGAGATAAAAAAATAGAACCAATTAAGACAGTCTTCTTTTTTTCCATTTTTGAGCCTAACATTTATTCTGTTTTTCATTTTCTGAAAATACTTTTTATATGAGGATCTCTAGGCCTTCTTTAACAACCCATTCCCCAAATATTAAGTTCAGTCCTGCTCTGGGCCATGAATTCTCTAATTTTATGACAGATTAAATAAAAACCGATGAAGCTGCCATGGTGCTGAGGTCCCAAGTCAGATCTGTCTGACCTCTTTCAAGAGAGATAAGCACCCCTTCTTATTATAAAAGATGAGGTGATCTCTACCCTAGAAATAGAGACCCAAGGCTAGATCCAGAATATGTAATAAGGGCAGCGCTCGAGACGGGTCTGATGCCTAATGGCTAAGTCACCAGGCACCCATATTCTTTTTTGGTTTTCCAAAAGGAGTTGGAAAAAGCCCATTTATTTATTTGACTAGCTATTTTGTAAAGGCTTGCTATGAAGCTAGTACTATGCAGATACCCTAAGTAAAATTACAAAGGAGAAGACAAAGTTCTGTGAATGTGTGGGAAATGGGGGGAGCATGGAGTTGGAGGGTCCATGAGAGACACATGGCTGACAAGCTGAGGGGCATTCCAGATCAGCCTCCAACAGGAGCTGAAGGAGCAGAGTCATCGGTGGGTGTCACGTTTGCTGTAACCGTCATCGCGGTGGAACATGATGCGCTAGGCACTGGTGTGGAAGAGATCCAGGTTTCCTGGAAATGGTGGGCTAAAGAGTTTGGTCATTTTATCGGCAATGGGAAGTCAGGAAGTCACTAAAGTTAAATGATTGACAGGGACAATGACATCCCAGAGAGAAAAACTGTAATTTCAGGAAGACAAACATGGCTTGAATTCACATTGAGCTTGGGATGATCGGTAGATTTGCATCATTTCATTGGAAGTTGGAGGTGGAAGAGAAGAGCTGGAGGTAGAGATGAGCGTACCAGGCGAGGGTCGGAGCTCAAAGGGAACGACACAGGGGAAAGAAGAGGAAGAGCCCCGAAGATTCACAAAATGTTCCGTTCAGTAAACTGAGAGCAATGAAAAGAGTCGGAGATGGGAAGAGAGAAACTGGGAGATCTGGTAACTGGGGTGTGAAGAGGAGGGGTGGTTCTCAGGGAGTAAGAGGAAGCCTGTTGTGCCAAATGATACAGATTGGTGAGGGGAAAGAGGGCTTAATGCGGACTGTCCTCAGTCATTGGAGTTTTGGGAGCGTGGCAGGGGCACAGCCGGCAAATGTCCTTCCCAGGTGTCTGTACACTTCAAGACTAGCCTTGAGTCCGGATCACATGGGCGTGCCTTATTCACGCTGATTATTTTATACCAAGTGGGTGTAGCCAGCTGCTCGGTGTAGGAGGGAGTGGGAGAGAGAGGGCGTGGTGATGGACAGGTGGTGGCTTAATCAGCTGTTGATTCCCACCCCACCGAGAGGGCGCTGAGAGAGGCGCATTGGTGAGTACTGGAAACTGGCTCTTCTCTCTGGGCCTCGGGATTCTCCCGAGGCTGTGCTTCAGCTGTGAGCAGCTTGCTCTGCTCTGGGAGCATAATCTTCATGAGAATCCTGCAGGCAGGGAAGCTAGAGAGGAGCGGCAGGGGCGGCATCCGCTCTGAACCCTTTTTTCCACGGCGGTCCCTTCCTTACTTGTTCTAGTCCCAGGCCTGACACACAGACAGTGCTCAGTCTATATTTGCTGAATGGATGAATCAATCTAAGCCCAAGCAGGCTGAGCGAGTTTTGCAGAATGTGGGCTGCATTATGTTTCCTGAGTCAGGCGACCACGTGGGGGTAGGTGGATGGGCTGCTTCCGGTAGTTGTTCCTACTCCTGGCTCACCCTCATTTGTAGGGGTTGGAACTCTGCTGAGTTTCCTGCTTAACTTGGCCTTGGCAGAGAAGTACAGGTGGACCCCTAGGTCGGGAGGTGGGCAGTGATGGCGAAGAGATCATTTCTTTCCCCAGTCTCTGAACCTCCCCCTTGGCCTTTCCCAGTGAGAGTCAATATCTAGTAGGTTCAACATATTTACTTTTTCGTTTCATTTTGTTCAGACTGAAAAGTGATCTCATTTGATGTCAAAGAATAGATTGAAAAAGTAAGGACACACCTCTGTGACTCCAGACACAAGACATGCAAATAGAAATGCAGAGTGTTTAGCCAAACCCATGCATCTTGTGTGTGGTCTCCATTATTCTGAGCACCCACTCTCCAGGCTGTCCCTTGAAGGCCAACAGTGCTGGGATCGCATGGATTTCCTTTTTCTGGTTGCCTCCAGCTGGAAGGGCTGTCTCCTTCTCAGTTCTTCCCTAGGGCTCTCTTACTCCATGTCCCGCTTCAGGAGAGAGCCTTTCGGGAATGAACCTCCTCGGTTTCTCCTTTAAATTCTATGTTCTTAGAGGTTTTGTCTATGTCTAATTTATCTTTGAGCCCCAGATGTCCAAGAAAAATGCCCAGCACATGAAAAGAGCTTCAAGAATATTTCGTAAGTGGGTTTATACATTCATGAATTTGGAAACAAAACACCAGGCTCTCTCAGGTACCACAGCCTTTGGATTCCTGGAACTGGTCTCTAGTGATGCCCTTTCCTTTCTTTCCTCTTCCTGCTGACCATTGAGCCAAGGGCCAAGTACATGCTACGCAAGTGCCCTGCCACTGAGCTGCATCCCCGGTCTTGTCTTTTTGACATACATCTCACTATGTATCGCAAATTGACCTCAAAGTGGAAATTCTCCTGCCTCAGCTTTCCCGAGTGCTAGTATGTATATACCACCATGCTTAACTTCATTCCTTGTTTTGACCATATCTTAGGGACTTGTATGTTTCTGCTCCTCCATCTACCCACAGTTCCCGAGTCAAAGCCATCCAATGATTGTATTTTGTCCTTTCTGGAACAGAAAGCCACCAGTTAGTTACAAGACTCTTGCTGCATGTGGCCACGGCCACAGCGCCATGGATGAAATGTCAGGGAAGTGCTTACCCAGCACTTACTGTGTGCCAGGTGCTGCCCCAAGAGCTGTATACATATCCGCCAGTGATCTTTCACAACAGTCTGGTGGTGTAGTGGGGGATATAGTCTTACTCAATCCTCTGGAAGACTCTCAAAGTTAAGGTCAGGTCTTACATCTGCAAGACTAAGATCAAGTCTATGACCTGACCCTTAAGCAGGGGAGATATTTGACATACACTACCTTAATAGTGGTCGCTACCATAAGGAATCTGAGGCTTATAATCAGGAGATCTCACTGCCATTTCCTAGTTCTGTGCCATTGGAAAAGTTCTTTATGCTCTGGGCCACAGAGAACAAAAGGAATATGTCTCACACCCCTGCCGCAAAGAAGCGACGAGATACCCTTAGCATGGTTATTACCGACGAGATGTTGAGTTGCCATCAAAGGCTGAGTTCAAAAATTCCTTTGGGCAAATTTTCAGTGATTGATAGGTCTTGGTGTTCTGAGGTTTCTCAAGCCGAGGTTTGGGAGATGCTGCTTCCAGGGCTGGACATTATTATATAAGGATGCGACGGTACATTTGTCACCCGAGCAAGGCTGTGTGGTGCTGGGAATGCCAGCAGCCTCCTGAGATGTCTGCAATGCCTTCCTGCTCTCTGCTCTGCTATGCATTTGCACATGGTTTCCTGCCAACGTTTTCTTAAGAACCCACTCCCAAATCCTTTCTGCATTATGTTCCTTAGAGCACTGTTTTGCATAAGAGTCTATTTCTTGGAAAAGCTCAATAAGGGAGAAAGGAAACAAAGGGGGCTCTGATAGTTTAAGCATAAGCTATCTGAGTGCAATTGGCAAGGCAAGGCAGAGGAAAGCTCAGGGATGGAGGACGGGCTTCATGTCTTTAGCCAAGGCCCAAGTTTTCAGCTTCCTTGGTGATGGGCTAAGATCTTATATGAAGACATCCCAAAGCCTGTGGAGTCTTGAAAGGTCTTTATGAATGAGTGGAATATATTCTCTACTCTTGCCATTCGAGTATGCCTTTGCATGAACTCACATGTCCTGCCCGGCCTGGGGACACTGTGGTGGTCTCGCTTCCTTCCTTTGACAATGAGACTGACACAACTCCCTATCAATCGTCCTCTATCTTCTCTGACTCTTGAATTGTTTGCAGAAGTATCAGGGATAAAGGATAAAGGTTTTGAAATTTAATTATCTTCATATGATTAATAATCTGGGGGAACTTCTTCACCTGCTCCCTCTGCTTCTGTTGAATTCGGAGTCTGCAGAACACAGCTTGCAGGGAAACATGCAGAACATTTGACTGTTTCATCTTAAATCTCCCTCCTCCACCATCCATCCGTCCATCCGTGTGTGTGTGTGTGTGTGTGTGTGTGTGTGTGTGTATGTTGGTAACCTTTTGTCCAATGTGTGGGCCAGAACTTCTTGGAAACTGTGAGACGAACTGCTTTACTTTGTGAAATCAGGGGTTTGGATGTCAATAAAGTCCCACAGGGGATTGACATAGGGCTGGCAGCCAGAGGTCAATTGTTAAGGATGTGTGGACTCTTAAACTAGTGCCTAGAGGGGCAGGACTGCTAAGTACTTGTGTTCAGAGTGCTGTCTCACAAGTTACCAGTAGATGGTGCTCTGACAACAGGGAAAAAAGGCTTTTGTCTCTGAGGCTGAGAAAGGGGTTTTCAGTGGTTTTAAAACTGGTTTTCAGAGTTCTGATCAGTTGCCGATTTTCCACACTTCCATTTGTGGGTCTTCAAGAGAACAGTAGAACCAGGGGAAAACCTACTTAGCAGATTTCCTCACAGAGGTCATGATGGCAATGATCAGATCACTTTTGGTGGTTCACTTTAGCATGGTGCCCAGAGCATTTAGACATGGATCAGATTCATCTTCAGGATAGGAGGCAGAACATTTCCATAGGTTTAGCATTGCTGTTTCTTCTCTTGATGGTGCACAGTTTACAATTCTACAGCATGGTTATTAGACATTGAAAATCAGATCTATCAGACATTTACTCTCTGCCTCTTATAGGGTCTGAACCAATACGTTCATGTTTCTGAAGCTCTGCTGTTTTGTGGGTTAACTCAGCACCCTAATGTATGTTTTCCTAGGCTGACCTGAGAGGTTTGAGGTGATGGCCATCTGTAGGGTTTATGTAAATTGATAATTATATTAATCACTTATGTGAAATGATCTTTAAAACTGTTTCTACCTGGAAAGTTTCAAAGTGGAGCAATATAGACTATGAAACCAGTACAAAAACCCGTAGATCTCCAAGTTCTCAAAAGCGACATCCAGATTGGGGGTGAAGAGGGAGGAATGTGTCTTCCTCCAGCTTTGTTGTTCTTAAACCAAGCCACCTTCCATGCCATGATGCTGTAGATGCCATGGTATTTTCCCTAGTCCTCTTGGACTGCTTCTCCAAGGATTCCCATGAACTCTCCAACAGAGTCATTTCTAGTCCCATGGGAACTCTCCCAAGCATTTTTAAAGCTTGCCCCTTAGGAGTTTAGGAAAGCTGGGTCCAACCCCACTAAGGTCCCCAAACCACCATGTATATTGTCTTGCATATTCCGGGCTTCTAAAGAATTGCAGCAATCACACGGAACTCAGGATATGGTAGAAAAAGGAAAGAGAATCAGTACTAGATCTCTGATGGGTGGGTAAAGAGATGAGTTGGGGTCCTTAATCATCCTCAGAAGCACTGTTGGAGGGTAAAAGGCTAGTATGCTGCTTAATAAATAGACACAAAGGAAGACATAGCCAGGAAGGAAGGAAAGGTGTGATGCCTCCACACGAAAGCGAGCTTCTAGAGCAGAGGCAGCAAAGCTACACAATCTCGTTTAAGTTCTGAAAGATGCATCATTTATGTCAGCATCCATATGGCTCATTATTGAATCCCCAATGTCTAAAATAGTGTCTGTTGTGGGGACTGCATGTGAAAATATTTGTTAAATGATTGATTGGTCGGGCTTCTGTGCTACGGATTGTGGGTCTCCCGGGAAGCAGCTGCTTCAGTTCCATGAAGTTTATAGAGTCCTGAGAGAGCTGCTTGTGACTAGTTCTGGGTGACTGTCCAGTCTTCATGGTCACCTCCCTTCACTCCTGCCTCCTATTAAGCTGGTCAGTACAGTGAGATCACAGTAACAGGCAGAGATGACACACCCCCAATCGTAATTTGGCTTGGAACGGGCTCCCCTGAATCCCAGTGTCAACGTGCTGTTCCTAAGGATAGTGGTACCCATAGGAAGTGACTGTGTTGAGACCATTTCTTTGGATTTCTGGTACACAGATCCCGTCTCATCACACTCACACGTGCACTTGTAACACTCAGCACTCTCATACAATAAGCATGTGTCAGTGCTCATGTGGCCTTGCCCACACAGACACATAGGAGTCGGGGGATACACGTGCCTCACACTCAGACGCCACCTCCCCTCTCGCCAATTAATTTCACACAGAGATACTGCCTTTCAGTCCTGTGACACCACACTCACCCATGACTCCCAACATCTGGGCCTTGGTCAGCCTTTGACCCCTCCTCAGCCACTCGCTGCCCTGTCTCTTCTATTGTTCACGCAGGGAGAACATGGATATGACTATGTGTCGAAGCCAAAGGTGGGGATAAACCTAGCAAAGTGTGCTCCAGCTAGTGTAGACAATGGGAGGGGACAGGGATAAACTGCCCACGGGGTCTCAGGTGGATAAGGACAAGGTCGCTAGACACAGAGCTTCTTTTACCAGGGTTGGAAGCTTGTTTTTCCTACCTCTGCAGCTCAGACACTCATTTTGTTTTTTTTCCTTCAGAATGGAGTAGATTTGAGAAAGTCGGTGGACCTTATTTGAAAGTAAAAGGTGGTGGTGGGTTGGAGGACCCTTCTGTTAAGATTTTGAGAATTTTGAGGGAAGTTTTTGTTCAGGCTCACCGTCTAGGGACTGGAATATCTGGGCCACCTGCCAGGAAGTAAGGCACAGGGTTCTGCTAGAGTCCAGCCTTTTAAGGTCAGACAGGACAGAAGATCCCAGAGAAGCAGATGCCACAGGGGTCTGAGTCTACAGAATGTTAAGTGCTAGTTTAAGAAGAGAGTGCTGTCTTTGCCCTGGGGAATCCTTGCTGGTGGTAGTGGAGCCTAAGTGATTATAAGATCCTGTCGAAGGGTATACACAGTTCCTACTCTCCACTAGAGCGGCAGCGAGCAGAACACTATGCAGGGCATGAAAGAGGCACAGCACTCGGTACCCTTCTGTGCCAGTACCAAGGAGAACGTTCCAGGACAGGTCCTTGATCTGTTGCAGAGATTCCGCAGGCACCACCAGCTGCAGCCCGCATCTCTTCTGCATCATTCGAGGGAAAGGCATCTCATCCTTGGACCCTTGCCTAGGTAGCCTCTGGTCAAATGAATCTGCAAGCCAAACCAGCCTCACCACGCTGGACTCTCAGAGCCCCTCCCCCGCGTCCCTGCGTCCCTCTCGGATTCTTGGCCACCTTGCTGCGCTGCTGCGCTGTTGTGCCTCGCTCCACACCGGCCTTTAAGCATCATCTCTGCTCCCTCTAGCCAGGCGGGCCGGGAGGAGGAGGGTGAGTTGGTCTTTGGTGAGGAAGTTCGGATATGGATAAGTCCCATGTCCTGCCAGCGCAAGCTAGGCTGACTGCAACCTGTTCCTCGCTGTGAGTGCTCGCCCGCCCGCTCGCCAGCCTGCTCGCTCGCTCGCGCTCCCGCCCTCTCCCAGGCGCAGCCGCGGATCGCTGTTGCATGCTGATCCTGGGAGGCGGCGGCGGTGAGCGCTCTGGGCGGATGCTGGCACTTGGGCTTCGCTGCTCTCTGGTTGCTGCTCAACTTCTACCCCAAACGCAGGAGCTGTGAAGTCATTTGCCCCTCTCTGGCTGGATCGACTTCTTATCTTCATTTCTCGGGCGTTGCGGTTTACGCAGGAACCTCAGTACCGCTCTTCCCCCTCCCTCCATCCCCCCCCTCTCCAACCTTTGGATGCGTCTCTGCTGGCAGATTTAAAGAGCCAAGTCTTTGACTGTGGAATTTCTTAGATGGACTCGCAGGGGCTGGCGTTCTAAAGCATGTCAACGTAGCTGGCCCTCGGCTTTTTTTTTCTTTTCGTTTTTCCTTTCAAAGTTCTTTTGTTTTCATTTCCTTCTTCCTCTCTACCCCTCACCCCAGCCAATAAATCAGCAAACTGTTACCTAGCAGGGTCGGTGCCTGCTTTTCTCTGAACCAGGTGGTACGTGTGCCAGAAGAGGAGCTATGTTTGAAGAGCAGCCTACTCCACCCCTCTCCGGTCCCTGAACACCACCCCACGCTGGCATTTTGGGGAAAATATTGCCTCAAGAAGCTGAGCACCCCAGGCCCTACCCCCTTCTTTTTTTTTCTTGTGGAATGGAGCTTCGCAGAGGTTGCCTTTAGATTCAACAGTTCAGAGCAGGGCTGAAGAGCTCGCAGGGGTCCCCAGAGGCGGTGGTCCCTGCGCCTGTGTGGATAAGGCTCTGAGTCTGGCTGTGTCTTTTCTGCCTCTTGTTGTGTGCGGGTGTTCGGCGATCACCTTTGTGTGTCTTCTGTCTGTTTAAACTTCAGGATGGCTCGCTTCGGGGAGGCGGTGGTCGTTGGCAGGCCGGGCTCAGGCGATGGAGACTCGGACCAGAGCAGGAACCGGCAAGGAACCCCTGTACCGGCCTCGGGGCCGGCAGCCGCCTACAAGCAGTCGAAAGCGCAGAGGGCGCGGACTATGGCTTTGTACAACCCCATTCCTGTCCGGCAGAACTGTTTCACGGTCAACAGATCCCTGTTCATCTTCGGAGAAGATAACATTGTCAGGAAATACGCCAAGAAGCTCATCGATTGGCCATATCCTTTCTTGCCCACCATGGCTTCCCTCTCCCCCTTTGCATTCCATCGGGTGAGGGGGGAACACCTAGCATGGAATTTATTCCCCACCCCTTCCTGGTGCCCAAATTTGCCCCTTTGCTGAAGTGCACCCTACCTCGTTGCATCCAAGGGGCAAGCCTGGTACCCTGGAAACCTGTTTGGGCACTAGTGTTTTTCAAGGTAAGACTTTTGGTTTTTGGCTTATTCTCCATGTGGAAATCTCTAGCGTACCTAGGTGCTTGGTGTTGAGGTGTCTGCCCCTTTCTGGGTTTGACTTTGTCTGTTTCTCAGCCACCCCCAAAGCCCCAATCAATTCACAAGCTGCACTCCATGTGGTTTGATTTACCTCTAATCTCAGAGCTTTCTTTCCTAATCATTTCCCTCTTTTCCTCTACTTCTGAGGGTCAGTCCCTCAGCCCCCATTCCTACCAGCTGGAAGACACTGGCACTATTTGCCCAGCAGAGAAGCTGAAGCTCTGGGAAGGGATTTATCAGCCCAGAAGCTTCAAAGAGCATGAGACAAACCCATTGATACAAGCAGACAAATGCATACTTACAACACAGGTCTTGGACTGGGGGCTCAGCTAACTCTGGAGACTAAGTTAAAGTTCAACTGAAAGTGAGTGGCTGTCAGGGGAGGTGATCATATCATCACAGCCCATCAGAGCTCAAAGTTGGCCTTCTCTTCTCAGGCAAGGAGGTGTGTTCACCTTTCCTCGACTCTGGCTTGCTACTCTTGCTTCTTACTGTTTGACACACCCGGTTGCTCTGTCAATACCGTGAACCAGACAGATCTACTGGGCCTGAATTCATCAGCTCAGTGGAGGGGCAGGGGTGTGCAAACAAGTTACCCCTAAAGCCAAGGGTACTGCTCTTCACGAAGAGCAGGTGGGTCATCTCTAGGGGTGGTGGATTCCGACAGACAGGCCATGGAAGGGGCTGCTTTGCAGGCTTCACCGAGGGCACTAAATGCAGGCTGCTGATTAGTCACCTAACTGCCTGCTCTGCACTAAGAATCTGCGTGCCTGGCAAGGCCATTAGGAGTTGAGGGTGGTAGGTGTTGCAGGGGATTCTAGGAGGCAAGCCAGTGATTGGTGGCTGGCTTGGGGACAGGGACTTTGGTGCATGTGGAGGTACAATTCTTGGGAAGAATGCACCTGCAAAAGAGGCTCCTCCTCTTTCCCTCATGCTCCCCCCTCCCCAGCCCTCCTTTCAGGTGTGTAGCAGTAAAACAGCTGAAGGAAGCTCTGAGGGGTCTCAAGTATCAGCCTGCAAGGCAGTTTGCTTCCTTCCCCCAGGGCCTGGATGGATCTCTGACCCCCTCACGACCACAGTTTTTGGCCTTTTTTTTCCCCTTCCCAGTTTCCTGCTTCAGCAGCTTCGGGATTGGCTGGCGCATGGTGCTTCTAGGCAGCACCTCATTAGAAATGAAGAAGCATCGCTAAGCTAAGCAGGGATGCTTCCTGCTGTTCGCATCCTCCCACAGTCGCCCCCTAGCTGGGTTTCTCCCTTTCTCCTCCTAGTTCTCCAGTTCTCACCTCCCCCTTCCACCCCCACAGAGTGATCTGGGCCATAGAGTGCTTGGGTTGAACTATCTAGACGGGGCTTGGGGCGGGGGAGGGGCCTGGCCCTTGCAGTCATGCCTGGCGGTGAGCTGCACAAAGCGAACAGATCGCATTGTGTTGCATGCGGCGGTTGCAAATGCTGCAAATAACTCCTCTGAGCAGTACCCCTCTGCTCTCCCAGTGAAAACTCCCCTCCCTTGCCCGCCTTCTACAGTTCTTTTAGATTTCCCACCCACCGGGTGCCGCCTTGCTGTGACCTCTTAGGACATCTTCCCCTCCCTCGATGACTCCCCCCCGCCCCCCCCCCCCCCCCCGTTTGCTTGCAGTGGATGAAGCAGCTTCTCTGACCCTCGCATGGCAAAGTGTGGCTGCAGCCATCCTCGGCACCTCGGACAGCGCCACCAAAACTCCAGGGCTCCCTAATCACCGGGTGCTGCACATTGGGTACTTCCGGCTGGGTTCAGGCTCCCAGGCTGGGATATGAATCACATTCCTTACACCATGCCTTTGCTTCTTTGCCACGTTTTCTCTTCTGCTGCAAAGACAGGTTTCCCACCAGCCGCTGTTAGAGCAAGGTGTCACTGAGTTTTATGCCTCCCCTTTCTTGTTGGTCAAAATGAACTAATGAGAGTCAAAAGACAGACTCTGGAGGGAAGGAATTCCACGGTCATGCTCAGTGCCTTGGCATATGTCCTGTCCCAGACATCTTTGCTATCCCCATACTTAGACATTTTGCAGTGGTTCTACAGCCTGTAAGTTGTAACCTGTTCAGAGAACATCTGCTAAGATGTTGGGGGATCCTGGTTGAATTTTTCTTCCTCTCTGGTTGTTCAGTGTAACTGACTAATGTATTCCCTCCGGTGATGACCACGTGGAAGCATTGCGCCTCTATGGGCTCTGCATTTTCTGCTGCATCTAGGCTAGTCTCACCTTCCCTTCAGTTCTCAACATCCAGTTTCCTCAAATATCTGCTTCCTCTTGTTGAGAATCAATGTGAGGAACAGTTACTCTTAAAGCTCTCTGGTTAGGCTGCCTGGGTTCAAATCCCAGCTCCTCCAGAAGCTCCATGACCTTGAAAAGTTACTTCGTTTCTCTACGTCTCAATTTCCTTACCTGTAAAGTCAGGGTGATAATAAAGAGTCACTGGGAGAATTGAAGGAGTTAAATGTGTCTAGCACCTGGAATGTTGCCTAATTGCCTAATAAGCATCTATTTTTTATTAATGGAATCCTTTGGGAATTTCTGTACACCTGCAAGGTGGGACTCTTAGTACAAGGTGAAGTCATTTAGATTCTTGCAGCTCTTTGAGATCGAGGAGCCTCATTTGAATCACTTGAAAGCTTGTTCAAAATTCAGACTCCTGGTTCCCACTTCACAGCTGCTCAATCAGATCCCCAGGTGATTAGTGCACGTCGGCAATTGACTGTGTTCCTGGTTGTGATGGCGACGGATTTAAGAAGGACTTTGTTCTTTGTAAGGGCCAGATTTTTTACTACAGGAAAATTATTTAGACATGCTGTTAAGCCCTGGTTTGGTACTGAT
This sequence comes from Myodes glareolus, assembly GCF_982192425.1. Taxonomy (NCBI): domain Eukaryota; kingdom Metazoa; phylum Chordata; class Mammalia; order Rodentia; family Cricetidae; genus Myodes; species Myodes glareolus. The sequence continues at coordinate 69,541,181 of NC_142030.1, forward strand.
ATACAGTCACACACATGTGACTTTTGATTGCTGTGCACTATACTTTGTGGGGGTTTTACCTTTTTTCTTTCTTTTTTGGGTGACAGAAAGTCACTGAGGAACTAGGATGTTAAGGTGCTTTCATCACGTGTCAGACATTTTAATTTTGTTGATCTGAAAGGATGAGCTAAGTAAAAGACGTGATTTAATTTGTGCTCGTAGGACCCCCTGACTTAGGAGAGCTTTATATTGCCCTTAATGGGAACTGCCTAGTTCTAATTTGAAGAAAAATGTCTACATGTCTACAATAACCCAGATTTGGCATGGGAGATGGTGGAAAGGCAGCAGCCCACTCCGAATGCATTTCCTTTTTCTTAGAAGCTACATCTGCATAGGGAGATAATTTTATTTTCTCATGACACTCTCTTCTGCAGATGATACCATAGCCTTTTTGAAAATGCTAATCTGATTTAAAATGTGGTATCACATTTTATGGAATTCTGTTCTTTCTTGCTTGCTCATCTAGTAGATCTAACAAGAGTGCTCTTTCTTCCCAGGCATTGGCTATTCTGAAAGCTACCCACTGGTCTCTGGGCTGCACACTGTCATTCTGACTATTGTTTGCTCAGGGACAGCTACCCTGCGGGAAGACACTTGAGATCTCTCATAGAGTTTGGGAGACAGCCCACTCTCATTCCCGCTTTTCCAGGCCAGAGGTAAAGGGAAGAAATGACATGTCTAACTTCGAGACTCTACACCATAGATGATCGGTAGGAGATTTCCCCCCTTCACCTATTTGGCCATCTCAGCAGGGAAGCACGTGTTTGATATGGAAGTGAACATAGTTCAGAGTAGGAAGAGCAAAATACGTTTGCAACCTTTGAGCTGATGAAGCTGTGTCTGTGCACACATGATTTCGTGTGGAAAATCTCAGTGTCTCTTAGAAGCACTCTGGATATGGGTCTGAGGCTCTGTGTGTATATTACAGATTTCTCCCTGTGTATTGTTCGATGGATTGTAAATTTATTTGGAGGATTTTCTTCAGGATTACAGAAAGAGTAAATTGCTCATTTTGGCCTATACTCTTCTTCTCTAAGTAAACGTGCCTTGCCAGACAGTAAACCGCAGGAGTGATGAGAAGTTCAGGTTTGATGTAACTCCAGTGGGCCATGAGTCTTGGCTGGGGAGAGTGTGGGGCCGAACAAGGATGAAATCTATAATTAAACCCTGTGGTCAGATGATATAGAGCCCTCGTATTTTCCGTTGACTTGCTCATAGATACCGTGGCGTAGTTGGCCCAGGAGGTGAAGGATAAAGATCTTTGCTTTCTGGGGTTCCAAGAATAATCTCTTGATTGCCTATTTGTTTTGTCTTTTATGAGGTATTGCTGTGAATGGAACATCTAAGAATCTAGTATCTGCTCAGTCCTGCAAGGCTGGGTGTCTCAACTGACCTTCTGGATATGTTGGAATCTCAAAAAAGTAGGCTCCAGGGCCAATGAAGGAATGGATGTGTTGACAAAGCGAGAGCAGGCAAACAAAGAGCAGAGCAACCCTCCTTCTTCCATCGTCCTTATATAGGCTTCCAGAAGGAGGTGTGGTTCAGATCAAAAGTGTACCTTCTCACCTCAAGATCCTGATCAAAACCTTGCCTTCCAGCCTCAAGATCTGGATCAAAGGTGTGCTGTCTTTCTGCCTCAAGATCACAAGTGTGCCCTCTATTTTTGGACTATAATCCATTCCAGATTGAGTCAAGTTGACAACAAAGAATAGTGAGGGTTGTGGGTCTTCTGAAAGCCTGACCGAAAATGATAGTAAGGACCATTTGTAATTGGGATACAGCCTGGAAAGTGAGCTAGAATGAAAGAATTTGACAGGAATAAAATGCTTTGAGGATGAAGACAAAAACATCTTGGACATAACAGTTTTGTCTATTGGTTTGCATGCTGTTATTCTTCCCCCACCCCACTTTCCTGCAGTTGCCTTCCTTTCAATAGGTGTAACACACAGTATGAGTTAAAAGACGAAGAAACAATAATGAACACAGGCCTTTCTTCCTCCTAAAAGATCTGGGCTGAATTTAGTGACCTCATTGAACACAGATTATCACTTTTCAGCCATTACTGTACAAGATGTAGGTGACACCTCGCCACGTCTTTCTTCTCTTTCTATAGGAACATCTGGTTTCTTCTAGACTTTGTACTCTTGCTTAAAATAAAACCGGATCAAGATTTGCTAAGCTATTTAAGCTCTTGCAAACCCATTGACTCTACCTGTTGAATAAGCAGCTTGTTGGCCTTCCTAGTCCCCTGCTCAGGGCCACCAGGGAAGCTGCACTCACAGGACATCACCCCCACCTGCAGTCCAGTCCTGCAGAGGACAGACTGCTGATCTGCTTACTGCTGGCCATAAAGACATAGTAGAGTGAGCCAAAATGCAATATAACTGATACTCTTTTTATTCAGGGAGACAGAGGGCAGGTCTTGCCTTTCTTTTTCTGCCCAGCCTTCTACCCATCACTTTATCTTTCTGTATTTCTCCCTCTCTCATTTTTAGGTTCAGTCATTGTGAATAATTCATTGTCTGTGTGGGTTTTTTTCCCTAGAATTTTCATAAAAGTGAGGTTATCTGCCTCTGCTTAGATTGATGATGGTCTTTTACAAAGGCCAGTATCAGAAATCAGCTTTTTCTTTTAAGTCCTCTGTTGTCTATGGTGAACCTGAGATACAGAGAAGGGCAGCAGTTAAAACCTTTCAATGTGTTATTTCTTGCCATTTTTATAATGACTGTCTCCAGCCTGTTGCATTTGATTACCTTTGGCGTAGAGACCACGGGTAAGAAGGTATTTATGTCCCCAAGTATTTGTCAGACTCCTCATGTTAATTTGCCACTTTCACAATGATAAAGGTTGAACCCCTAATCAAAGAAGCATTCTTCTGTAAACATTTTCAAGACCAGTGAGAATTGGTTGGAATTGGGGTGGGGTGTTGTAGAAGGTCCTACTGCTGCCGCCACCTCCTCTGCCACCATCTTATCACGTGGCTTTTAAATCAATCCCCTTTTAAAAAAGGTTCAGAGATATGAGAGCTATACATCATTTCCCTTATCATATTCTAAGCCTACACAGAGAGGACATGTGTGGGCTTCCCAGTGATGCCTCTAGCATCAGTCTTAAGGACAGAAAGTACAGCACCAAGTTTGTAGACTCCTCTGATCTAGTGTTCTCTTGTATGCACAGCCTGTTTCAAGGAAATGTCTGGGATGTGGCTTTCCTCAAGGAGTATTCTAAATGTTACTTTAATTGGCATCTCTGGCCAGTTCATGCTCATAAACTCTGATGAATCCCATATCCCTATCTCTGGAAAGCAAAGAATAACTAGAATATATGTCCTTAAGAGGGAAAGACAAGCTACATGGGAGAGAACAGCGACACATGGCTTGAAAGTCATTTATCTGAGACATCCCCCCAGTAGAGCAGTGCCGACTTCTGTGTTGTTCCCTCACCCCACCCCGAACCCCAGGCTTGGGAATATAGCACTCGGTTAGGTGCCAGCCTCAGGTTTGTGCAGGGTTTTAGAGAGAGGGAAAATAAGTGTTCTGGGTAGCATTATGAATGGGTCTTTCTGGTGATGAGACTGTGGTGTATCATTGTCAAGACGCGTGGTGGTGTGAGTGGCCTCCTGGACCAGAAAGGAAGCTCTGGAACTGTGGGAAGGAGGAACATGCATCCTTCACAATCCCTCTCAGTCCTTAGCTTCTCTGTGAGTTGAAAGTTTCTAAACCGTGCCACTTCCCTCAACTTTCACACCATTGTCTCATGGGGCTGGTCCGAGTGAAAAGGCATGAAAAGAATTTTCCACAGCTCCTGACATCCTGGTCATTTCCAGCTGTGTGCTGGTGGGAACCAGTTTGCTGTGATCCTGTTGTCCTCCATCTCTTTCCACCAGCAGCAGGGGAAATTCCTCATTTGGGTCCTTTGTGTTGGAGTCAGATGTGTGCACTCTGCCTGTTTCACGAAGACATTGGTTTCCAAACTCTGCACTGTCTCAGAATTACCTGGGTGGTTTATAAGGATGCAGCTCGGTGGGCCCAGCTCTGGGAGTCCCTGACTCGGTTAAGTCTGAAATGGGGCCTGAGAATTCTTATTTATCACAAATAGCCAAGGGCTTTGCCACTGCTGGCCTTGGAGGCTACCATACAGCCGGTGCCTTGTCATAAGAATTGTTAATTGGCTGAGTGGACATGCCTTTAATCCAAGCACTCAGGTAGATCTTTGTGTTCGAGGCCAGTCTGGTCTACAGAGCAAGTTCCAGGCCAGCCAGGGTTACACAGAGAAATTGTGTCTTGAAAATATAAAAGAAAGGAGAAGTTAAAAAAAAAGAATTACTAGGGAGGTTCCCCAACCTAAACTTGTCTCTGATATACTAATATGGATCTCTGCTGTTAACAGAAAACTTATTCTTTGGGCTCAGACGATGAGATTTCCAGATCATTCTATCAAAGTGAGGATGAGCTCTTGGGAATGGGAGCATAGACTCTCAATTTTATGGCATTATTAACTAACTTTGAGTTAGTTTGTTTTATTCTTTTTGGCCTTACACCCAAGAATAGGCTCTTCTGGGAATGGGCATATCCATTTTAATTCCAGCACCTAGTATGATGTTGGCACCTGGCAAGCGGTACAAATTCTTTTGCTGAATGATGTATAATTAAATATGTTGCTATTGATTTAACAAGCATCAACAAAGTGGTTCCGCTGTCTCCAGTATGACTATGACTTGGATCTCTAGGACCCATGCATTCTGGTGGTAGTGTGAAGTACTAGCTGCTGGGACAAAGTCAGAGGTCATTACTTGGAAACTGGCAAGTTCCCAAGGACAAGCATTTCCTTGTATTACTGCACACTTTTCTTCAGAACTGCCCCAATTTCTATATTACCCACCACAAGCTTCCCCACTGTTAAAGAGAATGCAATGTTTATTATTTGAATTTTTCTATAAGAAAATTAATTGGCACCCAGAGATCTACAATGTAATGACAACTGAGGTTCCTGACGATGGCCTCTAGGCATATAGAATGCTGGAGTGCTTTCTGAATATTGCCAATCAAGTGTTTATTGAATTATGGTCAAACAGTCTGAATAGAGTATGAACCGTATTCTGAGCTTTCACAAATTATAGTCCACATCCACACATAAAGTAGTTAATCTGTCACAATCCATTCATTTTTGTCCTTTTAATTCATCAGTTGTTAAACTAAATCAAGTTTTCTTTTTCGGCTCTGCTGGGTGACAGAGAATTTGCTGTATTGCTGTAGACGCCAGCCCTTTCCGTCCTTTCACACAGAATTGGAGTTCCAACCTGGTGTAACTGTCGTGCACTATCATCCATGCCCTCAGGTGAAGGGTGGGTCTCAGTGTTTTACAAAGGATGGGCTTTTGGTTTGCTGGGCAAGCTCCCCAGTTGGTAGCTGATGGTACACCTTATTGTGTGCTTCTTTCTGTGGAACAACATTGAAAACAGCCACCTACCATTTCCAACAGTGCTGGGTCTGTGACATCATGTCTTCTGCAGCAGGACTCTGAGCATCTGCCTGTTGTGCCCTGAGTCCCTTTCCCTTGTTCTTTCCCATGCTCTTCTGCCATCTTTTTGACCAAGGTCAAGGGATGCTGTACTCTAAAGATGTTACTGTGGAATGATAGTCTTCTTATTTTCTTAAGGGTCACTCTAAATTTTGTGGAACTTTAGAGTTGAAAATAACCTGAGTGACTGTCTAGATGGCCCCTAGGTGACTGTCTGAAGTATTGGGACTATTAGATCTCTCTAGTACCCTGTTGTTATGTGACTCTCTTTCTCTTGAAAGAATACACATACAATTTTGCACTCAGGATCAGAGTTCCATAAGAATTTTAGAGTAACTATTGTGTTAGAAAAGTCTCACATGCTTGGGTGCTGGGATACCTGGCTCTCAGGAAGAATGTTCCCTACATACCACAAAACTCAAATCTCATGTGATAAGACCCTGTGTGGAAGGGCTCCAGGGAAGTGTTTGCCCAAGACAGGTAGTCTGACTGCCACAAGAACATTTAAACATTCTATCCAGGGGACAGAACCTGGAGCCCTTCTCCATCTCCAGAAAGACAACCATTTTTGAACTAGTGACAAAATGCTCTCTTCTACTTAAAACCCTTAAGAATGAGAAATCAACACACCCCTCTAGAGCCCCCATGTGTTCTGTTTATCCCTTTCATTTCTGTTGTATAAGGAAATGCTGATCCAATCCACTTATTTACTCAATGTCCCTGTGGCACTGTGTACCACTGTAGACCAGAGCTTAATGTGATGGCAGTTATATTTTGATTTGTACTATCCAACAGGGACACTCTATGTGCTCTTAAATTTTATCTGGTTTTAGTTAATTTAGATTTAAATATCTACATGAGGCTTGTGGCAGGGGCAAATAAGCCGAAAATCTATTTTTTCTGGGGCCTGACATTTATTAACTTTGGGATTGAGATTCCTTGGCTTGGTGTGCAGGGTGTATCAGGACCCACTGCAACTTCCACAGTCTCCAGCGCCCTGTGTTCTAGCCAGCCCATGGACAGCAAAGGCAGCTGTCCTTTTACAAGGCTGCCAGGTCCTTACACTTGCTCCTCCCTTTGTCTGGCTGTAGGATTGTCCTCAGAGGTCTTTCCATCGTTGATACCTTCCTTGACTGCTCTTTTGAAGAGTAAGACCAAACCCTTCCTCTAGGTTCCCATTGGGTCCCTTGCTCATTATACATTGCCCTAACACTTTCCATATAACTTTTGTACTGGTTGAAAAATACCTGTAAGGGAGGAGTCATTTTCTATTATTATTTTTTAATTATCCAAAATAGAACAATATCAACATATTTGTGTCAGTTAATATACTTTTGAACTTTTTTTTGAGAAACCATGTTAGGGTGTTAGATTCTTGACTTGATTTTAGCCAACTGAAAACTTACATTCTTTCCACATCTGTCACAGATGTCAGAATTGTTCCCCCTACTCTATCCTCACTTTGATTTTTAGGTTGAGATTTGGGGGGTGCTGGGTTTGTTTTGGGTACTTTGATCTCCTTGTTTGTTTCTGGCATTGCCAGCCACCCTGCAGGGGTCTTTTTCAAGTGGAGAAGAAAGTTAATAGTCACCTGTGGTCATGAAATCCCAGTCTTTCTACCTTCAACCAAATCAACAGCCACAAGACAAGTGTTCCTATGTACACCTTCGACACGGGGAAGCTGAGGCTAAAGAAGGTTCCATTACGTTTCCAAGGCCATCTCCAGTGAACTAAAGCCAGCTTTCATTACTGATGCATTCGTTGTCTCTGGACAGGGGTGTTTAATGAATGAGACCTCCACCGGCTCTGTGTCAGCTGTAGATTTGATAAGCAAGTGTTCTAAGAATTGAGTCGAATAATTAATAGAATGTGGTTAGCACTGGGGATGCCCTTCTGCTTACCTTCACTGAGATAATAAGTGCTCATTGACTGCTCAGCTGTTTTTCAAATCTTTTGAGCCAGCTGACACTGCTCTGTTCTGTCTGCAGAACTGTGGAGGATATCGCTGTCACCATCCGTACACACTTTCACGACTATTTCGTGTCTGTTTTGAGCTAAGGTGCAGCATCTTGCTTTTTCCAAAATCCACTTTAGGGATGTTTTTCAGAGTCTCAGATGATATTTAACTTTTTTTTTTTTCTTAACTAGGTAGTAAATGACCTCAGGATGTTTGCCACCGTCTAGTCTAAATGAACCCAGCTGATGAACGTGTTGCCTTAGAGTTTAGGATCCACCAGTCTGTTGTCCAAAGCATGAGAGTGCATCATTGTTAAGAGCTTGACTTCTGCATTCAAATCTCAATACCGTCTCTGTTGCCTCCTAGCTATGTGCTGTGTCCACCGACTTCGCTTTGCTCTGCCTTAGAGTTCCCAAACATAAAGTGGAAATAGTGATTTTACCTATGAGGCGCATCACGTTGGATTTTTGTCATGTCTAAGTGAGGCAGCGCATACAAAGTCTATAGCATAGTAACTGGCGCAAAATCAGCTGTGAATGACTCTTACTAGCATCTAGGTAATTATGGATGATTTAGCATTAAATATCTACAACCAGGTTTTCCCTTTCTAACAGTATTGCTTTTTCTTACTTTCGGCAAATTTCTAACTGGAGCTTTGCCAGATACCGTTCATGTGACCTTAGTATAAGCCTCCTCAGTGACCCGAGCCTCAGGGTCTCACACCTGAGCTATGAGATGAAGCTCATTTCCCCTGCCAGGTTAACCTTGTAGGACTGTTTGAAGGCTAGCATTCGCTACTGTAGATTAAGGTCCCCTGCAAACATGTCAGGATTAGAACATGTGTTAATGATGATACAGTTCATAACAATCTATCGTTTTTAAAGCATTTACGGTGTGCCAGAGTACTGCGCTGAGTGCCTGGCATAGAAAGCACCGCTGCAGTCATTCCTTGAGACCATATCACAGAGATGCACAGTTCTGCTGTCTGCATTCAGCATTTAGGGATTAGGGCACGGATAGGTTAACTCACTTGATCAATATGACTCACTGAGTGGGAACTGGAGACCTGATTACTGTTTTTTAGCTGTTGCATCTAGATAGTTTTCTTACAACTATTGAGTTTACATAAAAAAAGGAAGTTTAAAGCATTTACATTAAAACTGGTCTTCTTTTGTGTGTTTTTCAAATGCTGGTTTTCTACCATTATTTTCTCTTGGGACGCATTCAAATTTATGATTCAGAAAAAAAATCTTGAGGAGAAATAATGGAATCGAATTTTTCTAGAAAGCTTCTGATGAAAGTCGATCAGGTATTCAAAGCCATTAACAGCCTTAAGTGTTGGATTTTGTTTTCATTTATATAAATTGTAGTTAGATAGTTTACATGGCTCAGTTGGAGGCATATGGGAGGATCCCTGGGAGAGACAGAATAGATTGACTGCCTGACACCTTCTCAGGGGTTGCCAGCTTTTCAGTGAACTCTGTCTTGTCAGTTGGGTTTTTTGGATCTGCGGGGTCTCTGTGTTCTAACAGCGGAGAGAGTCGGGATGAGTTTCTGTGAACTGGAGACGACGATTCAGAAAAGACTGGAGTGCTATGTTGGGGGTGGGACACTCTGAGCCTTTGGTAGTGTGCCCTGTGAGTTCTGTGTAGACATCTACCCTGCAATCCTGCAGGGTGTCCTACCTGTGAGAACCAGATGCTGGTGCGCATGAGCATGGACCGTTAGGATAGATCACTTGGCTCCTGGAAACCAGACTGAGGTCTGTGAAGCAGTTAGAGAGTAGGTAGAAAAAAAAGTTAAAGAAACTGTCTCTCCATTCTGCTAACTTTGGATTGTATTTGCATGGAAATTAGTGTTTGTGAAATAACTGAGCCATATGGATGCTCTGAGATGCATGTGTTCTCCTGGTCTGTTGATAGAGGAGCAGTTGAAGGGCGTGGGCTTCTCTGGAGGTGGAGTGAATGGGTGGATGTGGCAACACAGGGAGGGGGCAGGTTTGGGGAATATGGGCCTATGTAAATTCAGAGATTTGGACAAGCTGACAATATGGCACTCCCTTATAGAGAGTTATATGTGCGAGGATTTACTTTTGAGGTCACGCCCCTCTCGAAGTTCTGTGAATAAGGCTGTTGCATCTCTGGACAATCTCTCTCTCTCTCGTAACAAAGGGTAGAAAATGACACCCTGGAATGTACAGGTTGTGGGCTCATTTTCATCACAAACATCAGTGGACACACTCAAGATAACAAGGCAAAAGAACAGGTCTTAGGATATTAGAGTTGCCTAGAAGCTTTGCCTACCTCTGGAAGGAGCTTTGTTGAGAGCCATATTCTCAGTAAAGTAGGCCATTTCTTTTTTTCTTTTATCTTCCTTTATTTCTATCATAGAATTTTCCAGCATTCTCTAGGGACTCTTCTAGGCTATAAGCTCTCAGGAAAAGACAGAGGAAACTAACCTTTAAGGAATGCTGATTGTATGATGGTTACTCTACAGTGTGTTTTTGAGAGCTAATTTAATTTAACTCACTACTTTCTACAGACCCCTGGTGCAGGGTCACAGACAGCCATGGTCTTACCAGCTCTCCTTGCTAGCCATTCTTCTTTCCCTGTACTGCACTGTCTTGGGCTAGATGGAAGACTGAAAGACTAGTCTTCTCTAATGGAGTATCTCCTTGATGTAGTGCTCATTTCTGTGTATCTGTGGTACCCATTGGACATGAGGATAAGTCCATGACAGAGAGAAGGGCCACTAACCAAGTGGGAGAAGAACAGAGCTCTCTTAGGTGCAAGTCAAGACCTGGGACATCTTGGCCCGTGTCAGTCACTGGGATTCAAATTTGGGTTGGAATTTGGGATCTGTGTGGTTATCATCTTTTCCCAATGCCTACTGCCATACAGCCTCCACTGCTCTGCAGAGAAGCTTTTCTTTGGAAAATACCAATTTTCATTTCAGCATCAGTATGTATTAGTCTGCGAATTTTCTCTTTTAGCTTTCCGAAAGCTTCCCTCAGTCCCCTCTGCTCTAGGATACCCATGTGTGATGCAGCCGTAAGGTGGCAGCATTGATGACTGCCCCTTGAATCGTCACCTATTGAATGCTTTCGCTTTTGAAGTTTTTTCTTTAAGGAACGGGCTGGGATGGTAGGGAGGCTGCAAAGGAGACTAATTCTGAAAGGGTGAAGGCAAGGCTTGCAGAGGGTTTAAGGAAAGCTGATTAGAATCTTACTAATGTATAGGAAACTGAAAGCCAAAGGCATCAGGGGTCTTACCATGACTCTCAGTGAATGACTGAGTGTCATCTAGAACCCAAGACTCCTAACCAAGAGCTCTTGATTCCATTTTCTCTCTTCTTCCGTCGTGTTCTTTCTCTGCTCAGTTTTCTCCTCTCTAGTCCCTTCATCTTCTGAGGCTTTCATATCCTTCTCTTAGTAAGTGTGTTGCTTTGGTGCTTTGGGGTGATATAGACGAGTGGATATAATGATCAAGATTAATAAAAAAATCACTTAAGTCAGAAAATGTAGGATGGACAAGAGGAAACTAATTCATGACCAAGTCACCCGATGCCAATGCTGTGACAATGGGGAGAAGGGCTCAAGACAGTGTCTAGTGCGCTCTTCTCCACCGAAACCATTGCTGGAGAACCATGTGTAAGAGGAAACAATAGGATAGGGCTCAGAAGATAGGGCTTCTACCAAACAGAAAGACCAACACTGGGTTGCAGCAGGTGGGAGAGTGGGCGGATGCTCAGGCAGGCACTCATTTCAGAATAGTTCCTGGCTCTTCAGTGCCTCAAGGAAAGGTAAATTCTCCAGATCCTGCTTTAGGAGACATGTTCTTTAATGATAGTTGGGTAGTCCTGTGAAAGACATAAGCAAAAATCCTAAGATGCCTACCTGCCTACCTGCCTTCCTGCCTCCCTCCTTCCCTCCCTTCTTTTTCTTTTTCTTCATTTCTGGATATTTCATTCAAGCTAGAACATTAGGGTATTTGTGTTTGATTGTTCTGATGAAGGCCCCCAAGACTTTTCAGGGCTGGAAGCTGACAATTCAGGAAGGTTCTAAAACAGTCTCGTTATTCCAGTCTTTGTATTTATGCCCATAGATGAATGTACTGGAATGGTTAGAACCCTGTAGTTACTTTCAGCTGGTCCTCTTTTGCCTTTGAGATCTTAGTTTCTGTAATTGCCAATGGATCTGGTTTGAGGATGTTACTGGCTGTCATGACCTCTAGCGTTGAAACCAGGAGTATTTCCCTTAACTACACATTAGCATCAGTCTGGGAACACCTAGAAGTGCTGATGCTTCAACAATAGCCAGGACACGTTAGAATTTCTGGAGGTGGAATACTGTATGTTTAACTTTAAAGGCTTTACTAGTGATTTTACAGTTCGGTTGGGGCAGAGATTCACTTATCTTCTAGACGGAGAGATGGGTCTCTGACCTAATCCATTTAGCCAACCCCCCTCCTCCACTCATTCTCCTTTCCTTCCTCTCTCCCACCCTGTTTTGTGAGCTACACCTTTGCTCTGTAGTTCAAACTGACCTGAAATTCAAGATCCTCCTGCCTCAGCCTCAAGGGAATGCAGGTTTCAACATGTACCTACCAGGTTCAGCTGTTCCTGCATCTTTGGATGTATTTTGATCATAGGTGGATTCCTCTCACTTCCTTTGTAGGCTGTTGTTAAAGAGCTGGAGCCCCCTGGGCCCTCTGGAATTCAGCCTAAAATAATAAAGCAATCAATTCTAAGGGGCATTGTGTTGGCAAAAGCATTCATTTATGGCTTCTCCAGGCAAACCTCCAGCTTCTCCAGATATCCCAGGTCTAGAAATCTGAAGCTGCAGGACAGAGCTATACTCACCCAGCAGATCCTTGAGTCTCTGACTGAAGACTTCTTAACCTTGATTCCTTTTAGTTAAATAACCTCTGTGCATGTGAAGATTGCCTGAGCACAATGCCCATCAAATGGAGGAATTCTGAACATTCTTAGAAATCTCCCAGAAACATGAATCTTATAGTAAGTCTTATGCTGGGGGCTGGCTTCTCCATGCTCTTGAGTGTCTTCTATCTGCAACCTGTTCTATAATCTCGGATATAATTGGTAGGTCAAAATTGGTTGCTGGGAGAATATTTACAGTCTAGCATTTGCAAATGCCATAGATGAGGATTTTCTCTCTGATGGTATTTATTAGCATGACATTTCGTTTATCTCTTAACAAAATGTTGACAGAGGTTTCTGTCCTGCCCGGTCCACAGCCATTCAGTTCCAAAGAAACACACGGAGGTCTACAGTAATTAAAAACTGGTTGGCCTATTAGCTCAGGCTTCATTTTAACTCTTATAACTTACATTAACCCATAATTCTTGTCTGTGTTAGCCATGTGGCTTGGTACCTTTATCAGTGAGGAGTCCTTATCTTGCTTCCTCTGAGTCTGCATAATGCAGACTGACCTGTCCTCTGCTCAGAATTCTCCTGTTCTCTTCACCCCACCATTGAAACAATATAAGTGACAAATCTTTACAGGGTACAAGACCATTGTCCCACAGTGCAAAATGACCCATTTTCTTATGGGCAGTAACAGGTCTCTCTATTCCCGCAGATCTGCTTTTGGAAGAAAGGGTGTCTTACTCTCTGGAATAACTTAAAAATCATGAACCCTCTATTCCAAGGTGACCTTTGGATGCCTGAAAGCAGCTGGGTTGCCTCTCAAGCCTACCCTTTGCGAGCTCACATTAGTCCTTCAGTCCTTTCTCATCTCCTTTCCAGGCTGAGTCTTTGAACATGGATACAGTTGCAGAGTTTCCAAAGAAAAACAAAATTCTCCCAGTAACCATGTATGGTCTTTTTAACAAAAAGTTATGCATTTCCTTCTTACCTTCTCAGCACCGTTTGATGCCTGTAATGAGTGATGCTATCGAGTAGGGTGTGGTTTTGGGTGTGGCTGTTCACTGTCGCTCATGGTTTTGGTTTTTTTTTCCTCAAGCACAACTTGCTGCTAGAACTCTTGATGGACCCGAATTTGTCAGAGTGACATCAAAACACTAGTTCTGGTTTCCGAAACAGATAATTTCCCCACTGCTGTTTTGTTTTCTATCAGAGGCTTTTAGTGTACGCCTTATCATTCAGCGATTTGTCTCTTGAGCACCGCAACTGTGCGGGGAATGACAGCTGCTTTAAGTCCAAGATCCCGTCAGACAGGTAACAGGCGAATTTGTTAAGACTCCTGCAGGTGACTGGCACTGAAATGGGCGTGAGCAGCAGTGGTGGGGAGGGCAGAGCTGTCTTAGTTTCCAGAAATGCACCTTCCCACTCCGTGGCAGTCACGGGTTGCAAATGGGTCTGGAACTGACTTCTGCTTATTATCCATCCCTTTGTCTCTCCAAAGTAGGGAGGATGTGACTTTCCATTCACTGGATTTATGTAGGGGTCAGGGTCTTGAGAGTCAGACAGAGTCCTTTGATTTGGAAGCCATGAAGGATAAGACATGGCTTCATCGCTAACAATGGGAGAGTAATGTTAAGGATCATTCATCTTGAACAACAGTCCATTGACCTCTGAAGTAGCACTAGACTGTTCCCATGGGCAGAAAGCCCTCCGAGGGTTCTTCTCAGTGTTGCTTGTCACTCATTCATTAGGTTTGAGGTCTTTAGGAGCAGTTATAATGGCATTGCCATCACTTGACAAGGGAAGGGTGGGTTGAAAGAGAGGTGCATGAGTGTTCAGGGTTGCCTGTCAGATGGTGAATTGGAAAAGAAGCAGTTGTCATGGTGATGGCAGGTTGCATCCCACCACCATGGAAACCAAACCTAAAAAACCGATGTTAAGGCTGGAAGTCACATGATGTATTTTGTTTTGTGTTGTTTTTTTGTTTTTTTAAAGAAAAGGGGTTGGATTTTTATCAATTTGATTTTTTTTTTTAAGAGAAGATTGGAAGGTAAGGAAAACCATGCCGAGGAAAGCAATGAGATCATGAAACAGGACAGTGGAGAACACCAAGGGGCTTCCTTCTCACGTTTCTGTTTGCTTACATTCAGTTTTCCTGCCAGGGTGGGAAGGAAGGGGACTATTCTGTGGAGTTTCGTGCTTTCTGTCAGAGCTGTGCACTGGTAATTCATGTAGAGAAGCACAGAGTGTTAACTCTCCTGTCCTGTGAGGGGCCATGTGGAGCAACCTGAATTGATCTGCTCAGGACAGAGACATAACCTGAAAGCAAGGCTTGAGGAAGAATGTGGAAATGGAGTCAAGCACATGGCTTATTCTAGAACTGACTTCCCTTATTATCCATCCCTTTGTCTCTCCAAAGTAGGAAGGATGTGACCTTCCTTTCAGTGATCCATGTGCTGGTGCACCTTGCCATCTCTTACTATGTGGTGATATCTATAGTTTGGGGTTGGTGGGTGTTAGTGCCTTTCTTGGTGAATCCATTCTAAAAGTTTCTCTGTTAGTCACAAGATCTGGAAACAACCCAGGATAAATTATACTTAGGTTGTGGGCCTGCAACATTCCAACCTCCCCACAATCACTGAAGTTCTAATTCGTCAATTAGTCATGCAAAAGGCTAAGTGTAAGGTACAGTTTCGGTCCGTTTTTTCACCCTCCCTTTGGGCTGTTCCATCTAGCCATGCTCGGCAGAGGAATGAATGCTTAGAAGCCCAAATGGAGCCTCTAGTCTTAAACTTTCACACCAGAGTTGACCTCTTACCCCAGGCAGGGGCAACTAGCTGCAAGACCTTGGAAAGCCTTATTGAGATCTCCCACCTCCCCAGTCTTTCACTTGCACCATGACTGGGAAAAAAAGTTGTGAGATCCCCCCCCCCCACCGTACAGGCAGCTGACCCCCAGGCCTGCTTCAACAGGTGTGAATTCCTCTTTCAGACTGAAGGGCTGAAAGCTTGCCTTTATGGCATGTGCAGACAGGCTAGACTGTAGAGAGTCCTACAGGGACTTTTGTCTGGGCAAGGGTGAGGATGATCGGAACAGGTGAAAACACACTCTGTTTACGCGATGGCCACAGTGACGGCTGTGTCTGTGGTTGGTTTAGGCACAGATCCTGCCTCTTCACTATTACTCATTCCTGCAGGACAGATGGGTCTTCCTCTGTGGCCTCAAGCAAAGTGGATGTGATCTCACTTGAATGATCTCACTGTGTCTCCAACAGGGTCTGTAGGAGTTGGAGCCGGACTTCTGTGGTCGTTCAACCCCTCCTGTTCTTAGCTCTAGCCCTGGGTGTGATTAATGTCCCTTCTAATCACTGGGAGAGATTGCATCAGAGCCATCAGCTTCATAAATCCTCCTCCAGGGACTGCTATTTGGAAGAGCTCTCCATATTCCCAGGAGGTCCTAGGCCAAATGTCTTTACTTTCTTCCCGGAGGCCCATTACCATAATTCTCTTTTAAATTTTTTACTGGGGTAGATGTCTTTGGTGTCAGATCATAGCTGCAGCCAGTCAGCTCCCTTCTGGAGGTTGTGACCACAAACAGATGCTTCCTCCAAAGCCTTGAGCCACAGAGGACACTTAAGAATAGATTTAGTAGGATTGTAAAAGTGACTGGATTTGTTTAGGGTCTTTGTGTTCCCGTGCCATTTCAGGTGCTGGTCCTTTTCGTCTTTCTAGTTTCTTCTACGGAAGTGGAAGGTGGTGGCTTTCCCGCCTGTGAGTGCTGTGTTGGGTTAGCGTTTGAAGTGAGAGCTCTGATTCTTGTTCTTCACTGCCAACTTTCATTTCCCGCATTGCTCTCTAGGTCCAAGACAAGATTCTGAATTTCTTTTTCGGTCACATAAATATCTTGAAGAGCTGTCGTTTACAATTTATTATGTGTTTACAGTGTCTCTTTGGCATGGAGCGTCTGACAGAATCACAGAATGGACAGGCTCTTTACCAGCTCCTGCCCTTGAGTTGATGATTACATATTATTACATTGATTTCCAGCTGAGGAGGAGTGGACATATGCAAGGAAAGACATGGAAGCCATTGCCTGAGACTTTTACATTTCTTCCCATCACACATCTCCAGACAAGGAGGCTGAAGGGAAAATAGGATTCAGATCTTCTTGCAGGCAATTGTCCTGGGTCTGGGGCTAGCGGTAGGGATGGCTAATGGAGGTCAAAACCCATCTCCTGGGAGGCACTGAGCATTTGTAGAGCACCTCCAGAGCTCTGGCGAGTGACAGAGTGGCCACAGTCTTGTCCCCCCAGACTATTTTCTCCATTAGGCCTGGAGTTCGAAGAGAACATAGTGTTATGTCAACCTCTCTGTCCCTGGTGTCCCTCAGATCATATTCATCCGCCTTATACATGGTGACAGAGGGCCAGGAGGGGACAGCTGAGAGCGGAGGGGTCTCAGAACACCTGGCCATCATAGAAGGGCATATGTCCCTAAGATCCCTTACATTTGCCGCCTGCATCCTAGGTCTTTCCCAAACCCGTGTCTGCAGGTGTGACGCTGAGATGTTGGCTTGGATCGGGGTAGCGCTGCTTGCAGGGCAGTGCAAGGCGCAAGCTCACACCGGGGCCCTAGGGCTCTGTGGGCCAACAGAGCCAGCACCACAGCAGCCCTGCGTCCACCCTCTCGCTTGCCCCAGCTTTCTCTGCTCAAGCAGGAGCTAAACAAATGGCAGGTGTGCAGGCCGAGCCACGCTGCTCAAATTAGCTGTGTTGCTAAGGAAACCAGTCAACTGGTTGAAGGAAGGAGCATTGGGTAAAAGGGATAAATCAATAAGCGAACCTATTTTTATCATTTCCCTAATGATTGTCTTGAAGCTGCTAGACAGGGAAGGGGAAGAGAGAGCCATGGCGACACCAGTCCTCATTAGCGGCTTGGAGGGAGTGAGGAGCGAAGGGGTGTTTGGGAAGGGCGCCAGGAAAGTTTATGAAGTAAGGGCCCTAGCGAGCAGACAGTGCAGTGGAGGGGCGGCTTCTTTGCAGGCTGGAAGCTCTTTTCTGGTCATTTCCTTCTTTGGCTTGGTCTCGCCTTTGTTCTCCCGCATTTGATCTTCCAAGGCTCTTGCCTAGCCTTCCCCGATCCTCATCTTTATACTCAGGTTGATGTGGACTTCGGTACGGGTTGAATTTTTCTCGCCCGGAATACATATAGCTATTATTGATTTTATGATTATAAGTTAATACATGCTCATTATAACAGTCAGACAATGAATAAAGGAGTGAAGAAAAAATGAAAATAACCCTATTACTCAGAGAAAACTCATTATCCTCCTAGCAAAGCAGGACCCTCCCTCCCCCCCACCTTCTCTCTCCTTTTGTAACATTAAAGAGAATGTCTGTGTGTGCTGGCTCCCTTTCTTTTTCTTTTTTCATAGATAATGTATGCCCACAGCACACAGTACAAAAGTTCAGATGGGAATACTGTGGAGAGAGAGAATATGGAACTTTTTTTTATATATATATATAATGATATTGCAGGCTCTGGTGTCCCTATGCTATCCATGTATTGATTAATCACTTATTAATTAAATAGCAATCATTACATATCCACTATTTCCAAACACAGTGTAGGCCACCAGGGACAAGCCTGTGTGGGACAGGCAAAGCCTCTGCCCTCCGTCTCCCAAGCCTTTCTGCTTTATTGGCTCCATTTGTTCTGGGTCTTAGAATACAGCTAGACTCCATGGTGGATATTCTCCAAATTATGCTTCATGCCAAGCTCAGAGCATGATGGGAGTCATTGAATTCCTAGGCAGCATGAGAATTCTGTGCGGCCACACTTGCATGCCATCACTGACTGTGACTGCCATGAAGGGGGCTGCTCTTTGCTGCCCTGGTGACTTGTAGCTGCCTTTGATCGCTCCAAGTCATGCCTTTGGCCTTGCCTGGGACACACATGAGTTGAAACTGTGGGCTGTTAACTGCAGTCCAGCGTCTTCTCTGGGAGATGGACCAGAACCTTTGCTATTGGGCTTGATGTCTGCTGGCAAGAGGAAAGGAGTCACCTTGCAGAGCTGGGGGTGCACAAGGTCCTGTACTGAGCAGAGGGAGGGAAAGCCTGCTTGCATTTCCTCCTTCACTGAACATTGATTAAGCTCCTACTCTGTACCAGAATCTCTGCTAAGCCCAGCCTACAGAGAGTTAAATGAAGCACCTGCTTTCAAGATACAGTTTCTTGGAGGAGATAAATAGAAGATACAAAAAAAAAAAAAGAGCAATGCAAAGAAAAACGAGACATAAGGGAAAATGTCACCAGGGGGAGTTTTAGCATACACTCAGAAAAGAGAAAAAAGACCACCCAAAGTGATGGTGGACATCAATGGATGTCATTGTCTCTGCTTCTGCTCTTTATATTTTCTTCAAGAAGGGAAGTAGACAAGAAGCTAGAGAAAAGAAATGGAACCCAGTGGCTGGGACGCAGCCCCCACCCTGTATGTCATCCTGCTTGCTTCCCCTCAATTTTCTGGTGTGTCGCCTTTCTCTCACTTAACCCCCAGAAACCTCCAGAAGCTTCACACTTTTGCCTACCTTCACCCATACCACAGTCTCATGTCATATTCTTTATCCTTCCAGCTGAGTTCCTAGTGAGCTTTAGGTCTGGAAGATCTAGAGAGGCATCCTTCCCCAGGTTGTATGTATTTGAACAGTTCCCAACAGCATCAGCCAAACTAGCTGCACACAGCTGCTCTGAATGGGTCTTTTGACATCTGACAGTAGGCGGACGATTTGGCTGGGGGAGGCAGCGGGTTTATGATTGCTTTTGAGGTTTCTTCATTTCCCCCAGCACCTATGAATTCCCAGATTCCCACCTGTACTGGCTGGTTTTATGTTAACATGTCACAGCTAAAGTCACCTCAGTGGAGGGAGCCTCAAAACAAAGCCTCCACAAGATCAGGCTGTAGACAAGCCTGTAGGGCGTTTTCTTCATTAGCGATTCATGGCGAAGGGTCAGCCCATTGTGGGTGGTGCCATCCTCGGCCTGGTAGGTCTGGGTCTATAAGAAAGCAGGCCAAGCAAGCCATGGTGAGCAAGCCAGTAAGCAGCTCTCCTCCATGGTCTCTGCATCAGCTCCTGCCTCCAGGATCCTGCCCTGTCTGAGTTCCTGTCCCGACTCCCTTCAGTGGTGGACTATGCCACGGAAGGTAAGCCGAATAAACCCCTTCCTCCCCTACTTGCTTTTGTTCCTGGTGTTTCATATCAGCAATAGAAACCCCAACTAAGATAACACCTTTTGATTCTAGTATTTGGGGCCGTGGATAGCACCAGGCTTTAAGACTACATGACTTAACCAGTCATGTAGTTAATGGACTTAACCAGACCATTTTACTTATCAGCTTCTGAGGTTAAGAGTCATTCTTCCAGAATGTTGTGACATGTCCGTACCTTTTCCAGGCCGGTCTTGTGTCCCTAACAAGCATCAAATATCTGATCTGGACAGTGAAACTTAAAGGCCCTAGCAAGGAAGTGCAGATGGAGTCTGCCTGACCGAGAAGAGGCAGGTGTGGAAGTGAGAGTGATTAGTGGGGCCAGCGTTCTGGGATCAGTGGGGAGAATGTCCTGAGAAACGTGTATCTGCTGAGCTGTCTTAGCGGCGTGGCTTGATAGCTCTGTCACTTCAGCTGCTGCTTTTCTTTCCCAGCCTTTCAGTGGAAGAATGCACAACCCCCTCCCCTCCCCACGACCATCCCAGACCCAGTAGATCCACAAGAGGCAGAGATTTATACAGCTTGAGTGAGAAAGTGATCTTTCCCAGGGAGCTCTTGGGTCCATGGAGATCTGAGTAGGTCTCGGAGCTTGCACAGGGCACTTTGAACCATGGGCAATAGCCAGGTGAGCCCAGAGGTTTTGTGAACAACTTTATTAATAGCATTTGTGTGTGTGTGTGTGTGTATGTGTGTGTTTACATGGGAGAGACAATGAATATATCACTCAACTCAGAGATACCAGCCCCTCCTCGACATGCGGTGGTCAGTGAGACCTGTTTTTCATCAGGGTTCCTAACAATGTTCCGGTGAGCGCCATTCCCAAGAGATGCTCTAAACAAAGGATTGCTTTGGTGAAGCAAGTTTGGAGTGTTCTGTGTCCCGCTCCCCACCTCACTGTGTGCAGTCACACACTGTGTACAGTAGCATTAAAGGCTCCAAGCCGTCCTGCTGGGAAGGAACCTACTTAACTTTACTTAACCCAGGCTTCCCTCATTTATTTGATTGCAAGTTTCTGTACCACGAGTATTTTGTGACCTACATTGTAGAAACAGCACCCCAGATGCCCTCAGCTTCTGTAGCCATTCATCAATGCTGTGTTGGCACGCTGTCGGTTTCCTTTCTGGACCGATTTCCTAGGCAAGGTCAGAAATTCCTCAACCACCACTTTTGCCTCACTGTCGTCTGATGTGTCTGGGAATTCCAGGCACCAACACCAGGCCCAGGATAGCTTGGCCTGTTCTAGAGTCTTGTGGGATCCTGTGTTAGTCCTTTGTCACTCTATATGCAAGGTTCTAGGGTAGGGTCAGCTATATGACAGAAGTGTACTCTTTCTGATCCTTGTGCTCCGGTGGCCTGGCCAGGGCTCATGTTGGGTGAACACTTGTCCTAAGACCATAGTGTGCATGGCCAGTGTGCCTGCAGCATGTTTGGCTCTCAGAGGTTGCCCTTAAATTCCAGACTTTGAAGCAGAAGGGATACCTTAATAGTATTGATGGAGCCATGCAGTGGCTCCCCTCCAGCTGTGAGGGCTTCAGGAAGTGCCGTCGAATCTGGGGCAGGAGTTCATCTGACGAGGTCCATCCATTTTCCAGATCAGGTGGCGGCGCATGAGGAAGCAGAGGATCTCGGGGTTGGGGGTGCTGTGTGAGAACTGGGGGTGTGTGGGAAGGAAGACTGCCAGCTGTGGGAGAATGCCTGTGACTCAGGGGTACATGGAAACGGAGGAGAGATGGTACTACCGAGTGTGGTGGACTAGAAGGTTCACCTTCTCTCCTGCCTCCTGTGTCAGCCCCACGACCAGAGCAACTGGTGGGCACACATGGCCTTTACCTGCAGGATGCTCTGGTCTCTGCTCCTCCCCAGAGGTTACTGGGTGCTCTTTTGATGGATGGAAAGAGAGGCCCGGGAGTGGGGGCTTCTTTATGATCTGGCTGCCTTCTGTATAGGAAAGAGGTGTTTCGGTCCTGTGTCCTGCTCTGTGCGGTGACAGGAGAATGGTCTCCATCCTCTCCTCTTTGTCAGATAA
Source organism: Myodes glareolus (assembly GCF_982192425.1). NCBI lineage: Eukaryota > Metazoa > Chordata > Mammalia > Rodentia > Cricetidae > Myodes > Myodes glareolus. The sequence continues at coordinate 69,562,870 of NC_142030.1, forward strand.
CTGTCCTTCTCTCCAGCTCAAGCTGTGGAATTTGCCAGAGAATAGGTTGAACCGCAAGGCTAGTGACACATCTGGCTTGCGTTTGTCATAGCGGTAATTACAGAATGAAATCCCAACGTGCAGGATGACTGGGCCCCGGGAGGGAGCTCGTGTTTTCCCTTTTCTAGCCATGGCCCCGCCTCCCCTGAGCTTGCAAAGTAAAACAGCAGGACTCAGGGTGCCTGCTTTGAATCATATTTTTCAAAGAGGTGCAGAGAACACCTCACCTGTCTACAGAAAAACAGCAGGGGAAAGCTTGTATGTTTACTCAGTGGATTCGCAGTTTGGTTCATGCTATGCCCTTCTGATCCCTATAAATGCAGAAGCTTGGGAGACAATATGGCGAGACCAAGCGCTTGTCCTGACCCCAGGATGTGCTTTCTGTGTCAGATATTAAAACAGAAGGGGGCTCACATGGAATGGGGAATGGTTTCCTCTCCAGGGTTTCTTTCCCTTGGTTGATCTGAGGTTCTGGAGAGAGGGGTGATTCTAGATGTGATTCTGAGAGGGTGACAGGCAGTCACAGCCGGGTCTTTTTTGAGACCAAAGGTGGTTCTTCTGCCCAGGCACCTGAAGCATGGGAAGAGCAGGATTCTGTTACAGGGTTCCTCTTGCTTCTTCCTTCTTTCCCATTGATTTGAAACCCTGGTTAGTTACTGGATTTATATTTTATTTCATTCATCATTTAGGAGATTGGACACATGAACAACTCTATTATTTACCACCTGCTTTCTTTCCTTGGAATGCTTTGTTTTCACAGACCAACCCTAAATGATAATGCCTCTTATAGTAAGGGCCATGAGGTGTGCTGCCTGCCTGCTTGCTTGCGAGTATAAATCATTCAGACTGCAAAGACCAATGGGAAGGAAGAAGTTTGTGTGTTTATGTATGTGGCCATCTTGAAGGCTATATCTTCTCTTACATGAACTCGATCCTTAACTCCTCTTTTCCACGCCATTTGAGTACATGATCCTGGCCACCATCATTGCCAACTGCATCGTCTTGGCCCTGGAGCAGCATCTTCCTGAGGATGACAAGACCCCGATGTCGCGAAGGCTGGTATGTGCTGGCTTCCTTCTCTCTTTCTCCTCCTGGTCCCCTGGCTCCACCTCCCTTTCCACACCTCCCTTTCCACACATCCATTCTCACACAGCTCTGTGAAGACTGTTCTTTACCGAGGGACAGTTAACAATCCACCCCACTGGGACTCACTAGGAAGAGGGCATTGCAAATACTTGTGTGTGCTCACATGGTAGTCAGCAAGAAGAAGGGGCAGGCAGGAGGGCCATTGCTCCAGGCCTCTTTCCTAAGGGACTGTTGAAGTGAGAAGGAAGAGGGGGAGGGTCACAGAGAAGGGAGGGAGATGCTGAAGGTTGAATGTGTTGCTGGTGGTGAGCTTGCTAAATGCCGGCATCCTCCTTCTCCTAAAGGACTGAGTCACATATCTAACGTATTCCTCCAGAAGAGAGCACACAAATTATTTGAAGTCCAAACACATGGGCAAGTGGCTAGCCTAATGACCCAGGCATGAGAACTCTGAAGTTCCCAGCTAGTATACAGACCTAAAAATGGAGAAATAAAGAAATAAACTCCTAGGCAACACTATGCCAGTGGGAACCTTCAGGAGAAAGATGTCTAGTCCCTAGGTGGAACACATCTGTTCATTTTTACAGGCATTTTCCAATTCTTTTTGTTGTGTGTATATTCCATGCACTTCAGGTCATCTGGACCTTCAGTAACCTATGCTGTACCTGTACATAGGGCTGGCCATCATGGGTGCACAGGGGATAGCCAAGATGTGCCTTTACCTGTATCTGATAAGGAACAATCCTTTTATCATTTCTCTGTTCATCATCTTCACAGGAAAAAACAGAACCATATTTCATTGGGATTTTCTGCTTTGAAGCGGGGATCAAAATCGTGGCTCTAGGTTTCATCTTCCATAAGGGTTCATACCTCCGCAATGGCTGGAATGTCATGGACTTCATTGTGGTCCTCAGTGGGTGAGTCTCCTTCCTTCTTGCTCTTCTGTGTATGTGCGTGTGCGTGTGTGTGTGTGTGCGTGCATGCGTGTGTGTGTGTGTGTGTGTGTGTGTGTGTGTGTGTTGGGACGCTCATGGTGACATGAAGTAGCCAGTAGAAGGAATAGAGTGGGCAGAGATCATAATATAAAACATAAGCTAAAGAAAATGATCAAGAATAAGAATCTCCATGTAGCTATACCATAAAGAACCCATTTTGGGAGGCTTTGGATACATATGGCATTAGGTAGGGATGTGGGACTCTCAGGAATACTGCTGGTTTTCCGTTGTGGTCTTGCTAGATTTCTCAATACCCAGTTTTCCAAAAAGGAGCCTTTTCACTGAAGCAAGTGGCTTGTTCTGGTCTGGAGAAGGGCTCATCCCAAGATAGCAATCAAAGGATACAGAGAAAACATCCAGTTTCTTTGGGCGATTGGAGAAGACTCCAATTATGTTTTCTGAACTAAAATAAAATTCACACACTGAGAACAGACTAAAATGATTTGTAGATTTATTAATGGCATAAAATTGAATTATATCAAAATGCTTGATAAGTAATTCCTTAGAATTAAATATAGTCATATATTGGGACTGACCCAGTGTCATAGGCATATATAGGATGGTGACCCATTTAGGTGACTATCTGCCATATCACTCATTTGGGTATGAACATAGTATGAGGATGATGGGTGGATCCAACACTGTAGGCAGCAAATGTGATGGACTTTATAGCATTGGGAATGTTGATAACACTGTACAGGTCTGTGGCTTGTGAGTCTTTGAGTCTATTAGTGCTTACAAGGGGAAGGGACAAACCAGTGTAGGTATGATATCAAGTGTTTGGCCCAGAAATTTCTGACTTAGCTGCCTGGTTTGCTTAGCAGAGCTTCACAGGTCATTGGAGAGAGGGAATATGTAGTCACCATTATGATGAATGAGTGTGAGGAAAAAGGAAATTTGTTGGGAGTTGTTGGGTAAGGGTGAAGTTTGAGAAGGTGAGCTTGGGAGCCATGTATCTCCCCACTGTCTTGTGATATAGACCCAATGTTCACATTTTTAGTTTTTAGGCCAATTGTGATTGAGCAAAAGAGAAGTAGGTGAAGATCTAACAGTATAGAGTATAGTTTATAGTTTATAAGCTGCCAATCTCAGTATAGGTATGGATGAATAGGACTGATTGATCATGCTTAAAAAGTATCTTCTGCTTTACAGAAGGGTTTTCTGTAGGTCATTTTTCAAAAAAAATATTCTAATGGTACATTTTAAATGACTTAGAATACATAGTACCACAGGAGTATATTGTCACCGAAAATGTACACATATGAACAGTGTTTTAAATGTCTCTAAAATAGATAATATAAACTATATTAGAATAATTCTAAGTGGGAACTTAAATCATGTTATAATTCCATTTGGGATAAAAGTATTGTTGGTGCTGCTGTTGCTGATGGTGATGGTTGTTGTTGTTGTTGTGGTGGTGGTGGTGGTGGTGTGTGTGTGTGAGTGTGTGAGTGTGTGTGTGTGTATGTGTGTGTAATTTGTCTTGTTCAATGTTCTATGCACTGCAAACATTTGAAATTTCTGGTCTAAGCCACTCGTTTTCATTTTAAACTGTCACATACTGATTTTTAAAAATACAGAAATATCAAAAGAGAAAAAGAAAACCTGTTCACTGATTAAGAGCAATTTCTGATTTTTATGGCATCTTCTCCCAGCCATTGAAAGCTAAGAAATCTTTCTTTCAAATGTCTGTAATTTTGTTGCCTTTCTCAATATATGATGAGCATATCACGCATCCTTCCATACTTCCCTGAAATTTGGTGGTTACTGAACAGCACTTTGTTAAGTGAATGTACACAGTTTGCTTCTTGTTTCTGCTGGTTATTTGACACTTAGATTGCTTTCTGGGTTTTGCTATAATAATTATTAAAGATGCTCTAACATACATCTTTTGGATGTCACACTTTACTAGACATTTTGACAGGTTGAAGTGCAGTCAGTTCTTTGTGTCTTTGGCTTCTGCGCAGATCCAGTGAAGCGTGGATAGGAAATATTTAGGGAAAATGCATCTGTACTGAGCACAAAAGGACTTTTATCCTTATCATCATTCCCTAGGCAGTATAGAATAACTAATATTTACATAGCATTTATGCTGCAGGGTCTTGTAGAGATGATTTAAAGCACCCAGGAAGGAAGATGTGCGTGCATATATTATAGGCTAAAACATGACATCTTACATAATATATGTGAGCGTGTGTAAATTTTGATATTCACAGAGTCTCAGAACCAGTCTTCTCCAGGTACTACAAGACAACTGTACTTTACAGGGGAATCTGGTGGTACTGGTAATAGATGTGGGGTCTGTGATGGGTGTGCGGAGGGGAAGGACCCTCGCCATTTGACTAGCCAGGGGAAGATTCATAGGGACTTTAATGGGGCTGGCTGTCACATGGTTGAAGGAGCAGATTTATGGGAATCAGCAGGGCATTCTTGTTGTTACAGCCAAGAAGCCCTCAATTTCTCACCTGCTTGTCCAGGGATTGCTAGAGCTTCACAAGTCAACTGTCCTGTCTAAGCTGTCTGCTCAGCTCTCTCTGACGCCTCAGACTCTCACGGGCTCTCTGGGTGACCTTGAGAAGCCGTTACTTTCTAGCTGACCCAACAAGACTTTGCTCCTGATCCCATCCCACCTTCGACCCCACATGTGGGAGTTTTTTTTTCAGTTTACACACGACTTCCAGGCAGCGGGTTCACTGGGCACTTGACTGCGGAGGGATAGGGTTCTGACCCACTGCAGTGGAACCTGTCTTACATCTGCATGTTTGCCTACCGCCTTGCTTTGCTGCTAAGAGGCATATGGTCTCTGAAGCCAGCTCATGTTTTAGAATCCTGCCACGGCAGAGCTCGGTGGAGCTTTCTTCTCTCTTTCTTACTGATGTGTTAAACTACCAGGCACTTTACAATTATGGGGTCTTAATGTCAGTTACAGGTGTTGTAGTACTAACTAGTTGCAGTACTAACTAGTTGAAGCGGGTAGAACAGAGTTCAGAGATGAATTAGCAGTACCCAGGGACGGTAAGACATTGTTCACTGTCACCTGTTTCCTGGTGGCAGATCCTGGAGTTTAGATCATGCCTTCTGCTGCAGGACTAATGCCCTTAAAGCCCATTCCGTGCATCCCCTCTCTTGGCCACATAACCTTCCCTTTTTTCCTCCCATCTTTACACCTGCATCCAGAGTTATCCCTGCTGACAGCTATTCCTTCCCACCTTGTCTTCGGGTGTCACCTCACATTCTACTCTTGTGCACAGGGGGAGTGACAGTGTTGGAGCATGACACAGTGCTTCAGGGCTGACACCGTGCAGCATCTCGGCTCTCAGTTTTGGTGGTGGGTGGGGGGGCGGGAGGGTGGGTGTGGTGGCATCAGACAGCTGGTTCGGCATGAGACCCGTCATCATCAGCCTGTATCTAGGAGACAAGTATTTAGGGGCTCTGGAGTCCCCATATTCTGTCTGCCACCCCTACCCTTTAGTATTCTTAGTTGAAGCTGTGCATGGCTTAGTATGTACTTATGTTGATTAGTTCATGTAATACCTATAAACCCATAAAAGGGGTTGTCTGAGTCCATTTTCTACTACTACAGAATATCAGACACTGGGTGTTTTTTTCTAAGCAATCGAGAGTTATATCTTGTGTTTCTTGTGTCTGGAAAGTTCGGGAGCTGGCACTGGTGTCTGGTGAAGCCCTTCTAGTCATGTCTGCACAGAGCCAAGGACATCATATGCTGAAGAAGAGAGAGAAACTAACCCCACCCACCCTTTTATCAGACATCTGTTCCTGCCATAACTAGCCCGTTCTGGTTATGATGGCCTTAGTATATGTTAAGGAAGTATCCATAAGACCTAATCACTTCAGAAAGGTACCACTCGACATGTTACAATGCTGCCTAAATTTCAACAGGGGCACTTTACATGGGGGCCTTTTAAACAACAGTAGGGATCTTGTCCTCATTTTTCTGATGACTCCAAGGCTCATAGGGGTCATGTGTCTAAACCTATCTAGGACTTGAGCCAACATCTTCTGCCTCTAAGTCCTGTCTTCAGCATTCTTCTTTCTCATACCATCCATCAACTTGGCTACCCCACTGCTCTGTAGTCATGAATCTGTGATTCATATTCCTTTGGTCCCCAGGAAACAGTGGTTGGAGTGCGGCAGGGCAGCACATTGTCATACATGTACATACATACGCTGTACATACATACTCACAGCTGAGGCTACAAGCGTGGCATGAAGGGGATAAGCCTCCTGTTTCCTTCTATGTGCTTGGAAGACAGTGCCCTGTTCTGTGGCATAGACAGCATGCCAGCTCTTAGTGGAATGTTGTTTGGTGCAGAAGGTCCAGCTGACTTCTTCCCTATCTTGTCTAGTAACTTGTTTAGTAACACATTAATTCATCTATCTGTTTATTCAGCAAGGCGGAATACGCCCTAATCAGTGTATTCTCATCTCTGCTGAAATGAACATCTATCTACTAGAGTTTCAGTTCTCTCTTAGGTTGGTAACAATGCAGGAGGACCTATGTTTAAACTCTCGTCGAGCCACCTGGAATATCCTGTACAACTTAAAATCACTAGTATGTACTCATCTTAATAGGAAGTTATTGAACCTAAATATATATAGAATGATTGGGTATGATTAAAAACTCAGTCACCCCTCAACCATTGGGGAGAGCGAGTAAATGGGGAGACATCTGTGCTTATGACCTTTGTTCATCTTCTATGTCCAGCATCTAGAACACAGTTACTGCTCACTAGTGCTGATGTATTAGTTGTTCCACTCCCCAAGTCTCTTGTCCTTGATAGGATACAAGAAGAGCTGGGAAAGTCTGGACCCGGGGAGGCAAGAGACCATCTCCATCTCCCTTTGGTCTCACTCATCTGTGTCTACAACCCCATCTGCCTAGCTTACACTTTTAGGGAAATGGAAGTTGAGAGTATGTACCCCAAACTAGTAAGAAATATTGGGCTCTCGGTGATATCCCTCTGGGAAGGGCTTCTTGAGTGTTATGAGTAGGATCAGTGTTTCTAGAGCTAACTGGAGGCAGGCAGCAGGGAGAAAGGAGCTCTCAGTATTACATCAGTTGTCTTATGACAATACTTGGCATTTAGCAAACCAGGAGCCAAAGCCTACGTTTCATAGATACCCCTAATTTGTAAAAGTAGTACCACAGGTAAGAATTGTTAGGTTTAGTTATTCCCCAGGCCCAGCTCAGGGATGAATATGCTAAGGCACCGAAAATTTTAATAATGGCTTTGTATCTAAGTGAATGCTACATACAGTACTCTCCCTTTATCCACATTTTACCTTCCTACAGCTTTAGTCATCTGTGGTCAACCACAGCCTAGAAATATTAAGTGGATGATGCATAAGTATTGAATGGCCTCCCCTGCTGAGTAGCATGGTACGATCTCTGGCTATTCCTCACAGTCCTGCCTGGCACATGAACCAACTCTTTGTCCAGGGTGCCCATGCTATGTATACATACCTGCCCAGAAGACAATAGCCCCTCTGTTATTAGATCCTGTTTCAAGGTGTTGCAGAATGTGTGTTCGTTCCAGTGCTCCTTACTTAATAATGGCCATAATTGTGGATGTAGTAACATTGGCAATTTTTCTAGTGTGTTGTTGGAGCTTGTGTTACAATTATTAGTTAATTTTGTTGATCTCTTAAAACTGTCCAAACTATAAAGTAAATGTTATCGTAGGCAAGTAGGTGTGCAAGCGCAGGGGGAGGTGTGTGTGCAAGCGCAGGGGGAGGTGTGTGTGCAAGCGCAGGGGGAGGTGTGTGTGCAAGCGCAGGGGGAGGTGTGTGTGCAAGCGCAGGGGGAGGTGTGTGTGCAAGCGCAGGGGGAGGTGTGTGTGCAAGCGCAGGGGGAGGTGTGTGTGCAAGCGCAGGGGGAGGTGTGTGTGTGTGTGCAGTTCTGAGCTAGTTGTCCTTCTTCACGCCTCCTGGCAGTTCTGGGCCAGATCTCTCGCAGCTAAGGGAGACAGTTCACAATGATAAACATGGAGTTTGAATCCAGAGTGTCTGCCTTCAGTGTCAGGGCTCCTTCTCTGAGCTACACTACCCCTTGAGTTCAAAGATGCTAGTAGCTGTCCAGTGCAGCTGAAGAAGCTCCCTGCTCTCTCTCCATTTCCTCTGTACATGTTCCGGTTCCAGCCCAGTGGTGAGCTATGCTGTTCCTCTTACACTTGGGCGATCTTTATTTTCAATTGTGCTACCGTACTGATGCTGTTTGAGTTCAAAACCACTCTCAATGGTTAAATTGTCTATTGTCCCATTACAAATGTCAGTTAGCTCAGCACACACTCTGGTATCACGGTGATAACCTGTGAAGTGGGCAATGAACCTCTTAGAGTGGACATGTAATGTAAACACTGTAGTATGCATGAATGTGTCTAAACCTTGTGCCTCTGCTAAGGTATTTGCAACCAGGCTCACTCCTGTGCACAGTGCGAGGTGTGGGTGGGATAGGTCAAGTATTCCTCATCAGGACAGTGAGCCTACATGTCATAAGCATTCAGAAGAAGGGCGTCATACTTGACTCTTGAATCCCAGGGAAAGTTTCCTTAAGGAAATAAGACTTAAATGTCCTGAGGTGCACAAAGGTGTCACAGGAGACCGTGCATTTGTTTCCGGCCACCCAGACCCAAATAAGCACACAGAAACTATATTAATTACAGCACTGTTTGGCCAATAGCTTAGGTGTATTCCTAGCTAGCTCTTACGCTTACATTGACCCATTTCTATTAATCTGTGTATCACCATGAGACTGTGGCCTACCGGTAAGATTCCAGCTTCTTTCTCCTTTGGCGGCTACATGGTGTCCCTTTGACTCTGCCCTCTTTCTCCCTGCATTTACTTTAGTTTTCCTGCTTAGCTCGATTCTGCCTTGCCATAGGTCAAAATAGCTTCTTTATTAACCAATGGTCCAATGGTAATAAAACATACTCACAGCATACAGAAGGGAATCCCAAATCACAAAGGGATGGGGCATGTCAGGCTGGCAAGGAAGAAGGGTTTTGCTGAGAAAAAATTCTGAGTGCAAATGTTTAGGTGTGGGGACGTATGAGGAGACAGACAGAAAGGCATCGCTGGGAACTTTCTGAGTGGAGTGGTGAAGAGATACTTGTGGAGAGGTCAACAAGTCTAGTCTGTGCAGGAAAGTGTATACTTGAACCTGAGAGCAACAAGGGAGCCCTGCCGACTTGAAGCTGGGGGTGGAGTCCTCCTTAGAATCCTGTTCTGGACATTGCACAATTCTTTTAAAAACTTCTTTTACCCTGGGATCACCTCTGTGGAAAGAGAAGGGAGCCATCTCTGTATCTTCAGCTCCGACTTCGGCTTTTTCCACCTCGAGGAGAGAGCGAAGACAAAGGAAAACGTGGGCAGGGGAATGCTGCAAGAGAGCGGGACCAGGCAGCCTGCAGCCGCAGCAGCTCCCAGCCAGTGGCACACACGGAGTGGTTTAGCCCAAAGCCTGTTTGTAGGAGGATGATATCTGGAGCTAAATATACATCGATAGGTATTTTTAGAGGGTTTCTGTAAGAAGGCTGCCCTAACATATGAGTTTCCCTAGCAGCTAAAGATCGAGGAAAGCACAGTTTTCCTCTGGGAACCCTGTCTCTCTGGTGCTGAGAATGTGGGGGAGGTGTGGCTTATGCAGCCCCAGGGGCCCCCAGCCCGATTCAAATCCCTGCAGTAATAGTGTGATAGCCCTGGGTATTTATATAGCAAATCATGTCAGGGAGCCTCGTGGGATTTTTTACAGACTTGTCTTGTACTCATCCTTTTAGCTGTGGGTGGGCCAAAGCCAGAGGTGTGGGACAAAGGGAGTCTGGGTAGAGGGAGGAGGCAGGGGGCTTGTAAATTTGAAAATGGGAAACCGACCTGAATGAGGGGATGCGAGGGGCTTTGAGTTTCCCAGCATCAGCGAAGCAGGGGCCTAGGATTTAGGTGTCCTTGAGATTGCCGGTGGGGAGGCCTGGAAGTCCTCAGCCTCCACTGCTTTTGAGATTCTTTCTCTGGAGCGAGCAGAGCTGGGAGCTGCTTCTCTGGCAGCCCTCCACCTCCTCCCTGGCATTTTGTTCATTTCGAGCTCCTCGCTGGGGGAGCTCCACAGTTACTGCTCCACGCAGCATCTTCTTTGATCAGAACACTATTTCTGTGCCAGTTGTATGATGGGAGAGATACAGTTCGGATGCGGAATTTTACTTTTTTTTCCCTTCTTTATTTTTAGAATGAAGAGGTCGATTCAGGGAAAGAAGTAGGCAAAGGGCAGTGTATGGCGCTTGAAGAGCGGATTCTTTACATTCAGGGAGGCTCCAAACGAGAACGGCAGTTAGGAAACGGCAGTTAGTTAGTTATTCATTGGTGCAGTGGGCAGATTTTTCTAATGCATGTCTTTTTTTTGTGTGTGTGTGTTGAGATCTATCACTGGTTCACTGGACAGATATTAATTGAGCACTGACTAAATTCCAGGTGTAAGGACTTGGCGTTAGGAAATCTCTCCCCCTCAAAGGCTTCTTGCTGTCCCCATTGGCAGAAATTGAGTCGGCAGATAATGGAGCAGGGCTAGAATTAGCTGTGGTGGCCTCCAAGGAAAGGAAAAAGGCAGAGGGGAGCGAAGAAAACTGAGTGATACTGAGGCAGCTTGGTCTGGGGCTTTTCTTCCTGGATTTATAGTCACTCAAGGTGACTTCGGAAAAGAAACAGTGGCAAAGTTCGTCTTCTGCGGACCACTCTAACCCCTGTGCTGTTCGATTCACATGCACGGATGTGTGAAGAAGGCTGGAGTGAGGGGCCCTGAAAACGCAAAGCAGAGGTTCTAATGTACGACGTTCTCTGGACTCTGAAGACAGACGAGAAATTAAAGAGGGTGCTGTGTTTCCCTTGTGTGGATAAAATACATCTCCTCCTTTGGGTAGACATTGTAGCTTGTGTCTGTGCTGTAAATATAGTCCACAGTTAAGTATAAACTCACCAGTGTGAAACGTGAAGACAGACACAAGGCACTGTTTAATGTCAATGAAGCCAGGAAGTAGCAGATGTGCCCGAGCATAGAGTGGTGTTCCGAAGGAAGGACGAGGTGGGAGAGCACAGATTTAAGAAGACAAAAGTGGGTGGACTGGTGGGATGGGGGAGTCAATAAGAGCAACTTAGGTCTAAGTGGTTCAGTCGTAGTTCTGCGTTTATAGCTGGGAGAACGGTGAATTCATCCAGTGTTTTCACAGAAGAGAAAACTGATATGCATGTGGCTAAGTGCTTTGTCCAGGTCTCGCTAAGTACGATATATGAGCCAGGGCTTGGAGAGCGGTTTGTTTAATGAAGATAGAGAGCCCAGAGCATTGTAAGAAAAAAAAAATACTATCACCGAGAATATTCAGAATGCCGTGTTTCTGTGGACTTCATTCAGCATGGCCACCCCTCTCTCACTCATGCTTACGTCAAAGGACAGTCTCACCGAAACTATTGGAATTCTGAAACCCTGGCTGTTTGTGAAATCTCTTTTACTATCATTCTGTGCCAAGACAAAATTGAACAATAGGATAGCTCCTGTTTCTTTTTAGTAGTATATCTAATTTTATCAACACTGGGAAAGTCCTCCATAGTTATTATTAGTAAGAACAACAAAGAAATTCCAAGAGTAAAAGTTGAAAAGGAGGCTTTCATTTTTAATTGTATCACCAGTGAGAATGTCCCCTCCTCTAGAGCCCCATTTCTTCAGTCTTTCTGTTCAGTGTCTTCTTTCCCTTGCCCCACTCTCTTAAAACCCTTTGAGGCCAGAGGGCCACCCACAGGAAGGAGACGTCAAGCCTGCCAGGAAGTCAACCCTTGCACAGAGGGGAGCTAACTTCCTATTTCCTCTCCCTTGTCTTTCAACTCCTTCCTTCTCAGCTGCCACTCTCCTGTCAGCTGCCTGAGCCTTGGTGACAGGACAGCTAGGGAAGGGGCTCAAGGCCATGGCTCTTTTCCCTGGCCTCCAGCTCTGGGGCAGTGACTTCGAGGCAGAGTGACAGGTGTGACGGCTTCACACTTCAGTTCTCATCAGCCATGTTTTTGCGGTGATTTACATGACCGTGGGAGGCATGTCCTGTACCATGACCCTCCAGAGCCCAGCCGGACCTTTTGTAGCCATTCCTCACCTCATGACTGTTTGACTGGACCTGGGGAGCTGCGGCTAAACCTGCAATGGCTTGGGGTGACTTTGTTGTTGAGAAAGAGGAAGGATGCATCTCTGTGACCTCACCCACTGAGGCTTAAACCAACAGCCACATAAGACCTTAGAAATATGAAGGGAAAGGTGACCTTTGAAGAGTTAGGAGAGAAGGAAAAGGAAGAGGCAGCCAATATTATTGAGCACATCCCATGTTCAGACATAAAGCTGACTGCTGGAGATTCAGGAATAGACAGAGATAGTTTCTATTTGTGTTTGCTGTCTAACAGAGAAGAGAGACGCACATTTAAACTGAAATGTCATAGTGTGCTGGGTAAGTAGGGAGACGGGTCAGGGCTCTGGGATCCTGGATCCACTCAGAAGGGGAGGCGGGAGGACCAAGAAAATGGCAATGATATTGAGGCTGCTGCAGGGGAAGAGGAAGGAGGGGAAGTAGTAGGAGACCTTCAGGAAGAGGGGAGGGCAGGTGGGCAGGTCTGGACATAGGAGACACCAGGCATCACTGGGAAAGAATAAGATTGCTTGGGAACTCATGGTGACAGTGACCTAAAGGAAGAAAGGAATATTTTTGTGGGAGTCCACTGAGGGGTTCCAGACAGGATAGTGAACACATCTTCAGGGAGGGGCACTGTTTGCTGGGAAGGAAATAATGTCACTGAATGACTCCATGTCTTTTCAGAATTAGGAACCTGGAACTAAGTCCCCAAAGAATCTTTTTCTTCTGCCTTGTCTCCTCTTTCAGCCTTCAACTATAATTTTGCTTAACTTACTGAAGTTGTACCAAAAACAGTCCTCTAGACCGTATAATCTATCCTACTCCATTCTAAAGACTTGTTAACCTGCCCAGAGAGAAGACACAGTTCCTGCCCCCTAAGACCATGCTTTGAGCATCTCCTACTGATTCAAATAATGGGTGAGAATTGATGAATGTGTGGGTTTTTATTTTCAGTGTTCAACAGAGAAATTATTTTAAAAACGCTTTGCTGAGAACATTGCTATATGATTATTATGATTTTTATTTTCCAAATAGAACAATAGTCAAAAGATCAAGCCAACCCACATGCTTGTTTATGGGATGTTTCTCTTCTCTCTGCTCCTCAGGCTCATGACACATCATGATGCTGAATCTGGATCCTAATTGAACTCTGGTTAATAACCACGATAAATATAACATGTTGTGATCTAGGGGCTCTTTGTGGGGAGCTCAGAGTGCCCTGTAATTTACCACCTCTCACTCTCCATTCGAGAACTAGAAATGGAGCCCACCCATTCCCTTTCTAAGTATGATGGTATTATAGAGCAGGCCTCCCAGATGTGTCTTTCATATCTGACTATGGTGATAGACATGGGGACTATTAAATTCTAGCCTGGTCCTTTCTGCTGACCACTTGTATTCCATGTCCTCTTTTTCCAAAAGTATATCCAATCAGCTCTTTTGCAGAGCTCCATCTATTGAAATATTTGTCCAATAAATAATATTGGACATCTGGTCCTTCCTCTTCAGTGAACAGAGTTTGGGTGAGGTTCTTCGTTTTTTAGGGACTCTGATCAGATCAATGTTTAACCAGGCAGTTCTACATATGAAGGAGGAGGAGCTTTTTGGGTTTCAGCTTCCCCAAACAATTACTGGACTGAATGACACTGAAGCCAAACAGGAACACATTTCCAGGAGGATGCAAATTTTAGAACCATAGTCGTATAAACTTAAAGCAGGATTGGATCTCAGGGCTCACCAGTCATCCTAGTAGTATTCAACCTGGGAGCCACTGGACTCTGGAAACTCCTGGAATTATGTAATGGATGAGCAAATCTGTGGCCTCATCTAGCACTGGCTGTTCACCGATAATGTTTTCTACATGTAAGCATCACAGTAGAGTTTTTCTAGAGTGTGTGCATGGTACTGGAATTTCCAGTTACAAGTGCATTTAAATGCATTGTTGATGAATAGTGTCTTTTTCTTTTCTTTGGTGAGTAAACAAAACATAGTAATTAACAATTGAGACTTAGCTGGGACTTTGCTGTGGGACAATGGTCTTGTATCTTGTCACTTATATTATTTTAATAAAAAGCTTATTGGTCAGTAGCCAGGCAGGAAGTGTAGGCGAGGTGACTAGGTAGGAATTAGAAGTGGGGTGACGAGAATAGGAGAATTCTAGGAAGAGGAAAGGTTCAGTCTGCAGTCGTCATCCAGACACAGAGGAAGCTAGATGAGAATGCGTCACTGATAAAAGGTACCAAGTCATGTGGCTAACACAGACAAGAATTATGGGGTTAACATAAGTTATAAGAGTTAATGAGAAGCCAGAGCTAAAAGGCCAACAGCTGTATGATTAATATAGACCTCTGTGTGTTTCTTTGGGATTGAACGGCTGCAGGCCTGGTTGGGACAGAAACCTCTGTCAGCAGGACTTGAGCTTTCTGGAATTAGAAAGAGGTTTTCAAACCTGGAAAATTAAGACTTGCTGAACTGTTGTAATTAAATGTGCTATTCAGTGTTGACTGTCAATAAGATCTGTAATCACCTAGGAGACATAGTTACCTGTGAGTGATTATCTTGATGATATTAATGGAAGTAGAAATTCACCAAAGAAACATGGACAGTACAGCACTGTGATTCCTGAGCTTGGGTCCTAGACTGCATTACGACGAGAATCATTTGATTCCTGACTATGGGTACAATGTCCCCCCATAATAGACTATACCTTCCTCAAACTGTAAGCCAAATCAAACCCTTCCTTCCTTAGGTTGCTTTTGTTAATGGTAATCTTATCACAGAAACAGGAAAGTGATGAAGGCACCAATTGTTACGGATGAAGAACAGAGACTTGGAACCCCAAAGGATGTCTAACACTCTTGTGTCTAGTTGGAAGATCAGCCCACAGCTGAAGGTGGATGCTAGTGTTCAGTCTTGTGCAAGTGCAGTGGGAGAAGTAGAAGTTAGACATAGCTCTTATACTCATGAACAGAACGATCTGGCTGGAACAGAGTGTATAGATGAAATACACACAGGAGACTGGAACATTGAAGCCAGGTTTGAGCCCAGTTTTGCACGGGGTAATCTAGTCTTTAAGAGTGTGTAGAAGGGAAAAATATCAGTTGGGTTAACTGCCTGGAGTCATATCTGGCATAGGTATCAATGTCTTTTCCCATTGGTTAGAAATGGATCATTGAATAGTTTTGTTTTATTGGTCACTTGCCTATCTTTTCTCTTTTCATATAATCTTAGGGTCATAAAAGAACATTTCTTTTTCTGAAGACTTTTCAGTTTGAACATAAATGTTGAATTGATTACTGCTTGAGAGAAGAGAGCAATGTTGAGGTTTTTTTTTTTTAAATGTGTCTCTGTTTCCTGAAACTCACCAGTGCAAATTTATAGATTCATCACAAGCTGAGAGACTTCACAGGGGAATCTGAAACAGGAAAGAAGGTGTAATTTAAAGTCTGTGAAGCTCTCACTGTCCTTGGCTCTTATTGTAGCAGCAGTGGGGGATGGGGAGTGTGGACGAGAAGGTTGGTGTTCTTTTACCAGATTCCTTTTCTTTTCTTGTTTGTTACTCTCATACATACATATAATGTGTTTTGATCAAATTTACCTCCCATTCGTCCCCTTCAATTCCTTCCCTATCTCCCTGCAACTTCCTCTCCCAACTTCATGTGCTCCTCTTTAGCCCCACTGAGTCTACTTAGTGCTGCCTTTATGTTCATGAGTGTAGGACCATCTACTCAAGCATGAAACACCTCTCAAGGGCTTTGTCCCTGAACCAGCTTTCTTAGTAACTCTTCTTTTCCTTCCTTCCCATCCATCTTCCTTTTTTCCATCTATCTAACAAATTATCATGTGTTAGGTGCGCACTGAGTGCCAGGTGTTGTCATGGATGATGACAAACAACAAATTAACAGAATTACTATGGACCCTGCCTATATGGAACTTACCGATAATTCAGGCCATAGAATTTAGAAGACATGATGTTGCCTGGTGTGCATTTGGTAGTGTACAAAAATGGTGATCTTGTAGATCTCTTACCAACACTAAATTGCTGTGTTGGTATAACTCACTCAAAATATTAAAGACTTTAGTGATGGACAGATCTAGCTTGAACTTCAGCTTTTCTACTAAGGTTTCATTTTGGCCAACTTGTTTAACTTATCTGAATCTAAGATTTTAAAATATTTTTCTTGCAGGGTTGATGATCTAGATTGAGCAGGGTTAAATGTTCTAAAAATACCTCTCAAATTTCATGGGTTAACATAATATACTATCTCTTGCTCCTTAAACAGACAAGTTTACTTGGTTTTTCTCCACTTACTGATTTAGAGAGATTTTATCCTTTACATAGAGCCAGAAAGTGAATATGGAGGAGGGATACTCTTGGTTTCTTGGTATGCAAGTATGTACATACAATGTATTGGCATTCTGTTGACAAGGAATTACAGGTGGTTCAACCTAGCTGCAGTAAGACCAGAAGACCTGGTCCTCAGTGTGTAGCACCTTCTAGGCTGCTGAAAGGAGGGAAAGGAGAACATCATTCTGGATCATTTCCAAAAGACCAGTGGTCACTTGTCCATTGTCTGCATGAGGATTAAATAAAACACTTGTATTGTTAGATGTATGAGAGAATAACAGTTTTTCTTTTGATTATTAGTAACATTATTAGATAATATTTTATGTACATATAACTTTTGTTAAGAACTGTGGATAAAAAGATAAGAGACCTGCCTTCAAGGAGCTTTCAGATTGATGTGGTGTGTGTGTGTGTGTGTGTGTGTGTGTGTGTGTGTGTGTGTGTAAATAAATATGTGATTTCAATTTGATCTTATTACCATGAATTCTGAAGAAAGGACCATGGGAATAAATTTGTTCATTCTATCTCTCTACAAACCTTTCCTTGGGTGGTTGCTGTATGCAAGACCCATTGGAAAGCAGCAAGAACAAGAGTCCAATGAGGAGGCTGCAAAGTTATGGGGAATTTGGTTGCATTCTCCTCAAAGGCATCATCTATTGGCAGTTGATAGGTACAAGTGTAAGAGACCATTAGATCATTTTATTACCTCCTAGTGAGACTTTCACCAATAAGAGCGGGAGAAGCTTCCCTTATTTCATCGTTTTAGTTTCTTTCTCCTCCTCTTCAAGATCACAGAAACGAGCAGTAGTTAGCCAACTGAGGCTGTTGACGAATTTCTATGTTGATCAAGATAACCCTGCTGGTTAACATCAGTCCGACTCTGAATTCTGTGTCCCAGAAACCCAGGTGCCTGGGAACCGATTTCAGAGGAAAGACAGCTGATCTATTTACTCATGTCTTTTCTATTGTTAGCTTGTACCAAGATAGCTGAAGAGTTTAAGTTTAGTTGTGGGGTGAGCATAGCTATGATAAATAGATTAGAGAAAGAAGCAAATAACTGATAGCCATGGGTCTTTGGAGAAGGGATTGTTAATGTGGCAGAAATGCTGGAATAGTCCTTTAGGGTTTCAGCTTCAGTTATGTTGCTCCCTAGTGCAGTTTGTGGGCTCTGTATAGGGTCCTGCAGCTGGATCAGGAAGAGCTGCTTCTCCCAAAACAGCTTAAATTAAGTAACTATCTACTTAATTAATGTGCATGCGCACCCATATGTACACTCAAGTTTTTAACAAATTCTATGTTGTAAAATTTATTTTATGTGTGTGGATGTTTACCTGCTTGTGTGTTCATGTACTGCTTGTATGACCAGTACCCAGAGAAGCCAAAAGAAAATGACATTGGATTTCCTATGTCTGTATGGGAATGACAGACAGTTGTGAGCTGCCAAGTTGCTGTTAAGAATTGAACCTGAGTCTTCTGGAAGAGTAGCCAATGCTAAGTCATCTCTCCAGCCCCATGAATGCATATCATAGCATGTATGTGGCAGTCAGGGGACAACTTGAAGGAATCAGGCTCTCTTCTCTGCCTTGTGGGTCTTGGAGCCAAACTCAAATAATCAGGCATCATGGCAGTTGCTTTTGCCTGCCAAACTGTCTCACTGGTCCTGTGTTGCTTTTTGATTGCTTTTGTGGTGAGTTTTTCTTGTTTGGAAGAACGTAACACATTAATATTTTTTGCAATGAATGGCTTATATTCTTTTACTCTTTTTATTTTATGTTTTCTATTTATTAGATCATATATCTTTCTTCATTTTTATTTTTTGAATGGATCACAGTGCTGTAAATTAATTTTTCATACCTATCAGTTTATTAAATTCTTTAATGGGGACTTCTTTATAGTCTACAGCCATGGATATACAGAGAGCACTATGTTTGGAATTGGGTTTAAAGATGTTTGGTATTTACACAGAGCTAATAGTAACATAGTCAAACATACTCAATTCTAATTAGAAATAATGTGTTGCAATTGAAAACCTATCTAGACAAAAATTAATAAAATCTTGGTAGTGATCTTCATTGATGGTATGACTGTTGGGCTAATATAGTTCCCAAGTCTTAATTTTGTGAGACACACTGGCCTAAAGGTTAAGCTATGATGGAAGGACATATCCGAAATCATCTGGTTCTCTCATTGCTGCTGGTACCATCCCCTGTCCATATTTCTCTTCTCCCTTCCACCTTTCAATAGAAGTTCCTGGAACACTTTGTGCTGTTATCTGTATTCTGGCTCCAGTGCTGCAGAGAAGGGAACCCATTAAAGCTTGGTGGGGCTCCTGAGAACAGCTAGCCTGGAGGAAATACGAGGGACGAGAAGAGAAAGAACGTGAAATAAGAGTGTTAGACTTTGGACCTCTTGAAGATAGGCCCTAGGTCCAGACAGGTGCCCAGGTTATCTTTCATTAGACTGTACCTGTGTCCGTGTTTCTAGTATGCTTTTCATATTATCTATTGCCCTGAGGAGGATCTTGAGTGCAAGCAGCTTGGCAGCCAAGTTCCCCAGTAGCTTTTGTTCTTTATCAGTGATTTTGTTGGAAGGATTTGCAAGCTTATTCCTTCCTTTGAAGAAAGCAGACGTTGCTTCTACAAGCTGCCCCAGGGCTAGATTCTAGTGCCTTTCCCTAAACTGCTCTAGGGACTCTCCCCTCCCACCTTCTTCCAACCTCATTAACATCCCTAACCCCTGACCTTGACCAAATTGGCCTTTTCTTTGCTAGGTCCAGCCCTGAGCTCCCAGGTTGTCAGTACAGCAGACAAAGCCTAATCTTGGATAGATGTTTGAAAGTGAATTTGCCTTAGGAAGGACAGAGACTTAACCCTTGTTTTAGTAATAATTCTGGCCTGCTGTTTGAAGGCAGACTCATATCTCTACAGGAAGAAAAGATTTGTCTGTATTTATATAAAGAGGAGGGGGAAGGAATGCATAGTTGATTAATTTTTAAAGATAACTCCCCTCTACATTTATCATAGAGTAAAAGCAGAACGAGACACCAAAGGATTACAAGTAGGGTATTTGTCTCTTTGTAGTGACATCCTAGGACCACAGACACACATACACGCATATGCACTTTCTCTCCCCCCACCTCCCTCTCTCTTTCACACACACACACACACACACACACACACACACACACACACACACACACACAAATTTTAAATTTGTTTTTACATCTTTGACGTTTTCCTACTGAGCAAGAAATTCTTTTTACAAAGTAATGTCTTTGCAACACCATCATTTCTATCAGTGGAATTGATATTCTATATGGTAATCAGGAGGAGACCTTGGAGAGGGTCCTGGACGCCAGGATCATCTGGGACCCTGACTGAATGCAGTTCATTCACTAGAACTTGCAAGGGCTAGAAAGGGAGACTTCAGGGAGCCATGAGCTGCCCAATATGACATTGAACATTTGTAAGTGGGGACATTTTCCTCTAGGAAAAAGGGATCATACCTTTTTATCAAATGAGCCTCTGACCCACACTGTAGGACCTTTATTTTAAGTGTCCTCCCAAGCTCTGGGAGCTTGAGTATTTATCTGGCTTTTACCCTCCTGTTATCCAGACTCTTCTGTTTTCTGTTATGTTTGATAGCTTTGTACACAGTGGATTACAGAGATTTTTTTTCTCCTTGCCTGTTTGTGCCTTGATGTTATAGTGAGAACACTAGACCAGTGACCTCAGAAATCAAATGAAAGACTAGGGATGGTAGGCAACTGTCCTTCTACCATTATTTTTTTTATTTGATTGTTGGGTGAGTGGCCAGACCTAATTTTGGGGGGATTCCCAGGAGCCCTCTGGGCTAAAATCTTTAGTCACAATGTGATCATCATCCAGTTCCTGAAATAGCACAGTAACTTAACTTCGAATGCCAGACTCAACCTTTCTCTGGTCCATCACCACATGCTTGATTGAATACCTTCTTTACTTTTGACAAAATTTTCTTTCCCCTTTGAAATAGCAAGAAACATCTCTAGGCATCTGAGATTTCTACCAACTGATGCTCCTTCTCTTGTCTTGGTGTTCATTGCCTGTCTGTCTTATTACTACATCCAGAGTCTCTTCACCCAAGCAAGGCTAGGTTCTCTTGTTTCTGCCCTACCTGTTTCCTTACACTGCTGTTACTCTGTCTTTTTAAAATTCTTCTTGCCTTTAGCAGGTTCATTCTATGATGTTCTATCTGGTGAAAGACCAGGTTGCTTAGAGAAATAGCCTTCTACTGTGCACCTAATATGTAAATGACTTGTCCTGCATCAGCTGGCTAGCATTGTCTTCCTTGTGCTAGTTTTTTGTGGGCCTCTTGTTTCTTTGCTGAGGCTGACAGTGGGGTTATGTTCTCCTTTCCCTGCTCTCCAGGGTGATTTGTAGTCTCAGACCTATAATAGATGTTAGACAAATTCAAAGTCAGTGTAGGGGTTAGAACCATGTCCGTGCATCCTGCCCACCAATCTGAGTGGAGGGACTTTATCTTATTCCAAGTCCACCCATGCTCTCCTCAGGATGTATTTCCACTAACACATCCACACAGCAGGATCTTGGCCTTGACCAACTCTTAGGGCCATTGATATTGAGCGTGAGGGTGCTGAACTCACATTCTTGTTAATAGTTCCGGGGCTGAAGGTACAGAGTGACAGAGAATGTGTCCTTGATCAGAACTTTGGAGAGAACAACGTGATCCTCCCCGTGTGTTTCTGAGGCAGTCAGTGTTACTTACCCAACTAACTCAGAGGAGGGGATTCTCTTTCTGTGTGTTATCACTGTGCTGCTTTAAAATAAGAGAGGTCTCAGTACTGCCCGTTGTTTGCAGGGCAGATTCTTTTCTTCTTCAATTAATCTCTCTTCCCACTTGCCAGCCCCCACTTCTTCCTGGACAATTAGCAAAGTGTTTGGTGTTTGGTTTGGATGAATAATTAATCCAGAAGCTTTGTGAATGATTCATGGCCCATATGCTGGGGCAACAGGATGTGGTGTCTACGTATTTGTATGTGTGGCACATACAGAAGGTCGGAGGCTTGCTTCTCCTTAGGTCAGTGGTCCTAGGTTGTGTGTACTACCCAGGAGGTGGAGCAGGTTATGTGTGGTCTTCCTTTAGGAGATGCTCCAGGAAAAAGAAATTGTTATTCACACGTGTATGTATTTTAACTCTGGACTGTTGTTTATGGTTTGGATCAGATTACTTAACAAATTGGAGTTTATCTGTTCTAAATTAGCTATTAGCTGTCTTCAAGATGGGTGACTGACTTGATGTTTCCAAGCATTAAAGGGAAAGAAATTTCTTACTTTGCTTGCATCAAGGTAGGGACTAGGGACATTTTTTTTTTCTTTAGATCTTAACCTAGTTGTTCCTTGTTACTCTACTAATTCTGTTTCCTGGTATAGCTCCTTCACTGGGCAGGGAGAACATCCAGTTACAGTTCACTCTGTAGGCTTTTATTTGCCTTTGAAGAATGTTCTTACTTACTTAAGTGCCTGAGAGCAGGAGGCTGATGCCTGATCTGTAGACATACCACTTCTTCCTCTGCCTTCTCATTTTGAGTAGAGACTCCTGAGTATGCCCTGGTCCCTAGAAGCAAACAAAGGAGAAGCAAAGCTGCTACATTAAGTGCTGAACTGAATTCACTGTCTCTTAGGCAGTCAGAGTCTACATCCATTGTATAGGGGTGGAGCAAAGAGTGTGGGGTGAAATCCAGAACTCTTATGAAGATATGACATGAGTTTGGGTCCTTTCTTTTATAGGGAAGTCAGGAAAACATTTCCCTGTATTCCCTAGTGTATTCCAAGGTCACACTAATCTTGTTTATGTTCCCCATTTACGTAGCACTTGCTAGTATGTATGGCATAAGAGTTGGTATATGAAAAATACCTATATTTTCTCTATAGCTTCTTAGCTCCGTTAACAACCAATCATCTCTTCTTCACTGATTTTAGTTATACTTTTGTTTGTATACCAAATTCCAATATTTACACTCTATTTTTAGGTTCTGTCTTCTACCCCAGTGTCTATTTTTAAAAACTGCAATTTTGATAACTCGTAGGGTTAATCTCCCATTTTCTTAAAGAATTGGACGATTTAGGGCATTATGGTTTTATATGAACTTAGATTTGATGTGTCAGAGTTCTAAAATTTTGTTGGAAATGAAGTGGGTTTATTGACTAGAATTGATATTGAACAATATCAAGTGTTAGTGTATTTCTTCACTACTGGAAACATAGTTTAGGTCCTGTGTCAGTTTGTGAGAGTTCTCCATTCAAAACCTTTTATTTTCATATTTCCAATGTTGCGTCTAATTTCTACTACTGTGATGAATGTAGTTTTTGTATTTCCACTCAAATACTGCTAGCGTACATATAAACATTATTGTTTTTATTTGTTGATATTATATTCAGAAATATCAAAGTCCTTTTATTAGTTTAGACAATTCTATAAATTCTCTTAAATTGCCTGTGTAACAAATTATATCAGCAACAAACAACTATTATTGCTTTCTCATTTGCCTATTTATATATTTTTCTTAGTATACCAGTCACCATTGCTAGGAAAACATCAAATAATGACAGTGAGCAAGGTCCTATTGTTCCTTCTTTAAAGCTTTTCACTGATAGATGTTTCTTATAGAATGAAGAGGAATAACTTATATAAAGATCATAGGACTAACAGTCAATGAGTTTTGATAATAGCACAATGCTTTAATTAACAAACTAAAAGACCATTGATTTTATTCTGTAAATGATTAAACATTGAATGCCTCTGGGAAAATTCGGTTAAAAAGTTTGACAATAAAAGTATTTGTTTTTTGCAGTGATCATATGCATGGGATTATGGGTGGAATGTGAGTTGATGACACAAACAAAGGTTTTATTCAGGAAATCTGTGGAGCAAAAATCCGTAGAATGAGTCATGATGAGAATATAATTGATAATTGCAGCTAAGGAAGTGTGACATTGCACAAGCCGAAACAGAAGCCACAGGCAAAAGGAAACAGTAAAGAAATAAAGTAACAAAGTTCAGCAAATCCCTTAAAAATCAAGAGAGGGGAGAAAAGAGGCAATTAGAAAATAAGGTGACTTAACTGGATGGTGGTGGAGCACGCCTTTAATCCCACCACTCGGGAGGCAGAGGCAGGCAGATCTCTGAGTTCGAGGTCCGGCTGGTCTACAAGAGCTAGTTCCAGGACAGGCTCCAAAAAGGTGACTAGGAGCTAGAGTAGAAGTAAGCCCTGATCAGTAGAAACCAGAACAAATGTAAATAGAACCTGCAAATTTAAACGCCCAACTGCATAAGAGGACAATAGGAAACAGTGTGGGTGGGAAAAGATAGGCTATATATATGTCAACAAAAAGGAAGTGACTTGTGGTTATAACAGGTAAAAGCAGGAAGTGATATCATTAGGGACAAATGGTGACTGGTTCCTCAGCTGAGAAGATTTCAAACGTATGTGTGTGTAAAAGGAGCTATGGTGGGCTGTGTCCACCTGGCTATCGGCTAGCTTTATTCGAAATAATTACACGGAAACTGTATTCTTTTAAACACTGCTTGGCCTATTAGTTTCAGCCTCTTTTTGGCTAACTCTCACATCTTGATTAACCCATTTCTAATAATCTGTGTAGCACCACGAGGTGGTGGCTTACCGGGAGGATTCTAATCTGCGGCTGTCTCAGAGAGGAGAGTCATGGCGACTGCCTCACTGCCTTCTTCCTCCCAACATTCTGTTCTGTCTACTCCACCCACCTATGTTCTGACCTATCAGGCCAAGCAGTTTCTTTATTAATTAGCCATTGAAAGCAACAGAAATACAGAAGACTCTCCCACATCATGTGTTCAGATGATATCTGCTGGAAATGGGATTTGAATAAAATTCAACCAAAATTTAGAATTTATAAAAATGGTTCACATTTTAGGCAGGGTAAGCAGAACCTCGTTGGTTCCAACAGTTAGGCAACTGGGCTGGTAGCAAGCAACAAGAGAATGAAGGTTTTTAATAACCCTGGGCCTATTCGATTGGTCTTTTCAGAAGACTTACAGTTATGACTCTACATAGAGAAGATATCGAAATAGCAGATGAAATTTAAGTTTGTCCACACACACATATATATGCATATACATATACACACATATATTTATCACATACAGAGAGAGAGAGAGAGAGAGAGAGAGAGAGAGAGAGAGAAATGTGATTCCTTTAAGAAAATGTTAGTGGTGTTTTTCTGTTGGTTTAGAGGCTACACCTGAATCTACTGACATGTTAACTACCATCTGTGGCCCTGTGACCCTGCAGTCAGCACCACACTGCTTAGTCAGACTGGTGGGATTTCCAGTCTGCAGTCACCACGGGCTCGTCGGCTGCCACCAAATGTAATTTTTAACTAAGTCTTCCTCGTTCTATTTACCAATAAAGACTCAGGAAGGAGTCAGATGTTGGGGTAAAAACTGGCTAGATCAGAGAGGCCAGGGAGCAACTGAGACCCAGCCATCCCAGACCAAAAAGACAGCCAAACTCCAAGTCCCCTCCCTGCTGCTTCCTGTGGGTCTCTCCTCCCTTGTCCTGGCTCCTCAGTACTCTCTATGGCTAATTCCTCTCAACTTGCTGCTGTCTCTGTTCCCTGCTCCAAGATTGATTGTTATTTACAGTCTTGGGTTTCACGGGGCCATCAAATATCCTGCAGCATGTTCGTTTCTCTAGTTTCTACTCTTTTGTGACTGGCAATGCTTCTAATGATTGTCATATTTCAGAGGACTTTCCGTCCCCTCCCTCTGAAAACCATAGCATGGTTTTCTTTGTTTCTGCTGCTCTTGAGTTTCACTGACCCGTGACTTTTGGTTTTTGTTCTCCATGGCATTTTAGGGGGAGGGCAGCCCTTTCCATCCAAAGGTCAGTAGCTGCAGTCACTCCTAGAAGTACTTTGGAATATATCCCCTCCCGCTTCAAGTTTTTCCCCCTTTATTTCATTGTTTTAAATATTGCCATCTCTTCATTTTGCTTTTCCTGTATTTCTAGTATTCATTTGGCTGATCCTATAACTCTCTATAAATCCTTTTAAAAATCTTTTTTTTGTTATCCTTCCTTCCTTCCTTCCTTCCTTCCTTCCTTCCTTCCTTCCTTCCTTCCTTCCTCCCTCCCTTCCTTCCTTCCTTCCTTCCTTCCTAATGGCTTTATGTGCATTCTGGGAACATTGTTCAGTCTCATTTCCAGGTCTCTAATTCAGTTGTCTATTTTGCCATTCCGTCTGTTTGATGGTTTTTAACGTTTTCAGTTGTTGAACGTTTCATTCACATATCTCTGGGTGATTTTTCAAAATGCTTGTGCCATCCTTACTCTCTCCTTGAGGCTACTAACTGTCTGCATTGACTGTGGAGCTCGAGTTCATCAACACCATTGTTTTTCCCTCTTTGTGGCAGTGAACTTGTTTGGGGTCTTCAATGACTCTCGGTTGTAATGCCAACGCCTGCCCACCTGTCATATCTGTGTAAACTGTTGGGTGGGGGAAAGACTGAAAAACAGCACTGTAGTAAGAGGGGGGCAGTACTCGGACCACAGGCTTACCCCAGTGCCCGGTCATCTGGGAAGGCATTTGCTGTTCCTCCCAGGCACGGGTAGATACAATGAGTACCATTTCTCACCCAGAAGCCTGCCCATTTCACCTATGTGGTAGGCAGATTTCCCCTTGCTTTCTGGTCCAGTATGGTGAGGGACATAGGAGGGGGACCCAAGAGAAATGATTTCAACTGCTTTGCTATTTCTGCTACCAAACCCAAACTGTCCTGCTGGTTACACTTGGATGCCCACTGTCTGCAGACAAGAGCAAGAACTCCTGGTAATGTGCCATGTTTAGAGCTGTCTGTCATTTTTCTTTTCTTTCTTCCTTTCTTCCTTTCTTTTTTTTTAAATTTGGAGGCTGAGTTTGTTGTTTTGTTTTGAGATAGGGTCCTACTATGCAGCCCTGCCTGGCCTGGAATTTGCTATGTAAACCAGGCTACCCTCAAACTTGTGGCAATCTTCCTGCCTTTGCCTCCTGAAGTCTGTGTCTGAGAGTATTTAAACTATGGTTTCTTTTTAAAAATCTGATTAAATTTACTTTCTTTCCTGAGAGGTTTATCAGAGCCTGAAGACCTGTTTGCTTTCTTGCTCTCCAGTGTAGTGTTTTTAATGTGTAAATAAAGGCATTTTAAGAATTTCTGGGGGGGGGGAGTCATAGTGTGTACTCTGTGTGCTTATATATGCAAGAAATTGGTTTACTTTCTTTTCCCACTGAGTCTTGCTGTGTGTGTGTGTGTGTATGCTTGCACACATGCACACGTGTGTGGTTTCCTCATCTATTGCTATCTACCTTATCTTCTTGAGACAGGGCCTCTCACTGAATCTGTAACTCTGTTGTTCACTGAGGCTGACTAGGCAGTGAGTGTAGAGATCCAGCAATCTACAACCTGCCCCTAGTGCTGGGGTTACAATGTCAAAGTGTGTGGGCATGCCAAGCTTTTGCACGGGTGCTGGGGATCAAACACAGGTCCTCATGCCTGTGCAGCATGAGGTTCCTCCTGAACCTTCTTCCTAACCCGACCCTTGATTTTCTTGTGGTTAAAATGAAATGATGTTATTGAGGGTGATAATGAAAATGGTGGCATCCAGCCAGTGTCTGAACATACAGTACTTGCTAAGCATTGTTGGTACTTCACATCTTGAGTTCATATGATTCCTTGACATCTATGGTATAGATTCTATTATGGTGGCCATTTCACAGATGAAGAAACTGAGCGGCAGAGAGGTTGAGTAATTTGCTCAAGTATGCGCCTAATTCATAGTGTTCGTTTGAAGACTGTTGAGGTGGCGCATGTCAACCACTCACATGGTGCTTGAGTGGCAGTGAGGCCACAAAATGGCAGCTGTCATTTTCTAAGAGCCAACAACAGAGATGGCTGAGAAGAGACAATAATAAATAAACCAAGAACGAACAAAGAGTGCAAAGTTCTATTTCATTGATTCTGCGGAAGACCCTGTGGGCGCAGTTGTCAGGAAACGGTCCCACTGGACTGTTGTTGAGTGTGATACAGTAACTGTGGGGTTTGGGAACGGTACCTCTTTATTCACACCCCACAAGATGAGCAACTTAGAGTTTTAGGTATTGAATTCATGGTGCTTGAAACCATTTTAACTTTTTTTTGATTTGCCATTTGATATGATTATAAATAAACTAGTTGTGTTTTTTAAAAAAAACAGTTATTTTTGATCCCTCGTGTGCAGAATGCTGAAAAAGATGTTAAATTCTACTCCAAGGGAACATAAGCTTTAATTCTACACACAGTCAACCCTCTGTTTTCCCTGGGGTTCCACATCTATGCATTCAATAAACCCTGAGTGAAAAATATTCTTTACAAATTATATCTGTACTGGATAGGTAAGATGTGTCAGGATTCTATAGACAATACAAAGAAATAGTGGTTTATATGATATCTATATTATACTAGGTATCAAAATTTATCTGGAGATGTTTTGAAATATACATAAGAATATATGTAAACATATGAAAATAGCATGATATTTCATTTAGCAGGCTTGAGCATTCTTAGAATATTGTCTTGTTTTAGAACCAACCCCCATGGATACCGAATGATTGCATGTACATTTACATGTGCTGCATGAGAGTGGTGTTCTTCATTTGTGGGCACTGGATTGCGTATCAGCATCCAGTGCTCTGTCTGGTACAGAGCAGATGTTCAGTAAGACACTACTGACTGAATGGAGTGTTCTTCCTGTGTCATATGGAAATGTGCACTCATGTGTAAATTAGAATGTCATTTCCGCCTTCCCAGAATCTATAGTCTAATGGAAGAGAGACACTCTGAAGAAGGGGTTGTGAGGATGAAGAAGGTTTGGTCGGAAGTAAAGCCACAGGCAAGGCGATGTTTATCAGTCTGGGAGTTGAAGATAACAGGGGGTTGCCAAAGAGAATGTGGGAAGACCACCGTTTAATCATGAAAACTGGACAATATCACCCAATAAAAAGGAAACCGAACTGAATAGCAAAGTCCGAGACTTAACAAAGTGAACATCTGCGCACCGACATGGTATTACTCTGAAAAGGCTTCTGTGGAGTGATGAAGGAAATCTTGTAAAGGACGATAAGCATGGCTCACAGAAGCAGTGCGGCTGACTGTACAATGCTTTGCCTAAAGTGTCCGGTGTCTCAGTGTTCTCTACAGTAGAGTGCAAGATCGTGCTCGACTCCGTCGCAAGCAGTCCGCCCTCCAGATAGCTAGCTTCAGCTACTTGTATTGTAGCGCCTACATTTTGTACTGCTTGAAAATGCTTCTGATGCCTCCTGTTGCATCATCCCAACCAACTCCCTGGCTATCACCTCTTCATCTGACTCTAACGGCTTCCTTCTCACATCTGGCTGCCTTCCCCCTTGCTTAAGCTGCCTCTGAACTCCACCCTCATGGTTGGTGGCAGTGTCCTCTGCTGCTCCCAAGTTTCTCCCTATGGGTTTGAGGACAGCAGTGATGCCCTTGTGTGGCTGCTGTTCAGTCGTGAGTCAGCAGATACTAGTCAATGAACAGATGAATAACTGACAAGCTAATGAACAGATTGAAGGATGGTAGATAGAAGAGGGGAGTATGAATTTTGGAAAGCAGACAAACTATTCCAATGATGCTTTTAAAGCTATGTGGAAGAGTTCTGTGTTGGTTGAATCTCTGTCCAGTGTCAGCATCATGGGGGAAGGTTTCCTCTTTTGCCTTCTATAATCATGTTTAGCATTTCTGATGCTGTATGTGAGCTCTTCAACCACAGAGGTCCTACAGTTTGAGTCCCACTAGAACCTTCCTTAATTGTAAGCAACTTGAAAAAAAAAGATATTTCACTCACTTAATAGAAATCCTTCTTCAGAACAGTAACTTTTGAATATTAAAGTCGTTATGTTATTCATGGATAAAATTCCTATTAAGATTTACTCTTTTTTTCTCCATAGAAGACAGATCTCTGAGAGTCAAGACTTTCTTTTCAATCTCCCTATGTAAATGTGATATAATCAATGACCCTGTATCCCATGTCTTGAGTTAAAATAGGACAAAAGCAAAGTCTGATGTCAGGTCTTTGAAATCTTCTACAAAAGGTGTCCTGTGTAGTCCATGTTCTGTTTCTGTCTTTTTCATCACTCTGGACAGGTACTTAGTGAACACCTCCTCTTTGGGTGCTATATCTTGTGTGCTAGTGGCACACTGAACAGGTGGAGGCTTCAGGATGTTTTTCACAAGTGAGATGAAGGATCAGTGCAAAATTCACACTACCGGTACCCTGATACCTCCATTATGCAGGGGGGGATAGTCGCATACATGCCCAGAGTAAACAGCAGAGGTCCATTGCTTCCTCCTCGGTGAGAATCCCCTACATCACTATCTCCAGCTTCACAGTCTAAGGTTCATTCCCCCATGCTCCTCTACGTAGGCTGTAATCTATGGGGGAGTGGAATGGAAATAGTTTTATGTACATATTTGGTTTTATACTTGTTGTATTTTGTTTCTCATGTACCCAACAGTAGTGACTGTGATGCTTGGTGAGTATTGAACATGATAGCGAACGAAGAATTGAATGGCAGATATGAGGGGGAGAATCTTGGGAAGATATAGGATTCAAAATAGGCTATTTTGGTTCCTCAAGCATAGCCTGAACATTCTGAATATTCCAAGCTGAGGGAATCTGAGGGGACAGACCTGGTGGACTTCCTTTGAAGCAGGTCATACAGCAGCCCTTATGTTAGATGTTACCCTGTCTCTCTCTCTCTCTCTCTCTCTCCCTTGAGAATTCTTGTTATCGAAGACGGTCACTCCTTAAGGAATCGGAATGAGCTGACCTTGTAAAGCCTCCCCTGACCTGTAGCACTTGGCTCCTTACCTTTCAGTCCTGTCATGTTCTCTGTGACATGCTGCTCCTCACCAAACTTAGAACAGATACCCAATCAGAGTCATTTCTTGGGGCATCAGTGTTTAAGGAAAACTTCTTGTTACATAACAACGTACAGTAAGTAATCAAAGTTTTGTGCTCTCTACTTAATTGCTTGTCTTCTCTTCTGGAACGCCAGCATGGATCTAGATGGTGGGCTCTTGTACAGGCAGAAAGACTTCAAAGAATGAAGCTGAGGGTCTGAGAATCCTGAGGTTCAATAGGGTTTTAGGCAAAACACACTACGTTTTTCACTTTGGAATACTCACCATTCTGTTGCCATGGTCATGCAAGAAACCACACACCTGAAAACAAGGCGGGCAGTTCTCGAGGAGTAGGCTTGGAGAACTACAGGACTGAGGAGCCGTGTGTCTCCTTTATTAGGTAGGTGGACAGGACAGGGTGAGAGGGAAGGGTGTGGCTCCTGGTTTAGTAGTAGCGGCATTCCAAGAAGACAAACAGAAGTAAATGGATGCTCCGCTCCTAGATTAGCTAAGAAAAACCTAATTAGCTAATAAGAGATTCCAGTCCTGGAAAGCTCTGTTCGGGGGTGAGCCACAATTCTCAGCGGCAGCTGCAGAGTGTGCGGACGCGCTCACACAGAGCTGAGGAACACATGCTAACTTATGACCCACGATGGCTGATCTTTTTATGGTACACTTGTTTAAGGGAATTTCAGAGAGCCTTGCCATCATTGCAACAGAACACAGGGGCTTGAGTTCGAATCCCAGCTCAGTTATATCGTAGTGGAGTGATCTTTGCCTCCTTGTGAGCAAGAAAACACAGCAGAACTGATGATGGGCCTTTTTTTTTACTGGCAGATCTTTACTGTGCATACCGATAGGTTTCATAAAAGTGTATTGTGTACTGGTGTTCATAACACTTCTCCCTGTCTTCCTTCTCTCTCTTACTATTCCCATTGTACCCGTGCCCCTTCTCTCTGATATTTTCTTTCTCCTGTTCTTCCCCCTGTATTCATACACCTCTCTGTGTGTCTTCCTTCCCTCTCCTCTTATTCCCATTCATTTCCCCAAGCTATTGCCATTCCACTCCCATGCCCTATGTACGTGTTTGATTTTAGGTATCTTTAGAAGCTCTAAAACCAATTAAGCCAATAAAGCGTGTACTGTTTGTCTTTCTGAGTCTTACTTTGGGAACCACCTTTTGAAGGGATGAAAATATTCTGAAGTTAGATAATGATGATGGTTGCACAATTCTGTGAATATGGAGAAAACCACTGAATCGCACGCACTTGGAGCATGAATTTTGTGGCTGTATATTTAACCTGATAAAGCTGCTGTGAATAACGAATGCATACAGCTTCTAAATTAGGACAGCAGTAAAAATGCAAATATCCAATTACAGTAACATTGTGCCTCTATTTTAATCTAAATTGCCAGGGACATATTACAAATGGTAGCGGTGGTGGGCTGGCACACACTGGCAGGGTAGATATAGATGGCCCTTTAACTCTCTTCTCTCCCTCCTTCCAGTCTGCGAAGATAACAAATGTTTGTTGCTGTCTTACTGTGGCTCTGAGAGAGCTGTAGAGGAGATGGAGAAGCTGGTGGCTGACCCCAGTAAATTAGTAATTGCTGAGTACCAACGCTTCTTCAGATCTGTCATCCACAGAGGGCAGCTAATGACAGATAGCAATTAAAGGGCCACCCTTCACAGAGTTTGGTTGGTCATTTGGTTCACTGTGATTGTTCCTTTTGTGTTTTAAGAAGGCTTAAAGTCCTAAGTAGAGTCAGTGGTTCCAAGTGGCTCTTGAGGCTTTGTGTGCACCAAAATTATCTGGGGTTCTTATTAAAATGAGAAATGTTGGCCTTATCACAGCAGGTTGGGAGTCTGTAGCCAACCAGACACTGGTGCAATTCTGATGCAGACGTTTTATGTACCACATTTTGGAGAAAATCATCCTATTAAGAAAATATCAAAGTAGGCACGAGGCCAACCCAACCAACTTCAGGACATAGTTCTCCAGGAACTGTGTGTGTGTGTGTGTGTGTGTGTGTGTGTGTGTGTGTGTGTGCGTGTATGGGGGGGCTGGAAAAGCCTTACCTGTCTCTGTAGTGTTAAACACTTCTACTGTTTGTTCGTTTGTTTGTTTGTTTATTTATTTATGGCACTGGGACTGACCACAGGTTTCACATAGTCTAGGCTCAGGCTCAGGCTTCTTTTTGCTTTTTAATTTATTCTTCTTTCATATATTATATCCTGACTTCAGTTTCCCCACCCTCTTCTCCTCCCAGTCCCTTCCTCAACCTTCCCTTTTCCCAAGTTCCACTCCTTCTCCTTTTCCTCCCAGGCATACTGATCAATCATGACATATCAAGTTGTAATAAGATGAGGCATATCCCTTATATTAAGTCTGAATGAGGTAACCCAGTAGGAGGAAAAAGGTCCCAAAAGAGTCAGAGACATCTCCTGCACCCACTGTTAGTCCCACAAGAACACCAAGCTACAAGCATACAGAGGACCTAGCTCAGACCCATAGAGGCTCCGTAGTGTCAGTTCAGTCTCTGTGAACCCTCTATGAGCCTTGCTTAGTTTATTCTGTGGGCTGTTTTCTTGTGGTTTCTTGTGTTTTCTGACCCCTCTGGCTCCTACAATCCTTCCTTGCTCACTTCCATAGACAAGATCTTACTATTCCCAGATGGTCTCAAACTCACTTAGCCTATTGTCTTAGTTATGGTTTCTATTGCTGTGAAGAGATACCATGACCACAACTCTTAAAAGGATAACATCTAATTTAGGCAATTTACAGTTTCAGAGATTTAGTTTATTATCATCATAGCAGGGCATGGCATTGGAGAAAGAGCTGAGAGTTCTACAGCTTGATCCACAGGCAACAGGAAGTGAACTGAGTCTACATTGATCATAGCTTGAGCATAGAAGACCTCAAAATCCACAATCACAATGGCACCCTTCCTCCAACAAGGTCATACCTACTCTAACAAACCCTCACCTCCTAATACTTCTTATGAACTTATGGGGGCCAGTTACATTCAAACTGACACACCTATGTATGTTTTGTAATTGTGATCCTTCTGCCTTAGCTTCAAACTTTTAACAAATGCTTTAAACAAAGATCAAAAAAATTGAGCCACTATTAAATATACCACTATGTATGTTCTTTATATAGATTTAAAAAATGAAGCTATTTCATGTAATTAGTATTTGGAAATCTTTGGAATTTTAGACATAAGGGTTCCTGCAAAAGTGTCCATTTAGAGTGCTGCATTTTCCTATCAAGCAGAGTGTACCTCTCTGGTCATAGTTCTGGCCCTGCCTCTCTAGCAATCTCACCAGCCTTCCTATGGAATGTTTAGCTGTGATTATTCCTGGTTCCATTCAGGCTGTCTATCATGGCAGACTCAGGAAGTGCAGAAGCCACCAGACAGACTTTACCTGTGATAACAGGAGAGGAGAGGCATGAGAAACTACAGACTGTCCGCTCTGCCCCAGGAGACCTCCGTTTAGGGAGTTTAGATGGGTTCCACATTCTGAGCCATGATACTTGTCACTTTCCTCCTATCTGTCCCCCTGTCTTTAAGAAAAAGAGATTTTTTTCTTGACCCAATGTTACCTCACAGGCCCTCAGGCCAATCACTTTCCATGCTGTTCCTTCGGGTATGACATTTCTTTGGCTCTCTGTTCCCCAGTGGCAGATGAGATCAAATAATACCCCAGCTGGGGATGAACTGAAGACTGAGCATTGCCCAGCCATCTGGAGGGGTTAGAGATTAGTGAGGAGCTGTAGAATGATGTGATGACCAGCCTCAACTGGAGAGAAACTGGCGTGATAGGAAAAGCAGAAGTGACAGAGGAGCATCTGGTATCCCTGACAGCATCGCAAATGGAGAGTATGCATCAAGTAGGCAAAAGCTAGGCTTGGAAGGGGATGTGTGCCAAGTGCTCAAGTTTGAGAGCAGTCTTGGGCCATCTGGGAACAGGCCAGTGTGTACCATCCTTGAGAGAGAGCACTGGCAGAGAGAGTCCGCTCTGGCCTCAGGTTAGGTGCTCTGGGCTTTTGCCAGCTTCTTCCTTCCTTGAACCTCTGCCCACCTGTCTGAAAGTAGCCAGCACCCTCCACTGGCCTCCAACAGGTAATGGGAAAGAAACACATGGGGGATAAGTTATATGGGGGACTATGTAGAGCCCTCTATGAACCAGAGGAGGAGAAATTCTCAAACAGCTACCGACCATTCATGTTAAAAAGATCATTGATACTAGCCTCTGTACATGATCCACTGTGATGTTTATCCTCTTGCCATGTTGTCTGTCTCTTGGTGACAGACACCAGGCTCTCAGGACACAAGGTATTGAGCATGAGCGCTGGACCATTTTCCACCCTGGGATTTGGGGTTGGGTACTAATTTGGGGTCAGCAATGAGAACTAGACTCATCATTTTCACATTCTTTATATGACAAATTCCCAAATCCTCCCTGTCTTTTTATAATTTTATTTTTATTTTTTTGTGTACAAGTGTTTACCTGTAAATATATGTGTACCAAATGCATTGTCTGGTGTCCCAGAAAGTTAGGGGTTTTCGTTATCCTGAAACTGGACCCGCCATGTGTTGCTCGGAATTGAACCCAGGTTATTTATAAGAATAGCAAGTGCTCTTAACCACTGAGCCATCTTTCCAGCCCTGCAGTATACACTCTTCACCATTGAGCCATCCTCCCAGCCCCTCACGCCTGTGTTGAAACAAGTTACATGTTCTTACTTTGGTGTCATCCTCTTGGCTGCCAGCATCTCCTGACTTGGATGTTCTTGTGGCTTTTTGGTAGACTTCCTACCATCACATCCTTCTTAGCTTCTTGTTTGCTAACTGTCACAAACTTCTGAAGCACCACCTACAGAGAGATACATCATAAGATGTGACCCTAGAATGACTGGTTTTCTAGTCCGTAGATTCTGCCCCCTTTGTGGCCTGTGACGTGTGTGCTGCCCTTCCTCTAGATGTTTGCTCCTGCCCCAGACCGTCCAGACACTTGTCGTCTTCTGCTTGCTCACGTACATCTTCATGACTCCATCACATCCCTACTGGTGATCTGCCGTTCCTCATTACTCACTTCTGGTGCATCTCTCCAGTCTTTCTTCCTTTCTAAGCCTTACTAGGTGACAGCAGCTCATCCTTTGACATCAGGAACCACAGTTCATTTGAACTAGAGGGACTTTGAAGATCCTTGAGGACTGCAGGTCTGTTTAATACAAGGCCTCCTGTTTCTAGTGCATTGCTGCTTCTATTAAAACATGTCACCTAAGGATAACAGGAAGTGATTTCACCCACATCTAACTGGGATATTGTCATCAATAGAAACAGATATACAGTGGAAATGGAAAACAGCGTTTGTAGGGGGTTTCTTACTCATTGTCTTTGCCATGCAATTGTACTTTGTTATAGTTCCTTTTCATTCTTATTGTCATGACCACAGATTGAGCCCTTTATTGTATCATAACATGACACTGACTTGTTTGCTATTTTATGCATTGAAGTAAAAACTGTCTCAATGATCTTTTGTAGCTCTTGGCATCCCTCATAGCTCCAGGCAGAGGATAGAACCCCCTATGTACTTAATTCACTGACTAGCAAGGGCAATTCTAGAAAGACTTACATTGATAGCTTTTCTTAATCTTTGATCTGAATCTTCCAGGAGTCACCTAACTAGAATTAAAGATACTCCCCTTTTTTTTCTTAATACTTTATTAGCATCTTTGTTTTTGCTCAGATCATATGGGTCATTATGAACAGATTCCTGCCTCCTCCTGGATTCTGAGTTTCTGAGGGCAATCAATCAAGTTTCTTTGTATGGCTCACTGGAGTGTTTGGCCATGAAGTGTGTTGCGTGTTATTTTGTTCAGTAGCTGGTAGCTGGATTGGATAGTCTAAGTAATGACATTTATTCACATGTCTATCACATGTGGTCTATCTGTCTATCTCACAGCCTCCGTCTGCACTGTGGCCAAACCCCAGACTGGGACTAAGGCCAGGCTGTAAGGGTTTGGGATGATTTCCAGATGGGCAGAGGTAGCTGTGTATCTGGGCATGCTTCTAACCACACCTCAAAGCCAAGAATACAATCAATTACCTTGGTCTTATCCATCATATTTAGTTGGCTAAGCCTCTTCTTCCATCTGCCCCGATAATGAAAAGATGACATTCGTATTGTTTATGTTGTGGCGCAGAAAACAAATCCACTTCTGGATAACAAGGCATAGGAGCCTTTTCTGAGCCCTCAGACGGAAGTGGCCTGGGAGAAAACAAGCATGTCTGAGTGGAACAGAAACAAAAGGCCAGCCAGGAAGAGGAATCGATCTTCAGTGATTCTAAGCCCCTGGGAACTTACAAGTCTAACTCATCTTACAGAATAAAGAAACTGAGCCCCTCACTAAGGGAAAACAACCCAGTGTCACAGGGGTGATGGAGTTGGTTCAGGATGCACAGAATTAATTTTGATAGGTTCTTATGGGGAACATCGTCCAGTCAGATTGTTGAGCAGTGCTTTGAGGATACTGAGGGAAAAATACATGATGGATCAGAATAGAAGACCAGAACCCTTGGGAACTAGAGAGAAGTGGGGCCGGGGAGAAGGACTGGAGAGAGAAGCAGCGCTGTTTGCTGCTTATTAGCATGCTTGCTCTTTCCTCTCTCTGGAAAGAAAGTTAAGTAGGAGAATGAAGGAATGTCAAACTCATGCTCCAAGTCAGCAGGGCTGGGTAGGTACATCTCAGGCAGCTTAGCACTGGGCTGCTTTCTGATCCCTTAATCTCTTTCCCTTGTAATAATGTTGTCTCAAGGTTTTACTTTCAGAACTTTCTAGAAACTTCTGAAGACTGAGTCATCCAAAGAGATAGATGAAGAGGAGTCATGTTACTTCCCTCGTGTTTATAAAAGCCAAGGGATGTTGGCAGCCATCTTCAGGAAGGACTCATAGGCTGTATTCATGATGATGATGGTGGAGAAGTGGGCGGGGGAGAAAGTCACAGAGAATCCATGCAGAAGCTCGTGCGCCATGTTTCCACAGTGGCAGGTGTGTAGTGTGCTGGGGCTGAGGTACCAGGCAGAAGTGAGCATGATCGACTTGCTTGGCATGATGACATGTTTGAACTTTATCACGCAGTCAATGGGAGAATGTGAGTGGGGTTAAAGGTCCTTGGGTAGATGGACCTGCTAATTCTTAGAGGCTTGAGTTCTTGTCCTGGTGTGTGTGTGTGTGTGTGTGTGTGTGTGTGTGTATACACAATTTGGGAGGTAGATAGAGAAGAAGAGGGAGAGCTGGAGTGACCAGTTAGAGTGTGGTCTGTTATCCTTTTTATTATCTGACAAACATAGAGGAGGATAGGACCCGGACTGAGTCAGTGGAGTCAAAGAGAAAGGGAACTGATATGAAAGCTTCTTACGGACCTTTAAGCCTAGAGGATGGGGAGAAGGGGAACCAAAGCTGAGCCTCGGTGGGAATGGTACTTTCTACATTGCGCAGTACTAACGTTCTGAATGAGGAACATCTGCAGCAAGGGGTTTTGAGGAGGCTTTTGGCTTTGTGAGTTCAATGTGCCTTCTGGACATTGGGTAGCTCTCTTACAGGAATGCTGGAGTTCAAGGCAGGGGGCTGCGGACTTCTGGGAACTGTCACTGTCTAGTGGTTGCTGAAGCAGCAGATGGGGTTAGATTCTTCCTGGAGAGAGAGTAGACAGAGAGGGAAAAGGCCAACGGCAGAATCAAGCAAACCACGGCACTAAAGTCTTTAGAAGATGCTAGTGACCTGAGCTGGAGTCAGCAGTGTGCAGACAGCACCAGGTCACTAGGAGGATGGTTGCTTGAGACCATTTATGGGAAATCCAGGGAGACAGTTTCTGGAAGAAGACATTGATGCTCAGGGTCAAAGGTCATGTCGAAAGGCTACACTGGCATTTGTTTGGGAAACTCTGACTGTTCCTGTTCCTCTGCTGAAAGTGAGGGCTGTTTCTTTGTGGCAGATAGTAATGTGCACAGGGTGGAGTTCTTCCTGCTCTGTATGGTAGAGTCCATGTGTAAAAGTCCCCTCTGGTTGTAGGCTTCAGTTGTATGGCAGGGAAAGAGTCACCCCTGGGCAGTCCACACAGAGTGGGAGAGGGGGCTGGGTGTGAGGGAGATTAGCATCTTAATGGTCTTTAGCAAGACTCTTGGAGCTCCTTGGAAGGCGAGCTTTATTCCTACAAAAATAGAAAGTATTATTATTACTACGTCTTCGTGCTGCATTGGAGCCAAATACCGGAGTCCTCAATACTGTATTTATTTCACTGGGCTTTTGGAGGGGTAGGAAAGAATGGGACATTTAGGTTGCTAAGTGACGTGATTCTAAAAATAATGAGATTCCCCAGTGGCTCCTTCTCCTGTTGTTTTGGCTGGACTAAGAATATGATGAGGTCAAGTAACGGCCTGGACCTGTGTTGAGGTGGCCCTGAGGCATCTTGTTGGGGAAGGATAGAACAAACACTCCCTCTTGGGCCCTCCTACCTGCTTCCCCTTAGGGCCTACTACTTTGAGAAATGGTAGGAAAAACTGGGCCTCCCCCTGCTTGAATCCAAGAGCCTTGCCTAGGCAGGCAGCCCTGATGGTTGCCATGGTGATGGTGGGTGGTTGGGGGAGGCAGTGATGCAGCATTTGGCCTGTGTATCTGAGGTCCCCAGTGTAGGCTGCTGGGAGCTCAGGCTCCCAATTCTCTTAGCAGCCCTTTTAGGAATCCAGAGGGTCACTTGCTACAGCGTTGAGATCTTCGGACCAGAGAGCCATCTCAGACAGCGGAATCCTTCACTGTTCAGTATGTGTCTCACAGACCAATTCTGGAAGGTGCTTCTGGGCTCAGGAACTCCACAGAGACCTTGGGTTGGGGAGCATATGCAGAAGAGAACTCTGTGCCAGGGAGAGGGGCTGACACCACAGACACTGGATTGAAGAAAGTGTTTAAGAGCTTCTAATTCATCAGCATCCCTGACAGTGGAACACCAAGCTCTGCGCTGACACCGCTCGTGGTGTGAAGTTCATTATAGAACAGAGCACACCATTTGACTGTTGGGTTAGATTTCTCTCGTTCTCTTTGGCAAAACAAAACAAACAAACAAAAAAACCTCTCCCTTTCTGACTTGATCCAGTGTTTCAAAAGCCATGCAGTAAGCAAAGTATGTATGTCTTCATCTAGTTAACAGTCACCAAACAAAACATTTATTCTCTTTTTTAAAAATGTATCTTTCTGTGTGCATTTGTGTTCCCATATGGGAATGTGGAAATGTGTGTGCCTTGGTGTGCATGTGCAGGGCCCGAGGACAACCTCAGTTGTTGGCTCTCACTGTCCACTTTGTTTGAGACAAGGTCTCTTGTTGGTTGCTGCCGTGTGCAGCAGGCTAACTGATCCGTGAGCTCCAGGGATCCTCCTGTTTCCGCCACTCATCCCCCCTGTAGGAGAGCTGGGATCGTAGACACATGCGATCCCATCCAGCCTTACGTGGGTTCTGAGGATCTAACTCAGATCCTCATGTTTACATGATAAGTGCTTTGTCTACTGAGTCATCTCCCCAACCCAGCCTCCAAACATAGGTAACTTTTCCTCTGACGTCATCTCAAGATGCCTTACGTTGCCACTCTCCTGTATTTCAACATGGTTTCTTCTCATATATTAGTGTGTATTGATTATAGTAATGAGATACATTATGACATTTTCATACATTTGTATCACACACTTTGACAATAATCATGCATGGCCTTTGTCCTTTTGTCTCAGCATTGCTCTTAAACTAGTACACTCTAAACAGAGCACACAGCTTTAACTGCTCTGCTCCCCTGTGGAGGAGCTCAGGACACACGACACTGGAGTTGTGAAAACTCTGAGAACTTGTTGTTGTTGTTGTTGCTCTCTCATTCATTATATCCCAACTACAATTTCCTCTCCCTCTACTCTGACCTGTGCCTCCCACCTCCACTCTGCCCCAGATCTACTCCTCCTCCATTCCCCTTTTAAAAATAAAATTAAAAGAGCAAGTGGCGCACGCCTTTAATTCCATCACTTGGGAGGCAGAAACAGGTGGATCTCTGTGAGTTACAAGAGCTAGTTCCAAGAGAGGCACCAAAGCTACACAGAGAAACCCTGTCTCAAAAAACCAACCAACCAACCAAACAAACAAATCAACAAACAAAATAACCAAAAAAAAAAAAAACCCCACAAAAAACCAGCCTCCCATGGACATCAACCGAAGATGGCATAATAAGTTATAATAAAACCCTCAAATCAAAGGGTGGAATAGGCATCCCACTGGGAGCAAAAGGGTCCTCACCAGCCCAAAGAGTCAGAGACACCACTGCTCCCACTATTAGGAGTCCCATGAGAACATCAAGTTCCACAACCACAACATATACACAGAGGACCTAGCTCAGACCCCTACAGGGCTTGTGATTGTGCTCCAGTCTCTGGGAGTCCCTAGGAGCCCTCCTCAGTTGGTTTTGTGGGCCGTGTCCTCATGGTGTCCTGACCCCTCTGGATCCTACACTCCTTCCTCTTCCTTTTCTGAGGGGTTCCCCCGGCTCTGTCTAAGTGTTTGGCTGTGAGTCTCTGCATCCGCTCCCATCAGTTGCTGGGCGATGCCTCTCTGATGTTCCCGGGTCATATCATTGGTAGGCATGAAACCCGTGGATGTCACTCTCAGATTGGCATATGAACAGCTGACCTTGTTCTCCACCTTATTTTTTGCCCCTTAAAATGTTTATAAAAATTGTTGAATGAAAAGAAACAGCAAAATGACAAAACTCTAGAGGCCTCTATGCAGTTTGAATGTATAACATAATAGCACTGACAGCTAGTGGGTAATATATAGATACAGATGTACATATACACACACATATATGCATACACGCACACACACATGCGTGTACACACACACACACACACACACACACACATATTCTTCCATGCATTTGCTTTTCTGTCTCTGCTAACCCATGGTCTTCTGAGATAGTTGTTATTTCACTAATGAGGCAGTAGACCCACAGGGAAGCTAGGTCCATTGCTCTGGGTCACAGGGCTCTAATAGCAGAGCCAGCATGCTGCGATTCAGTGTTTTATCTACTGATCAATAAAACTTGGAAAAGATGTTTTCTAGTGACAGATCTCAAAATGGTCCTTTCTGCCATGGTGACAGTGGAATAGAAGAGCAGTTTGCGGAAATCTAGTGGTACCAAATCCTGAGCATTTCCTGATTGATTTCTGCGGTGATCGGATTGAAAGCCAGAAAG
Source organism: Myodes glareolus (assembly GCF_982192425.1). Classification (NCBI taxonomy): domain Eukaryota; kingdom Metazoa; phylum Chordata; class Mammalia; order Rodentia; family Cricetidae; genus Myodes; species Myodes glareolus. Next base: position 69,604,770 of record NC_142030.1, read on the forward strand.
GTTCGTTTGGATCAGTTTTACCTGGGCAACCTCAGGCCAGCTCCTGACGAGAAGCTGTGCTGTGGTGCAGGCCACAGCCCTCACTTTCTGAGCCTGCACTGGCACTGAGCTAACACTCCTGTCCATGCGCCATGCGTTATTTGAACACCTTACGTTCTTATTGCTCTCAGACTGCATACAATGTACTGCTGAGTTCTGGAATTGCCAGTGAGCTCACTGGTAATCATTCTAGATTTTTTTTTTGAAGTCAAGCAAGACATCCTCTCGGGTGTCCAAGGCGGTCCGTTTGAAGTGTCTGTCCACATGAACACTGGGTTTGGGAGGAGAGTGGGTTCAAATCCAGTTATTCATGTGGCCAATGTTAAATCAGGAAATATCTGATCAGGACAGTAGTCCCCTACAGAATGCTTCCAGGTGGTGCAGAGAGACAGGTGAACTGCCATGTGGAGAATGTCCATGGGAAATGCTTCCCCGGCTTCAAATTCAGAAACACTTGAGCCACTGTTCCTGTGTAAGATGCTCAGGTTTATATTTGCTTTATATTGTCTCAGATCTGGGTTTTACTTTTCACAAAAACTGATTTATCCCTTTAAATAATTTTTTAATATTTATGAGATAGTCAAAACAATGACTGAACGCCCGTCACCAAAGCCAGAAAGGAGTTGGCGCTATCTCCCACTGGGTGAGACTGATGAGGAAGGCAGACTTCCAGGCTCCCAGAGGACAGGGGTGCCCTGGCCCAGTTCTTCCTTCCTGAGGCAGAGTGTTTACTGCTCTTCCTTCAGCAGGAAACCTTAAACAAGCTAGCCAGGACCAGCCTGGAGGGCAGAGGCCCTTACACTATTGGCTTTCATTTTCTCCTTGTTTTCTCCACTCACCCTTAGCCTTAGCTGGCTACTCTGGTGCCACCTGCAGTTTCTTCTGGGTTGACATGGGACGGAAACTGAACAGAAGGAAAGAAAAAGGCCAGCTGTTTCCTCTGAGACTCCAGCAGTGTCTTGTTTTCCTTGGGAAAACACAAGGCTTTGAGGGCACGGGCCAGGACTCAGGTGGTACCAAAGTCAGGAATTCATGCCTGTCCCAGGTCTTGGCTCTTGGACTATGTGGCCCACTAGAGGGTAAAGGCTAAGGAGACGGGAACTAGAATACACTTATGTCGATATAGTGACCTGGGCTGCAGAAATAGATGACAGATGAGCAAGGCAGAGAATTCTTTCGCCCTCACTTCGACCCCCGCCAGTCTGTGCAACACAAGCCCCTTCTTGAGCTTTGTGTGAAAGTTCAGAAAAGCTCCTCCGATCCTCACTCTTTCGACTCAGTCCAAAGAAAAAAACGTCTCTGTTTGTTTCTTTTTGGTTTTTTTTTGAGACAGGATTTCTCTGTAGCTTTGAAGCCTGTCCTGGAACGCGCTCTTGTAGACCCGGCTGGCCTCAAACTCAACAGAGATCCACCTGCCTCTGCCTTCCAAGTGATGGGATTAAAGGTGTGTGCCGCCATGCACTAGTGTTTGTGGCTGGGCATTGTGAGTGGGGCGGGGGCAGCATGGTCAGACGGAAGTAAGGACACACTAAAGCCTCACATTCGGATGGTGCCTTTTCCTTGCTGCAGCTGCTGTTACACAGAGGTGTAAAATGCGGTTTTAGGAGAACCAGGGGTAATTAGCTCGTTCACAGCCTTTCTTAGAGTTCACACAGAAGGCTGAACGCCCCTCCCATTTCATTTAAATATGTCAGCGAAGGTGAGATCAGCAGGTGCAAGCATCATGTGGTGTCGGAGCAGGAAGCTGAGACATGCCCCCCTTCATGCCAGGAGGTTTTAATGGGGCTCAGGGGTGTGTCTGTGAGATATTTTGGAGATTATGTGTGGCCAGAATTCCCACTGCCCTCCTCCCTGCCACTCCAGTGTTGTCTTCTAAAAGGTTTACCCTCCTGACTGCCAACAGGATGTCTCTGATGGTGCCGCGCAGAGTGCCCAGTCACGAGCATGCTCCAAAGGGCTCAGAGTAGGGCAGGAGCCAGAGGTCCTGGGTAACTAAGGAAGGGCTGCTAAAGAGGCCTCTGTTTCCTCTGTAGCACCCCTTGTTTTTTTTTTTTTTTTTTGATTTTGGGAGGTTGTTTTATTTTGTTTTGTCGAGCCCTAATTTTCCCTGTGGTAAGACATGGGCAACTTTCCCCCTATTGTGGTCACCCTTCGCCATCCTGGGATAACCTGGATTCTTTCTCACGGCTTTGTGTGCTTCGCCATGCCTCCTGGCAGCCACAGGAACCTGACACACTCAGCTAATATGCTGAGCATTCGATGAAGGTGGAGAAAATGTACTTCTTTTCTACCCCGGGATTTACTTCGAGTTCAGAGCCTTGCTCCCTTGAAGCAGGACTGTTGCAGGTCATCCCGCCTGTTTCCCTGGCGAGCCATCTCTCTGAACTTCCCAGCTGTCGTTGCAGCGGCCTTCTAAAGTGTAGCTTTGCTTGAATGATTCTTCTGGTTGGAGATGCATCTGGGATGTTCTGCTGCTCCAAGCGTGGCGGGTGGAGAGGTGGGCAGGACTTGGGCTACGTTAAGAAGTGAAATGGATTCATAGGGACACACCCTCTGACTTGCTGGGAACAGTGTCCCAGATGAAGATTCACACTGGCCACTTCTAAATTCAGTCCTGGTCATGGTGCTTCTGCAGCAGTTTAGAAATGGCCCCATCTTTGAAATAGCAAAAGGGAGTGGGTCTAGAATAATCAGCCCAGAATAGCTGGGGTTTGTCCAAAGAGTGATTGATGGAGAAATCAGAGTGGGATGAAAGTGGGCTTGGAACAGACAATTCCAGGAGGAAATGACAGTTTGGGATGTCTGAAGGACTTATTTGTAGATATACGAAGAAAGGAAAGTGCGAGTTTGGGGAGGTGGGTTCCTACAAAGGTCAGACAAGAGGTTGGAATGCACTTAGCCTGTAGGTTGGGCTCGATACCACTCGAAATTATCTCCAACTTAGAATTCATTCATACTTCCTTTCCTGTCATTTATTGTACATTTACTGCATGGAAAGTACCGGACTCCAGATTAGTCTGGAAACCAGGCACAGGCCTTGTCCCCAAAGAACTATATATTGAAAAACAGATAGGAAAATGGAGTATAAGAAAGAAGATTTTAGTTGGGCGGTGGTAGTGCATGCCTTTAATCCCAGCACTTGGAAGGCAGAGGCAGGCAGATCTCTGTGAGTCCAAGGTCAGCCTGGTCTACAGAGTGAGCTTCTGGACAGCCGGCTCTTAACACAGAGAAATCCTGTCTCAAAAAAACAAAAAACAGCAGCAAGCCAGGTGGTGGTGGCACACACCTTTAATCCCAGCACTTGGGAGGCAGAGGCAGGCAAATCTCTGTGAGTTCAAGGCCATCCTGATCTACAAGACTTATAGGACAGGCCCCTGTCTTGAAAGACCAAACCAAATCAGCAGAAAGAGAGAGAGAGAGAGAGAGAGAGAGAGAGAGAGAGAGAGAGTGTGCAAGCTGGGTGTAGGGGGCGCGGACTTGGGGAAGGGTAGAGCTTCCTGGAGGAGGTGGTTTGGGAGGAGCTGGCCTCACAGAGATGAGGATGCAAAGTATACACAAGAGGAATGAGCAGCGGGAGCTTGGTCCCTTCAGGAAGCTGGATTAGTTCAGGTGACTAAAGGGTGATGTGGGGCAGGCATGATAGAGGCGAGGAGACTAGAATCAAGATATTCCTGTTAGTTGGAGAGCAGGAAAGATTTAGACTGGGAAGCTCCAGGTCAAACTTAAAGTTTGGAAACATGACTATGGTAGTGGCCTGGAGCCCAGGAGGCAGGAGGAAGAGCAGAGACAGAGAAGACTATAAAGGAGGTCCACCCTGTAGGATACCAATCTGCCAGAAACCCTGCAGGGTACTGTTGGCAGGACTGTGCAGTTGAGGAGACAGGCTCTATCTGTGTGCAGAAAGACACAACCCAGGAGGCTCTTGCATCTAGGGACGGTGGAAAGATGGAGGTCCTTAAAGGAGAGTGTGTGAGGTGAAAGTGGGGAAGGGAAACCGTGAGATCTTAGGAGCTATTGCTTTTTTTTTCTGTTTTTTTCTTGATATTTATTGAGCTCTACATTTTTCTTTGCTCCCCTCCCTATTTCTCCCCTCCCCACTTCAATCTTCCCCCCTCTCTGCCTCTTCCCTCCCCCCTAAGCCCTCCCCCAAGGTCCCCATGCTCCCAATTAATCAGGAGATCTTGTCTTTTTCTACTTTCTACTTCCCATGTAGATTAGATCTATGTAAGACTCTCTTAGTGTCCTCACTGTTGTCTAGGTTCTCTGGGATTGTGGTTTGTAGGCTGGCTTTCTTTGCTTTATGTTTAAAAACCACCTGTGAGTGAGTACATGTGATACTTATCTTTCTGTGTCTGTTTTCTAGGAGCTATTACTTTTAAGGGGGAGTGATGGAAGAGGAGTAGTCAGGAAAGGGGACTCAGAAAGAAAGAAAGGACTTTGAAAATACCATTGTAAATTAGGAAGGGTATCCCTTATGGGAAAATTCTGGGGGCCAAACTATTTTGGACTTTAGATTTTTTTTTTAAATTTTGGAATATTTGCATATGTATTGCATAATACACATATACACATATCAATCAAGATGTTTTGGGGATGGAACCCAAATCTTAAGGTACAATTAATTTATAGTCTGTATACACCTTACGCCTACAGTTTGAAGGGTATTTTATACACTATTTTTACTGTGCCTGCATTCTGATTGACAGCTGTCACATGAAGTAAGGTGTGGCATTTTTACATGTAGCATCTTGTCCATGCTCACTAATGACTGTTTTTACAGTATTTTGCATTACATATGTTTGGATTAGGGATGGTCAGGCTACTTTACAATGTGAATACCAACATGGACATTTTGGCTCTTGGTTACCTGGAAGGCCACTGATGACCTCATAGAGTAGGGAGGGCAGAAGCCAGAGAGCAGCAGGCAGAGGATGTGGAGGATGCAAACATGAACCCCAGCTGACAGAGAGGATGGTGGTGATAGATTGATGGGGACCAAGGAAGGGCTGTGTTAACCCAGAGCACCGGTGGCTGCTAGGAAAATCATGTAGAATTGCTTCCATGTACCCCTGACTAGCAGAGGTTAAGGAAATACCACAGAAAACATTGACATTACTCTTTATTTATTTACAGTTATTTGACACCAAGTTTCACTGCGCAGCCCAGGCTGGCCTTGAACTCGTAGCAGTTGGCAATCTTCCTACCTCAGCCTCCTGAGTGTTGGGATTACACATGTGTACACGAGTCACATTGTTTTTTTTACAAAATTATAATTTTTCTGATTGTGGAAGAAAGTTGTTAGAATATTAAAACCTGGGGAATATAAATGAGCATAAAGCTAGAACAGGACGCCCTGTCCCCTGGGAATATGTCCAAGGCCTTTAGTGGGTACCTGAGACTGACAAGCCATATGTTTACCACTTCTCCATATGTGTGCATATGGGTGATAAAACTTTACAAACGAGGCACAATAAGGGGTGGACAGTCATAATTAGCAGCGGCATTATAGCAAAACTCATGAGACTGCAACCCCCCTGTCTCGTAAAGGATCTTGTTGTGTTTTATCTTTTGATTTAAAGGAACAGATTGACACTTCTTTTCTATGCACTCAGATTTCCAGATCACTACCTTTGTACTTTGGGGCCATTATTAAGTATAGTACAATTGCACAACAGTAGATACAATGATGGAGACAGGTACCAAGGGCAAGTGGTACATGCTGGACAAAGGGATGAGCTGTGTGGAATCAAGGAGACAGAGGGACAAATGCTGTGAAATTTCACTTGTGTCATGTCCTTACAGTTGAGTTCAGAGGCAGAAAGTAGACTATGGCTGCCGGGAGCTGGCAGGACAGGATAGGACTGGTTTGGTGGGCACAGGGCCTCAGTTTTGGAAGATGAGAAAGTCCTGGGGATGGGCGGATATTATGGCCATATAATAACACGAATATCTTTAATGCTACAGAGCTACCTGTTCTGTGTTCAAAATTGTAAATTTTATGTTCCATGTATTTTACCACAATTAGAAACCAGCTTAAGGACTGATTCTTCCTGAAGTCAGGTTTATTTGCATATTTTAAAATCTATCCTTTTTTGTGAAATACATCTGCATGTATTTTGACAGTAATGTGTAGTCGACGATGGCATATTCCAGGCACAGAATATTTCTGTACCCTTCAGTCACCCTACAAAATGGCCTACTTTCTGGGCCATTTTCCCTATCCACAATGCCTGAGAAGCTACTGAACTGCTTTTGCTTCTAGACACACACAGCCTTTCCATTTAAATGAAGTCTTAGCACAGCCTTCAGACGGCGGTCTAATGCTTCTAAGACATGTCCGTGCTTATTGCACACATCAGTAGTTACTCCGTTTTTATTGCTGCCCGATGCTCGGTTCTATGGACAGCCAAGTTGTGTTACAATTGATTGATTTACCAGTCGAGTGCTATTTGAATTATGTGCAGTCTGGGCAGTTAAAGGTAGAGATGTGACGGATAACTGTCCATTGCTGAGTGCAGTGGTCAGCACATGTAGAACTCCACAAAGAACGGACTGGCTGTTTGCCAAATGGCTGTGTTCTTTTGCATTTCCAGCAGAATGCCTGATTTCCAGTTGTTTCCAGATCTTCCATTCTTCACAGTGTTCAGCATTGTTGGGCTTTGGATTGTTTGTGAGCTTTGGGTTCAGCCTTCTAATAGGCAAAGACTCACTACTGTTTTGGTTGCAGCTTGTGTTTCCCTAATTAATTGAACTGTGTCTTTCATGTGTTCCTTTGCTTTTCATGTCTTTTTCGGCATTGAAAAGGCTTCGCTATGTTGGGCCATCTCTAATTAGGTTGTTTTCTTTAGTGTTAGGTGACTTTTAGATCACTTAAAAGTATAGATACTGCTTAAATATTTATACGTTAGATACTGGTATGTAAACACCATTATATAAAAACCATTTTACTTAAAACTTGCCTTCATTTTGGAGTGTGTACTTTAAATAATCTGAAACTATTGAGTCAAAGAAAGTAGACACTTTTCAACATCCTTAAGTGTGTATTGTCCCATAGTTTGCAAAGTAGTAATACCAATTTATTAGTCTTCCAGTGAGAGCAACATGATGGGCATGTTAGTTACTATGCTATTTTAATTTGAACGTCTTTGTTTATGGGAATTTTATTTTATTTTTAATTTTTTCTTTTTTCTTAAAGATTTTATGTATTTACTATGTATACAGTGTTCTGTCTGCGTGTATGCCTGCAGGCCAGAAGAGGGCACCAGATCTCATTACAGAAGGTTGTGAGCCACCATGTGGTTGCTGGGAATTGAACTCAGAACCTCTGGATGAGTCGCCAGTGCTTTCAACTGCTGAGCCATCTCTCCAGTCTGGCTATGGGAATTTTAAAATGTAATCACTAAGCAATCTCTATTTAGTTTTGTGAATTTTCTACACCTTGCTCTCTTAGATGTTAGACTGATACAGCAGATGGCTGGAGAGATGGCTCAGGGGTCAAGAGCATTTGCTGCTCTTGGGACCGACTTGGGTTCCGTTTCCAGCACTCACATGGTAGCTCACAACTTTCTGTAACTCCAGTTCCCAGGCATCTGGTGCCCTCTTCTGACCACTGTAGGCATCACTTGCACATGGCACACTTAACATACATAGTGCAAGCAAAATAGCTGTGCACATAAAACAAAAATAAATCTTTAACAAACTGTCTATGGTACCAACACTTGCCATAGTTCTCTATCTGCAGGGTCACCTGCGGAGTTTCCGAAGCTCAGTATCGGGAGCGCCAGTTACACCATTTTCTTTTTTCATAAACTATTAATTGGGCACAGCCTGGTTTCTTTCATGCTCAGAGGCCATGGCTAATTTGCATAGCTGGCAAGGTAAAAATAATTTCAGAGCAGAAGGGAGAAATCTTTGTCACTAGTTTAAACTTGGACGTTGGTGCCAAGACTTCTGCGAGGGGTGGCCGTTTCTTTGTCTGGACTCCATGATTACTGAATGTGCTGTGTTGCTAGTGTCCTCTCTGAGAAATGGCTACACCACTTAGATGTGCCCCCACATAACCTGTGGATTCCTCTAACAGCTCAGCACTTTATTTATTCACAATGACAATACAATTAAAGTCACTTACGTTGTTTGTGCTTACATGTCATTACCAAGTAGATTTGGGTAACAAACAGTTCCTGTATAGAGACACAATTCTTTTTAATTATTAAAATTGCTGCTATTTTTACTATATTCCAAATAGGTGGTATGGGATGTGATATGACTCAGAACTCTTTGAATGAATTTTGGCTTAATGACTCTAAAAAGTAAAAAGCATTTTGTTTTCTCTGACAAATGGCTCTAGTTCCTTTGGGATTTTTCAGACAGTTGGTATTTTATAGTAGTTTCGTGGCCGCCTCTTCATCAAACCTGTAATTATGAGTTTGGCTTCTAAGCAGGTATGGGAAATTTTATCTAGTTTTTTTTTTCAAATACTGTCATGCTGGAAGAAAAATGTCATATGCCTGTCGTGTGAATCCGTCTCCCAGGTATTGTAAGCAGAATCAGAAATGCAGAACAATGGACAAACATACTTTCCTAAAAGTTATAGGTCTATGATTTGTTGGAAAGAGTTGTTGCTTTGAGAAGGTTTTATAAATTCCGACAGATATCTTAAGCCAAGTATTTTCCAGCTGGGGGAAGGGGGAAAAAAACAAAGCAGCATCCGTCATAGCAGTATGAGAAGGGAGGCTTTGATTAGCATGCTCTCCTTCTACCTTTGAAGGGTTCCTTGGGTCAGCATGTGGGATGGAGATGGTGACACCTGTCTGGGTGGAGGTCATCTGAACCATGAAGCTGTGCAGTAGTCTTCAGTTGGCCTTCCTTGTCACCTGTGCCTGCATAACAGTGCCAGAGTTTGTCATCTCCTCCCCCATGCAATGCTGACCTTCCTGTGTGCGTGCGTGCGTGTGTGTGTGTGTGTGTGTGTGTGTGTGTGAGAGAGAGAGAGAGAGAGAGAGGTGAGTGTGTGTGTGTGTGTGTGTGAGGTGTGTGTGAGAGGGTGTGTGTGTGTGTGAGAGAGAGAGAGAGAGAGAGGTGAGTGAGTGTGTGTGTGTGTGTGTGAGAGAGAGAGAGAGGGCGGGTGTGAGTGTGTGTGAGAGAGAGAGGGGTATGTGTGTGTGTGAGGTGTCTGTGAGAGGGTGTGTGTGTGTGAGGTGTGTGTGTGAGAGAGAGAGGGGTGTGTGTGTGAGAGGTGTGTGTGAGAGGGTGTGTGTGTGTGTGTGTGTGTGAGAGAGAGAGAGGTGAGTGTGCGTGTGTGTGAGAGAGAGAGGGGTGTGTGTGTGTGAGTGTGTGTGTGTGTGAGAGAGAGGGGTGTGTGTGTGTGTGTGTGTGTGAGGTGTGTGTGAGAGGGTGTGTGTGTGTGTGTGTATGTGAGAGGGGGGTGAGTGAGTGATGTTTTGTGAAGAGGACTCTGACATTCCTTGTGCTTATGAATGAAAATAGATCTTGTGACTCTTGGATATTGAAGATGGAGCATTGTTTTAGTACCTCAGGAATTCAGCTACTTGCTAAGACAACGTCTACTTGTATGTTCTATTACTGGGTATTAGCTCTGTGTCAGGACATGGTTCTATGTGATATTTTGGTTTGTTTGTTTTTGCTGCTGCCTTATGCATCCCTTGGCTCTTGTAGGTCTGGCTAAACCAGTTACACCAACTTGTGGGGTTACTTCCCCGGGGGATATTAGCTGGACAGGAAAGATGGGCAGTTCCTGTGGTGTCATTATGATAGGGATCTATATTGGATTGTTCTGAGGAGGAAGGGCATGGCTGGTAGAACTACAATGTTACAGAAGGACCAGGAAATAGCTGGGATCCTATGGACTCAAGCACAAACTCAATTCCCACAAAAGTCCTTCTTTGTTTTCATCTCTTCTCTCCTCTTTGGTATCAGCTGCTCCCTCTCACTGTAGCCAGCTTTGCTCTGTTATTGAGATCAGAATTGACTACAGCTCTGAGGCCTTTGTGTTTAGGGCGTTAGCTGCTTCAGAAGTGAAAACTGAGCTTTATTGCCCATTCCCAAATATCCCAGGGAAGAGCTGCTTGTCCCGTAACCTATTGTGGCTGGTAATATCACACGAGAATGTCGCAGTCTGCTGAAGACCCGCAGAAGGATATAGGTAGAAGACAAGGTTCTAGCAATGACAGCAACAGGCAGCCACACCGATGGGCTATGTTGGGCTGCATAGCTAGTCCCTGGAGTCTGACTCTGGAGTTCCCTAGAACATTCTAGCAAAGTCAGTGTTGGGAACTTGGCTGCCACATGGATTATTATTAGCCAAGCCTTCATTCTTGGCTGGGTTCTACTCTGGGCCTGGTTAGCCCTCTCACCAGTGCTCCGGGTCTGGAAGAGGCCCTAGTGGCACAAAGTAGGTGGGTGGAGGATCAGCAGAAGGCCCTTACCGGCGCTAGAAAAACAACCCGAAGGACATGTATTTATGTTAGCAAATTCTTAGGTTGTGGGATGTCCCTCTGCAGCCATTCTCCTTCATTGTCAGCTCTCTGAAGCACAGTCGTGGTCGTCTCCATATGATGTCGCAATTACAGGCACCAGAAGGCTCTGCAGAGAGGCAGCGCTGTGGCCATCCTAGAGAGCATTTATCACATATGTGTGCCTTTGGGATATGTTTCTAGCTCTTAGCCGCTATCTTTTGTAGCTACCAAAAGCACTGAAGTTAGAATCCAAATGTGTGGATTTGTGTCTCAATTTAAGAATCTACTATGGCGGTGACCTTGGTCTAGGCAGTTCCTCTCTCTGAGTTTTAATCCTCAAGCTTAGGAATGGGGATGGCGGTACCTAGGTGGGAGATGTCTGCGTGAACGGTGAAGCAACGAGACAACTTTGGTTTTATCTTTGTCATCCTCTCTGAGACCTAAATGATGATTAGAGTTTTGCCTTTTCTTTTGGCATTTTTATATTCTTGGTCTGGATGTATAATCTTACGAAAACCCTCAGAAAACAACCCAGGACCACTGGTAGTTAAAATTTATGGCTAGGAGTAAGCCAGCAATCTCTCATTTCTGATTGGGTAGGCAAGCAGGTAGGTAGGTGGGAAACATGCCACTCACTACCTTTGGTTAACTGTTAGGCTTTTCTCATGCTCAGGAGGATTATCAGAAATCTCATTGTTCAGGGGTTCTCCCCCAGGGGTGGCTTTGCTTCCCAGTAGACATTTAACAATATCTGGAGACATTTTGCCACAGCTGGTGGAAAGGGGGCTGCTACTGGTAACTGCTGGCTAGAGGTTAGGGATGCTGCTAAATGCCCTCGAGGGCAGAGGTCAGCTGTTCGCTGCCAAGAGTGGTCGGTGCCCAGATGTCAGCACAACCTTTTCTGTGTGACTTATTTTGACTCTTAAGCTTTGTTTTGGTGGGGAAGGAAAGGAAGCAGTTTATGCCGTGACTTTTCCTTTTTCATCAAAAGGTGTATTTTAGCACCACCCACCAAGTTTCCTTTGAAATTTAACTTGGAAACTACATTTTCTGTTCCATAAATGGTTTCCCGTTTTTGCTAAAGCCAGAGGCACTTGCTCCCTCCTGTAAATGGCATAGACTTTTCTTACTGGAAAGGGCAAATTGACCCTCCCTGCATTCCGTCCTCCCAAGAAATGTTAAACCTGCTTGGCTGCCACTTACTGTCTGTGGAACAGACACAGAAATAAGGAAAAAAACAAAGCCAAACAACAACAACAACAACAAAAACAAAAGCAAAAACAAAAAAAACAAATAACACAAAAACAAACCAGAAACAGATACCATTCTATGATGATGGGGTGTGTGTGTGTGTGTGTGTTTTATACTACCGTATTCTGTCATTTAGACTATCCATTTCACTGCTGGGACCTGAAGGAGGAAGTTCTTCCTTCCTTCCTTCCTTCTTTCCTTCCTTCCTTTCTTCTTCCTTCCTTCCTTCCTTCCTTCCTTTTCTTATTTTTTATTTATTTTAAAAAATTGTCTTTTCTCATTTTACATACGAATCCCAATTCGCAGTCCTTCCCCTCCTCCTGTTCACTCCAACTCCTTCCTCCCACCTCCACCACTCTTCAGAAAGGGTAAGGCTTCCCATGGAGAGTCAAAGTACATTGCTTTGAGGGAGGATCAAGACTCTCCCCACTATATCTAGGCTGAAGAAGGTATCCTTTCAGAGAATGGGTTCCAAAAAGCCAGTGCAAGCAGTAGCCATAAATCCTGATCTTAACTGCCCTAGCCATATGTAACATGAGGGCCGGCTTGTTGGGGTTTCTGTCCCGCCCAGTATCCCACAGCTGGCAACTCCCAAGGAAAATCACACACAAGACTCCATAAGATTATAAACTGATTGGCCCATTAGGTCAGGCTTCTTATTAGTCCTTGTAACTTATATTAATTCATTATCATTATCTATGTTAGCCATAATGGCTCAGTACCTTTTCCAGCTGGGCAGCTTACATGTTTCCTCTCCGGTGGTCTGGGCAGAACTGGCAAGGGAGCTTCCTGTTTTCCCAGAATACTCCCAGTCTCTTTGCTCCACCCCTACTTCCTGTCTGGCTTTCCCGCCTATACTGCCTGCCTGGTCAATCAGCATTTTATTAAAATATGATTGACAGAATACAGACAATTCTCCCACACCAGCCATACAACTATCACCCACATTCAGAGGGTTTAGTTTGGTCCTCTTTCACTGCCAGGCTGGAGTTGGTGGGCTCCCTTAGCTCAAGTAAGTTGTTTCAGTGGGTGTCCCCAGCATGGTCTTGGGGGTGGGAGGGATGTTTCTTCCTATAATGCTGTGTCTCCAGTCCTTGGAACATAGCAGCAAAGCCTTTCAATGCAAATTATTTTTCTGGTTGGGAGAAACATCAAGAAGGTTCATGGTTCTGTTGAATTAACCATACACATTTGTCCATCCGACCTATTCAGAACAGTGGTATCCTTAGAGATAATGTGTGAGTGCATGGTGGTGGGGAGACAGTTGGGGCTACTGTGGGTAAGTGCCGCTAGAGCAGTGCCTAGGGGTCCCCAAAACATGAGGGGTCTCACAGCATGAGGAAGGTTGACAACCACTGCACGAGAGAGTCAAGAAATTAACCTGATTACAACCAGCATTAAGCACAAGAAAATAAGTATTGAAGAGAAAAATGCAAGTCGGCCACATAGTAAATATTATTTTATGTGCTATGTGCATATGTAAATATTCATTCTGCCTCTGTTATAAAATATGATTCTTACTTAGTTGTGATCAAAATAGTCTAAAAAAGCACTGATGTATGTATATGCTTTTAGTTTGTTGTATGACATAGATCAGTTGAAGTCGTGAAGACTGTCTTTTTCCCTTGTATAGATAAGTGACCTAAGTTCTATCATTTTGCTTTTCTCAAGCCAATTACTGTCTATGACAATACATAGTTTGTTAAGCTCAATCTAGGTCTACCCACAATGACTATGGAACCCAGGGCAATATACATGACCACAGGATAGTCCTCCTACCAGAGAAGAATAAATTGAAGACCAAGTCCAAGGCTAACATCTGTCTCTAGCAACTGAGTCTGGGGTTGAAGGGAAGCGAGGTACTTTCAAGCAGGAAGACTCTTTTGAGCACAAAGTGGCTTTGTGACTAGCTGGTGGACCACTGCCGTATTTAAGACTATTAGACGATGTTCTTGGAACACTGGCAGATCCATCCAAACCAACACCCCCCCACAAGGTCTTCCTGGTGGGTGACATTTCCCCGTTCTGCAGAACTGTCCACCCTTCTCCACTCTCCCTGCCTCACCAGGACTTAGCCACACCACTGTGGTTTTAATGCCATAAACATGCTGATCTCCTGTTTTCCTTGCCCCTTCTATGCCTGCCTCTTCCTACACCAGAGGACATCTTCCCGCCTCTTACTCAAGGGTTACCTTTGACCTTTCTACTCACAATTCTGTATCTTGCAGTAAATGTCATGAGGACAGCTACCATGTCCATTTTGGCTCCCATAGGAATGCCAGTGTGTGTGCTCAGTAGGCCTCAGGTAACTACTGCATGGGTCTTGGTTTTAGGGGTGGAGCTAACCTCAGCAACATCAAGGGATTACATCATAACCAGTGAAGAGGAAGAGGCTGCTTACAGGGACTGGGAATTAGGCAGTCCAAGGGCTTTCTCATTCTCAGCTTCTTTGACTTCCCACTAATAGATTTTGGTCAACTTGATAATTTATTTTCTTTTGAATAGTCTCTATGTGAACAACTTAATGAATGAAGCCTTCTTTCTTTATTCTTTATTTAAGATAGTAAAATGAAATAAATTCTCTAGAAATTGATTCCCAAATCAAATTACACTTCCCATAATGCATTTAAAGGAAATGGAGAGAATAATGTTGCATATAATTCAATGGATTTTTGATGAATCATAATGATTTACATGTGTGGTTAAAGTGCCCTTAGTTTGGCTCTTTGGTTATTGCCACAGGCGCATAGGCACATCCCCCATGCCTGAGTGTAGCCATTCTGCTCCAGGTTGGGTTTTTCTTGGGTCCCACTATTCCTATTGCTAGAGAAGGGGCCTATATATAGATGGAAGCAGAAATACAGCTCCTGCCATCAAGAAGTTGGCTCTGAATTGAGTTACAAGGACCCAGTTACTTATCCTTCATTAGACTTTTTTAAAATGCATGAACCATGCATGCCTGGATGTTCAATGTAACTATCATTGTTTTGTTTAAGATCTGGGAACCGAGTAGCTGAGTGTCCAGTGCTGCACAGCTATCTGGATACTGAGCATAGGTGTGAGCTGCAGAGGGTAGTGCCACTTGGACAGGCTGTGACTCAGAGCCAGGAAGGGCCCGAGAGGCCTGTCTTTATGATCATCTCATTTTATAGACATGGAAACTGATAACAGTCTTTCTCTTCCTTATCTATGATACCATTTTCTCAGATGCTTTGCATGAATCAGGCTGAAGTAGACAGTGGCTTTTAAAATGATTATTTATTGCCTTATTTATATGGCTCTTATCTCCCTCTGAGGAGTCGACTTTGTATGCATTCCTGCAGGTGCTTTGCTCACCGTGGAAATGGTAAAAGATAGTCCTAGTGCAGCTCAGTTGTGTTCACTGGGACATGCTGCTTAAGGAGCGAATCCATTTCTTCACCGTCTCCAGCTTCTGGGGCTATCCTCCTGTTCTTTGTGACCTTCCTCCGTCTTCAGAACTAGCGGTGTGGGCAGCACCTTGCTTCTGTCCTTCTATTGTCATCTTGTCCCTGAACAAGTCTTCCTCTGTCCCCTTCTTAAATGTACCTTTGCATTTATAAACAGTCGTGGAGTCCAGAAGTCTTTCCATGTTAAGATCTTTAACCTGAGGAAAGCTCTTTCTGTCACAGCAGATGACATTCGTAGTTTCCTTGGAATAGGATTTGGCCATCCCCAACACACTAAGATACCTGTTTTCCGAATTTCTCAAGGCTAGACTTCTGAGAGTCCTTCAGTTCTGCAACCTCCTGATATGTTCTCAAAATATGTTGAGAGTTTGGTGGGGAATAGGATAGTCTAAAATGTTTTCTGTCTTTGACGACAGCTAAAATTTATTTCTATTACTTATGACCAAGAATCAATGTGGTAAATCTGTGCTATGTAAAGAGATTCACAAACATTAGCTTTTAAAATCCTTAACCTTCCTAACAAGGCTTTGCCCCCATTTGACAGGTAAGAACATTGTGTCTCAGAGTGGCAGTTATATAAGTTTGAAGGACTGTGGTGGAGTCGAAACAAAGAAACTAGTATAATAGAAGAGTATGCACTCCGTCCTTTCCCAAGGCACAAGTGGAATGTTAACTTGGATATGAGGTCTGAAACATTTTGTTTTGGTAGGGAAGGCAAGGCAAAGAAGAAGGTAGGTAGTCCAAGCATGAGGGAGGCTGGAGAGAGAGAGAGGTGATTGCTGTCGAGGCATAAACTTCAAGGGAAAGGCATGGTAGAAGTCAGTGTCTTCTTGGAGATACAGTGCCATGAGAAAGGAGGTGCTTTCTCGAGCTTTGTGGTGAGCCAAGGGCTAATGTTAAAGACCCCTGACTTCAGTCTGTTCTCCAAAGAAAACTTGCAGATTTGCTGAGGATTAAATAATAGCTAATAGTAGAGCTCTTTATACAGTAATTTTTAGCTCCCAATTGTGTCATGATCAGTTGGACTCATTACTTTTGGGTACTGAGTGAGGCTGTAGTGTATGTGTGTGTGTGTGTGTGTGTGTGTGTGTGTGTGTGTGTGTGTGTGTGTACACCTACATACATACATGGTGGTACACGAAGCTCATTTCATGGTGAACATTAAGTGGAAAGAAAAGAGAGCCAGGTTCTACAGTTCCCTTTTGAAGGCGCACCACCATCAGTGATCTCAGATCTCCCATGGCTGTCTCTTCCAGTATTTTTTTCTTGTCTTTTTAAAATTGTTTTTATTGCACTATGCATTTTCCCACTCCCTTCCTTCCTCCCCTCCCCTCTTCTACTCTTTCCTGTGATCCCCACACTCCCAATTTACTCAGAAGATCTTGTCCTT
This sequence comes from Myodes glareolus, assembly GCF_982192425.1. Classification (NCBI taxonomy): domain Eukaryota; kingdom Metazoa; phylum Chordata; class Mammalia; order Rodentia; family Cricetidae; genus Myodes; species Myodes glareolus. The sequence goes on from NC_142030.1 coordinate 69,621,353, forward strand.
TTTTTCCTTCCTATTTAGATCCGTGCATGTCTCTCTTAGGCTCCTCTTTGTTGTCTAGGTTTTCTGGGGTTGTGGATTGTAGGTTGGTTTTTCTTTGCTTTATCTACAAAAGCCACTTATGAGTGAGTACATATGATATATGTCTTTCTGGGTCTGGGTTACCTCAGTCAATATGTTTTTTTTCCTAGATCCATCCATTTGCCTGCAAATTTCAAGATGTCATTATTTTTTTTTTTACCATTGAGTAATACCTCATTGTGTAAATGTGTCACATTTTCTTTATCTATTCTTCGGTTGAGGGGCATCTAGGTTGTTTCCAGGTTCTGGTTATTACAAATAATGCTGCTGTGAACATAGCTGAGCATGTTAGGGGCCAAGTCTTTTAGCTCACAGGCCTTGAAGGAATTGCAGTTCAAACTACAGCACCACCTAAGTGTACTGTCTAGACTTAGCAAATAGAAATGCAGGCTACTCAGTTGTATCAGCTACTGTTATCCTTACTGGGACCCAGTACCTAACAAGAAATAACTTATGGGAGAAGGTTTATTTTGCTTTACAGTTCAAGAAAGGACATAGGTCACCATGGCGGGGAAGGCATGGTGGCAGAAACGTGAGACAGATGATCACATTGCATCTGTTATCAGGAAAGACGCAGTGGAGAGTAAGTAGAGTCAGATTGTAAGACCTCAACTTCCTCTGATGATGCTTCCCCTCCTTAAATTTCTGCACCCTCCCCAAACAGTACCACCACCTGGGGACCATGTGTTCAAACACGTGAGTCCGTAGGGGCCATTTCACATTCACACCACAGCACTGTCTAATTTGAAAGCCAGATTATGGATAAAGAATGGCTATCCCACCCATGATTGAAAAAGTGCACTAAACTTAGTTATACAAGAAGGTATTTCTGTTCTTTATGAGGAACTCAATTTTTTTCTGAGCAACCTACATTTTATCTGACAATTCTAAACAGAAGCCCACTGCTACAGGGTGTTTTCAGGCAGAAAGTGAATATTAGATGCCTGTAAAAAAAAAAAAAAGACTACTGAAGATCTGTGGGTGACTGACGTGGGAGAGATGGTTAAGTTCTAACTGTTGAGGGCATCGCTTCCGTCCTTTCTCCCTCTCTGTCTCTGCAGTGGCCATGACCAGAAAAACTTCTGTCATATCCCCAGGATCAGGTCAGCCTCCTCTCGCCACCTTCTTAGCTGCTGACAACAGAAGGCAAAGGCATTAGAGGAGAGTCTGAGCTGGGACGGCCAGCCTGCGGCAGTTACTAAACGGGACTGTATGTGCTACATGCTGTGTACGTTCCTGCCCGTCTGCCCTCTGCTATGGGGGAATAGTAGGAATTAAGTACAACTCCATGCGTAACTTTTCATCAGTTCTATGCCCATGAGTGAAAAAGAAATGGAAAACAGAGCCTCTTCTCTTGACGCGTACGGACAGATAGCTCCTGGTACAGCAGAGAGCTTAGGCTTTTATTAACTCAGAATTGAACTTATCCCTGGTGGCCTTCCTCTGTTTTTGTGTTGTGTGTGTGTCTCCAAGTTTGTGTGTGTGAATATTGCAGTGGATACTACCTGCTGTTAGAGCCATCTTATAGTCACGGAGACAGGTGCATAGATGACTCCGAAGGTCGTGAAAGGGACCAGTGGCGACTCACTTGGGGTTTGTGGCCTTAGATGGAAGGAATCAAATTCATTTTTAAGTGTGCAGAGATAGGACACTGTGACACTGGTATTTTGGGCAGCACAATGGAACAGTGTTGCTGAGTAGTTCTGGGCAAACATCACACAGCCCGTGGCACAATGGGTGAAGGGCTGACTTAAATATCACAGGGGAACTGACTTTTTTTTTAACCCTTTTTTTTTCCTGAGCCATGTTTGCTCACAGAAATGAAACATAGACTACAGTCTTGTTTGGTGATTTTTAATAATTTAATGATTTAACATTTGAAAATGCTAACATAGAGCAAACGTTCTGTATTTGCTACCCCAATGTCTCCTAAACATCTCTGCTAAGAATCCTCATGGTGTGTTGTAATTATGTCTTCTAAGTGGCTGCTTCCATGGGACTATGTGTCAGGGGCCATTTCCTACCTCCCTTTCCCCCTGTCTTCCTGCATTAGACACGGTAGAGGTTTGCTGAGTTCTCTATACTTGCCGAGGTGGGGGTGGCTTCTAGTCTTTCATTTTCATCTCATCCTCCTTCCTTCTATCCTTCCTACCGAGGACGTCCTGTGATATGGAGTTCCTTTTGGGCACCAAGTCTTAGGACTATGTTATAAGAGCCTCATCAGACTCTCGATGTTGGATGATGTGCTCCCAGATGCTCTAGCTGCTCAGACATGTCTGAGTACCGTCCCAGCTTTGCTAGTCTCATCTTCTCACCAGTAAGTTCTAGGATACCCGTGGTCCCTACCAGCTATTGATTTCTACAAATGAGTTAATTTTTTTTACCAGTGAAGATTAGGTTCAAATCATCAAGCTGCTATTAAGTAAGTTTTTATTGTAAGCTATGAGGATAGGTTTGAGGGTACAGGTATCTCTGAAGTTGACTCTGTCAGGAGCACAGGTGTGTCTACTAGGTACCCCAGGCCTGGAGAGGGATGGATGAGAATGTCCCACTCCTTTAAGAGGTAGTGATGCACTGATAGAGATGGGAACACAGAGTAGGACCCTTTTCTCTCAGAGAACTTTACACTCCTGAATCTCATTGCTTCTAACAGGTGGCTAAGTTATAGGGTAGCCAAGTTATAGCTCCTGCCCTCAAGGGCTTTCTGAATAATAGAAATTAAGAAGCAGCCAATGGCTATGTGTATTTTAAAAGCTCTGTTACTAATATTCCTGCACTGGAAGAAAAAAATTTCTAAGCAACAAAATAGCTTAAAAACATGGGCTGGGTGAGGTCCTGCTTGTCTGTTTGCAGTGTGGGATGAATTCAGTCAGGAGCACCCTGGATGGTGGGAGAGTAAACAGACACATCTTAGGGACGGCTATGTGATCCCCCTGGGATAAATAACAACACATGCTTTCCTCTGTCTTTCATGCGAGCTTTTCTCATATGCCCTTTCCCACGTGAGCTTGCCTGCACGCTTCCCTGACACTTGCGTCTCCGTTGGCTTTTATTTCTTATTTTCCTCCTTGTCTGCGTCTCCACGTTTTTTACGACTTCTCTGGGGAGTCCCACTCTGCTGTCTTCCTACCACGTTTTCCGCTGTGTGTTTGTGCCCTCTTGTACCACTGACTCTGCCTCCACCTCCATGTTCTAAAGCCTACCTGTCACTCCCAGGCCTGGGGAGGAAAATTTCACTTCCAGCAGTTCTTTGTGCGATGTGAAAGAACATCGGAGTGTCTGGGTATCCTAGGAAACCGAACTCTGGTTTCCGAGCCGAGTGGATTCCTCACACTGTGTTTGTGAGACACAGGGAAGGGAGAGGCTCGCACCTGGGCAGCGGAGAGGCTCAGTGTTGGGTCCAGCCTTTGTTCATGGGGGTGCAGAACAATGGCCCTGTTTTCCTTCAGTCTCTATCCCGTTACCTAGCCTTGAAGTTTCTTTCTTTTTCTTTTTTTCCCCCTTTTGTCTATTTCTGTCATATTTTTCAGTTCCATTTTCTATATTTCTTTGTTCTTTTTCCTCTTTCGAAGTTATGCCGTCCCCTCCCCAGCGTCCTTCTTTGACTTTGTAAGCGAGAATCACGAGCAGTGTCTGGGATTCTGCTCATTCCTGGCTTTTCTTTTCAGAGGACGATGTGGGGGTTGGGGTCAGGAAAAATGGAACCCACTGAGAAAGCTTGCCTGTGATGGGTTCTTCATGAGAGTAGGAGTGCTTTGCTTTTTCTTTTGAGATTATGTGAGCACAGATTACATAATATTTTTCGCTTTTGCATGTGTTTTGTACGTATGTGTGTTCATGCATGTGGGTAGGTGCCAACACAAGCTTTTATGTTGCTTGTGTGTGGAAGTCAGAGGACAGCTCCCATATATTGGTGCTAAGGCATGTTCTACTCTGAGACAGGCTGGTGGACCTGGGATTTTAGGAACCCACCTACTTTCTGCCTTCCATCTGGCAATCACTGGCCTTGCAGGTGTGCCTTACCATGCCTGGCTTTTTAACGTACGCTCGGAGGACTGGAGCTCAGGTTTTTATATTTGCAACCTAAGTGTTTTAGAAACTGAGCCATCTCCCCGAGTCCAAAGTATAAAAGCTGAACATTATCTCCACCACTCATCCCAGTCGCCTAAATCCAGTGTGGGCTCTCTTCCTGTGCTAATGTGAACTGTGCAGATGCTTGCCTCCTGCTAAGGTCTGGAGTGTTCCACCACACAGAGGAGAGCCTGTGGGGTTGGTAGTCAGCCCTGTGTTCACAGCCATCTCTGTGTCTGTCGTCCTGGATTGGCATTCTCAGTACCTGTTGATCCGGCATCTGCTTCCGTTAGCCGTAAGGCCTTTCATACGGCTCTCTTTGCCTACATTTGAAATCTTGCAGAGAGCCTCCACAACGAATAGTTAAATCAGCCATTCTTGCTACTCTGCGGTTTTCCAAATGAGTCATTTCCCAGGGCTTCCGAATAGAGGGGCTAATCTTGGAGAAGTTGTGAGGGGTAAAAGTTAATAGCCCACAAAACAAAGAATAAGCTGGCAAATTTAAGTCAATATTATTGATCTTATGTCAGAAACAATGTCAGTTTTGCACTTTATAGTTTCCAGTACACTTTAAAAAACAAAACATAGTTTCTCACTGTGTAGCCTAGTCTGGTCTTGAACTTGTAGTTCTCTTGGCTCAGTTTTATACGTGTAGTCATTACAGGCACACATCACCATGCTTGGCCCAGAACACTTTGCATCTTCAACATGGTGTAATTTTTGTGTCTAAAACTAGGTCATTGTACTCCTCTATTTTATAGATGAAAAAAAAAAAAGACACCTGGAAGTTGAGTGACTTGTATCACGTGGCTAGTTCTCTGGGCCAAGACAAAAACCTAATCCCACTAATGCTTAGTCGTCAGCTGTACCACTCACAAATATACGTGCGCCCTTGTCCCCACAAGGTACCAGCATTGTCACTGGGTTATAGACAATGAATTGCCTCATTGATACTTTCTCTACACAATCTAATAGTATTTGTGTGGATTTGTATATGTGTGTATGTGTATGCCTCTGGGTATGACTGTAGAAGGTGGGGAAATGAAAGCAAAGAAACCCAGTCAAGGTCAAAGAATGGTTTGGGGGCAATTATAAAATCTATTAATAATGCATAATGACATAGGTATATAGCTCCCAGTCATTAAAGTCAGTATAATTTATTTATTTGGTAACAATTCTGAGTGTCAAGGAGGAGAAGAGTAAGTTCCTTCTTCCCTGAAGTTAATCCAGGCAAATTCCCTAAAGAGGACAGGAGATGGGAACAGGGAACTTTGAAATAAAAAAAACAAAGGTCTGATAAGAAGGAAAAAGGGAAGGAATTTTGCAAGGGACAGAGGAAAGTGAGGGACCAGGTTTGGCTCAGGTGTGGGTCTTAGGTTGGAGACGGTGCATTCTGCTCATGGTTTGGGATGAGGACGCCAGTATGATGGTAATGTCTCTGCACAGTGAAATCCAGATGGCTATATTTAATTCTACTCGACACCACTGGTGATTCAGCCCGGCTCAGGTGCGCCCACATGCAGCTGGCACTAGCTTTGTGTACTTTCCAGGCAGAGCCTGCTCAGCCCAGCCTCCCCATGAAGCAGGAGGGGCCAGACAGGCTGTGGTAACCTTGACTCTTTTGTGTCTCTGCCCACAGCATCCTGGCCACTGCGGGAACCCACTTCAACACCCATGTGGACTTGCGGACCCTCCGTGCTGTGCGTGTCCTGAGGCCCTTAAAGCTCGTGTCAGGAATACCTAGTGAGCACCTTCTTTCTTCTTTCTCATTGTCTAGTATCCTCAGCTGGATCCAGGGTATCTGTCAATGTAAGATAGACAAGAGTCTTCCTGGAAGGAAGCCCTGGACATGCAACAATTGTGCAAAGCATTGTACTTATAAACTTAACATTTCCTCATATTTAAATAATAATGGAAGATTTTTTTTAAAAAAGAAAGTGATGTGGGACAATTTTGTGTTCTGTCAATTATGTTTTAAGTAAATGAAGGCCGTTTCTCATTGTATCACTCTGAAATAAATGTTAATTTGATGTATTTTCCCTATGCATTTTAGTATAATTGTAATCATTATATGTGTGTAGCTTTATCTGCAGAAATAAGTGTGTTACTTTCCCAAGGTTAAAAAGTCTTATACATGTTGTCAAAGGCTATCTGTTTGCTGATTAGTGTTGTACTTCTCCACTTGGCAGAGCTGGGTCTGAGAAAGAGTAATGGAAAGGTTCAACTTTATCCCTATTTTGTAGGATTTGTACCCTAGCAGGGGTTGCCCTAATGTTCTTGGAGCAAGAAACATGGACTAATGAATTTAATCTGTGAAGGGGGGTCTACCAGTTAGCATGGAGGAAACACAAAGGGTAATATGTTGGCAGGCATGAGGAGGAAGGAAAGGGAAGGGGGACAGGAGGTGACAATCTTCAGTTTGACTTGTCTTGGTTATCTCTTTATGAATGGCTGCTGTCATCTCAGGATTGATGGTTCCTTTTCCATGGAAGACTTGCCCTCCTCGGAGAGGGTAAACAAATCTACCTTGTCAGAGGGCCATGAATGAGGGCTCTGCTTCATTCCCTTTCCTCTCCATAGGCCTGCAGATTGTGTTGAAGTCCATCATGAAGGCCATGGTGCCTCTGCTGCAGATTGGCCTTCTGCTCTTCTTTGCCATCCTCATGTTCGCCATCATTGGCTTGGAGTTCTACAGTGGCAAGTTACATCGAGCGTGCTTCATGAACAATTCAGGTAAGGGCATTGTTTTCTGTCTTCTGTTTTCTCACTTCCCCTGTTCGGTCATGAGCGTAATTTCAAGGCATTTGGAGCCGCGCTGAAAAAGTATACTCTGTTCCAACCCTAGAATTACAATCAGAAACTTCCTAGACTCTGTGGCCCTTTGAAGTACAATCAGCCTAAAGATCCGCGTGACAGTTACATTGCAAAACACATAGCCTCCTTGTCTGTAGTTGAAAGGTTTCTAATAGGTGGTCTCAGCTTTCCATATTCATGGCAGAGGGCTTTTAGAATACATACCAAAGCCATTAGTCTGGATAAATGCTCTGGAGAACAGAATCTTTGATCCACAGACCAATGGGACCCCAGAAACCAGAATCAGATGGGGGTCCCAGTGGATCAGCAAAGAGAGCTTTCTTCTGTGCTCCAGCTCACTTTGGTCTCCCCTCTCTGTGAAAGAACTGAGGGAGCTCTGAGGTTGGCTTGTCAGTTGTGCCTTGGCAATTGTGGGATGCATATAACCCCATTTCCCATATACTTATGCCTTATTTGTTCTTCACAAGCCAAATAATATACTCTAGGAAGAAAATCAGGGAGGGAGTTGGGGCAATGAAGGATAAGTTAAAGAATCCTAAATAGGTATCATGTTTTTATGAAAATAATCTCCAAATGATTTTTTTTTACCTTTAGTTTAAAACCAAAAGTGTACACCTGAAAAGCAGAATAAAGTTAGCAAAATAAAGCAGCCATTGGTTTTATAACTGTCCCGGAGAAACCTAGGGAGAACCAAGGTCCATCCTGATTCCTTGGGTTGGAACATCAGAGAGAGTTTGCCGTTACCTCAGGCTCTTCTGTGTGAAGCAGCCCTGTGAATTTCTGTGGTGGTGCAGCCCAAAGAAGAGCTTGGTTGGGATCTGAAGAAGATAGAGGCCCTGTTGTTCTCCAGAAGCATTTGAATTGCACAAGGGTGTGAACTGAGAGGTGCTGAGTGGCCAGGCTGGGAAAGGACTTGAGGCATGATGGACCAGCTTCTGTCTGTGGCAGGAGAATTGCCTTCTTGTGTCTTCCTAGGATCATTTCCAGTTCATGCTGAGCACCATATGGTTTGTCTCCTACTCTCCAAATATATCCACAGGTATTCTAGAGGGATTTGATCCTCCCCACCCGTGTGGTGTGCAGGGCTGCCCAGCTGGTTACGAATGCAAGGACTGGATCGGCCCCAATGACGGGATCACCCAGTTTGACAACATCCTTTTTGCTGTGCTGACTGTCTTCCAATGCATCACGATGGAAGGGTGGACCACTGTGCTGTACAATGTGAGTGAGCTGGTGGATGGGAGGGGAGGGGTGTGGGATACGGTGGAACCCTGGTGCTATTTTGGTTCCTCTGGAACAGGAAAAGTTGGGGTTATCTGTATTCAACTTGGGAACTTAGCAGAGCCTAACGGGTTGTGCCCCTCTTTTTTTTTTCTGAGTGGAAGTATGTGTCTTATTGCAGTTGGTAGACTGCGTCCTGTCATTCTGTCACCGGGTGAATGAACAAGTCAAATCAGATTACCTTGTTGTGGAGAGTTTTGGATCCGCATGGTGTAGTGGAGCATAGTGAGGTGTTCTAATAGGTGCAAGGCTCTCAGTTACTGTCCCCAAAGGGCTCACCATCAGTTTGAAAAGCTGTTATAGTGGTTTTCAACCCCAACGGCCCATTAGAGTCAGCTGGGAGCTTTAAATATTATACTGCCTGGGCTTCACTCCAGGCCAATTAAGTAGGAATGTCTAGGGGTAGAGGCCTGTCATTGACGTTTTTTAAAGCTTCCTAGCCGATTTTAATATGCAGCCACTGTCAAGAACTACTGCATTACATGCCAGAGAAAGCATGGTGACTGTGAGCCTCATTAGAAAGCTCCCTGAAAATCCGCGTACTTAGGACCCTGCCCTGGAGATGCTGACTTTGGGTAGCTGTGTATCATTGGTGAGCTGTGCTTTTGATGGGGTCCTCGGTGATTCACATGGTCAGACACATTGGGAGGTCCTGAGTTGGTGTAGGAGACACAACTGTTCAGCTGCCTGGGAGGAATGCTGGGAACTCCAGCAAGGAGATAGAAGCTAGACAAAGTAACCACGCTGTCTCTTCTGCCTTGCAGAGTCTGGTTTTAATAAGTCACCCAAGGCATGGGGCAGAGCCCAAGTTCAATAGTGAGCTTGGGGGAGAGGTATATTTTTTGATGTTCATGGGATATAAGTGGGCAGAGGGGGGCAAAGCAATATGGGAAGGCACTTATGAAGGATGGTGTCCTCTGTCTGTGTCCTTGCCTTCAGCTATTGTCGGATAAGTCAGACACATTTGGAGTGATGATCCAGCGCATGTGTACACCCTTCACTTGCCTTTATCACAAGGGTCCCCCTAGTCCCTTCTGTTCTTCTCTTAATCTTCTTAATCTGATCCTACATGTACAAAACGAATTAGGTGACCAGAGTGTGACTTATATGGAAAGCAGTCATTGGGAGGGTAAGGGACAGGAACAAAGATGGTACGAGGCCTGTACATGTAGGTACTTAAGAACTGAGTGACCATTGTAGTCAGACCCCTTGATGCTTAGGTTCCAATCTATGGATGCTAAATTTACATCCAGCTAAGGCTGTAAAATTTTCTACAACACGTTAGGTTATTTAGGTCTAGGATCGCAGCACCCAGACTGAACAGCTATAGACAATTTTGTCTTTGTCATTATCTCCTGAACTTTACAGTACAGATATTTCCATATCATTTGCATTTGTATTAGACATTTTAAGTAACAGATAAATTATTTAAAGCCGTGGGAAGTTGGATACAGCTACATGCAAATATGTGCCATATATGGGACTTGAGAAACCTCACATTTTGGTATCCATGGGAGGTCCGTACACCTATGTCCCACAGACACCAAGAAATGACTGAACTAATTTGGATCTCTTCCCATACAGGATGAGCAAGATACAACTGAGAAATTTAGCACGAAAGAGTTACAGGCTGTTGAGCTAAAGTTGCAGACGGTAGGGTAGAGGTCTCCAGAACCAGGAGTTAGATGCTCAGCAAGCTCTAAAGGGCACTGTGACCCAGAAACCCCCAAATAATGCTCTGGGATTCTTATTAGCTGTGGGAGGCTGCAGGGTGCAGGAGACAAGCATGGTGAAGATAGTCACTTCTCATTTGAGATGTGAAGATTGTCTTGAGGCAATGCCACTAAGATTAGCCAGGAACCTCAAGAAATTTATAGCACCGGCCTTGTAGTGGCTGGTGTCACTTGTGGGGCTTTGAAAGTGATGAACTTCAATTAGACGTGTAGACTCACCTAAGTGATGTGATAAATGCATGGAAAGCCCCAAAGGAGAGGTGTTGCATTTGAGGATAGAGGTGTCATCTGCCATGCCTCTGGTCAAGGATCAGGTGGTACCGAGACGGGCAGGAGGGAAGCAGATGAGCCTCTCATCGCTCTTGCATTAATTCATTTGCTCATTCATTATTTATTTCTGCACTCATCGACCGAGAAGATACTCTGTATCCAAGCACTGTGCTAAAACACTAGAAAGATGGCTGTCGGGGCGGGGGAGGGGCATGGTCCCTGCCGTCATTATTCTTTCTTCCAATTCCCATCTCTCCAGTTATCGGTCAGTTGTAGTGACAGAGGATACACAAAGCAACAGTGCTCTTGCTCTCCCCTGTCGTTTTGATCCATAAAAGAATCAGGGAGGAAACAGGGTCAACTACAGATCCCATGAAGCCTTTCATCACAGCGGTTCCCAGGGCCGCCGACTCACACCCTCTCTGAAGTCCAAAACCTGTTAGTCATGGACCTGAAGCCTCCTGCTAGCCTTGTTGGTTGACTCTAGGCATGGGGGAACCGGTGGGACAATAGGGTTGGTTCCTCCAAAATAATCTGGCTACACGCAAGCGGAAAGGACTCTGTGTACTCCAAAAAACATCACTTCCCCAAGCACTGGAGCTAGGAGCAGGGCACGGAGCCAGGCATCGCTGGCAGAAGTGATAGTCAGACTGGGGTGGATAGCTGCACCTTGACTCAGGAGACGTTAGATGAACATGGCACCCAGTCTTCCGTGAGTGGAACAAAGACAAAGTCTGGATTATCTGAAACAACCATCAAAACTGACCTCATTTGGGCAAGGACCTGGGGTGTGAAGCAAGGCTGAAGCAGAGCTATGAAGAGGAGATAGGGCACCCCTTGCTGACTTAGTCCTCCTGTGCTGAAACTGAACCATTCATCTTCGAAAGACAAGGGGTTTGGGATAAGATAAGAGCGGAAATGATGTAGACAAATACATCTGCCAGTCCTTTCCACGTGTTTGTTCTCCCCGACAGCCCTCTTGTCAGGGCCACGTGGAGACAAGCACCTAGAAATGGCAGAAAAGGTTCATGCTTGAGAATTGTTCTTTTGTTTGTTTGTTTGTTTTTTTATCTTGGAAAACCAGTGAGGTTATTTGGGCTTCTTCTTGCAGGCGTGTGAGTGAGGAGTTACTTATAAGAGCATGGGTGACTCAAGGCAGCTATGCCACTGAGGAATCTGTCCCAGCAGGGGTGACAATTCATGGAAACTGTATACCTCAAACTTTCTGACTGACTTGTAGACAGTGTGGTGGGATGGACAGTGTCCTTCCTCTTCCTAGCGGTTGTTAATTATACGAGTATATAACTTCAGAGAGGGAGCTTGGAGATCTTCTAAGTTTTGTTTATTTTGTGAGTGTTTAGATCCTCTTCCTCCTTCAAGAATTTTTTTCATGTAATTTAAACTTAGACATTGTGATGACAAAATGTGTGTGCACCATGGAACTATGAACAACTAATCAACTTAATATCATAAATGCTACTTGATATTTTACACAGGAATCACTACCTCCACTAAATACAGACATTAAGATATTGGTTTCCTTCTGTATTAGTCAGGGTTCTCTGGAGGAACAGTGTAACACGAATAATAAAAACCTAGAGATAGATGTTGGGGTTCAAGCTGAAGATCAGAAAAGCAAAGCAGTCAACCACTAGAGACTTTTACCTCTACCAAATCCTCAGCTGAAAAGGGTAAGATCTTGTCTCCTTGGAAGCTCAGACTGAACACTCCAGTGAATTCCTGTCCCTTCCCCTTTATATTCCTCTCTCCGCCTAGCCATATTGCTCCTTCTTTACCTACCAAGTGCTGGGATTAATGGTGTGTGACTCCCAGACACTGAGATTAAAGGTGTGAGCTACCACCACCTGGATCAATTTTGTGTAGCCCAGAGTAGCTTTGAACTCACAGAGATCCATCTGCCTCTGTCTCCCGAGACCCGGGACTAAGGGTGTATGCCACCACTCCCTGGCCTCTAGTGACTTAGTGTTGCACTCTGACTTTCAGGCAAGCTTTATTTATTAAAATACGAATAAATAAGACTACAGAACAGAACTGATGGAGATGTAGGTGGAGGCTGCTAGTGTGGGACTATTTTGTAGCCTCCATCTACACGGAATGAATGTCTATGAAGGGGTTTTATCAGAGTGGCATACAGGCCGTGGTCAGCTAGTTCAACAATGACTGTCTACCAATGGAAAATCCAAGAATCCAGCAGTTGTTCAGTCCACAAGGTTGGCTGTCCCAACTGGTCTTCAGTAGACTCTGGAATCCCAAAGAAGTGAACTCCAATGCCAGTGAAGGAATGGACTCGCCACTTAGAGTGAGGGCAAGCAGGAAGAGGGCAAAAGCTTCCTTCTTCCATGTGCTCTATATACACTGCCACCAGAAGGTGTGGCCCAGATTAGAGGTGAATCTTCCTACATCAAAAGATCTGAATTAAAGGTGGGTCTTCTGCTTCAGATAATTTAATTAAGAAAACCCTCTCATAGGTGGTGTATCCATCTGCTTGATTTTAGTTAATTCCATGTGTAGTCAAACTGACAACCAAAAATAACCATAACAACTTCCTGTCACTTCTCATTCTGGGATGGTTCAGCTCTCCTAACTGATGCTTCCTCAGGCAAAACGCTAAGACAAGGCAACCACTATCAACCAATTCTGCTGTCCCTTCTTTCCAACTATTGCAACAAGTATGCAAGACTAATTGGCCCTAGTTACATTCAGACTAGTAAGAGAGCCATTGCAAAATGTCCTCAAGCATGAGGACATTTAACCATTTTATCTAAAATGTTAAAATCCCAGTTTCCTCTCTCTTGCTACGATAAGCATCATGACCGCATTTTGCATGTGACTTAGAAAAAGGATGCATTTAGCTTATACTTCCAAACAGGAACTCAAAGTAGAAAGCCATTTTCTGGCTTGCCTACAGACTGCCCAGGGAATGGATGGTGCTGCCCACTGTGGGTTGGGCCCTCATATAGCAATTAATTATGATATTATGATATAATCCCCCACAGATATGCCTACAGGCCAATCTGATCTGGGCAATTCTTCAGTTGAGACTCCCATCTCAGATGACTCTGGATTGTGTCATGTTGACGATTAAAACCAACTAGGAAAGATGCAAAGGTTTTTGTCCCTTTTCTTCTTTTACACGGACTCTTCATAAATGCCTCTGGTGACCTGACATCACTGTCGTTGACAGCTCTTAGCTTCATTTGTGTGTGCCTTCTCTCATTATCATGTTACGCTGTGAGGGGATTAGTCAGGGGCGTATTGTCAGGGCTACATGGAGTATACCCAGGCTTAGTTTAGTCTCTACCAAAATTGCAAGTCTCCTTGGTCAAATTCCAACTGTATTCTTGGCTTCCTTTCCTCCTGTGATAAAAGAATACAGAACAGTTCAGTTCTGCTGGATGCTTCTACCTGTTTGGACTACAGCTCCCAAAGGTCTCCTCAACTCACACGCTCTCCCTGGCACTTACTAATTGAATTGATTTTATTTATCCTAAACCTGATAGGTGTTCCTTTTCTAGCACAGCGTGTTCTTTCCCTGATCAGTACAGTTCACTCAGCAAATGTTCCTTTGGCTTGAGTCTTAACTTTTAATCCTCTTCGGCGAGGCTTGATGTGGCCGGGAGAATGGACTTTCTCCTGGTTTGGACCTGAGCTGGCATTCTTGTTTTATGCTGTCTGCTGATCTTGCCGGTCGTTTTCTTGCTTTAGGACTAATATTCTGATTGCTCAGGTTCTCGGCCCCTAGCTGCAGCTATCCAGGACTCTGCTATCAATGGCCAGGCTTTCTGTCTGTTAGTTTGCTTGTTTTGCATGCCTGTAGCTGGATTTGCGTCTGTTCTTGCTTGCTGTTGATCCAGATGTGCGTGCGGAGCTGTGCTGTTTCTCCAGCTTTGTAGTTTGCCTGTCTCTGCACAGGATGTTCCGAGCAACTGTGGTGGGAGAAGTCTTTGATTTTACTGGCTTTTTGACAAAAAGAGGCAACTTACAGTCTGGGTGCTTTTGAGAGCTGCCTTCACTCCCCAGAAATCCTCTGGCTTATGCCAGGGGCTCTCTTTTATCCTGCCTTCTAGCTGTACAGTTAGTATTTGTTGAATTTGTTAACACCTGTTCTATGTGCCTCACTGAGATTTTGCTCAGGTGTATGATATACAAGCATGTTGAGGGTGGGGAAAACACCACCATATTCCAGAGCTAATGAAAAGAATTTCTTTTCAGAGTAACCCTGCTTTTGTGATCTCTATAGAAGGCACCACAGACTGAAGGATGGGAGACTAGGGACCATGTCTAAGCTTCACTTCACTTCTCCGTCCTCTATCACCTCCTCCGCACGCTTTGATGATAGGAGGACGTCTGTCAAAGCTCATTTGACAGATGAGTGGCAGGAGCAGTGATCCTCTCACGGAGCTAGGATAATGAGGTACCCCATCTGCTTTGGGAACTGGCCCAGGATCGGGTTGCTAACATCTGGGAGCACTTGGAGACAGCATCACCCATGCTCGAGAATCGACCATCTTTCTTCACCTTTCTGTCTCCCATCTATACCTCTCTGTTCTTGTGACTGGCCCTGTCATATAGGTGATGTGTGGATTCTGTTACTCTGTATGTTCACCAGTGACTTCTTTGATTAATGGAAAGATTGTAAGTGGATCCTGGAAGTGGGTCTGCTCCCTCTTCTGTGAAGGCTGCAAGGTGGAGTGTACTTAGTGAGGGGCTACAGCTTCCTCCTCATTGCTCCCAAGGCCCTGGCAGAACATCTTAGTCCCAAGTTCTTCAAGGAGGAAAGAAGATCGAGAGAGAGATAGATTGCTTCTAAAACTCACAATAAAGGTTTTCTCTCCTCTCTTTACTCTCATATGCATTTACAGACTCATACATTAACCATTAACTTGCTATTAACTTAGAGGGTTTTTTTTGGTTTTTTTTTTTTTTTTTTTTTTTTTTTTTTTTTTTTTTTGGTTTTTCGAGACAGGGTTTCTCTGTATCTTTGAAGCCTGTCCTGGAACTAGCTCTTGTAGCTCAGGCTGACCTCGAACTCATAGAGTTCAAGTGCTGGGATTAAAGGTGTGGGTCACTACCGCCCACCCTTATTTAGTATTTATTAAGTGTCAGGACTATTGTAGATGCTGGGGTTAGAGCACAGTCCCCACATTCATGGACTTTCCATCTCAAGGAAATAAATTCAGAATAAATAGCAAACAAATGGACTATAGCAGATAGTGATGCTGTGGAAATAATTAAGCGGAGAAAGGGAAAAGGTGTCTTCACTTTGAAATGAAGCTGTGGGGGGGACCGTCCTGAGAAGATGGCATCTGAGTGAAGGCTTGAAGCTGGTAATGGAATGAGCTAAGTGGTTTTCTTTCTTGTTTTTTTATGCCCCACAGAGCTGAGACAGAATCACAAAGACCCTAGATGGGTATGTGCCCATTACATTTGCAGAACAGCACAGAGGCTGGCATGGCGGAATGCAGGCAGTGATTGCTAAAGCCAGGGGAAGAAGAAGGGTACAGAGTAGGCAGCCTGATCCCATGAACCTGGTGACCATCTTAACATCAGTGAGCTGGAATGCAAAGTGTGGGTGGTGTTGGAGGACAGAAGTAACATGGCCTGTGTTGCAGTCTAAAGACCCAGAGCCTTTGCTAAGAACAGACTCTAGAGGAGCAAGGCTGGAAGTAGGAAGACGAGTTAGGAGGTCAGTGAACTGACCCAAGGCAGCAGGGTAGGGGCTGCTATCAGCGAGGCAACACTGTAGGAGGTGAACGGTGGATTCTGGGTGTGGGTTAACGTTGCCATGGCATCCTCTGGTCGACTTGTAAGAGCGAGAGAAGGTAGAGGGTTGGAGTCATCCGTAGATAGTAGTTTGAATAGAGTAAGAGTTGAGTTTGGGCACACTGGATCTGCCACACTCATGTGGTGTGGTGGGAAGATTATGAAGTTGGAGAAATGGATTCAGCGTGGGAGCACATGCAGCACATATCACTTGGGAGGTTCTCAGGGTCTGGACGGTAGCTGAAGTTGTGGGATCATAAAGGAAGTGACTATAGAGTAGAGAATAGGGGAGATCCTGTCACTGAGTTCCAAGGGTAAGGTGTTGGGGAGGTAGAGTCACAACCAAAAGTGACTAAGAAGGAGCAGCTAGAAAGTGTGACATCCATGGCCCCATGGAAGAGGCTACTTAGAGGAGAAGGAAGACAAGAAAGTCAGCTCTTTGAAACGCATTCCCCCCATTTATCGACAGCATATGAAGGAGATGCTGCCCTGCATTGCCTTGTGGTCGATCCCTTACAGATGTATATGTTACATCTGTAGGCTCTCTTTCATTCACATTCATATTTCCTCTTTCAAAAATGCTGTGCTCATTCGAGTCAAATGCTTCCAGTGGATTAAAAAAGATTTGGGCTGAAAATGAAAATTTCTATGGCAGGGACAGTTAAGGGAGCGTGCAGAGGTCAAAGGAGGGGGCCTGGCAGATGGAGTGTTGGGAGATGGTACACATTCTCTTCCAATTCCTTCTGTTTTCTCAGTGAAGTAGGAGTTGAGGTCATCTGCTGAGGGGTTGAGGAGGAAGATGTTGGAGGTTTGAGGATAGGATGTAAATGAGCTTTCTCAAAGTGTGAGGAGTAAATGGGGTAGGAAAATGGCCTGATTTCTGTGCAGCATCCAGGACCCCCTTGGTGTCAGTGGTGATGAAGTTCATGGGAGACTAGTGAGCAGCATGGAATGCCTTCCGCAAAGACCATAGCCACTTAGTTGCAAACAGTGGTAGCTAGAGACCTGGCTTTTTCCAAAGCAATTTTGCCACATGAGTTCACTCAGCGGGAGAGGGCCGGGTGCATGCTCGTAGCTGGGCAGTGGAAACTGGGCTAAGTAAAAAGAAAAGAGGTGGGGGAGAAATTGTCGAGGGGAGAATGTGGCCCTGTATGAAGTCTGGCTCGAATATGCCAGGCAAATTCAGTCTATGAAGTAAACTGGTGCTGTTTCATTTCTTAGACGTCTCAAGGGGTTTGGGAACTGAGAGTTCTGATCTGTCACCGGGTGTCCTACCTGTCCTCACCAGAGTGAACACGCCCGTTGTATGCTGCCCGTGGACAGAGAAGCCATGATTGGCAGGCACCCTGCACACCATCTAAGCCAGCAGTTCTCAACCTGTGGGTTGTGACCCCTTTGTGGTGGAACAACATTGTCATAGGGGTTGCCTAAGACAATCAGAAAACATAGATATTATGAGTCATAATAACAGCAGAATTAAGGTTATGGAGTAGCAATGAAAATGATTTTATGGTTAGGGGTCACCATAACATGAGGAACTGCATAACATGAGGTCACAGCATTAGGAAGGTCAAGAACCACAGCTAAGCCCCTCAATCCCAGTGAGCCTGTTTCTGCTAAATTCCAAAGGTTTTTTGAGAACATTTAGGGACTGAAAACCCTCGGGCCTACCACCTGCCTCGCTAGCATCATATACCTGAATATAATTGATTTTTTAATGAATTAGCTTCTTTGTTTCTGAGTGCATGGGGGCTGGTGCATATGCACATATATATGTGGAGTCAGATGCTGACTTTGGGCGTCTTTCCCCGTTGTTCTCTATCTTCATTTTGAGACAGGGTCTCTCATTGTACATAGAGCTCACCCATTTGGTTAGAGCAGCTGGCCAGCAAGGCAGGGATTCTTCCTGTCCCCGCCTGCCCAGTGCTGACATTACAGGCACACAATGCCACACTCGGCTTTCATGTGGGTGCTGGGTATTAAACTCTAGCTCTCACAGCAAGCATATTACAGACTGAGCCATCTTTCCAGCCCCCAGTTTTAGGTTTTTAATTAGCACACAAAGTAACAGGTTTCTTTATGGCATTTGCACACATACTTCGTTTTGGTTAATACCTCCCCTCCTCCCCGCTGCCCTCCCCTTCTCCTCCTCCCTTCTCTCGAGCTGTCTCCCTCTACTCTATCTCCACCTGTCCCCTATCATATGACCCAGATGTACCACTCCTGGACCTATGCCCAAAGGATTCACAGAGCTGTTTGCACGTTCATATTGACTCCTGTTCTGTTCCGTTCACAAAAGCAAGGAGATAGAAACAGCCTAGATGTCCATCGACGAATGAATAGGTAATGAAGCTGTAGTATATACACACAATGGAATTTTATCCATCTGTACAGGAAAATGAAATCATGAGACATATAGGATGATAGGTAGAACATGGAAATGTTACATTAAGTGAGATAACTCAGACTTAGAAGGACAAATCCATTCTGTTCTTTCTCACATGTAGATCTTATCTTCTAAACGTTATATTTGTATATTTATGTGTGGGTAACAGGAGATGCTAAGAAGGTAGAAAGGGGCCTATGAGAGGAAAACAATGAGGCTTTCAGGAAGGGAGGGAAGGTTAGGGAACCAGTAAACACGTGTCGGATTCAGAAGTGAAAAGAGGGCTGTGCGGGGTGGAAGGAAGCTTTTCAAAAACACAGAGTGCTGTGGCAGCCTGTTCCCTTGGCTAATCACATGTCCTCTCTGGAAGTCCTGCCATGCACCCTGCTGGAATCATCGGCTTGTAGCATTTCCGCCTCAGGCTCCTTGTATGGGGAGAGACAGGTTTTCTTTCTTGCTTATGCTTGTCTTGTTCCCATTCATCGCTGTCTCCGCCTTGAAACCGTTCCTACTCTCTGTAGATCCATCTTGATTTCTTAATAATTTGTCAAACCAGGGATGCCATCATTTTTGGGATGCGTTCCAAGGGCGCTGTTTGCCTCCTGATCTGGTGCCTGAGTTTCACACCATGCACCAGGCTGGTCTCCCAGTCTTTTGTCTGCACAGGGCCATTAGGCTGGCTCAGGGCTCCTTCGCCTGCTTTTAGCCTGCTCTAATACACAGTTTAATAGCGAATCCATGCCTCGGGTGCCTGATGTGTCACAGAGCCATCGGCTATGATCTCCCTGTTTGGAGACAATGCTGAGCTTTAGGTGATCTGTCCCCGGGCCTCAGGGACAGAAATTAACTGGAGGTGGCGAGTGGTGACTCAACAGTCATTTCAGGTACTTTTCACTGAATCACTCTGGAGCCAAATGCTTCCAGAATCCCAGCCAGGCAGCAATGGCATAGCGACAGTTCTCAACCCATTGGGAAAGCCAAGAGGCCTCTAATTTTTCCCCCATCAATCATGCACTCGAAAAAAATTATTGTGCAGTGCTTTTCAGGACCCCTCCAGCTTGGCCCATCTTAAAATCATGCAGGATCAGCCTCTGTAATTTCAGACCAATGGGTCCTGCCCTGACCCAGTGTTACATAGTCCCGGAGGTAGAATGAAGGAGTCCGTTTTAACAAACTCCCTCAGGATTCTGAGGCCGTGCCCTAAAAGACTGAGAACCACTATTCTAGATGACTGTAATTGCTAGGCGCTGGGAAAGAAAACAGTCCGGAGAGTATGAGGGTGTTGAAGGGAAAACACTATCTGCCTCCAGCCTGCACTTCCCACCAGGTGGGTTTTCATGGCGTCATGTATTGTCCACTGTTGGCTATGATACAGCAACTGGCACGGAATGGCCACCCAGAAGGGGTGTCAAGTCATCTGAATGGGGATGCACAGACACTTGTAACCATAAGGCAAAGGGAATATCACAAATGGCTGGTAGAGAGATACGCAGAACTCTCTCGGAGGACCAGGGAAAATGGCTAACATAAAGGGAGCTTCCGGAAAACCTGTGTAGACCTGTCCCATTTAATGCGAGGGCCAGGGAACAAGGGGGTCTGATGAGAGCGAGTTGCATGCAGGCTACAGGACAGAGGTGACAGGGCTCTCGACACTCCCTGGAGGGACATCATTTGTCTAGTATCCACTAGGATGTGATTTTATATCGTTGTAAAAGGCTAACCTGGAAGCTGATTTTACAAGGTTGTGGCCATGTAGGGAGGGCTGGAAGGATAACCATCTCTCAGCTGTGAGAGCCTCCTTACATAATCCATGTTACAATTAGGCATTGGCTTTGTTCTCAGTTCCAGTCAGTGCCCCCTCTTGTCCCCTTCCCTCAGGAGGTTGATTTCACCTCAGCCTCTTCCGAAGACGAGATGGGGATGGACGGGAGCTTCTTCGTTCTCAGTTACTCAGGATCCCACTTCACTTTTGGCGAGTCTTTTGAAGAGTTCCTGAGAACTTCTTAAGTATTGTTTGTCCCCAAAAGCAAACAGGCTGTTCTGCACACATCCAGAGGCAGAGAACAGAATTAACTGCATGGAGAGGATTTTATGAAAAAGACCAATGAGAACAGTTTGGCTGATATCTGTATGGACTATGTCTGATGTCCTGGGAACTCATCGTAGTCAAGAGAAAGAAAGGAAGCCAAAATTATAAACCTGGCCACAGAGGACCTAGGAGGCCTTTCCGTCCTTCCTCACCTTCAGCCATTTCTGGGTTCTGTCTACTTTGAAAGGAAAGACCAAGGCAGGAACCTTTCATACATTCACTGAGTAGTCTTCTCAGCAAGAACAGCCGAGATTCATGCCAGCAGCCTCTGGGGGTGGAGAGAGGATGTTTCTATCCCCTGTAGCCCTTTCCTTCCCTGGTTGTTTCTCTCTCTCTGTCTCTCTGTCTCTCTCTCTCTCTCTCTCTCTCTCTCTCTCTCTCTCTCTGTGTCTCTCTCTGTCTCTGTCTCTCTGTCTCTCTCTGTCTCTCTCTGTCTCTCTCTCTCACTCTCTCTCTTTCCTCCATTCATCTCTAAGATACTGGTCCTTGCCCTAGACCAGGGACTTCCCCACTGAGATCCATGGATAATCTTTGGTAGCACCTTAAAATAACTTTTAAATTATTTTAGTATATATTAATTGTACAAAGTAGTGAGTTCCTACACATTTACAATATACTTAGGTTTTGTTTTGGTTTGGGGATTTTACTTCTTGAGGATTCATACAAGTATACAATAAAATATGATTATATGTGTGTGTGTGTGTGTGTGTGTGTGTGTGTGTGTGTGTGTGTACCAATTTACCCTCTTCAACACCTCCTCATGTCCCTTTTAGAGCAGGGGAATCCTACCAGTGGCTACATCCTCAAAAAAGAATGATGCTCTCACCTAGAAAGTATCAGCTGCCAATAAGGGGTTGGGCTTGGAAATCATCTCCACCATCTGTGCTGGAATTCTGCCTAGCTTGTTCTTGTGAAGGTCTTGCACAGGTAACCACAGCTGCTGTGAGTCCATAAGGGTGACAGCCATAGCAGGTCCAGGGGACATCATTTCATAGTTCTTCTCCCCATCCCTTGACTCTTCCATTCTCTCTGTCTTCTTGTTCAAGACGGTCCCTGAGCTTTGGTGAAGGGAAGTATGCATAGGCTCAATATAGGCGTCGTATTTAGGCTGAGCGCTCAGTCTCTTAGTCTCAGCATTTTGACCAGTTGTGAGTCCCCCTATTGTCCTTTATCTATCATATATCCTTGACTCAAGGTTCATTGATTCTAAGATCTATCAAAAAAAATTCTGTAATAACATTTTAGGGGAAGAGAAACAGCCATTCTAGGTATTATATCTCTCTGAATTCTAAAATTTTTAAGTATGAAGGACAACCCTGTAGAGTGGAGGAAATAGAAAAATTAAGAAAAAAAACTAAATTAAAAAGCTGTGTGTGATCCGTGTGCTTGAAACCACATTTCACACTTGGAGGCTACCTGCGGTGAGCTGGCTTAATTTGTTTTTGGTGCAGACTATGGAGCCAAGCTCCCTCTGCCATCATCTCTGCACTCACTTGAACTTTGTGTAAACGCGCTGTTGATTTAGAGAGCTTTCATTCTGTCTTAGTTCGTCGTCCTAATGAAACCTGAACCCATGTGCCTACCTTTATTTCACGATTCAAGATCTTTTTCAACATGTGAAGCAAAATCAAACAGAGAAATGAAGTGGATGCCAAGGCTGGTCCTAGACTGCCACAGTCATCTGTCACTTCTGCTTCTAGTTGTCATCTTCCCAGAGACAACCGCAGTTTTTAAATGATATTAAAGAAACATTCTACACTGTGAATCCATTTTTTATGAAATGTATATAAGGCATTTATCCCCAAGATGTCTTCCTTTGTGAGTTTTATGTATTGAGATTATGATGATGATCTTGTTTTAAAAAAAATGATCTCTGATCCCAAAGGTGGAATAACAGACAAGGTAGGGTCCTGGTCCCATCTTCACTCCCTTTGTGACTAAGGAAATTTTAAATGTTGCGCTTTTGTTTTCTTATCTATAAAGTGAGAATTATTACGATACTCCCCTCGTAGAGTTGCGTGGTGATTAAGTGAGATACTACAAATGTTGCTTTTTGCACATCCTGACTCATAATGGTGCCATAGTGCCTGATATTATTAAATATTTTTTAAAACACCATGTAGAGGAGACAAGCAAAACATCTTGCACAGCCTTCTTTGCACATTTCCGGGTCCTCACAGGCTGTTCCCGTCTCTGAGTCTGGCTACTTTGTACCTTTCATTAGCTTCACTGTCAGCCCTGCATCCCTGTTCTTGGCATCATTGAGCTGCAGTTTTTCCTTGCAAAACTCCAGGGTACTTCCCCCACAGGGTGTTTCATGGCTGTGACTCGGGAGGCCAGAGAGAAATCCTTCCTCCAAGCTCTTCTCTGAGACCTAAATGTCAGTGGCCTGCAGCCGTCACTTGCCCAGACTGCCCTGTTTACCAGTCATCTGTTAGGTGTTTGTGTCCCCTTCCTGCCTAAATGTTACCTTCCAGCATTAGCACCTTACCCTAGGCATCCACTGATGGGTTGTCTTCAGATTAGTTCTGCATACTTACCAAAGATGTGCCAGCTGCTGGGCATGCAGCACGGCTCTGTCTTCAGACAGGTCAGCCCCATCAGGATGTGGATGCTGGTTTCCGACAGTGGAAGTCCTCCTCCTCCTCCTCCTCCTCTTCCTCCTCCTCCTCCCCACTACCACCACCACCACCACCACCACCACCACCACCACCACCACCACCGTCTCACCTTTATACCGGCTCAGCTCCCCTCTGTGGCTGATAGAGGAAAAAAACATTCAGAGAAAAGTAGGGGAAAGGTAATTTGTTTCAATGTTTACTGAGGGTTTGTGTATAATTAGCAGTTCATTTCTGTGACACAGTTGGCCTCCTTGGCTTGGAACCTGGCTTTGAAATACTCTTAAAGGGACCCGCATCTGAGAAGGAAGAAAAAGCGTGCCCTAGTTCTGGTGATGACTTGCGATCAAAAGCAACCCCTCAGTTGAAGATTCTCTTCCCTCCTTTCCACTTCCTTCCCTCTCCTCCTCCTTTCCCTTCCCTTCCCCTCCCCTCCCTTCTCCTCCTTTCTCTCCCTTCTCCCCTTCTCCCCTACTCCTTTCTCTTCCCACCCCTCCCCCTTTCCCTTCCGCTTCCTCTTTTCCTTCTCTTTTTCTTGACTTGGACCTTTTACCCATTCCATTTTCATATCTGCTC
Organism: Myodes glareolus; assembly: GCF_982192425.1. NCBI lineage: Eukaryota > Metazoa > Chordata > Mammalia > Rodentia > Cricetidae > Myodes > Myodes glareolus. Next base: position 69,645,053 of record NC_142030.1, read on the forward strand.
ATATCTGCTTGGGACACTGGACAAGATGGCTGCTGCCTGCCCTCCTATCATGAGCCCTGTGATCACCAGTCAAATTCTTAGCCTCTCCTTCCAAGTATCAAATAGATGAACAAACAAATGTACATCTGCCTTTTCATCATAAGATGTAATGTGCCTGCTGCTCCTACCCTAAAGGGATTTTGTCATAATCATAGAAGATACACCATATGAATGTACTTATGAAAGTGTGTTCTTTTCTTACTATGTGGGCACTCGTATGACTTTGCTCATGTGAGCTGGGCATTTGCTGACTCCATTTTGCAGAGTGAGCAAATTCCTTTCCTTTTCCTTGTTCAAGGAAGGTGATTGGTTGCATCAGGGGCAGGTACAACAACTTTTCATCCTATTTTCTATTCCTCTACGTGTTTGCTGAGTCTCTAGTTCATGTCTAGAGTGCTCAAATGCCCTGTGTCCCTGCTTATAAACACAGTTGTTCATCACATCATCCACATCTAGAAAAAAAACCCATCTCTGGTGTAACAGTGGCTCCGGATTGCCTTCGAGTGTCCTCACTAGTTCTTGCCAACTTACATCTGATCTGGGTATTGGGGAATGCTGACTGTGCAGCTGAGTCCAGATTCCAGTGCATCAGGACTCTTCCGTGTCCACAGATACCAAAGCAGCCTTGGATTCCTGTGTAGACGTGTCCTTGAGGAGCCGTGTGCTGATTCTGTGGTGATATCTTTATGAGCCTGACATATTGAGAAAAGAATGGCCACCTAGCTTATCACAAAATTACATTTATTTAACTTGAAACTGAATTAAAGAAAATCTTTTGGCATTGGAATCTTGATATGATAAAAAGACTAACTTGTGACCAGCCTACTTTCTTCTGTCTTTGTTTTTGTGACAACCCTTTGATCTTTTAAAAACTAAAAATAAATATTTTGCTAACGTAAATTTTATTCATACAGTAGATCAATATAATCTATTAATGTAATCATATTGATACAGATAATTCATTTGTAGATGAATATAGCTATTAGCAGCTTGATACCCATGTTTTCTTTTCTGCTCTAATGACACTGAGGGTTGTGTATGTATATATGTGTGTGTGCCTGCCTGTGTGTGCACATGTGTGCGTGTGTATTAAGAGGTATTAATAGTCATTTCTGTGACTTGTCACTAAATAAGTATCTTAGGGGACTGATTGGACTGAACTAGTGAATTCATTAAGGAATATGGCAGTTGTAGGCATTGAGCTACACGGAGAACACCTGTATTCCATCCCAGGTTTTGTTTCTTTACCTTTTCTGCCCCTTTGATAACTTTGGGTAAGCCATTCGCCCTTCCTCTATTGTGAATTCAAACACAAACTCAGTACTTAGCTCCCACTGTGGCTGTGAAAACAGGTAAGAATGGGGGAAGAGTGCTTTGCGAACCAGGGATGCTTTATGGATGTACGCGTTCATGAAAATACCCTAAGGTTATGAGCATGCCGGTTAGTCTCTCCTGCTGAGATTTACAATGAGGATGCTCCATCCATCATCTTCAACATGTCTTGACAGTCATGGTCAATGGGATCTCTTGGAAATAAAGGTAAAATGTAGATCCAAAGTATTACTAGCTCCTTCTCTTTCTTTTGTGCACAAAACCTCATAGTATCATGGCCTTTTCTGGTCATTTCCTTGATAATGTAAAACAAAGGCCCCTGACAGAATAGATTATATAAAAACCAGATTTCTAGGTGGTGCAGAGACTAAAGGGAGCATGGGAGCTTGAATTCCTTCCCATGAGACTCCATTCATATCTGAATGATTGTGGGATGTACCCCCACCTTTCTTTGAGGGCGCCTCTCTCAGACGCCATCAGCTACCTCATTAAACCAGAGCTATCAGCTCCCCTAACTATATGGAAGCAACGGCAGAGTCCAAAGGGCAGCAGACATGTGCCACCCAGAGTCACACCCTGTATGCATATGTCCCCCAAACAAGAGCAATGCTGGAGGAGTCAGCTAAGTTACTGTCTGTGGCTTCCCTTCCTCTTTCTCTGTGTTTCTAGTCAGGCCTCTGTCACCCACTTTCCTCTCTAGGTGACAGGCTGGTTGTCATTAGAAGATGATGTTGGCGTGGTAGGTAGGACAGCCCTCAAGGAATGTGCTCCAGGACCGAATTTGGAGGAACAACAGCAAGACACCAGCGATTAGGTCTCTGTGACAACTCTCCTCAAAGAGAAGTTTCTGTGGCTTCCAGCACCTCAGATCCCATTGCCTAAATTTCAAGAGTCTTGAACCTATACCTTTTTCTATGCTACAGAACTCTTCCCATGAGCATCCGCACCCCAGCCCATCCTGCCATACCCAGGAAATGTTACCACAGAGCATAATTGCTGGTGTTTCATCTACGGATGCCTGCGTGCGACAGAGCAAGGGGAGGGTGCAGGCCCGTCTTTTGTCCTCGAGCTATTTATTGCCTTTGTCTTACGACTTCCGTGTAGAGCTAACAGAGCTGCAAACTAGGTTGTTGAAGCTGGATCTTGGGTGCTGTTAGCAAGTGGAGAAGTGGGCGGAAAGGAGAGAGAAAATGGGAGGCTGAGCTGAGGAGATTCATGTGGTGTGGTGCTTTGTCCCACAGTAGTGCATGTCGGTCATAGGGGTGCTGTAGCTTGTAGACATGAGTCTCTTTGCACGAGGGTGAGGATTTTGTCTTGGGCACCGAGGAAGAAGCCTCCTGTGGATATGCTTGCAATGTGTAAAACTGAAATTCAGCAACATCTCTCTCTTTCTCCCCCCCCCTTCACATGCATGCATGTGCACGCGCGCGCGCGCACACACACACACACACACACACACACACACTCACAGAAGCTGACCATGTCCCGCAGATTGCACAGAGCCTGCAGTGAGTTGCTCTTTCTGGAAAGGAGGTGCCTTACTTCATTTCCTGCCTATCACTGTCTCATGTGCCACTATCCACCCTGACCCTGTGTGCCTGACAAAGGGCAGGGCAGGTGGTGGAGCATGTGACAGTGACAGGCAGGAAATGAAGACACCTAATGATGTCTTTAGGCCATCTCATCATCACCTGTCCAAACGAAGTTTCAAGAGTGTCCTCCTGAAGGAACAATTCCCCATCTCCTGTACATACCTCCATGTGTGTTTGCCAACCTCCATCTCCTCTACACAGCTCTGTGTGTGTTTGTGTATGTGTGCATGTGTGTGTACACGTGGGCCTGTCTATGCATGTCTGGGTAGTCTGTTGTCTTTTTGAAAGACTCTTAGTTGATCCAAACCAGTCATCAGTTCTCTTTTGCTCAGATTTGATAAAGGGTCTTTCTTGAGTACCAAAAGTACTGTCCATAATTCACAACACAGAACAAGATGAAGTAGGATGGGAGAGGATAAGAACCGAGGAAGCAAAAGTTCTCAGCTCTGTTACAAGCTGGAAGAGTGAGTCAGTGACATATATGTCCCAAGGTCAAGTTGTACTTTGGGAAGGGATCTGAATGTCCAAGATCAAAGAAGGGAAAAGATGTAGGATGATTGACAAGAAAAAATGTAGGACTCCACTCCTGTAGCTGTTTTCACTCCGTCAAAGAAACATCCTGGGGTCGTAATCATCTGTTCATGTCTTATTCTGTTCCTTAATTAAATTTCTGTTGTATTTGGAAGTTTTCATAATCTCTACAGCATGACAACCAACCTCTTTTATGAGACCCACTATTTACAGTCTCTTTAAGATTTGGCCCCTCTGGGTGTTACAGTTGGGGGTCTCTACAGTAGTCAGCAGAAGTTGATAACAAGGGAATGCATTGTTTTTTCCCACAGTTTCAGTTGTGAAGTGCCCATCTGCTATCAGTGTGTGAATGCTCTCTCTCCCTATCCATATATCTGTAGGCCTTCCTCTTTATCTTCCCCCTCCTCTCTCAGAACAAAACATTTGGCTGAGATCTCTATAAACAATAGACTATACCAAAAACTGAGAGATATAAAGGCAGAAAGCAGAGATAAGCATGCTGCCTAACATTTATCTCATGCCTATTGTGTGTTGAACATTTTACATGTGTGACTTTAATTCTTCTAGTAATCTTGGTGGTTACTCTGATCATTCTTCATTTTACAGATGAGGCAATTCAGGTCTGCTCAAGATTATCTAGCTAGCTACTCAAGTGGAGAGTCTTGCTTTGTTGAACTAGAAAGCACTGGCTCTTTCCATGAGTTAGAACAGAATAGGAGAGAAAGTAGGTGATTTGAAAAGCTCAGATTAATAAATGCACCACATCCCAGAGTGCTGACTCTCTTAACTTCTCAACCTGTTGGCTATGCAAAGGCAGAAGAGATGTTGCTCCTGGTCTTGGAGAGAGAAGCATGGCATGTATTCCATGTCTGTCTTGGTATTCTGTGAGGGCCTTTTAAGCATATGGTTCAAGCACTGCAGGGCGTAAAGAGCCATGAGATATCTTTCTGAAGTAGTCAGGAGAGGCTTCATGGAGGAACCTCAAAGAGGTGCAAAGGTCTTGTTTAGGCAGCAGTACAATTGAAGTACCATGGGTGAACTGTCCCTGTAATTTCTAAGAACACAATCCCATAACAGATTTCCTGGCCCTCTGGATCTTATAGTCTTACCGCTTCCTCCTCTACAATGTTCCCTGAGTCTTAGGTGTAGGAGTTATATTATAGATGTATCCACTGTGGCTGGGCACCCCATAGTCAATTTTCTGCATTCTAACCAGTTTTAGTTTTCTGTTATGGTCTCTGCCTGTTGCAAAGCAAAGCCACTTTGGTAATAGTTTGGAGCTATTCTTCTCTATGGGTAAAAAAAGAGTACATGTTTTGAATTTAGTTGGAAATTATACTTACTAAAGTAGTGGTAATAAGTTCTCCTCTAAGACTCAGGACCTCACTGGCTCTGGGTTGCTGGCTAGGCTTCCAGCTCCAGGCCTGTTTTCTTACTTTTGAGAAGGTCTTAAGTTAATTAGACATCTGTTGCTTACCATGCCCAAGACTAGCCTTGAGGGGATTTGTATGTTTCAGGGTAGGAGCATGAGAATTAGAATTAGTAAGCAAAAGGAACAGAGATATGAGAGAAATAACAGATATGAACACAGAACAATGTCAGGAAGGGCATTCAGTGAATCCTGAATCCATCCTTGTTTATTTTCCCCATGCTTATATACTTCACTCCAATGAGGATGAGGGAGGCTACAGACTTCATTAACATGATATGAGGAATAGACTTGAATTCTTTGGCCTTTGGTTCAGGTAGAGGGGATCCACCTCTATGACCAAAATTCTGACTAAGCACATTCTAGGTCAGAATCCCTTGTCTGTAACCACGTCAACAACTTTGAAAGAGCAAAAGTAAGCTCAAATTCTCTACCCTCCAGTCAAGGTGGAACAGGCTCCCATCTGTGGGTTCTCACATTACTGCCAACATATGAATGCCAGCATTGCCCCATTAGGGATATCTTGTCATGCTGGCCATTGTCATGGTTCATAGTCTTCGTAGCTGGGTAGAATTACTGGTTGTTTCTCCCCCTTGGTAGCTTGCATAGCGACTTCTGTTTCTATGAAAGCTAATCCTCAGGGAGGAGACTTTCAGTTCAGCTTGGGTCCTCTGAATCCTTTGTCAGAAGTGCATGGTGTCTTCAGTATTAGGGACCTACCTTCAGCCTCTGGGAGGCAGCAAAACCAGACATGATTAATGTTGCATGGGGAAATTTTATAGGACCTGACTCCTAGACAAAGAACTAAGGAATGCTGACCATGGGAAAAAAGTCTCCCCACATGGAGTAACTCCCTAATTGGTTATCCAGTACCAAATGATTAGTCCTAGAATCACATACATGCAACACTAAGTGGATTCATCAGCTTGTGGCTATGTAAATATTCATGAAGAAAGCCCAGGAAAGGGGCAGGCTCAGCAGAAGCAGGACTGGAGGGGTAAAATTTGTCAGCATCTTTTGGAAGCAGCCACAGTAAAGGGGATGGGGTGGAAAACGTTGAAACTGGGACTAGAGAGGAGATTGGGAGAGAATAGTAAAGGATGTCAAATGTTCCTTAGTGTCTCCCAGGTTTCTTTCATCAGGGAATGGTCTCATTACTTGAAATCTTCATTGGTTTATTTCTGCTTCGTTTTGTCTGACTTCGACTTTGTCTAGGCTCCCGCAGTGCCTTGGAACTCAAATGTACAATTGGTCCAGTGGGCCTGAGTTTGTTCTTTCTATGATTCTTGTGACCTTTGAGTGGCCCCTCACAGCCTTTGATACCCCATTTTCCCTCTTTCTTCATGTCCCCCCATCTATTCCTTTGCTCTTTTGCCATGAGCCTTAACCTCTTAGAGTTATCCTTACTACCTGCTTGTGATCACATTATCACTCCTATTTTTAAAAAAGTATTTCTGTGTGTACCTAATGTGTGTGTGTTCATATATGTGAGGATGGGCATGTATGCACCATGATGCTGTGTGGAGGTCGGAGGACAGCCATAGGAGGGTTGGTCTTTGTCTTCCCTTTGTTTACACACAGTCTCTTATGGTTCACAGCTGTGTATTCTGGGCTAGTGGGCTGGGTTATTCTCTTACCTTTGCCATCTAGCTCACCACAGGAATACTGGAATTACAAATATGTACCACTGCATCCAACTTTATTTGGTTTCTAGGGATACAAGTTCAGGTCCTCATGTGATCTCCCCAACCCCTTTCTGCTTTTCAATCTATGAAGCTCTACTGATCCTTCAAATTTCATCCCTAGTATTCTTGATATATTCCCTTATTACACCCTTGTCTTTTGTTTAAGCATTACCACTTCCTATGTTGATTCCTCAAGTTTCTGCTTTTTAAATTACACTCTAAACTCCATGGGTGTCAGATACCTACTGCTTTGTGACTATTCCCAGAAGTCCCTGGGAGTGTCCAGGACAGAGTAGGTGCTCAGTGAAAATGCAGCCAATTACTGGATGGACAGAGTAATAACCTATATGGCTAGGCACTGTGCTGTGGACTGAGGAGATGGTGATGACCAAGCAAGATCCCGGCTCCTTTGGCACTCCTGTTCTCTTGGAGGACAGATATTAAACAATTTAGAAATAAGTAATGTCAGGCAGTAATAAATCACATGAAGGCTGAGAAAGCAGAGGAAGGAACAGAACGTTGTGGGGAGGCAGCTAATACATTAATTAAGGCTTGAATGAGGTGATCTAGTAAGAAGGTGATGCTGACTGCTGAGTGAAGTCTGCACACAGGGGATGAACTGGCTCTGGGAAGCTTGGAGTGAGGACTTTTTGCACGGAGGACCAGCAAGTGCAGGGCCCCAACGTGGTTCATGGAACAGCAAGAAAAGCAAGGAGGCTGGAATACTCAAAGAGACAAAAAGAGGAAGGAGCGGGTTCGGGAAGAGAGATCTAGTTCATGTCGGTCCTTGTAGACCATTGCTAGGGGTTTGCATTTTGTCTTGAGTGCTGTGGGGAGAGCAGTTATGAGACCTGACAGATGCTGAAACATCACTCTCCTTGCTACATGGAGAACTGGCTATGGAGAGGCACGGAAGGAAGATGGCAGCAATAGTATTAACGGAATCTGAATGCTTGCATAGGTGGGAGAGCTGAGCATCTCTTGAAGTAGGATCTTTGTAGACAATGAACTGGCAACTTTCCATTGGGTGAAAAGTTAGACAGAGAAGGGAGGAGTCAAGGTCTCCCAGCCACATTAACATAGCAACAATGGTATCTTTTACTGAAGAGGAGGAACTGGATGGAGACAAAGAGATGACCACAGTCGTTTGAAGACTAAATAGCACAGTGTCTAATCGTGAGTTCCAGGTATGGAAAAGCTTAATTTTTAGTTCTCTTCCTTCTGTTCTGTTCATTCACCTAACATCTCTCAGGGCCTGGTCTGTGCACGGCAAAGGCCTTATGCATGGGAATGTTGCTTTTCCAAACCCAAACTTCTCCTTATCCCTTTCTTACTCCCAGGATCACCACCTCCTTATTACCCAGTTCTCAATGTATTCGCATCAAGACATCACGTATCTGCTCACCTCTACTCATACCTGGAACTCATGATTAGACACTGTGCTATTTAGTCTTCAAACGACTGTGGTCATCTCTTTGTCTTGTACTGCACACATTAGGAATTCCTGCTTGCCCTCCATCCAGACTTACCGGAAACCTGGTGCCAGTTCTGATCTCCGGTGGCCAAGGCTACCACAGTCTCTTGCCTGAGTTAATGTGGTATCTCTCTGATTGCACACCACCTCACTTCAGAGTGTCCCAAAGATCCTGGTGAATGTCAATCAGAGCACGCCACTCGTGCTCACTGAGCCCTTTGCTGGAGGTTCCTCTTTTGTCTTTGTCAAAGATGAAGCTCTTGCAAGGGTTTGCGGGCTCCTATGAAGCCTCCTATCCTACCAGCTCCCTTTTTTTCCATCTGCTTCATTACTGCAGAGAACTCACAAGGGTTGCTCCAGCCATTTGAATCTCGCTGGGATGTTCCTCCCTGCTGTGGCTGGCTCTCTTTCTCCCCTGGGGTCTTAAAATGGAAGTCTTTCCTAACCACACTCTATTTAAAGTTGAACCCTTTCCTTCCATACTCTTCTGGAATGTTTTATGTCTCTCCAGAAAACTTAATGCTGTCTATGACAATGTGTGTTTTCTCCTCTCGTTTTCTTTAGGGATAACCCATCTCACTAGCTGTAAGTCTCTCAGGAAGGAGCAGGGCTTCTGTCTCATGTATTGTGCAAGCAACCATTTGCTGCATAGACAAATGACAAAGTGGGAGTTTGTGGGATCTGCCAGTTACTGCAATCCCTAATCTCTGCACCAGGATGTCTGGTGGTTAGTGAGCTACATTTACAAGACACCATTAGGGACTGTTCTGCCTCTTGGACAATTTTAATTCCAGGAAACCAGCTGGGTTGGGCTTATCCACTAAGACGTTCTTAGTATCACTAGGCAAACTGATCACCTTGAACTTGGGGTTACATGACTCCACAAAGGGCACTTTTGAGGCTATATTAACAAAAGAAACATCCATTTATTGACGAGCCACAAGATATATATTTAAGCATGAAGTTAACTTTTGAGTCCTTGGTTGGGTGATGAATGTCAAAACCAGGATTCCTAAGGGAACCCTCCTGAAGCTTCATTTAGGCTTGACACCCATGGGTACTGTAGCAAGCCTCAAACACCTGTACATGCGATTTAAATCTAAGTGAACTTAAAACCGTGAAGGAACACTTAACAGTCCTTAGGAGGGGAGAGCAGCCTTACATCCTTGGAAGTGTTTATTTAGTGCTGTGATAAGTCCAGGGTAAAGAATACCAGCAAATGCTTCCCTCGTCTATACAATAGGCTGAACCTTGTCCTGATGTGCTGTAGGCAAATTCAGTTTTCCCAACAACTTTGGGAATTGGATGATTGCTTTCCCACTTCACAGCTGAGAAAAGCAAGGCTGCTTGCTTTTAGAGTCTGTCCTCTTCTTTACTGTGCTAGAATGACCTCAAAATGAGAGTCATTAAAAAGATTTAGGTGGACTAGAGAAGCTATTTAGCATGCTTATGTGTTATATTTTGATTTGTGGAGAGTAGCTGTTCATGAAAAACTGAGGGTTTTTTTTTAAAATATGAGCCACACATGTGCAAGCACTGTAATTAGTATTTCCAGGGGAGAGCGGTTCCCCACTGCTGTGCCTCCCTATTGGCTTCGCTCATGACACCTTCCCCATAAGAGAGAATGCTAAAGTAGGGCTCTCTTTTTGATGGAAGTCCTGAGGGTTCTGGACACATGGGGAATGGTCAGGTGCTATTAAGCACTTCTCACCTTTGATCCTCTGAACTGAGGAATTCTTGATTGCCCAGGAATAAGTTATACGTTATAGAGAGCCAGCTTCCTGTGGTCTCCTGGTCTTGCTTTGCCTGCCTGGGTCCTATGTCCTGTGTCCCGCACCCTGCAATGTATCTGGCTCACCAACACGTGCCGGGGGCACGGGAGGTCAGTTTTTGCTGCAACCCTCTCTGTGAACCTCAGACAGAATGACAGAAGACAGTGCTGAGATGGAGCTGGGCACTTGCCCTCCAACTGACTGCCAGGGATGCTCTGCCCTCCTCTGGGGATAAAACAACTGGCCAGTTCTTCTCTTCTGGAAACACTTGCTTGGAAAGAGGTGCCAAGCTTGGGCTGGCTAGACTCATCCTGACTTAAAAGGAAAGTCCTTATGACTTCCATGAATGGGGCCTGAATGTCTCCTCTTCAAGTTCCCTGGTATCCTGGGTCTTGTGCCTAGCCAGTAATTCTACCTGACTGTCCCATTTGCTTACTACCATGTTGTGGGTATTTGAGGAGACCCCACTACACACACACACACACACACACACACACACACACACACACACACACACGGCCTTTTTTCTGTTGAGCAAGCAATCAGGATGCTCAGACCGTACTCTAGATAACTGCATTCAACACATAGCCCAGAATTTCCCACCTTTCTGGGCAGTCCCGAGACAATGTTGTTCATGGAAAGAATCTTATTCAGAATCATTTAAAAATGGGACCCTGGGTTAGTTATACTTTTCCTTGGTATCAGACTAGGCGCTGAAAAGTAGGAGGAGGTGGTGCAGTTGGACCAGTCCCTGGGGCCCGTGTCTTTATCAACCCTCGGATCTCTGCAGAGTGCCAAGTTCTACCCTCATGTAATTAGGCTTCTAATGCCACTTTCTATTGACAAGGGTGAGCTGCTACCAAATCACTTCAGATAAAATTGGGTCGCCTGTCATGATTCCTGTGGGACTGCGGGAGAACTGTGCTTACTCTATACCTTGCCCTACTTTAACCTGTGCCTGGATCTGGTCCCATACCTCCTTCAGAGGGTAGAGAGGATGCTATGCAGAGCTTCTCTGGTCACCAGGGCAACGTCTGGCCCAGAGATAACTGCCCTCAACTTGGTATGGAGTTCTTCAGTGGAGGTCAGAATGAGCCTTACTCCTGCCCAAGTCCAATTTGTAGAACAAGGGGAGGACCATGACCCTAAATTTCCCTGGCGTAATAAGGGCCTCACTTGTCATTCCGAGAGTGAAGGAGGAATAGGAGCTTATTTGTCTTCCTCCAGAAAGCCAGGCACTGAAGGTGATAGCTCCCCTCTGAGAATGAAGATGAGGCGAGAAATCCAGAGACAGAGGGAGGGAGGAAAAGCAGAAGAAACGAAGTAATTTCTGGTGCTAATGCACACCCAAGCATTCATGTATTCAACTCTGGAGGAAGCAGAGAGAAATGGACCAGAATCAGCAGGGAGAGTGCTGAGACCGGGCGAAGACTAGAGAGAAGGGGACAGAAGGGGGGCACATGCTGCCTGAAGGGAAGTTCTTCCTGGGTTCCATCTTCCAGGTGCTTCCCCTGGGAGCCCCAGCCAGGCTCAAGGCTAAGTGGAAAATGGGAATCTCAAGCCTAAATGCACTACAACAGTACACTGTGTTTTCTTTGTGTTTCCAAATCTAGAATAATAACAACCACAAAAAGAAATATAATGAAGAAAAGAGAAAAAGGGGGTAGTGGTGGACTCATGAAACTAATCAATACTCAGTGTTCTTAAGAGTTCAGAGGCTGCACAGATCTTATTATCTATGTGGCTATTTCTGTCACCTCCCAGCACTGCTCAGAGCAGCACCGGCTTACCACCCCGGACTGGGAGATAGTGCTTGACTTCATCACCCTGGGCTTCCTTAGGTGGTAGGCTGTAGCGCATTCAAGGACCAGGTGGTGTGTGATCTTCAACACACATGGTTTTGTTGGCTTTACCTGGAGTTCATCAGATGGAGATTTTCATGTAGACATTGATGTATTTGAATATCTACTTGAGCTTTAAAGATTTAAAACTCAGCCATTGGCTGGGCTGTAGCTCAGACATAGAGTGCTTGTGCAGCAGGGATGAGGCCCCAGGCTCTTAACGGCCCCCCCCCTCTCTAAAGCTCATAACTGTGATGCCATGACAGGGCAGCTTCTGTCTGTCTTAATGCTTCTTCTCCTCTGGGGCTCTCATTTCCTACAGACTTTCTCCCGAGGGATTCCTGTTGAAATTCCCTTGACTATACATTCTATACACTGATGATTCAAACTTTATTTCTAGCCCAGAGCACTTCTGAGCTCCCAATTTATCTATCTAATGAGCTACTGTTGGCATCTGCTGTGTTTTTTGTGTTTGGCCCTTGTATTCACGGGTTGGGAATATAATCCCTAAAGTCATAGGTTAATGATACCTGGAGAAAGGATAATTGGGAGGAGACTCAGTTGAGAGGGCTCTGTCCTAATGAGTGGATTAATGGATTGGTGAATTATCTCAGGAGCGACTCTAATATTAAAGCAATACCTTATAGCTTGCCTGCCCTGTCTCTTCATGTTACACCCTCTGTTCTGCCATGACCCAGCATGTAGGCCCTTACCAGATGCTGGCCAGAGGCTGGTGTCATGCTTTTGAACTTCGCAATGCCTGAAACAATGAGCTAAATAAGTCTATTCTTTGTTTAAAACCAAACCAAAACAAAACAACACAAAAATAACAACAACAAAAAACCCAACACTGTTTGTGGTCTCCAATTATAGCACAGGAAAACCCAAAACAACAAGCCAGCACCTTTTAACAAGTTCTCTAATAAGCCATTAACTGGCTTGAACCCTTGCAACTCTCATTGTCCTCAGGGTCCCATCTCCCTGAATATCCCACTACCTAATGGCTTCCTTCTTCCTTCCCACCCTCTCTTCTCGAGGTATTTGTTCCCATCAACTTCAAGACTACAATACCATCTGCAATAAGTATCTCAGTTCTATCTATCTATCTATCTATCTATCTATCTATCTATCTATCTATCTATCTATCTATCCATCCATCCGCGTGCACGCGCACACATACACATTTTACCTGTTTTGGCTTATGTTTCCTGGGGCTCTGGATACAGCACTATTTTCATTAGCTTTCCAGCTGTTCCTCTTATTTCTTTTCATTCACTATTCTGCAGCCAGAGTGATTGTTAAACAATGCCCATTTTCTGTGTCACTTTTCCTTTCTAAAGCCCCTTTATTGGACTCCTGCTGTATTTGCATGATAGACTGAAATTCTTTCTTCTTGTTTCTCTTTTTTCATTGTTTTTATTGAACTATATATTTTTTTCCACTTTCCTCCCTTCCTCTCCCCTCCCCTCCTCTCCCCTCCCCTCCTGCCCTCTCCCATGGTCCCCATGCTTACAATTTACTCATGAGATCTTGTCTTTTTCTTCTTCCCATGCAAATTAGATCCATGTATGTCTTGCTTAGGGTCCTCTTTGTTATCTAGGTTCCCTGGGATTATGAATTATAGGCTCTTTATTTATTTATTGCTTTATATCTAAAAGCCACTTATGAGTGAATACATATAACATTTGTCTTTCTGGGTCTGGATTACCTCACTCAATATATTTTTTTCTAGATCCATTCATTTGCCAGCAAATTTCAAGATGTCATTATTTTTTTCTGCTGTGTAGTACTCCATTGTGTAAATGTACCACATTTTCCTTATCCATTCTTTGGTCGAGAGGCATTTAGGTTGCTTTCAGGTTCTGGCTGTGACAAACAATGCTGTTATGAATATAGTTGAGCACATGTCCTTGTGATACGATTGAGCATCCTTTGGGTATATACCCAAAAGTGGTATTGCTGGGTCTTGAGGAAGGTTATTTCCCAATTTTCTGAGAAATTGCCATACTTATATCCATAGAGGCTCTACCAGTTTGCACTCCCACCAGCAATACAGGAGTGTTCCCTTTACCCCACAACCTCTCCAGCATAAGTTGTCATCAGTGTTTTTGATCTTGGTCATTCTTACAGGTGTAAGATGTAATCTCAGAGTTGTTTTGATTTGCATTTCTCTGGTGGCTAAGGATGTTGAGCATTTCCTTAAGGGCTTTCAGTCATTTTAGATTCCTCTGTTGAGAGTTCTTTATTTAGGTCTATACTTTAATTTTTTATTGAATTATTTTTTCTTTTGATGACCAGTTTCCTGAGTTCTTTGTATATTTTGGAGATCAGCCCTCTGACTGATATGGGGTTGGTAAAGGTCTTTTCCCACTCTGTAGGCTGCCATTTTGTCTTGTTGACTGTATCCTTTGCTTTACAGAAGTTTCTCAGTTTCAGGAGGTTCCATTTATTAATTGTTTCTCTCAATGTCTGTGCTACTGGGGTTATATTTAGGAAGTAGTCTCTTGCTCTCATGCATTGAAGGCTACTTCCCACTTTCTTTTCTATGAGGTTCAGTGTAGTTGGTTTATGTTGAGGTCTTTGATCCATTTGAACTTGAGTTTTGTGCATGGTGATAAATATGAATTTATTTATCTATTTTAATTTATCTATTTTATTTATTTATTTTTATTCTTTTACATGTTTATACCCAGTTATGATTGCACCATTTGCAGAATATGCTTTCCTTTTTCCATTTTATATATATTGCTTCTTTGTCAAAAATCAGGTGTTTGTAGGTGTGTGGTTTGATACCTGGGTCTTCAGTTTGGTTCCATTGGTCCTCCCTGCCAATACCAGGCTGTTTTCAGTACTTTTGACATCAAGGACTGTGATGCCTCCAGAAGTTCTTTTATTGTGCAGGATTGTTTTGGCTATCCTGGGTTTTTTGTTTTTCCATATGAAATTGAGTATTTTTCTTAAGATGTCTGTGAAAAATTTTACTGGAATTTTGATGGGGATTGCATTGAATCTATAGATTGCTTTTGGTAAGATTGCCATTTTTGCTATGCTAATTCTACCTACCCAAGAACATGGAAGATCTTTCCATTTTCTGGTGTCTTCTTCAATTTATTTCTTCAAAGATTTAAAGATCTTGTCATACAGGTCTTCTACTCGTTTGGTTAAAGTTACTCCAAGATATTTTTATGTTATTTGTGACTACTGTAAAGGGTGATGTTTCTCTGATTTATTTCTCAGACCATTTATCATCTCTGTAAAGGAAGGCTACTAATTCTTTTGAGTTAATCTTGTATCCTTTAACATTACTGAAAGAGTTTATGAGTTATAGAAGTTCCTTGGTAGAATTTTTGGGGTCCCTTATGTAAACTATCATATCATCAGCAAATAGTGAGAGTTTGGCTTCCTCTTTTCTGATTCGTATCCCCTTGATCTCCTTTTGGTGTCTTACTGGTCTAGCTAGGACCACAAGAACTATATTGAATAGATATGAAGAGACTGGACAACCTTTCAACTGAAATTCTTAATGTGACCCATAAGGCATGTGGCTCCCCACAAGTCATCTTTCTCAGTGGCTCCTGGTTTTTTCCCCCCTTTCATCATCCTGGCTGCTGTTGGTGTCAATATCCCCTAGAAAATCTCATGAGCCCCAGAATCTCTGCTCACACGGGTCTGTCTGCTTGGAGGCAGCACTCTCTAGTTGTCTCCTGCTCACTGCCGTCCCACTTCAAGGGACGTATCCTTGGGAATGTCTGCTTTGAACATTAACCATCAACCAAGCCAGTTTCCTTCAGAGCTCATGTGCCTCTCCAAGTTTTCTGTGGTGTACTCAGTGCTGTGGTACTATTCACATATTTGAGCAACACTTCCTTTAATGTTATGAAAAGTTCCAGGGCAGCCTGACTATGTCTGTCCTGTTGACAGTGATGTCTTCAGGGTATGGCCCCCATGCCTGGCCCATGTAGAGGCTGAACACATTACCAACTTTGTCTTGAACACCTCTGTGTCTGAGGCTTTGATTCCAGCACAGGGGCAGGGAAGAACAGGACAGGGCTTCAGAAAGGGTATAGTAGAAGTATTGCTTTTAAATGCTTTCTAGCTTCCATGCATTCTTGCTCTCTGGTTTGCAGTGTTGCTACCAGCTGTACAGTCTTTCCAAGTGGAATTCTTACGCTTCTTGAAGACTGTGGCTTAAATTTGTTTTCATATCCACAATGTTAGGTTTTCTTGACTCCCATATCTATATAGATTCCTCTTGGTTCCTGTCTTAGCAGCTATACCTTCCTCTCCCCCCACCCCTAGGACTATATCCTAGAGATCCCAGGCATCCCCAGGGCCCAAATTGCCTGAGTTATGGCAACCTAATAGCTGTGTGTTCTCGATTTTGGTTCCTAGTCTCTAGAAGCTCCAGCTCTGTGCAAAATGCGAATGAGATTATTAATGGTAATGATACCTTGTCTATCTTTCAGGGTTGTTGTGATGGCGAGATGAGTTCATTTATGTCAAACACGTTGAAAACCATGAAATTCACTGAACTTGTGGGAATGAAGAAAGATGTTGGGGAGTGAGGAGAGCTAAGCAGTCATTCCCAAAGACAGGGGAGAAGAAAGTTTCCAAGAAGATGGAGGAATTGGGATGGGTATGACAGGAGGCGTTCAGGCAGCATTCTGGCCAGATACAGAGGGTAACATCAGCTGAGGTTTTGGAGATTTTTTTATGTAACAGCAGTACTTCACTGATGGGGACAAGCATACAAGACCAGCAAGCCATGTTTAGACACCAAGACTTGCTAGTAGTAGTTGTTTGCTGAGTCTAAAGGACCAAGGGGAAGAAATGACATCATTAGAGTCCAGTGAGCACTGGAAGCAAGGAAGGGGCTACCACGTGAGAAGGATCTAGTCCTACTGGAATTGCATCTGGAAGAGACTAGATGATGTAATCCCTACTGGAATTACATCTGGAAGAAGCCACAGTTCAATTGTCGTCCTCCTGCGGGTGCCTCCGCACAGGGATGAAGGGAGAGGCGAGTGAGGTCAGTTGTAGAGCCTTTTTCCTCTGGTCCTAGAGAAGGGGATGTGTAGGTGGGGGGACAAAGGAGGAAAGGCAGGAACAATCTAAAAGTCATAAGGATGTCCTTGTGAGAAGGAATAGAAAGGAGATTAAATAGTATTAGAAATATCAGAGAGTCTAGCAAATATTTAGGGAATATTCAAAGCCAGTAAGAAGTAGGATTTAAGAAGTATGTATGTAATGGCCATGAAGGCCATTGTCAGGCTTCGGCAATCCACAAAGTTGGGAGGAGCTCCAGTAGACATCTCAGTAAAGAGAGCCATCCTGAAACCTGTCTACAGAGGTGGGTGGGAAAGGAAGCAGATCAGATGCTGAGGTAACAGTGCTTAAGGGCATAGCAGCCTTCCTGGTGTGGGAACGACCAGAGAGAGAACGGAAAGTGCAGGGCAAAAGGGGCCGTGGGAGGGGAGGCAATGGGAACGGGTGAGACTCAGATATAGAGAGAGTGGGAATGGGTGAGACTCGGGTATGGAGACAGTGGGAACTGGAGAGACTCGGGTAAGGACACGGTGGGAACTGGAGAGACTCGGGTATGGAGACAGTGGGAATGGGTGAGACTCAGGTATGGAGATGGTGGGAACAGGTGGGAATGGGTGTGTCCACAGGGAGCCAGAGTAGCCCTCAGGCCAGCACTTCAGGGTGAGATTCCCTTTCTCTTTCCCTTCTCTTTCAGTCTCAGGTCCGGGACTGTGTGAGCAGGACTTCTCTGTCACCTTCCTCGTTTCTGATTCCCATCACACATAGTTATCTCGGACTTTGAAATCACAGATAGAGGCTTCCGAGCTTGCTGGGGGCAGTAGTGTCTCCTGTGTCTCAGCCCTTTTACAGTGGCTGGGACCAAGTAGGCAGCTTTGACATCAGAGGAGATGGCCGCACTCCTGGGATCTGGACTGTCCACAAAGGATATCCAGGCCAGAAGAAATAGAGAGTGAAGTCTTTTCTTCTTGGCTTTTCCCTGGGCACCTGGTGTTTTTTCCCCTTAGCACCTGAAAGAAAGTCTCTCCCTCAGTGGGGGGGGCTAGCTACCTCCTGCCATTTCTTTATTGTAATGCCAATTCTTATTTAACATCTGCCAAGCACAAAAGGTGCATCAGGGCTCTGTGGAAACAAAATGAAATGCTGGCAGTGCCCCGGACTTTGTCCTGAAGGAAGACAAACAGGAAAATAAACAGAACCCCAGGAGACAAGGAAAGAGAATGGTGGTGGGGCCTGGCTTGCTTGCTTGTTCCTGGCTGTTTGGCCTCCCCTTTTCCTTTCTCTCTTCCCAGAAAGCCTCTTGCTTTGAGAGAAGGTTGTGTCAGTTTTGCTTGCAGCCAGGCTTGTGAGCTCAGAAGTCAAGATGCTTTGAGAGAATGTATTTTGGAGGAGGGTGTTAAACGGAAAACAGCCAGGGATGTTGGGAAAGTGTTAGAATCAGGGAACAACTTCCTGGCATTGATTGGGCACTGTTCCTTCAGCCTTAGGAAGCACGCAAGGAAGCTTTGGAGCTTGCTGGGGGCTTAGTATGTCAGTGGAAGAAGAGAAGGGTAGGGTAGACATGTGGACATAGCTCATTGGCTTCAGTGTGGTTAAGGCAGCTCAAAATGAGCAGGGTAGGGAGTTGGTGAAGCCTTTGCCTGTAAGCCTGGGTGCTAAGAAAATAGGCAACAAACCAGTGCAGATCCTAATATAATAATGTATTCATTGTCTCAATAGGTGCTGAGATAGAATCCAGTTAGCTTCCTTGGTTCATCACAATGGAGAGCTGGCCATCTGAGGTCACGAGTCCATAACTTGCCCAAGATGTCACAGCTATACACATCTCAAGTGGACGAACCCAGGATTGCCAAGGGAGGGCTGTAGCTCATAGGTGAGGACTCCTAACTGGGCTAGAGAGATGGCTCAGCCGTTTAGAGAGCACTGACTCTTTTCCAAAGGACCTGGGTTCTATTCCCGGCTCAGACATAACAGCTCACAATAATCTGACACCTTCCACTGGCCTCCACAGGCACCTGGCAGACACATGGCGCACAGATACACATGCAGGCAAAACACCTATACACGTAAATGAAGATGTAAAAAAGAAAGAAAGACAATTCCTAAGTGATTGATGGAATTGTGCATCTCCCATAGCTGCCCACATGCTCATCTCCCAGCCACAAAACACAACGCCCACCTCAAAGATTATTTATGAACTGGATTTAATTGACCGCGGCCTGGGAACACGAATCCGATTGCCCTAAATACCATAGTCCAGTGTGAAAACTGTCTTGTGTAGATACTGAGTCACAGAACTAAATAAAGTCACAGATCAAGGTGGTTTCCCAAGGCATTATTTTCCAAATATATTTGGTAGGAATAAAGCAGGTTATAGCAGAGCAGGGGGACCTCTGCTATAGGTTTCTGACACTACTAATGGCATTCTTAATTTCTAGATTGGTGGAAGCTAGTGGCCGGCTGGTATCCCAGAAGGCTTTACCTGATAATCTGAGGTGTTTGTTATGTCAGACACCAGGGTGTTCACTGAATGGGTATTCAGACTAAAGGTAGCACACGATAATCTTGCTCTGTGTTTGGAGTATTACAGCTCTTCATAGTCACAAAGTTCTAACCACTCAACCAACCTTGTAGAACCTTTAACATAAGTGATGCTTTCTCCCCGCCCCCCGAGAATTCCAGTTTATATCAGGATATGTCCCAACCCTGTGTCCAGTGGCCCAGCTCAAATATTCATTAGCTGGCTGGTTGGAAAAATCTGGGAAAGCTCAGATGTTCCTGACTGGTGGCACATTTTCTTGTTCAGATGAGAAAGAGACAAAGAAGATTCGGCACCAGTACCACAGAGTCTGGGGCCGGTAGTGATATTTTGTTTGTAAGGTAGTAAATAAACTTGCCTGAAGATACTAGATTAGCCGTAGAGGCCAGGCAGTGGTTGCACACACAGGAGGAAGAGGCAGACAGGTCTCTCTGAGTTCAAGGTCACCCTAGGCTATGTGAGATTAAATTTATCTAAAAGAAAAACAGAGCTCACACCTTTAATCCCCACCCTTGGGAGTCATAGGCCTTTAAGCCCAGCACTAGAGAGGTAGAGACAGGAGTGATATGGCTTGGCAGAGAGAGGAATTCAATGCAGGAGGAGACAGGAGCTTGGAGGCAGTCTGAGGATTCATGGTGTCAGGATTGTCCCTTTGGTCTGAGCTTTGGTAGAGGTAAGAATTCTCTAGTGGCTGGCCCCTCTTCTTCTCTGATCTTCAGCATTAACCCCTATATATCTGACTCTGGGTTTTTAATATTAATACCAATTAGAATTCATGCTACAGTGGCCCCTTCCTAAAGGCCAGCCTTCATGGCTCCTGCGTATTAGTGCCAGCTAACTAATTCTCCCCAGTACCCACTTATCCTTTCATAACCTAAATACACTAATGCTGAAGGGTCTCCTCCCAAATATGCCCTTAGGTCTTTGAGAGATCTACAGCATGCCTGTGAGGAGTTGTCAGGAAACCATATTTTGTTTAGCGTTTTCTCCCTTGCCTGGCTTATAAGACAGAGAGCCTCCGAGCACAGGGTTCTGTACCTTTGAAATCAGACATACCGAATATTCTTAGTCATGCATTGCAGTAGAACAGTCGGTTCCAACATTGTCTGTTATGCTTAAATTCACTGGGAAAGTTGAAATGAGGCCTTCTGACCTCGATAAGGTTTTATTTGAAAACACATACTCGGTATCTATAACAGCGGCGGTGTTCTGATTAGCTGGTCTCCAGAAGACAAATATGATTTTGGTCATGTAGATACAAAACACACACACACACACACACACACACACACACACACACACACTACACACTAACACTCAAAAGCAAAAGCAAAGAGAAGAGGGTAGTGTAGGAGGGTGTGGGGGAATATGCTCAACATATAATATATACTTGCATGAGAGTGTCCTTATATATCATAGAACCATATACAATGACTGTATATAATTTAAAAATTTTTAAAAAAGCCTTCATGTTGGAGTCCTTTCGTTAGCCTTGCTGGGTATCTTAACACCTTCCAGTGAGACTCATGTGCAGCTTACCTCACTGTGTGGCAGCATGCAGGTCTGCCTGATTTAGATGCAAACACCACAGTAACTATTTCTCTCCCTTTTCGCACACACTAGGCACTGTCCTGAGGGTTTTTATCTTCCTTGTTTATTCCCACTTCTCACTGTCTTGGGGTGCTAACATCAGTACTATTTCTTTATAGATGATAAAACTGAGACTTGCAGGTTAGTAGCTCACAGTGGTCACATACCTACTCCTTTCTAACTACTTCCCACTTCCAAAAGACTGGCCTCGGTTACACCAGGAGGTTCAGGTTCCTCTGTACCTTTGGAACCCTGAGCCTCCAAGCCATGAAAGGAAGATGGAGGCCAACTCCATCCTTGATCCAACCTCTTTTTCCTTATGATCTTTTGCAAGTTTTCCCATAACCACTATTGGCATGCCTCTGCCTTTCAGTGTCTTCCTGTGGAGATTATTTTCCTCCCTTCCTTCCTTCCTTCTTTCCTTCTTTCCCCTTCTTTCCTTCCTTCCTTCCTTCCTTCCTTCCTTCCTTCTTTCCTTCCTTCCTTCCTTCCTTCCTTTCTTTTTTCCTTCCTTCCTCCCTCCATTCTTCCTCCCTTCCTCCCTTCTTTCCTTCTTTCTCCTTCCTTCCTTAGTTCCTTCCTTTGTTCCTTCCTTCGTTCTTTTGTTCCTTCCTTCCTTCCTTCCTTCCTTCCTTCCTTCCTTCTTTCCTCTGATACTTACTGCATATTTGCTGTGTATTAGGCACACTGTGGGTGCTGCCCTAAGCAAAGGCTCTGATTTCAATTAACTTCTGTATTTGCTTCATGTAGGGACAGTGTTTTCTCTGGGAAACAGTATGTTCTAAGGACTTAACCACTAGGCAGATAATAAACAGTTTTGTCAACTGACAAAAAAATGCAAGGCATGGGCAGGCAGGTGGTGAGATGCTTGGGGCAGGTGTACTTTACTGTAAAGCAAAGGCACCTGCCTCATTTCCTATGGATACTAAAGATCAAGGAGACAAAGTGGGTGAGTTTAAACATGACCTGAATCCACCTCTAGTGGATTGTCCCATATGATGACTTGTAAATTTGAAGATGGTGGGGTATTTCTTTGCTAGAAATCAGTGCCCGGCCCTTGGTCCCATCCCGACTTTGTGGCTAGGAAGAGGCACTAGGGTTGTGTTGTCACGGTCGCTATCTTAGGATACTAAAAGCCGTGGAGTTGAATGAGCCTGCTAGCAGCCATGCGTAAGTCCATGAAAAGCTCCTGTTGCAGTTTTTAAGGTGAGGACTCTTGTTCCTGCTCATTCTCATGTAAAATTCGCTGTTAACCTCTGTAGCATGAGGGCCGGCTTGTTGGGGTTTCCGTCCCGCCCGGTACCCCAACAGCCGGCAAATCCCAAAGAGAAATTACACACAGGACTCCATAAGGTTATAAACTGATTGGCCCATTAGGTCAGGCTTCTTGTTAACTCTTATAACTTATATTAACCCATTATTCTCATCTATATTAGCCATAATGGCTCCATACCTTTCTCAGCTGGGCAAGTTACATGCTGCCTCTTCAGTGATCTGCGCAGGAGTGGCTGAGGAACTTTTCTCCTCCTTAGCCTTATCCTATTCTCATTACTCCGCCTCTACTTCCTGTCTGGTTGACCCGCCTATACTTCCTGCCTGGCCAATCAGCGTTTTATTAAAATAAATGATTGACAGAATACAGATAATTCTCCCGCACCAAACCTCTCATGCAATGGTGGTTAAACATCCACTCCCCTCCTGCTGCATTTGTGGGGCAAACTGGTGTCCTCTCATTCAAAGCTAAAATCATCTGAAGGCCAGTGCACCAACCTAAGCGTGAGGACGGCCAAGCCATCTGCAGAGTCAGTTCCTGAACAAAGCAGAACACTGTCAGGGGATTAGCATCTTCCAAAACATGGCCTTCAGAGAGATACTGGCTGCCCAGGGAAGCAAGAGGAAGAAGAGTCCCCAGAAGAAAGCAGTAGGAGTCACCTCAGTCCCTCTCAGGAAGGTGGTGTTCTGCCTAAGGCTTGGGTCTTTGGGGCCTTCTGGAGGGAAGCCAGCCGATTCCACTGTTCAGCATGGTCCCACTGCCCAGTCCAATCATGGCACCGTCTCTCCTTGCTCTGAGCAATACTCTAATGACAAGACAACTTCTACAGTGGTTTGCTTTTAGGACTGTGGATTAACCTGAGCTAGTGTGGAATTTGGTGCCAGCGTTGATCCTGCCATCAGCATGCTCAGTGTGGTGTGTCTGACTTGAAAAACAAAACATCAGATTTGTGAGTGAGCCATGTCCCAGTCCAACCTGGGACTGTGCAGGATTGACTCAGGGAGGTACTTCCTTTGGATCCTCCAGGAGAGATCTTGTCTGGCCCCAGGCCTTTGGCACTATTTCTCTTCTAACATACCATCGAGCTCTATGGGGCTTCTTTAGCAGTGGGCAACAGAGACACCTCTGTGCACACAGAGACTGTTTGTCACATTTCCTGTCCACAGAGATGCTGCGGTCGACGGTACCCAGCAAGCTAACCTCCATGTTCAGGGTTTTTTTTTTTAATGTAATATTTTACTAGTTCTTTGAAAATTTCATGCTATGTAGTTTGATCCCATCTGTGCTCTACCTCATGGTTCCGTCTCCCAGACCAAACTCCCACCTCTGAGCCTCTCCTTTTACTCATTGTCTATAGTACTGTTGCATATATGCATGCAGATTGATATATAAATGTAACCTACTGAGTCAGTCCATTTAGTGTTGTTTGTATGTATATATTTTTAGGGTCGACCGTTTGGCATCGGCTCACTAGAGGCTCATTCCTGGGGAAGACTGATTCTCCCTTTCTCAGAAGTCATTAATTGCTTATAGTTCTTCCTTTAGGGTGAAAGTCCCTAATCCATGCTAGTATGTCAACTAGTGTTATCATTGCTTAGGCCTTGTTTAGACAGCCATATTCTTGAGATCATGGGTATAACCTCCTTGCCACATATAGAAGATACTACTCAAGCAGACATCCTGATCTTCTGGCTTTTACAGTCTCCTTGCTCCCTCTTCCATGATGTTCCCTGAGTCTTTGGTGTCAAGGTTGTATTGTAGATGTATCAGCTGGGGCTGGGCAACCCATGGTAGTTGCTCTCTTCGTTTTGACCAGTGGTAGCTTTCTGTAATCATCTCTGGCTACTGCAAAAATAGGTTCTTTGAGAAAGGCTGAGAGCTAGATTTACTTTTGGTTATAGGATATGTATTTAGAATGTAGCTAGGAATTAAACTGACTGTGGGCCGTGAGTAGTTTATTTCCCTCTAGGTCCCATGACCTCACCTGCCAGGGATAGCTGGCTAGGTTTGCAGTACCAGCACGAGTTCCTTCCACTTATTGGACCTTAAGTCAAATTAGGCAGTTGTTGTTGGCAACCCCATTAGGTGCCACTACTGTACCTTTTGGGGATATCTTGCCATACTGATCATTTTTATGGTTCATAGGTATCACAACCGGATAGGACCACTGATTGCTTTTCTCCCTTGGAAACTTGCATAGCACCTTAATGTGTGATGAGAGCTAGTCCTTAGGGGGGACTCTCCCAGGTCAGTTCTATCTCAGTTGTCCAAGTCATGTGTCTGAAGAGTGGTGTCCTTAGCAATAGGAACTCACCATCAGCTTCCGGGAAGTAACCAATGGCAAGCAACAGCCCTGTATTTGCTACGCACATACTCAGGTGGGCTGCAGACTTTGTTTACTGCCTTACTCCAAGGTTATAAGGTCATTCTCCTCTTTTATCACCTATGAGTTTTAATGATTTTTGCATATGTATATAGGATGCATGCATGTGCTTGTGTATGCATGTGTGTATATACACGTGTTCAATTATATGTGTGTAGTTGTACAAGTGTGTGGACGTCTGAGGTGTCATCAGTTGTCTCTCTCTACTAGTCTCCATCTTAATCACGGAGGTAGAGTCTCTCATTTGAAGATACAGCTCGTCAATAGAACTAGTCAACCTAGAAAGCTTACTCTGGGGTTTATGCCTCTGCCTTCTAGTGCTGAAATTGCAGGTTGCTGCCATGCCTACTTTTTATATGGGCTCTGAGGATCTGAACTCTGGTCCTCATGGTTTCATGGCTGGTGCTTTACCTATTGAGCCATCTCTCCAGCCCTTTATTTTTCATGCTTAGTTTACAGTCTACACGGAGTCGATTTTTTTTTAATGTATGTTGAAATATGGGTTAAAATGTCTTTCCCCGTAAGGGCATCCAGTTGTCCAGTTAACCTGGCACCATTTATTGATGTTGCCTTTTCTCCAGTACCCTTACTGACCTGTATCCTAAGTCAGGAGTCTGCTTAGACATTCTAAACAGAATTTTAGACCCTCTTTTGTGTTTCTTTTGTTTTTCCTTGTACCAAATGGCACAGTTTATTCCTTTAAAAAAGTTTCAATAGTTTTATTCCTTTCATTTTATATATTTTTCCTGTATGTATGCATGTATACATGTGTGCCATATGCATAATTGATGTTTTCAGAAGTCAGAAGGCATAAGATCCCCTGGGACTGGAGTCAGTCTGTGCTGGTTATTAACCACCATGTGGGTGCTGGGAATTGAACCTTGGTCCTCTATAAGAATGATCAAGTGTTCTGAATCACCAATCCATTCCTCCACCCCCACCCAGTTTCTTAATAACTTTGTAATAAATTTGATGTGCTGATAAAATTCCTTCAAACTTACCATATTTGTCATGATTATATAATTTTTGCTCTCAACATTCATACATATATATTTTAGAATTAATTGGTCATTTTTCACTACACTCCAGATGGAATTTTAATTGGGACTCCATTGAATTGGTAAATTACCAGGGAGAACTGACATTCTTTTACTATGTTACCATTTTTATGTTTTATATGGGACCAATTAATTTATTATTAAAAGCTATTTTTGATACTATCATACTTGGCATTCTAAAGTTATATTTTCTAATACTTTACTAGCATATAAATTTACAAGTTCATTTTGTCTGTTGAAGTTATACTCAGCTATGGTGATTATCTCACCAATTTTAGTCGCCTATCTGAAGATCTTTTTGAATTTTTTTCATGCCATTTGTGAGTCATGATAGTTTAATGTTTCCTTCCAAAACCTTTCATTTCTATACCTCTCCCTTGTCTTATTTTTCTCTTGTCTTATTATACTAGCTAAGACTTCAAGTCTAGATTGAAAAGAAGGAGTAATAATGTTGTACCCAAAAATCTCAATGGGAAAACTTCCACAGTGACCTTATTATATGTGAAGTTTGCTGTAAGTTTTTCATAGACACCTTTTTGAGACAATTTTTAAATAGCTGATTTTACTTTTTAGTGCTGGAGTTTGAACTCAGGTACTTTGCACTTGCTAGCTCTACTAGTAAGCTGTCTCCATAGCCTGCTTTTTCTTGAGGCAGGGTCTCACCATGTAGCTGAGGCCAGTCTTGAACTCAGTGTCAGGCCCAGGATGACCTGGAACTTGTGATCTTCCTGCCTTAGCCTTTAAAGTGCTGCAGCAATCACACTATGTCTTGCTCCTAAATTTGCTTGATGAACAGAGATGAACTATACTGATTTATTTTTTGCATCTATTGCATTATAGTACAAAAAAATCCTATATTTTTGAAACAGTGAACTATACTGATTTTTCTAATGTTAAAGTTGAACGCTTGGACTTCATTGTGCTATCTTTGTTATGATGTGCTTCTCCTGTGTAAGTGGGCTTGCTTGTTTAGGACAACCTTATCTGTGTTCAATAGAAAATGCCCCTTTCAAGCAATGGTCTTGGTCAAGTTTTGATGTTAAAGATGAATTAGGGACCATCTTCTTTTACTACTCTTAAAGATTTTGTAAAATTCAAATATTTTTTCCTTAGAATTCTATTTTGGAGCTATCTGGGATTGTGGGTTTGGAAATGAAATTATTTATGTGTATTTAATGCACAGGTATGCATTATTTACATGTATTATGCACATATGTACATTATTTATCTATATGTATTCATTGTCTATGTGTATATATGCATATGTGTGCATTGTTTATGTGCATGTGTGCATATTTGTGTGGGGCCAGATGTTGATGTCAGGTGACTTCCTTGATCTCATTCCACCTCATATGTTGACTCAGAGCCTACTGTTGAATGCAGAGACCATCCAGTTGTGTAAACTGACTAGCCGGCTTGCACTGAGGTGGGAGCTAGGGAAGAGAGGACCTGACCCTCTGCCTCTGCTTCCTGAGCCCTGAGACTATAGGCAGGCTGCTTTACCTAACTTTTCATGTGTGTTCTGGGGATCTGAACTCAGGTCCTTACCCTTGTGCAGCCAATTCTTTATCCTTGGAGTCAGCTCTTGAGCCTGGCTAATGAATCTAAGTTTTTAAACTTCATTGCATATAACTATGTATAACATTCCCCACGGTTTCAGGGGGAATTTTTTAAGTTGCATATGTTGATCTTCGCTTCCTGCCTTTTTAACTAGTCTTGCTTGAAGCCGATCAAGTTTCTTAGTCTTTGCAAAGAACCAATTGTTGGATCTGTTTATTTTCTTGATTATAAACTTATTTTCATTTCTGTTCAGGTTCTTTATATTTCTTCCAAATTGGAGAGCTTTAATGTGCAATCCTGTTTCAGCCTCTCAACATTTTTATGTGTGTATTTATTCTGATCAGTTTTTTTTTAAATCTGGATTATTCAGTGTCTGTTATGGATTGTTGTATCTGGGCACATGTTAAGTGCTTGGCCAGGTAACAATGAATGAATATATGAGTGACTGCCCGGGACAGAGCTAGGATGATCAGTTTGATCAGCAATAAGGCAACTGCGCGACACCCCTGGAGCCTTTGTGTTCCCATCTTGGAATGTGAGGCAGGCAGTTTCATGCTTGTCTTTTTCATGCCAGCCTCCTCATGAGGACCTTTGATTTCCTTCCCCACTCCCATCACTCATAATTACAGCAGCAGCAAGAATCGCATGTTCTCTGCCAGCATCTAAAGGGCCCTTCCTTGTCAATGTTCTCCCCACAAGAGATTGCCTCCCACACCTCTCTCCATTACAAAAGAGTCCAAATGACGCTGGGTATTTTAAGGGGTACAACGTTGTGACAGTGACAGGATGATGTGGTATTAGCACAATGACTCCATTGGATGTGCCATTAGGGCTTTTCATGTCATTTGGGTGACTGCTGCTTTGTCCACATTTAGCTAGGTGAGTCCCAGAGCTGAGGGAGTTTATTTTCAGTGTGGGGGAAAAAGGCTTTTTGGATCTGCATGGCCTCCCCTCCCCTTTGTGTTTAAGACTCCAAACTTCACATAGCTTCTCCCTGCCCACTACCTTAAAAGGCAGGAGGCTATGAGAGTGAGTCCTTATAAACATTCAGTATTTTTAAATTTTACTTATGAACTAACTATGTATGTAACTAACTATGAATTTATCTGGATACATGAGAGGAGGCAGGTGGACCAGAGAGACAGATGCTCTTGAGAAAAGTAGGAAGATGCTGAAAAGGGGGTGACAGTGGATATGGCAGATGTCACTCAGAATGGTAGGAGGGACTTTGTGAAATCATTTGCATATACCCTCTATCCTTGTATAGATGCAGTATCCCCAAGCAATTATTATGAACAATATACAAATATTTTGAAGTATTTAATTACCCGAGGAAGAAGTTAAAATCTGGTTCTGATAGCTTCTGAACTTCAAGGTCAATAATTATATTCACCTTGATCACGGTTGTATTTCAAGGACTTAATTCTCTACCTAGCAAGTGGTCTGTGCTCAATAAATATTTGCTAAGTGAACACTGAATACATACCTGCTGCAAGTAAACATTCATTTGAAGTTACATTTCTTCATGACATCTTGCTAACCTGTGACTAAAGCACCTCTTACAAAGATTGTCAATAATTTGATTGACAGATAGATGAATATCTATCTATCTATCTATCTATATCTATCTATCTATCTATCTATCTATCTATCTATATATATATATATATATATAGAGAGAGAGAGAGAGAGAGAGAGAGAGTTTAAGTTTGTTAAGTGAGAGTCCAACAGATTTTCCCTAAGTGTCTGTTATGCATCACACATTGGCTTGGTTGTTGGAAATGTAGCAGGGAGCAAATTTGAATTCCTGCAAATTGGAATTTGCAGGGAGCAAAGCAGTTAAAATCCCACATTCATGAGACTTACATTACAAACAATGTCGACATCAAAATAAGTAAGTGATATAGTCCTAGATGATGGGACCATCTGTGAGAACATGGTGAGTCTCAGGGACAGTGCCTAGTGGTCTAATTTTGGCTTTACTTTTGTGTGTGTGTGTGTGTGTGTGTGTGTGTGTGTGTGTGTGTGTGTGCTTACACATGCATGCACATGCCATGGTGCCCCTGTAGAGATCAAAGGACAAATAGTGGGAGTTGGTTCTCTCCTTCCGTCGTGTAGATCCTGAGGGATTGCCAGGCCTAGAAACAGGTGATTTTACCCATAGAGCCATCTCTGTGGTCCACGATGATAGGATAGTTATGATGGGTCTTATAGAGAAGTTCACTTTATGATGTTTTGTATTTATTTATTATGTATATGTATATGGGTGTGCACTTGCCATCTTATATGTGTGGAGGTTAAAAAATAGCATGTAGGAATTGGTTCTCTCCTCCTGTAATGTAGATCCCGAGGGGTGAACTCAGGTTGTCAGGGCTTACTGGGAAACACCCCTTTCTCCTGAGTCATCTTATGGGTCCAAGAAGTTCACCTCTGAGCAACTTCCTGAGGTAAGAAACTAAACACAAGCATGCCTGCAGAATGGGAGCAGCTAGTGTGGAAGTCCTGAGGAAGGGGTTAGGAGAGAGCTAGACGGCTGTGCGGATGCAGTCTGTGGACAACTGGAACCGAGTCAGGCAGAACCCTACAGGTTACAATGAGACTTTGACTTTTAGAAAGCCTCAGCAGAGGCTCAAAATCCACAGTGATTCATCTTACATTTTCACAGCGTCATTCGGGCTGCCATGGTGATAAGAGTCTAGAAAGAGGCAGAGCTGGAAGCAGGCAAAACTTTGGGAGGTAACTGCAGAAATACAAGTGAGGGATGCTGATAGTGACTTAGGGTGGCAGTGGTGTGGGCAATAAGGGGGAGTGAAATTCTGGTTAGATTTTTGAAGGAAATGTTTATAGACCTATTGATGGGCCCAAAGTAGGATATGAGAGATAAAGACGTTGGGGAATCAAAAGTGTTCTGAAGGTTTTTGTCACGAGGAATTGAGAAGGCATTGTAATTAAATTGGGAAGTATTGTTTAAGAGGAAACTTTGTAAAGAGTAATAAGAATAAGAACTCAGTTTTAAACATACTGACATAGATGTGGCTTGTAGATGTCCATGAAAGATATTAAGTAGGGAATTACATATATGATTATGGAGTTCAGGGTAGAGATTGTGGTAGGATGAGTGTGTGTGTGTGTGTGTGCGTGTGCACACGCGTGTGTGTCTGTCTGTCTTTCTGTCTGTTTGTATATATGTGAGTATATATGTAAATGTATATGCTTATATGTATGCATGTAAAGGTTATACAGATTATGAATTGTTTTTAAGGCCATGAAATCTAGAGGCAATCAAAACTGATGTCATGGATTCTCTTGGAATATGGCCTATAGGTTTTCTCTCCTTCAAGACTGCTAGTTTCATGACCACTGCTGTAAGCAGCCACACAGTGCCAAGTATGAGTTAGCTCAGCAGATGGACCTGCAGGGAGAAGAAAGGTACACCAGTCCAAGTCTCATTACCTGAGTGCAAGCTTGGTGTGGTGAGTCAGCTCCACCATCATCCTCTCAGTGAAGGGAGGCCATCCTGACTGCCATTACAGAGGTGCAGATGAACCCATCTGGATAGTGTCGCTTCGCTCTGCTGACGCTTTCCTCCTCGTATTGAAACATGGGTCAATGTCTACAGATGGATTCGTTTCCTATTTTTTTTTCCAATAGTACATTCATCTCGAGTTTAGATTTAGAGTTAGAAGTGACAGATGAACTGGAGATAAATAAATGCTTCGGAACGGTCAGTACTCAACTCCCCATGAACGAAACCCTGAACATAGCTTCCCTCAATGTGTTGTCAGACATGTTCTCTTCCGAGGAGTCCTAAAAGGACTACACTACTTCCCTAGTGCTACAGTGGGTAGCAGGGGTGCAGAGAGGGAGAAGATTTGGTGGGTTCCTGTAAGGAGCGTATCTAATAGTTGAAATAGTAATACAAGGGCAGACGGTGATATGAAACAGAAGCATGGGTTTGGGTTGTAGTTGGTTTGGTAGAGTGTTTGCCTAGCACACCCGAGGCCCTGAGTTCCATGGATTCCTAGCGCCTCATAGACAGGGTACAATGGCATCAACTTGTCATCCCAGCCTTTTGGGAGGTGGAGACAGGATGATCAGAAGCTTAAGGTCATCTTCAACTACCTAGAAAGTTGAAGGCAAGTCTGGACTATGTGATACCTGTCTCAAAGGGCAGAAGCATGATGGGTTAATATGTGTTATTAGGTAGCCAGAGAACAGACTCCTTGGTGCTATGGAGTCAGAGAAAGCACGTTAAAACAGGATATAGAGGTTGAGCTGGCCTTCGGGGAGTGGGGGGAATGAGTAAAATCAGGCAGGTTCGTTTCCTTATGTAGTTATGCAGGTCATAAGAACACAACTTTAAAGCGCACTATTTTATATTATATTCTTTGTACGTCTTTAGCCTCTCCTTATTGGAGAGATGATCTGGTGAGAAGGAGTGTGGATAGGATTGGGAAGGAGGTGGAACTATGTATCAAATATTTGTTTGATCCTAGCCAAACATCTAGTCTACTCATTCAGCAAACAAAGTGCGCACTAGTGAGAAGGCCACACTGAACACAGTGAGACATTTGTGCAGGGAAGTGCTGACAAACGCGTGTGGGCTCATGTCACATGTACAACTTAAGATGTCAAGTAAGGACCTGAGAATTTTGTCCCGTGGGCAATTGGTAGCTATAGTGTTTTGAATAAATATTTAAATTCTCTATAAGTTAGGATTTGAAAGACGTCTTGACAACAGTGTTTAAGGCGGCATGGACTACAAAATGACACATGGTGGAAAAGCTGAGGAAGACCACAGGCCAGGAAAAGAGTAGGGAGTGTTGATAGGGAGTCAACAGAAAGACATGGACTTGTTTCTAAGCAAGGATCCACAGAAAGTCTAGCACATCAGCTCCTGGCAAGTGCTTACTGCTGCCACGAATCTTGAATACAAAGTGAGACAGAGAAAAATGAAACCCTGTGCTGTCTCTGTGTCTGTCTTTTTCTCTGTCTCACTCTCTCTGTTGCCTGTCTGTGAATAAGAAGTGCATTCCACACTTCACGTGAGCCTGCTAATAATGAGATGAGACTGCAGATAAGGAGAATAAGAAGCATTGAGTTGACTCAATGGTTGAGACATCTATCTTTGGTGGAGATCCCCAGTGATTCCAAACATGATCAAATATTGTTAAACTTGATTTTCACTACAATCCTATAAAATTGGTATAGCCATTTCCACCATCTGATGAGGAAGCCAAGATGCAGAGAGGCTGAAGGACTTATCGTGGAACTCAGAAATGACAAGGCACATCTTCAGTGCTTGTCTGTAGAGCTGAGATACTATTATCTCTAGTGGTACCCTGGGCTACGTTTCATGGCCTTGTCTGCGATCACGGGGACATCCTTTGAGTATGTAGGTCAAACAGTGCTCGGATGGAGGAGAGGGAATCCCCCCCCCCCCAGTTGTTTGCTCTGTTTCTTGGGGAGTAAGCCCTGGCATTTGCCAGAACTCTTGCAGTGGCAGGTCCTCATGTAGTGGAATGAAATGGATACATTACCTCTTCAAGGTGAACAATAGTAACAGATCCTGTCAGTCTAAAATGTCCAACATGGCCTTCCTTCCCTTAGTGCCCAGAAAGGTTTGGCCCATTGTTACAGTATCACTGAATAGCAAGAAGAACAGGCCCCACTCCTCTCTAGTCTCTCCTTGCTCAGTTAGGGACCAGGAACTCAGTCGGCTCCCCTTTGGCACTGGCCCACCAGAACGGCCTCATGTTTCTTGCCCCCACCCCACTGGAGGGAACTTTGGCATATAGAATGCTAGGTTCTCATGTGCTAGCGCTGAGATTCCTACAGTCACTTGGAACTCTGGGAAAGTCAGCTTTTGCCTAGGCAGGGGGCTATTCTCTCAGAGTCAGAGATGGAGCCTTTCCTGAATATGAAGGCGAATCAAAGCTAGAGGAAGTGGCAGTGTGTTAGTGTACTAAGTTGCCTTAACAGACTACTCAGTCTGGGAAGCTCAAATATCAGATTCTTTTTTACCCAGCTCTAAAAGCTACAGTTCATGTATTGAGATGTCAACCTCCATTGGAAGTGCTCTCTGGCTTCCAGATAACAGCTTCCTCACTATGTCCGCTCATAGCTCATAACATTTCTCTGTGCGAATAAATCCCTGGCGCACATCCCTGGTGCACATCCCTCCACTCCAGTGTATCTGTTTCCTCTATAAGGACCCTAGTCAGGTTAAACTAGGGCTCACGCTAGTCATTTTGCTTTCATCACCTATTTAAAGGCCCCTTCCCACATACATCACATGCTGAATTACCCGGAATAAGGCTCTGACATGAAGTTAACAGAGACATTGTTCCGCCCCTACAGTGGGGAAAGCCCTCACTCCAATCCTTCCTTCTTCTCTTGTCCTCACTCCACCCAATCCCTTCCTCTTTTCTGGGAGTTCACCACAGGCTGGATCCAGAGAGCAAAAGACTGGTGTTTGAAGTTGTTGCTTAGAAAGACCTTGACAGCCCACTCATGACGAGGAACGTTTGCTGGGTACCTTCCAGAAGCATCCAGCCCCTCACATGAGAACCTCCCGTGGTACACGAGACTTTCTAGTTTCATGTATTAAACTAATTAGGAAAAGAAAAAAAGTCCTCTAAAACCAATACTTTTTTAAAAAAATCAAATCAGATACTGCAACTAAGACATGATAATCAAAGTTCATAGGTCATTCAACAAGCGCTACCCATCCATTTTCACTTTAATACTCAGCCCCTCAGGCAAAACCATCACTGCCCCAAATATATTTTTTAGCTTACTTGTGCTACCATGAAATTTCCATTTTCTAAAACTTCTGTAACATTTCACATATATAGGGTCTGCTAGCTGATATGCATTATATGGGACTTTGAAATCTACTTTTATGTGTACATTCATTTATCCAATAAACTAAGGCCTTCAGGGACAAGGCCTATTCATTCCTGATCTAATTTTTGACAGCTTGAAGTCACAAGGAGAGGCACTAAGTAGATTTCTTACGTCTGCTGAATGATTGGCCAATCAATGAGTTTGTCTGAAGCAGGAATATTCTTTGGGCTTACAAATTTAGAAATCCCTGTTTAATCAAATAAGGTGTTCAGCAGGTTATTGTGTAGACTTTTTGAGAAAAATTTCAATGTAACAAAACAATTCCATCTGTCTTGGATGTGTAATGTAGACAGAGCACACGAGCCACATTAGACTGTTGCTTCCCCTGCCTCATGGGCTCCTCACCTTACGGGTTACTCAGCCTTTTTTAGGATCTTTCACCATTTGGAAAATAAAAGGATGTACTCGTAGATGCCCAGTGCTTTTCACTTTGGCTGCAGTTTTCAGAGAGTGGAGGTGATCCGGAGAAGGGTTCTGAAGCCGTGTCCAACCCTTCTATGAGGAATATTGAGAATGATTCATCATGCCAACAAAGATACAGGAGGGAGGACAGGTGGCATATGTAGACCTATCCTCCGAGGTCACTCTCAGCAATGAATCTCTGAATTCATGATTCATAAGAACCCTTGAGAGACTTGTGGAGCCCCATAGTCATCAGCAAGAACATTTGCGTAGATTTTAAGTAGGAGTGCTCATTAGCAGAGGTTTCTGGTCAGCCAAATGCTGGGTGAGTACATATTATGTGACTTGATCTAAATTCAGCAAAATGTGCCCTGGGCGTAGGACTTACATAAATTTGTTTAATTTCATTGATGTAAAATGTGCAATTAAGAGGGCAATGAGAGTGGTTGTCTCTACACGATGGTTGTGGGTAATTTTTACTTTCCTGTTTATGCTTTTCTGTACTTTTCAAATGTTCATCTGCTATTTTTATAATTAGAAGGAAAGAGCAAGAATGAGGACACTCAATCAGTGTAAAATAAGGAATCTGAAAACTTCAAAAGCTACTTTAGTGCACCTTAGTAAACATTGTCCGTGTCATTCAAGAAATATCTATTTCTTACACTCGCACAAGTATTCCAGGGTTACAAGGATTGAGTCAAGATGGAACGCGTTCATGGGAAATGTTTCATAGAAGACCAACTAGGCCTTGTAGGGAAGGTTAACAACTTGCATGTTGTTAACAACTTGACGTCGGGTAGGTGGCCATCTCAGGCGGAGGAAGCCCTTGCACCTGGAAGATACACTCTGCTGTGAAGAGACTAGAAGGTCAGGTGAGCTGTACAAGATGGGCCCTGTTGAAGACATTCAGTGATAGATTGGGCCCAGGTTGCTATGCTCAGAGCTTCTAACTGGCAAAATGCCACTGCAGGGTCCTGACCAGAAGAATGCTGTGCTGGCAGACTGACTGACTGCAGTGGGTTCTGGAGAGCCCGTAAGGCTAGCACAGTAGCTCAGACTGCAGGGATGCTGTCTAGACATCCTCGGTCCTCCAGAAGGAGGATTTTCTAATGGGGATTCTCCTTCGCTTTGGGCTCCTTTTTAGTGTCCTTGATTATTACCGTTTCAGAAGGTAAGGGTTTAAATTATGTCACTAATGTATTTTCTTGGTGGGTAAGGCTAAGGGCTCTGAAACTTGGATTTATATATAGCTTTTCATAGCTTTAATGCCATGTCTCCATCCCCCTCCCATGCTATTAGCCTTTAGTTCATCTCCATTTTAACATTAAAGAGAATCAAATATTATGAAGTCCATATTTGGATAAATTTCATAATGTAATAGGGTAGACATTTGTTTGCTTGGTTGCTTGCTTGGTTAGTTTGGGTTTTCAAGACAGGGTTTTTCCTGCATAACAGCCTTGACTGTTCTGGAACTTGCTTTGTAGACTAGGATAGCCTTGAACTCACAGAGATCTGCCTTTCTCTGCCTCCGTGAGTGCTTAGATTAAAGGTGTGTACCACCACCCGGCTTGATAGGGTAGATTTTTTAACATCAGCTAAGTTGGATTATCTTAGAAGAGAAACCAGGGAGCGGTTGGAGGAGGAACGAGAATAGGATGGGCCGAGGTGACTGGTTGATGTCAGTAACCTTTGAGCTCTGAACAACTTTATGAAAACCTCAGCTGCCTCATAGTTTGTGCTATGCTCCTCTTCTGAGCTCGTAACAATTGCTGGGGCCTCGTGGGAGTTTTCCATTTAGGAGCTGTCAGGTGGAGCAAACCTCAGAGAATGGAAAACTTCAGGGAGGCTATGAGACCAAGTGGGAGGGTATGAAATAAAAATGGTGGCTCCACTTCAAAACAAGGCCATTGTATGACCAGGTTGCCTTTCTTCTTTCCCTTTAAAAAAATCTTTGTACTCTTGTGACTCACCCTGGATGACCTGGTATTATCTATGCAGCCCTCAGGCTGGTCTTGTATTTATAACAAGCCTCCTGTCACTGCCTCCTGAGTGCCGGGATTATAGGCATGTGCTATTAAGCCCAGACTCAGTGCATCAGTTTATTTAAAAAATAAAATCCTCCTTCCCAGGAGCTCATTGTCAGCAGCCTTGTTTGTAGCCTTATTATGAATTCCAAAATATGTCACATCTGGAAGATCTGTGCTTGAAGCGTGAATGTTATCACAGGAATCTTTTTTTTAATCATAGGAAAGTCTTTTATGTAGGGTGTTCTTGTCGAGACTAACTTGGAGAAAATTGGCTGCTGTTAGGGATAAATGACAGTGATCATTCTATAACTCATCTAGAACTTGAAAATGAATATTTAGATTTTTGTATTAGACCAGAAACCATTTGTCTCAGAATCAAGTATGGCACCTGGAGAATTGCAGCCCGCAGCCCTGAAGTGTGGGCAAGCCTTTCTCTATGAACCAGGCATATTCTTGAGATCCTGCATGTCAGTCAACCTTTTTGTAAATGGAATCTTTCTTTTTCCTTCATTAACTTGCCCTGTAATGTCAGTGATGTTTAATGTTCACCCCTGATTAACCTGAGTTGTAGCCAACTGCTAACGTTCAACTCAGGCTCTCGGTACTTCTGCCTCACTTTTCTTGCTTTTATTCTTTGCTCTTTTGTCAACGGATCCTTAAGGAATGGATACTACATGCCAGGTACAGTAACAGGTGTGGGGAATATGAGTGAGGACGACAGGGCAAATAATAACTGTCAGTGACAGAGAGCCCAAATCCTGTGGGTGCAGAGCAGCTGTGATGGCAAAGAGCCCCGTTGTCTGGAGTGGGGAGGGAGAGCTTCCTGGACTGAGAAAGGAAGCATTTGAGGGTATGAGGAGGAATCTGCTCCTGTGATGCCCACCTGAAGAACAGCACCAGAGACATGGTTGGGGCTGGGTTTCTAGAGTGTTGATAATAGATACTTTTGCTGCTGGTACAGAAGTCAAGCAATTGACGGTGTATGTTTAGCCTTCTCTGTGGAGGAGAGGCGAATGGTTTAGCCTTTATTAACCTAGTGGGGTTAGGGGGAGCAATTTTCCTTTCTACCTTCTCTCTCTCTCTCTCTCTCTCTCTCTCTCTCTCTCTCTCTCTCTCTCATTGTGGTATTAATGTCTTCAAGAAGACATGTCCAAATAAGATGAGGAACAGGAGAAAGCATGGATATTTTCATTTCCAATGGGAGTTTTGACTCAGCTTTTAAAAGAAACATACGTGTGTGTGTGTGTGTGTGTGTGTGTGTGTGTGTGTGTGTGTGTAGGAGTTACACCTTTTCCTATGGTAAAAGACAAAGACACAGTGTCAAGAGTAACTGATAGATTGAGGAATACAATGACAGGTAACACAAAGTTCTAACATAACCAACCATTTTCAAAGAGTTTCTTGAAATGTATTAGAAAAAAAGACCACCAGGCACGGCAGAGATGACTCACTTGGTACAGTGCTCGGCATGCAAGCATGAGGACATGAACTTGATGCCCGGCACCCGTAAAAGCTGGGCATGGTTGCAACACCCACCTGAATCCCCGTGCCGAAGAAGAGTCAGGAGGCTCTCTGGGGCTTGTTGCTGGTTAGTCTAGTAGATTCTGAGAGTTCTCCAGGTGAAGGGAGAATGTCTCCAAAATAAATAAGAGAGAGAGAGAGAGAGATGGAGAGAGAGAGAGGGAGAGAGGGAGGAAAGGAGAGAGAGATGGTTCTGCTGGTAAAAGTGCTTGCCCTGCTAGCCTGACAAATTCCCAACTCCGAGTTTGATCACCAACAGCTCCAGGTAAGCCAGTGGTAGTAAATTACATCTGTAACTCTAGCACTCCTATAAGGAAACAGGGACAAAACAGGGACAAGATAATTGTCTAGAAGCCCAAGAGTCAGATATCCTGAAATTTACAGAATGACAAGATAGACCCTGACTCAACAAAGTGGAAGAGATAACCAAGGTCCTAAAGCTGTCTTCTGACTTCCACATACATGCTGTTGGATGCACACATATGTGCACATACATCGTATGTACACAGAACATAATAAGAATAAATTTAGAAAATAAGGTAGAGAATTACTTAGGAAGATACACATCATTGACTTCTGGCCTCTACACTCATGCACACACATATACACAAAAGACAATCAGTCACATGGGAAAACAGAAAGAGGAACAAGCAGCCAATATGGTGTAGTTCTTATGCATCACACTGGCCAGCAGTGTGGACTGCTGTGCGGCTGTGATTCTGTGTCTTTATTTCAATGAATTAGATCTATATGAACAGTTCAGATAGTTGTAATATATTATATATAATATTTATAATACACTGTGACTTGCTTTAATAGACATTAAGTATATATTATAAATATATTATGCCATGTACATAATATATAATATATATTAAGGCAAGTTACAGAGTAATGTAAACAGTATGATTCTATTTTAAAGCTTGCATAAGCAGCCGTATGCTTGCTTTGGTTGTATAGAGTTTGAATGTCCCCAGAGATAGGTGAGAAGACAGATGCAAACACATCTGGCTATGAGCACCTGTCATAGCAGAGTAGAAATGGAGGGAAGGTGGGGAAACCAATGGTTTTGTATTGTCGAACTATTTCATATTCTGAATATGTACCAGTCTTGTAATTTTAAAATTTACAAATAAGTATTTAAAATTAAGATAGTATCAAAACACTCCCCCCCCCCGCCGCTGCTACCATCTAGTTATGATGTTGTTCAAAGCAGATAAAAAGGAACCTGTATTCTGTCAGACGAGATGAGCCCTGCCTCCTCCCAGCATATGGCAAAATAATGTCATTAGCTCTATCCCATCACCTCTAGGTACCCTCCCTTTTAGGACCCAGTGTTGACACATGTATTCATTTACTTCTTCATCATTATTAAGTACATAAAAACCTGTGTATCCGCTGCCTACTCAATCCTGGGCTTTCCCTGTGCACTGGCTCTTCACCCTCCTTAGTTCCCACATTTCATGTTTTTTCCAGCTCTGGGTCATCTTGGGGTAGCTGATTTGGAAGGGCTGAGAGGCAGGGGCTCTGCTTGGTTAAGTCAGTGGTGCAGGGCTCTTTAGAGCCTTAATCTCTATGAACAAACTGACCTGCCCTGATGCTGTGTAATAGAGGCGTTTTCTCGGCTCCGTGCCCAGGGTGGCAGAGCTGCCAGCCAGGTGTATGAGTGTTGGTTAATTAGGTGATTATATGTGTCCCACAGCCTGGGCTGTCTGCTGCTGAGCCTGGGCTGCTGTGAAGCCCTCAGGCCAGGAGTGAATTTCCTCTGCAAGCCTCTGCTGCAGGGAAATCTAATGGGACCCCTACACTCCCAGCTTTATCTTGTCTCAAAATGGCTCTGTTTTTCCTTCTATTGTCTGTTATGCTGCAGGTCCTGGTAGGTTCCAGTCTCTGTGACTGGATCTTGAGTGGTCTGAGGTCAAGACTTGCTTTGCATCATGGGATGTCCTGGTATTGTGCTCTGGTCACTGAATGCTCAGAAAACTAATAAGTGCTTGGAAATTTGCAGGATCCTAGGGAGTACCTGGGGTTGTTTTTTCAGGTTGAGGGATCATTGTTCATGATAGAGTTGAGCAGCAGGCTAGACTTCCTGCCTCTTCTCAAATAGACGATACTGTCAGCCCTCAAGAGCTTAGAGGCCAATTGAAGCAATGAGGAAGAGCTGGACCCTTTGTCTCTGGGAACCAGACTGAAAAATACCCATTGTGCAATCTCTCATAACAAGACAATGAAGAGCTCAGGACCCCTCATCTTGGTCACCTTTTTCTGAACTCTGGGCCCTGTGACAGACATTTGATCTTTGTGGAACTTTCCTTGTGTCCTTCAAGGCTTTACTAACCCAGGGGAATCAGACCAACTTCAGGTTTCAAATGGATCTCACACTCCCCGAGATATTCACGAAGTTTCAAAGTCTGTGCCTGAAGTTCAGAAGGGCAGTATGAACAATGACGATGCTGTTGGGGTACAGAGGCAAGGGTTCATTCCTTTGCAGCCCTGTAGACTTTAAAACCGAGCCAAATTCATCTTTAACAGAATAAGCTGATGCCATAATGAGACCTATACATTCTTCATGGGATGTCTTCTTAAACGTGCCTTAGAGAATAGTGTCAACCAAGAATACGGTTTGGTACTAGGGGAGCTGGAGGCTGTTCCAAGCACTGTCATTGGCTTTCCCTGTAAACTTGGTGATAGAGAGAGAAGTGTGAAAGGAGATATGGGGGGAATTAGGTGGGCAATACCTGAATTTACAAACCTGAGCTTTGCCTAATATTTAATTGTCAAATGACCAGTAACAACACCATATGCAGCTTACTTCCTGGTATGATTTATGCGACCCATTTTTGCGAAGGTGTGCTGTCAGGGATTTTGTTTAAAAAAAAAATGGCTAGTTGTTGAGCCAGTGTGTTCCAGTTATATGCTGTGTGTGTCAACACTGTAGAAATAAAATTTGTGCCCCCCCGTGGACCCATGCAGATTAATTTGATTCTGGAATGAATAGAAATATAACCTGTACATGTCAACTGTGTTTCTGGAACATCTGCTGTCCATGGGGAGCTTGGGGAAGACAAAGACAGTCAAGGCACACTTCCTTTTCTCTAAGAATCTATAGTCCAGCCAGCAATTTTACAAGGCTTCTGGGAGTGGCATACACAAAATCACAGTCTTTTGAGTTTGTGGGCTATTATTACTACTATTTTCAATTACCCTTTCCTGAACATCCTCTAAGATGTAGGGACTATCTTAGATTAGGCTCTCTGGAAATCGGCTTGGTGCAGGAGAAAGCGGGCAGACTGTTCAAGGGTGTGCTTCCAGGAGATGCTCTCAAGAACATGAAGGGAGTCGTTAGACAAAGGGAGGTGGTGTGGACCACTGCCACAGGATGGCCCTTCAGGGGTGGGTCATTTAGAGGCCAGTGCGGTTTCAGTGAGCGCAGCTGTGAGATGTCTGTGCACTTTGAAGGAAGGGCCGCCACTGCGCTGTGCACTGCAGATGTTCAGGCACATCCCCATCACTACGATGCCTACTTTAAAGGGCTTTCTGCTCACCCTTCTTTAAGCTACCAAGCCCTTCGGATTCGTTGTGTCTAATCTATACGTTTTATAGATGAAGCAATTAGAGAGGCAGAAAAGTGAAGTAATTTACCTAAGATTGCACAACCATTACATGGCCAGCTGGCACGTCGGGGAGCTGGTGACTCTCCGACTAGATTGCTCACTTAATCTTCATACAACTGTTTCATGGCAGTGCTGATCACTCCTATCAGACGAATGGAGAAATGGAAGTATTGAGGGAGTTAGGGATTTGTCCGGTGTCTCAGAACTAATGACTGGTGAGGCCAGGGTTTTCCTCTCAGCTACACTGTCTTATAGGAGTAATCTGTCCAGCAAGAGAGACACTGTTCTGGCTGCAGAAGACATCATAGTTCTTGAATAATTTATGGACTACCCAGTTGCCCTTCCCTGTTCTGCCCAGAATTGTGTCCTTTGCATGTGGTCTGGCTTCTCTGAGCCCAGTTTCTCCATCTGTGAAATGGGGGCAATGACTTCCTCTCTCTAAAGTTGAAAAGAAACCATGTGCAAACTCTTCCAACATGACTTACTTCTCTGCCCCCAGCTCAGGGTTCAAGGCCGATCCAGGGAAGTCTCCTGAGGGCAGATTCCCTGAGCATAGCCATGGTTTATTGGTCCTGTCCTTTCTCCTTTGTTTCCTTTCCTCAGAAAGAAAGACAGAGAGACAAAAATCTTATGTGCAGTTTGCTCAGAATTCTTACAATTGCCTGTTAGACTAATCACAATACAATTCTTAGAAATAAACGTAACACCAGCAATTATGTCCTACTTCTAATGTCTAATTGGCTATGAACTTGCTTTTACTAAGTTTTTTCCATCAAGTGTATGGAGTAGTATGTATGTATTTTGATTATCTCAGTGTCCCTTCTGCAGCCAATCTTCTCTTTATTAGAGAAACCAATTAGATGTTTGTTCTCTAGGCATGTGCCCTGGGAGCTCTAACTGTTTCTGGCAAAGGGTATAGGCAATCTAGTGAGCCTTCTGGTCCTCATTATCCACAGGGATGCTCTGCCACTGGGACCTCTGACCTTGAATCATTCCTTCAGTTCTTCCTTCTCCAGTGGGTGTCCTCACCCATCTTCAAGGCAGCTCTTCCCTGATCTCTGAGGCCTATCGCCTGGCTTGTACCATCTGTGCCACACCTTCAGCTCAGATGGGCTTTCTCTCTTCCTAAGCCAGTCACTCTTTCTCCCTGCAGGCTCCAATGCCATCCTAGGAAGCCTGTGTTATGTGTGGCCTGGGGTGCTGAGAACACACCTTTGTGCCTCTTACTCTGCTTCCTGATAGTTGTGTCTTCATCTGTGGAACTCCACGTTGCCCTCATCTTAGGACCAGCCTCTCTAGAAAAGCAGCCATGGTCGGTCCAGCACCCAGCTGGGAAGATGCTCCCTTCAGTTTTCCCTAACAGCTTTTCAACTGAAATGTCAGGTCTCTGCTGTGCAGGACTTGGGCCCCTGTGAGGGTGCCTGATGCTTGGTCATCCTGGAGGGGGTGGGAGGAGGGGTTGTGCCTGTTGCTATGGCAACACCCTGCTGAGATCATGAACCTATTTCATTTGCAGGCAATTTCAAGATGAATCAATCTCCTCACCCACTCCTTCTCTCCTGCTTATTCGTGTCTCCCCACAGCCTTCTGTCATCTTTCCTCCTCCCCACTCAACCTCAGACATTCTCCTTGCTGAGCGCCCCCCCCCACCGCCCCGCACAGTCTACATAACAACTGATGCTACTATGGCAAACTTTTTGATGTTCCTTTTGGACCAGCAGCTTTAAATTTTAATCAGTTACCACCCGAATGTCTTTATCTTAGGACAGTTGTGTCCAGCCTTTGGATTGCAAGCCATAATATGTTCCGGAAAAGCTGTGAATATGGCCCAGCATATTTGTAGATAGCAATGTCACGTCACAGTGTCTAAAGTCTGGACACCTCTAGCTGCTCTAACAGAATACCTGAGACTAAGTGACTTATAAAGAATAGAATTGTTGGACTCATAGGTATGGAGGTCAAAGTCCACTGGCATTTGAGAAGGGTCTTGCCTTTGTCATGAGTTGTCTCGTGATCACTGCATCTTCCAGAAGGGCAGTGTGCTGTGCTCTCAGAAGATGGAAGATGGTGAAGACTTCCTCCCTGAAGCTTTTTTATTAGAGCAGTCTTCCTTCAAGGAGGGCACAGATCTCATGAACTAAACCCCTCACCAAAGGCCCCACCTCTAACACTTGACATTAAGACTGAGTTTCTAAGTCCAAAGCCGGACTTATGTACTAACATGTACATAGCTGAGGTTCACTCAGAGTTCTTATCTTATTGCTGCATTGGGAGCCAAGACTGTGTCTGCATTTCCAACAAGGTTCCAGATGATGCTGATGCGCTAGGCCTAGGGGCCTCTCAGAAGCTCTGCTCCAGGCTGAGTTGGCACTATTGGAATTGGCAGTGACTAGAATGGTCCTCTCCACTTGAATTCTAAATGACTGAACTCATTCTTTCATACGTCACCTATTTTCATACGTCACACATTTCAGGGGCAGACATTGTTTAGGTGCATGACATCTAGAGAAACGCAAAAGCCTCTTCTCAAAAAATTCATGGATATATGTAGAAGACAGACAGTAAATATTAGAGGAAAGGATGAACAATTCAGTGTTCTATGAGGAACAAAATAGAAGAGGTTTGGAAATGGGCAACTGTTTCTTTGCTTGTGGCAAGTAAAGTAGTTAGGAGAGAGGCTAAGTAATGGTGATTCATTCCCCCAGTCCCAAGACTGTCTAGAGGGAATTACGCTTTGCCTATTTAAGTTAATGCTAAATCTAATCTTTGTAGACCATTTACTCTATTTCAGATACTGTAGCAAGCACTGAATATGCCAGCTGGGAATGTTCAGTCTAGACTGCCTGGGCTCCTGTTCTTCCCTGTCACTCAGTGCAGTACCGGGCAAGGAATTCCATCATTCCGGCCTATAACTTGCTTGTCGGGGCAAAGATGGTAGTGCTAGTATCTGCCTCACTGGATACTTTGAGAAGGTGGAGATTTCATGTCTATGTGGAAAAATAGACATAGAACTCACTTAATAAAATTTGACTCCATTTCCAATATACTTTATAATTCTAGGGCGATAGGTCAAACTACAGAATTGTCCTAGAGAAACTCCTAGGCCCCAGAACCATATCATTCAGATGAAACCACCAGCCATTGGCCAAGAGAATGAGATACAGGTTTGGTTTGAATGTGGGGTTTCGAGGACAACAAAGCAGACCTGGAAAGCTCCCGTGACACCATCCAGAGGGAGCAAACCTCTCTGGACATAGA
The DNA here is from genome assembly GCF_982192425.1 of Myodes glareolus. Lineage (NCBI taxonomy): Eukaryota > Metazoa > Chordata > Mammalia > Rodentia > Cricetidae > Myodes > Myodes glareolus. The sequence continues at coordinate 69,689,925 of NC_142030.1, forward strand.
AGATACTGGGATCACTGAGGTGAGATACAAGGAAGACTTTCCAGGGTGACTGGGATTTTGAAAGTGAGTCATATGGATGTTGGGGCTTGGCTTGTGCAGTTGACAGTTAAATGTATTCCCCAGGAAGGAGCTCCTCTAGCCAGTCCTCTGGCTGGGATATGAGATCAGCAAGCTTAACCTTGCTTGGCTTGATCACTTAGAGACCCAGGTTGGTCCTAGAGGATGTTTTCTGCCCCATCACATTCAGGGCCTGATACCATAGCTACTGTGGCACTGGCTGAGCCTTTTTTTAGTAGGCAGAGAAGCGTTGCTTTCTGATGTCCCATAAAAGACTTCCTCTTCCTTCCTTGGTCCCCAGACTCCCAAGGTTTGCTGCATGTTTTTCTGAAATCAGGGGAGTTCCCCCAGGGCCTTGGTGTGCTCTAAAAATCATAGTCCCTGTCACACCCAACTGAGCTGTCCTTCCTAGCTCCCTACCCAGCTTCACGGAGAGCCGGAGAGCCGTGATTATCGCTGTCTGAGAGGGCAGAGTCTAGCAGTCTTGTTTTAATCCTTTCCCCAGCTCATTGGTGATAGGAGTGATAGAGGCTCTCTCTTCCAGAGAGGATTAGGAGTTATTCTTTGTGGTAAGATAGACCCAGGAAGAGCTTATTAAATGATAATCCCTGATAAATTCCCTCTAATCATCCACTCCCTATGCCTTCTTAGTCATGGAAAAACCTCTACATATTCAATTAACTCTTTGAGAAATCTTTCTCCTCTCCTTCCTTCTCTCCCACCCCTTCCTTAATTGCTGCCACCCTCCTTCCTTCATCCCTCCCTTCTGATGGCCTCAGTCTTACCTGTTTGGTGTGTGAATACATTTGTATGTTCATGTGGGTGTGGATACACATGTGCTTTGGGTGCTTGTGTGCATACACATGCTTGCATGGAGAAGCCAGAGATCAGCCTCAAGTGGATTCCTCAAGTGACAGTCCCTTTGTGACAAGTGAGACAGGGTCTCTCACTAGCCTTAGGGGTTTGTTGACTAGGTTAGGATAGCTGTTGAGAAAGCCCCAGGGGTTCACCTGACTCCACTTCCCAGTGCTGGAATTACAGGGATACAGCCCAGCAAGAGAATTGCTAACTCTTCCACATCTTACTTCAGATGTAAGCAGGGCAATCCATTCAGTTTATTAATATTTATTCTTTCAACAGACATATACTGAGCTCCTGCTGAGAGCTAAGTTGGGGTAGGAACTTAGATCTACCTGCTCTTTGAAGTTGAGCATGAGAGCTGCCAGGAGGTCTTCCTAGTAAATGCAACTTCAACCAGGGTTTGAGCCCAAACTTTTCAGGCAGAAAAGGGGAGGCGGGTACCCCAGAGTGTGGCAGCAACATGAACAAAGAGCCCAGAGAGAGGAAAGAGTGTGACACTGAGATTGAATCTCAAAAAAGCCGTGATTTTGTATGTAGAAGGTACTAGGAGAGACAAGTTAGATAGTTTAGGTTGGGCTCATACACACTAGGGGCTTTGTCCAGGACAGTTGATACAGTATATTAACAAGGCAGTGGTGGTGGTGGTGGGAAGATAGATAGATAGATAGATAGATAGATAGATAGATAGATAGATAGATAGATAGATAGATAGATAGAGAGAGAAGCTAGGTTGGTTAGAAATGACATCTACCCCCAACACCTCCCTCCCCCTCCCATCTCTGAAGACTAACACGATCTCTCTGGTAACAGAGTGGCAGTTGTACAACAAGCCACAGAACTGAGAGTCAAAAATGGTTTCTCTTACTGGCGTTACTTCTGTGAACACCTGCACCTGTAGCTCTGTTCTCAGACATATTCCAAGTGGGAGCAACACTGGTAGTTCTGTCTCTTCCCACCCACAGGCCCAGGTAACACAGCGTAGTGCTCAAGAAAAGAGCAGACGCAGGTGTGGGTGCTGGCTCTTTAGGTTATTAACCAGGAAACTTTTAGCCAATCCCTTTCATTTTTGAGATTATAATAAAATTACGTTGTTTTCACTTCCCTTTCCTCCTTCCAGCTGCTCCCTTGTACCCCACTTTGCTCGTTTAAAATTCATGGCATCTTTTTCTTCAATTGCCTTTGTATATACTCATACACGCATACATACAGGGATGAGAGTGTGTGGGAGAATGTCCCTCTGAGTATGTGTGTATGTATCTCTAAACACATTGAATACAATCTGTTCCATCCATATAATGTTACTTGTATGTGTGTGCATTCAGGGCTCACCATTTATTATTGGGTGATGAATCGGTGTGTTCTTCCCTTGGGAAGACTGTTTCTCCAGCTCTCAGTATCCCATTGCCTGTAGTTCTTTGCCTAGGGTTGAAATCTCTGGTGCTTTCCCACTTTCATGTTAACATACTTGTTGGTGTCCTGGCCCAGGTCAGGTGTAGGCGGCCATGTTGGTGAGGCTTCATGGGTGTAGCATCTCCGATATTTCTGGGAGATGCAATTTCACAGCAAAATCTTGTTCCTGTGTTTCCTACAACCTTCCCGCTCCCTCTTCTGAAATCAGTCCTGTGCCTTATGTGGAGGAGTTGTGTTGTAGATTTACCAGCTGAGTCTTGGGTCTACCATTCTGCATTTTGATCAGTTGTGGTTTTCTGTTACGGTCTCTTGTCTATTGAAAAGAGATGTTTCCTTGATGAGGGATGGGAATTGTACTCATCAGTGGGTTTAAGGATGAACATGTGGAATGTAGTTATGGATCATACTGGTTTAATAAAATGGCAGTAGTAGGTTCTCCAAGATCCATGACTTCATTAGCCCTGAGTGATTGGCTATGTTTCCAGAACTAAGGTTGCTTTGCTTGTATTTAATGTATAGGTGTTGATTAGATCAGTATATGCTATGTTCTTGGCTGAGTGTCCAGTTCAGAGTAAATGCTTAACAAGAGGAAGTAAAAACTAGTTTATCTCTTCAATTATATGGAACATTGGTGTCTAATTCACAGGAAAATGTTTAAAGATATTTTAATGATTTATCTCAAGATAAGAGTATCATTGTCTTTGGCTCTCTCACAATCCATCTGCATGTGCTAGAAAGTTGTGCCAGGAGTAGTAAACATGCAAAGGAATTCTTTCCAACATTCCCAGATTGGGAAAATACTGGCCATTATTATTTTATTGTCTGTATTCTGCTTCAGATGTATGGGTAGAAATGTTGGGTTGAATTCATCTTAGAGGAAAAGGAGAAATCAACATAAATTTCTATGAGGGAAAGCGTCAAAGGGAACCAGAGTGTAACCCAAGGGCTGAGAAAAGAAGACTAGGAAGAAGTAGGTTAGAACCTGAGAGAAGGGGTGTGTGGAGGCATATTGAGCCAGAATGGGACTAAACCTGTATCTGCTGTCTCACGTGGACGTCTACTGAAAGGAGGAATTCCCCTTTAGATAGTCACTGGGTTCAGGAGTTAGTGAGAGTTATAGGACACTGGTGATGTACATGAGACTTCTCACAGATGAAGGGGATTGGCTGTTAGACTCTGACTGCCCCTAAGTTCACCAGTGGCTGTGAGAGGGGAAGGGGTGGTACCTTGTGCATACATGTACATGCATGTAGCCCAGTATGCCATGGGAGACTGATGTGTCATCACCATCTTGGAGAATTTCACCCAGGTCCTCTCGTGTCTTAGGTGAGAAGCAGACTGTAGGTCTCCTGCATTGGAGTATCCAGTGGCCTCTACTGAGCATGCTTTCCAGACTTGCTTGAGTTCTGGAGAAACAAAAACTCATGAACCTGGGCCCTTGCTATCAAGCTATTCTTATTGAAAAGTAGGAGTTCTTCCTAGGGCCACACAAATAAAGTGATCACCCTAAGCTTCTTCAGGAAGTCAGCAAGGCTAGCTAGTATCACCTACGGTTTGATGCACAGTCATTAATTAACACAGATATCTTCCATGATAAATTAGTTTTCCTTCTGTTAGAATCTAATGAAAAGGAAGGATGAAAGCCAAGGAAAGTGATTATCTGGAGCTTTTTTCCTTAGGTGTCTGCTCCTATATACTACACTGAATATTTAAGCTAGCTAGGTGTCCCTGCTGGATGTCAACAGAGACGGCATTTACAAGTCATCTATTTATTTCCAGGGAAGGAAACTCATATAGGCCTGTGAGGCAGAAGAATGCCAGCAGATTTATAATCTTCTATTAGTCAACAACATTACTGAGAATCTCCTGTTTGAAGAGTTATAGTCTAGGCATCAGTAGAGTACACACAGAAATATGAGATGAGGTCCTTTCTATTGTAAATTCTAGGCATTGGTAGAATGCACACAGAAGTGTAAGACACAATTCTTTCTCTAAAAACCAAATTTAGCCATAATGGAAAAGGAGGGAGAGTATGTAAAAGAGACAGAACACATATAAAAAGATCTAAAATAAGCCTGGATAAATGTCTAAGTGTAGCACTTAATGCTGAATTTTCAATTGCAGGTGTTTTTGTTTGCTTGCTTGCTAGTTTTTTGTTGCTGTTTTGTTTTTTATTTTTTTAACTTCTGACTTAGCTTCCTTATGGATACCAAAGCCCCTGAGTGCTATGTTCTTTTCTCATGGATTTTTATGCACAGTACCTACTCAGCCATGTTGAATGAATGTATGTACTACTATGAGGTGTTCCTAACTGCTAAGGAAAATCCTGGAGTAATGTGCTTGGGGAAAGCCTTATAGATGCTGAGCAAAGTTTCCCAGTGTGAGAGGACTCAGGGTCTGGTAGAACGAGAAGATAGAGGAAGGAACGACAAAGGAAGGACTCTTGGAGAATGGCAGATCTCTGTAGTTCAGGCTCCCAATGAGGGTCCCCTGTAGCCTGGCTCTTTTTTGCTTCATCTTGCCTGACTTGCTACTGCTTATGCAACCCTTGTAGATTTCTTCCCATCTATCTCCCTTTCCTTGGAACATCTTCTTTCTGATTAGCCAATAGAAAATTTCTTTCTCCAAGTCTAGATGAAAGAATAGTCCCTCGAAACCCTGCTTGACTTGCTTGACACCTCTAACTTTTCTCTTTGATTAAATCACGCAGCTCACAGATCTGAATTCATAGCCTCAACCTTGAGCAGAGGTTATCGCCCTCATGCCCTTAAACTTCATAGTTTACAGATGAAATCTCATGATTCGACTAATTCCATAGAGAGTAATGATGGGGAGTATGGCCCTATATAAGATTAAATCCTAAATGAGTAGGTAGAATATGGGGACTTCGCAAAGTGCTTTGAAAGTCAGAAGGCTAGTATTGCAGTTTACTTGTGTAACTGGACCATTACTGACCATCTAAGCCAGTGGGGAAAAGTCAGGGGTCTTGGGCTGACAATACTATGCAGACAGAGACTTACTTACTCGTAGTAGCTCCTGGTTCAGTCAGATGTTGCCTTGGGACTTGTTTGTGTGGAGGAACTTTGCATGTTTATGAAATATGCTCGAGGATTTGAGACATAATGAAATGACTTGATTTGCCTCCTTGAATCAATAGGCTCCGCCTCCTGGCTGATTGACAGCCAGTGCTTGCGCCTAACTTGCAACTTTCTGTCCTTGCTCTTACCTGTTTTCCCCATTCTTCTTCTTCCTTACTGAGTGCTGGGAAGATTACTGTTGCTTTCCAATTGCAGGATCCCAGTGTGAGCTTTCCTATTTGTGTTTGTTTTTTCTTACAAAAGTGGTTTTCAACCTTCCTAGTACTTTGATCCTTTAATACAATCCCTCGTGTTGTGGTGACCCCCAGCCATAATATTATTGTGTTGCTACTGTTATGGATTGTAACATAAATATCTGATATGCAAGCCCCAAAGGGATCACAACCCACGGGTTGAGAACTGGGGCCTTAGGTAGCGATAGTACTGGTGTGATTGATTTCAGGACTCCTAATGTTACTGGATAAAACAGTCTGATTCTTAAGAAGTTGAGCCACTGTGGCTCTAAGATTGTGGCCCCAGGCTCTCTAGTAATTTCCCTGTGTCCTCCAAGGAGTCAGTCTCATTATCTGGGCCTCAGTTTATTCTAGAAAATGATAGATTCACTCAGATTAGCTCATAGTTTTCATCCTGGCATATAGGAAACCAGCTTCAATGACCCATGTGTGGGATTCAAAATATCCAACAGCGTGTAAGATCCACTATACCTTGTATTATTTTCCTAAACCATGGGTTGGCAGACATACAATGGCTCTGTTAAAAATGCCACAGAGCAGCTGTGAATTGGGTGCTTCCTAGCAAGGTTAGTTACAGCCCTGCTGAGGAAGGGATAAAATGCCTCAAGTCAGGGTCCTTAGAAATGGACTTTGGGATAGAGATCCTTACTGAAGTGATCAGAGAGGAATTGCTGCTAGGGGATTCCTGAAAGAGTGGGAGCAAAGTAGCTAAGTTAGGGAAATCGAGGTAGAGGTGTGGTCTCAAAAGTGCTGGTGTCAGCCTTATTTTGGAGACAGTTCCAGGGTGTGGACACATCACAACAGTGTTTCACTCGGTGTGGAAGGAGATGCACTATCAATGCTGTTTCAGTTCAGGCAGCTGTTGGCTACCCCACCCCCCATTATCACCATGAGGCCACGAAGTTCATGGTCAAGCTGGTCTTTTAGCCAGAGATAGACTTCTGCGGTGGGAGGAAGAAAGAGGCCAGTATGAGAACTATTCAGAGTTAACACCCACAGCAGTTGGGGGATGGGTACTTTTGTAGGTAGGAAGCCTGGCTGGGGCAGCACAGACTCTGTCTTACCAAGACCGCTGGCTCCTATGGATGGTTTAACATATGGAAGGGAGCATTCTCATGGCAGTAACCCAGTGAATATGGTCTGATGGACAGTTCTAGAAGTCAGTACTTGGTTATATTTAAGGAAGGAAAATGACAGCTAAAAGCAGCCCATGGGCTGTGGGATACTGGTTGTAGTAATGTACACTGTGGAAAGATTCATCTAAGAGGTTACCTGTTATTTTTTTTTATGTTTCAGAATATCTACAAGGGATTGGGCAGGAAGAGGTACTACAAGGCAGTAGCATTCATTCAAAGAAGGAACCCCTTTTTCTTCTTGTATACCCGTCTGCTTTTTGATGTTTGTTGTGCCCCACTTTCATTCATATGATTCTTTCTCTAAAACAAACCGTTCCCTGCCTGTTGACCAGAGTGAAGTCCACCATCCGCCCCCACGGTCTCATCAACACCGCCATCATTTGGAATTGTGCTTGTGTGTTTGTTTATTTCCCACGGGTACCCCTTCTTCTACTACAAGTCCCATGGTGGCCAAGACTGGGGCTGTTTTGCTGGTCGCTTGTCTTTAAAGGAAAGAATTTCCTCCCTAGTAGGTAGTTTGTGAGTTTTTAGGATAAAATTGTGTTCTGAACAGAGAATCTCAGTCATCTGGGATAAGATGGAGGCCCTCATCTTGGTGCTAGGAGGAAGTGGGGGACGAGGAGGAGTCGTCACTTGGTGAGAAATAGCCTGCCTGATGCAGAACCATGACAGAGGTATTTGTTGAGAAATCGCATTTATATTCACATTCCGCCATCACACTCCTTTTCTTAGGTGTGGTTAGCAGAGTCCTTGGAAAGGAGTGTTGGCTGAGACAAATGGTCGAATTCCTTTGACAGCCTGGTGGCTGCTCCAACCATCTTCCAACCTGAGCTATTAATAATTAGTGAAATTGAAGATCTCTAATTAAGATGGAGCCCTGAGGCCAGGGGTTTTAGTCTGAAGCTATTTTTCATCCATCCATGCAAACCATCTGGAAATCCTGGAGATGTTTTCTTTTGTCACAGCTTGGGAAGTCCCACTGGCACCTGCTAAGTGGGGGCTAAGGCTGTGGTAACACACAGGGCAAAAGTCAGGCAGAGAATCCCCTGACCACAAGTGGAAGTTGTGTTCCCGCTAAGGAAACCTGCTGCAGTCTGGTTTGGGTCTTCCAGCTGCCTCCAACCTGGGAATGGGGTGCCCCAAAGACTGTGAAGAATTCTGCATCCTGCTCCTTTGGGAAAGAATATACCTCAGTGTTCCAAGCCATCAGTGAATCAGGGGTAGTACAGCCTCTCTGCTCAGAGCTGCTCGGAGAAGCAGGGGCATGACTGGGGGGTGCTTCAGCAGGCTTTCCAGAGAATTGGGTAGGACCCTGTGAAGGTTCGACACATACATCCTCAGGCAGGAAAACCAGGGGGCCCTCTTCTTGACTCTTTCCATTCCTACCTTTCTCTTCTGTCTGGTTCCTCCTGCCCTGTCTTCCTGCATCTCCCCCGCCCCCCCCCCCAAAGATTAATGTGATAATTGCCATGTGTGCCTGTTTACACAGGGAGTGGGTGAGCTTACCACCCCCAATCAGGCAGGTTCCCAGAGAAACGCGTTCCCACAGTGTCAGGATGGGTACCTGCCGAGCACTCCCGTGCAGGTGGGCTGCCACCCCCGAACTTCTTTCTCTGTCTGTCATCACTTTTGTCATGTGCACGTGTGCACGTGTGTGCCATTCAGTGAAGCGGCAGGTGAGAAGGAGGGGAAACAGCCAGAGTGGCACCAGGAGAAGGGTCAGGCAGAGAAATCACTGTGCCTTGTAGGGGCATCAGTCTTAAAGAAGAGGACAGAGATCCAGTGAAAAGCTCTCCTCTGATAGCTGTCAGATGGTGGGCCTGCTAGGGTGCCCCAGGGAAAAGCAATAGGCCATGAGGGAGAAGGTTTAGTAGGAGAACTGGTGTACTTGATTAGAGGCTAGGAAGTGCACATGAGGCTGTTTGCAAGCCAGTGAAACCAGCAGCACATCGCCCTCCAAATCAGAAGCTTTGGAACGATGGAGGATGATGGTCCAACCCTTATACCAAGGCCAAATAAAAGCCCACAGTTTTTTTTTGGGGGGGGGGGCACTGGTACAAGTCCTAATGTCAAGTTCAGCTGGAGTTCTAGTGCCCAAGGTCAGGAGAAAAACAGCATCCAGCTCTAAGGGAGGAGTCGAAACACTGTTTGAGCATGTGCAAGGTCTGTTATTGCATCTTTTCGTTTCCCGTCTAAGCCCTAGCAAGTGGGAGGCACCTGTAATCTTGTTGGGATGTCTTCCTACTTAGTCTCTGATCTACAAGCAAATTTTCTCTGGGTATGACATATCACATAGACCAAGCTTCATCAGCCACCCAGGCATCCCTCAGTTCAAAGTTAATCACTGTAGCAGGTGTTCCATGGGTGTGGTCTGAAGAGGCTGCTGTGCTCTGGGTAGCATTCGCTTCAGAGAAAGGCCTGATTCACACTTAATTGTTCCCTATTGGAGGTCTGGGTGGTGACGGTTCCCCCTTGTAGCTCTCCTAGGGTCGGAATCTAGCAGAATATACACTGGAAGCTACAGTCTCATGCCTCAGGATTTTACCTGAAGACCTTAGCAGGGCTGTCTCATGTTCTTATAAGGTTTGAGTATCCTATATACAAGGTGCCCCGTGAGCCCTGTGACAGTCACAGACACGGTGAAGAAAGAATGAAAGGGAGAGCTTCTCCTTTTCTCCAGGCTGTGACCTCCTGCCCCATCTAGAGAGAGTCACGTGTCCAAGCACAAGAGAAAATGACCATACTTCACAGCCACACTGGCAGTAGCATCCTGACTCCCACTTTGCGCTCTATCGGGATGCTGGCTGCCTTCAAAGTTGTTGATTGCTTCTTTTTAAAATCTCAAAATATACTTTAGTAGACATGTCTCCTACACTGGACAATTTTAAGTTTTTAATAATGATGAATCAGAAGGAGACGAACGCTCAGAAAGAACCTTGCTATTTTGAAGGAGGGAATCGTGCATGAAGTGCCTTGGCTTGCCCACTCTCGGATGAGGAGTGTCCCCTTCATCTGCTGGCTGTTGGTCCATACAATAAGCATGTGAAGCCACCTGGTCAGAAAAGACGGAGGAGGAAGGGCAGACAGAAAACTATGTGACAGGAGCTGGGTGGGGAGAGAAAGCAGCGACAGTGTGAAAAGGTTGCCAGTAAGGGTGGGTGCTGTCAAGCCACTCTCTCCTGAGGAACCTCTTCAGCTGTCACTTGTTTCCTTAACCCCCAGGGCTCCATGTTGCTGGGGCTGACGCCTTCACAGCTATGTGCTTCCCTTTCTCTTTCCCTTCTTCCGTTTTCTTCTTCCAGGATGTTCCATTGCTGAGGTAGATGACACATGTAGCCATTGAGAGAAAACTCCACAGATGGAGCATATTATCAGAATGGATTTGTATTGGTCTATTTTTAACAAGGGAATCATCATATTCAACGTGTGGCCGTTTATTAATTAATTACTTCTGTGTGTGCCAAAGTCTTTGTAGCCTTCCAGATATTCAAGTATTCAGATAGTTAAAAGCAAATCCCAAACATTCTCACACAGCTCTGACTGGACCAACACAGTTCATCATGAGTGTTTTGTTGCAGAATTAGGAAGCACATTCCAGACTCTTAGCCAATAAGGGGCATTCTTTCATCCCTATGTCTTATGGGACATATTCTCTGATGTATTAATAGGTTTTCTTTGAAAAAAAGTTTTACAACCAAGAAAGTTTATGAAATGGCACCATAAAGTCAGCAATATATCTTCTCACAGTTCTTCTCCCTGCCTGGGAGACATATATAATCTGCTGTATCCCCTCGCTTTCTCCGCTTACCAAACCCATTTTCCACAAAATGCCATCATTACCTTTGATAAATCACAGCAATGTGGAGCCCACAGAGAACACAATGTTTTACGTGGGTTTAACTCTGTAGCCGTCCTAGCTGCTCTTCCACCAGAGCTCAGTTGGAGATGAGAGATGCCCCAACAGCCACAATTCCATCACTGCCACTGCCGATACGGGTATGTTTATGAGCAGCTGAGCTTTGATCTGGGTGCTTGGTGTAAACTTAGCCGCTGTTGCCAAGGAACATCGGAAGGGACTGGTAAAACCATAACGCGTAGAGATTGTGTTAATCTGGAGCCACTAGCAAACCACTGAAGTGAGCTAGACTTCAAATAATATTTGACTTCTAATCCTGAAGACAGGCAGAGCTAGCTCTGCAAGGATCATCAGTCTCCTCCTTAGCTCATAGCAAGGCCCCTGCTTCAGCCATCTTAGACACGTCCGCTTCCCCGTCCTTCACAGCCCCGGTGGCTCTCAGCATCTGGTTCTGCATCTTCCTTCTGATGATGGGACATGACTTTTGATGAGATTTGCCTCATGTCCTTTCTATTTGTATCTAACCCAGACCTGGTTAAGCCAAAGACCTACGTCTCAGACACTGACGCTGGCAGTTCTTCACTCCGCTCAGTTGTTAGAACTGTTTGATAGTTTATATATTTGTGTTGAGTTTTTGATTCAACTTCAATTTCACTCATCTCATCTGCAATCAGTGCAGGGCCAAAACAAAAAACACGAGTTTGCCAAAAGGGCTTGGCTTGGAGATCCTTTTTAATGGACGATCTGAGTGTCCAGTGACAGCAGCCGTGATCAATCGGCAGATATATTATGTAGCTTGACACTGAATGGAGAAGAAAAATGAGATAATTGGGGAGAAAAAAGGTTGGATTAAAGAAGTGCACAAGATACATGGGGACAATCACTGTAAAATATATCTTCAAGGTCGAGTGGTAAGAAGGAGAAAGAGGAACATCAAAAGATGAGTCAACACTTGTCTTAGACATTCTGAACTCTGGTTTTAATTAAGTCGGCACATTAGTTTCAGCTATGGCATTTGCTCTTGATGGTTCTGATTTCCCCAATGAAATGGGAATTTAAAAAAAAAGAAAAAAGAAATGGGGATAAAGTATCTATTGTGAGTTTCAAATTGATATTGAAAGTGATGCATTGGAGGTTGGGTTAGGAGAAGGGTTCTAAGGTCTGCATATGTGAAGTACAAATCCAGAAAATCCCTCTGAAAAGACTTAGGCAGGGAGAAGCCAGGGAACAAAAAGAGCTCTTTGTTGGGAGACAAGGATGTTAGAAGAGCAACTCAGTATTTACTGAGTTCAATTTCAAGGGTCTCATAATATATGACTTGTCATCTTTCTCCAGTTCTGGGTACTTCAGCAATTTTGTATCCAACTTGAAGCATAAGAATTCATAATACAGATCTCTGTGCTTTTTTCCACTTTTCTGTATCAGTATGAGCTAGGGGAGAAGGAAAAGGGGAGAGATCAGACAATCTCATCATCTGAAGACTCTTCAAATCTAGATAGAGTCCTTCTTGTGCCTAGGGCTTTGCTGGGGTCAGACCTAGACCAGCTCTGTAATACAAGACCATGATGGAAGAAGAAAAGTCACCCCAGGAGCTGGGAAACAGAGTGAACCTAATTCCTTCTAAGCAGTTCTACTGAGGGCTTTGCTAACACCCATGGGATAGGGTAAATGGGCACAGCCTGCCCTTGTATTTTGATAATCCATCTTGTTTAAGAGTGCAAAGGTTGAGAATACATGTTACCAAGAAGCCAATTCATCTTTTTATAACCTTGGAAATACACTTTGGCATTTTTTATATTCAGTTTTCATATCTTCTAAGTAAGGGTGTTAGAATTTTCCCACTCAGGATATTATCGAGCTGCTGATATGACCTTCACTAGGCACATGGCAGAGTGTGACTAGTCTTACAATAAAGTGGCATGGGAATGGGGATGAGATGATGTTTAACTGTATCACACTGTGATTGTTACATCACCCTCTGTATGAAGCCGCCAGACTGTAGGCTTTGCTTCTTGCAGATGGCTTTAAATATTAAGAACCCATTTTTCTTTCTTTCAGACCAATGATGCCTTAGGAGCCACCTGGAATTGGCTGTACTTCATCCCCCTCATCATCATTGGATCCTTCTTTGTTCTCAACCTGGTCCTGGGAGTGCTTTCAGGGTAAGCAGTCTCACTCTTCTCTCATGGGCTACTAGGTGAGAGCCAGTGCCTCCTGATTCGGGACAGTTTTACTCACTGAACCACCACTTAGAGGACACTGTGCCAATGTCATTCTAGCTGCTTCAGTCCAGTAACAAATGATTGTTCTAATTGCCTTGATTATTTTTAGACATTAAAAAGCTTTATGTCATGAAGAATTCTGAACAAAGTATCTTGTGAGTTCATTTATCCATCCGAATCTTCATGCAATGACTCTATGCCAAACCCTGTCCCGTTGTTAGGGATGTAAAGTTAAAGAAGATATAGATTTTATTCTCAAAAAATGCTTGCTTAGCCCAAGTGGTGGTGCATGCCTTTAATCTCAGCACTCCACAGGCAGAGGCCGGTGGATCTCTACGAGTTCAAGGCCAGCCTGGTCTACAGAGCGAGTTTCAGGACAGCCAGGACTACACAGAGAAACTCTACCTCAAAAAAACAAAATCAAAAACAAAGAAAAACTGTTTGCTTTGCAGTATATTGGACATCGCATCTCATGTTTATGACTTGAATTCTTTTATACCAATTTCTATTGCCCAGTGTCTAACATGCTTTGCCGAGAAGACATTTTTGTTATTGGAAACAGAGAGAACAAATATTGTTTTTACCAACAATGTGAAGTACAATAATTCGTTTGAGAGAAGAAACAAATCTCTCCAGTTTGAAGTCATTAGGGTTGGTGTCAAATAGGACTGGGAATTGGGTGGAGGATAAGCTAAGTGTTAGAATAACATATGAAAACATTGTACACGGAGACAAACATGCTAGAGAAGATGAAGAAATGTGACATGGCATGGGGTGTAAAGAGGCTAAACTATGACATTTTATGATAGGTCAGTCCAGCTAAATATTGTAGGAAACCCTACACCTTACTGAGCAGGATTGGGGTAGTGGTGGTGATGATGGGAATGGTTTCGTCAATTGGCTTAAGTTCTTCAAATGATAGTTTGGAAAAGTATCTTTGTGTTTACATGTGACACATTGAAAGAAGTTGGGACTTTTTTTTTTTGGAACTCTACGGCTAGAGGAAAGGTACACTAAAATGGCACAAGAACAAGGAAATGAGAGGAATATCAGCAGATGAGAATGTGGACAAAACTTTTAATATAGCAAATGGTTAATGCCCCGGTAGTTGTAGAAGCTGAGTTTAAGGGCTCCTAGTGGAAAATGACAATAAATAGGCAAACTGGTTTTCCTGCTCAGCCTGATAAAGGCTCGGGAATTAGAGACAACATATATTCCCGAGAATTGGAATGTACGTGATGTTAAAAACAGGAGATTGATTAAAAATCCGTACTACCCACTCACTCTCTAGACACCACTGGCAAGTGTCTGCCCCACTTAGCCACACCCCTAAGCAATTGAGGAGGCGGACTCTCTGGTGAGGTGTAAACCAGCAAGGGCTAGAGCAGAGACACCTGCTGCATCTTAGGGTGGGCTTGACGTTGTCACGGAAACAAGAGGCCTAAGTGACAGGCCTAAGCTGAATGTCAACTCCCCAGCTCACTTCTGTTTTCTCAGAAAAGCAGCAATCTGGCAATAGTCTAGAGGATTCTCCTGTGAGAATTCTCTTTTAAGAGGAAGGACCTATCTATCACAGTCTGATGAGCTTAGAGAAATAGGTTCCCATCAAATCAACCCTCGGAAAGCTATGTCCATTCCCTTTGGCTATCACAGGAAACTATCATGACTCAGGTGTAAATGGGAATTTTATTCCTTGATAGTTTTTGAGTTGCAGGTTCCAGATTGGGCAGGTCCACGTGCCCTCCAATGGCTTGAGCAAACTGTCTTTCTTCTTCCAGCTTTAGTAAACCCAGACATCCCTTGGATTATCACTGTGTCATGACTCCAGTCTCTCCCTGAGCACCCACACAGCCCCTTCCTCTTCCCATGTCTGTCATCTCCCTCGGTGTTGCTCTTATAAGGGTACTTGTGATTTGATTTAGCGTCACTGGATAATCTAGTTTGATCTCTTCTGAATATACTTAACTTTGCTGTATCTGCAAAGACGCTTTTTCCAAATAAGGTAACACTCAGGAGTTCTAGGAATTCGACTATGAATGGATTTTTTTTTTTTTTACTTCACTCCACCCAGTGATGGGTGTGGAGTTTCCACTCACAGCCTTGCTCATAGTGTGAACACACAGCCAGGGGTCATCAGCATTTGAGGACAATGTCCCAAATGAAAGTCCCTAAGCAACGTAATGAATAGATAAAAGAAACCTGAGTATGAATGAGGCACATAGTAAAAGATACTTTTAAAAATCCACGTTTCCTGCCAGCAGAGAGAGAGAGGGGGGAATAATTTCATCTACAAAGTAACATCTTATCACAAAAAGATGATGAGATTAAGAAGAGCTGTTGGAACTATATGTAAAGTGTAATTGATGTAAAAGTATGCAAAGTTAAGGTCATATAAAAATGTAATCAAACCAAAAGATAGTAAAGTGGGAGTGTAAAGTTGAAGCTACTACTTGGAAAGTGAGGTAGGGAAGAGACAGACAGACAGAGACAGAGACAGAGACAGACAGAGACATAGACAGACAGACAGAGATGAGCATAGGTAGAGACAGTTACTGACTCAAAGAGCAAGGTATGATGGCGCACGCGTACTTGTAATCCCGGGACTTGAGAGACTGAAGCAGGAGACTCAGATTTCCAAGGTCCATCTGGGCTATAGAGTAAGGCCTTGTTTCAAAATATTTACATTTGATCCAACATTTTAATAAGAGAGTTCAAATAAAAAGAACAATGAAGGATCTCCTATCTGGCGTTGGATGACGATACAGATGGAGGCCCGCGTTGGAGCACGGAACTGAGCCCCCCAAGATCCAAATGGAAGGAAGAAAATGACGAAGGACTGCGAGGGATACTATCACCCACTGATACAAGGGGTCGGATCTAATGAGAGTTTACCAAGGCCAGATGGACCGTGACTGAACGAGCATGTGATCCAACCAGATTCTCTGAATGTGGCCGGATTTTCTGAATGTGGCTGGCCTGCAGTCTTACTGAGAAGCCATTGACAATGACACTGGGACTGGTTTCCTCTGCATATACTGGATTTTTGGGATCCAGTCTGTTTGGATGCTCACCTTCCTGGACCTGGAGGGAGGGGGGAGGAACTTGGACTTCCCACAGGGCAGGAGACCCTGACTGCCCTTGGGGACAAAGAGGGAGGAGAAGAGGGAGGGGGGGAGTGGGAGGGCGTTGGGAGGAGGGGCGTAAATGGAAACTCTTTATAATTTAATAAAATTACTTTCAAAAAAAAAAAAAAGAACAATGAAATAGAAAGGAAGAATCAGCATAGGAAAATATGACAGATGTTACCAGAGCCAAAAGACTCATCATTGAAAGAACTGTCGAGACATGTGTAAAGATGTTCTGTCCAGGGTGGTTTCTTGGCAGTGGGCATGGGAAGCATCCTGGGTGTCCCAAGCTGGGAGATTAGATTTGTAAACCGTTGGATGTATACCATGGCATGTGATGTAGCAATTAAGAGCTACAGATACCATGTGTACACGGAGTATAGGGTATCTTAAGAATGATTCAGTGTAAACAAGGAGACAATGTTTGTAAAAATATATTCACATGAAAAGTTATATATTGGTAATGTTGTAATAGCTTGTGTGGCTATAGAATGCGGATGTATAAACTAACCACGGAAATGTCTGCTGAGCATCAGAGCATCCATCCAGTTAGAGGAAATCACACCGAGTGAATCACCATGAATTTCAGACCAACAGAGAAAAGAATGTCCTGAAAGTTTTTGCCAATGGGAGATAGGGTTAATGTTTATTTAAAAAGAATTGCATGCCAGTGAGCTTCCCAGTTGCAACAATGAAAATTAGAAGACAATATAGAAGTTCATAAAACTTCCTAACAGGAAAACGACTTTCAAGATCAAATTCTCTGTCTAGCCTGAGTGCCAGTTACCTGTGGGGACCAAATGGCAACGTTGTCAGGTACCTTTGGGGAAGCAGTCACTAAAGAGCATGAATCACAAGAATGAAGAAGCATGGAGCTGGGGGATAGTTCAAAGTTTCAGAGAGGGCCCACGTGGCAGCTCAGGATTGTCTGACATCTGCAGGGTCTGCACACACTCACTGCACAGACGTGCACACAGGCAAACAGTCACATACATACAATAAAATAACGCAATAAAACAGAATAAAATAAACCTCAAAAAAGCAAGAAGAAAAACACATGATACTTACAAGCACAAGCAAGGGATCCAGTAGAAGACAAAGACAAAGGGATTAATCCCCTGTATTGTAGTGAAATAGAATTAGGGTGACAACTCTCAGTGACTGAGATGGTACCAGGATTAAACTTAAATAGGGTGACAGAGGGTTCTAAAAATGCTATCTTTAGGAGACAAGTAAAACTAATATACTCCCTGGTGTGTTATATTCTAAATGGTCCTGTGATTTGTTTTGGTCCAAACTAAACACACACAATAATGTATTTATTCTTTCTCTATTCATCTCTGTCTCTCTTCTTCCCCCTCCCCCGTTATCCCAACTTAAGCATTTAATTCACAATATGCAGAAGTAGTACTTCTAAAGAAAGAGAAGCACAGTGAGTGCTCTGTGCAGCTCGGCTGCCAACCTGGTTTCCATTGTTGATGCTGAAGTCAGAGCTAGCCTCTCACGGTGTTGCGATTGCCTTCATTAGGTTGGGGGAGGTTGAGTGTGGGGAAGAGAATAGGGTATCAAAGACCAAAATCTTAGGTTCCACAGTAAGCAAATCATTAAGCAGTTTCTGAAATTGAAAGATGAAGGAATAGTAGTGTTTTAAGTATAATATTTAGAAAATTTGAAATGAATACCAGAAGAAACAGAAGAGTTGAAAGCAGCAACCTCTGGAGAGTGAGATTCTGGGCTTGGGAAAGTGAGGCAGAGGGCTGCTATTTCTTCATTACGATCTTTCAAAATTGTTTGACTTTTAAATTTCTATGTGCATGACTCTGAGAAAAAAATAAAAACCTTAAATTTTGCATCAAAATTCTCATCAAACAGGTGTAGGATGAACAGAGGGTCTAAGGACAGTTATCTACCATCATCGAGCATCAGCAGGGAAGGGCTGACACGGGATGGGGGAGAGCAAGGATGCAGTTGTGCCAGTCCAACCATCACAGTAAGAAATGTGGCAGAGGAGAAGAAATGAGGACACTGGGGAGAAGCTCTTATCATCCTGTGACTATTTGGTTTGAGCCAGTTCTGTGGCCATCAGCTCCCCTCTGGCTGGGAGACCGTCTTCTTGGATCAGAAGACGTCAAACTACTGACTTGGCAGATGCCTCTTTACTATCTGAGACCTAGGAAAGGGTGTTGGCAGCTGGGAACAGCTGGTGTGAATAAATTCTGACATTTAAAGGAATGTTAACAATAAGGACCTGCAAGCCCGGGCAGAGACACTGCTGTTCTGGTTGTTTTCCTCCTGTGTTCTGGTGCTGCCCTTGTTCAACATTGGGAGGATCTTCACTGGTGTCTACAGAGGACTCGACACTACTGGATCCTGTATATAGAAAGGTTCATGGGCTTTCTCTGCTGCTGAATCAGTGAGCCTGGGCTCCTAGAACGGATGAAACCTTTCCTTGGAGTTTAGCTGGGATTCGGACATTGAGCCACCTGGTATATAGCTTTGAACATTTTGTCTCCAGGGAGCAAATTGCAGTGACCTGTGAGCATATTGAATATTATGTACCAATGTGATTATAGGAGTGAAGAAATCAGTGATGAGAGGAGATACCCAAGCCTTCCTACATTGAGTTAGGGTACCCTGGGCATCAAGTATGCAAATGACTGAAGGCCCCATCCCCAGAGGTTCAGACATTAATGAAAACCTGTGAGCTGTGTTTGTTGACTTCATATTTAAAAAGAAAAGATGGATAGAAGCATTGTAGCATTTTTTTACGTGTCTCAGAGGAAATAGGATTTGATGAAAACCATTAGCTTAGGCTTGAAGAGAAGCAGAGCTTCCTGTCTCCATGGCAACAAACCAGGACTGCATAAGCACATCCTGAAGTGCTGTCAGGGGCTACAGGGCAGAAGGCTCACACAAACAGAAAATGACCCTGAGCTACTCCAGCATTTCCACCGACTGCTTCCAGGGCTTCTGAAAGAGGGATATAAATGTTGGGGGGCAGTAATTATGCTGTTTGCAAATGGGGGCAAGGAAGTTAGAACAAGGACTACTTATAGATGTACCCAGAAGCGATGAGGTGCCTCATGCAAGATGTAAAGTATCCTGTAGTTTTCAGAGCACTTTGCTTCCAAGATCTAATTCACGTCTTGAAACACTTGGTGTAGGCACACAGCATCTTTAAAGATGGATTAAAGAGCTAGAGGAGCTGGTCTACAATAGGTTCCTGGCAGAAGCAGGGCTAGAGATCTTAGTCGCTCAAACTTTGCTTAAATGCTTATCTTATTATCCTAGATATATACCAGAAAGGCTGCCCAGAATGTTGTTCTGGCCATAGCACAAAGTTTAGGTTCAGATTTTCATTTGTACAATCCCATGCTTATTCTCATACACTGGTTTCATGTATGCGATGTGGCTTTGTACATATGAGGGAGAAGATGCCAAGACCCACTGGAAAGACCTTTTTGCTCTGAAGCTGATGGAAAGAGGTGAACTATTAATATTAGAGGAAGGCTTCTTCTGTTGCATCCCTTTAATGAATGGAGTAGCTTTTTCATAGAAAGCAAAATGGAAGATGCCTATCTTGGTACCAGTTTATTTGCTGTCTAGGTTCAACAATTCATTGCAATTTAGCAAACATTTGTTAAGTGTTTCACACACACACACACACACACACACACACACACACACACACACACAACCACTATGTACCTGGGTTGCAAAGATGAATAAGACAAAGTGATTGTAGATTAATAAGCAAATAATTTAAGACATGTAATTGATTAATGCTTCCAGGATTTGTTATTCAGAATATGCTTTGGCCACATACAATTGTATTTCCTCCGGTGTCAGTTACTTGTCCATTTCTGCTGTCAGTTTTCAGGTATCAGCCATTGTCAAGACTCATTTTTTATTAAACCTTCTTTGACAACAAAGCAAAAGAAAAGAAAAAGGCAAGTCATGGGGTCTAAGTTCAAGTACTTGGGAATTCAAATTCTTGTGAAGGCTATTATTTAATATTCATCCATGTAGGTTCTGTCCAAGCAATTTGCAAAGCATTGCTGAGGACACAAATATAAAATCTATGTCTTGGTCTTGGTCATAGCAACAAACTAACCAATGTGTCTTCAGAGCAACCTTGGATCTCTTGATTCATCTGTCCTTGTACATTAGGAGGTGGGAACTGAACATTTCCTGGGCCTGACTTGAGACAAATGGTTGCTGGCCTTATAAAATAAATTATCCATGCCAAGTTCAGCAGTCCAGATGAGATCCTGAGTAGTGCCTCTAGCTGGATATTATATACCATGTGTCTGATCTCCCTAAGACAAGTAGACATGTCTAAAATAACTGTGTTTGGTTGGTTACACATCAGTGTTACAGGGATGCTAACACCGAAGTCAACCAGTGGACATCAGTCGTTTTCTCAGATGACCATTGCTGAGTCCATGCTATAAAGTTCTCACTGCCAGTTGCTGTGGGAATCAGATCAGACAAGTTCAGAGAGCTTGAACTTGTCCTTGAGAGTTCCTTAGAGAACTTGTAATCAAGTAGGAAGACAGCAGCAGGGCAAGCATTAAAATTAGGGGGTAGCTATCTGACTCTGTAAGTTAAGGTGTCTACCACCAATCCCAACAACCAGAGTTCAGTTCCCCGGAATCTACTTGGTAGAAGGAAAGTACTCTCCCAGATTGTCCTCTGACCTCCGATGAGATGCTGTAGCAGGCATATGTGACTTCTCTACTAATAAATACATGTGATAAAAAGCATTGGAGTTAGAGGGGACCAATATCAAATGAGACTAGCTGAAGAGTACAACACTTCTGCACTTCTGCACAGTTTTGGGATAGCTAACGGCTAGCTAGAATTGAGAAAATTCAGTGGGTTAAGATTTACAGGGGAGCATGACAGGGAATAGGGGGATAAGCTGGTGGGCAGCAGTTCTGGAGAGTAGCAGGAACTCAATGAATTCAATACAGTGACGATGGGAAAGATGGAACAGATCCGAGAGGTGATAGGATCTATAAGATGTGTGACTGTGTAGCTGAATGGCTCTCAGCCTATGGGTCCCCAACGTCTTTGGGAGTCAAATGACTTTCACAGGTGTCACCTAAGACCATTGGAGAGCACAGATATTTAATTATGATTTGTAACAGTAGCAAATTATAGTTATGAAGTGGCAACAAAAATAATTTTATGGTTGGGGGTCAGTACTACCGGAGGAACCTTATTTAAGGGTCTCAGCATTAGGAAGGCTGAGAGCTACTGGCGCACTGAGTATCACAGGACAATCTTTTGGTGACTTCTGAATTTCTGAATTGAGTTACCAGGCGGCTGAGAGAGAACAGAGAAGCAAGAGTTAGGTTTTGAGGGAAATGGGATAGGTTTGGGATCTATTGGGTTGAGAGAACAGAACACAGTTTCTGCCTTTTGGCTAACTCACTGTAGTAGAGTAGGGTTTGTTTGAGGTTGTTCTCTTTAAAGCTGTGATTTACTGAGTCTGTGCCATGCACTAAATGTTGTACCAATTCCACGACATGCATTGTCTTATTTAATCCTCATAAAGGTCCTATGAGGTATTGCTATCACCTCTTATAAACAAGGAAATGGTGGTATGGAAGGTTGGTAGCTTGCCTATATAAATGAAGTTGTTAAACATCAGGCTCAGAATTTGAAATAAGGTCTGTTATGTATAAACACCTATGCCCCAAGACACATACTCCATGTAGTTCCCATGTTACATACAGAAAGGTATGTTATTTCTAGGATCCGGTACAGTACAATTTGGTGATTATAAAAGGGACCATCAGTGATAACAAGGACAATTCTGTAGAAAAATATTTCATCTTAAGCCTGATCTAGCAAGTACAATGGAGTTTATAGTGTCTACTTTGACTAGAAGCATACTTGTATGACCATGGGGTCAAATATGAAGCTAAGTTAAAAGACAGCCTTTCTTCAAGACAGTTGGCAAAACTGTACCTTAAAGTATGGTTAAAAAATACACGAGAAAGGAACTCTTTGTTATCCCTTTGTAGTTTATTCCTGGCCTCCATGTTACAAATGAAGAAACTCAAGGAGAACATGAGGAAGCTATTCTTCTGCTTGGTGTCAGGCCACGGCTAGAACCTAGGTCTCTTTGGTTCCTGATTAGGGTGCTTTTCCAACTCTGTGCCATAGATATAGGCATGAGTAAAATACTCTAAGTCTTACATTGGGTTTTCTTTCTGCTTTCATCCTCTTCTGGCTGTGGGCTGTTAATCAAGTCTCTTTACCTTCCTGTATCCTCACTTACCCAGTTGTGGCTTAAGATACTAATGTTTACCATGTATAGGATTATTGAGGAAATCAGATTATTAGTTCTCAGTATTTAGTATCTTAATATTAAATACTGATTAAGACAATAAATACTTAATCAGTATTATCTGGGAAAGAGCATTCTGTTTTGCTTACCAGCTACATTCATTGAACCAGTTAGCATCATCTCAGAGATTTCAAGTGTCACCCTAAGGCTGAACATCCATGGTGACCTTCAGGTCATAGGAGAAATGGACTGGGTCCTCATGTCCCTCATAGGTACATCAACTTAGACATTCCATCATTTGCATTTCCTTAGAAATGTCATTGCTTTCCTACCGCATGTGATCTGGAGTAAGCCTTAGCTTTGTTTTTTAAAGCTTCGTCATTCTCAGCTTGTCTTACTTTCTACACGACATTTTTCCAGGTCCATACCCCTGCTCCCATTCTGCAGTTAGGTTAAAGTCTTTCTTCCATATATTCCTGTTGTATTCTGTAGCTGTCTGTTATGGAATTGATTACTAATAATTACTGTATAGAATTTAAGGCTAACACTAAAGTCAAGTGCCTAACTTTTATTGAGAACTTGTCATACCTGCCACTATGCTAAATACTTTGTGTAAATCATTTCAATTAATTTTTATAGCAGCCTTGTGAATCAGGTACTATTATTGACCCAAGTTTGCAAGGGAAGAAACGGAGGCTGGGAGGTCAATGTCCTGACTAAACCTGCCTCCCTAGGATGCACCGCTGTCTTTGCACTGAAATTATCAATGTGACTGTTGTCTGTTGGGGTTTGTTTCTCATACTGGTTATGTCTTTCCATGCAGTTGGATTTGTTTTCATATTTTAATGTCTTTTAATTTTTTCTGAGTTGAAGAAAGCTGAGATATAGAAAGACCCCTTTAGGGAATACCATGCCCCTTCCAGTCCCCTAAATAACTGTATGGTAGAAAACTGAAAGCTCGGCTATCTTGAGTTAAAAGCCTCGTCACTGATGTTAGAGATCTTACAGGCACTGTAGACAAGTCATACAAGTTGAATTGTTTTTATTTGTCTGGGTGCTGAGCAGTTTGGGGCTAAGAAAGAAAACAAAAGAAGAGAGTCTCTTGGATCATTTCTGAGTTGTCCGGTCCTGAAGATTGAACCAAGAGTCTTGCTAAACAATCCCGCTACCCCTAAGCAGTATTCCCAGACAAAGTTGTGGTTTTAAAGTGGCTGTTAGTAATTATTTTCTTGCAGGTAATTGCTTATGCTTATCTTTTTCTCACATGAGCTTGAAGCATCTGTCTCTAAGGATATTAACTCTTTTATGGCGGATGTGGCAGATACTGCAGACACAAGTTCTTTTAAAGGATGAAGGTACCAGCCTATTAGGGATCGTGGATATTGTATCAGTGGTATAAACCATTCCTCTAGAAGCTGAGGATTTCAAAACCCCCACAACCCAGAAAACTTACATTCTTAGATAGCACACATAACCTACAATTTATGTGTTGCTCCCATTGTAGTAGCACCCTCGTTGGGACAGGCTCCTTGGCTTGCTTATATGTAACATTCCATGCCCATGATAGAAATCATGCCTGTGGGGGCTGGAGAGATGGCTCAGTGGTTAAGAGCATTGCCTGCTCTTCCAAAGGTCCTGAGTTCAATTCCCAGCAACCACATGGTGGCTCACAACCATCTGAAATGAAATCTGATGCCCTCTTCTGGCCTGCAGGCAGACACACAGACAGAATATTGTATACATAATAAATAAATAAATATTTTTTTTAAAAAAAGAAATCATGCCTGTGTTTCTGTACTGAGGAGAGCAGAGATAGTGCCAGGTACATTCTGTGGGTGCCACCAAGGTGGAGAATCATTAATGGAAGAAACATGGCTGTAGATAAAAGTGAAGTTGTATCTGGGAAAGTCCCATAGGTGGCCCTGAGAGGCCAGTTTGGATGAGCTGGGTCCAACTGTGAAAGGTAAAGAAAAAGAAATCAGCAAGCAGGACCATCACAATAAGTGATGCAATAAGATCCTATTTTATTAAGATCAATACATCCTAAAGATAAGCTAGACCAATTGAGTCAGGACATCCTTGAGTGCCTTTTAGTCATAAAGATAACAGCCAAATGTAAAAGCATCCCCATTTTCTATTGGAAGATTTTTCCACACATGAAGTTTCTGGCTGGCTATATTCTTAAGTAGCTGTGATAGTCCTGGTATCTCCTAGGTAATTGTATAATTTAATATTGTAATATATAGTACACATGTACACACATATGTGCACGCATATACACATGTTCACACATTCATGTGCTGACTGATATATACATACATGTATGTATATATTCTCTAGTCTTTGTCCCCCTGTGATGTATTCAAGGATCCTAGGAAGTGACTATATCATTATATCAATTTGCTTTACTTGGTGGCTACATTTCAGCTTACTTCAAGAATGTTTCCATCTTAGAATCAATTTTCCCTACCTCCTTTTCAGAGCAGGGACCGATTTTTACTTGTAGAATAATATGAATTGAAGTAACACTTAGATGATGCCCTTGCTAGAAGATGATTGGAGATTTAATTTACCTGTCCAATGCAAGTCCCAAATGTACACCTTTACCTAGCTGTTCCTTAGGTTTCTGACTTAGGATGCTCCAAACTAGATTCACTATCTCATTTTCCTATCCTTCTTAACATGTACACCACCCTTAATATTCTCTTTATCATACTTTTCATCAAAGATGGAAACCTTATCTAGTTTTGATACATTTTCCTGTTGCTCCTCTGCACCTCATTGTTTATCCAGACATATTAATCCCACTTGGGAAAGCGTTGTGAACTGAATCTTGGACTATGCTGGACCCTGAGTATTCTTCCCACTCTTGCCTAGCCTACTACTCATGGTCAAAACAGTTAGCTGCAGTTTTGTTTACCTTCATTGCTCATTATGGTTTCTGATTGCCTAAATAATAGAACCACACATGTACCATTTGATTAGTTCTTCAGGAAATGGGTATTGATCTTTTTTATACAGTGTTCTAAATGCTGGGAACCCAACCAAAAGTGAAGGAAGAGTCTTGTGCTCTTCAAGCTTGTTTCCTGTCTCAGGAGAGGCTAAG
Organism: Myodes glareolus; assembly: GCF_982192425.1. Taxonomy (NCBI): domain Eukaryota; kingdom Metazoa; phylum Chordata; class Mammalia; order Rodentia; family Cricetidae; genus Myodes; species Myodes glareolus. The sequence goes on from NC_142030.1 coordinate 69,715,330, forward strand.
AAATGTACGCGATAACTTAGCTAAGTCACAAAAACGACCCCTATTTTGGAAAAAGAATACCTCAAAGTGCAGGGATAACTTTATCCTATTTTAGTCTTTAATGTAGCATTAGCAAATGCAATGAAGATAATTACATGCTATATGTTGAGATTTACTCGAAAATATATCTAAATATTTTGGGACAAGAGATTTCATACAAAGAACAATGGGAAACAGACCTTTCTCTATAGGTGATAAAATACATTCTAAAGTAAAAGGAATAAAAATTATAGGATACTCTAGGTATAGAGGGATGCAAAGAGACTCAAATATATATTATAGATTTATATATGAATTTATAATATGTGTATTATCTGATATTAGTGAAAATGAGTCATTCAATGAATGGTGTTGATGGCTGTCTAATTACTTGGAAATAAAAAATTGAGTTGTATCCCCATCCTATAACTTATGCCAAAATAAACTGCAGGCAAAACTAGTACATACATTTTAAAATTTAAATAATAAAATGTTCAAAAAATATGGATAATTAAAGGGATTTTTCTGTAGGGGGTAACCTTTCTAAACATGATATAAATAAAATCCCACAAAGAAAAGAATTGAAAAAATAAAAGAATTGATGTTTTGAATATGCAAAAATAAAAATAGACGCTATAATTCACTAGCAGGAACAAAAGATCAAGCTTGAATTTGTTTTGAATTTTATATAACTAGAAATTAGAGAAGAAGGTAACACTAGGAAAGGTTACTGTTAAGCGGCGAGACTGTAAGTAGTCTCTGCTTGCAGCCAGAAGATGAGAACTATGATCCTTGATGGTGAAAGTGTAAAGAATAAAATAGCCAGGTAGATGTAGGTGGAGAACAGGACATAGTATCCAGCTCACTGTACATTCAAGGAAAGATCCTGTAGACTAGGCCGGCAGTATTAATCAGTAAAAGTCTTAGAGAACTCTGGGTCCATGCGCTGAAATAAATAATAATAGCAAAATGAGAAATCCTTGTTCTGAAAGGCAGACACTTTCAGTCTCAGACATAGAAGTTCTGAGTTTCAGGAAGAACAAAAAGATAGGATCAGCCAATATCTGTGTGTTTGGAACAGAGGAAGAGAGGATGTGACAAGCTATCAGAACACAACACAGAAATCTATCAGGGCAGTAGACAACATGATCCACAGAAGACATGTAGGAAAGAAAAATCAGCTCTAGGATGGAGATGTGGAGAAACACTATTTAAAAGTTAGGATGTCAGGACTGTCCAAGGGACATCATTAAATCAGAAGAAAGCATTGCTTCATAGAGTGCAAAGATGTTCAAGGAGTAAGGAGACCCCAAAGGATGAATGAGTCAGAGAGAACCAATGCAGTGGTAACCAAAAAGTAGCTGCCAAAGCTGGCAGAGTGGGGATCTAGCTGGACTTCTACCTTTTACTTTGGTAAAACTGTGAAGTCACAAGAAGTTGGAGAAAAAAATTCAAGGTCATATGCCCTTCTTTTAACTCCCCTCCATAATATCTTGCATGGCCACACTATAATTCCCAAACCAGGAAATGGCATTGCTACGCTCCATTTAGCCTATTGAGACATTATCAGCTTGGCATGACTTATTTTGTATGTGTGCATAGTTCTGTATTATTTCTATCTCATGGAGACCTGTGCAATTGTCGCTGTAATTAAGAAATGAACTGCTTGTCAAAAGACCCATTTTCCCGTCATAGTGATGCTCACCATCTTCCACCAGCATCCCGACTTCTTAATATTTTAAAGATGGTGTAAGAAGTGTACTCCTATGAAATGTAACATTGGGGTCTGTCCTTGTTGACCCTTATATGAGGTCATTCCTTTATATTTTTGAATAGTATTCCATTGTATGGATGTACCACATTTTGTTTAACCATTAACTCCTTAGAGGACCTCTGAATATTTGTTCATCTAGGCTCATTTACAAGTAATATTACATAGTGTTTTTCTTCACAAGCATTTGACTAAATATAGATTTTCTTTCTCTGGAATAAATGTCCAATAGTGCAACTGATAGACCATATAGAAAGCACACATAAAAGAAACTTCCTATTTTCCCTTCAGAGAGAATTTACCAGTTTGTTTTGCCTATACTATATGAGATTTATGATTTTCCCACATTTACTTGATGTGGTTTAATATTTCAGTAATAAATGACATTAATAACTATCACAAACATGTGCAAAGCTTAAAACAATATAAAAATGTAGGCCAATCTTTATTAAATAGGATCTTTCTTATTAGGGACTAGTAACCTCTGAGAAAAATAACAACAAACAACAGTATCGAGTGGGTAAAAACATACAAATAGAAAGTTGAAAACTTCTCATTTTAGCAGCTAAACACTTTGAAGCACACACCTCAGTCCCTCTAGATACTCTCACCACGGATGTTTTAGTGAAAGACTCCAAATTAATGTTCCACATCTTGCACATCCTCCAGCCTCAGTTCTGTTTCTTCTCCCTTTGCCCCGCCACCCAGTTCTCATGTAATTTCTCTGCCGAGAAATAACTAAGCCACAACAACCCCTTCTATGCTTTGCCTTTTCTGGGGTACTCTGACTCATCCTTCAAGATCAAGTTTCCCCATCTAAGTCCTTGACACGCTATATATACTCCTCTATTAGAATTCAGTTACCTTCGCTCATAGTTATTGTGGAAACCGTTGCTCCTTTAATAACATTATGAAAGCAGGCACCATAGCGAGTTCATTTTCCTTTCCCCAGCACTTAGCTAGCGTAATTAACAAGCACATGGGTAGGCTCTGGGGAAAAGGCCTCCAGTGAATGGAATGGAGGCCAACTTCCTGTTTGTGGGAGGTCTGTATCCATCAGTAATTTTCTCAAGATTTTTAGGAATTGTTTTCAATGGCTATAATTCCCCTGAAAGCCTAGTTTAATACTAGCTGAGATGTCAGGCACAGGGTACTTCAGCAGAACCCCACTATTTTGTCAGTATCAAGGGACGCCTCTGCAAACAGTGCCATGCTTCTTCTCCATGACACGGAGAAAGGGACAATGAATATGACTTCAGTATAACTGTATTTTGTTGTTGTTGTTATAGAGACCTTTTATTTGGCTCTTTGTTCCATATGCTCTCACTTCACTGCAGCTTTCAAGCAAGACATCATAGGCTAAAATCACAAACCCAGAGAACCTAGACAGCAATGCTGACACTAAGAGAGACATACATAGGTCTAATCTACATGGGAAGTAGAAAAAGAGAAGATCTCTTGAGTAAATTGGGAGCACGGGGACCTTGGGGGAGGGTTGAAGGGGAGGGAAAAGGTAGGGAGGGGAACAGAGAAAAATGTAGAGCTCAATAAAAATCAATAAAATGAAAAAAAAAGAAATTGTAGGTTATACAAGAATGAAAGAAAAAAAGTTTTTTATTTGAACTTACAGCACCCCCCCCCCCCCAGGTAATTGGCTTCACCAAGAGGAAATCTAAGTGTTAGGGAGCTGCTTTGTTCTGAGCTTATAGCCCATAGTCACGCCCGTCCAGTTAGACACTTTTTTGTGTGTGTGCCCTTGTAGCCACATGTCCACTGGGGTAGCTGCGGCAAAACCTCTCAATTTCTCCAGTTGGTGATCACAGTCTTTACAGCTTGCTTAGATGCTGGCTGCTTGGCATTTCTAGCTGTTAAGTTCAGATGCCGTTAAGAGTTGCAGCTGAATTAAAAGTTCTTTATTTTCCCCCTGGTGTCAAGTGCATCACTAAGTTCTCAACACTTAATTATCATTGCGTCCCAAAATATTCCTCATTTAGCAAAAATATTGAAATTACTCGTTTGTGTTGAAGAAGCAAGCTCTGATATGCAGAACATTCAGACGCATGCTCCATAAAGAAGCTGGGGGAATGAAAGAACTTGGGAACTCGTAAGGGAATGGTAGGCACCACAAGCCCTATTACCATAAGACCCTCTACTCTTACCCGTGTTAGGCTCAGTCAGTCAGATGACTAATGTTTAGCAGCTGACAACCCACACTATGAAGTTGATGGGATCAGAGGCGTCACCCCTATTCTCATCAGAGTTAATTGGAGTGATATTAAAATGAGATGTAATTTTCCTTCCCCACTCCCATATTCTCTTCTATACCTCACACAGGTAAGTGTTTCCTCTATCCCCTTTCATATCATACTCTCTATTTAGATCAAGGTACGCAATAGTCAAATATTATACAGCAGGATTATCTGGTATTATTATCATGGATTATCATGGTATTATTCTGGCTATCTTATTGATAGTCAGAAGCATCTTAATGAGCAAGAACTGGAAAGAGAAGCTATAAGCCATTGGTTCTGCATAGAGCGAAGTAAGAGGGGAAACACGTGTTAAAATATTTGTTCAGCAAACATGCATTAAGCATTCATGCTGGGGACTCTGGGTTTGATCCAAGATGAGGCCTCTCACCACGAACTTCATATTCTGAGAGATAGCAAAGAATGTAAATAATGGCAAATGTTGTAGAGAGAAGAGACGAATAGACAAGCATTGGATAACAACATTGGTTCTTAGGAAGGAAAAAACAGTAGACCTCAAGAAGGCTTCTGCCAACGTGCTATGCATAGGCTGGCCTGCCCTGTGAGTTCCAGGGCCTATGCCTCACTGAGCTCACAAGACTGTTCCATTTCTCTTCCCATGCTTGTGTTTTCCAGTCAACAGTGCCAGTCTGAGAATGTGAATACCTGACCAAACGACCTGAGCATCTAGTTGCATTAATTAATCTACTTGGGAGGTAGCCCTGTTCTTTACGTGATTTAAAAAATGCCTCTCTCTTCCTAGCTCACAGCTGTCCTAGTAGATTAAAGTAGCTCAGTATACTTTCCAGGGATAATTATCTGACAGCTGTGGATTTGCCTTTTATTGATTTTGTTATTTGACATTTTCTTACGTGTATATAATGTTTTTTGATTGCTCTCTGACTCTCTACCTTCTTTCATCTCCCTCCCATTCCTACCACCCCTGCCTCATCCCTATCAGTCAGTTTTCTCGAGGTCCTGACTTTTGGCTTGACTTTGTGACCCACCTAGTTTATCCAGGCGCATCTGTATGACTGTTGGGTTGAAACGATCTATGGAAGTCTAGTAGGGTCATTGGTGGGTACCCAACTGAAGATGCCATGCTTTTATTGCTCCCATTTCTACCTCCTCCATATCGGTATGCACTTCTGCATACTTTTGTGAATAGAAAAACCAAACTTTAAAAATCATAAGGCCTAAAATAGGCAGAGGGTACTTCAATGTCAAGTTCTGCAGCCCTAGAGAGGAGGATTACTCATCCATGCAGTCACTCATTTCCGGCCCTCTTATCCTGCGAATTCTCAGAGGCAGTAGCAGGTCTGTCTGGACTGGGCTGTGAAGGTCAGGCTTAGAGCTAAGCCAGTCAAGCACGTGCCCTCTTTCCAGGAATTTCTTCTCTTTCATCCCTGCTCAAAAGTTTTTCTCCTGGCAAATTTGAAAAGTAGAATTTTAAGTTCATATTTTAGTTCCTGTATCTGTTCTACCCTGGCTTATCAGCCTCTCTTGTTCTTCCTTTTCTATTAGGTGGAAAATTATTGGATGAACTACGTAGTTTACATACAGTGTTTTGATGTGGTTTCCCCAAAACAAAAAACAAAAACAAAACACTTCAAAATCGATCGGCTGGTTTATTTGAATCTTTAGCTGCAAAGGATAATGAATAGGGAAACTGAGGCAGAGAAAGGGAAATAAGCTGAGAGCGTGAGCTGAGAGGCCAAGGTCCATTCTACTGGAACTTTCTTAGGAGCTGTGTCAAATGTGAGTGTGAATTGCTCCACCAACCGACAAGGATATTGAGTTAGATGTGGTGTGTGTACCTGTAGTTATTTATTCATGACCTTTCTCAAGGTAGCATATTTGGGCTGCCCTGCTTGTGGGCTCAGTGAACTCCTAGGAGAGATTCCATGGAAAGATTCCCAAAGCAGGGATGCAGTAAGATGCCGGCACTGACATGGGCATGGTCAGAGTGCACAGATTCTGTCCTGCACAGCTTCACACTCAATGGGCTGTGAGGATGTGGAATGGGGAAGGGGGTTCACAACACCCACTGCTTTGTCTCATTTCAAAGAATAGTTCATTCATTCAACACTTGTTAAAAGCTAGCCATAAGCAGAATTATGAATGGATTGGGCTGAGACAATGGGTGGGGGGTCAGTAGCTCAGAAAAGGAGAGTACCTTCTAACACCAGGAGATGGGTGCTGTGCTCTAACAATTGGGATGCTATAGAACAGCCATGAACAGGGCACTAGTCATATCTGCACAGGCCAGCAAGAGTCCTTAAAAATTTGATAGACATTGTACTACTCTATCCCTGTAACTTAATCTTATTCTCTCAGCCATTCAGCAATCTATACCTTGATGCTTGCCTTGTCTTCGAGTCCTTGCCCATGTCTCGTCTGCCTTTCCTTCTTGTCATACCCGGGTCCAGCTCCTTTCTAACTTCCTCCTCATTGCAGATCATAGCATCCTCATCATCACCAGTTCCCCAGCCACACAGCTAATTTCATTTGGGACCACTTTGAGGCATACTACTTATATGGAGCCTTTATGCCTTCGGCACCTGGAGAACTCTTTGTTACAAACAAGCTATGATATGATTAGCTAACCAGAGTCTCCGTTGAAATATCCATCAACTGGGGTTTAATTTCATAGTATAGTCTTAAGTTCAGTGGGTATATAACTTCAAAGCTCAGCCAGGAAGGTTCTCACCATGGAAGCACCAGAACACGAGTCTGCTCCCCAAAACACACATCAAAAACACCAGTGGACTGTGATAGTGCACATTTGTGATCTCAGCTCAGGTAGGCCAGTCAACCTACCCCTACCTGCTGAAGTACCAGCCAGAGACTCTGTCTCAAAAGCAGATGAACTGTGCTTGGAGAATGACACCTGACACCAAGGATATCCTCTGACTTGTACACTCATGTGCATACCGTATACCATGCTCTTGTTCACATATGTGCATGTGCACGTGTATCCACAGACACATGAACGTGCACACACATGCACCCATATCGACTGAAAATTCACCTGTAGTGAGCATGTAAAGATGTTTTTCTTGCCATTCTTTCCTAAATAATAGAATGCCAGTTTGTTGAGGGGGCACAGGCACCTAGCACCTGTAGATATTGGCATGTGGGGTGTGAGGCCTCCTAGAACAGGACTCCAATGATGGTAAGGGAATACTCATTACCAGAGGTCCTGTGTCTGTCAGTTCCATGTCTATTCAGCCAAGAATTGCCGTGTCGTTCACCCTGTTAAACTACCCTGATGTGGTGGCATTGTAGCAGAGCATGGGCTCTCAGGTGGAAAGAGAGCCTCTGCCATAGGCTTAATGACTGTGCTCACGCTAATGGTCTCCCTGGGTTACCAGGCCCCCAGGTCAGTGAGTGATTGCAGAGGTTGTCTGGGTACCAATACTTTTTAACAGTTGTGTGGATCATACCATTGTCTCACCTCCTAGGTCCCGTGCTATAAGCTGGAGCACAGGAACCTCCTTCCGGAGAACGTGTGAGCCAGGTAGGGAGCACACCACTCGCCTTCCTCAGGTGGCTAGTGCTCCACCACGTGCTCGTTCACGTTCTTTCTTCCAAATCTTGATTCCTTTCCCTTCTCCCACTAGCCTAGTTTCAGGTCACGAAGGTTAACACTATAACTAGACAATTGGTGTAGCAAATTCTCTGTCTGGAGATGTCTTCTCCTTTCATTTGGGCAGCTGTAGGTCCACTGATCTCGAGGGAATTCCCCCGTGTGGCACATCTGCGGGACTGTGGCTTCCTGTCACCTAGAGTTGTAGTTGTCTTGAGTGTTTCGAGGGGCTAGATATGAAAAACAAGACACAGCATGTTTGTGGTCTGTGTAAGCAGGAATAAATCTATCTGCTCCCTGAGAAAATAAGGGAAGCGCTGCTGATGGTTGCTCCCCAACCCTTGCTCCCGGACACCACAGACCACTGGGAGTCTGGGAATATTAACACAAAGCAGCAAGGATGGGGGTAATTTCTTTCCCCTAGATAGGGACACGTTGTGCTGAAATGGAGACCATATGAGAAGAAAAAAATAACACTACCTGATGAAGATAATGGTCCTACTGTCTTCTGCATTTTGCTTCTCATGCAAAGCACATACGTGGTAAGAGATGGAGGAGAGTTCATGGAAGGGAGAAGAGGAGGAGAAATAAACTTTAGAATTCTGGTTGCCATGACAACATAATGAGCTCCAAAAGTGGCATCTCTGAACCAGTTTTGCATGGGAAGATAGGGGAGCCCAGAAGGGAAAGAATTAAAATAATAAAAACAATAAAACTGCGACCATGAAGGAAAGGGCATATCTGAAGAGGCCGATAGCACTTCCTGGCTGTGTCTGGAGGCCTGGCTTGTTAGCTGCTTGTCCCTGACTGACCATCATGGAGAAGGCAGCGTCATTGTCCTGACCTGGATGCTTTCAACAGTCCCAGGCTCTGGACAAACGTGAAGCTCGGGGATTCAGACAAAGATGATCCTGTGAATTATGTGTATAACATACTGTGCTCCAGAACTGTCTAGAACAGTTGTTCTCAACCTTTATAAGCTGTAATCCTTTAATATAACCCCTCATGTTTGGGTGACCCCCCCACACACTATAAAGTTATTTTTGTTGCTACTTTGTAACTGTAATTTTGCTACTGCTATGAATTGTAATATAAATATCTGCGCTTTCTGATGGTCTTAGGTGACCCCTGTGAAAGGGTCATTCAACCCCCAGAGGGGTCGCGACCCCTAGGTTGAGAGCTACTGATCTAGAAACAAGGCTGTCTTCCTGACTCCTCCCTTCCACTGCCCTTTCTTATATACAGCCCAAGTCTGTTCCTTTTGGTGAGTTTCACTATAGCACTGCCACCAGTGTGTATGCGGCATGATTCTTCCCACCCGACAGGATAAAATCCCTGGGGTGGGCATGTGTTACTGCAGAAGGATCGTCTTCCCTGCACGGTGCCCCAGAGAGACACAGGCTGAGAGAAAAGAAGGCGGCACTGGAAGCTTAAAGTGTGCGGGCTGAGAAAGATTTGTAGGCTACGTTTGTTTGTCTAACACACTCAAATTGAAAATGAACCCAAAGCAGATTAGAAATGTTTACTTGTTACAAAAGAATATGTTTTAAATGAGAGGCCCCTTGGTATGTTATTGTCCTTGTTTAATAGTGTTCATTTCTTTCTCGTTAGAATGGTGAAGCGTTTTGTCGTATAAACCCTTTCGTCATGTAATCGGTTTTATCTAGAAGCATTTTGAGCCAATCTATCAATTAACTTGTCCTCAAAATGGTTGTGTTTGGGGATCCTGCTGCCACCTTGTGCCTACTTGATATTGGAAACTCACCAATATTTACCCTGTATTCGAGGACAGCTCTTCCACCAAACAGCGTCTGGCAGATGCTAATTAATATGTTTGAAGAATGAATGAACAAATGAATGAAGGAGAGCTTTATCCTAGCTGAAGAGTCAGGTCCTCATTATACCGTACTCCAGCTTGACTTAGACATGCCGAGTTTGACAGAAGACATATAGATGAACTCACATATCGCAATGAGACTGGCAGCTCTGTTTCCAAAGTAAGCAGATCATTTAATTAGTTCTTTATAATTTATCTGTTGATTTTAAAGCTCCTTTCATATATGAGCCAGGTAAATAGTTAATATTTATATAATGCACCCTGTACTTTAGAATGATTGTGGAGTGAGAACAACTTCTTCTTCCCTGGCTTTCTCTGGAAAATGATTCTAGTCTCCACCCTGAGTTCATTCCCCCTCACGCACAACCGAGCTGGTCAGTCTGGACCACTGGGGCCCAAGTCAGCTCCCCTATGCCCATGCCCTCAGGGTTGTGAGTCTGTAATTTTAAGTGCCATAATTAATATTGGGTACAATTGGATGTTTGCACCCAGGGATCCAGAAATTGCAATTACACACACTTTAGATATCTGTAATGCAAGTCAGATAGGAAAGAATAGAAACAGGAGTTACCTTTGTAGCACAATGACAAGTGTATGACCTTCTGATCACTAGGTACCAGAGCATTCAGGAGTGTGGATCTAGTCATTCACTGACAGGCACAGAGCTCCTGCAGGAATCTAAACCCCCTTTCCTAATGGCTGTCCCTGGAACAGGTAGCCAGTGATGAGTGATATCACTATGACTATGTCACACCTAAAATGGATACAACTTATACAAGAGGGCGGATTTGAACTTGATTTGAAAAGAGGACTAGAACTTGACTAAGTCAGCGGAGGGCATAGAGTGAGGTCAGGGAGAAGTATGTTAGGAACATTCTTCTGTCAGAACCCTACAGTCTTTCCTCCTCATCCGGAACAGGGGGACTTAGAAGAACTGGATGCTGCTGGCCATTTGTAGCTGCAGGTTTGGAATCCCACAGGAGTCACCTAATTTTGGACAGAAATATTTGAAAAATGAATGCATCTAAATGCAAGTGGTCGCAGTTTTATTGCTTTTATTATTTTAATTCTTTCCCTTCTGGGCTCCCCCTATCTTCCCATGCAAAACTGGTTCAGAGGTGCCACTTTTGGAGCTCATTATGTTGAGGCAAGCCCTAACTTACTCACAGACTAAAGGAGCTGTATTTGAGTGTGAGGAAGACAGAGAGTTGGCTCTGTCTGGATCACGGAGGGCCTCACAGCAGAGGGGTTAGCCATTATCCTCCAGATGGGGTTTTGGTGTGTGCAAATGCTGAGATAAGGAAGTAGGGGATCGCGTGGGACACAGCATTCTAGACAGATGAATGTACACATGTCTTGTGGATAAGTACCCCTGCCGGGGCATATCTGCTCCAGCTTCCCCAGTTTTAATCTTCTGCAGGTCTGAGCTGCCCAAGCATGATGACCATGGTCTGCCTCTCTGCTAGGTACTCGGAACTGGGGGTAGACAAGGCTGACATACAAGATAGGCTTGGCTCTTAAGGGAGAACTGTGAGAAGGTGTAAAATTCCCAGAGCACGGTTTTGCGATCAGATAGAAGAATCCATCTTATTTCAAAAGCAAGTTTTGTTGATGATGAGTCATGAAAATCCAGCAATAGGAAGTCACCATGTACCTATGAATGTGTCACTCTCTGGGGGCCCAAGGTGTTTACACTTTGCCAGGATTTGCTGTACCTCTAAGTACAAATATCTAAGGCAGACACGCTGAATGGGTACTTGGGTTTTAAAAGTCTAGGGGACAATATAGAAATAAAGACGTAGGCTTGCTCGAAAGGTCTTGGAGGCTTTGGAAGGGCCCCTTACTAAAAGAAGAGTTTGATAGTGTTAGATTCAAAGGCTCATCCTTGGAATACTAATCCATCATTTATGTATATGACCATTAACAATGCTTTTCATTCTTAAGAAGCCTCAGTTTCCCTGTCTATAAAATGTGTATCATAGGACTTCAGAAGTTGTCATTGGCTAAATTGGAAAATGAATATAAAGAACTTAGGAGAATGCCCATCACATTACAGCTGTCCACTATCATGTGACTTTGATCCTTAAGGGCCTCTGAACCTGGCGCCCTCACATGGTTTCTGTCCTACCTTCTTTACTGGGAAGTTAGGAGTCCGTAAGGGCCTCTAAACGACTATAAATGTGATAAATGGTGGAAGTTACACACTTTTCCCCTAATGTTCGTTCATACCCATGCATAATCCATTTGTCACTTGGGAATGGCAGAGCCCCAGGAGAGGTATCCAGACAGATAAGAATCATCTACATAACTAGAGAGTAGACTTGTGAAAGACAAAGGAATTTGAGAGAGAGAGAGAGAGAGACAGAGAGAGAGAGAGAGATATTACCACAGTAGCAGGGAAATGTTTTGTATTCTCCATTTAACCTTCCCCAAAACTTGGCAAGGTAGGCTGTACTCCCCTAAGTCACAGATGGGAGAAAGCCGGGCTCAGGTGCTTGTCCAAGGACATCCAGCTGGCAAACGGAGGTCTGCGATTTTAACTAAGGCCCTGCTTAATCCAAAGCTTATGTACTTCGCTCGCCACTCTGCTGCCTTCCTGGAAATGCACAAAGCAACCACGTTTTTCAGGGGGAGGTAAACTCAGGGGACTCCTGAGCCTGGACGGTTGGAAGGAGGGATAAAAACATAATTCCAGAAGCTCACTGTGAGCACAGAGAGGTAACCTGTTAAGCAGAGAAATAGGGCCAAAGTGGGGCGATCCCCTCTCTCAGATGACTATTTCCATGTCCTCTGGACTGACTTGATCTAGCGGGAGGCAAAGAAACTGAGCCTCTGCTCACATTCACAAGGCACATTGCCTTTCAGAACAAGGGTCCTGGAAAAGGCCACTCAAACCCTGATCCGTCAGTAGCCGAACAAAGAACACGCCTGACTGAGCAATGGCCCACGGGGCACACGATTGACAAATCCGTGACTGGAAGGGAGCCAAAGTTAGTGTGAAACTGACCTCCTAATGTTGAGTCTCTGGCTTCAGGAGCCGCTTAGAGACTAGAAGGCAAGATGTAGGCAAGAGAAATCAGGATGTAGCCAGGAGGCATGAAAGGGAATACTCAAATGGACATTTGTGTGGTGGTCTGGCAGGGGTTTCTTAGGCAGAGAATATCCTGAAATATTTCCAAGGACTGAGATTGGTGTGCTATGATGTAGGATTCTCCAGACCATGGGGGTAGGTAGAATTTGACTGAGGGTGAGACTACAAGCCATAAATGTGGCAGCCACACAGGCCCAAGTGAGTGGAAGCTCCCGCGTTGAGGAAGGTGTGGGCTGCAAACCAACGGAGCAGGGAGAGGCAAGAACTGAGTGTTCCCCTAGCTTCTATTCTCTGCCTTCTGTGTACACTGGCCATGGAGACCCTGATTCTCATTCTTCTGCTTCCTAATGGAAAATTAAGAACAAAGTTTGCATATTACCAATCACAGGACCGTTCAACAGCAAACTGTAGAACACCCTGGCTGTGTCCTTCATCCTCCCCGCTGAACCCATGCTACCCAGTCAAGATTCTTTTCTACCCATGAAACAGTTTCCTTCCTTGATGCGTTTGAACACATTGAATTCTCTGAGGCCTTTCTCTTCCTTTGGATTTCTCCTTTTCCAGTTCCTGAGTTTCTGATCACGCCCCCTCAGAGTAGATAGGGCCATATTTATGTCTTAATGTCTGTGACTGCTCTAACACAATACCACAGGCTTGCCACTTTATAAACTAAGGAAATCTATTTACTTTTTATTTATTTATTTTGTACTCTGGAAGCTGGAAATATAAGATCAAGGCAAACTCAGCAGACAGCCATCTTTTTGCTGTCTTTTTCAAAACAAAGTGGACAAATGAGCTCCCTGGGGACATTAAAAAATAATCTGTCCATGAGGATCCATTGTCATAACCTGTTTAACTCCCAAAGATCTGGCCTGCAAAACCATCACTACTGGAGTTAGTAGTGCTGACATTTGGGAAGGTCACAGACAACCGCAACAGTTGAAGCTGAAGGGTCAGAAGCCCTCCCCACAGACTCCACCTAGAATCTCAGGCTGACCTTCATTGCTGTATTCAGAAGTCACCCTGGAGGAGAAAGGCTGGGAGGGAGCATAGGTGGTGACTCAGAGCAGATGTGCCGCAGAGCAGTCCTGCCCACGGCTCCTGAGTCGGAGCTAGTCACCTGGCTGTCTCACAGCAAGCGGGGAGGAACAGCTGGGAGGAACCGGATGATCTTCTCTGGGTTTGGGGGAAATGTTGGTTGCCCAGAGGGCGTGTTAGCTGCCTGTGCCTTGATTGAGGTCTCATCTGCCATCTTCGCTACCGGCCAGCTCTGTCTAAGGGTCCTCAGGTTAGATCCACAGCCTCAAACTTTGTCACCCACCCCTGCATAAGCTATTTTCAACTCTGAGATCTGGCTGAGGGACTTTTGTTCTAGCACCTTCACTCTCTGACGACCCCCACCCCCCATGTAACCACCTTGGGGAGAGAGTTCTTTGGAATCCCTGGCTCTTCCTTTCTCAGCCTGCAAATGCCTTTTCATTCTGTGTGAATCCTACTGATCTTTCCATTCTCCTGTCTGTCTTCAGGGTCCTCAACTGTGTCACACCCAGGTTCCTACCAAATGACATCATCTCCTCATCTATAGTTTTCGGTACAAGCCTAGCTGGTTCTCTAAAAAAATAGATCCCATCATGCTCCTCCCCTCTGAGGAACCGCTGTGGTTTCCCCACAACGCACAGACTGGAATAAATCGCACGGAGTCACTGCAGAGATAGAACCATGTTCAAAGACATGGATTTGAATCCTAACCTGCTACCCACTAGCTGTGAGTTATGTAACGCCACCTTCCAGTCCATGCAATGAAGATAATTCCTTCCTCATAGGATTGCATTGTATTTCTCTCATGCCACACGACTGCCACCTGATTGGTGAGGGGCTCTGGAAAAGTCATCTAAACACCTGATTAAAGTACAGGCTATTGGGCCAGCCGTCTTCCGACTGTATTATCTCTTACTCCCCTGGCCAGACTGTTTCAGCCACATATCTCCTTACTGTCAGGGTGAAAGAGAACTCAGGAGAATTTTGCTCTAGCAATGAAGCATCTTAAAGATACTTGCCAGAGCTGGTCATGTGATCCCACTCAATGTCAGGGCCAAGACAAAGCCAAAGATACTGCTGTATCTTTGGTAACCCAAAGAGCAGCCCTGGTAACCGATCCCTTTAGACTACCTCTTTCTGGATCATGCTCTGCCATTCGGATTCCATGACTGTAGTTCAGGCAATCTCATCAGGTTTTCCTTAACCTACTTCAAAAGAGGAGGCGGCATATATCTTCAAGACAGGAGCTGACTTCCCAAGGTGCTCTAACGAAAAGGAAGCAGACTATGTTGGAGCTACTTTTACTGGTTATAGGTAAGGAAATTGAAGGCCCAAGGAGGATAGTGCACATCTGTCTTGCTATCCAGTTGACTCCCAGCTGTAGTACGGCCACCCTGGGCTGACGTTTTCCCTTCAGCTAATCCCAATATCCAGCTTTATTTTCTCAGAGACTAGTTTTCCTGCTCAGTTTCTATATCACCTACTTGATACAATGTCCTGGACATCTTCCCCAGCTCATCCCACAGAACTAAATGTTCCCTCCTCCTGTTTCATCAAGGCCATTTATAATGGGTGAGTTTTATTGGCTCGTGTAACTCTCTACTTGGAAGATTAAATTTGCTTGAGTATCACTATGGCATCTTCAGTGTCCTGTATTATCTAGTCTAGCAAGTGACACTTGAACTTGTGATACTGGATAAGGTTCTGTACCCGAATGATGGAAAAAAAATTCTATAGCCACACAAACACACAGGAGCAGAGTTCATACCAAAAACCCAAGGCTTCTGACACTTTAAAAATTGAATCAGCTCATTATTAATTTGTGCAGTCTGGCCTTGAACTCCTGCCTCAGCTTCTGAGTAGCTGGGATTGTATGTGCAGATCAAGATGTGCAGCCAAGGTTTGTGATTGTTCTTCCTAGTCATTTTCTACCATTTGTGATTCTCCAGTCTCTTAGGAGTATATTCAATACCTCTACTTGGGGCTTAAGAGACCACTTCTGATCAGATTTCCCTCCTCTGGTCTTCATTAGCTTTGCTGACTTGCTTTGTGTCTGTTTGGTGCTAAAACTACATTTCCATTCAAGATGGATTCTTCCCCTAAACAAAAGGCTTTTTACAAAATCTAATTATTTTAACCTTTTTAGTGTCATGCTACAGAAAACAAATAGGCTAATTCTAGCTTGCCTTTGACAGCTTTTGAATTAAAGGAGTATAAATGGCTTTGGGGGCTTAATGTATTGCAAAAGACCGAGTTATTCTCGAGCTGTTTTGTATGAAAATGGTTTGTAAACTGTAAAGTGGCCTATAAGCATGATTTGGAACATCAGTAGCTGTGCATAGTACGCTCTGAATAAGATACGGTGAATGAATGAAGACTCCCATCTCCTCTTGGGAATGCACTTACAGAGAGAATGCTTTTGCTTTGCTGGGTTACCCAGCCTGCTTTGCATACATCACAGGAGTGCTTTCATGAGAAATACCAGCCCCTGAAAAATAAAGCTGGATATTGGGATTAGCTGAAGGGAAAATTATCAGCCCAGGGTAGCCATGCTGAAGCTGAGAATCAGTTCGATAGCAAGATGGATATGTCTTATCTTTCTTGAGCCTTCAATTTTCCTACCTATAACCAGCAGAAGCTGCTAAAATATAGTTGCTTCTCATTAGAGCTCCTTGGGAAGTCAGCTCTTGTCTTGAAGATGTATGTTGCCTCCTCTTTTGAAGTAGGCTAAGGAAAACCTGATGAGATTGCCTGAACTACAACCATGGAATCTGAATGGCAGACCCATTCTTTCATGCTTTCCCAATAACAGCAGTTCAATGGCAAGACTGTGTTCTGGCCAACAACCTGACAACTGCCTCTCCAGCTCGTCGGGAGAAGTGGACATCCTTTGGCCTGTCATCAGCCAACCCAAGGGCCATTTGCTATCTTCCTCAATTGAAATCAATCATTTTGCCTTCACTGAGCCAGGCTCCCTGGGAATACGGAGTTTCTTGCTTCTAGAAGGATCTTAAAAATACTCACATTGCCGTGTTTTGAGTATATGCTTCTTGGTTGTAAACATTTTAACAGCAAATTCCCTTGTCTAAGAGATGTTCTCCATTTTGACCCCATTTATTATATAAAGTATTATATGAAGTTCTTATTATATTCAGGTAGTATCTAAGTTTGATGGACAGAGCATAGATAAAACTACTCTTAAGGAACTATCCCAGCTTTGTTTAGAAGAAATTTTGTTATAGGTTACCTATGCCCCTTAGTTCTGCTCTGCCTCGCTCCTCTGAGCTTATTCACACTACGGTTGTTTGGTGCCTTACATCGTATGAAATTCTCTCCCATGGTATTCATGCAGACTCCAGTTCTCTACATTTTAATTCCTATGAGAATCAATGAGACTAATATTGGGCTTAGTTTAAGTTAGACTCATACAGTGCTTAGACTAGAAATGCTTTGTGCAGGGGCTGGAGAAATGGATCGAAGGTTAAAAGCATGTTCTGATTTTGCCGAGAGTTCTAGTTTGGTTCGCAGCACCCATATGAAATGACTGGCACTTGCCTGTGACTTCAACTCTAAGAGGATTTGCTATCTCTTGCTTTCATGGGCACCTGAACTCATGTACACACAGACATAGACACACATATACACACATACACACACATGGGGGGGAGGGAGGGAGGAAGAGAGAGAGAGAGAGAGAGAGAGAGAGAGAAAGAGAGAGAGAGAGAGAGAAATCTTGACAAGGAGAGAGGCAATTGGAAAAATTTTACAGTTGAAATAATGCTATAGTGGGTATTCCCTCCACCCATGACCTTGGGCTACCTAGCCCAATAGGGGCAGTGCTTCTTGTCTCCTGACATGACTTCTTGAAAGGAAGAGGGGGCAATTATTGCTCTCTCATTTGTTGGTTGGCGATCAGACTGCTGATTCCATTTACCCTCAGGCAGAACGTTAAGACCACAGTGGCTACCTTGTTGTGTATCCATGAGTGCCATGTGGGATTTCCCTCTGTATGCTGTGATTAGCACTGATAAATAAAGGAACTGCTTTGGGCCTATAACAGAGCTATAGGGGAATAGAGCTAGGTGGGGAAAACTAAACTGAATGCTAGGAGAAAGAAGGGCAGAGTCAGACAGAAGCCATGTAGCCCTGCTGGAACTGGATGGAACTTTACCCGGTAAGCCACAGCCATGTGGTGATACACAGATTAATAGAAATGGGTTAAATTAATATTTAAGAATTAGCCAGTAAGAAGCTAGAGCTAATGGGCCAAGCAGTGATTTAATTAATACAGTTTCTGTGTGATTATTTCAGGTCTAAGCTACAAGGAGGCTGGGAACCAAGAAGCGACCTCCTCCAACATGAGCGTATCCTAATAAATCTTTGATAACCATTCAAATGTGCTCTTGTGGCTTTGCCTACATAATGTTATCTCTGCCATGGTGCTTTAGATAGAGACCCAGGGATGACAAATGCCTGAGCAGGACTGGAGTCCAGGGTTCTGGCTCTTTGTTTACCTATCCAAGTTTAATGAATTTTCTGACTATTTGCTGTCCACCATTTATCTTTTTCTCTTGGTGACAAGACAACAGTCTCCATCTCTTATCAGATCTAGCTACAAAGCTTTAGAGGCCAAGGTAGCCTAGGTTCCTAGCTCTTAGTTCATTGCTTCATGTTTCCAAGTGTGGGCTTCTCTGACTGATGTACGATGGCTGAGAGAAAGATGGGGAGGGGGTTTCCTTAGTACCCCCTGATATTCAGACAGATTATCTTAGATTGCTGATAAGTAGTAATTACCAGGCTTTCCTAATCCAGTGATGGCAGGTATTTCAAGATCAGGCTGAAGTGGGGTGATAGTGGGATCACAGGGAGAATCTTCTGTCTTGGGGGTATTTAAGAAGCAGGCTTATGGCTAGCACAGTGGGGGCTCACACAGAGCTCTGTATCAGACTTCTAGAATTCTCTCTAGTTCACTTTGAAGGCAGATGAAGATATCGGATGGCTTCTGATATTGATTTTCATTGTCATGCCTACTGGTACTACCTGCACAACTCTTGGGTGATTGGCATGTGTGGGAACAAGGAATAAAGGAAAAATTAATCAATATCCCTCCTTACGATTTTTGAGAGATGGTGGTGGGTGCCAAAAGTTTCTGTTGAAAGGAAGGGTGTACCATTGAACATTTAGGTGCCAGGTAGGGATGGAGACCATAAATTTAATGGGGCAGTAGGGATGTGGACAGAACTAGAACAAATGTCCATTTTATACCCACCATCTTGACATTCTATTAGAATATTCCTGTTTTCAGAACTTCCCTCTAATACTACCTGTTTGAATTTGGATATTCACAGTGTCATGATCTTATGAGTCACTCAGGTCAAGGTTCAAATCCCCACTGAAAATATGGATTTGTATTTATTGATCTAGTGGGGGGAAGTTGTCAAGAGCATCCCTCAGTCGGCTGGAGCATGGTCTTTGGAGAAGCTATGTGCCCATAGTCAGGAGAAAAGCATGGTTTACATCCTAGTCAGGTGGGTACAAGGCAGTTAAAGCTGTGAGCCCCAGAGACCCATATCTGCGTGTGGTAAGGAGAAGAGCAACGTGGTTCTGACTGCTTCTAGTGCTTTCTGAAAGGACACTGGGGCAATTGTAAAAGGATGCAGCTGGCATACATAATTTCTTGGGCTGGAAGAAAAATTATATCTTGTACATATATGTTCCTAGGGGCTTTGTAGTCATCTGTTATAGTATATGGTGTATTGAAGTTCCCAGAGTGCCTTGATTATATTTCATTCTTTTATCTCTCTCATAACTTCAAGAGAAATCATTGCCTCCATTTTGTAAAGGCTTTAGTGATGACTTGTGTGAAATCACATAACTCAAATGTGTGAAGTAGAGACTCGCAGCAATCCCTTCTTCTGGCTTGTTGCTTTTTCTTACTGTTCAACTCCTCTCCAACTATGAAACATTGTGTTTTCCTGAACATGGCTCACTGATTAAAAACAAACAAACTCAGTCCAATCAATGTATCAATCACTTCACATTCTCTCTCTCTCTCTCTCTCTCTCTCTCTCTCTCTCTCTCTCTCACTCTCTCTTTGTCTTTGTGGTGGTCATAGAACCTTCAATACCTGCTTTCACTATGCTATACAATAGGTATTTAGAATGCATTTGTGTTATTTAAAGGGCACTTTGTGTCTTTTGGACAACATCTCATTTTCCTTCCCATACCAGTATCTATGGTAACCAGTATTCTACTTTCTGTGTCTATAAGTTCAATTTGTTTTAAAATGAAATTGGGCTCAAATAATATTTGTTTTTTTTCTGTGCTTAGGCTATATTTATAGTATTTTAGTTAGTTTCACATCACTGTGGCCAAAATACCTGGCAGACACTACTTAAAGGAAGATTTATTTTGACTCAGTTTCAGGGGTTTGGGTCCAGGATCCTCTTGCTCTGTGGCTGTGAGTCTGCAGTGAGAACACAGGAAGGTCAGAACAGAGGAAGGAGAGAGAAAGGTGCCTAGGACTCTGACCAAGAGATGCCCATCATCAAAGACTTCCTCTGGTAATCCACTTCCTCTAAATAGCTCCACATCCTAATCAACCATTCAGTATGAACTCATTGTGGGATGACCAAAGCAGTTAGTCTCTTCGTGATGCAATCACTTCTTAGGATTGAACCCACCCATCAGGGACTCAGCATTTAACACAGAAGTTTGTGGGGAGAAATATACATATACACACACACATCCTGCCTCAGCTATATATAACAGACAGCATGTCTTCCAAATTCATCTATGATTTCACAAACGACAGAATTTCTTTTAAATGCTAAATAGTATTCTGTTACATATATCACACATTTTTTCTTAGCTGTTCTGTTGATGGACACCTAGATTGATTCCTTATCTTTGCTCTTATGAATAATGCTTTAATAAGCGTGTGAGTAGAGATGTCTCTCTGATACACTAATTTCATCCTCCCTTAGATATATACCCTGTAGTGGGATTGCTGGGGTATCTGGCAGTTCTCTTTTTAATTTTTCGAGGAACCTGCACACTATTTCAATAATGACTATACCACGTAGATTCTTAGCAGCAGTGTGCAGAGGAGCCTTTCTCCACATTCATCCCAACACTGGCTTTTGTCATTTTGATCATAAGCATTTGAATGCATGTAGTGTAATAGCTTTTTATGATTTTACTTTGCATTTCCATAGCGACTAATGATGTGGAACTAATTTTCAAATACCTATTCATTTACATTTCTTCTCTGGAGCAGTATCTGCTCTGGGTCCTCTGTCCAAAATTTTGTTGAGTTGTTTGTTTTCTTGTAGTAGATTTCCTTTGAATTCTTGTACATTTTAGACATTGACCCCTGCTCACCTATACAGTTGCCCAATACTTCCTTCTATTCTGTACTTCACACCTCTTCATCCTTCCTCAAAATTCACTTCTTTTGGTACAAGGATTTTTAATTTGATGAAGTACCGTTTGTGTGTGTGTGTGTAAGCATGTGTGCATGCATGTGTGTGTGTTTGTTTGCTTTTGTTATTGGTGGTTTGAGGTTCAGAGTCTACAACCTAGGTGTTTAGACCGACATGAAGAGTCTCTCTCTTGTTTCCTCTAGTAAGTTTTAGTCTCTCATCTCCATCACCAATCCATTTTGAGCTAAAATTTGCATGTGGTATGAGAGCTCATTCTTCCACATGAACACTCTCCAGCACTGTTTAATGAAGACCAGCTCTTCCTTCATTGCATATTTTTAGCACCTTTTATATTTATCTATATAAATAATATAGATTTATTTCTGGGCTCTATATTTCCTTTCTTTGGTCTGTGTCTGTTTTTATGCCGTACCCATGTTGGAGTCTTATTTTGTTTTCTATACTTGCTTAAGAAAAGATCTCCCTATGTTGGCCAGGCTGGTGTCAAACTTATGGGATATAACAATCCCTCTGCCTCAGCATCCCAAGTAGCTGGGATTGCAAGCATATGCTACTTATCTAAATACTATGTGGTTTTTTAATATTATAATTTATAACTTTGGGATTATTAAATTGGGTAACGGGGTACTTTGTTCTTATACAATGCAGTATTTTATGACTAGAGTTGCTTTATATTTCTATGGGAAATCTTATTAGAATCTTGATAGGGATTACATTGAATCTTTAGATTGGTTTGGGAAGTACGGACACATTAAGTTACTGCTATTGTAACCCATTAGCACAGATACTTTTCCTCTTCTTTGGATTGTTTTCTCGGTGTTTTCTAGCATTCAGTGTGTAAATCTTTCACTTCCGTGGCTAAACTTGTTTCTCCTTTTTCCCACTATTGTCAGCAGGATTTTGTTCATGCTTTGTGCTTTTTGAAAATCTATTGTTACAGTATAGATACACTACCCTTTTCTGTGTGTTGATTTTGTATTTTACAACTTTGCTAAGTTTTATTCTTTCTTACCGCTTCTGTTGTTGCTGCAATTTAGAGTTTTCTGTGTGTAAGATCATGTAATCTGCAAACGCAAATGATTGTACTCCAGATGTCTTTGTTGTTTTCGTCTAATTGCTCTGGCTAGGACTTTCTCCAGTAGCTGCTGACTGGAAAAAGAGTGGATATGTTTGTCTTTTCTTGAAGAGTGGATATGTTTGTCTTTTCTTGCTCTTCAAGGAAAAGCTTTTAACCTTTGGCCATTGAGTAAAATATAAGCTTTGAGATTTTATATGGCCATCAGCATACTGAGATGTGCTACACTTATACTAGGGTTCTCAACCTTCCTAGTGCAACCCGTTAATACAGTTTCTCATGCTGTGGTGACCCCCAATGAAATTATTTCGTGGTTACTTCATAACTATAATTTTCTATTGTTATGAATCATAATTTAAAGGCCTGTGTTTTCCAATGGTTATAGGCGGCCCCTGTGAAAGGGTCGTTCACCCCAAAGGACTCATGACCCACAACTTGAGAACCACTGTCCTATAATGTTTTGAGAATTTTTATCATAGAAGAATATTAAATTTAATATGCTGATACAATTTCCTTACTTCTTTGATGTAATATGTCAAGTTTATTAATTTGTGTATGTTCAACCAGCTTTCAATCCTAAGGGTAAATCCCACTTAGTCATGGTGAAGAATCCTTTTAATATTCTGTTGCAATCAGCATGTTAGTATCATATAAGGTATTTTTACCACCCTAGAAACTCTCTCTGCTCTTCCTGTTCATTCTTTTCCCCATCCAGCCACAGGAAACCAATGTTTTTTTTATTATTTCTATGGTTTTGCTTTTGTAACTATGTCATAGAGTAAAAACCTTGTAATGAATAGTTTGGTTCATTTTCTATAGCTTTAACTGAATACATGGGACTGTGTTGTTTATAAAAGAAAAAAGTTCATTTGTCCTATAGTTCTGGAAATTGTAAGTCCTATAGTAGGTGTCTATATTATTGTCAAAGGCCTCATGCTGTATCATAATGTAGCAGGAAACAGAATGGTAAAGAAGGACTTGCTGACTGAATTTAATAATAAAATGTAGTTGCAACTACTAACTCAGTCTTGAGAGAGAACTCAGTGCCAGAATAATTAACTACATCCCAAAAGAAAGACATAACTTTTCCATGTTTAGCCGTACTGAAAGTCCTCTCCCAACACTACAATCTTAGTCAGGTTTCAACACAAGCTTACAAAGGATGCATCCTAATATAACAACCTTTTCAGACTAGATTTTTGCACTTAATAATGTGCATATATTTATGCTTGGTCTTCTCGTGGCATAACAGATCATTTATTTTTAGTGCTAAGTAATACCTCATTTTTTCTTAGTACTAAGGTCTGAATGTACCAATTTTTAAAAAAACTATTTGCCTTCTAAAGGGCAACTTGGTCACTTCTGACTTGTAGCAGTTATGAATAAAGCTGACATAAACATCCATCTAGAGGTTTTGATGTAGACAGAACTTTTCAACTCCTTTGGGTAAATACCAAAGAGTATAATTACTAGATCATATGGTGAGAATGTTTAATTCTTAAGAAGTGCCAAATTGCCTTCCAAAGAGGTGGTGCATGCCATTTTACATTCCAACTGGCCATAAACGCCTTGCCAGCAGCTGATGTTCTCAGCATTATACATTTTGACCACTCTTTCAGGTATGTAATGATATTCTATTGTTAAAATTTCGACCTCTCATAACATACGACGTAGAGCAGTTTTTCATATGCATTCCTGCCATCTGTTTATCTGCTGTGTTGAGGCACCTCTGAAGATTACTTTTAATCTGGCTGTTTCTTTTCTTGTTGTTGGGTTTTCTTTTTGTTGTTATTGGTATATTTCAGATAGCATCTTTTACAAATATTTTCTCAGTTTATGGCTTGTCTTCTCATTCTCTTGATGTCTTTCTCAGAGCAGAAGCCTGTAATTTTAATGAAGTACATTTGCCTACCCCCTTGCAATTTTTTGTTTATTATGCTTTTGGTGTCTTTTCTAAAGAGTATTTTTTATAACCAAGTCCATCTGGGTATATTCTTTGGTTATCCTCCAGAACATTTACAATTTTATTTTTTATTTATAATGTAGTTCATTTACATATCCCAGTTGCATTACTGTAACAAAATACCACATTTTGGATAAATTTACAAATAGTAAAAAAATATATTAATTTATAACAACTATAAATTGTTTAATTCTAGAAGACGGACATCTAAGATCAAGAAACAAAAGGATTTGATTGTACAGTAAAGTATCTCTTCTCTCAAGGTGATGCCTTCTGGCTATATTCTCATGGGGCAGATGGGGAAGGTCTCCTGGAGAGGTAGATGTTTGTGCTTCACACCCAGAAGTAGAGGAACAGACAAAAGATCTAAGATGGTTCCCCACTGTCCTTATATAAGGTGTCAATCTTCTTCATGGGGGCAACATTCTGATAGTTGATCACTTCCTAATGACCTGGGTTCTTAATAGAGTTTCCACGTTGAAGTCACTATATCCAGGTTGGTTATTTTCAAACAAGGCACCACTATTTAGCTCTGGCTTACTTGGAAGTCACTATGTAAGATAGACTGGTATTGGACTTACAGAAATCTGCCTGCCTCTGCCTCATGAGTGCTGGGAAAATGGTATGTGTCACATGCCCAGCATTGCTGCTGTTATTTGAAATGTTCATCGATTTATAAAAGGTATTTTGATCATATCCAGCTCCCACTTCCTCCCTTCATATTCGCCTTTCACCAGTATATCTTCCTTCCTGCTTCAAGTCCTCTTAAAAGATAACTCACTGAATGTCGTCAGGTTGCCTATATGCATGTGGTGTATGCTGGCTGTTGGTGCATGGGGAATATGCCCTTTGCCACACTTCATAGAAAAGTGGTTCGCCCCCCCTGCAGCAGTCTGCAACTGTGCCTCAGCTAGGGGTGGGGCCTTAGCAGCCCCTGCTCCAGTGGTTCTCAACCTTCCTAATTCTGCAATCCTTCTACAGCTCCTCAGGTTGTGGTGACCTCAACCATAAAATTATTTTGCTGCTATTTCATAGCTGTAATTTTGCTAACTGTTGTGAATCAAAATGTAAGTATCTAATATGCAGGATATCTGACATGTGACCCCTGTGGTAAGGTCGTTCAGTCCGCAAAGAGGTCACCACCCCAGGATGACAACTGTCGCCCTGCTCTGCACTAGAGTTTTTAACATGCTTGATCTTATACAAGGAGCCACAGTTTCTGTGAGTTCATGTATGTAACATGTATGTAACAACCGTGCCTCATCCAGTGGCCAGCATTTCACAGCACACTTCTCCATCTTCCAGCTCTTACATTCTTTATTCCTCTTCTTCGATGATATTCCCTGAGCGTTGGCGGGGATGTGGAGTGCAGCCCGATATCAGTGTCCCATCTACAGCTGAGGGGTCATAGTCAAGCAATTCATAGTACTTTGTACAGTTAGGACTCTGCATTAACTACCCCCCACACACACACACACTGTGATAAGAAGCTCAGAAATTCAAATTTGGACCTCTGGGACATATGGGCCAGCACTTGAGGTAAAGTTTTTAAGGAATCTTAAAACTCTATACAATTGTTAAGTCTGTGGAAGTCCAGTTCTAACAGCATTTGTTGGAATAGCATCCTTGCCCCATTGTATTGCCTTTGGCCCTTTGTTAAAGATGAGTTACCTTTCTGGAGGTGTTTATTTTTTGGCCCCAAAGCCTGTTTCATAAATTCATCTGTTTACTCTTTAACAACACTACGTTGATTTGGTTACTGTTGGTTTATACTAAATTCTGAAGTCAGCTATTTGACTTTGCTCTCTCTTTAACATTATGTTACATGTTCCTTTGCTTCAGCATATAAATTTTAGATAATTTGGTGTGCCAATGGCTGTAAAACTACTTGCTGAGATTTTTGTTGTGATTACAGAGTATATATGCATTCGGCTGGGAAGAACCGGCCTCTTGACGATAGTGACTATTCCTATCCCCTCCCCATCTATTTTCTCATTGGAATTGATTCAAGGTTTTTTATTTTACTCATCAAAATTTTGTGATTTACCCCACATAGTAGTGTACATGTATTGAAAGATTTTAAAATTATATTTCATCACGTTTGAGTGAATGTGAATGCTTTTTAAATTCTACATTTAATTTGTTTATTGATAATATGTAGACAATTGTTAGCCTTGTACTTATACTCTCTCTAATTGGTTATTAATTCTAGTAGTTTTGACATTCAAACTTTTTTCTATATAGGTGAGATATATATCTAGTCTCTTGGACCATCTTTAAACATTGCTTTTGGTGTAAAGAAGTTGTATTTTAGTGGTTCTAAGTATAGATTTACTTTAATTTATCTTGCTTTTGTATTTAATTGGGCTTACTAAAGATGCATGTCTGAATATTTCATCAGTTCTGGAAATTTTTGACATTTGCAAATTTTCTCTGTATTTATTATTCTTTTGAAATTATTCAAGATCTTCATTATCTCTAATTTCCATTGTACCATGTTATAAAACATAAAGTTATCTATCAATCTCTCTATATCCTTAGGTATATTTTTGTGTACATATACACACTTCTCTCCCCTATTCACTGACATTTTTTTGGAGGTATCTTCTGCCATGTAATTTACCTTTGAAATATAAGTTTAACAAATTGTAAAACTCAGCAATGAGAAGTAAGAAATCACTGAAGATACAGCAGACAATATTCTAAGGATATACTATGAATAATTTTGTCTAGCATATGTAATGATTTAGGTAACATTTAAATCTTTTTGAAAACATTAGTTGCTAACAGCTACACAACAAGAAATAAAAGTCTAAAATAAAATCATACCTGTTAAAGAAAGTAAATTCCCAATCTAAAACTTTTCTACAAAGACAATTTCAGGATGCTTTGCTTTACTGCCGGTTCTGCCAAGCTCCAAGGAAGAAGTAATGGCGACCTTTCACATTTTCCTTTCAAAAACATGTAGGGGCATAGAAGACTTCCCTTACTTATTGGCTACCATCACCTCCGTACTTAGGCCTCACAAGTATGCCATCAGAAAAGTAAGCTAAATAGTAACCATTATGAGCTAGGTACAAATTTAAATAACAAAATATTACCCATCAAATCTAGCAAAATATAGGGCATCCATTATCACTAAACAATCTTTAATCCATGAATGCATGACTGGCTTATTATTTGCAAACCACCCAATGTCTATAAAGAAAATAATGGCTTAGAACATCTCAACACACATACAAAAAGGATTTAGCAAAATTTAATATTCCTGTTTAATAAAAGTTCACAGTAAATGAATAATAGAAGAGAACATTCTCAGTCTGACAAAAGGACATCTATAAAAAACCTACTGTTGGCATCATACTTAATGCTGAACTGTTATGAAATATTGATCCCTCTTCTCTGTAATCTAGAAATGGACAGAGACTTTCCCTTTTACTGTTCTTTTCTAACATTGTTAAGTAAATCTGAGTCATTTTAATAAGGCAAGGAAGAAAATTAAGGGCACCTAAAATTAAAAGGAAAGAAGTAAAACCGCAAGTGTTTTACAGTTAACATGATTTTATATTGGAGAACTCGGCGGCCTCCATAAACCACTAGAGCTAAAAAGTAGATTTAGCAAGATTGCAGGATATAAGGTAAATATACAAAAATATTTGGACTGTGGATTCTTTATGTACTCATAATGATCATGTTCATTTTCAATATGCGACTTTTAATAATTTTAAAACTAGAAAAAGTCAAATATCTATGGTTAAAATAAAGCAAGCCAGCCATGCCAAACTACAGCATATACTACCATATATGAAAGAAATCCTAGAGACGGCCAGAGCACACTTATAAGTTGAAAATTATACTAGTGTTAAGCCACCAGTTATCCCTAGACTGATGCATAGATTCAACATAGGAATAGTAGAATAGTAGAGGATACAATAGATCTAGTACTACCAAAATAGAAGCTAATTTGAAGAACTAGAAAAGATGTTCAAAAATGGATATGAAATACATGAGCTTTAAAATCATTTTGAAAAAAACTAAAGTTGCAGAACTTTCATAATTTGATAAGTTCTAACATAACCAAGACAACATCCCTCTGCTGTAAGACTGATAAATGAATCCATGAGAATAAAATCGGGAGCCTCCTCTGTTGTGTGGGTGGCTGGCTTTTAAATGAGATACAAACCTCTTCTTAATTAAATTTGCTTCATATATTTGATATTTCTATGGGAGAAGGAAATCCAGAGCCTTGTCTTTCTCCAGATCAAACTTATTTTTAAAAAAATCTTTGAAAAGCTAGAGAAGAACAATGTTACTTGAAAAGAATACAAAAAACATAAGGAATGAAGGCAGTGAGAAGTGGGAGTCTGTTCTAGTAACTTCCATTGTATGGACTTTGTTAAAAATTGAAAACAGAAGTTCTATTGAAAACAGACCCTTGAGATAACAAAACACAGGCCAAGGGAAAACAACTACACAGGATAAATCTACTTTGGGGGCTTTGACTTTGGTGATTGGGCCATTTTCTTTTTGTCAGCTTAGGAATGCATTAATGAATAGGCTCATTAATAGTGCCTGGATACTTTTTGTGAAAGTTTTTTTTTTTTCCAGAACATGGATGAATCATTCTGTCAGAAAAAAAATAGTTATTTGACTTTTCAGATTCCTTGCAAAATGTAACCATTTTTCTCAGTAGTATTAGGCAAAAATATACAGTCAGAGTACTAAAGAGACACCTTACTTCACAATTAAACAAGATTCTCCAGCTAAATCTGATCCAGTCCTTCAGAAAGCAAAGCCTGTACCTGCTAGGGGCCTGGCTAGGAGCATTACTACAAAGCAGTAGACAAACCTACTGTGAAGAAGTAGGCTAATCTCTGAAATAAAGGAATGGGTGACACTCTGGGAAAGGATGCTGACAAGACATATGTTTTAGGTGTCGGTTTTTATGAAAGACATATTCTGGCTACACACACACACACACACACACACACACACACACACACACGTATTTACCCATATGTGTACACGTACATTTTCCCTAACTTCAAGGGTAGCCACCTCTGTGCACTTCTAACATTTGGAGATGACAGATTTTCGTCTAAGAATGAAGCAATACTTTAACTTAAACGTAGAATTTATCATAACATTTGTATGCAATCTGTCCAGGAGATTAGTGTTTATTAGCAGAATATGTTTACTTGCAAAAAGGTATAGCTGTTTATGCTGGTTAAAAATCGGTGCTTTTAATAGGAATTTATTTTAGTAGCTTCTATTGTATGGGCAATGGAGTTTTCTTTCTCCATGTGCTAGACAAGACTGTGAGTTTAATAGCTCCTCACACATCCACCCTTCAACATCTCAGAGCAGGAGGAGGAGATATCCTATAGACAGTTCAGGAGCTTTGGGACTTCACATCCCAGCCTGTCAACTGAGTGTGTCCTGGAGGACAGGAGGCAGAAGAGAGGATGAGAAAAGAAAAGAATGGAAAAGAGCAGAGGAGGGGAAGACACAGAAAGAACACAAAGAAGAAAAGGCATTGAGAATGCTACTCCTGTATTTTATGCGGGCCCCCTAGCTGCTACATGTCCTTTCAATCTACTGGGATAAGAAGAACCTTTTTCTGCCACTGCCTATGTGCCTGACCTTGAAAAGGCTTTCAAATGGCATTTGGCTTTGTGTGTGGAGGAGGGTGCTGGGTAATTGGACTTAGGACCTCACAGATGCTAGGGAAATGCTCTCTGACTGAGCTACAACCCTGGTCGTTTTTACTAATGAAATAATATCATGTGTTTTGTGTCTTGTGAATGTTAAGTGAGACAGTTTTTACAAGACATTTATCAGCATTCCTGGTACATCAAGCCAAAGATGAAGGAAATTAGTATGATGGCCTCAGTGCCACACTTTCTTGCCACAAAGAAATGGATTTGCTCCAGGAAGCATGTCAAGCTATCTGTGGTGAAGAATTACTTTTTGGAATCTCCACTCCAAGTGTGTGTAATATCTTCATAAAATGCTCTTGTTCCAAAGTGGATTACCAGCAAAATGAAATGAAAGTACAAAGAGATATACAACAAAGCCCCTTATTTTTATTCTTATATTTAACAGACATAAAACTTCTGTCCAGTTGTTCTAAAGGTTACTGAATGCTTTCTGATTCTGAATGTGACTCAGGGTAGAGGGGCAGCAAAGAGTGTACTGATGATGTTTGGTCCACAGACTCTGAACAGCATCTCACTATGAGGAACCCATCAACTCCTGGGCAGAAATGTACAGGTAGGCTTAGTGAAGAACTTGGAAAGCTTTTAGAACTCTCTTCTGAGGCGGAGGCTGTAGTCTAGGCTGCTAGCTCCTTAATGCTTCCAAACTAGAGAGAACGGTTTGCACAGCGCATCTGCTCCCCAAAGTCCTGGAGGAAAAGTTTCTTCTGAAGATGGCAAATGGCACAGGAAACAATCAACAAGGGTTTGGAAGCCAAGACTTCCCCAAAAGATGTTTTTGTCCCCTCTTCTCTGAAGCTCATCAGGATCCTCTTCTGACGTTAATTAGGTTACCTTGAGTCCAAATGTCAGACTTGATATCTCAAAATGACGGGTATACCAGAGTTATCCATTCATAGCACTTTGTACTTTTAAAAGAACATTTGGAACCTCAGCTTCAACCCATATCTATTGACAGTCTATCATGATGGGAGCTATATTTGGTGCCTTGGCTGTGTGCCTGTTGGCGTAGCAGCTTGGTGAGACTGGCAGTGTTATCAATGCCATTTGTTCAGAAATTGCATTTCAAAGAGTTATATAATTTGTGTGTGGTTTGATTCAAAGACAGATGTGTTAAATACAAACACTATTAATTTTTTTTGCTATGCTGTGGGTTTAATTATCGCTCATAATATTTTGTCACTCCTGTTTGTTATGGCCTTCATTTTCCAGTGAGGACTGCAATCAATAAACATACAACTGGGTAGTTCCTAAACATCTACCTCAGATCAGCTGTTCAGAAGGAGAATATCTCACCCACTTTTGGACCTCTTGCCTCTAATCAACAATGATATTTTCAGTAAGGCAATAATTAGTTACATAAGTGAAGAATTTAGGTTATCTGTAAAGCTACCCGATGAAGTTGGTGATTTATTAAATATCCTCAGTTTTAAAACGGATTTTGAAATAAAAGGTGATAATCATCAACTTTAGGGGAGACTACAGAAGGACAAAGTCTCAATTGTAGTAGAAAATACTTAGACCTAGCAAACAGTGTCTGGCCACAATGGTGCCTTATAGCTTTAAAATGGTCTTAAAGTTCATTTAAAGTATTAAAGGAAAGATATACTGCTGATTCTGAGATTGACTTGGTTGAGAATGAATTATTAGAGGTCATGGCAGTGTGACTGATCACGTTGCCAGTAGATATGATCTTTAAGAATATATTGTTACCTGTGTTTTTTCGTTCAGTGAACATTAGCTGAGCTCCTTCTAAGCATCACACACACTATTCTGGACACAGAGGAAATGAGAAGACAGAGGCAGAAGACGCCCTTTTCTCGTGGAATATGCACTGCATAGAAGGATAGAAAGTAGAAAGTCAAGTAATTAAGCAAAGAGCATTTCAGTGACACGAGCCCTTAATGAAATAAAACAATTGGTAGACTAGAGTATTACAGGTAATGAGATGGTTTTGATTTTTTTTTTAAGTGAACCAATGAGTTTTTATTGGTGTTATTCGGAGGATTATGGGTGAGGGGTTACTTCCAAGATCCAATATGGCTAAAATACAAAACAGCTGCACTACTGAAGAGCCCCGCCCAGCACCAGATCGCTACTCAGCACTCTGCACAACTTGCAGGCAGCTCGACTGGCAGGTAACTCTGTTCTCACAGCCCAGATGCTCAGAGCCGCCTCCCCAACATTTTTTTAACCTTTTGTAACACCAGGGAGTGCCCTGGGAGAATCTTGTAATCTTGTAAGTTTCTGCTTTCCCAGATATGTGATGTTTTATTGATTTCCCAAGGCTTATGAGCCAACATCACTCCCCTAGAGGAACTGTAGATTTTGTCATCAGGAAAGAACCCCTGAAGTCAAGGGGAGAGAGGGAAAGAGAGAGAAAGACAAAGATGTCATCCATGCAAAGCTTGGTAAACCACAGTAAGGACTTTGGATTTTAACAGTGGGAAGCCAAGGGAAGAGCCTTCAACAGTGGGGTTCTAGATTTGTTTTGTTTTAAAAAGTTATCTGCTCCTCTTTCTTCTGTGGTGGGAATCGGAGGTTGGGATTAGAGTATAAGCAGGAAGTCAGGGAGTTTATTGGCTGCTGCTGTCGGTGGGAAGCGTCAGGCAAGGAATGACAGGTAGGTTGGACTGGGTTAATGTAGTGGTGTTGAAGAGAGACTGCAATAACTACTAGGACTCACTAATTGAATTTGGCTTAAGAAAAAGACAGGATAGGTAGTGACTCTAGCTTGAGGTAGAAGAAATTAGAAGGGAATTTAATTAGAGAAGAAATTAAAATGTTCATATTGGCCGCCTTGAATTTTAAATGCCTGCTTCATATTCAAATACCTAATGTCCGATAGGCAGGTAGGCAGTCACATGGAATAAAGAGAAAGGGCAGGGCACACACCTGTCCTCAGTTTACAGCATAATGGGGTTGTCAGTGAGTAAGTAGGCCAGCACAAAGAATGGACGTGGTTGGAGGCCCACAGCTCCGACTGTGTGATTTGAAGAAGTCTAGGCGCTAAGCCTGAATAATGCGACAAAGTTTGAGGGGATTCCTAACATGCCTGAACATAAGAATGAGTGGATATGGGTGTGAGGGTTGTGGAAACACCACTCCCTCTCCACTGTGTTGTTCACATTCGAGACAGGAGCAAGAAATGTGCCTACACCAAGTCCCTAAACTCTCTCTTCCTCCCCCAGCCTCCCCTTTATCTACCGTCTCCTTTCCCTCCACTAGCTGGAACCTAGTAGCTTTGAACCTTCCCTTGAATTCTACCTGTCCAGTCGAAAGCAGAAGATGGTGTTCGTTTTCACAAGCAAGAATTTTTTATGATTAAACTGCGATATTGAATCTTTTTGAAAGGATTCTTTATATTATCTGGGGTGTAGGACAGATTCTGGGGAATCTAATGCCCGCTATGAGGAAAACAATACATATCCCCACAGATTGGTGAGTGTGTAACGGCCAGTCTGGAAACAGCTCTCACTCACGCCTCTGAGCACAGCACACACCCTCCTCTGCACCGCCACGGGTTTTGGAGAGGGAGTTGCTTGCTCTGCTGCCTCAGAGGAGTGCAAAATGTGTCTCTGAAAAGAACACAGCCATTTGTTCTCTGTCAGGATGCCTCTTTCATCCTGTAATTAGAGTGCTGTGGGGGGTGTGGGTGGGGGAGAAAGAAGAATACGAAACGCTCCTACTTCGCCACGACTTATTCTTCCTGCACCACAGGGTTTTGAACCCAGTGAAATATTGTGACTGAAACATACACTATTATATGCGTACAGAGAGAGAGAAAGCGACGTGTGTGCCTTTGAGTTCATGCCTTGATAGTATCTGTGTGCCAAACTGAGGTGGCACAGACGGGTAGGTAATTAAACAGAGCGAGAGAGCTGAATTCGGCTTTGTAGCTCCCTCTTTCGCTGTTTCCTAACCCTTCCAATGCCCCAAGGGCTTTTATAGTCCCTTTTTGAAAGGTTTTTGTTGTCAACGTTGTTTAGTCTTTGCAAAGTCTGGAACTGAACCCAGGACCTCATGCGTGTTCGCTAGGCAAGTGCTATGCCCTGAGCCGTGCCGTGGTCTGCCTTAAAAGGTTTTAAGGACAACCACGTGAAAACTGCCACTGTCGTCGCACACAGTACGTGTTATTCCATGATCATCCAGCTAGTGGAAGGGAACAGAGAAATTTGCGGAACAAAGAGTACAGCTTTCAAGAATATTTGCCAGGTTTGTTTTGTTTTTTCAATTTTATTTGCAGCAGTAGCAACAATAATTTCCTGATTTTTGTTTGGCTGAAAATCATTAGCATCTTTCTAGCATGTGCCAACAGGGGACGAGGAAAGTTGGTGGAGAAGCCAGCCTGACTCCGTCCAATCCCCGCGGAGGATCTTTGCAGCGCCGGCCGGCCACAGCTCCTGTGGATAACACAGCAGCCCTGATGCTGTTGGCCCTACTGGCCTTTAATATAAATGTGCTATGAAATCCAGCTGAGTTCTGTGCAGAGATGATCACCTGCTCTTCCTCTGCTCCGAAGCCTGCTTTGCCCCGTGCCTGTTTCACTTTGGTTCATTTCACTCCTTCCTTCTTGGCCACTAAAACCCTTGAAGATGTCTTTGATTCATCTCTTTATTATGCTCCATGTTGGAGAGGTCAGTGTGTCCTCTTAGCTCTACCTTCAGATTATAATCAGAACTTCACAATTTCTCAGCAGTCCCACTTTGCCCACGGCCAAGGTCATCTGGATATGTTCTAGAAGGCTTTGCTGAATTTTCTCTCTAAGTCCCCTTCAGTTTCTTCTCAACAAGGCAGCCAGAGACATTTTTTTGCAAACTTCAATCAGTCTTGTAATTATTCTGCTCCATCCCTAGTGATAGTTTTCTAGCTGGACTGCGGAAAGTCAGACTTTCAGAGAGCCTCCCCCTCATCTGCCCTCACATACAGTCTGGCCTCATCTTATTCAGCTTCCACTTACTCAGTACCTGTTGTGGGATGTTCTTCTGTAAATGTGTTGCTTTTATTGGTTAATGAGTTGGCCTATGGCAGATCTGTCCTATGGCAGGGAAGAATATGCCAGGCTGGAAGGGATAGAGAGAGAGACTAGGCGAAGTCAGGGAGACGCCATGTAGCTGCCAAAGGAGAAGGACACACGGGAACCTTAGGAACCTTAAGGGTAGGCCACAGCCTCATGGCAGTATACAGATTGATAGAAAAGGGTTAATTTAATGTGTAAGAGCTAGTTGGGAACACGCCAGAGTCATTGGCCAAACAGTTTTGTAATTAATATAGTTTCTGTGTAATTATTTGGGTTTAGGTGGCCTGGAAACAAATGAGCGGCCTTTTACTACAAGTATCCTCTGTCCCTATGGCATCATTTCTTTCATCTACTGCACACACCCCTCCATATTCCTGTGCTCCAAAGCTTTGTCCTGGATGTCCCCTCTCTCCCTGGAGTGCTCCTCCCCAGATATATTTACACAACTCCCTACTTTGGACACCTCATGCCACTTCTGATGTATTCTCATTGAGGCCTTCGCTGGTCACTCAACCAAAAGCTCTGCCCTTCCCTTCATACTTACTGTACATTTTTTTCTGCTTTATTTTCCCTTGAGCACTTGTCAGTGTACTCCATGCTATATGCTCCCCTCACCTCCTTTTCTGTCTTTGCCTTGCATGGTGATGCAAACGGTGTGGGGACAAATATTTTTCATTTATCCATGATGTTGACTAACATTGTATTTAAGTTACTTCTACTTCACTATGAAGAAAATACTTGACAGAAACCAATTAAGGGGTTACTCTGGCTCAAGTTTTCAGATGGTCCAGTCTGTCACGGTGGAAAAAATATAGTGGAGCGTCTCAATTCTTAACCTTCTTTCAGGCCAGAAGGCAGAGAAAGGCTGATGATGGGAATCTGTTAGATTTCCTTTTCTCTTTTTAATCTATCTGTATCCCAAGCCCATGGAACACTGCCACCCACTTTCAAAGAGGATCTTTGTCCCTCCATTAACTCTCTATAGAAACACTCTCACAGACTACTTGGGAGTGTGCTGGGCCATCTTCTAGACTATTCTAAATCTGGTCACATTGACAATGATGATCAACCATCACAACCATATTCTAAAACAATGCCTAGTATATGACAGGCACTTGTAAATTGTGTTTTGGAGATAGGATGGATGTACACAGAGGAAGGTCTTGGTAATAACTTATCTCTATTATGAAGTATTTTCAGGAATGTCCTTAGTACTTACAAGAAACAGAGTATGTTAGATGCCAGACTTTGGGCTCCTCACCTATTTTTCAGTCCTCACAATGACCATTTAAGATGGGTGTGATATTTATTCTGAGTTTACAAACTGAGGACCAAGTTTAAGAGCTTTAATCAAAGCTGAGATCCAAGCCCACATCTGTCCAACATCGGAGTCTTTCATCATTATACTTCAACACTACAGATTATATCATATTTTAAATTAAAAAGCAAAGCAGAAAACATAGTTCCACTGATTAATTATCCCCTTGATGTGAATGGCCAGACGTTCTTTCCCTGTATCTACAAAATAAAAGACTTCAGTATTAGAAGATAAAGCAAAAATGTTATTCTTTCTTTAAGTCCCTATAGGGCTGTCTCCTTGAATTACCATAATTAAAAGAGTAAACCTATAGGTCAGCCTCCACTTAATACAGACCTTGGACTGACAAGCCAGTGCCATTCTCTCTGCTTTAGTTTATCAGAATAGGAAGAATAGGCTGGGGTAGGTTTCTTTCCTATGTCTTGGTTTCTTGCTATCCTGATCTGAGAGAGCTGTGGTCATTCATTCATTGTTGTGGATATAGAGCAGAGGGGCGGAGGCTGGGAACATCATGGCCGTTAATGCCAATTCCTGCCCTAACCAATTTGGAGAAGAATTTCTGCTCCTAGGAGGAGCCTCCCAAAGTGCCTGGTTTTGAGTGTGGATGACAGAGTGTGTCTGAACATTTGCACCTGCACACTAACCCTGCTTATGAGAATCAACACTAGATTGGATTTTGAAGGCCAGGTTCTGTTTTAGCCATCTTTTATTGACAAGCTAAGTCTCCTTAAATCCTTCTTGGAATGAGTCAAGGGCTAAGACATAAATAACTATAATGTTACTGAACTGTGTGACCTTCAGTAAAGTGTTTGCCTTCTCTGGGGCTATGTTTGCTTCTCTGGAAAGTGGGAGAAAGGTTCCCCGACTTCATAAGACAAAAAACATAATGGTGAAAAGTCTTACCCCTGTCTGCTTTCCAACACAGCTGCAGTTAAAGCAAGGCCCATACTCAGTAGCCAGCCTGACTCCCCTGATTGCTGTCTTTGTTTCAGAATATTAAGATTGAAGATGTTTTTCTTGGTGTCTAACCTAAATCCCTCCTTCCTAACACAAGGATCATAGAAGAGTATTGGCAAGGTTCCCTTGTGGGCAACCAAACCTGCTGAAATCATGGACTCTGAAGACTAACGGGAATGTGATCACGTGGCATTTGTGTGCTGCACAGTGTATCTGCATATGCTTCAGGGTGCTGGTGTGAGCATGTCTGTCTGTGCCAATGTGTGTGTGATGAGGCATGCAAGTGTGTACAGAAGTGTGGGTAAACAGATCTTTGAGTCACACAGGCCAGTCCATCCTGGCAGGCTTTGTCTTCCTTTCGGGTTGCCATGACAGCAGCAAGAGCCTCTGCGTCAGTAAACAAAGCTCCCTGTATGCACTGAATCAGGAGCAGTGCTCTGGAGCTAGGGGATAAGCCAAGAGCCAGCATCTTCCCCTAGAGAGTTTTACAGCAGGTTTTCCAGAACATTTTGTGAGTAGACGAGTAGAGCAACCACCTTCCAGGTATTCTGAGATGCCGAGGTGGCATAGCATGGATTAAAGCAAGTTAATGGCCCTCACTTCAAGTCCCTAAGATTCAGCAAACATTATGATAAACCCTAGATTTGTGGTTGGCCAAAGCCTGTTCTATCATCTCCTGATGGACTAGCATCAGTCACTTTATTAATACAGAAATCAGCTACATTATGAATTACCTATGACAATAGCTCCTTATAGCTCAACAAATTCACAAAGTAGAAATCAACTTTCATATTCATATAATAATGATTTGCAAATGAACTCTCTGCTCTCCTTTTACCCCTTCAGGCATGTATGATGCATGCTAGGGGCATCCTTCCTTGTCTGAGATTATCCATGCAATACTTCAACTTTATCTTATTGTGAAAATCTAGAATTGACCATATATTAGAGTTGGTTTTTAACAATATATGGCTCCCATGGAAAGTACTAGAAAGCAAACATATATCCAATAAAAAGAATGGAGGAATTCTTTACCACATGACGTAAAGTCAGGCTTCTTCAGTCCCATAACTGAAATTTGGGAATATGAACCTAGCATACACATACAGAGAGCCGAATGGAGGGTCAGCCAGCCCCAACTCTAGTTCTCCTTCTTCCGGGCTGTCTGTGTCTTAAGGGAACCTGCATATGATCCTTCTTGGGGATTGAGTGGGAAGAGGGTCTGTCCAACACTATGAATCTCAAGAGTAGGAAAAGGCCATTTTCTACAGTGAAGCCCAATTCAGGTTTTTGTGACTGTACTGTCTCTTTACAGATCACTGTTCCTAGAGCAGACTTGTTACAGCTTCTGCTTGGGAACACGTGTGTGTGTGTGTGTGTGTGTGTGTGTGTGTGTGTGTGTGTGTGTAGGCCAAAGGACAACCTTGAGTGGTATCATTCCTCAGGAGCCATTTGCCTTTTGCCTTTGTTTTTTGAGACAGTCTCTCATTGGCCAAGGCCTCAACAGTTAGCTTAGACCAGTAGTTCTCAACCTTCCTAACACTGTTGCTTTTTAAGCCAGTTCCTCATGCTGGGGTGGCCCCCTAATCATAAAATCACTTTTGTTGCTAAGTTATAACTATAATTTTGCTGTTGTTATGAATCATGGTGCAAATATCTGATATGCAGGATTTCTGATATGCAACCACTATGAAAGGATTGCTCAACCCCCAAAGGGGTCACGACACCCAGACTGAGAACCACTAGGCTAGCCTGACTGACCAGTAACCCCCAAGGATCTTCCTTTTGACTGGGATTACAAGTATGAGCCATTTTATCTGGCTCTGTTTGTGGTGGGCTCTGAAGTTTGAATTCAGGTCCTTGTGCTTGCAGGTAAACACTATTCCCGGCCCCTCATGGTTCCTTCTAATGTCAGTTCTGACTGATGAGGAAACTGAGAAGTCCCCTCCTTGTCCACTAGTAGCAGATGCTGCCAGAATCCTTTGCTCTGAGAACAGACCTGGTGGTGCTTCTGCTGCATGCATGCTGCTGTATTTTATTCTGGTGTGGAATTCTAGAGACAAGACACAGCACACTGGAGCTCTGTTACACCATGGGTACAGAAACACTGGATGGAACCGATTATCTATGGTCATCTCCTAAACCCAGGCGTGTGTCAGGAGACCTCCAAAGAACTGGCCACCCTTCTGATACTGGAAACCAGAACTCTCCTTTGATTGAAAAAAGTGGATCAGGAATTTAAGGCCAGCCTTGGCTATATTAGTGAGTTTGAAGCCAGCCTGGGCTATAGCAAGTGAGTTCAACATGGAATAGAAAGAAGGTGGGATTTAGAGTTATGGTTTCTTTCTGTGGTTCTCTGGCCTTGGACTCTTGCTATTTCAGAGAACTACTTGACACCCTTTAGTTTCAATTTTCTGAGTCAGTTAATAGAAACACTTGTACTGCTTGCCCTACATACTCAAGGATCTTCCTGTCCTTTTGGTCAGACTCTACTAAGATTCTTCTTTGTCATGATCTTATTCAAAATACTCCCTCAGGGTAAATTTTTCCTAGCCCAGTGCCCAGAGCTAGTTGGAAATTCAAGACATAAGTATATATGAAAATATGAAATGGAAAGAGTAAGCCAATGGAAAGGGTGTAGCCAAACCGTGTGGGTAGGTTATACCCAGCTAAGTGGTGGACCATGGAAGGACTTGAGCTCTTTGAGCAACCAGATCTGGGTGCTTATATCAGCTCCATGTCTTAGAATAGATCAAATGACTTAACTTTTACATTGGAAATGAAAATTCCTATTTTACTGCCTTTTCAGAATAGCTATAAAGATTGAATGAGCAACATGTATGAAGGGGCTTGATGAAGCAAAAAATAAATGTTATTTATCATGGTTCTTACTTGGAGGTTTGGAAGTTTAAGATGACAATGATCCTTTAAAAAGATGAGTGTATGAAATATAAATATCAGTATGAATATGAATATGAAGCATGAAGTATATGAAGTGAATGAAGGCACATGGTTCGTTGAGAAACCAAGTAGGTACCATTTCAGTGGTCCAGGCAGAGAGATGGGGTCCAGGGTTAAGGCAGTGAGGAAGGAAGGGAAGGTGGGTTCAAGTACTATTTTGATAGTATAACCAACAAAACAATGACACTAATAAGACAGGAGGGATGAATCAAAGAACCACAGGTAAGAATGTTGGTGGTGAGTAGTGATGCTATGAATTACCCAGGCCACTATTACTTCTTAATTGTTGAAATCCAGAAAAGAAGATAACAGGAAGCAGCCCCGGGCTTGAGTTCCACTACCTAGACCCTCACTACCTTGGGTCACTCTTTACCTTTACTTCTTCCTTCATAGGACCTTTAGTGACTCGCTGCATCTTCAACCACGCATATGCCTTGTCCCCATATCCTCAACTTGACTGCAACCATTGCTATTGGGTCCTATGCAGAAAGTCCTATGCTCAAGCAAAGCATGAGCAGCTATCTGTCTGTATCCTGCTACACCAGCATCCATCCCCTCTGCTGTAACTATGTTATGTCCCGCAGTCCCTTACTCATTTCTTCTTTCACCAAATTTAGGGATCAGCAGGCAGGACTCAAGCAGGGGCTGTACCCCCTTTCTGTCTGGATATGGTCGTTTAGTTATGGAGGTCACCTTGTATATAGTTTCCAACTGTACTCCTATGCCACTACAGTAGCAAGGGGTGGTTGGCCTGGGAGGATGATAGTTAAGAGGCATTAGTAGAGGTAGTTTCTGGGGAAGCCCAATAGTAGGAGACTGGTTCTCTCCCATCTGATAACCCATTGGATAAGGTCATCTTTTTCTCTACCAGGGAACTCTGAGTACCATCCACTTTCCTTTCTTTTCTTCTGTCTCTTTCTTATCTTCCCCGTCCTCCTCATGGAGCTTAAGACTTTGTCTCTGTGTGTGCGTGCATATGGAAGTCAGAGATAAATCTTGGACATTAGTACTCAGGAGCCATCTACTTTATTGCTTGAAACCAGACCTGATGTTGAACTGGGCTAATTAACCAGTGAGGTCTAAGGATCTACCTGAAGATAGCTAGATTTCTCCATTCCCCATTGCTGAGGTTACAAATGCATATCACCATGACTGGATTTTTGACATGGTCCTAGGGGTCATGCTATGGGGCCTCATGCTTGTGCACCAAGAACTTTATCAACTAAACTCTCTCCCAAGCTCTCAGATTTAGCCTTTGTAAAAAAATGCCAGGGAGTGGCTTTGTTCCTCTCCCTGTCACCAGCTCTTCCTTACTCTTGACCTTCTCTTCAGCTTTCCTCGCTCTTACGGCTCTCTGCCTTACTCACCTTCCCACTGTCTCTTTCTGGAAGCCAGGTTCTGTCTCATTGTTTCTTCCTTTCTTATTTATTAAATAAGTTGTCCACTAAATAAAATGGACACTAACCATCAGCAGCCCTTTAGTCCTTCGTGTTATAGGTGTTACTGGCCTTCAGAGTCATTCCCTATTAACACTACGATATACTGGACACCATGGCAGCATGGTTTGACTTTGCATCCTTGCAACTTATTTTAATACTTAAGCCTTAATTGCTGTAGATGGAGGCTGCTCATTCATTCCTGGGCACTCAGAACCGAAGCAACCACACAGAAACTATATTATTTGCAATACTGTTTGGCCAATAGCGTAAGCATATTTTTTAACTAGCTTTTATATCCTAAACTAACCCATGTCCATTAATCTGTGTATTGCCACAAGGCTATGGCTTGCTGGGTAAAGATCCATCCCAAGCGTCTGTCTCCAGAGGGGCTAGACGGTTTCTTGCTTCACTCTGCCTACTCTCTCCTCCTCTATCTGCTTGGAACTCCCGCCTTGCCCTAGTCTGCTAAGTCACTGGCCAAAACAGCTTCCTTTATTAACCAATAAAAGCAAAACATCAAAGGACTTCCCATACCAAATTGCCTCCTCTGCAGATGGGAACGTTAACAGTATTGTATTAGCGCCTTGTGAGGAGTAAATCAGCTGATGGGCCTGGGCTGGCATATACCCATTGGCAAATATACTTTAGTCACTTACCAAAAGCATGGAGGAGAGAAGTGCCTTTGAGAGGGTCAAGGATGCCATTGTGGCTAAAGACATGAACCATTCTGAAACAGATTGCCAAACTCTTTTTGGCACAGAACAAGCAGGGTAAAGGATGGGGAGGCCTCTGCCTGAGGTGGAATGCAGCTCCCTTCTGTAGAACACTAGAGGGGGATCATCGTGCAGCTTGGGTGAAGGGAAAGTAGAAATAGGGTAACTAGAAGCTATCAAATACTCACTCTTGCTTCCCTCTTT
Source organism: Myodes glareolus (assembly GCF_982192425.1). Classification (NCBI taxonomy): domain Eukaryota; kingdom Metazoa; phylum Chordata; class Mammalia; order Rodentia; family Cricetidae; genus Myodes; species Myodes glareolus. The sequence goes on from NC_142030.1 coordinate 69,757,735, forward strand.
CTCTTCATCTTGGCATTGTGCAAACTCGGGGGACTGTTCTTGTTGTCCACAGGGAATTTGCCAAAGAAAGAGAGAGAGTGGAGAACCGGAGAGCATTCATGAAGCTGCGGCGCCAGCAACAGATTGAGAGAGAGCTGAATGGCTACCGTGCCTGGATAGACAAAGCAGGTAAGGCCTGGCATTAGGGGAGAGAAAGTTGAATGGCTACCGTGCCTGGATAGACAGAGCAGCTAAGGCCTGGCATTAGGGGACTGGTGGGTATCTGCCCATGCATAGCTGACTAGCCCTGACCAGTACGTCTAAGACTGGCATGCAGTGGGCAACCTAGACTGGAACAGGGAGAACTGCTGAGAGCCCTGTGAGGGTTTAGCGCCCCCCTTCTGTTTGGAGATCCTCTAGGGTCTGACTCTCTCTCTTTTCAACTAAATACCTTTTTTCAACTAAATACACAGAAAGTGTTATCAAGCTGAACTCAGTAAAGGAGAATAAGTCGGTCTGGTGATAGTTTCTGCTTTGCCTCACCTTAGGACTGATAATCCGTGGATTCAGCACACAAAGATTGAGTGCCTACTTAGTGCCATAACTCAGAGTACAAAGTTGAGCCAAATAGCCTACCATGCCTCCAAAGCTCATGTCTCCTGGAACCCATTCTTCTGCAGTTGGGAAGGAAGCAATAAACAAAATAACTAGCAACTCACCAGGTGATGAGTGCAGTGGGGGAAGCAGATCAAGCAGAGTTGTGTTGGGGGGGGGGGCTGTGCTCCAGTTTCCCACAAAAGGGTTCAGCGTGAACTTGTCTGTGTAGAGACTTGGAGGAGATGAGCAATTGGCCTTGGGAGGAGCTGCGGGAGGAGACTCATAACTCCAAGTCCTCCTTAAGGGATTGGCCACTGCTGCTATGCTACAGAAAGGAAGAGAACAAGGCAGGAGTGGCGAGAGACAGTGTGAAGGTAGTCACAGTCACAGCAGCTCCGTGTGCAACCTGCTGGGCCACAGGACGTTTCCTAGTCCTAGTGAGCAGAGGCACCATGACTTGGAATTTTAAAGGGGCGTTATGTTTGTAGCACTGAAGGTAGACCACAAAGGACAGGGCCAGAGGCCTGGAAGAGATGAAGGTGCAGACCCCTGCAGCTGTTCAGGCAGGAGACAGGAGTGAGGGCAGGTGTTCAGCCACCTGGTACCCGAGCCATCTTCACTGCTCACTCATGGAAATAATTTGGGCCCAGCTATAGGCATGGGTCTAGACCTACCATGTTGGCATTAGTGCAGAGTCACCAGAGTCAAGGTGGCTCAGGTGCTTATGAGAGACATCAATCACCTAGTATCTAGCAATAAAAAGGAAGCATTTGCTTTTGTTATTATTTTAAAAACTAGATTGCATCAGTGTTGTGTATCTTATTTTCCTTCAGAGCAAAGAGTGATTTTTATTTAATAATTAAAGAAAACCTTCCACATGACAGTCAGCATCTTTCTCTATTCCTATTAGAAAGCCAACAACAAGTGTGAAGTCACAATGGGACAATAAGGACCTTAATTTGATGCTAATTCTAGGAGCCCCATTCTTCCATAGGAACTTGCAATGGTGCAGTTACACTCAGTGTGACCACCAACATTCCAAAGCCCTCTTTAAGCTCAAGGGTCAATTTCCCATTGTCTATGAGGGCTGAGAAGGGATATGTAGGATTAAAACCCAGATCACATACTCCCTGATTTGGACATCCACATGTCCTGTCATCCCCGGAGGCAGGAGCTATGCTGTCAGTTGTGTGTCCATTTCATCCCTTTCTCCTCCAAGCCTATTGGGTAGGGGTGAGGGAAACATAAATCTCTCCTCCCTCTTCCCAGAATGGTAAGTCAGTCAGTCCGCCTGACCATGGGAAGGCAAGCTGAACTGCCTCCAGGCCAGACAGCCAGCTTGAAGTTTCCAACTGTCCTTGGCATCCTCAGCAGTGGAGGCATCTGACAAACTGCTGAGTGAGCTGGCAGCAAACCCAGGAAAGACTTTTCCCAGACCCGATCATGACCCCACCCAGGGTCGGGTGCCATGGAACGCTGCTCTTTTGAAGTGCCCTTTTCTAATCCTTGAAAAATTCTGACTTTTCCCTTTCTCCCAGTAGCCAGTTCTTCCTGCTCCCCCATGTCTAAGAAAAAAAAAAGACGCACGGAAAAGTCAAATTGTGCTTCCTGGCCCTTCCCTTTGCAAGTGGAGCGTGAGTGAATCAGAGACATATGGGTTACATTTCCCTGGAAAGACTCAAGTTAGAAAGCGGACTTGGCAAAAAGGCATTGGTGGGGGCAGGGTAGTTTGAGCACATCCAGAGCCCTTGAAGTGTTTCTCAGAAGTCCTCAGCAGCCCTCCATGTCTTCCATCTGCCCAGGAAGCTCTCAGATCTGCCCATTTCAGAGCCAGGCACTGTGCGTAGCAAAGGCGACTTCCGGGGAAGGTAATTAAGTTTGCTATGAGATAGTTTATCAAAGACTTGATTTTACAGTGATACCCTACAAATGGGCTCTGAAGTGTCTCAAAAACCATGTATATCTGCATGAAGGAGCCCCCCACCTGTGACACTTTATCTGTTAATGTGGAATTTCACCAGAGACTGTACTTGAAGATCTAAACATTTAGGATGTGCTGTAATGGCTATCCTGCATGGTAGTGCCCAAACCTCAAAATGTTCCCTGGGAAACATATTCTATCCGCTCTCAATTTAATATGCAGGTTAGAATTACACTAATAGCTTTACCCTTTTCTGCCTGTCTACAAGTGCTTGTCTACTTGTTATAAGTGCTTCAATTAAAGCATTGCTTAGTAAGGTCTGCTGCAAGCTTTTGTCCAACAGCTTGGTTCTTTGGAAATGATTGTCAAAGTGTCTATGGGCTATAGTAGGGTTGAGATCAAAACTTAACCCTATCCCTCTTAGAGGGACACCTTGGAACTCATCACACACAGGACAGAGAGGCTGTTTTATTTGTACCTTTGAAGAGGATTCTGATGAGGTTTGCTCATAAGTCTTCGTAGAAATAATGCTTATCAGTTGGTGACAGCTCACTGAAGTACAGGACTGCTCCTGAAGAGGGGGAGCCTGGGAGAAGCGGCTCTAGGACCCATGAGGTGTCTTTTCACATACCAACAAAGGAGTGTGTGTTCTGGCTCCAGCAGGTCCTTAGTTCACTGGCGCCCGCTGTGCTTTCAAGAATCGGTTCTGACACTAAACATCACCTGAAAGCAGCACATACCCTAGAGGTTGAAGTCTTAGTCCTATTAGGCTATCCAACTTTAGAAACCAGAAAGTAGGATCCCAGATGGGTCTCGATTCTCCCTGTCCAAATATACATTTGGAAAGTCTTTCAATCCCTTCCTCTTATCATCAGTGATTATTATTATTTTTTTAAAGAATAACTTCGGGACCTCAGGGAAAGGCTACTTACTGCTAACTATAAAGGATACAGCTCATAAACGGTATAGGCTATGGATGCACAGGATAATGTATAGGATGGGGCTCAGCTGCCCACAAGCACACAGAAGTATCCACTGACCCAGAAACTCTCCATTGGGAAGTTTGTAGAGATTTCCTTACATGGGTGTGTGGGGTTAAACTGTTGGTCATTGGTAATAGCACTGTGACTCCAGACACTCCTCTCTTCCTCAAAGGTAGAAATTTTACCTATCTGATCATGTCATTGAGGGATTTTTTTTTTTTGACTACCAGCTTCTATCCCTAAATTATCCAGGTTATACAGGGCCCTTTCCTGCTCTGAGTCATCTCATTAGCATACAAAAGACAGCTCTGTGCCAGGAACCAGAGATAAAAATGTGTGTGTGTGTGTGTGTGTGTGTGTGTGTGTATACCTATAGTTTTTTATTATACCACAGGGGCCGATTCAGAGTGCCCCACACTTCCTTAGCTCAAGCACTGCTCAGCCAAGAGGGTAGAGTTGGTGGAGACACAAAAAGGCACACCTTAAACCCTGCCTTTGCTCCAGGGACCCTTGGGCACTTCCTTGGCCCTGCCTCAGAGTAATGAACATGTAAAAGTCAAAACATGGCCTCACTTCCTCGAGACAGATGGTGTGGCCTGGAAGAGAAGGAGGAGGAAGTACTTTCTGAGAGGTTAGCAACAAAAGAAACCAGGGTAGAAAAAACCAGAAATAGAATGTTTTCCCTCACAAACTTAGGGGGTTTTAACAATATCTCTCCCTCCTCCCCCACTGGGCATCTGTTGCAGTAGCGTGTACTTTGTCAGCGTCCCTCATGAGCCCCTCACCACACAGCCTCCTTCTTGTTCTCAGCAGCCTGTCTTCCTGGTGAGGCCCCATTTCTCTCCATGCTGGTGCCCACAATGAGCTCTGAACTGTTTTTATTCTCTCCATGTTGCCTTAAGTCAGAACTGTCCCTGAGGGGTTTTCATTTTGTACAATAATTTGGCATTTACAGATAATTTACTAAACCATTTGTTCCCATACAGAGGAAGTCATGCTTGCTGAAGAAAATAAAAACGCTGGAACATCAGCCTTGGAAGGTAAGGAGGCGCGCTGAGCTGTGCTTCGTTGGCGCTAGCCCTCTTAGGCGGTGGCAATCTCTCTCCATCAAAGGGGAGAAAGAAAGAAGAGGGGGGCCGCACTGGGATTTGAAACACAAGTCTCTCTGTAATAAAATCCCTCATGCTTTAAAACGATGAGAATTGAGTCACAGATTTAAATGCCTTTTAAAGTGATGGAAATGAAGCCCAAGTGTTGCATTGTTCCAGGGCATGTGATTGATAGAGTTCAATGAAAAGACCATTATACAACTCATGGTCTATGAAGGGATCTTCTTTTAAAATGTATGGGGATCATCTTGGGTCCAGTTTCAGTACCGGGAAGTGCCATTGCTTATGAAGAGCCAGAACAAGTAGATAAGGAGTGTCTGTTTACCTACTGCGTTTAGATTTAGATAAACTCCAACTGGGATTCAAAAACCTATGAGCATCCGCAGGTGCTGGCAAGCACAACATTGCCCGCCATTCTGTAGACTTCAGACTCCTATCACCCTGGTTCCGGTATTAAAGGCCAACACCTGTGTCACAGGGCCCTTGCACAAGGCCTCTCAGCCCACAGCCCTCAAAGTTTTGTCCAGGATGATCTGGGTGTACTTATGGCCTCTCACTGGCCTTCCCCTTCCCTGGCGTAGTGCTTCGAAGGGCAACCATCAAAAGGAGCCGGACGGAGGCCATGACCCGAGACTCCAGCGATGAGCACTGCGTTGATATCTCTTCTGTGGGTGAGTGATCCAGTTAGATCTTCTTTTACTTCTCTGGAGCTCCCATGAAAATGAAGATCCTGTCTTTTGAGAAGAACCCACAAGGAACAAAAAGAACCCAAAGGATCCCGAATGTAGGGATGTAATTAAGGGAAGGCCTGGGAATCTAACCTAAATGCCAATGGTTTGCAGAAAAGACGAAAGGACCAGGGGATGCTGTGTACATGAAACTCAGGGCTTAGGGTTCTTCAAGTGTGACAGGTGGATCTCATTTGCAGATGTATCCTTTCTCTCCTGGGTGTGACAGTGAGAACCCACGTTGGGATACAGGTTGAGTATCCCTAATCTAAAAACCCCAAATCTGAGCTGCGCCAGAATTAGACAATTTTTTTAACAATGCTGTGGCACCACAAGTGGAAAATTCCACACTGTGAAACTGGTTTCTCTCACAAAATTATTTAAAATATTGTACGAAGCTACATTCAGCCTATGCATATAAGAGATATCTGAAGCATAAATGGATTTTATCCGTAGACATGGATCCCTCCTCCAAGATACTTTATCATATACAGCCAAGAGTGTGATCACAAAAATAATCTGAAATCTGAACTGTGTCTCGTCCATCTATTTTGGATAAGGGATACTCAACCCATATTTTTCAAGGATCCTCAGGACCTATTTCTTCTAGTGACCCACACGGGAGAACTTGAAGCCATTTGCTTAACAGAGTAGCACCATTCTACTTCCATCTTGTGAAACTTAAACTAATTCCTTTTAACAATCCACTGATATGACTACAGTTCAATCCTAGCTTCTCTTACAGATTCTGGCTCTTGACAGGTTTCTTCCTCCCCAGAAAAAGGGCAGGATCTCTCACTCCATCCTAAAAAGCAGAAGAGACTTACAAAGCCCATGCTGCTTTATGTTGCCCGTGGCAGAAATATCACAAGTGCAGCAGGAGGATTCCGGTGTCTGAAGCATATTTAAAGGGAAAGGAAAGAGAGAAGCCCAGTCTCTTACAGATACATACCCGATCCTGTTAGCATTCGAGATGCTGGGTGTCTGCCTGGTGTCCTGCTTGGGAATCTTTCAGTTTCCTAGGACTTGAGAGTGTGCCTGGAGAGAAAAAGCAGGGTCTCTCCCTGTGGAGATTACTTAGCCCATAACATAGGGGTTGCCCAGGTCTGCAATGTGACGGGCACCTTGTCCTGGTACTCAAGCTGTCCCTGTGGATGCCATAGAAGGGCAGACCTGGGATATTTTGTAGTCTCATTCCTCTTCATTTCCCTTCCTTAGGCACGCCTCTTGCCAGAGCCAGTATCAAGAGCACAAAGGTAGATGGAGCCTCCTATTTCCGGCACAAGGAACGGCTTCTGCGTATCTCTATCCGCCACATGGTCAAATCCCAAGTGTTTTACTGGATCGTCTTGAGTGTTGTGGCTCTCAATACTGCCTGTGTGGCCATTGTTCATCACAACCAACCCCAGTGGCTCACTCACCTCCTCTGTAAGTGAATAGCAATTGCTATCCCCTCAAGTGGGTCCCTTGGTTTTCTGTAAAAATGAATGAAAGGACCTAAGGCATGCTAACTTTATACATTGAAGGAAGCCAAAGCTGCTGCAAGAGGGGAATGGATTATCAAACAACTGCTCTTGGCCTTTATTATCTGCTGGGGTAAATACTGCTGATGAGTTAACACATGAGTGTTGTATAAACGGAGCTTTGTTTTTTTTTCCTTCTGTACCACCCAATTCCAAGGTTCTTTTAAAATAATCACTCAGAAGCTTGATATTAATTACAAACTATTTGACCTGTTTACTCAGGCTTATTATTAACTAGCTCTTACAATGAAATTAGCCCATTTCTATTAGTTTATATTTTACTATGAGGCCCATGGCTTGTTACCTCACATCTTTCCTCCTGGATGGCTGCTGGAATCTCTCTGACTCTACCTTTCTACTCCCTGTATCCCTCCTTGGATTTCCCACCTGGTTCTATTATGTCTGATTAGTGGCCAAATTGACCTCTTTATTAACCAATGGTAATAAAACATATTCACAGTATACAGAAAGGCATCTCACAGCAGTGTTGTACCTTGGGTCCTAGAAGTTTCTTATGGGGATTCAGTGGTGTAAAGAATTTGAATCACTGAGAGCTGGGGGGAAAGTCCTGAGAACAATGGATACATCAAATGGATCAAAAGCAGTAACATACATGTCTGAGCATGATTGCCTCTGGATGTCAGTGATGGCCAGGAGACTATGATGTATAGATGAGGGTACCTAGCCTCTTCAGTCAGTCCAAAGCACAGACCTTTCTTCTCTGAGGGCCACCCTCTACTGGAAGGCCAATGGTAACCTTTCTCATATTGCTAAACGACAACCATTGGTTGGGCCAGGGGCTCATCCCAGAGCAGAAGGCTCAGAAAATAGGCTTTGCCCAATGCTGGCTTCTTACATACTGAGATCTGGGACTCTTCTACAAGGGGCATGTGTCAGGTGGTGGGCAGAAGTGCTCACACCATCCCTGGAACAAATGATTCTGTTTTTACTACTTTCAGACTATGCAGAATTTTTGTTTCTGGGACTTTTTCTGTTGGAGATGTCCCTGAAGATGTATGGCATGGGGCCACGCCTTTATTTTCATTCCTCATTCAACTGCTTCGATTTTGGGGTAAGTCCTCGGAAGCCTGCGTGTCCTTCTGTTTCATGTTGATGGGATATGGTTTTAGATAAGCAGCTTGGTCTGTCACTCAGCATGAGCCATTGAAGTCAAAATCATAAAAGGCACATGTGTATGATGAGATAAAGGGAGTTCAGAAGTGAATGAATCCGTGCCGGCAAAGGATTTGTTTGGTTTTTTAAAAACCCTCTTTGAGTTTTAATGTTTTTATTGATGTATAACACATATACTAAAGAGTGTACATTTAACTATATAGCTCAACGAGATTTTACAAAGCTACACATAGCCAGAATTTTGAACCACTTATTATCTTAGGGGAAGTCTGGGAGAGCAGGACAAAGGACTTAATTCTAGTGGTGGCTTTAGAAGAAAGAGGTTATACATTTGTTTATTTTCTACTTCAGTCAAAAATGAACATAAATGTCTAGGTATGCCCTCACGTGAACTCACACACTCTTGGATTAGCATAACTCCTTGCAGAACATTCTGTCTAGCTGCTTGCCTTCTGTATAATATTTAGGTGTGTGTCTTGTTAGTAGTGTTCAAGATACATTCATGCACATTTATTTCCTGAATTGCGTACAGGAGTCCTGTACAAGGTATGAGGTGTTAGGGGTTAGCCTGCCCTCTATGCATAAGGTGATAGACACCGTAGTGCTTGGTTCACATACCTGATTTACATTGGAACAGAGAAGCAAGACCTTAGGTTTCTGAGCCACCTCTCTTTCTGCCAAACCTATTCCCTTTTCTGCCAAAGCTGCAGTCAGGTGATAAAGGTTCTGAGCACTTGCCAATCTACATTTTCACCAGGAAAACACAGTTCTGAATACAGGCAATTTCCAGGCATGATAGCTGGTGAGAAACTGTTTTAACATTGCTTTTCTCATAGACATACTTATCAGCATTGCTTTGAAGACGGGTTTTCATTATTTCCCCCAGCACAGTGTCTACAACATAGTCAACATTCCATGGTGTATAATCACAAAGTAACTCAAAGCTAGCCACAGTGGCATGCTCCAATATTCAGGATGCTGAAATCAAAGACTCACAAGTATGAGGCCAACCTCAGCTATGTAGGAAATTACAAGGTGACCTGAGCTATATAGTGAACCCCTGTTTCAGAAAGCAAAAGTTGGAGGGAGGTGAGGGATGGCTTAGCAGTTAAGTGTGCTCACTGTCCTATCGAGGACCTCCAGTTAGGTGTGTATCACGTGTCAGATAGCTCACAATCACCTAGAGCTATAGCTCCAGGGGGAGCCTACGATTCTAGCCTCTGGGTCACCTGCACTCACATGTACACCTACACATACACATAACTTAAAATAATAAAAATAATTTCAGAAAAACAGAGGTTGAGACTGTGGTGTTGATAGACCGCTAGCCTAGCACGTGCAAAGAAGGCCCTGGATTCTACTCCAATTCCCATAAGCAACAACAATCTTGAAATAGTAATTGCAATTATGACTTCCTATAGCAATCAGACCCTATGTCAACACAGATACTATTACACTGGGGATTCACATTGAAAGATATTTAACCCAACGGCACAGAAATGTTCTCAGTCAAGTTGCAGTCTAGAATGATGAGAGAATGTGGACCCTTTTTGGTATTTTGATAGGAACACAACCTTGACTAGCTCAAGCTGGTTCCTATGATGTGAGAACCTCTTCTTTGCCTGTGTTTATAAGGTGATATGAAGCAGGAACATCCATTGCTATTGAATTTGTGCATAAGCGGTGACTATGTATTGTAATATTATGAAGGTCAAGTCAGTAAACCAATGCCCAATGAGCTGATTTAAAGTTAGGAAGGAGAGGGACAACAGTGGGGCATGGGGGGCACAGTAATCGTTTTTCTTTGGTAGCTTCTCAAGTATGTACTTTGATTAGGGCTGAGACTGGGGAGAGAGAGTCTCAATTTCACCAGCGCCCAATGAGAACTGATAATAATGGACTAAGTACCAAGACGCTCTGTCTTCTCTCTCCTTCTTCTCTCCGTGGCTGTGTTTATCTGTTAGGTCACAGTGGGCAGCATCTTTGAGGTGGTCTGGGCAATATTCAGACCTGGTACATCTTTTGGAATCAGTGTCTTACGAGCTCTCCGACTCCTAAGGATATTTAAAGTAACCAAGTAAGTGATGACATCTGGACTCTTCCCACCACCTTTGAGAACGGAACTCTTATTCACTTCTCTTTCTTACTTCCCCCCTTCCTGCTCCATCTCTTACATCCTTCAGATCTCCCTTCTCTAAAGACCAAACTAGAAAACTGTCAGTGACAAGACATTGAACGACACATTTCCTAGGGCAGGGTCATGCTGTTACCACCTCGCCTTCACGGATACATGAAGGCAGTTTTGTGACGTGTAGGCTGATGGCAAGCTAACCTCGGGGATGACTTGGTACTGTGTCAACAGCTGTAACCTTGTCTGGATCCCCCAGGTATTGGGCATCCCTCAGGAATCTGGTTGTCTCCTTGATGAGCTCCATGAAGTCTATCATCAGCTTGCTCTTCCTCCTCTTCCTCTTCATCGTTGTCTTCGCTCTCCTAGGAATGCAGCTCTTTGGAGGCAGGTAAGGGCCAGGGGGGCTTTCCATCCAAAGGAAGCTCTGATTAGTCTTAGGCCTGCAAGGACCAAGGTGATTGATTTGGTGTGTCAGCGTCGTGTTTGCTCTTGGTCTGAATAGTCTGTGGATGCACTTGAGAAGCAAATGTCTCTGCTGTTATTACATATACTGAAAAGGGTTCCTTTGGAGGACCTAACCTTTGGAAGCTCTCCGTGAAATGATCAGGATGGAGTCTCATAACTGCCGACCAGCCCAAACTCTGTCTTATGACTCATACCTCTGAAACCTCATTTTTTTTTTCAGAAATGGGGCTGCCATCTTCATAGAGCATGTGGGATGGAGAGCCCTGGGTGGGGGAGATGAGGAGAAAAGAGAAAAGAAGTGATGAAAACTTTAATCTTGGGGCTGGGCAACTTGGTAAATGATGTCTTTATTCTCCCTGGATTTCCTTTTCAGGTTTAACTTTAATGACGGGACTCCTTCAGCTAATTTTGACACCTTCCCTGCAGCAATCATGACAGTGTTCCAGGTATGAGGGCAACTGACAGCTCAGAAGAGCAATGTGGGGACCCGTAGGCCACGCAGTAATGAAGGCAGTGTCTTGAGTGTTAGGGCTCCTGTTTTGAGAAGAGAGCAGTATTCCTCCTGTTTGAGGAATCATTACAATAATCCCTTAAGCTCCTATGTCTCTGTTACCACCAGCAAGAGGGTCCTAAGAAAAATTTTAAGTCATAAGGAAAACTCAACATCAATAATATTTTAGACTTACAGCTGAAGAAAAGTACTGCTTAGGCAGTCTCTGAGGCTGAAGCAGAACCCAGCTTCCAACCTAGAACCACTGAGGCTTTTCCAACAGTGCTGCTGTCTTGGGAACAATGTGCTGTTACCCATGGGAACAGTCAAGTAGTGATCAGACCACCAGGTCCATGTAATTCCCACAGACTGGTCAGTCTGGGCATGTGAAGAACTCTGAAATAGGCAGGAGTATTTCTCCTTCTTTTCTTTTTATGTTGAATGTCTGTAATTCTCTTCCATATAAAAATATGATTATTTGCCGGCACATGCCTTTAATCCCAGTACTCAGGAGGCAGAGGGTTCTCTGTGAATTCGAGGCCAGTGTGGTCTACAAGAGCTCGTTTTAGGACAAGCTCAAAGCTATAGTGAAACCTGTCTCCAAGCACCCCCCCAAATAGTATTTATAGAAATGGCTTTTTCTCCTATCTTAGCAGGAAGTCAAGCGAGGAGATAGATGGGAAAGATCCATCCCTTGTATCTTGCCCTTCACATTGGCCCCATCTTTTCTGCCAAGCCAGAGTCTTGACCTGCTTGTTCTTTGCTCCATATAGATCCTGACGGGGGAAGATTGGAATGAGGTGATGTACAATGGCATCCGCTCCCAGGGTGGGGTCAGCTCGGGCATGTGGTCTGCCATCTACTTCATTGTGCTCACCTTGTTTGGAAACTGTATCCTGCTACGGTGTTCTTCTGTAGTGTGATTACTTCCCTGTACCAGCCTTCGAGGAGATGATGGGGTAGGGGTAAGGGTGGGAGACCTGGGGTAGGCAAGATGAGAGGTCATAGGCAATGCTTGCTTTTACTAAAGGCAACAAGAGTTCCACCTTCAGGAATTTGTATGCTAATTCTGGAAAGAATACAAGCAATAAAAAGATGTAACTGCCTAAATCTACAATATACAAATAATGCCATGTAATGCTGATATGTTGAATGGTTGGAAATACTATGGGTTCTGTAAAATATGTGAGACCTGGGATCATTGTATACTAAAATAGTAGGCAGATCATAATACTAGTGAATTAGTTACATATTTATAAACAGCAGAGCCTACCATGTCATACAATTTCAAAATAAATATAAGTACCAAAATGAGCACTAATACCATTAAGTATTAGTGGTCATTACATTGATGTTATGTGGTAAGTCATTTTTGCTATGTAAGTGGTGGTTCATCTATTCCTTACCTCATAAGACAAAATACTAGATCACATCAAGTCAATATAAACCTATAAAGGAAGACTAACCATGAAATTCTGTATTTTCCAATCTTATACCTCATGCTCTATCTATTGCTGAGGGAAAAATAAATACCCCGGCAAAAAGCAACTTAGAGGGGGGAAAGGGGTTACTTTAGCTCACAGCCCATCATCCTGTGGTCCATCATGAGGCAGCCAGCGCACTCAACTGAGACTCAGAGCTGCTAGTCGCCGCACGTAGTCAAGTGCAGAGAGGGACGAGTTAAAGCTTATGTCAAGCGACTGCTTCTTTCGCTCCTCTGCTCTGTAACCTGGCACTGGGAGTTAAAATCAACCCCACTTTGGTTGGGGTGTTGGATCACAGCAACAGGAACAAGACCGGTGGAAAAATCTAGAGCAGGAAGATTGAGGTTTGAGTCCCTGGGACACTCTGTTAACCAGATGTGTGGTCTTCAGGAAAGTCCCTTGTTCTCTCGGAGATTTTGTTTCCACATTTCAAAGGAAGATAACGATATCTCTTTTACTAATTGTAGGCATTGAATGAAATAATTATTAAATGCATCTTATAAACTGTGAATATTTGTATAACTACGAGGTCCCTGGGGGAGTGAAGCTCACCTTGGATTGGATTACAGAGCTCAATGGGGACATTCTGAGGCAGCTGCATTTTTGCCTATAGCCTCACAAAGAAGAAAGGATCTTGTCCTGAGGACAGCTAGTGGTCGGAACAGACTATAAACTAGACGTGAGGAATGCATAAGAAGAAGCTACCTGATAAGTCACAGGAACGGAAGGCCAGTTTGTCTCAATGGCAGCCTCTTGATTTTCCAGTTACTCTAAGTGGCAGATCCATCCTTGTATGGTTTATTAAATTAGTTTCATGTTCCACGACATACGGGTCTCAGACACAAAAAACTGGGACCTTAGGAGTTAGCATATGTAATGGAAGTGGACTTCAGGATGAATTGTGTCCGTGCTGTGACATTTGTCAGATGAATCCTGGAAGCTCTCCGGGAGCCTAACAAGAGAGAAATAAGTCAGCACCCTTCACAGAAAGCTGCTGGCCTCCTTCTCTTTGGTTTTGTCTAAGGAGATTCCTGCCTTCCAGGAGGGGGAGTCGAGATGAGTACTGATGCCCAGCTCCCTGCGCATGGCTCAGTGGTCCTTCTACTTCCTATTGCTAATCATCAGGACCACCGCTGTCTGAGGGTTCCCCCACCATATTCGCCCCTTCCAGGTGGTTTGATTCAGGCTTTTGGTCTACAGAAAGAGGCAATATGTGGAAAGAGGAAAGACATAATGCCCTGTAGAAGGAAGTTTCTGTCCCCCTGGTCCCTGCTACTGCTATTTTAAGGCACTGCTTCCAGTGGTCAGGCAGAAAAGTTCTGGAGAGACCCTCTCAGACTTGCTACAGCTTTTTACTTTGCTTGCCTGCCCACCCTTAACCCATACCCACAGACACACTGCTGAACGTATTCTTGGCCATCGCTGTGGACAATCTGGCCAATGCCCAGGAACTGACCAAGGTAAGCACTATTTTCAAGAGAGTCATCTTCTGGAACTTCCAACCATCTTTTAGATGGTTGGAGAGTCACACATCCATGTGGGAAGCCTGGTTTACTTTCGCTGAGTTTACTGAGCTTTGGTTCAGCATGGGTCTCTTGGGGCCTATAGAAAATATCAGCATATCTCTGTAAGCCCTCCCATGGGTCATTCTCAGAATTACAGAATGCAAAACCAAAAAAATAGTAGAACTCTAGATTTTAAGCTCTGCCTCTGTTACTACGACCTATGTCAGTGTGACCTCAACTATGTGACCAAATCCTCAAGGGCTTGGGTGTGAGAGTGATCAGGGGCATTGCAGCTCCTGCATTAAGGCTACCAGGGTAATCCATTGACCATGGCCATTCTAGGAAGTTTCTATGAAATCAGATACTGTCAGTCTCAAAGAGGTATCCCTTTCTTTCATGGAATTCTCCACTCCCTGGGAGGAGACAGTGTTAAATGCAGTGGGATGATCCACGAAATTGGTAAAAATTCTTGCTGTAAACGCAAATTTGGTTTTAGGAAGGTACACAACATTTTGAGGTTTTCTGAACTTTTCCCACTGGATCTATGATTGTTGCCTACTCTTCTCACATCTCTTAAAACCCTCATCTCTATAGTATAGAATTGAAAATATGAGCTTTAGTATTTGAAAAAACAGTTTCAAATACTGCATCTTTCCATTAGTGGCTGGTTTAGCTTTGATAGACGTACTGATCTCCATTAATAGCAGCTTTCACAGGTATAAGATGGAAAAGACATATCGGCCTACCTGCCCCACAGTATTACAGCAAAATTCAGGTGAAATACTGTGTGTGGAAACCATAGCATGCTAGGGAGATATGCATACTATAAGACTTCTACCAGCTAGCTGGACTTACTTCTTTGGTGTCATCGCTTCAAGCAAGAATATAGCTGAGGTGATGCTGCAGAGATGCTTAGCAGTTAAAAGTGTTCCAGAGGGCCCAGCTTTAGCTGTAAGCATCATATGGGGTGGCTCACAACTGCTTGTAACTCCAGTTTCAGGGGAATACAATGTCTTTTTCTCACTTCCATGGGAAATTGCACACATCACATATCACACATACACACACACACACACACACACACACACACACACATAGAGTCTCTGTCTCTCTGTCTCACTCTCTTTGTATAACACCTAAAAAATATAGGTAAAGAACTTTGATCTTTGCCTAGAAACCCATATGCCATGCAGGGAAACTCCATGACAGGGTTTAACACTTTTTTTTTTTCTTACCTCATCTTGCTTGGGCTCCTGGGAAGGGTTGAAAGAAGCTACTCTTTTTATGGCAATCCAAGGCAAACTCTCTCTGCTTTGTGTCTAGGATGAACAGGAGGAGGAAGAAGCCTTCAACCAGAAGCATGCACTGCAGAAGGCCAAGGAGGTTAGCCCGATGTCTGCACCCAACATGCCTTCTATTGAGTGAGTAAGCCATCCAAACGCTGACCCTGGGTTTCTGGGGCTAAATCTAAGTCATCAATGCCTATAATAATCAGCCGCAGGAAGGCACCTCTTCTATTGGTGAACTGTCCATAGTACATAGCACACTGTTACAGAACAGGTAATCAGAATATTGTGCATGTAGTAGGGACACCACTCAGATAAATCCAAGAGGCGCTCTTTGTGTAAATAGAAACCTAAACATACAGCAGGCAATTGTATGGTATGCTGAAGGAACTGTCCCCCAGCAAGGTCCAGTGTGACTTATAGAGACCCAGGGGGACAGAAGACACTGAGAGCAGTGAAATTGGCACCAGCCAGTACAGAGGTCCTACCCTCCAGGTGAAGGATTTAGCATGTATTCAAGTTGAAATCATGGGAATACTTAACATGGAAGGGTGTCGCATCCTGTGGCTTCCACTTTAACGCATCACTCTGCTCCATAGAAAATGGGTTATGAGGACCCAGCATGGAAGCAGTGAGATGCAGCTGCTGTTAGTGTAAAGTGGGTGTTGATGAGTTAGACAAGGAAAGTAGCCACGGAGGAGATGACAGTTCTACTCAGTCTAGATTTTGGAATGTGAGCCAGTGGGATACATTCATGGATTAAATGCAGTAGGGGTAAGAATAATTTTTAAAAAAAGACAGAAAGAGAAGAAATAAAAAAATTTCCACCAGTTTTATATTTTGGGGACCTAGATAGCTGCATGGAAGGTGGGAACATTTGGGAATATTTGTTGGTGCTGCACAGAGATAACGGAAATCAAGAGTTCATTTTGGCCACACTGAATTTGAGATGTTTCTAAGGCATCCAAGTGTGTGAATAGGCTATTGGTTACACGTGTCTGGAGCATAGAAGAGAAGTTGGGATTAAAATAAAGATTTGAGGGAAGTCATTTGCATTTAGATGGTATTTAAGCCATCAGTGTGGGTGAGATGACCCAGGAAGAGTGGGGACAGGGGAAGAGTGGAGCTGAGGACAGAGCCTGAGCATGCGCTTCTCTGGCAGAGGAGAAGCAGGGAAAGAGGCAAGGGAGTGTAGCTGGGGGGCAAAGTAACAGAGGAGTGTGATGTCCTAGAAGCATGCATGGGTGGGAGCAGTGGTACTGCATGCTATTGGAGCACTGTCCAATGGGGATAGAGAAGGGATTACTGGATTTGGCAAAACAGAAGCTAATTTAGTGACTTTTCTAGTAGCTTGGTAGAAACAGTGTCCAGATGGAAGAGATTTGAGACTGAATGGGAAGCTGATATGGAGAGGAGCTAGGCTCACTCTCCCAGGGTCCAGCCTGGATCTGTCCTCCATGGGAGAACTTGGGGACTCGGTGCAGTCCTGCATAGGCCTGGCCTCTGCACAATAAAGGGAGCCAGTAGAAAAGAACCCCAGAATTCTTGATGATAATCAAGGCATGCAGGAGACCTGTGTGAGGGGCCTTGTCATATCCATGGAAACAGTGGGAACCCACTGAGAAGTAAAATATATCCCGAGCTACTGGTCCCTGTCAACCATAACTTAAAGCCAGAGAGAGACGAGTTCTTGGTGGCCAACTCTTAATGGAAGGGAGGATCTTCTGAGCAGCTTCTACCTCATCCATTGTGACGCTCACCATTCTATGTGGTGCATCCTTTCTCTACTATTGGCTTGCATTTGCTTCCCAAAGCTGGAAAGGGTTGCCTTCTAAGTCCCTTTTCTGTGAGTCTGAGAAAAACAAACGTTCTTAACAATTGATTGGGGAATACCAAACAACTCCTTCCTCTTCAGACTATTCTCTGGTTTTGAGTAATTTCTACCCTGCTCCTCTGAACTCATAAATTTTGGCTAAAATCACATACACACAGGTATCCAGAGCTGCAGATGGATAGGACTTGCTGCCGCCAGGAGTGGGTGGTTCTATTTACTGAGACGAGGAAGCTTGGGGGAGAAAAGGGTTTGGAGGGATGTGATTGGGAACGATGATTGGCCCAGAGTAGAAACTATTTATAGGAGAGAGGAATGAATGAGATGTGGGTAGGCACAGGGCTGTGGGAATGGAGCAACGAGCATCGGTGCAGAACGAAGGTGGAGTAGGTGCTGCAGACATCCACAGTAGGATGGCAGCAGGGCCTTGGTTGCCGTCCATATGCCATGTCGTGTGGACTGCTGCTCGGAGGGATCTCCGGGGATGCGTGTCTTGCTCGGGTGTGCCTCCCAGCAACTGATTTCTGGCAAGCACAATTGTGGCTGCCATGGGCAACCATGGAAAGAGCATCGGCACAAACCCAAGTGTCCCAGTGGTGGCCCTAATTGTCACTAACATGCTCTGTAGCCTTAAAGAGGACCACTTAGGACCTCAGAGTTTGCCCATGTTTGGGATGGGAAAGGAGGACTCCTTCTCTTTCTGCTTTACATGGCTATGGTGAGGTGTACACAGATCACGTGCACACAGGTTGGAGTTAGTGGCTACTTCTCCGTGTGGTTTTGGAGCACGACAGCAAACTTGGAATATTACCTACATGAGTAGACAGGTGAAGTCAAGTGTCAAGTATATGCCTGACTGTGTGACAAAGATTAGTTTCTCTTGCTTAGAGTATGTGTGTGTGCATAAGTGTGTATATAAGTGTGTAAGAGTCTGCATGTGTGTGAGAAACTGAATGCCTACTAGAGACAGAAAGTACGTATGAGAGAGAGAGAGAGAGAGAGAGAGAGAGAGAGAGAGAGAGAGAGAGAATTCTCCCATATACTTCTCTTACACATTTGCTTTGAGGGTTGGTATTTGAATACTTGAGAATTTTCAAGAGATGACATGATACGCTTTTTGCGGTGGGTGTGCTCGGAGCCTGTCTAGAGTGTGTGCTTCTATTTCTATATGCTACCCATGCTTCCCGCCCCTCCTGTGCCCTGCTATGGCACAGTCTGCCGATGCTGAGGGATGTGTGTTTTGTTGAGGAGCTCACAGCATCTCTACAATGATGTCTATACTAATGAGTACTTGTGTACATCCAAGCTCATTTGTGCTTCTTCCAGATCCCCATAGATGCTTAGATTGGCTGCCTCTGCTTCCTCAGTCCTGCCCTTGTCTGAGGCTCCTCTAAAGTGCATGAGATAGGGCAGCAGGGCAGAGTTCATTTGCCTGGCATGGTCTGCATTGATGAGTCTTCTCAGAACAGGCAAATCATTTCCCTGCTTCCCATACCCAGCAGACTTCATTGTGCTACACCAGGGTCCTCCAGTTCTAGGGCTAGAGCAGGCTCACTCTGGGAATTCTCAGTTGATGAGAATCGTGAGAGTTGCCCTCTACCCCAGCCAGCTCCCTGTGCTGACACGCTCATTTCTACTTTTGCAACTTCCATCCATCCCATCACTCTGACCGTTCCTCAAACTTGAATCCGAAAGAAAGATTGCAATGTGTATGTAGAAGTGATATTTCATCCAACCAGCCTAAGGTCAGTTCTGTGTTTTACCCAGCAAAACAGAGGAAACCTTGAAGGGTACCACTCGCATTCTGTGGCCTCTGGAGTATAGCCATGGCCTTGGGTTGCTCTATAGCTCCACTGGTGTACATGACAGACCGTTTGTCTTCTCTACGTTCCATAAAACTGAGCCAGGATCTGCTGTGGGAGTGATGAGCTGGAAGGGTCCTACCTGGGTGAATGTGCTGTGTTGCCCTTGAAATGACTGGGGAGGGGGAAACAAATACTCATCAAAACAGGACTCGGGAGGGTAGTCGTGGGAGCTCGGCGGGGCCTGGTGTTTAAGCATTGAAAGCTATAGCCTACAAGTAGTCTGTCCTCTGGGACTCTGCATGCCTGCTTCAGAAACAAGATCGGTGTAAGATGCACATAGCAAGGACTCGGAACCCGCTGTGGGAGCACTGTCGGTGGGGAGTCTTCAGAGGGCAGGCAGATGCACGGAAGCCCCGTGGACATGCCAGAGGCTCTGGCTTCCCTCTAGACATCTGCCAGTGGCTGTGGGGCTCGCAGGTCCTGGAGGTCGGGGTGGACTGAACCTGTCCGTTTTTCTTTCCCAGAAGAGACAGAAGGAGAAGACACCACATGTCGATGTGGGAGCCGCGCAGCAGCCACCTGTATGTGTGTACCGGTCTGCGTGTTTGGGAGTGGTTCTGTGTGGGCATGGGGACGATGTGTTTCTGTCCTGGCCGTGGACAAAGTGACAATGAGTGTAAACGTCAGCGTGTGCCTTGGTGTGTGGGGCGTGTGTGTGTGTGTGTGTGTGTGTGTGTGTGTGTCCCATGCACATCTGTGGACGTGCCCCTTGGTATCTTTCACTGTGTGCTTTTACCAGTGTGTCTAAAGTATGTGACCGCGTGTTGTTTGCTGTTGTGTCTGGCCTGACAGTGGGCATGTGCTCACACTGGTAACGAGCTGGTGGGGCTTCCTTTCACGCAGGCAGTTGTGTACATCTCTGTGTGGGCCTCAGTGAAGGCGCGTGTGGTTTCACATGCATGTGCCCACAGGCATGGGAGGGAGGGAGTAGGTGTCCACCCTTCCAGCTGAGGAGCCCACGCCCGTGTTCTCCATGCCATGTTTGTGTGTTCCTGCTGCCATGTGACTACTCGTTAGGCCTCCGAGCTGAAGTCCTCAACAATAGTTTGGGCGTGGACTGCTCTGTGAATACAGTCTTTTGTGGGTCTCATTAGCAGTTGTTTTAGAAGCCCATGGCCCCATTATTTTCAGGGGATGCTGCCACTGTTAGCACATGGGGCTGTTTGCCACTGTCGTTATCTTTGTTAGTAGCCGAACAAGCTGCATCTCAGTCCGTGCTATTCCAGGCTAAAATCTGAGAGGGAAGGGGAGAGGAGGGGAACCTCTGACCTTGAATGAAGGGCCATTGGTGGGTACATAAGAGACCCCAATTGATACCCTCAATCAAAGGAGTGCTGGGAAAGGAAGGCCGGATGAGTCTTTGTATTGCCGCTCTCACTGGTCATGGGGATATGGGGCTCAGTTCTGTACCACAGAAGCAGGGACTGGAGGGAAAAGTACCCAATACTGGACTTGGAGGCACTGGTCTGACAACTTTCTCATGTGTGGCCACTCTGCTCCTTGCATCTTTGTGCTTCTTGTCTGGGATCTTGGCCCCTCCTTTAGTTCCTTCACCCCATGATCCCTATTCATGGCTCCTGTAAGCCGCCATCTCTAATCCTGGCGTGTGCTGTCAGGTTCTGACTGTTGCCCTCCCCCACCATTTCTCCTTTGTTAGGAGGGAGCGGAGGCGCAGGCACCACATGTCTGTATGGGAACAACGCACCAGCCAGCTGAGGAGGCACATGCAAATGTCTAGCCAAGAAGCCCTCAACAAAGAGGAGGCCCCGCCGATGAACCCCCTCAATCCACTCAATCCACTGAGCCCTCTCAACCCACTCAACGCTCACCCCAGCCTCTATCGGAGACCCAGACCCATTGAGGGCCTAGCCCTGGGCCTGGGTCTTGAGAAGTGTGAAGAGGAGCGCATTAGCCGCGGGGGTTCCCTCAAGAGCAATGTAGGCGGCCTGACCAGTGCCCTGGACAACCAGAGGAGCCCCTTGTCCTTGGGAAAACGGGAGCCACCGTGGTTGCCCAGATCCTGTCATGGAAACTGTGACCCGACCCAGCAGGAAGCTGGGGGAGGAGAGACGGTGGTGACCTTTGAGGACCGAGCCAGGCACAGGCAGAGCCAGAGGCGCAGCCGCCATCGCCGTGTCAGGACTGAGGGCAAGGAGTCTGCCTCCGTGTCCCGGAGCAGGTCCGCCAGCCAGGAGCGGAGTCTGGATGAAGGGGTGTCCATTGAGGGAGAGAAAGAACATGAACCTCAGGGCAGCCACAGAAGCAAGGAGCCGACCATCCATGAAGAGGAAAGAACTCAGGACTTACGGAGGTAAATCAGTCCCAGCAGGGCCCTGGAGAGCTACAGCTCAGGGTGGTGTGAGGAATTTTGTGACAGAAACCTTTATGGGACTTGGTGTCACCTTTTATAAGATGCCAAAACGCCATCTAAAAGGCATGTCTTAATATAACAGGCAGTCTATCTGTATGAAAATGATGTTCTTTTCCAGAGCATCACTGGAGAGTGTGGGGCCAGGAGAGGTGGGAATGAGCCAGTGGGCGTGGCCCAGAGGTGTTTGCACCTCTATGTCTGGGTGGAGATGGGAGATCCCTCAGGCTGTGTGCTCTCAAGGAGGCCCGCTCTTGCTCCTCTCCCTTTTCCTTTTGAGCCAGATACATCAGCCGTTCTAGAACAGTTTCTGAGCCATGGCTGTCTCCTGCTCTTTATTCCCAGGACCAACAGTCTGATGGTACCCAGGGGCTCTGGACTGGTAGGAGCTCTTGATGAGGCAGAAACTCCTCTAGTCCAGCCCCAGCCTGAGTTGGAAGTGGGGAAGGATGCGGCTCTGGCAGAGCAGGAAGCTGAAGGCAGCAGCGAGCAAGCCCTGCTTGGGGACGTCCAGCTGGACGTGGGCCGGGGCATTAGCCAGAGCGAGCCTGACCTCTCCTGCATGACAGCCAACATGGACAAGGCTACCACCGAGAGCACCAGCGTCACGGTCGCCATCCCTGATGTTGACCCCTTGGTGGATTCAACGGTGGTGCACAGTGAGCACAGTCCCTGTCCTGTCACCCTCACCCTCCCTCCGCTCTAGCAGGGGCAGCTGGCTCTGAGCTCCATCTAATAAAGCTCTGTAGAAAGCCACCCAAGCAGGACTAAGCCATTTCCCACATTGCGAGGCAGTGATCTTCAGAGTTAGAGTCCCCAACTTGAATTCTGTCCTCTAGAATTTGGTCCTGTGAGTCTCCAGAGCTGTCACGTGTGACTCTGGAACTGGTTACGTCCTGATGCGGCCCGAGGGCACCCTTGTGACCTTCTAGATGATCTGGAAGAACCCCTGGGGTGGACTAGCAGAATGCTTCTAGCTCTGGTCGCTGCTCTGCTCAGTCAGTGGTCTCAGAAGCATCGCTCCATCTCTGGAGGCCGCTTGTGTCACATATAATGGAGAGTGCTGAGTTAGACGATCCCTAGGCCGCTTGTGTCACATATAATGGAGAGTGCTGAGTTAGACGGTCCCTGGAGATCACCCCTGCACTAACATCTCATGGCTCTAGGATTCTTATCAACTGTCTCTCTCCTAGGAGCTCTCAGTCATGCTTCCTCATCAAAATTCCTTCAAGCAGATGTTAACCTACGAAATATTAGCAGGGAACACCGGGGAAAGCATTTCACCTACTATGCCCCTTGGCTCTATGACCCATCTTTCCCTGAACCACACCTACATTAGTGTTATTCCTGACACTGCCCTGACTGCATATTTCATGTCTACATTAGTCCTTTGCCTACCCCAATCCCTTCCTTTTATCTCATCTCTGCCCTGTCCCTCAATGCCTTTCCTCATTATGACCTGAGTCCTGCACCCTCCTTCCTGTATTCGTCATGCTCTTTATTCTGTGCCTGCATGTCATCTCTTCATTGGTCCCACACCCTGTAATGTGTCCCCTACTCTATCCTTGCATTAATCCACATCCTGCTCCCGCCCCCACACCGCATCCTTGAATTAATCCCACTGCTGCCCTGTGGTCACAGGTTATAGCCATGTGGTTCCACGCATGCATGTTTTCCTTGTTTCCATAGTCTTCTTTTACATGACAGTCTCCATGTCTCCCTGCCTGCTTCTCTGCCACCACTTCACTTCCACTCTGCTTAGTATTCGCTACCCTCAGAAGTGCCAGATTTGCTTTAAAAAGTAAATCTCCCATATGCAGGGCTTGCTGGGATTGATGTGCGCATGTTTCAGGTTTCCAGGTCCATAGCCATTTTTAATGTCTGGCTGATTTTATGTTTATTAAATAAGAAGTGCTTTAAAGCCTCTTTTAAGAGAAGCAAGTTAGCTTGACCATCTCTCTGTTCCCCTGTGTAAAAGGAGCGGCGGGCTGTGTCCCACCACCTGGTTCCTGGCTAGCTTTATCCGAAATAATTACATGGAAACTGTATTCATTTAAACACTGTTTGGCCCATTATCTGTAGCCTCTTATTGGCTAACTCTTACATATTGATCTAACCCATTTTTAATAATCTGTGTAGCACCACGAGGTGGTGGCTTACCAGGAGGATTCTAACCTGCGGCTGTCTCGGAGAGGAGAGTCATGGCAACTGCCTAACTGCCCTTCTTCCTCCCAGGATTCTGTTCTGTCTACTCTGCCTACCTATGTTCTGACTTATCAGGCCAAGCAGTTTCTTTATTAATTAACCAATGAAAGCAACAAATAGACAGTTAACCCTCCTCCATCACCCCTGCTAGGGCTAGTGTGTGGCCTTTGTCACAGGTACTGTGTGTGGTAGAGGATTTTAGGGTCACCCTATCACTTAGCTGTCAGAAGGCCCCACCATGAACCAGTTCCGCAAAGGCTTGCTACTTAGCCCGAGTCTCAGAGCAGTACTATTCCTTAGTCACAGAGCAGTGGGGGTGGGGGTGAGGGTTTCCCCAGCCTTCTCTCTACTATGACAGCCTTCTGTCCCCTGATTACAGCATAGAAACAGAGAATAGCCACCTGACAGTGCTACATGACCCCTGGCTGCTTCATACCCCGAGTCCTGGAACACAGTCATGGGCCTATATTCACATGAATATTGTATTCTCATTTCTATATCCATCATGCTGGGGAAGGCACAGCAAGAAAGGCAGCACACAGAGAGAAATGGTGTCTTGAAATCTTCCTTTGCAGAGATTTCACAAAAGTGTATAGGATTTAAATTTAGCTATAAGACCTTAGGAAAGGTATGTAGACTCTCTGAACTTCAGTTTTCTCATCTGTATGATGGGAATAATTATATATGCCACTTAAGGGCTAGTGATATGAAAGTTCAATGGGTGAGCTTAAAAGAACTCCACATTCTTTAGATATAATAATTTGGATATAATTTCTAAATTATGCAAGCTTTGTAGCTGCGATAACCATATTGTTTCCTCAACTATGAAAGTTCAGCCATAAAAGGGGAAATATGGCACAAAAGGCTATAGTATATAACACGTAGGGAAGGGTGGAGATAACGGGAGAAGGAGGAGTTGATGTAGTGTGGGGGGACCCCTGATACTGTCAGGGTACCTTCCCAGGGTCATCCTTGGCATCCCCTGCTATCTGTGCTGTTACCAACTCAAACCAGAAACCATATGTGCCAGCAGGTTTCTGAAGATTTAAACCTTTCTGCTTGCAGTTAGCAACAAGACTGATGGAGAAGCCAGTCCTTTGAAGGAGGCAGAGACCAAAGAGGAAGAAGAAGAGGTGGAGAAGAAGAAGAAAAAGGAAAAGCGAGAGACTGGCAAAGCCATGGTGCCCCATAGCTCTATGTTCATCTTCAGCACCACTAACCCGTGAGCCATGCTCTTGTTGTGCCCCCATTTAGTACTAGGAGAGACAGCCAGGATTTGAGCCTGGGATGATGAAACCCTGTCATCTCCCTGAACCTTCCTGGCAGAGGATAGCTAGACAGGGAAAGATTTGGGGCCCAGTAAGTGAGATGGGGCAAATATTTAGTTTAACAGCCTCTTAACTCTGTGCCCATAGTCTCTAAGGTAACTGAAGACAGAATACAGGAGAAATGCCATGGAAAAGGACTCTTCTCCTACTCTTTGATCAGTAGTAGTTAGAACAGGGAGAATGAAGGGGATTTCCTCGAGGATGTCACCATATATTCTGGAAAAGGACAGACGACTCTAAAGATGGTCAGGCATCTACTGGACTTTAGGGTTTGGGTACCACTATTCTGCGCACAGTTTTGAAAAGAGTTTCCCTTCCCAGAATGGAGGTAGAAACATGGAGAAGGAATATCAGAGAAGAGTCTAGAATGTTAGATTCAATAAATATGGTACAAGAGAAGAGCCTATGCCTTATATCCTGGAACTGCCATGTGGATCAGCTTCTGAGGAAGGAAGACAAGGAGATGTTTGGTGGCCTTGTGGGCAGTGCTCAGGCAGGCCTGTGGGATGGGAGGAAGTTGGGTTTGGTTGCCAGGTCATCTAGAACTGTAGCAGAGAACACAGTTATTTGCATCAAGATAGTCAGGACACCATGGAAACAGGCTGTGCCTCATCAAGGGTTTGAGAATCGAGATCTGTTTTTGTGTTTCTTGGTTGTTTAGAATTTCCTTGCTCCGGGGAGAAGACAGAGATGTCACAGAGGGTACCACATGCCACTGGAGGTTGTGTAGTCTCACGTGGCTGTTCCTCATGGCTCATGCGTGTGCAGATAATGATCTTGGTTTGCATGACATAGCCTCTAACCAATCTCATTACCATTCTCCACTGGGGACTGGAATCAAAGGGCGGTGCTGGAGAAATTAAATTGTTCTCCCTGGTGACTTCCTTTGGCAAGGGTCTGGCTATCTGGAAGAGGTCAATGTAGGGGCAGGCATGGGAATGACGCAGGGCAAGCTCAATAGGGTGAGCTCAGCAGGATTCTCTCCCCCCTCCCTAGGATCCGCAGGGCCTGCCACTACATTGTGAACCTACGCTACTTTGAGATGTGCATCCTCCTGGTGATTGCGGCCAGCAGCATTGCCCTGGCAGCTGAGGACCCTGTCCTGACCAATTCAGAGCGCAACAAAGTGAGTGCACAAGGGTAGTTTGTGATATTTCTTGATGCTTTGGGGTCTGCTCCATCCCAGATCTTCCCCTCCAGCAGCAGAGGTGAATCAGAATAAGGTAGCAGAAAGGTTTTGGGGGGATGAGGAGGATGGACCTGTGTCTAATCCTCAAAGATAAGTACAAGGTCTTTCTAGAGAAGTCCCCACATCCATACCCATACCACTGTTTTGAAGCTGCCACAGAGGGCTTGACACTGAGAGCTAGCCAGGCTTCTGAAAGGACTCTGCTGCTATTGGAGGGTCCGGATGTGAGATCTACCATAGAGCCATAGGTGATGTGTGTGGATGCGGTGGGACTGCAGCTTAACCACAAGTCACTGAGTCATTTCCTGGGTATCACACAGAACCTGAAAGAGAGTTGTATAGGGGAGCAATTCAGACCCCAGAAGTTATGGCCAAAGAGAAGGAATAGGCTATGAATCACACAGCTCAAGCAGGTTCACTGGTCCCTTTTTCCTAATATTCACTTCCCAGCCCTGCTATAGGTAGTATGAAAAATTCCTCACTGTGTTTTGCGGTGGGAATGTATGGGAGATGGGATTGTCATGCAGAATGGCATAGGTCAGCGGGATGGTGTGTGTAGAGCTTGGCAGCCTTACATGGTCCTCTCTGTCTCATTCATGTGTGTCTTACAGGTCCTGAGATATTTCGACTATGTTTTCACGGGCGTGTTTACCTTTGAGATGGTTATAAAGGTAAAAATCTTCCAGAGAAAACCTGGCCTCTGGATTCTAGTTATACCACTTGTCTGTTTTAAGGCCCTTCCCCCATAATGCCATCTCCTAGTCAATGGCAGCGTTAAGAGAGCCTCTGCAGAGCCCTCTCTGGCCTCGGTGTCCTTGGTGAAGGAAGGCATGGCTGTGTGGATGTGATTGGCTAATGTGCATCTCTTCTCCAGGCCTGGACAGGAGGCAGGTAGTAGGTAGGCACACAACTTGAGGATTGTGTACTTCTGTACATTGAACTTTCGGCTTATACTGGGTACATGTCCAGGCAGTGGGTTAGGGAGATGTAAGTTCAGATTTCATCTAACTCCAACCACACCCTCTTTCTCTAGATGCCTAACATCCCAATAGGACTGTCTCATTCTGAATTTTACCCATCTGGGGTTTTTATCCATCCATGCGTATGTGGTGGTGTTTGGAGCTCTGGGATACTCAGAAGAGAGGATAGGATTCTGTAATGGCAGAAGAGTCTAATCCAATCCCATTAGACAATAGGAAGGGGTATGCATCCTCGCTGTAGGCTGGAGAATTTGTGTGACTGTGAGAGGAGTCTTCAGTCCTCTCCTAGAATGCCTGCTGGATACCCTCCTTGCTCCTCAGGCCCAGGGTGGGCTTGACTAGGAGACAGTGGCAGTAGAGCCCTTGCCATAAGGAAGCAAAGTCAGGTGTAAGTTTTACTTACAACCATTGGCCTCATCTGTTCAAACCCTGTCCTGCAGATGATAGACCAAGGCTTGATCCTGCAGGATGGATCCTACTTCCGAGACCTCTGGAACATCCTGGACTTTGTGGTAGTGGTTGGTGCATTGGTAGCCTTTGCTCTGGCGTAAGTAGATTCTTTTCTATCCCATTCCCCTGCCTTTCCTCTTCCTGGAGGCCTGGTTGACTTAAGCCTATCTCCAGGGCCCACCTGGGAAGTGAACACTCTGAGTGGGTCTGCTCGCCAATGGTTCTCAACAGAGTCCTTAAGGTCTTACAGCTCTAGTTCAGGTGTTCATCAGAAACATCAGTAGAAGACAGGGCATCATGGAAGAGTAATGTAGTAGAGCCAGAGCAGAGTTGAGAATCTCAAAATCCTGGACATGGGGAGGGTCTCTGTCCATGAGCAATAGTAACAGAGATCTAGTTAGTCCAGGGATATATATATATATATATATATATATATATATATATATATATAAACATACGTATGCATCAGGCAAAGCTCTAGCAGTCCAGTCGAAGAAAGGGAGAAGGGATTATATGAGGGATTATATGAGGGGTCAAGGTCATGATGACAAAATCCACAAAGACAGCTGACCAGAGCTAGTGGGAGCTCACAGACTCTAAACTGCCACCTGGAGAGCCTGCATGGGACCAAACTAGGCCCTCTGCATGTAAGTGACAGTGTGTGGCTTGCTGAGGGGAAAGAGTTTGGTTCTGCTTCAACTTGATGTGCCAGGCTTTGTTCTTACCCTTTCTGAGGAGTGTGTGGAGGGTTGGGTGGGGGAGGAAGTGGGGATCAGGGAGCCGGAGGAGGGGTGGGAAGGGGAACTATGGTTGGTATGTAAAATGGATAAAAAAAATTTTTTAAAAAATCATATAGATACATGTGGGCTCAAAAAGGAATGATTTTCCAAATCTTCCTTGAAGACATACTTAAAAAAATGTTCTTAAACTATGTAGGAAACCAACTCATATTCATGATAATTGGGAAATTTATTAGCCCCACATATTGCTCTATTGGCATGTAGGAGTCCTCAAAGCCATCCTTCCGGCCTTTTTGAGCCTTGCCTTCCAAGCAAGGCTGGATACACTTTTCTTCTGATAGGGAGGAGGAAGCATTTGGGTGCTGTTTTCATGAAAGGCAGCCATATGGGGAGGGGGAAAGATGTTTCCATAGGTTTGCCCTTTTCATATCCAACGTGTTAGAAAGGAATTGTCCTCTGTTCAACTTCTGCCGAGCACTGGCAGCTTCTATCTCTCATCCTCACTGGCAGTTGAACAGTTAGGGCAAGAAATAAGGTGTGAGGAGCCAGGATGCTCTGTACCTGTGAGAATTCCCAGCTGGGTTAAGTCTAAGATCTTCCAGAACCTGGAAGTCCACTGTGTCCATCGCTGCAGGAGCCATGAGAGGCCCTCCAACAGAGCCAGAGTATGGTTGTAATCCTGAGACAGGCTGGTAGCAAGGTAATTCAGTGTCTTGTCCCCATGTGCACAGGCATCTCCACCCCATTAGAGCTATGCAGAGTCACCTTTGCTCTCACAGGATGAAAGCGTCCAATAAATGTGCCAGAACTGTTCCCAAACAGATTCCCTAAAAGCATGATCTCTCCCCACCTAATCCAGACCTGTGTGGGTTCTCACAGCAACATACAAAGAAAGGCAACCCTGTTTGCACCAAGGGACTCTCAGCTTGTCTTTCCCACGGTTCAGCAGGGTCTGCCCTTGCCTTTGTTGTTTGCTAAAGACAAATAGAATATGACCATTGGTTGTTAAAAGGTCCAGTTCTCCTTGCATTCTATCAGTTCATTTGTGCACCTCACTCGGTATTGCTCCTCTCTCACTCTGTGTCAGTAGCACACTCTATCTTTGAGTAATGGGTAGGGAAAAATGCGTAGGGGACAGAACTCACCAGACCTCCAAGAAGAGCAGAGTTCCTAGTTGATGGTACAGAAGAGGAAAGGTGACCGTGGTGGGGCCAGGCTGAATCCCAGCCCTCTCCTTCCCAGTTTCATGTCCTTGACCCATTGTAGCAAAATTTTAATTATCCTAACCTCCATTTCTAACCTCTAAAATGGAGAGAAAATAGGGTATGCAGGGTACTTAACACTGGGGCTGTCAGTGTGAATGATCAGCAGATGTTAAGTCTTCTAATTCCTCATGCTGTCAAATGTAGTGGGAATAAACTATGTGTTGGTGTGGAATTTGCACATATAGTTCAAGATGGGTGAAGGCTTGACGGGTTCAAGACTTAACTGCTTCCCACCCAGCTACCTCTTTCCTGCGTGCCTTGAGTCTGTGCTCCTGACAACCAGCAGGTGTCCTGGGGTTGGAGGATAAGAGGAAGCATCCTTCAGAGGAAGCCCTTGCTTCCTGTCCTATGCCCAGTGGCCAGCTGTTTCTCCTTGGACTCATTGGACACCAGTGTGCTCTCGGGTTGGCATCTGTCCATTCACTTTTGTGCTCTTTGAACCACGGCAGTAGGGGTGGCAAGGGAAGCCTCAACAAACTCTCTGTTGTCAGGTATACTTAGGGGAGGGTCCACTTATGGGATGGATTAAGACCTATGGTCTATTATTTGATTTTAGCAATACCATATTTTGAACTTTCACTTCGTTTCTCTCTGAAATGTAGATGGTCCTTGTTCTTCTTTCTCCATCATTCTCTCTGGTTGTCATCCTTCCTAGTTTGCCATGTCTGTTCCCTCTCTGGTTTCTGTGCCTGTAGTGTGAACTCCCATTCTCCCCTTTGGCTTTTGCCACATTTGCTAAACTTCTGCTAACACGTTTTGATGCTCACACGCCTGTGTTTCTTATCTCTGCACTTGCCTTTTCCTTGTTGCGAACACCAGAGAAATCCGCTCTTCTATCACAAATGACAGCAACCTATGGCAGAGCAGAATGAAGTCACCAAGCCCAAAGTCTGCATGGTCAGGGGATCAGGCCAACAGGAAGCCAAATTTGCGTTTGTCTGGAGGCTTTTCAAGTAGCTGTCTCCTTATTATAATTTTTATTCTGGTATCCCATGGGTTTGCCTCAGCGAATGTCCACCACCCACATAACCTTTTCCCATCCCAGTTTCTTCCCCTCCCCCTGGAAATTGAACCCTGCGCTAATGAGGCCTATGCAAAGGCTATTACTCTGTCGGTTTGAGCAACTGATGGCAGTTGCCACGGTAGCATCATTCTCTGGTTCCTCGGAAACCAGAAGTGACTTGCTATGCCTTCCACCACAGTCAGCCAGAAGAACCCAGCCCAATTCTCCAAAGCAGCGCTGGTGATAAAGGGATGGCCTCTTACTGAATTCTCAATGCTGCAATGTCCAAAGTCCCTCTGCTGCGGTGATCCGCATGTCCCACCATCTCTGTTCTTGATCAACATATACACTACACCTGGAATAGCTGGGGGAAGCTCTGTTCTCTGGAGATACAGCAAACTAAGCGAGTCTTTATAATGTAATCCTGGCATTCTATTTGGGAATTTAGTTGAATTTTAAGGAAGAGGTAAGGGGGGGGTGTTATTAGTGTGGTCATATCTGGGTTTAAATATATCCCATTCCAACTTTTCTGTTCTTTCCAGTCCACCTTTACATTATAAGGTGTCTATGAGAACACCCAGGGCTCCATCCTTGGTTGATACCACCTAGGGAAGCGTGTGTGTGTGTGTGTGTGTATATGTATGTATATGAGTGTGTGTATGTTTGTGTGTATATGTGTGTCTATGTGTATGTATGAGTGTGTGTATGTGTTTGTGTATATGTGTGTCTATGTGTATGTATATGAGTGTGTGTATATGTGTGTCTATGTGTATGTATATGAGTGTGTGTGTCTATGTGTATGTATATGAGTGTGTGCATGTGTGTATCTATATGGATTTATATGTATGTATATGAGTGTGTATATGTGTGTATGTGTGTGTCTATGTGTATGTATATGAGTGTGAGTATGTGTGTGTGTGTGTATGTAAGTGTGTGTTGGGGGACTTTGGCAGAGACTGAGAATAGCTCTCTAAAGCCTTATCACAGCACCTCATTTTCTGGGCCATGTGGAGACAGACTTTTGTCAACTATAAATACCCCAAACTCTGCCTTTTCTTCTTTGGGGTTTCCAGAAAAGCCTGGTGAGTGACTATGTCTGTGAAACCTTTTGTCCTTTATATTTCTTTCTGGAAAGGGCACATTTGTCTTCTTCTGCCTGCTCATCATTTTCTGCTGATGGGAGCCTGGAGCCGGCAAGCCTCAGGCTCCACAGTCAATTGCTATCCTGTCTTCTCTTCGGCCTCAGGTGTGGGAAGACAGAGATAATTACAGCCTTGCCATATTTGCGGGCCTGGCCATTAGGTGCACACGCCCCACTTCAGGGCTACCCCCAGACTCCGATGTGCAGTGGGGAATCAGAGTACTACAAACTAGGTTATGTCTCGAGCCTTACACCTGCACTCTGAACCATGGTGCTCACCCTCTCCACATCTGCTATGTCCAGTGCTGAACTTGATTAGCTGAACTTGAATGAACAGGATGAGCTCCTGTGTGTGTTCTCAGTAGCAAATCTGCAGCTAATGCTACTTGTTGGTGTAAACATTTAATAGAACAACAGTTCAGCTTCTGCCTTCCTTACCTTCTCCGTTAGTCAGTCAGGCGGGCTCCCCAGTGACTGATGCCAAGGCTTTCCATCACTGTTGGCTGCTGTGCAGGGCATGAGGTGAGGTCAGGACTCCCTGGCACATGCGGGGATCTGCTCGCATTTGGCCTTTCATTATTTAGTCCTTGGCCAGAAGCAAAAACATGAGTCAGTTGGCCTCTGGGTGCCAGAAGGAGCCAGACTGCCCACATTAGCTTTTATTACATTCCTTTCATTGAAGTGTGTCACTTTCCTGACACTTGACACTCTGCCCTGATGCATACAGTCTCTCGAATGCACTAAGAATAAGCTGTAGCAGCTGAGCTGGTTCTGAGTTCATTCAGTGAAACCCAGAGATACAGGCAATTTGAGATTTGGAAGTGCCTCACGGAGACAGAGCATCTGTTCCTCTGGGATGGTTATTCTGGGGGATTTGTGTCTCTGAAGGGGAGGATGCACATCAGGAAGGAGTGGCCATTTGGAACTGAAATGTATGTGCTCACTTACCCAGAAGGGTGTAGAAATACAGAACAAACCTTTTGCCAAAACCCAGCTATCTACCCCCATTTTTCACTAATGCCTGGGTCTCAAGTAGTCCCTCATACGTACAGCTATGCCTGTGGGAGCCTCTTTCTTGACTGCCCTTATTCTGTTAAAATAAGGAGAGTTTCCCAAAGGAAGCTATTACTATACTTTGTCTTGAAGGGGCAAAAAAAAAAAAAATGGACCTATTTCCTACTGAGCCAGATAGAGCATCTACTTCTCTTACTTTGGAAGGAAATACAGCTTTAAAATTGCATTTAGCCACCAGGTAGCCCATTAACTGTGAATTTAGAACTCTTGCTGCAAAGGAATTGGAAATGTCCAGCAGCGAACAGATAGGATGTTGACCATCAAGAATCCAGCCTCTCGCGGCATTTCATCTAACTTTGTGTCTAGGTCAGGACACTAAAGGTGATCAGTGCCTGTAAATGCTTGGGAGTTCCCATTGCTTTATTCTCTCCTGCTGGCCGTCAGGTGGGACTCAGAGAGACAGAGTGGAAGATATGGGGGAAAGTTCCCATTTGACCTGTTCTTGTCATTGAGGCCCAGCATGTGTCATGTAGCACATGTGACATCGGTGGCTGCTGAGGAGCTATCCATAGATGGTCGGTTGCCGTCGTCCTATGCATGTGAATGCCCAAGCCTTTCAGTTTATATCCATAGCACAAATTCAGAGGAGGGTTGATTATAAGTGGGACCTCATCCTGTGGACACAGAAATAGGCTAAATTAAATAGTCCAATCAGGAAACACAGCTCTCTCAAATTGCTGAACCAACTAGACCCATATGCAAAAAGCACCCTGTATGGGAAGTGAGGCTTCACAGCCATGGGAAGAGCCTGGTTTTGTGAGATTGGTGGGAACTCATCATAGTATCCTTCATGCTTAAAAGTAGGTTATAGAGCTCTGAGGATAGAAGATTGGATAATGGGACCCAGGAAATATCTGCCCACATTGTGTGACCTGCTAGACACCTGCTCAGTCTGTATTCACAAAACACAACCTTACGGTACAAATTAGTACTGATACATTGGCCAAACTTCAGTCTGCAAGACCTCCCTGCAAAGATCACAGATGAAGGGTCATTGGTTATGTTTAGAACATAAGGACTAAAAAGAAATACAAACCAGGTCACCCTTCTGCAGTTTAAATAACAAAACGGCTAGCACACAGATGCTCTGCTGCCTCCTCCTACCTCTTGGTACTTGGACAAAAATACCTTCCAGTTGGAGTATAGTGACGTGTCATATGGCTGTCATAGTATGTATTAGAGATTGGTTTAGGTCAGTCTCTAATTCATGGGAAAAAGGGTTAGGCACTGAATACTTAGCACAGATCAAGGTTTTTTTTGTCATGGGAACAAAGATGACAGAGTAA
The DNA here is from genome assembly GCF_982192425.1 of Myodes glareolus. Classification (NCBI taxonomy): domain Eukaryota; kingdom Metazoa; phylum Chordata; class Mammalia; order Rodentia; family Cricetidae; genus Myodes; species Myodes glareolus. Next base: position 69,791,795 of record NC_142030.1, read on the forward strand.
CTATGGATTTAAGGTACATAGATGACCAGGAGAGATGCTAAAGCCAGAAGAAGAAAAATCCTCAAAGGTAGCAGCTAAGGGTTAAAAAGGCCAGAGTCTGAATTTCCTTTCTTCATGCTGGAAGCAGAACCTGATTCCCCCACAACTTCTGGAGCGACACGTATTGCATTGAGAAGAGAAATGCTTCCACCTCATTTCCATGCGTACTCAGTTTCACTGGTCACCTTTAGTAGCTGAGAACTCAATTGCTAAGAGTTCTGGCTGGTGTTGTTCATGCGATGAGCAAATAGCAAAACCAGGTCTTGAGCAACCTCAGTTTGTGGAATTCAAGTTCATTGGTTTTTTTTCCAATATGTTAGACTCTCTCCTGCCATGCTGTTCCGGCTAGTTACAAGCTACTAACTTCCCCTGTAGATCCTTCTGTCTTTACCTAGGGCAGAGAAAATGCCGAAAGACATCCCTGTGCCTGTCCATCTTGATGTTGTTGCCCCTGTAATTTTCCCTTCCCAACAACAGTCTCTACATCAGTTAAGACAAATAGATTAATAGCTGAGCTCAGGAAATACTGATTCCTTTTGTATTTCTCTATGCTGGATAAAACTCCCAGTGGTTCTCATTTGAAAGACGTTATAACATCGTAGTCAGGCAGACTTGGGTCTGATTCTTTAGTTTTAGCTAACTTTCCTCCGTGAGCTTCTGTTTCTTTACATGGAAATGAGAAACAACCCCATTTGGTTCTGTGAGAATTAAATAAGGTAAAATATATTTCATGTTCAATATAGTACCAGGTACTTACATTGGACAATAAATGGTAGTTATTATTGCTTAACACCTAATAGTCCAGACACGTTAGCAGAATAATTGAGTTCCTTCTAGCTTGGACCCCTCTTCCTGTCTTGCAGTCTTGGAAGCCTATCTCTTCCCACAAGAAAATCCCCCCAGTCCTCTGCTATGGCCTCACCCTCACCCTTACATGGAGGATAGAAGTTATGACACTTAAAGAAGGAAGGGCTCTTCAGAACCTGGTGTCCTTGTTCCTCCCATTTTTAGCAGAAATCAGCTAGTGGAGAACACATCCTGGGAAGAAAAGGAACCCAGAGAGCAAGAGGGCAAGAAAGGCTTTGTGATTGCATGTGAGAAAACCAGAGAGCAAGGTGGCAGAAAAGGTTTAGTGACTGCATGTGATAGATCTGGAGGGCAACTGGACAACTGAGCTAGGAAATTCTTCTCTTACACTAATGAGGCAGGGGACACTGGGTTTTTGCTATTTCTCTGGTGAGCAAATCAATAGCAAATAAATGGTAAAATGGGTGCCCCCACTGAGTCCCAATTAAAGTGGGACCAGTGCATCCTAGCATATGAGAGTATCTTGGAGTCCAGTTTAAACTCATTAAGTTTCACTAATTGGATAGCTAGTGTTAAAAAACAAAACACCCATTATACATTCAGGAACAAAGATTAACAAGTGAATATTTGGATGGTTTGTGAAAAGCCCATGAATTGTTTGCAAAACAATGTGGCTCCGTGACCTGGAAGATCATGCCTTCTGAGACTGGAGAAGCATCTCCTTTGCAATCTTGGCTTTCACAATGTATTTGAGGGGGGAAAGTGGTTTGGCCTTGTTTGGGCATAAATTATGATATATTTTAGTTACCAATGGTGAAATTGTTGAATCTTTGCCCAGTTCTGCTGCTTTATTATTCAATCCTCTCACTTCAAATTGCCATTTTCAAAATGGTATTGACCCTGTGCTAGCAAGGCATAGGATGCAAGCATGCTGTTCTTGACATCAATTCAAAACCATGACTTTTGCTTTGTTTTGCTTTTTTTCTAGTGCTACAGATTGCCCTTGGACCCTCACATGTGCTACAAATTATAACTTTTTGGTTGTTCCTCTGCAATAAGCCACCTGTTTAAAAGAGTGCAGAATAATTAATGGCCAATCTTTTACTTGAAGCCCATGTCTGATTGTTATCTTTGTTCAGGCCTTGGTAGTCAGAATGAGCCAAACAGCCCCAGTAGTGTGGTCGACCTATCTGTTAATAGTAGCATGTGCCAATGTTCCCTAGTTTTTTTAAACACATTAAAATTTCCTTTGTTCCATACTATATTTTATTAGGATTCTGGAGAGAAATTAATTGATGAGAATAATGCAATTTTTGTATTGTATCCATGTAAAAGGAGCAAGAAATGTTAGTCCTCCTTGCATGAGGTGGCTTCCCTAAATATGGTCTCTCAGGACCTGTTCAGGGGCTATTGGATGTAAAGGCCTCTGAGGAGGAGGCTGAATTAGACAGTTGGGTAAATCCAGGTAAATCTGGTAAATCCAGACCACCAGCATATCTATCCATCTGCTACCCTCTTTTCACATCTTGGGATATTATCAGGAAAACACAACCCAAAGAAAAGAAATCAGTGTTGCTGTCATGGTGAATTATCAAAGCACGTGATCCCGTCTCTCCACAGCAAGTTACCACTATTACTTTCATTTGAGAGTTTGCTGGATTGAGGTCTGTCTTCCCTGTAAGAGTAGCTAATCTTCCAAGAGATTAGCTAGGTCATTTGTTCCAAATCCTGGCAAGGACTGAGGACTATCCAGGTGCCTTTTACATATATGGAGAGATGGGAAGATGTTTGCTTCACCTGGGAGTTATACCTCAAGGCATTTTTGTGCTCTGGCCATTTAGAATTTATCGCTTTAAGGATTTCAGATTATAAGCCTCCAATTTAATTCCCAGATCACTTGACTTTAGGAGGGCGGGAAGGACATTTGTCTTACTGTTAGAACAGGGATGGTTTTTCTTCTAAGAGTTGGACAGTAAACAGTTCACAGAGGCTCCTCATCGAATTGCTCAAATAGCATCTTTTTCTCTGAGACCTTGACAAACAAAAGTCCTCTTCCTCATCTGGGTGCCGTTTAGGGATGCTGCACTCTGAGCTTTGGAAAGACACCAAGGGTGGCCCCGTATGAACAAGGTTACACATGCCTCTTCAGGTGAAGCTATCCAATGCCACTGGAAATGCCTTTTCTGAGAGTCTCTGACCCAGGGCAGATATAAAGTCCCTGGAAGCAGAGTTTGCCTTTAGACGCCTAAGCAAGTGAAAATGAAAGCTTACACTTAGAAAAGTGCATTAAACTCAGCCCGCTGGAAGACAGTACAGGCCCAGGTACCACTGCGGTAGACACAGGCCTGCTAGTGCTCTCAAAGGACTTTGTCCTAAGGGTGGAGAGGGGGTGGTAGAGCATATGGTGGGCTGTCGTTTCTTTCACAAACCCTATGGACTTGGCAAGTGCCAAAACTGTGAATGGGATCCTATGGTCCTCTGCTTCCCCAGCATGGCATCACCCTAAGAGCCTCTCTCCTCCTCGAGGTTTTATGACTTTCTTCTCTCTCTCCATCCCTCCCACTTCCTGTTACCGCTTTCTGGCTGGATCCACCATAGGAACGCATTGGGGTAACTATGTTTGCTTGTTTTGTAAGTAGGAGGTTTGGGGGACTAGGTGGGAGGAGGGAGAAACTGTAATTGGAGGAGAGGGACTAACTTAATGAGAAAGGAGTGGTGAATTTATATGAATGGTATGTTTCCATTGAGGGCCAAAAGTTTAAACTAAGCAGCTTCCACACCTTCTTAGGAACTGACCATTCCTCTCAGTTTGCATAGTATTTGGTCTATGTGATGTTTCTCTTAAATATTGTAGGTAGATATGCTTAAAAAGCAAAAGAATTAAGCCAGGCAGTGGTGGCACACACCTTTAATTCCAGTACTCTGGAGGCAGAGGCAGGCAGATCTCTGTGAGTTCGAGACTAGCCTGGTCTATAAGAGCCAGTTCCAGGAAAGGCTCCAAAGTTACAGAGAAACCCTGTCTCAAAAAGAAAAGAAAAACAAAAAAGGAAGGAAGGAAGGAAGGAAAAAAATAAAGAAAAAGCAAAAGAATTTATTAAATATGCTGAAGCTCTTGGATGTGAAAGTCCACATTAATATAGCATATGTGGATTGCCTTTCACAATGAGATGTAGGTCATCACCTGTGATGACCACGAGAGCTGAGAACTAATGCTGGTGTAAAGTCAGCTTGAAGGATTAGATTCATGGACTTTGTGCCTCTGTAAAAGATAAATTATGGTTCCCTTATCTGAGGCTGGGCATAGCAGGGCAAATTACATGCGGAATCATGTGTTCTCCATCTGATGTTCTGGGTCCCCCCTCCAGCAACGGTTAATATAACAGTAGTTTGGGCCAGCATGAGGAATGAACCACGCCTGATCTCACTATTTAGAGTCTTATTGCCCAGAATGTACATTTTTTTATATATAAATTGGAGTTAGTTGAGTCAAATGCAAAGATCTAAGGAGATAATGAACAGGGAAGAAAAAGAAATACAGATTGATTTATGTATTTAAATACTAGAAATAAAAAGATAATGCATGATCTTCATTAAGAGAAAACACTCCTAAGAGGCAGAATAGGGAGGGTCATGAGCCATAGATGAAGGTGGGCATGGCTTACACCTTGGGCCTGCTCCAGCTGCGTAGTTCCCTGAAGCCTGTGCTAGGTTCACGAGCTTCTGAAATAGAAATGACTACAGGAAAGGCCAGCCATGCATAATTGGAGTATGGGCCAAGGTCCTCACAAGATGCCTGCATGCATACTTTCTCTTCAGTGCCAGCCTAGCACAACAAGAATGTTGGGTTCCTCACCGGTCCTTGCTATGTTCTCCCACACTGACGAACCATGAGAAGAAACAAACCTAGACTTCTGGGTCAGGTTCCCCAATGAGACATGTTCTCAAATGTTCCCAAGTCAACAAATAGCTTGAAAACCTGCTATGGAAAAAAAGACTGGACTAGGCCCAGTGGAGATCCATAGTGGGCCTCTGGTCATGCTATCTAGTTGACATTGTTCCGCTTTATTTACCATTGTGATATTAGATAGCATTAAACTGTCTATCAAAGACATGAAACAACTATTAATATATGTTCATGGAAGTCCATGGGTATCTGTGTGCTCTTTTGTGTGTACACAGATGTTCCCTCTCTTTCATATTGCCACAGCCAGAGAAACTGAATGGAAATTGTAAATGCCTTAAATAGAAACATATTTATTACATTTATGGCCATCTTACGAACTTAACATCATATTATTCATACTGCAGAGCATCAGTCTGGTACTCTCATGATTTTGTGGGTGACTAGGACCAGTGACTGCCCAGGCTTGTAAGAGAGTTTCTCCCTGCATAGTATCAGCCTGTGGGGGAATATGCTGGAGTTAGTGCAGCTTCTATTGAATGCAGCTCGCTTCCTAAGCTGAATGGTTGGGAGCATTTGGATGTGCAGACATGGGTATTCCCATATGGATGTGTGTATGTGCACACTGGAGAGTGGCTGAGCCTACTCTTGAAGCATGTTTGCAGATTGCTCCTGAGTGACTCTACACCAGCCTAGTTTCTGGCCTCTGTCTACTTCTCTGTTCTCTGCTTTTACTCTGTCATTATGAATGCAGTAATGTGGCTGCCACTTCTGTTTCTCCCCTCGCCAAATGATTCCCTGGGGTCCTCTCTCTCTACAGAACCAACAAGGGGCGGGACATCAAGACTATCAAGTCTCTGAGGGTGCTCCGAGTTCTGCGACCACTGAAAACCATCAAGCGCTTGCCCAAGCTGAAGGTAATGTTTTTAGAATTTGTCCCCATTGAATACCCTTCTTCCTTCTTCTCCCTTTAGCTACAGCTGGCTAGCCTTTGCACAGCCCATTCTTAGACTAGCCCTTTTTCTCTCTTGGGGATGAAGATTCTTTACATCTTTTGAAGCCAAGTCTTCCAATGTCCCAAGAAACTTGCAGGTGAGGTCTTCCTTCTTCAGCTCAGACCCAGTTAGTATTATGGTCCCTGGGGTGACTTATCATCCAGGAAGAAGTCTGTATGGCTTTGTCTTGGAACATCCTGTGTCGTTAAAATAGAAGCCATGAAAGCTTTCTGTCTGTGTAGTCTGTGTGCTAAGGTAGCTTGGGTAGTCTGGATTATCGTCTTAGGGTTTTTACCACTGTGAAGAGACACCATGACCATAGCAATTCTTACAAAGAAAACATTTAACTGGGGCGGCTCGCATGCAGTTTCAGAGGTTCAGTCTGTTATCATCCTGACTGGAAGCATAGCGGCGTGCAGGCAGGCAGGCATGGTGCTGGAGCTGAAAGTGCTAGTCTTGCAGGCAACAGGGTCAACTGAAAATCACACTGAGGGAAACCTGAGACCTCAAAGAGACCTCAAAGCCTGCTCCCATGGTGATACATTTCTTCTAACAAGGCCACGCCTTCTGATAGTGCTACTCCTTTTGGGGCCATTTTCTTTTAAACCACATTCTACTCCCTGACCCCCAAAGGCTTATAGCCATATCATAACGCATTCAGTCCAACTTCAAAAAGTCCCCATAGTCTATAACAGTCTCAAACTTGTTTCAAAGTCCAAAGTGTCTTCTGAGACGCATGGCAATCTCTTAACTGTAAACATCCTCTAAAAATCAAAATCAAAAACTTCCAACATATAATAGCATAGGATATATATTACTATTCCAAAATGTAGGGAAGGGAGCATGGTGAGGAAATACTGGACCAAAGCAAAACTGAAAACTGGCTGAGCAAACTCCCAAACTTTTCATCTCCATGTCTGATGTCAAAGTGATCTTCAGATCTCCAACTCTGTTCAGCTTTGTTGACTACAACATCTTTCTTTTGGGCTGGTTCTACTTCTGGTTGGCAGCTCTCCTTGGCAGTTATTCCATGACTCTGGAATGTCTAACACCTTGGGTTTTCCAAGGCAATCCAGGCTTCAAGTTCACAGCTTCACACAGTGACCTCTGCACTAGGCCTCCATTCAGGGACACCCCTGACACATACCTGACATCAGTGGTTTTCCTTAGATGCAGAGACAAATTCAATAACCTCTTTCTTTTATCCTTATCTCTAAAATCAGAACCACATGGCCAAAGCTGCCAAATTCTGCAGTTTAATGGAGCTAGAACATGGCCCCCTTGCTCAATTATATCTTCACCAGCTTTCTGTCCTTCACTGCCTAAGCTTGACTGTCCTGAAACTTGCTCTATAGACCAGGCTGGCCTCAGACTCAGAGATCTGCCACTCTTTGCCTCCCCAGTGCTAGGATTAAAGGTGTGCCCCACCATACCCAGCTCTAAGCTTTTCTTTAGCTCCTTTTCACAAGGCGAAAACTTAGTTTGCTGGGATCTTGCCCTGAGGTCACCACTCCCTGCATTCTATTTCTTAACCCATTTATCTCCTTGCACTAGGGCTTTAGCTCCACTTCACTCCCTGCTGCTCTTTTTCTCCTCAAAATTGACATTTTGTAATTTTCCCTGATCAACCTGCACCTTTTCAATAAGTCTTCATTAGAGTTACCACTAAAAACCACATGACAGAGTCTGTACTGGGCTGTTGTGAGATTTTCTTCTGCCAGTGAACTTAATTCAAGTCTTTACTTTAGCCTCAGGAAGACTCTTTGGACAAAGGTAAAGGGCAGTTACTTTCTTCACCCAAATATCACAAGAACGATCTCTAGGCAACATACTAAAATTCTTCTCCTCTGAAACCTCTTGAGTGAGCTCCCAACAGTTCAAATAACTCTGAGCACCTCTGTCTTCCATGCTCCTACTTGTGTGGCCCATTAAGCAATGCCTAAAGAATCTATTGCTTTCAATAATCCTAAGTACCAAAGTCCAAATTCCTCCAAACAAACACATGGTTCAGCCTATCACAGCAATACCTGAGTCCCTGGTACCAGTTTATGTTTTAGGGTTTTTAATGCTGTGAAGAGACACCATAACCATGGCAAGTTTTATAAAGAAATTATTTAATTGGGGTGTGAGGTTCAGTCCATTATCATCGTGACAGGAAACATGACTGCATGAAGACATGGTGCTGAAGTTGAAAGTACTACATCTTGCAGGCAACAGGAAGTCAACTGACTCTCACAGTGGGAAGCCTGAGCAAATGAGACCTCAAAGCCCACCCCTACAGTGACACACTGCCTCCAACAAGGCCACCCCTCCTAATAATGCCACTCCCTTTGGGGCTATTTTCCTTTCCACCACTACAGCTGTTTTCTTCAGTTATGACTTTAGAAAAGTATCATCTTACACAAATAGTTCATATTTTCGAGGTACAAATAGGTAACTTCAGGACACATAGTCTATTTATGGCAGAAGCAGAAAAGAAATGGGGAAGTGAGTAATCCTGAACAAGCTCTTCCGTGGTCTGGCTAAAAACTGGGATCTTATCTATACAATCCCCTCACCCTTTTGTCCAGTACCCTTCCTGCCTCTCAAGGCTTATTTCCCATTCAAGCTTGGCATCCTAATTGAGCACACCTCTTTCCACTTCCCTCTCCACATATTGTGGTTAATAGAGTCTGAAGCTCCATAGGAGAAAAGCTCCTCCCCCACACCCTGCCTTTCCTGAATTCCTGAGGATTATCAGCCCCCAGTCTCGGGCCTCAGAATCCTGTTCTTGCAGTCCAGGTCACACAGCCAGTAGAGTAACCCTCAGCATCAGCACCCAACTCCATCCTTCTGGGGTACACCAGGATGCTTCCTGGGAAGCAGATTTCATTGCCCACTTGCAGCACCCCAGAACCTAGCACAGGGCTTCTCCAAGAGTGGCTGGAGGCCATCCTCATCTGAACCTTTGAAAAGCTTCCTAAAATAGGTACGCTCTCCACATTAGCACAACAGAGCCAGACTGTCCAGGAGAGGAGTCTGAACTCTGGTGATTCTAAAACAGTAGAGTAGGAACTGGTCACCATGGAAAAGAACCTACATGAGTGCCAAGTCTAGCTTAAAGATTTTTGGAGGTATGTGACCCAGAACAGATTACTTATTCTTAGAATTTCTTTCACCCGGAAACTGGAGATCCATGTAACATACAATTGTAGTATAGACCAGAGAGCTGATATGAGTGGTCCCTAGCTCAGAACCCCGGGTGTGTCTAGGCCCGCCTCCCATGCCTGCCGTAGAAGGCAAAACTATGAGCTTGTTTCTCCTGTTTGCCCCAATTCCTGTCCTTTTCCAAGTTCTCCTAATTGATCATGTATGTCACCTGCCCCAACCACAACCCACACCCCTCCTGGTCTCAGATCATCACTTCTTTCTATCCTATGATCAGCATAGAGGAAGCAGAACAGAGTAGGGAAGGGATGGGGGGATGGGGAGGTGAAGGGAAAGGACAGGCCACTACTGAGAGGCCTCAGACTAGCTGTGCCATGGCTTTGTCTCAGGCTCAGCACACACTGTATGGAATCCCAGGGGGGCAACTCATTCTTCAAAGGAAGTGGCTCCCAGCCTCTTTCCTCCCCAGCTCTTCTCCTTCCCCTCCTGGATCTGGACCTTCTACTGTGTCAACTCTTCCTGGCCACCCTCCCTCCAGCCAGCCCTTGGCTTAGGCCTTATCCATCACCACCCCTGTGTGTCCCATACCCAAGCTGTCTGGGGCTCCGAATGTTGTGATGAGATTAGTCCATACCTCAAGAAAGTGGCCTCAGCCTTCATTAATTCTGTTAAATTGGGGAGTGGTTCCTCTCTTTGCAGTATGATAACCTGAGAAAAACGTAGGTGATTCTGATCCCACAGGACTGCATGTCACTCATATTCTCCTCAGTGACACACTTGAATGAATCCAGCCAAACTTCACCCAGCACCATGAGGAAGCAACTGCACAAATGCAGTACCCCATGAGGCCAGACTCTCCAGTGAGCTAAACCAGAAAACCTAGAAAATAACCTAAACATGCCTTAAAATATGTCTAACTGTCATGGGGGTCTCTAGAGATCCCGTTTTTGTATTGAAGCAGAAACTCCACTCTCTGTACACACAGCCTTACCTGTAACATGAAGGGTTGTTTGTGTTTTTTTGTCCCCGCCTGGTACCCCACAGCCAGCAGGCCCCAGAGAAAATCAACCACACTGAAATCTCTGTAAGTTATAAAGCTGATTGGCCTTTTAGGTCAGGCTTCTTATTAACTAACTCTCACATCTTGATTAACCCATTATTTTGATCTATTTTAGCCATGTGGCTCAGTACCTTTTTCAGTGGGGCAGCTCATATCCTGCTGCTTCGGTGATCTGGGTAGGAGTGGGAGGGATCAACTTCCTCCTCTCCAGAATTCTCCTGCTCTTCTTGCATCCTTTCCACTTCCTGTCTGGTTTTCCCACCTACACCTCCTGCCTGGCCAATCAGCGTTTATTTAAAACATGATTGACAGAATACAGACAATTTTCCCAAACCACTTACCTTCAAGACAAACAGACCTCAGTCCTTCCTGCAGGTCTGTTGACCTTCCTCCTGAATGCAGCCAGCTTTCAGCTAGAGGGCAGCGGCATGAAGTGGTAGAGTCCGATACAGTCAGAGCGAATATATGAACTTCATGGTGAAATACTGAAATGAACAAAGACAACAGCATGTGGTTGCCCTTTGATCCACTGAGAAAGAGCGAGGTGAAGATGGTCCATAATCACTGTGTAACTAAACCTGTGAATGTCACCAACAGATTCAAGGTCAGGAACAAGCTGTTCAGTGAGTAAAATGGTCTAAGTGATCTTCAAGACGCCATCTAGCATTGCATTTCCGGGTTTCACATTAAGTTCCAACAGGAACACCCCCCCCCATTACTTTTATCATCTTGTGTAAGCTTCAGGCTTTTGCATTGACTTGATGACTTAGACATGATGTCTGCTTCCCAGGCCAGGTCCTCGCCACCATGACCAGCTAGGAAGATAGCTTCCAACCCCATGAGTATCACTGCTTAGTGGGTGAGAGCTCCTGGGACAGTTTCTCAGGCTGCTTGGTGGTGGCATGGCTCTACCTCAGCTCTGGGCGCAGGAGTGTTTCGTCACAGGACTGACGTGAGAGCCTTTGTCCACAGGCTGTGTTTGACTGTGTGGTGACCTCCTTGAAGAACGTCTTCAACATACTCATTGTCTACAAGCTCTTCATGTTCATCTTTGCTGTCATCGCCGTCCAGCTGTTCAAGGGGAAGTTCTTTTATTGCACCGACAGCTCGAAGGACACAGAGAAGGAGTGCATGTAAGAGCTGCTGCCATTTACCTCTCACTGTGCCCAGGGTGTCCTGGCAAGTTCCTCTCCACCTCCCGCGGCGGACTAGGTCTCCATTCTCTCCAACCTCCATTACCCTTCCCTAGAATGATAAACCAGAAAGAACAAAACAAATAGACATCTGTTGCGCTCCTTTTCTCATATCAGATATAGTAAGAGACACTATGCCTGGACCCTTAAGTTTTAAGTCTTTCTAATGACCTACCGAGAGAAGTTTTATTGACAACCTATAAGTATAGAAGATGATAGTAAAAAATTAGGTTGTCCATGGTTACACAGGCAACTCATATCAGGATTCATCCTGATTCATATCTGTTGGGCACCAAGTACCATTTTTATTCCATGCCAGTGCCTGCCCTTAATACAACTTGCCCTTCCTTTTCGATGATAGTCATTGTTAGCCTAACATTCTTAAAGTTTGTAAAAATGTTTGACTGTTCCACATACTATACTTAAGAAGCCCTGTTTCATTTCTCTTCTGCTTTCAGAGGCAACTATGTAGATCATGAGAAAAATAAGATGGAGGTAAAGGGCCGGGAATGGAAGCGTCATGAATTCCACTACGACAACATCATCTGGGCCCTGCTGACCCTCTTCACTGTCTCCACAGGGGAAGGGTGGCCTCAGTGAGTGAGGGGGGAGGCGGGGTATATGTGTCTTGCAGGCTGTGATGGGACTGTGTGGGTGCCTTGCAAGGCTGATTCAAGATGAACACGGCTAACCCTTTGTTATTGTACCAGGCAAAGTAAGTGGTAATGAGTGGGTGAGAAAGGGAGAAAAGAGGAAAAAGATGAGACATCTTTTTCAGATAGAGATGGAGAGGGGGTAGGCAAAGTCAGGGAAGTATTTGAAACTCTGTTTTCAGCAACCTTCGAGTTGGTTGGAGTTCTTTGACTTACAGAACAAATGGATTTCCACAACTTTTTACCCCCTCAGAAAAACCCCTGGGGGGCTGTTTTTAAGCAGATCTGTCCTTAAGGTTGGCTCGGCACCTGAGAGCCTAAAGATGCAGGGATCTTGCAGACCCTAGAGATACTATGTAAGACCAGACCCTCTTTTTAAAGAATGCAGGTTCTTATGCTGTCCATAGTGGAAAGTTAATGTTTTATTTTGTTTTGTTTTTCAAAGACTTAGCAATTAGTAAGACGCCACTAGTTGGCAGTAGAAAATCAAATGGCAATAGAAGTCTCTTGGTATTGAACATGACAACCTAAACGATAAGAGGCTATCATTCCATTGATTAGGAGTTGAATGCAGATAGCAAGTGAACTAGAAAAGGCAGTCGTACTTTTTTCTTACCAAATTTAGTGATGGCTACCCCAAATCAGTGGAGGAATGGAAAAAGTCAGAGAAGACATATCAAGCACAATAAGAAGTGGTACACCTCTTAAAAAGCCAAGACTGTCACCCACCATCTTTTCCCTCCCTCTCTTTTGGTCCCCCCAGGGTCCTGCAGCATTCTGTAGACGTGACAGAGGAGGACAGAGGCCCAAGCCGCAGCAACCGCATGGAGATGTCCATCTTCTATGTGGTCTACTTTGTGGTGTTCCCTTTCTTCTTCGTCAATATCTTTGTAGCTCTCATCATCATCACCTTCCAGGAGCAAGGGGATAAGATGATGGAGGAGTGTAGCCTGGAAAAGAACGAGGTAACCCAGGGGAGACTGTAGTAAGGGGCGGTAGTGGGAGTTTTAGGAAAGAATCGGGACAGCATGCTTAGAGAGAAAGTTTACATTTTCCTAACTTTACACTTTACTATAGCAGTAGAGTGAGAAGAGGGGAAGTCACCAGTGGGAGGCACAGAGGCATGTAGTCGTGGATCTGGGACTCAGTGGGTAAGAGCACTTTTGCCACAAGTACAAGCATCCTACATACATCCCCAGCGACCACATAAAATGCTGGGTATGGGGCTGGGGTACTAGCTCGGTGACTACAAGTCCCTGCTGCCAAGCCTGATGCTGTGAATTCAGTCCCCAACGTGATAGAAGGAAAGCACCAACTCCCACAAGCTGTCCTCTGACCTTTACATGTGCATTATGATGGGCACACATGTGTGCGTGTACACACTCTGTGTTTTAAAAAGCTGGGCATGCCTGCATGTGCCTGTAACCCCAATAGGGAATCACGTACAGGTAAATCATGAGAGCTGGCTGGCTGGGTAGCTTAATCTTAATGGTGAGCTCCTGGTTTCATGAAAGGTCCTGGTTCAAGGCAGTGATGCAATAGGAAAAGATGGCCCACCTCCATCTCCTTTTCTGGCCACCGCATGTGTGTGCCCAGGCATGCTCACCTGCACATCCACATGCATTTACATCACACACAGACAAGACACAAACTAGTATACAAAGAAAAGATGAGCATGCAATCTCCACCCTTATGTGTGATAGTCTAGAAGGAAAGGACATGCATTGCAGTTACAACATGAAGATGTTCGCTTTCCTCCCTGGCTCTCATGGCATCTGGGTTTCTAATGACCGGGAATATCTTTTCTTAATTGCTCCTCTAGCACATGCATAGGTTTGGAACATGGTAGGGTTTTATGACTGATGTTGTTGTTGGTTTAATAATGGAGCTGAGTTGGAAACAGTTATAGATTATAAGAGGAATGCATAGGCACATAAGGTTCGAACAGTTCCAATATAAAAATCCAAATGTTTAAAAATTCAAAACTTTTTGAATGATATGATAGAGAAAGTAGAAAATTCTATACATACATGAAACTTTGTTTTATATACAAGATTAATAAAATATTACATAAATTATCCTTAGGCTATGGATGGGGCACATATGAAATATTAATGAATTTTGTGCTTGTGCCTAGCAGAGCATCATGTCTTCAAAATATCTCATTACATTTATGTAAACATTAAAACCTCAGAAACACATCTCTGATATCACAAATCCCTCTGGTTCCACATTTCAGATAAGGGAGTCTTATGCAGTAGATAAGTCATCTTAAGAAAGTTCATGCAGGGCTTAGGGGCGTTGAGCTGGTTCTAATAACTTGACTTTCTGCAGCGGGCATGCATTGACTTCGCCATTAGTGCCAAACCCCTCACCCGCTACATGCCGCAGAACAGACACACCTTCCAGTACCGCGTCTGGCACTTTGTGGTTTCTCCATCCTTTGAGTATACCATCATGGCCATGATCGCCTTGAACACTGTCGTGCTGATGATGAAGGTGAGAAGTGACTGTATGTGTTTGTCGTGACTGTGAAATCACTCTCCCTTCTTTGCCTGCCACCTTGACCGACTCTTCCGTCATGGACTCTCTTTGATTTTACCCAGTTCGACATCCCAGCCCCTGGGTTTCAGGGTAGGGCTGGGGTCATCGAATGAAATGCAGAGTAACATAGAGTAGCAGTTAGGGGCCTTCAGGAACAAAAGTGTCAAGAGGGTTCACCTTCGACCAGGGTGTACAATGTCCTCCAGAGACCATGGAATCTAAAAAGAGGGCTCAAGTCAGTGTGAGCTTGATTATATTTAATGCTACATACAAAACACCTAGCTCTGGAAAGTGCTTCTGTCATGGCTACCTTTAGCCAGGACATGAAGGTAGCTTTGCTATAAAGGTGCCCCGAGTTGGACATAGTTGAGAGATGACTAGACCCGGCATTTATATCCCACCATATACACATGTGCCGTAAGGCTTTGACTCTATTGTTCTCTTTCTTCTCTTTCCTGGCAGTACTATTCTGCTCCTTGCACCTATGAACTTGCCCTAAAGTACCTGAACATTGCCTTTACCATGGTGTTCTCCCTGGAATGCGTCCTAAAGGTCATCGCTTTTGGCTTCCTGGTATGTCTGTTCCGGCATCAGGCTTCTCTTCCTTTGGGGTACATGGAGGTTACTGCTGTTCACCCTCTTGCCTACCTAATAGTGAGCTCAGTTTACTCCACAAGCAGGCTGCTGTGTAAGTAGAGTAGGAGAACCACCTTCTCATCTCCATCCCCATCTAACCAGCAGCCCTGATCCTACTGAATTCTGTCAACAGTAGAGTGGCCATCTTTAAATTTTACTAGCACTATAATTGATGTATAAAGAAAGAAAGCATGAATTAGATTAGATTAGTGATTATTTACTGATTAGACAGATAGATAAATGTTATTGTTTGAATGGGAAAACATATCTTTTATAGCCTCAAACAAGCAAATAATAGTTTTTTTCTTCTTTAAATTTAATTTTTTTTTTTACAAACTAGTCCCAGTTCCCCCTCCCTCCCCTCCTGCCCTCCCTACCTTCCCCTCACCCCACCCCCAATCTGATCCTCAGAGAGAGTAAGGCATCCCATAGGGAGTCAATAAATTCTGTCATATTACCAAGCTGAGGTAGGACCAAGGCCCTCCCCCTCATGTCTAGGCTGAGCAAGGTTCCTCTTCATAGGAAATGGGCTCCAAAAAGCCAGATCCTATCATTAGGGATTGCTCCTGGTCCCACTGCCAGTGGCCCCACAAATTGTCCACCTGCTTTCTGGAGACTAGATTGGTCCTTTGCAGGTTTCCTGGTTGTCTGTCAGTGAGCTCCCACTAGTTCAGGTCAGCTTTTTCTGTGGGTTTCCCCATCCTGCTCTTGACCCCTTTGCTCCTCCCTCTCTTTGACAGGACTCCGGGAGCTCTGATACAATCAAGTATCAACCTAGTAGTCTCCTCCCACTAAGTAGCCTGAAGAGTAACTTCTGTCAATTAAAATAAAAGTTTATTATTTACATTTACAATGTTCAATTACTTTTAGGGAGTGTGGGGGTCAGGGAAGTTTCTGGAATTGGATTTGTGAGGGATTACAATGAATTTTTTTCTGGCATGAACTCTCTTTTTACTTCTCCTCACAGCTGGTAATTATAATTGTTTGGCAAATTTTCGCGTTTGTTCTCAAGAATGTTAACAAAACCTGGCCTTTGCTTCTTTGTCCTGTAAACAAAGCCAGTCCCTCCCTCTCCTCTTGCTGGCTTCAGGGCCTGCTGAGAGCTCAGCAGGGTGCAGATAAGCCCACTTGACAGCTGCTTCACACTTATTTAGGGTGTGAGCTACCCTTTCAAGTTGAAGTGTATACCAGACCTGACTGCTTTCCTAGCAAGAAGGGAAAACTTTGCTGCAGATCAGACTAAGTGCTTCTGGTAGCAGCTGTGACGGGGCCTCTGGCCTGGGCTTGATAATTGTCAGTGCTGATTGTGGAGGTTGTTTTCAGTCTCTTGGTTCTTTATACAACCATTAATTTGATTATTTGGGGTGGAGAGTTGAAAGGAACCCGTTGCAGTGGCTGAATTGTGGAATTCTTGACTCCCTTTTGAGTGTTTTGAGACTCCAGGAAATAAAAAGGTAAAAAGAAACTTCTACCAAACAAAGATGCCTTTACAAAACAGTCTAGACCAAGTAGGGCAAAGTGAAAGAGAGGGGGAAAGCCAGCACCACCACAGGGAAGGCTTCTCTCTGACTCTTGGTGTTGACATCGTCGGTGACTTAAGCCCCAATTATGTGTTTAATTATGGTGAATGCTGAATACATACTTAGAGGCTTAACTAGAGGATTCGGCCTCAGGCCCTGCCTCCTTCCCTCCCTCACTCCTGTGTTTCATTCAAGGCCTGGACTCATTCACACCAGAAAAGGCACTGTTACATTGATTTGGCATCCTAATCTTTTGGAATATCCCAACATGTCCTGATTGGTCAGATCTTCCCATTAACTCTGAAACAGGCATAGTAGATATTGCCATTGTCACTGTGGCGATTATCATTTTAAATGAGAAGACTGAAGTTCATAAAATGTGGGTTTTTTTCTTAAAGGTTACACACTAAAATGATGAATTAGAAAATGTATAGAAATAAAAAGCAAAGAAGAGGGGAAACAAGCCACATATTTGTGCTGCCCAGCAAATCTCCACCCAGTGCTTCACATACTCACTTTCTCTATGTGCGGACTGTATTAGCTAGGCTTCCTTGTTTCCCTCTTTGACAGATAAACTACAGCTCAGAAAAGATTAACACTGTATTCAGAGTTAGTGAGAGACAGATCCAGAAGTCAGATCCTGATCTGACTCCAGAGTTCACAATAATCTGCTAGTTCAGTCGCCAGGACACATTCCAAATCCCCAGTAGATGCCTGAGAAGGAGGGCAACCCGATGTCTGTATACACTCTCTCATATATTGCTAAATGATGGGGTGACTTCTGAGAAACACATTCATCCTTTCCTATTGATGTGATCAAGTACACTAGGATAAGAGCTCTGGCTCATAGTTCAAGGGTCCAGAACCATCGTGTACAGAAAGTTAACATGGCAGGAACTTGAAGCCATTGGTCACCTTACATCCACTACTAGGAAGCAGAGCACTTTTTTTCTTTATACAGTACCGGGACCCAACCTAGGGTGGGCGTTCCCACTCAATAACACAACCAAGATAATCCCTCAAGCATGCTCAAAAGCCCATTGCCCAGGTGATTCTAAATTCTGTCAAGCTAACACTAACATTGTTAGTCACAACATTATTAGGCAATCTTGTCATTTTGTGACTATCATAGTCACAAACTATAATAGCTAGCTACATCACCAGGCAGTATAATAGTATGACATCTCCATTGTATATGTGGGGTGTCCTTAGTAGAAGCATCATTAGGAGGCCCCTGACTGAACTGTTTTGTCCTATTAAGTTGAGGATTTTCACTTACTATCTTTTCTTTGGCATTCTGCAGTTTTCCATTTAATGTTTTGGATTGTAAGTAACTAAAATCATGGGAAATGAAGCTACAGATAAAATGGAAGAGTGCTATATTGCACAGTGATAGGATGTGCCATTCTATATTGTAAGGCATCCCCAATTGGAACTCAAGGGTTCTAGTCCTCTGAAACCTAGATCAGTGAACTAAGAATTAGAAAATTCAGCTGGGTGGTGGTGGCACATGCCTTTAATCCCAGCACTTAGGAGGCAGAGGCAGGCGAATCTCTGTGAGTTTGATGCCAGCCTGGTCTATAAGAGCTAGTTCCAGGACAGGCTCCAAAGCTACAGAGAAACCGTATCTCGAAAAACAAAAAACAAAACAAAACAAAACAAAAAAAAGAAAGAAAGAAGTAAAGAAAAAAAAGAATTAGGAAATTTATCTTGGGATGGGGAATAGGAAT